>NC_140589.1:953056148-954308648 GCF_964204655.1 Triturus cristatus | reverse complement strand
TGGCAGTGCATCCCTTGGCTGGCACCACCCCTCCCTCGAAAAGGCCCTGGCGCCGGCTGGGCCCTCTGGTATCCCGAGACCCGGCCTGACCTGATGGGGTTCCGGGCGACCGAGGAGTGGCCCTTCTCGCATGGCAGGGTGGCCTGGAAGAGAAGGGGCCGAGGGCCTGCGAGGGGACCCCGGCTCCTCTCGGTGGGAGGCGTGCAGGATGGGGACCCGCCTGGCTCTTCCCTTCCGGTGCCTCCGAACCAGGCGAGGATGGTGGGCTGAACGCCAGCCTGCTGGCACGGCTCAGGGCCGCCCGGCAACTGACGGCTGATGTGCAGATGGGGCGACCCTCCCTCGTTGCCAGGTACCTGGTTCAACCCGGTCCCGTGTGGCCGGGCTGAGGGGTTTGAAGACACGCGTGGTCCCTCCTTGGTTACCCCGGGAGGGACCGGCGGCTGGGGGGCTGCCTGCTCCCGTCACTCTGGTAGCCCCCTCCCTCGCCCCCGGGTGGGTGGGTGGGGGTGGGCTCCTGGGCCAACCGCCTGGCAATGTTTTTTCTCCCGACGGTGCTGTCTGACTCCCAGAGGGGAAGCCTTGTATGGGGAGTCCGGGCCGTCTCGCCGCGCGGGCGGTGGACGGACAGCGTCGCCTTCCTCCCACCTCTCCTGCACCCGCAGGTGGGCAAACGTTTTCAAAAGGTTGCCTGTGACTCTTGGCAGTGGATCACTCGGCTCGCTCATCGATGAAGAACGCAGCTAGCTGCGAGAATTAGTGTGAATTGCAGGACACATCGATCATCGACACTTTGAACGCACCTTGAGGCCCCGGGTTCCTCCCGGGGCTACGCCTGTCTGAGGGTCGCTCGATCGTCAATCGCCCTGGGGCTTCCCTGGGACGCGGCTGGGGCCGTCGCAGGGTGAGCTCCGCTTCCCCTTCATCCCCCCACAAGGTCAGATCCTCCGATCGCCCGTGGCAGGGTCCCTAGCCGGGTCCTGCAGCGGAGGTACGCAGCCGGCGCGCCTGGCCCCCGAGAAGGGGCCTAGTGACTGGTCCGCCCCGGGCCCGTCCCGGGGCGCCTGGCTGTGTGCCAGTCCGGCTGTCCGGCCAGTCCGTGGCTGTCCGTGGTGCCCCACCGGCTGCCCGCATGCACGCGCCTCGGGCACCATCCTCCACGGCCGGCTTCCGGGCGAGGGTGAAACCCCTCCTGATGCAATCCGGGGCAAGAGGGAGCACGCGGCTGGGTACGCCACGCCCCTGCTCCGGCAGGGGGCTCGCCTTCTCCGGTCCCCCCTTAACGCTCCGGCGTTTTCTTCCGACTACGACCTCAGATCAGATGTGGCGACCCGCTGAATTTAAGCATATTACTAAGCGGAGGAAAAGAAACTAACCAGGATTCCCCCAGTAATGGCGAGTGAAGAGGGAAGAGCCCAGCGCCGAATTCCCGCCCGGCGGCGGGCACGGGAAATGTGACGTACAGAAGACCGACTCCCCGGCGTCGCTCAGGGGGCCCAAGTCCTTCTGATCGAGGCTCACCCCGTGGACAGTGTTAGGCCGGTAGCGGCCCCCGGTGCGCCGGGATTGGGTCTTCTCGGAGTCGGGTTGCTTGGGAATGCAGCCCAAAGCGGGTGGTAAACTCCATCTAAGGCTAAATACGGGCGCGAAACCGATAGCCAACAAGTACCATAAGAGAAAGTTGAAAAGAACTTTGAAGAGAGAGTTCAAAAGGGCGTGAAACCGTTGAGAGGTAAATGGGTGGGGTCCGTGCAGTCCGCCCGGAGGATTCAACATGGCGGGAAGGTTGGTGGCCCGGGAGTTCCGGATCCCCTCTGCGGGACCGGCGCCCGGGTCCTACCCAGCCCCCGCAGGGTGCATTTCCTCCGCGGCCGTGCACTGCGACCGGCTCCGGGTCGGCTGGGAAGGCTTCGGGGTGGCAGGTGGCCCTCTGCTCCGGCGGAGGGTGTTACAGACCCCCTGGCAGCAGCTTCGCTGTGTCAGCCGGGCCGAGGGAGATTCGACCGCCTCCGCGCCCTCCCCCGAACACCCGTTCCCGGCCGCCCCTCGGGCGCGCCGGGGTGGTTGAAGGGAGGACGGGGCCCCCTGCTCCCGGCGCGACTGTCGACTGGGGCGGCTGTTCTCAGTGCACCCCAACCGCTTCGTGCTGCCGGGTGGGGAGGCCCACACCGGGCACCAGGGGTCTGCGGCGATGACGGTTACCCACCTGACCCGTTTTGAAACACGGACCAAGGAATCTAACACGTGCGCGAGTTGGAGGGCCGAGCAAAACCCTGTGGCGCAATGAAGGTGAGGGCCGGCGCGCGCCGGCTGAGGTGGGATTCTGCCGTGCTTCCAGCGGCGGGTGCACCACTGGCCCGTCTCGCCCGCTCCATCGGGGAGGTGGAGCATGAGCGTGCGTGATAGGACCCGAAAGATGGTGAACTATGCCTGGGCAGGGCGAAGCCAGAGGAAACTCTGGAGGAGGTCCGTAGCGTTCCAGACGTGCAAATCGGTCGTCTGACCTGGGTATAGAGGCGAAAGACTAATCGAACCATCTAGTAGCTGGTTCCCTCCGAAGTTTCCCTCAGGATAGCTGGCGCTCGGAGCCCCCAGTTTTATCTGGTAAAGCGAATAATTAGAGGTCTTGGGGCCGAAACGATCTCAACCTATTTTCAAACTTTAAATGGGTAAGAAGCCCGGCTCGCTGGCGTGGAGCCGGGCATGGAATGCAAGTGCCTAGTGGGCCACTTTTGGTAAGTAGAACTGGTGCTGCGGGATGAACCGAATGGCGGGTTAAGGCGCCTGATGCCGAAGCTCATCAGACCCCAGAAAATGTGTTGGTTGATATAGACAGCAGGACGGTGGCCATGAAAGTCGGAATCCGCTAAGGTGTGTGTAACAACTCACCTGCCGAATCAACTAGCCCTGAAAATGGATGGCGCTGGAACGTCGGGCCCATACCCGGCTGTCGCCGGCGCTGAGAGCCGTGGGGGCTAAGCCGCGACGAGTAGGAGGGCCGCTGCGGTGCGCAACGAAGCCCGGGGTGAGGGCCCGGGTGGAGCCGCTGCAGGTGCAGATCTTGGTGGTAGTAGCAAATATTCAAACGAGAACTTTGAAGGCCGAAGTGGAGAAGGGTTCCATGAGAACAGCAGTTGAACATGGGTCAGTCGGTCCTAAGAGATGGGCGAGCGCCGTTCGGAAGAGACGGGCGATGGCCTTTGTTGCCCTCGGCCGATCGAAAGGGAGTCGAGTTCAGATCCCCAAACCCGGAGTGGTGGAGACAGGCGCCAGTGCGGTAACGCAAACGATCCCGGAGAAGCCGGCGGGAGCCCCGGGGGGAGTTCTCTTTTCTTTGTGAAGGGCAGGGCGCCCTGGAATGGGTTCGCCCCGAGAGAGGGGCCCGAGCCTTGGATAGCGTTGCGGTTCCGGCGGCGTCCGTTGAGCTCTCGCTGGTCCTTGAAAATCTGGGGGAGATGGTGTAAATCTGGCGCCAGGCCGTACCCATATCCGCAGCAGGTCTCCAAGGTGAACAGCCTCTGGACTGTTGGAACAATGTAAGTAAGGGAAGTCGGCAAGTCAGATCCGTAACTTCGGGATAAGGATTGGCTCCAAGGGCTGGGTCGGTCGGGCTGGGACGCGAAGTGGGGCTGGGCGCGCGCCGCGGCTGGACGAGGCACCTCCCTCCGGGGCAGCGGTGACTTTGGACGCAAGCCGGGCCCTTCCTGTGGATCGCCCCAGCTGCGGTGGTCGCCTCTCCCTGTGCCCCCTCCCCGGGAGCGCGGGGCCGGCGTTCTCCCTCGGCCATTGCCTAGCAGCTGACTTAGAACTGCTGCGGACCAGGGGAATCCGACTGTTTAATTAAAACAAAGCAGCGCGAAGGCCCAAGGAAGGTGTTGACACGATGTGATTTCTGCCCAGTGCTCTGAATGTCAAAGTGAAGAAATTCAATGAAGCGCGGGTAAACGGCGGGAGTAACTATGACTCTCTTAACCTTTCTCAGTCATAGTGGCCTTTACCTCTTCGTGGTCCCGCCGGTAAACTGCCTCCTTTGTACTGGACTCTGCGGAGGGAAGTCTCTGGAGGCAGGCTAAACAAGGTCTTTTGCAGGCCTAGCCTGGGAGTGAGAAATGGCGAGCGGGTATAACTATGACTCTCTTAACCTTTCTCTGGCCTTTACCAAACTGTGGTCCCGCCGGTCACTGCCTACATAGTACTGGACTCTGCGGAGGGAAGTCTATGGGGTAAGCCCAAAGATGGTCTATCACTGGCCTAGCCTGATAGTGAGAAATGGCGAAGCAAACGAACACATTACCAGATGGGGTAGTTCCTGGTGAAACAAAACCCCGCTAAGATGGCGAAGGAGGCGCTGTCTTTTCACAAAATCGAATACCTCCATACCGGACATGACACACAAACCTAATATCTCAGGCTTCTCAGCTCCAGTGAGGACAGCTTTTGTAGCTATACTCCAGAGTGAGCGTTGTATGAAGCTCAGCTGTTTATGACAAACCATCACCCGCTTCCCAGCTCCAGTGAGGTTGCTTTCATAGTGGCCATACCTCTCGGAGCGAGCGTCGTTGTAAGCAAGGCCGTTTGGCGCTGATGGGCAGCATAATAATAACCCAGAATGAGCCACCGCAAGGTGGTACAAAATAGCCAAATGCCTCATCATCCAATTAGTGACACGCATGAATGGATGAACGAGATTCCAACTGTCCCTACCTACTATCTAGCGAAACCACAGCCAAGGGAACGGGCTTGGCAGAATCAGCAGGGAAAGAAGCCCAATTGAGCTTGACTCTAGTCTTGCACTGTGAAGAGACATGAGAGGTGTAGGATAAGTGGGAGGCCCTCGGGCCGTCGGTGAAATACCACTACTCTTATTGTTTTTTCACTTACCCAGTGACGTGGGGGGCGAGCCCCGTGGGGCTCTCGCTTCTGGCTCCAAGCGCCCGGTGCCTGCCGGGCGCGACCCACTCCGGGGACAGTGGCAGGAGGGGAGTTTCACTGGGGCGGTACACCTGTCAAACGATAACGCAGGTGTCCTAAGGCGAGCTCAGGGAGGACAGAAACCTCCTGCGGAGCAGAAGAGCAAAAGCTCGCTTGATCACGATTTTCAGTATGAATACAGACCGTGAAAGCGGGGCCTCACGATCCTTCTGACTTTTTGGGTTTCAAGCAGGAGGTGTCAGAAAAGTTACCACAGGGATAACTGGCTTGTGGCGGCCAAGCGTTCATAGCGACTTCGCTTTTTGATCCTTCGATGTCGGCTCTTCCTATCATTGTGAAGCAGAATTCACCAAGCGTTGGATTGTTCACCCACTAATAGGGAACGTGAGCTGGGTGTAGACCGTCGTGAGACAGGTTATTTTTACCCTACTGATGATGTGTTGTTGCAATAGTAATCCTGCTCAGTACGACAAGAACCGCAGGTTCAGACATTTGGTGTATGTGCTTGGCTGAGGAGCCAATGGGGTGAAGCTACCATCTGTGGGATTATGACTGAACGCCTCTAAGTCAGAATCCCCCCTAAACCGTAACGATACCGCAGTGCCGTGGAGCCTCGGTTGGCCTGGGATAGCCGGCCTCTCTTGGGGGGCCGGTGCGTAGAGCCGCTCGCTTGGGGACCGGAGCGTGGATGAAAGGGGGCCGCCTCCATCGCCCTTCATGCACCGCATGTTCGTGGGGCACCCGGTGCTAAATCATTCGTAGACGACCTGATTCTGGGTCAGGGTTTCGTAAGTAGCAGAGCAGCTACCTCGCTGCGATCTATTGAAAGTCATCCTCTGAGTCAAGCTTTTGTCTCTCCGTGCGTGGGCGCCCACAGACGCCCTCCTCCACCACACCCAGGGGTGGGTCCCTCTGCCGCCGGGCCGGCAGGAGGGACGCGGAAGGGGGTAATGCGGGCCTGCGGGAGGCTGCCTCCACCTTCCGGCACGGGGGCCTCCCCCTCCCATCCCTGCACCACAGGGGCGTAGGGACGGGGGCCACCGTCCCTTGCGGCTCGGCAGGGTGACCAGATGGCCTGGGCCTGCCAGCCGGGCCGGACCAGACCTCCCCTTCCCGCTGCTCCCGTGCAGGTCGGGCAGGGAAGGAGCCTCCCGAGCGGCTGCCTCGGAGCGCCTGGCCACCGTCGCCGTCGCCGGACTGGACACGGCACCCTCCCAGGCCACCTGGGGGCTGGGTCGGGCCCGGGCCATTGGTCGCCTGGCTGCGCGACCAGATGGCCCTGCGGGCCGGGTGACCAGATGGCCGGCCTGCTGGCCGGCCGGGCTAGCTCCAACTTTTGTCCTTTCCCAGAGTTCTGTAAGCCCCCATGAGCTTAATAGTCGAGCAAAATGGGCTCCCCGGGCAAGCTGTCGGGGAGAGGAGGTGGCCTGGGCTTAACCCTCCTTGGTTCCAGCCGAGCGTCCGGGTGCTGGGGACAGGGGGTCCACCGGGGGCCCGGGGAGTCTCTCTCCGGCCTGGCTAGGGTTCGGAAGCAGGGACCGGGCCCGGGGCTTGAGCTCTGTCCGGCAGGCCATGGGGTGCTGGAGCCCCCCTCCCGTCTTGCAAGCCAGCAGAGTGTCCGGGCGCTGGGGACGGGGGTCCACCGGGGGCCCGGGGAGTCTCTCCCCGGCCTGGCTAGGGTTCGGAAGCTGTGACCGGGGCCGGGACTCGTGGTCCGTCCCAGTGTCCCAGGGTGCAGGAGCCCCCCGTCCTGCAAGCCAGGCGAGGGTCTGAGCGCGTGGGACGGGGGTCAACCGGGGCCCGGGGAGGATCTCTCCGGCCTGGCTAGGGTTCAGAATCTGGGACCGGGCCCGGGGCTTGTGCTCCGTCCGGCAGGCCCCGGGTTGCGGGACCCCCCCGTCCTGCAAGCCAGCCGAGGGTCCAGGCGCTGGGGAAGGGGGTCCACCGGGGCCCGGGGAGGCTCCCCCGGCCTGGCTGGGGTTCAGAAGCTGGGCCCGGGCCCGGTGCTCAAGCTCCGTCCAAGGGTGCGGGAGCCCCCCGTCCCGCAAGCCAGCCGAGGGTCCGGGCGCAGGGGACGGGGGTCCACCGGCGCCCGGGGAGGCTCTGCCTGACTAGGGTTCGGAAGCTGGGACCGGGCCCGGGGCTCGTACTCTGTCCGGCGGGCCCCGGGGTGCGTGAGCCCCCCCGTCTCGCAAGCCAGCCGAGGGTCCGGGCGCTGGGGAAGAGGGTCCATCGGGGCCCGGGGAGGCTCTCCCCGGCCTGGCTAGGTTTTGGAATAGGGCTGGGGGAATTGGCGTAAGGCCTCCACGCGGAATTATGGAAAAAATGTGTGGAAAACGAACGCACGTCCTGAGGGTTCGTGTCTCCGGAACAGGAGTCCCTCGTGCCCGAAGCAGGCTCCCCGATCTCCCCGGCCGGCCTCGGGGTCTGGGTTTCGGTCAGGGCCTGGGGTGTGGGAGCCCCCGTCCTGCGGTCTGACAAGTGTCCATCTGCCCGGGACAAGGGTCCCTGGTGCAGAGCCCCGGAGCCCTGCATGGGCAGGTGGGAGCCCTACCGCTATGGCTCGGCTCAGGGCGGGCAGATGGGCGTCCTTTCAGGTCCCGGCCATCTAAGACTCAAGAAATTAATATCCATGTACGATACCATTTATAGTGTAGTAACATACTATCTAATTTTAAGAGGCTTGACATTAGTCTTTCGTGCTTTTACAGAATCGACTATTCTAAATATCGCAGTATCCTAAATTATTGACACCTATGAACCATCTCAGATGACGCATACTGGAATAATACTGATTACGTGAATCGTATCACTAGTAAGTTGTCTTTTCTATACATTAATATTCTAAGTATAATGGAATAAGGACAGAGAATGAGTTAGAAGGGACCACAACAAACAGTGGTTATACTTGAACTGTCTCACAAAATGGTGTTATCTATACGTATAACGTGGGCCCAAAGTTAGTTTTAGATTAGTGTATAAATTATATATAATGCGGCTAGTAGCTACAGAGCTATATAAAAATATGGGGTGTACTTTAAATAGTAGTATAAATATTTATACAACTGTTGAGGGTTTAACCAGCAATATGACTCACTGCAGATTTGTTATTGTTACTGTGTTTATTTTTAGATACATTGTATCGCCTTCGCTGCATTTTAATAATAAAAATCATCGTGAATCATTGGGCACATTGCCACCAGATAAAGACAATTATGAAGGTATGCATTGTAGTGTATATATTACTATTCTTGCCATCTAATGATCACTAAATGGGATAGAGCCAGAATGAGTTGTCATATAGGCGATAGTTTTGAAATTTGATATAATGCGGCAAACTATGTGTCTGTTTTCTGTGTTTCCTTCCTTAGCCGAAATAATTGTGTGACAGTGATTATGTGATCCTTAGAGTAGCTTCCTGTTGATTCAAATTTGATAGGATGAGAGTTATGTCTATCTATGATGGTCATTAACAACAACACAGTGCTAGCATGATAATGAATTACAAGGAACTGCATAGTTTTGTGCACTTAATGTTTTATTGTGTTCATGTTGTAAATAGTGTTTTGCAATTGCATTTAGCCCTGAAGAAGTCCTGTGAGGGATGAAACGCGTTGGCAAGCAATTGTGTGGTGCTTTTTAAAGAATTAACTGCTTTTCAATAAAAGAAACTGACTTCAATCAAGTAATACGACCATCTGTCTCATTTTCATCTGGGAAGCTATTTATTCAATATATTGTTCATATTTTCTTAAATATGATGTACTAGGACATTTATACTAGAAAATACATGTTGTTCTGGTGTGTAGGGTCAACCTTGTTTGTTTTGGACTGCTTCGTCTTACCTAAATATGTTGTATTAGGACATCAATACTAGAGAGTACTGGTTTATCTCGGGTGCAGGGTCATTTTTGTCTACTATAGCTAGTCGGTTTGGGATTTTGGGTACTAATGTGGTAGGTCGGTACACCCCTATTCACTGAGGTCCTGTTTTCCTGTGCATAGTTCTGTATATGTGCAGAATCCCCGCAACAGCATTTTATAGCTGTCAAGATGTCATCCTCCACGCATCAACCTCCATCCTCGAGCTTGATGGAACGAGCACACTCCTTCTGCAGAACCAGAAGCTGATCTCACAGGTGGAATCCAGGAATGGATCTAAATGCTCTATACCCGCACTCAGGTGAGCAGATAATTATCCAAACGGCTCGCGCTTCAAAACTCACACTGCCTTCAGTCATGCCAGACTGTTTAAAACGCTTATTCAATTACCCACTGCCAAACTCCATAAAAGTAAGAAAATAATGTTAAAAAACACTCACAGCACCAGTAGATCCATGAATGAATTCCACCATAGTGGGGGGAGCCACAACAGCAACAGAGGTATACCACCATCTATGTACGGATATCCCATGGGCCCATTCCCAGGCACCCAACAACTATGGAACCCCTATTTTCACAAACCCCAACCTCCTTCGCACCAACAAAACTTCACTCAACCACCTTTTTGTAGGCAGAGGTTGGGGCAGGGGCAAGGGAAAAAGAAGAGGAGGGAACAAACAAGTACAGTGTCAAGAAACACACGAACCACAGATGCAATCACAAATGCTACTAAGAAGCAAAACGAACCAACGAAGTTAGTGGTTAATCTTTCACCTAGAACCATCACACATCTTGAAAACAACGTACTTGGGAAAGGCCTGGGGTCTGTTCCCACACCTTATGAGGACAAATTTCACCTTACAAAGGATCTCCACAATTTCTTCAGGAAACTTAAACTTCGAGCATTTTTCCATGACAAACCTGCACCTGGAATAGAAGATTCCGATCTATGTGCCCCATCCAGATTCAGCCCCCATGACGGGATGACACCATGCGAGATTCTCGCATTCGAACATGCAGTTATAAAAGAGGTGCACAAACTGGACGTCTATAGGCCTTTCCACAACATGACGACCCTGGAGGAAATGGCCGTCACCATATTTCTACATTCTACCCAAAACGCACAAGGGTATTACTCCCCCTCCAGGGAGTCCCAATGAGTTGGGCATTGGCTCACTGCGATCATTTTTTACAGCCATTGGTGAAAAAATCCCGTCCTTTCTGAAGGACACCAGAGACGTCCTAAATCTGGTAAAAGAACAAGACACCTTAGAAGACATCACCCAGTTGATGACCTTCGACGTGGAAGCCCTATACACCAATATTCCACAGGAGGCTACAATCGCAGTCATTGAGGCATGTCTCTTGGCCGAAACATGACACCAGTGAATTTCATAATCAAATGTGCCACCATAGCCCTGAGAGAGAACTTTTTTCAATTTCAGGACTCACTATTCCATCAGATCCAGGGCACTTCGATGGGGAGCACCTTTGCCAAGAGCCTGGCCTGCCTATACATGGCAGAATTCATACGTCTACATATTTCAAACAGTAACAACCCTTACCAGGCCAATATTTAATGGTAGCACCACTATATAGATGATATCATCATCTTTTGGAGTGGGGACCGCACAACCTGTGAAGCATTCTCCAAATGGATCAATTTCCTCAACCCCTTTCTCCGAATCACAAAAACAGTATCAGCTAGCGAAATAACATTCTTGGATCTCCAGATCACAGCTAAGAATGGACACCTGAGGACTACCACCTTCAAAAAGAAGACTGATAGTAATAATCTTTTCCTCAACAATAGCCACCATCCGAAAGCCTTTCATGACAACTTCCCCTTCGGGCAGTTCTTACGCCATCATCGGAATTACAGCTCCAGAAATGACTTTGAACAAAAAGCCACAACATTGAGAAAGAGCTTATAAGCTTGGAAACTACCCCCCGCTGGTGATAAAGAGGGCACGAAAGAGAGCAAGAAATAACCATAGAGAAGGCCTGATGGAACCCAAGTTCAGACAGGAGGAGGACGCTTTCACATGCATCACCACTTTCTCTCCAAATTCCAATCGGATTAGGAAATCATACACTAACAGCCCATTCTCCAATCTGGATCATTGGATATTCCTAGACCACGTTTAAATGCACCAGCCATCTTCGTGAACTACTGGTCCACACAAGACCACGGGAAAATTCCAAACAGGAACAAAATACCTACCCTATGGCACCTACCACCAGTTTCTGACCACTTTCCCTGTGGCCAATGTAGAGTGTGCCACTTGACAGAAACTTCAAAAGAAATACATCTGGACAACACCAACATTTGGATTAAAAAATAGTATACAAACTGCAACACAAAAAACTGTATTTATTTGATCCACTGCCCATGTGAGAAGCTGGCCTGGTATATGATGTCCACTAATGTAAGTGGGCACCTTGCAACATTTTAGACAACCCTTATGGTGTTTTAAGGGGTCTTAGACAACCACAGAACGCTCTCTAAGTGGTATCTGTGGAGAGCAGCCTTCAGGCTTAGTTGTAAAGGAGTGTAAAGCAGCTGGTTTTACCAGAATGCAATCTATTAGTATAGATTAAATGAAAGAGAACCACACAAAGAATTTATAAAAATATGTATTTATTATATAACGCTCTCTAGTATTTTACAGTATCTCCCACACGGAGACAGACACAAAGCACACAATACTTTAGCAAATAAATCACAGTAACTATCCCTAATACACAGTGGGCCCCAGGGGAGGGACCAAACCATATACTAAGAAAGTGGCAGAAGAACCACAACTCAAGTCAGAACAGTGTCAAGAGGCTGTAGAATCACTGGGGACCCAAGGAACCACGGAGGACGCAGGCAGTGTGAGAACACGACCGTGGGCCCCGTACAACTCTACGTGTAAGTTGTGGATGTATTTTTAAAGATTAAGGACCCTTTCAGTGGACCTTGAAGAAACCCCATGGAAGACAGAAGGTTGGAGAGTGACCCCACCCGTGGATACCCTAGTACCCACGGTTACCTACACCAGGTAAGCTGGGTGCATTAGGTGTGAAGTATTGTCGGAAACCGCTGTCGAACCCAATGGAGGACTTCAGGAAAGTGCAGCTGCTGGAAGAGGAGAAAGTGTCCATGGGAATCCAAATGTGGATTCTTGACGAAGAGTACATGAAAGCAGAGGGGACAGAGTCTGGGTCACTTGGGAGTGATCAGGGGCTCAGTAAACGAACGCCCACCGATGTCGGGTGCTTCAGGATAGATGTTGATGACCTTGACTCTGCAGTTGTGGGGACCAGGTAACGCTGAGGATGACCAAGAGCTGGATAAGAGCTGTCCCACAAAGGATTTCGAGTGCTGAGGGGTCGGTGTCCGGTGAGAGCACTAACAAGCCTTGGCAAAAGCAACCCAGGCAGGAGGTCAAGAAGTTGCAGGAAGAGGACCAGCAAGGTCCAGGAGACTCACCACAAGCAGGGGAGTCAGGGCAAGCCCAGAGCAATCAGGGGAGAAGACGTAGTTGACCCCGCACAGGATCCACAGGTCGAAGACACTGGAGTCGCAGGATGACCTCGTGCAGCTTTACAAAACAACAGGCCACGGAGCACACGGTGCTTAAAGATTTTTGCAAGAGAAGTTGCCAGAGGTTGGGCCTACGTGGAGCCTAATGCACTTGATGCAGAATTGCCAACAAGCATTTGCACTTGCAAAAGTACGCGGTGCACAGGGGTTCAGGTGTTGACACCCCCATGAGGGATACTGGTTTCAAACTTGGTGAGAGGACAGCTCAGGCCTCGAGGGATGTTGAAACCCACCTCTTGTGTTGTTGAACCTTTCGGAGTCCGTAGGAGCTTGGGATCAGCTGACTGGTCAGCAGTGTCGTGGTGCCTGCGAATGCAGGGGAGTGACTCGTTCAGATCAAGGGTGATTACTGCGGTAGTCCTTGATGCTTCACAGGCCTTGGAAGGTTCCTGTATGATTCACAAGCACAGACGATGATGATACAGCACACTGGAAGGGAGACGAAGTCAAGCCCAAACGAAGTCCAGCGAAGTCCCGAGTACCCAGATGGTAGAAGTGCAGTGGTATCCATTCTGAATTGTATCCCACGACGAATCTAGGGACCTATACTCAGGTAAGCCCTTAAGTGCCCTAAGAAAAGGGTTGGGACGATTCAGGGGACCCTCCCAGGGAAGGCTCTGGACAGGCAAGGTTTACAACCATGTCCTTTGTCCACTTTCACGCCAGAGCGGGATACGACGGCTCCCAGGACTGGTTTGAATTGGACTATGCACAGGGACACCAAATGTGCCCTTCATGCAGACTTTCAGGCGCTGGCAAGCGCCCACACCCAGCCCCAATACACTCAATCCTGTCTGGCAGATGGTCACACCTCCCTGTGACAGGATGCCTAATGTTCCAACTTCCTCTGCTCAAGCTTGGCTTAGTAGTGGGAGGGTAAAAATGTGTCAAGGCAGCAACCATGTTGTGCTGTCCAGGTCAAGAAGGCTGGTACCAGGAACACTGAGAGTCTAATGGAGGGCTCTTCCAACGTCCTGCTTGTGCATGGATACTCCCTATCTTATGGACAACAGAGAAGTTCCTCCCCTGTAGGGACTTGGATCCTCTGAAAAGTTTGGGGTGTCTACCTGACATCTGTTGGTGCCAGAACAGATGCTGATGGTGTGTCTGATTGGGGAAGTGAGGCCCTAACAGGATTGGTCTCAGCTTCCTCAGAGCACTGGCCACCATTGAAGTTTTTCTTCGTGACTGATTTATACCTATCCCTAGGGGTCAACCTTTGGCTGCCTATAGCTTTTCGTTGATCCTGTCTGGTTGTAAAAATAGAGGGCCAGGGAAGGTTTGGAACAGCCTTGTCCCAACTTTTTACTTTGCCCAACAAAGTCAATATGGGGGATGTCATTTGCTAAGGGTAACAGGGATCTCCCAGAATGCTGAGGGGTGTCCACCTGGCTAGTACTACTAGGCTGGGGGTACCTAAACTGTGGATGAGGAGATTCCTCTTGACAGTGGCCCACTAGGGGTCCACTGACATCCCTCGCCTCTGCAGCTCTAGGCTGACTGAGGCTGGGTAGAGAGGGCAGGTACCTCCTTGGAAGGCTCCCCTGCCCTCAGTTGGTCGGCCAGGCCAGGCCTGACCTCCTCTGGGGCAGTAATTTCACAAGGGGTAGGGTGGGTTCCCTGAGAACGCTGACCCTCACCTCAGGTCTGGGGGGGAGAAAGACTTTTCTTCTTCCCTGGTGCTCTCTGGTGGAGAAGAGTGGGCAATTATTCTAGGCTCCACTGCTCCTGAATTTCTCTGTGGTTGGACTGGGGCCCTCAGGGTCTCACCAACCTTCTAACAGAGGCTTCACTTTCCTAGATGGGCCTTCAGTTTCACTTCAGCACAGGCTGAAGTTTCCAAATCATTGCCCAAGAGGCAATCTACAGGCAAGTTTGGGGACACTGTAACTCTTCAAGGACCAGTGACCTCTCCCCAGCTGAGAGTGACTATGGCCGAGGGATGATCCGTTCTCACACCATCCTTGTTGATCACCTGGTACTTGTACTCAGGTAAAAGCTGAAGGGGGGGCCAGGTTCCCTGTCACCATGGTGACATTAGCCCATGTGTCCCTATAGGCCACAACTTTCTGACCATTAATTAGAGGCTCCTGTCTGTACTTGCCCAAAGTATTGGGTCTCACAGTAAAAGTGGCAAACTCCATGCCACCATCACAGACTCAGGAGGCCCGTGTGGGGGATCTGGCTAAGCCAGTTTCCACCTCTGTACTCCATGAGTACCCAACTAAACTTTTGGGTGGGTTACTACTACTTGGGGGACATGCAACTTGGAGCACTGGGGGGTGCTGTAGTAGTAGGAGGAGTCTTTTCCTTATTGCTGGCCTTAGGGCAGTCAGAATAATTTTTCCTGTGGCCTGTCTTTTTACAAACAAAGCAATACGGTTTCTTTCCAAGGAAAGAAGGAGTTTTGAAACCACCCCCAGAGGAGGATTTTTGGTGACCTTCAGAGGACTTCTCTTTAGACTTATCCCCATCTTTCTCTTGAGTTTTGGAAATATCTTTCTCCTGGTCACCACCACCCTGGTTCTTGTGCTTAACCCTGGTTATGGCCCATTTATCTGCCTTCTTTCCCAATTCTTGGGGAGAAGTCAGATCTGAGTCCACCAGATACTGATGCAAAAGCTGTTTTTGATCATTATTAAGGATCCGCTCCCTCATAATCAAACGTATAATCCTTGGTAGTCCTGCACTTTGCTGCCAAGCAACTAACCTTCCAGAGCCTTCTTAGCATTATCCACAAAATCTACCCAGTCCTGATTCTGTGCCTTCTGGGTGTCTCTGAACTTAATCCTGTATTGTTCAGTGGTTAAGCCAAACCCATCAATGAGAGCACTCCTTAGAACTAAGTAATTGTCAGCATCCTCTTCTCTAACAGGAGGAGCTTATCTCTGCCTTTGTCACCAAAGGAGAGCCACGAGATAGCTGCCCACTGCTCTTGAGGGACTTTACTGGCCCTCTCTAAAGCAGTTTTCCATATGTGGATGTCATCCCCAACATGTTAGGGAGCGACAATCTTGCTCAGGTTCCTATGGTCAATGAAATGTTCCTTAATTCTAGGGACACTGTTGCTGCCACCATGGAACTCTAGTCCCAATGTTTTCCTAGCCTTCTGGACTTCCAGGGACACTCTGTCAAGGGCCAACTGTTCTTTCCTGAGCATAAGCCTAGCTTTCTCAAGTTCAAGCAGTTGGTACTCCCTATCCAAAGAGTTCCCTCCTTTACTATAAATGGATGTCCTTACTGACTGTCTAGAGGCATTGGATTCTGCAGGGGAGGATCTAGACCTCCTAGGTCTACTCCGCACCTTCCCAGGAGGTTCAAACGGGGCATCCTCTTCGCCCTCTGTGTTATCCTCTGGGAGGTCTGAATTGTCCAGGTGGAAGTCATAAGGCTCCACCTGGTCAGGGTTAAATTCTAGGTCAAAAAGAGGGGTCCCCTTCCTGACCTATCCTCATTCCCTGGCCCACTCACTGTGTCCTGTTCATCTGACCCAGGGGTTTTCCTCAAGTCATCTAGCAATAACACCTCTACTAGGTGTTCAGTGTTGGCACTTCTCCTTGTCTTCATCTTCCTATATGCACACAGGGCTTTCAGTTCTTGAAACAAAGTTCACTGTATCTAGAAGGTAGAGAGCCACTGGCATCTCGTTTAGTAGACATACTAAGTGTGGTGTGGTGTTGCACCTACCTAACCTAGTAGGAACTAAACTCTCTGAGGTTAGAGAAAGGGAGTGCTAGACCCTTGACTTACCCAACCCTAAGTTCAGTAGAACTTACTATTCTAAGCTTGTATTTATATGTGCCTAGTACTAGTGATGGTTTTTCAGTTAATCAATACAAATATTTATCTGGTAAAACAATGCAGACTTGAATCCCAACCGCTGCACACTAATGTAAATAGCTGGCCTGGTATATGATGTCCACTAATGTAAGTGGGCACCTTGCACTGGTCCAGACAACACTTATAGTGATTTAAGAGGTCTTAGACAACCACACACAGAAAGTTCTCTAAGTGGTACTTGTGGAGAGCAGCCTTCAGGTTTAGTCTTGGAGGAGTGTAAAGCAGCTTGTTTTACCAGAATGCAATCTTATAGTATAGGTTAAATTAAATAGAGCCACACAAAGTATTTATAAAAATATGTATTTATTGTATAACACTTTCTAGTACTTTACAGTATTTCCCATACGGAGATAGACACAAAGCACACAATACTTTAGCAATGAAATCACAGTAAATAGCACTAATACACAGTGGGCCCCAAGAGGGACCAAACTATATACTGAGAAAGTGGTATAAGAACCAGGACTCAAGTCAGGAAAATGTCAAGAGGCTCTAGAATCGCTGGGGACCCAAGGAACAACCCAAGGTAAGTAGACATGGACCCTACGGAGGACGCGTGTAGTGTGAGAACACGACCGCGGGCTCTGTACAACTCTACGTGTAAGTCGCGGATGGATTTTTTAAGATTAAGGACCCTTCCCAGTGGATCCTGAAGAAACCCCAAAACCCAGTGAAAGACAGAAGGTTGGAGAGCCACCCTACCCGTTGATATCCTAATACCTATGTTACCTACAGCAGGGAAGCCGGGTGCATAGGTGTAAAGTTGTGTCAGAAACCGCTGTTGAACCCAATGGGGGACTTCAGGAAAGTGGCGCTGCTGGAAGAGGAAAACGTGTCCGTGGGAATCCTAACATGGATTCTTGACGAAGAGTACCTGAAAGCAGAGGGGACAGAGTCTGGGTCACTTGGGATTGACCAGGGGCTCGGTAGACGAATGCCCACCGATGTCGGGTGCTTCAGGATAGATGTTGATGACATTGACTCTACAGCTGTGGGAATCAGGAGAGGCTGAGGACAACCAGGAGCTGCATACGAGCTGTCCCACGAAGGATGTCGAATGTTGAGGGGTCGGTGTCAGGCGGGAGCACCAACAAGCCTTGGCAAAAGCAAACCACGCCGGAGGTCAAGAAGTTGCAGGTAGAGGACCAGCAAGGACCAGTAGACTCACCACAAGCAGGGGGGTCAGGGCAAGCCCAGAGCAATCAGGGGAGCCCAAAGAAAACGTAGTTGACAAACCCAAAGGACCCACAGGCCGAAGACACTAGAGTCGCAGGAGGACCTTGTGCAGCTTTACAAAACAACAGGCCACGGAGCACACGGTGTGAGGTGGTTGAAGATTGTTGCAGGAGAAGTTGCCAGAGGTTGGGGTTACTTGGAGCCCAATGCACTTACTGCAGAATTGCCAACAAGCATTTTCACTTGCAAAAGTATGCAGTGCACAGGGGTTCGGGTATTGCCGCCCCCACGAGAGATACTGGCCTCAAACTCTGTGAGAGGACAACTCAGGCCTCAATGTACGTAAAAAACCCCTTCAGAGTCCGTCGGAGCTCGGGATCAGCAGACTGGTCAGCAGTGTTGCTGTGCCTTCGAATGTAGGGGAGTGACTGCTTCACTCTAAGGGAGATTACTTCGGTAGTCCTTGATGCTTTCCAGGCCTTGGAAGTTTCCTGTATGATGCACAGGCACAGACGATAAAGCACACTGGAAGGGAGACAAAGTCAGGCCCAAACGTAGTCCACCGAAGTCCAGAGTGCTCAGACAGTAGAAGTGCAGTGGCATCTGTTCTGAATCTCATCCCACAACGAATCTAGGGACATACACTCAGGTAAGCCCTTAAGTACCCTAAGGAAAGGGTTGGTATGATTCAGGGGACCCTCCCAGGGGAGGGTCTGGACAGGGGGGGTTTACTCCCATGTGTTTTGTCCAGTTTCGCCCCAGAGTGGGAGCCAACGGCTCCCAGGACTGGTTTGAATACGGACTATGCACAGGGACGCCAAATGTGCCCCTCATGCAGACTTTCAGGCGCTGGCAAGCCCCCCTCCCAGCCCCAATACACTAAATCCTGTCTGGGAGGTGGTCACATCTCCCTGTGACAGGATGCCTATTGTTCCACCTTCCTCTGCTCGAGCTTGGCTTAGCAGCAGGAGGGCAGAAATGTGTCTCTGGTCGGCAGCAACCATTTTGTGCTGCCGAGGACAAAAAGGCTGGTACCGGGAACACTGAGAGCCTAACTGAGGGCTCTTCCAGTGCTTGGAATCATACCTCCCACACCGTGTATGGTGTGGGGTATGATTCCAACATATTTGATACCAAACATGATAGGATTAGTTGCAGCCAGTTTCGAGATGGTCATCACGTAATTACACAGTGCCCCTCTGTATAGTATATGGCTGCTTCACTGACAACCCGGGAGAATGGACTCCATAGGCTGCAGGGGTGTCCTTCTCATGCAGAGGGATCCTCTCAATTAGAACCAAGCACCCTGCCCTCAGGATTGTAACGGTCTGCTTTAGGAGTGACTTATAGGTTTTAAGTGCAGAGAACCTTAGATATAGTAAACCTATATCTTTAGTAAGTGGTGCAAGCACCAACTTACACAGGCTGCAATGGCAGGCCTGTAGGTCCATTTTGAATGGTCCGTCATGGGTGGCATATTTCATGCTTCAGCACATGGGGGACCTCTGTGGTACCTATGCCCTTGGTACATGGGTACCAAATACTAGGGACTGACAAGGGTACCCCAGTATCCAATCTGGGATGTACCTAGGTACTGAACAGAACAGTTTAGGGAGAAAGCAGATAGACTGGGGTCCTGATTAGCAGGATCACATTCAGACTAGTCATAAATAGTGTCACAGCAAGCAAAAAGTGGGGATAACCATACGAACCAGATCCTACTTTCCTTCATCATGTCAGCTCCGGTACATTGGCATGACTACAAGACCAGTGAAGACATGAATCACAGAATATCGGAGCAAAATCCGCTGCCAGAGAACCTCTACAAAAATGAGTTCCCATTGTCTAGAAAAACACCACACCCCAATGACCTCAAATGGACCATCCTGGAGGCCAATAACCAACGGACAAAAGCAACACTTTTCCAGAAAGAACAACGCTGGATATTCCACCTATCCACAAATGTGATTGGGCTCAACTATGAAATCCAGAGGAATTAACTCAATCACCCCTAGAGAACCCCATCATGATGAGCTACTACAGTACTATAGCCATTGTTCACCTGGATTACCACTCCCCCCATTTGAATCTGAATTGCTAAGAAGAAGGAGGGTTCCTCTGCTTAAACATAGACTAGCCTACTGATTAAATAGGTATAACCTAATAGAACATAAGGGCAAGGTTACCACTACAAAAGAAGGTGTATAATAGAAGGTGTATAAAAGAAGGAGTAACTTTTGGACTCAGTGGCCTTAGACACCATTTTCTGTGCACATAAATTATAATATCTAGGGTATCATTCACTACTAACATGAAAAAGCCCATAATTTAGAAACCATCATAGAGGTATATTTGGAAAAAAAATACTACCATTGTAGACAAAAGTGGGGCGATAGTGCCACTCTTCAAGCTCGTATGTGCATGTACCTGATAACTTAAAAACCATAATCAAGATATATTTAGGAACAATACTACCATTGTAGACAATCTTGGGGTGATGGTGCCCCTCTTCGACCCCACATATACATATACCTGATAACTAACCAACTTAAGATGGCCACCATCAGTCTGGGCACCTTACATAGACAGACCACATCATACCTGCCTCAAAAAACGGACGGTGAATGTGTAGACCTACACTGGTGGCATAGCATCAAGAAATACGGAGACATCACCAACTTAAACACGGTAGGAGTGAGATAACACGCATCCACCCCATAGGCTCTAATACCAGGCCACTCACCACACCAACATGGATGCCACTGCTTTGTCAAACGTACATGACACTGTACAGACACAACATCATCACACACCATATAGAGCAGACCGTAATGGCTGACATGTAGGCCCTGCGAATAATCCACTAATACCTGGGTGGTTCGGTACACTGATGAAAGAGCAACCTTGCACCCGATCATCATTGCCTTAATAATTGTCGATGACAGGTAATTCAAGGGATTCCCTCGGGAACCCAACCCGCTTGGCCATCCTGAAGTCATTTCTCAGTTTTTACCTTCGAGCATGGACGCAAGCCTGCCTTTCCAAAAAGCGTGAAAACTCCCTAACAACCCTAACTGATCACAGCCGTCCGGCTTCTGGTATGATAAAAACCAGGCCATCCCTCTCACTCCTCATCTCGCTACGAGCAGAAGGTAGGTCTCGGACAATGTCCTCAAAAGGATCATCTGAGTTATCATACATGTTGTGTTTGTTGGCATTTGATTTAGCTACATCGTGTTGATTACTATGTTTCTACTCATTGATACTATGTGGTCTGTACCAACTTATCCTTAAACCGCCAAATAGCTGACCTCTACCAGACCTAAGGAGCTTATCTTCCCTGATATCGGGGTAAGTCATGGAAACTTTTTAGCGACCATTGATGTGCCTTATTTTTGTTTTTCACTCTAAGATATATATTCTCTCTAGCCAATCACATATGTTCCTAGACTCCTAATTGTTACAGGTAAAGTGTGTGATTCCACAAGTGTGTTGTGTGTTTCACTTTCATAAAACTAAGAAATGTCACAAGAAATGCTTGAGATGTGATCGCGCTCCACCCCTTGGAGACTTCTACATCTGTTATGCTATAAACTGAACTGTGTAAGTTTGCACAAAGGTCTGATAGCAGTTCCCTCATGGCCACCCATTTCCCTTTTTCTTTCTCCTCTCCTATAGGTAGAATCACCCCTACTACGCCACCGCTGGTGCAGTTTTATTTATTTTCAAATGTGGGCACCTTTTACCAAATAAGGGGCCCCTCTGTTATACCACATAGGGTAGGTAATATCTAGGTCCTGATGAAATGCCATTTGACCCTCCGGGCAACCGAGGAATGAAACATGTTGACCCCACTACATCTAATTAAAATATCCCTTTTCACACATCAGCTATCAAAGTACATTATTACCAATAGATAAGACCAATGTTTAGGTCTCGCCTACGCAGCGCGCATGCGCTGTGTAGGAGGGGACCTTTTGGAATCGATCAACATTTTGGGCAAAAACGTGCACGTTTTGCATTGCTTTCTATTGCAACGCGTGCACATTTGGCGTTTCCCTTGCGGGAGCGAGCTTTGGCGCAATCTGTTTGTAATTATGTTGAAAACAGATGGTGCCCCTGCTCGCTCCCGCAAGGGAAACGCTGTGTGTGTCTGGGATGCAGGCCGTTTCAGTTGCCTTTCAATTCGATGGCACGCTGCATGCCACACCTCTACTCCCTTGTGCCGTTTTGGTCATTGCCCCTCCCTTGCTGCGATTGGCTCTGTATATTTTTAATGTTTTATTTTGTTTTGTGCTCTTCCGCACTATATCAACTTATATTTTCAGCTGGCTAAAAGATATATCGCTATATGGCAGAGGTTACCCTTTCCTCCTCAGATAGCTCCCTGGAAGCAGTAATACGATACAAAATCCAAAGCATTATATTTTATAGTGCACGGACACGCTTGACTAGGACAAATGAGTATATGAGCTTGCAAACAGAAATTAATTTCAGTGTTTGAAGGGCCGATTACGTTTCTTTTCTCAGCAAGAATCAAAGGCCTTTAGAAACCAATACTTTGAATAAATATGTTAGAACTGAGAACCCGGATAATATTTGGCCTCTTTCTGCACTCCCATGTGCCCCCTTCGAGATCCTCCTCTCCTTCCGCATTCTGCCAGCACCCTCCTACCCAATAGTCGTCCACCACGTCCACCACCACCACGTCCACCAAGTCCACCACCACCAGGTCCACCACCACCAGGTCCACCACCACCACCACATCCACCACCACCACGTCCACCAACACCACATCCACCACCACCACCTCGTCCACCACCACCACATCCACCACGTCCATCGCCAACACCACCACCACCACCATGTCCACCACCACGTCCACCACCATGTCCACCACCGCCACATACACCACCACCACCATGTCCACCACCACCACATCCACCACCACCACATCCACCACCACCACGTCCACCACCACCACCACGTCCACCACCACGTCCACCACCACCACGCCCACCACCACCACCACGTCCACCACCACCACGTCCACCACCACCACATCCACCACCAACATGTTCACCACCACCACATCCACCATCACGTCCACCACCATGTCCACCACCACCACGACCGGCACCACCACCACCACGTCCACCACCACCACATCCACCACCACGTCCTCCACCACCACCACGTCCACCACCACCATGTCCACCACATCCACCACCACATCCTCCACCACCTCCACCACCACCACGTCCACCACCACCACGTCCACCACCACCAACACCCCCACGTCCACTACCACCACCACCACCATGTCCACCACCACCATGTCCACCACCACCACATCCACCACGTCCACATCCACCACCACGTCCACCACCACCACATCCACCACCAACACGTCCACCAACACGTCCAACACCACCACATCCACCACCACGTCCACCACCACATCCACGTCCACCACCACCACGTCCACCACCACCACCATGTCCACAACCACCACCACGTCCACCACTACCATGTCCACCACCACCACCACGTCCACCACCACGTCCACCACCATGTCTACCACCACCACGTCCACCACCACCACCACATCCACCACCACGTCCACCACCACCACGTCCACCACCACCACGTCCACCACCACCTCGTCCACCACCACGTCCACCACCAACACCCGTGACAGGTAAAGTGTCAGTGGAGGGCAGGGGTAATAGGAGTGTCAACCCCAGCTGTACATGGGACATTTAAGGATGCATTGGGTGTGAGAAGACGGGAATAGCGACTAGAAGTATTACACCAGACCCAAGATACATTTTGATGAGGCGCAGTGTCACAGGGGCTCCTGTAAAAGCACTCGCAGCATCATTGCCTCACAGTGGCATACCTGCACGAGCCACTCACTCAAAACAAGCATTGGCATAGCCAATAGGTCTCGCCTTTGGGACCTTATAAGTGTTTAGCCATGCAACACTTGATGTTGTTGCACCAAGGATATTGTGCTGGATAACTAAACACTTATAAGGTCCCAAAGGCGAGACCTATTGGCTATGCTAATGCTTCTTTTAATAAGTCAACGGAACCGGCCCGCCCCCAAAAAAATTCTGGCCTCCTTAGACCTTTTTATATCACCTCACTCACCACCCTATCCCTACCCCCTCACTTGCACTCATCATAAGGCGTAAATTTATCAAAAAGATCTCAGCTAAAGAGCCCACAGGCCCCTCAGGCATTGCAGCGCTGGCCTGACGAGGAGTGCCCAATGATGAAGCATGACACCCCACCAGGTGTGTGAGGGCACTTTGTTCTGACACACGGACCCCACGCGATCTGCAGGGCCGAATTATCAATTCCAATGTAATAGGGTCCCCTTGTTCAAACCCCTCTTGAGGAACTACCCCCCTCCTGTGTGTTTGTATGAATTCCACCAGCAACACATTGCCACGTGAACACACGAACTGCAGGCTGTTAACAAGTCAAATGTCCCAGTGGTCCACAGCTCAGAAGTATGTCCATGTATGATAGGCAGCCCACCGCTTCTGTTACACACTGCGCTGGCTGGTAAACATGACAAACAGGCAAAATGCTGAAATAAGTTCCTCAAATGATGGTGTAAAGAAGGTCAAATGCCCCAGATTACAGGCTGTTCAGATGGTAAGGGACACTGATGGGGCTAACCAGGGCGTTCCTTTTCCTTCTAGCCTCAGGTTTCTTTGCTTCAGTTTCTTCATCAGGTTCAGATACGCTACATCTTCCAGAGCACGTAGGTTCTTTCACCAAATCGTCGCCATTATTGTAAAACGAAGGAGGCTAATCAAAGCACAATGCCATATTGGAATCTGGGGTTCATGGTCGGGCATTGCTTCTGAATGGCTCTTAAGTTTAGGTAGTGGCAACCACATATGCATCCTCAATAGAAAGGTAATGAAAGCTGCTGGCTTAAGAACAGCATGACTCAATGCCCTGCACAGTTGTGCAATCTTGTCACACTGCAAATTCCTGTTTGCCATACCGTATGCGAAAGATGGTGAAATTGGCCCTTTCTGCAGGGCCATCCCCAAACCTTTTGCCTTCACCCTCTAGTCATCTGAACCAGTTTTCATTGCCTTGTAGTACTCTGTACACGTTACCACTGCTAACCAGTGCTAAAATGCTTTTGCTCTCTCCTTTAAACATGGTGAAATTGGCTTACACCTAGTTGCGACATTTAAGTTATTTGTAAGTCCCTAGTAAAGTGGTACTACATGTACCAAGGGCTTGTAAATTAAATGCTACTAGTGGGCCTACAGTACTGATTGTGCTACCCACTTAAGTATGCTTCTGAACATATCTCCGGCCTGCCATTGCAGCCTGTGTGTGCAGTTCAAACTGCCATTTCGATCTTGCCAGGATGGGCCACCTCTGACTTGATAAGGGGAGGAGCTGTCTTCTACCACACTTGCACATTACAAAAGATCTGCCTGGGCACACTCACAAAGGGTTTGATGCAAAAATCTGTTTTACCCCATACAGGCTGGGGCTAGGACAGTAAGGCAGAAAATTCCAAACACCTCTCGGGGTGGAATCCTTCGGAACCTTCTCCTACTTCAATGCTGGCACCAGGTATAAATAATAGACCCTCAGACCCAACTCTTAAGTAGACCTCTGCACTAGTGGAAGACTCTGAAGGCCTTCTGTTCAGCTCTGCAAGAAAGCCTGACACACTGCTGCCCGCTGCCCTGCTGCCTGAGAAAAAGGACCAGACCTGCATCCTAATCCCAGGACCACCAGGTTGACTCCAAGGGCTAGTAGGCTGCCCTCCTGATCAGAGCCGCAGGGACAGAAAAAATTCCAACCATCTTGATCCCAGCAGCTAGACTCTACTTGTTGTGAGTCGTGTCCGCCAAGAGGTGCCACCCCAGTCCTGAACCATTGGAAGTGCGCCTGACGGTGCTCTGCCAGCCAAGCAGTGTTTCTCCTAGCAGCCGCATCAGCACCACCGCAGTGCAACTCTAGACTCCACACAGGATCTTGCAATGCACTGCAAACCAGGATTTAAGATTCTTTGTTCTGTGGGCCTAACTGGGTCCCTGTATCTGGTCCGCGCTCCATCGAGGTCAACATGAACACGTGACTTTGTCCCGGTCCCGCACAACCAGATAACTACAGTTGCGGATTTTCCATGTGTTGTGTTTTTTTTTTTTTTTAACAACAAATTTTATTTGGTCTTTTTTCAATGAATCGGGCCGAAGCCCCACATTGGCATAAACGAATAAGTGGATAATATGTAGAGCCAAATCTATTACCACAATAATAATCAACACCTGCCGAACATACAGGGAAACAAAGATAAAAACAGTTTGCAGGCAGAGGTCAAATCATCCAATACAGTACATGATGCAGCATGTTCCCTAGAGTCATCCCAAAGAAATAATAACGTAATCAGACCCAATGGTTGGAGGCGTTGCAGGACGGGGGTCAGGGGGCAACCTTTATGAGTCATCATCGGGCAGGGGGGGCAAGTCTATTCCTCGATAAGATGCCCAGCATGTCCATATTTTACGGTGTTTCCTGGGGCAGCCCCGGGCTTCAAAAACAGCTATCTCTGCCCCCATGCACTGGTCTAGCGCGGCTTTCCATTTACCTAAAGTTGGGGGGGAGGACGCCTTCCAACCCTGCGCTATGTCCCTCTTGGCAATCGTGATAGCAAGGAACAGTAGATGTTGTTTACAGCGGTTCCCACCAATGTCATCTGTAGAATGTAAGAGGAACAGCCGAGGGTCTAGTGGAAGCACCCACCCCAATACCTCATTGATGCACGACCGAATCCTGTTCCAGAAGGGATGCAGAGCGGTGCAGGTCCACACGGTATGGAAGAAGGACCCCTCCTCTCTGCCACACCGCAAGCACACCGGGGACTGAATGACCCCCATCCGCCACATACGTACCATAGTGTAGTAGACTCGGTCTGTAGCGTGTGGAGATCACCTCGCCTCGAGGACTGGCAATCGCCTCGGCCCAGTCGTCATCCGTAAATTCAGGGATGTCCGTCTGCCAGGCCAGTCGGGTCTTCTCCAGAGTTGTGGGGGTGTGTGTCGTCAGAGTTTGATAAATTTGTCTGATTTTGTGCAGTCCGAGGTCTACCATTAATAGGTGGCCCTCCAAGGGCTGAAACTCAGGGAGGGCCTCCACATTACGGATCTGGGGGGAGAAGGCGTGGCGGAACTGTAAATATTTGTAAAATTCTGACCTATGAAGGCTGAACTCTGTTTGTAGTTGTTGGAACGATTTTAATGTGCCGCCCCACATGACATTTCCCAGGGTCGAGATCCCTACCAGGTCCCAACCCCGAAACCCTCTCAGTGCGGTCGCAGTCTTGAGATATGTACCCTACCACAGGGGGGGTTGTCTAGTTAGTCTCCCCTTCCAACCCATCTGCCTGGTCTTAACTCGCCATAACTGAATAGCTAGTCTGCCAGCCGGCGGAAGATGATCCAGGCTCGCATAACTGTACAGTAAGTGGAGAAATGGGACATTACATATTAACATGTGTTAATATGTTGTCAAATGGAACATGTCATCATATTTTGGATCAGATTGTTTTTTTATGAATTTACAAGAATAAAATGTACATTTTAATTTATATGTTGAGTACATTGAGTCACTCCTTATATCAATGAAATGTATTAGGTCTTTGCTTGACTAGTTAATTGCCTAGGTATTTACTGTCTTCAGTTGTATTTTCCCTAGCCTGGGACACATCGTTCTCTGCAGGGGTCCCTCTTTTTTCTCAATTTATTTCCAAGACAACTAAAGCACCACAAATCCTGGCAACATAACCTGGAAAGACAGTTGCACCCTCAAGCTCATTCTTTAGTTTACAATCCACAGATTGAAAACAACCTAACCAGCAAACTACTTTTGATAAGCTGGTAAGTTAAGGAGGGCAGACTTATGCTTTGCTGGGGTTTTATGAAGCTCAACACACCTGACCTTCTCTTTCTGACCAAAACATGTCTCAACCCAGCCTCCAACCCGGACATCGCCACAGCTATCCCACTGCCCCCAAAATCATACACCAGCACCGAACCCACAAACCAGGCGGAGGAATCGCGATTATCTACAAAACCACCAACCTCATGGAACACTTTCACTTAAAAACTTCAACGAACTACAACGCCGCTCTTAAGGGAACCCTTACCTACCATCCCCCGGGCGCCCATGCAGAAGTCTGCAACCACTTCACAGACTTCATCGCTCCTTTCTCCATCACATCAACCAACTACATCCTTCTCGGGGACCTCAATTTCTACCTGAAAGACACCACACACTCTAACTCCACTGCGCTCCTCAACAGCCTCAGCAACCTCCGAATCACCCAGCTCCTGCAAGGACCAACCCACACAGCAGGCCACCTCCTGGGCCCTATTTTCTCCTCCAACAGGATTGCCACTGCTTACATAGTCCAACTACTCCATCATACATTTCAAGCTATTTGCCCACTAAGCTACCCCACTAGAAAAATCAAAGTGCCATCAAGACACTGGGGCAAAATATCCAAAGAAAACTGGACCAAGACTCTACAGAAACACCCACCCAAACACACTGGGAACCTCGATGTCAACACTAAGCTCTTTAATAATTGGTTTGCCGACGGAATTAATGACACTGCTCCCACCAGACATAAGACCCGCAATAAAAAACAACCCAGATAGTACACAAATGACCTCACGGAGTCCAATCACCACTGCAAACAACTTGAGAGAAAATTGAGGCTCGACAAAAACACTAATGCAAGATCCACATCCAAAGCAGCCCTCAGCCTCTACCACCAACAACTATAAGACACAAACAAAAAAGCCCTAACTCTCAGACTCAAAGCCAGCTCCACCAATGGCAAAGAACTCTTCACCCTCGTCAGAGTTCTCCAGTCCCACAGCTGCCAACAATGGCATCATCCCAGCCCTAGAAGATTGCCATGATCTACAACACATTTGACCCACAACATATCGATATGAACTCCCCCGACCAGCCGGACACATCCTTCATCGTCAAACAGCAGCTAAGCAACTGGAAGCCCCTCTCGAATGAAAAAACCACCGCCTTGATAAATACCACTCACTCAGAAGCCTCTCAGACCCATGCCCCCACTTCATATACAACCTTGGAAGAACCATCATCTCTCCTGCACTCACCGCTATCAACACTTCTATAACCACCTTCACCTTCCTGTCTTGCCGGTAAAATGCAGAAGCCAATACCCTATTGAAGAAACCTACAGCGGACCCCAACAACATCAGCAACTACAGACCCATCTTGCTCCTGCCTTTTCCAGCTTAACCCCTTCGATGCGTGTGACGGAGCGGTTCCGTCATGCGCGTCGGTCGCGCTGTGCGGCTGATGGAACCACTCCGTCACGGCCCCGCCCGCGCAACGAACCTTCAGCACGGCGCGGTAATCCGCGCCGCGCTGAAGGGGTTAAATCTGTGAGAAAGTCATCAATACCCAACTTGCAGACCACCTAGAACTCCATCAACTAGTACACAGCTTTCAATCAGGCTTTCGCACCAACCACAGCAGAGACAGCCCTCATTGCGGCCACTAATGACATCAGAAGCATTCTTGACTGATGAGAAATGGCCGTCCTCATCCTCCTTGACCTCTCCGCAGCTTTCGATATGGTCTCCCACAAGTCACTAATTAGAAAGCTTCAGCGCTTGGGTATCTACGGACTCTCCATTAAGTGGATATCCTCCTTCCTCATGGATAGAACTCAACGAGATAGACTTTCTCACTACAACTCAGAACCCGAGAAACTCATCTATGGAGTCCCACAAATATTATCGCTCAGCCCAGTTCTCTTCAACGTCTACATGACACTCCTCGCAGGCATCGTCAAAGCTTACAGCATCAATGTAGTATCCTACGCCGACAACACATAGCTCATCCTCTCCCTTAACAACTCAACCAGCACTGCAAAAAAATAATTGCCAACTGCCTTGGATGCCTCCAGCTCAACACAAACTAAACCGAAGTCCTAATGTTTGGCAGCAACCACTCCCCTTGGGACGCCTCTTGGTGGCCCTCCTAACTTGTACCCCCACCCACCCCAACGGAACATGCCAAGAACCTCGGGATCATCTTGGACACCAACGTCTCCATGAGCAGAAACATCAACGCTTTCTCCTCATCATGTTTCCACATCCTGTGAATACCATGCAAGCTTTTCAAGTGGTTACCACTGAAAACCAGATGAACGGTCACCCAGGCTCTCACACTGAATAAGACACGTCCATCCTTCATGTCCAAAATCCTGTCTTCCAAGTCAACAGAATCCAGTTTTATTGTGTTCTCAATGCACTAGACGTTTCCGAGAAAATCTCTTCTGCGCCAAGGAAACTAACTGGAGTTGGCCAATCTCCTACAAGCATTCCAAAGGCAAAGGAGTTCTCACATATTCTTCTGCGCTCCCACATGTTTCAGCCCCTTATCTTCATGAAACTTGTGAAAGTAGAAAACATCTTCAAAAGTACAGAAAACAATCTTGAACGTTATTAACCTAAACAACGCGAGTAACCTGGGGGCCTGCTTGTGTGTTCAAAGCTCAAGTTAGGCAAAGTCAGAATTCAAGATGGCATGAGGGCATGTCGAAGCCAATAGTAAAAACTTCATAAAACCTCCCAATGTACAACATAATGCACATTTGTGCACCACTGCCTATAGCACCACACACTTCATTTTCCTAATGTACAACATAATGCACATTTGGACACCACTGCCTATAACACTACGCTCCGAGACAGACAAGTACATTCCACACCTTTCTCTCTCTCATGCTTTTAAAGGCACATCCCACACGTTCTGTTCCTGGCAAGGCTAAGCTGTCTTACTCTGTGAAACACTCCCACTCTGAAGCTACAAGGAGACACAGAAGAAATCATAAGTCCATGCAAGAGTAGAAAACATGATGTCGTACATTCAGGCTAGAGTAAAGTAAAATACCTAAAGTAAATTTTAAAAAATGGTAGTCAAAGCCCATCACATGGTCCCAATATATAGGAGTGGCTCTGGTATTACACTGGGTTGACTTTGTAGACAGTGCTATTAAGGCTCTAGAAGGCTGGCTTCATGGAAGTAATGTGCATGATTATGAGGGAGTGTACAATTTATTAATGAGGGAACACCTGCTTAATAATTGTCCAAATCAGCAGCTGCACTAGTCCCTGGTGGACTCTGATCTGACCTCTCCCCAGGAATTGGGAAAGAAGGCAGACAAATGGTTGAAGCAGAAAAACAGTGGTGGTGGAGGTGATCAGAAGAAGCAAGAATCTGCTAAGGCCCATGAGAAGGATGGGCACAAGGGTAAAGATAAAAAGGAGGCTTCCAAGGTCCCCAAAAATCTTCCTCTGGGAGTGGGTCTCAAAACTCCTTTCCTCTGGCAAGAAACCTTGTATTACCTATGTAAGGAGAAAAGCCACAGAGCAAGGGATGCCAATTGCTCTAAAGCTAACACCAAAGAACCTACTACTACTGTCCCTAAGGGAACTAATGCCACAAACAACAGTACAAGTAGTAGTAGTAGTGTTCCCGAGGGATTAGTAGGGTTAACCTTGGGTTCGGAAGTTGGTTCTGGCCTAGTCAGAACTCCCACTCAGCCTGTCCTTGTCTGTAACAGTGGCATGGAACTTTCCACTTTACTAGTAAGTCCCACTAACTTGGGCAAGTACAGGCAACAACCTCTGATTAATTGTCAGCAAGCTGTGGCATACAGGGACACAGGGACCAGTGTCACCAAGGTGACAGAGAAACTTGTGTCTCCTGACCAAATCATACTCGGTCAACTTTACCAAGTGACCAATGCAAGCAATGTTAAGACTGACCATTCCTTGGCAGTTGTAAATCTCAGCTGAGTAAGGGTAACTGGCCCTATAAGAGTTGTGGTTTCTCCAGAACTACCTGTGGACTGTCTGTTGGGCAACGATTTAGAAACTTTAGCCAGGTCTGAAGTGGAGTTCATGACACATGCAGAGTTTATGGGAATTTCTGCCAGTTCATTTGCTGTTTCTTATTGCTCAGGCCAAACAGTTAGGCACTGAGGGAGCTTTGGATCCTGGAAAAATGGACCAGCTGGCTCCTAAGAGAGGGGCTCCTAAGAGAGGGAGCAGGAAGGGTATTGTTATGTTTCATAGGGTACCCCAATATAGCCTTGAGTAGTCCCCTAACCCATCAACTACATTTACCGTACAATTACACTACATAATGGGTTTTGGGGGGAACAACATTTACAACGCAACTGTTACAACGCACTACACTTACAACGCATTTTTTACAACGCAACATCCACTACAACGCATTCCATTACATAGCATGACACTACAACGCATTTTTAAAAACTACCTTTACAACGCATTCCATTACATCGCATACTACCTTTACAACGCATACCATTAAAACGCATAATATTACACTACACTATCCAACACTTACCCTACTGTTGCCCCCCCTGGAGTTAGAATAGTCATTTTTACCCCTATACTATCCAACACTTACCCTACTGTTGCACCCCCTGGAGTTAGAATAGTAATTTTTACCCCTATACTATCCAACACTTACCCTACTGTTGCACCCCCTGGAGTTAGAATAGTAATTTTTACCCCTATACTATCCAACACTTACCCTACTGTTGCACCCCCTGGAGTTAGAATAGTAATTTTTACCCCTATACTATCCAACACTTTCCCTACTGTTGCACCCCCAGGAGTTAGAATAGTAATTTTTACCCCTATACTATCCAACACTTACCCTACTGTTGCACCCCCTGGAGTTAGAATAGTAATTTTTACCCCGATACTATCCAACACTTACCCTACTGTTGCACCCCCTGAAGTTAGAATAGTAATTTTTACCCCTATACTATCCAACACTTACCCTACTGTTGCACCCCCTGGAGTTAGAATAGTAATTTTTACCCCTATACTATCCAACACTTATCCTACTGTTGCACCCCCTGGAGTTAGAATAGTAATTTTTACCCCTATACTATCCAACACTTACCCTACTGTTGCACCCCCTGGAGTTAGAATAGTAATTTTTACCCCTATACTATCCAACACTTACCCTACTGTTGCACCCCCTGGAGTTAGAATAGCAATTTTTACCCCTATACTATCCAACACTTAACTTAAATGCAATTTAATATTATGCGTTGTAATGGTATGCGTTGTAAAGGTAGTATGCGATGTAATGGAATGCGTTGTAAAGGTAGTTTTTAAAAATGCGTTGTAGTGTCATGCTATGTAATGGAATGCGTTGTAGTGGATGTTGCATTGTAAAAAATGCGTTGTAAGTGCATGCGTTGTAAAAGTGTGCGTTGTAACGACATACATCCGGGTTTTGGTATTGACCTTTTACCTAGTTAAGCACTGCATAAATGTGTGGTTTTCCCCGAAAACTAGCCTAATTAATTATGCATAAGGATTCTCAGAATCACAGCAGGATTACCATCTTCCGCATAATAACTATGTATATGGGTCATCCCTTCTGCCATCCTCGGCCGACATGACACAGCAAGGTAGAATCCCCTGAGGGTACCTTTTGGGTATATATACACCATATCTTTGCCAGGGCAGGCAGAAGAGAAAGACTTCGAAACCGGTCCTAGGATGGTTGTTTCCGGTCCAGGGAGGATCTGGCTTGGCAGTTCGGGCTGGACTGTTCCCAGGAGGCACAGGGTCAAGACTGATTTGCATATGGCCAGGTCTAAACTGGGGTGGCATGGTGAGCAAAAGAATGATGGATTTAACCCAGATCTCTTGCCTGTGGTTGAATGTTTTGATTTGTTCTCCATTCCGTCCATCAATTGTGTGTCTTTTACACACTGCAGTGAGACACTGAGGTTCCTGCACGCAACACTCCAACTCGCAGTGGTTTGACATCCCTTGCGGGGTGTCCATCTCAAGACCAAGACGGGGTGCCACAGTCTCTCACTCCAGGTAATGGGATTGGCTTCAGCCTAGGGGGATTCTTGGCTCTATACCTACATACATGCTAGGTACACTTAGATACATCTAGTTAGGGTTTCATCGTAGGAGTACGCATTGTTATTGTCATGTATTTATATGCTTGCATATATTCATTGTTTTCGCACTATGGTAGAAATCTACCATCCATTTACTCTGTTGGTGCTTAATATCGTTGATATCTGCTTGTCTTATGGTTGTTTCAGCACACCTATTTTACACTAGAATGACGCTGGTTCGATAAATGCTTATTGAAAACATCCCCACAGTTTATTCTGTATATCTCTGAGACAAAGTGAGCACGAGTGACTGAGTGAAAAGTACTGTACTGTTTCCACGATCCCTGGTGGGACAGAGTTGTCATGTTCGATAGTTGCCAGGACTTATTCTCTACTTGGTAAGAGGAGTTTAAAGTGGCACTGTGAGCTAGCTAGATATAGAGGCAAAAATATCCGGTGGGGGTGTCTGGAATCAGTCTGGACACCAATCCGACATGGCGCCGCCAACGTTGGTTTGGTTCTTATTTAACGGTCAAATCTGAGTAGTTCAGTTGTGCTTTTCTCAAAGACCCCTACTCACATTATTCCAGAGACGACTGGAGTGGGAGGGAAAAAATGTGCCACAGCTGAGTATACATATCCTATGTATTGGCTGTAGGTTTATTCAAGCTTGAAGGACAAATAGTTCTTATCATGTATAAAACCTTATCTCAATTTCCTTACTCTAAAGCTAGCTGACTATGGAGTCACAGCAAAGGATGGGACAGTAACTTTCTTGATTGAGGCACACAAGTCCTACAGAACAGAGGTATTCTATTCATGGGACAAATTCCCACCAGCAGATACATGCACAAACACATATCATTTTCATACTGAAGATAAAATACCAGGGGGATATTGTCCATAAGAGGACAGTGAAGTTCTGCTCACCTACCAGGAGCACATAAACTGGGTTAAAGGCGCCATCCCACACACAAAAGATAAAAATAAAGTAAGACTCGCAGGGGTGTGAAATTAAAAAAAGATCTACTTGTCCATGGGGCAGGTTGCTTCATAAATCTACTTGTCTTGTAACAAATTCCACTAGTCCCTTTGGTGCCATGTAGTGCGGCGACTAATTATGGCAGCAATCTCATTATATAAGAGCTCTGATATAGCCTCTCCGTCCATCACCACCCCCTTTTGTACTGCTTTGCTCGCCATAAGTTGGCAGGGTATGCTCAGACGTGAGTCCCTTGCTCAATTTGCCACTGGATTCAAGCAAGCCTGGCTGAAGACGGCTGAAATGCCAGAAACCGGTCCTAGGAAGCTTGTTTCCGGTCCAGGGAAGGCTAGGCTTGGCAGTTCGGGCTGGACTGTTCCCATGAGGCACAGGGTCAGACTGATTTGCATATGGCCATGTCTGAAATGGGGTGGCAGAGTGGGCTAAAGAACGGTGATGGATCAAACCCAGATCTGTTGACTGGGTGTGAGTGTTTGATTGGTTCTGATGCTCCGCCCATCACCACCCCCTTTTGTACCGCATAGCCTCTCTTATTATGCCAGGGCTTATACAATAGTAGTGTTTCAATACTTGCAATCCCCTTATGTTGCTACGTTTCCGCGGATCTACATACAGCCTGAAGGTAGTGGTAAGCAATTATTCCTGGATTAGACTGCCCTTTTGAGTCTGTGCAAACCTACTAACTTGCATGTTTTAAGGGTTTTCAACAACTCTTCTCTAATCTGTTCACATACTGAGAAATGTTGGCAATTTACTCCTGACAATGGCAGATGTAAACCTTCTTCCAGAGTTGGGAAAAAGTGGTTGGAGGGAAAGTGAACTTGCAAACACTCAGATTTTCGCATGAGCAAATCTACACATGCAAATTTGCTCATGCTAAAATGCAGTTCACATATATTTTCTAGGAGTACTATTTCTTGACCAACGTCTGTATATTCTTGGAAATTCACAAAAGCTGTATAGCTGCACTTAATGCAAGGACATATACCATGGGTGCACTTTTGAGACTTTCTTTAATAATTAGGCCCCTAATTTGGTCTGGCATTGACCGTGACCTTATGAGTTTATTAAAATTCTATCTCTTTCTCTCTGTATCATCTGGCTTCACTGTGAGTTTCAGCATTTGGCTCTTTCACAAGGAGCATATCGGCACGCAAAGTAATTTTGTTCAGTGCCAGTAACTGTGATAGTGTGTGCTTTTTGAGACCACAAACAACATTTGCTTTTGCCAATGTTTGCCAATGTTTGTTATAATGGTGAGGGCCTCGTATCTCCCACACCAATAAAGTTTTACAAAAACCATGCCAAAACAAGTCACACATTGACAAAACTAAAAAGCTGACCACCAATTTCAGACCTACTGGCTTTGCCAATGCTTGTTTATTTGTACCTTTCCCATAATCTTATTGAAACTGGTTACACTGATTTTCCATTATGAATATTTTTGGGAAATATTAGCATGCACGTTACTAAATGATGCTGCAAAGAAATGGTACCTAACATTTTACAGTGTTTTAGCAAAATGTTTTTCTTGCTTTCATTTTTTTATGAACATTTTATTTTGAAAGCAAAGAATCATCAATCTTGCTTTCAAGCCTATGCAAATATTTGCATCAAATCAGAGAGCATTCTGGGAGCATTATAAAAAACCTCATATTGATAAACTTTGAAAACGTGTCTCCACATTTTCATACTGGAACCACTGTCAGTAGTGCAGTCAGAGCTTACAACATTTACTTAGAGTGCTCCCCCTAATAATAAATGCTTACAATTTCTGAACCATAAATACAAGTTTGAACAGCATTAACATATGGACAAAAAAATCACCTTAACTGCAGACAGTGCACTTCCCTGATCCATAATGTGGTATTGTAAACTGGCAACCAAAGGGTTTGTGTTGCAGGGGGTTGGGCCTACTTGTCCCAAGGACAAAATGCAAATGAAAACTTGTTGCCCTTGACCCCATACAATATGTTCTGGGTGTCAGGCTATAGGAATTTCACATCCCTGGACTTTGTCCGCTTGGTAGAGATGGAGCGACTTGGCCAGTCCTAGTGGCTTACACACCGCATCCAGACATTGACACAATGCCGGTCCACTACACAAAGAAATAATAAAACATTACAGAAATCTGACACAGTTTGTGATGAGAACACTCACACTTCAGCCAACAAGGGCTACACCAGCAGGACACATTCAGGGGTCTGCAACTAAAATAACTCCACAAACACTAAACGCAGTTATTGGTAAAATGCCTACTAAGCGTGAGCAAATGCCATTCTGGATAGCTCAGAAAATCAGACAGTTAGAGGCAGTGTTTCCACCCACAAGCACTGAAATGCTAAAAGTCTGCTTGACAATGGGGATAGCTCCCCAGATAGAGGATTGTACCTCTTGGGGTACAGTTTTCGCTGCCATATATACCAGAACTCATGGTCTCCCTTCAATAGCGGTGATACCAGATGTATTAAGACAAATACAGAATGAGTATGGAGTAGAACCTGCTCTGAACTTAGGGATTACATTGATAAGAAATTTTGCCCAGGTATTAACTATTATTTTAGCAAATATAAAAGGGGAGGCAGCAGCAGTGGCAATACGCCCACGTCTGAGGGACTTCACTCCTTTACAACAGGAGCGTGAGTCACCTAAAATTATCGAAGACACATATGCCGAATTAGGTAGAGATAATTTGGGAGCTAGAGCAACAAAACCTCAACTCATGCGTGGTCCTGAAAAGGACAACACCAAGCAAGCACCAGATTCTTCCATGAAGAAATGGGATAGTAAAAAACAAAAGAATAGAGAGAATAGGTAACAATCCAGGGATGGGTCTGCTCAACAGGAGCCCTTCGAAAGGAGGTACAACCTTAGGAATCATGATAACATTAAAAAACCTGACAGGTATTAGGATACTGATACACCTTCCTCTACAACCTTAGGAATCATGATAACATTAGAAAACCTGACAGGTATCAGTACACTGATATACATTCCTCTCGTTGTTTCAGGGTTCATCAAAAAACTTCGAGAGAGAAAGACGGTCAGAACACAGACAAGAAGAACGGACAAAGTCCAGAGACACCCAGCGTACTTCGGACTATAATATAAAAAAAAGAAGCTAAACCAATATCAAAACCTCAATTTAAAAAGAAGAAGGTAGCAGGTCTTAATGTTAGACATGCCCAGAATTCTGAGGACTCGACTTCTGAACAGGGAATGGGCTGTGATGATGCTAGACAGCACAGCAGAAGTAACAATAGCTCGCCAGAACCTGATGGAATTTCTGGTGACAGCAGCGTTGAATGAACATATAACGGTGGAGACACCTTATACAAGGGTAAGTGTCCCACACCCGTTATATGAAATAACACTCCAAATGGAAGGGAACAAACCCAGAAAAATTAAAGGTCTCTTTTGGGAGAACCTGATTTATGGGTATGACATCCTTTCGGCTGAAAAGGATTGGCCGCCTGAGATTGTCATGGAGTGCCCAAAGGGAGAAACTGTAATTTTACGGGCTTTTTCCGACCTCGTTCCAATATACTTAGAACATACGTACGTGCAGGAGCGGGCGGTAGCACTTGCTCCAGGATAATATATTGCAACCATGTAGGGTGGGATGCTGAGTCACCTCACCATGTAATCCCAGTAAAAACTACTCCAACTCCACAGAGGCAGTACCCTATTAAACAAGAAACGAAGAAACAGGTCAGGGAGATCTTAGATCAACTTGAATACCGAGGTGTAATAGAAGCTTGCACCTCCTCAATTAATAATCCTTTGTTTCCTTTAATGAAACCCGATAATTCATACTGTCTAGTTTTAGACTACAGACATCTGAACACTTCACAAAGACATTTGCAGTACAGAACACACACAGTGCCACATTAATAAATAACATTGTGCGGAAAAAATACGAAACAACGCTCGATATCTCAAATGGATTTTTCTGCCAAAATATAGCACCTGAAAGCAGATATTTGACAGCATTCTCAGCCCTCGGCTCATATCGTCAATTCTGTAGACTGCCCCAGGGGTATAAGAATAGCCCCAGGTTGTTCTCAGCTAGGGTAACTGAGTTAAATTCAAAATGTGGATGAGGAGGCATTGTCCTATGTAGATGATATTTATCTGACGGATTATGATTTAAAGGATCATTCGACCAGGGTGAGCACCATAATTTGGGGTTCACCTCTGAGGGCTACAAATTCAACTTTAAAAAATCAAAAATAGCCCACCTCAATGTCCTATTTTTGGGATACGAGTTATCAAGTGAAGGGAAATGCCTAGCAGCTAACTTTTTAGAAAAGTGTGCACTGTTCCAACCTCCAAAAACTCTGAAAAACTTAAAATCCATATTTGGATTTCTATATTTTGGCAGAACATACATTTTGGATTACGCAGAAAAAGTAAAACCTTTCTACTTCTTAATCAGACCTGATTTTTCAATTAGACATTGGACACATAAACACACAGATACCCTACATTCCTTACAAGCTGATATGATAGCTTCAAAAGACCTACACACACGTGTAAATACCACAAATTATGTGATCCATGTATTTGCGGGTCAATCAGGATACACTTACCAAACCTTCAATGAAGGAGAAACAGTGGCCATAGCACACAAATCACACTTGTACACAAACGCTGAAATGCATTTTGCTTCTACAGAGAAAATTCTTGCAGCAGTACAGACTGCGGTAGTGAGAGAAAGAGCACTGGCTCAGGGTAAACAAATAATTGTCGTGCCTACGGTACCGGCCTTAGCGGCTGTTAAAAAGGCTAGCGTTCCAAATGCTAAAGCTTTACATCCAAGATGGATACAGTGGGCTAATTCTCTCACTGCAACAGATGTAGACTACAAATTTGATTCTACACTAAAAACACAGGCATTCCTGCAATACGAACAAGACTATCCTCTCCGGAATGAGATTATGCCTCTAGATCAGTATGAATACATTATATACACTGATGGTTCTGCTTAGCCTGCCATAGAAGTAAACATCAATACAGCGCAGCTTGTGCGATTGTAAAAGGACGTATGCGGGACGGCAAGTGCAATCCTAGCAGTACAGAGACGCAGTTTCTAGGAGATTGCACTGCACAGCTGGCAGAATTAAAAGCACTATTACTGGCACTAACACAAATGGATCGGGATTTCCCCAGACTTATAGTGTGCGATTCATTTTATTGTGTCCAATCCTACAATGAATATCTTCACTACAGAGGTCAGAATGGGTTTAAAGACTCAAAGGGTTGCACAATAAAGCAGAACAAGTAGCAGAATTGAAAAAAGACTTGCCGAGAGCTCAGGTGATATACAAGCTGAGTCATCAACGTGATGGTGTTCATGTTGAAGGGAATTCATTGGCTGATGAAGCCACAAAAGGGGCAGTACGAACTGCTGCCGTAGCTGCAATCACTCGTTCTAGCATGAGAACAGACGGACAGATAATGGTAGCTGTCATCACTTCACGCAAAAACAGCACAGCCTTGCCAAAAGGCTTTCCATCCAAGTACTCCTACAAGTTAGATGCAAAACATATTCTGTATGCTCAAATTCCAGGAGTGGGGGATAGAGTTATACCAAACATGGATCGCAGATTAGGTTTAATTCTAGCTGCATACAAGGGTCTGGGTTCTGCGCATGCAGGGATTACTGTGACTGTTTCATTACTAAAACAATGATATTGGTGGCCAGGTGTTACACGATCCTCTACTTGTGCAGTAGTGAAGCTCCCCACACCCACTACAACTCCCATAATGCATCATACTTGAAAGTAGGGTTGTGTACCGCCCCCAGACTCCCTCGAGCGAGCTCATTGGTCAAAGAGCTCGTTTAAACAGAAGTCCCTCCCTGAATCCCTCGCTTGGCTTTCAAAGCTCTTGTGCACTCCACTGGAAGCCTGCCTCGCCCTGGAACTTTGAGCTGTACTCGCTGAGTATGGTGGAACCTGCCTTCTTGGATTGGATCAAGTTAATACCTGTGTCTGTTTCCCTTCTGGAGAACGTCCTCCTCGTCTGCTGCGCATTGAGCGGGTTGCCTTATCCCCGTTACTTTGACGGTCTCTACCCAGTGCCGGGAATTCCTCCCCCATCAACCCCCCCTTGCTTGAAGCCCGCTCGACAAGTTATTGTGCTGTTTCCTACCTTCCTGCCTGACGGACACGCTCTTCCTTTCCCGAGCGTAACGGGCACTGCCTACACCCGTACTCGAGTCTCTCCACCTGGAAAAGAACCTGCACCTGCCCTCGAGACTCTACACATGGAAAAGTACCTCGAAAGACTATACGGGTACGTGACACGCGTTGCTCGCGTGTTCCTTTTTTTTTTGTTTACTTTATTTAAAAACAACACCGGGACTTATCTAACGCTACCGCAGAGTTGTATAGCGGTTCTCTGATCACCACAAGGCTTCCCTGAGTTAATGTGCCTCGATAACTTTTGCAGAGTCTTCTTTTTGTTGCTTGGGAACCGCCAGAGAATTCTCTTTCCTTTTTTATTGAGGACTTATTGTTTGGATATGAAAGCCTCAACTGGGCAACAAGAACTAATGAACCGTGAAAGTTTTTATTTTTGTTGAATAGCAAAAACTTTATTGCATCAGACCCGTTTCAAATTTCAAGCCTGTGTTTATGTTCCTTTTTTTTGGAAGCCTCTCTCTGCGTAAGGAACTCACACTGGTAATCCTATGGAGAGAAGTTTTGTCTGAGAATAAGCCTAACCTCTTCAATCTATTACGGAGTCTGTGGAGGTACACAACCATTCTTCTTATTTAGGGGGTACACAATCTATCGTTTAACCTTGCCTATAAACAGGAATAATCTTTTTCTTCTCTGTTCTCTCTTTGTATTGTTTTTTGTCTCCTCTGCAGCACTGCTTCTTAGTTCCCTACACCTACCTAGTGAGAGACTGCTGCCTTCCTGGTGGGCTTCCCAGAGGTCCTATTCATGTCCCGGTTCTTCCGTAGAGTATCATTCATCTCTCAGTTAGTTATATCTCTGTAGATGGCTATACTCTAGGGGAGAGTTGAGATCTTGGTCTTCGCTCCCGTGGATGCTGGCATTCGCCTTTGGCTATACAAGTAAGACAAGGTGCAAGAGTGACAGAAAAGCCAAGCCCACGAATGAAAACATCCCCCGAGCGAAGATGGATGCGGTACACATGGACGCTACCCTGTCCAGTGAAACACACGCAACAACCATGAATGAATTAGCCTCCGCTGTTGTGAATCTGCAAGCGAAGCTTAGTCTATTACGGTCTGAAAATCAAAGATTAGCCACAGAATTAGATCAGTTCAAGACCCAGAGACGGTTTGGGGCCAGTGTAGACGAAGTAGCCGTAAAATCCAAGAGGAGTTATATCCGTCCCGCCCTCTTTCAAGGTCCTTTACATACACCTGTTAGTCCAGATCCTGCTCTCCGGGACAGTGAGGCTCCCTCTGTTAACGTAACTGTAGTAACACCGTCTCCTACTCCGTTGGCCATGCCAGAACGGTTCAATGGAGACGGCAGCAAATACGGGGTGTTTATAAACCAGTGTCATCTTCAGTTTCTTTGTCGGGCCGCCTCATTTCCAGATGACGCAGCTAAAGTGGCCTTTATCATATCATACCTAACGGGCAACGCTGCCCTCTGGGCAGTGCCGCTAGTGGAGAATGACGACCCCATCTTATATGATTTAACGTTGTTTAAAGACAAGATGCGAAATCTTTTTGCACGTCATTCCTACAAGCAAGCCAGTGATAATGAATTGCTGAGTTTGAAACAAGGATCTAAAGACCTCTTAACGTACATAACCACATTCAATAGATTGGTCACAGAAACCCATTGGCCTGAGGAAAGGAGGACCTCTTTGTTCTATAGAGGGCTAAGAGATGAATTGAAAGATGTTCTATCGCAAATCGTAGACCCTCCTGAGGACTGCTCCCTGTTCATCGACTTAGTGGTCAAATTGGAGCACCGGCTTAATGAAAGACGAGGTGAAAAAACCAAAGGTGACTACCCTCGCTTTGTTGTGAGCCGAACTGAGAAAAAAGAGCAAAAGGATCTAAGTGAACCGATGCAGATTGGAGGAATACGAGGTCCGTTATCTAGTATGGAACGAGAGAAACGACGAAAACTCAATTTATGTCTGTATTGTGGAAAAGGGGGTCATTATGCAAGAGAGTGTCCAGTTAAACCTAAGCCTGCTGGAAAAACGTCCCCCATTCAGAATAGCCTGGCTACTGCATCGGAAAACTAAATGACTTGGAGGACCAAGAGGTCGTTTCTTCAAGTCTTTCCTTGAGACAGATCTCACACGTACTGGCCAACACGGTTCCCCTGGTACCTAGACATTTTATCCTAATGATAATACTGGTGTTACCTTCACAATCTAGAAAGACTATGCCTATACTCTTGGATTCAGGAGCAACGGGTAACTTTTTGGATATCACCTTAGCTAAAGCACTAGGAATAGAGTTCGTGTCCAAGACTCACCCAGAAAAAATCAGAGCTGTAGATGGGACTGAGTTGTTTTCAGGGTTACTCGCTTTTAAAACACCTCAACTGACTATGGTGTGTGACAATGGACACTCGGAAACCATTCAGTTCGATTTAATCGACACACCCAATTTCGGAGCAATCTTAGGAGTCCCATGGCTACAGTTACATAACTCTCATATCGATTGGGTTTCAAGAAAGGTCACACTACGGTCTCACTATTGTCTGTTACACTGTTAGCAAGAATCCACCACCTGGCACAAGTCCTTATGCTGTGCTGTGGAGACCTCTAGTACGACTGAACTGCCCTCTCAATATAGGGACTATAAAGATGTATTTGACGATGTAAAAGTAGTAGCTTTGCCTCCCCATAGATCCTATGATTGTAGGATAGATTTAGTTCCGGGAGCTGTGCTGCCTGTAAGCAGAATATATGCCCTCACTGAGCCAGAAAACAAGTACCTTTTTGACTATCTGCAAGACATGTTAAAGAAGGGTTTTATACGTCATTCCACTTCTCCAGTCTCTTCTCCTATTTTTTTATTCCCAAGCGGGAAGGAGGATTGAGAGCCTGTCTGGATTATAGAGCCCTTAATAAAGTCACTATTAAGAACAAATACCCTCTGCCCCTCATCTCCACACTTCTCGATCAAGTTTGGAAAGCCAAAATCTTCACCAAGTTGGATCTTCGTGGTGCATACCATTTAATTTGTGTCAGACAAGGAGATGAGTGGAAGACGGCTTTCCGCACAAAATTCGGACTCTTTGAATATTGCGTAATGCCGTTTGGCTTATGTAATGCCCCAGCAGCTTTTCAGTTTTTTATTAACGAAATACTCAGAGAATTTCTAGACATTTTTGTAATCATCTATATTGACGACATCCTGGTGTTCTCTCAAAATGAAGAAGAACATGTGAAACATGTCAGACAGATATTGCAAAGACTACAAGATAACCATCTCTTTGCAAAACTTGATAAATGTCTTTTTCATACCACTAAAGTGGATTTCTTGGGGTTTGTCATCTCTCCTGAAGGAATACACATGGATTCCTCTAAAGTGTCTGCCATAAGCCAGTGGTCCAGTCCCACTACTGTCAAAGAAATACAATCCTTTATGGGATTCGCCAATTTCTACAGAAGATTCATTGAACACTTTTCTGACCTCAATTCACCCATCACTAGACTCCTTAAAAAGGGAGTGGTGTTTCAGTGGGACAAACCCGCGGAACAAGCCTTTCAAACACTAAAAAAGACATTTGTGTCAGCCCCTGTCTTTAGACATCCGGACACAGCTCAACCTTTTTATTTGGAAGCCGACGCATCACAATATGCTGTCGGGGGGGTTCTTTCACAGAGACATCCCCGGAATGGGACAATGCATCCAGTAGCCTATTTTTCCAAAACCCTCTCTGCTGCTGAACAAAATTACACCATAGGCGAAAGAGAGTTGCTGGCCATAAAACTAGCGTTTCAGGAATGGAGACATTATCTATTGAGGTCACCTCACACTATTACCATATTTTCAGGCCACCGCAATTTACAGTTTTTTAAATCAGCCAAAGCTCTTACTCCACGGCAAATGCGGTGGGTTTCATTCTTTAGTGAATATGACTTTGTGATACACTTTCAACCAGGATCCAGACACGGCAAAGCCGATGCCCTATCCAGATTAGGGAAAGAGAATAAATACTCAGAAGTTCCCCCGCTTATCATTCCTGACTCAAAAATAGCCGATGTAGGAGACACAGAGGGCGAGTGTGAATTTATCAAAACTCTAGCAGCTGAATACGCCTCACTTAAATCTGAAGACTGGCTATTAGATCCAAATAATTCGATCAGGGATGGCTTGTATTACCATCAAGATCGTTTGTATGTTCCTTCTACGGAGTTGCGCTTTCTGATTAGGGACTGGTGCCATTCTTCCCCTTTGGCAGGCCATCCTGGGGGAGACAAGATGTTACATACTTGTCAGAGATGGTTTTGGTGGAAAGGGATGACACAGGACATAGTTGATTATGTAAAAGCGTGTCCCACTTGTGCAAGACAAAAGGCCCTTCATTGTGCTCCCGCAGGTTTACTACAACCGATGCCCATTCCACATACCCCGTGGTTGTCCATTAGCATGGATTTTATCACTGATTTACCTGTTACCAGAGGGTATCATTCCATTCTAGTTGTAGTGGATATGTTGTCCAAAATGGCCCATTTTATACCACTGTCAAAGCTGCCTACGGCTAAAGAGCTTATAGACGTGTTCATTCAACACATTGTACAGTTACATGGGTTACCGTCTATAATTGTGTCAGACAGAGGCCCCCAGTTTATTTCTAGGTTTTGGCAAGGACTGTGTAAAGCCCTACGCATTGACCACCGGTTGTCTTCGGCCTATCATCCCCAAACAGATGGGCAAACAGAAAGAACCAATCAAACCTTAGAACAGTATTTAAGGTGTTTATTAGGGACAGTCACTGGTGATTGGGTACAAGCCCTTCCTTTAGCAGAGTTCGCCTACAACAACACCAGTCATGCTGCCACTCAGGTGTCTCCTTTTTATTTCTTGAATGGGTATCATGCCCTTTGCCTACCCGTACATTTTCCTCCCTATTTGTCAGCAATACCGGCTGTAGCTGAACACCATACACGCCTCTCCTCCATATGGAATATGGCAAAACAAAAACTCCAAGAAGCCAAAACACATATGAAAGAGCAAGCTGATAAACATAGACGTCCAGCCCCCACGTATGAAATAGGAGAACAAGTATTTGTTAGCCACAAAGAATCTTAGATTATCAGGACCCAGGAAACTCCAACCTCGATATATAGGGCCTTTTCCTATATCTCGCATTATCAATCCTGTAGCCCTCAAACTAGAGTTGCCTCCTGAGTATCAAATACATCCTGTTTTTCATATTTCTTTGCTCAAGAAATACGTACAACCCACGTGTCCTGAAGTTCCCCCTCCCCCCATTACGGTAGAAGGGCAACTAGAGTATGAAGTCAGAAGGATTGTGGATTCTAGACGTCAACGTGGCAGACTACAGTACTTAGTTGATTGGGTGGGATATGCTCCCGAAGATCAGGTACATGCACCTCGCTTAATAAGACGATTTCATGCCTTGCACCCAGACAAGCCTCGACCTGTGAATAGGCCTTTAGGGGGGAGAACTGTTACACGATCCTCTACTTGTGCAGTAGTGAAGCTCCCCACACCCACTACAACTCCCATAATGCAACATACTTGAAAGTAGGGTTGTGTACCGCCCACAGACTCCCTCGAGCGAGCTCATTGGTCAAAGAGCTCGTTTAAACAGAAGTCCCTCCCTGAATCCCTCGCTTGGCTTTCGAAGCTCTTGTGCACTCCACTGGAATCCTGCCTCGCCCTGGAACTTTGAGCTGTACTCGCTGAGTACGGTGGAACCTGCCTTCTTGGATTGGATCAAGTTAATACCTGTGTCTGTTTCCCTTCTGGAGAACGTCCTCCTCGTCTGCTGCGCATTGAGCGGGTTGCCTTATCCCCGTTACTTTGACGGTCTCTACCCAGTGCCGGAAAATTCCTCCCCCATCAACCCCCCCTTGCGTGAAGCCCGCTCGACAAGTTATTGTGCTGTTTCCTACCTTCCTGCCTGACGGACACGCTCTTCCTTTCCCGAGCGTAACGGGCACTGCCTACACCCGTACTCGAGTCTCTCCACCTGGAAAAGAACCTGCACCTGCCCTCGAGACTCTACACACGGAAAAGTACCTCGAAAGACTATACGGGTACGTGACACGCGTTGCTCGCGTGTTCCTTTTTTTTTTGTTGACTTTATTTAAAAACAACACCGGGACTTATCTAACGCTACCGCAGAGTTGTATAGCGGTTCTCTGATCACCACAAGGCTTCCCTGAGTTAATGTGCCTCGATAACTTTTGCAGAGTCTTCTTTTTGTTGCTTGGGAACCGCCAGAGAATTCTCTTTCCTTTTTAGGTCTCGGGACCATCCGGTCTGCCGAAGGCAGAACCAGAAGTCGAGAGATTTAATGACTTGGAGAAGAGGGGCTTGATCCCGCCCCTCTTCTCCCCTGTTCTCCATTGGCTGGCCTCTTCAATGCTGGCCAGCCACTGGAGAAGAGGTCCCGTCACTCTGATCAGGCCCCGTCCTTTTCGGATCGGGGGGCGTGTTTTTTGCAGAAAGTCTCATTCTCTCCTCCAGCCAATGGCTGGAGGAGAGAAAAGACAAACACGCCCCCGAATCCGAAAAGGACGCTGCGTTTCTCCGAGGCATTTCTGCTCTGCCTCGGAGAAAGGCGGTGGTGTCTTTCGGTGCCCTCGTCAGCAATCGTTTGGTTTGTGATTTTTAATGGCTTTGTTTAAAACTTTGTAGGTGAACACTTGTAGGTGAATCTAACAGGTCGTACATTCCTGTCCGCTCCAAGCTGCCAGAAGCGCCCGGCATGCTTTTAAGATACGTGCCTGTGGCGTGCCTGACAAGCCCAGAATGGAAGCTCATTGAACTCGTTCGGCGCATGGTGAGGCGCTCACGCGGCAACAGGCAAGGCAGGGTTCTAGATCATAATCTATGCACACATTTTGGTTAGGCTGCGTTTTAGAATTATTTTTGCCATAGGTAGTTTTACAGTCGACATCTTATCAATATGAGCTCAAATCACCTTTGCCCGTGAATAATGGAGTATATTGTGTTGTGCATAATTTACACGAATGTGTATGAATATCCGAAAAGAAACACACGTTAGGAAGAGTAGGGGAGGATTGCCTCTCTGGAGGGCAGGTTTCTCTTTGTTGTAAACTCTGGCAGTCTAGCCCCCTCCCCCAAACCATCGCCCTCTCCGTGTTTATGTATGTGAAGGGTGCTACATTCTTCGGCTGCAGCCCGGCCTGCTTTAAAAGCGGGCGCTGCCATTCCCCCATCCTTCCCGGATGCCTGTCTAGGGCACACAACAGGCGTTCCCCTCCCCATGTGGGTGATCGCAGATCCGGTTTCCACGTGAGCCTTTTTAATCTAGTGTTTCAAGTGATCCTATCGGCGCGCGGCGTTAGTCACTGCAGGGACTGCACATGTCCCCGCAGGCCTAGATAAGGCGAGTCATTCCACGGCCCTTTTATCAGGGTGGGAGCAGCCCAGCCCTAATCGCTCTTCCCTTAAATGTCCAGCACACAAGCCAGCAAGGAACGCACGTTAACACAGAAGCAGTGGGTGCTGGGCACCCTGAGGTATTTTGAAATGAGATATATCATTCAGCAGAGAAATGTATCTCAACAAATTGACAAAAACAATTAGAACTCTGATTTTTCAAGGGATCGCCGGATAGTGTAAAGCGAAAAACTATTCTCTTTGCCCAGCCCAGTATGTCAGACACTCACTAACAATAGGCCCGCTAGAGGATTTGATGTCGTCAGATGGGCTTCTAGACCTGGTATGAATGACATCATTCACCGGATGTTCCGTGGATTTGTGGAGCGGAGCTTGACCCTCCCTGACAGACGGTAAAGTTCTCAAAAGACCGGTTAAAGCATTTTGAAGTTTGCTCCTGTAGTATTACCCATACTTTTGGAATTAATGTTCAACTTTTATGTGATTTTCTTAGTTTTCCAGGAGTCGTCACAATTGACCGTTTATGCTCGTAAATTTTGTTGTGGGTGAATAATTCAGCATTGCAAAATGTAATATATGTATGCATTTGCACATTTTTTGTCCACCCTTCTCAGTGGGAAAATATTGGTTTCTGGGAAGAAATCCTATCCCCCTTAGATGTTGACGTTGTCCCCCCATTCCACTCGCTCCAGCCCTTGGAGGTGTAAATGTTTGTGCTTTTCAAGAGTGCGTCATCTCTTGAAACTCGTCGATGTGCTGCCGTTCCAAACTATTACAGGTCTACCCACACCGTAGTTACCGACCCATACTATGAAATTTGTAATGATAACAATGTCTTTATTCTGTCAAAGTTTCTGCATTAGGAAATGCACTCTGCATTTGGACAAGCCGCCTGTCCCAATTACTTGAAATGCAACTGGGAATATCCGGGCACAGAGTGGGATATACATTTTCTGTACCTTTTTAAAAACCATCACACAAGCTGCGCAAAATAATTTAAGAATCAGGACTTTAACAACAGAAGGATGTGCCAATGAGCACGTCTTGTCATCTGTTTGTGCAAGCCTGAAAGCATACTTAGCAAAAAACAAAACAACTACCAAGCCAGTATTACGTCACGTGCTATCTGAAAACTGTATATTCATATAGGGGGAGTCCTGGTTCTAGTCCGGGCGACCACGGCTCACAACAAGGCTCACTTCCTAGTGTTTTGTTTTGCAGCGGAGGAGGCGGGAAAACACAATCAAATGCACTTAGCGAGTTAGGAAGCGGAGCAGGTGATAGATTTGTGATTTAAACGAACCTGTTCATCCTCAAAGAAAGAAGTGCAAACACGGGGCTGTTTTGGTTTAGATGTGTGTAGGGATAAGGGGTGAAGGCCGGATTACAGACGGTGCCTCTTCCTCTGCGAGGTAGACAGACGGCTTCCGGATGAATAGGCCATAGCTAGCGTCGAGCTGTTTCTGTTCTCAAGAAGCCCAGCTCCTCGTCCTCACTGGATGTCTCCGGAAGCTGTGCTCTTGTGAACACAGTGCAACCCACACACGGCCTGCCAGGATCGGCATGGATATTTTTTATATGCACCTGATTTTATATACACCAAATTTTGCCCGGTGGTCAATTTTATTTTTTATTTTTTTCACGGTGACGCGCTAGACCGCTGTCACGTGGACTAGTTAGGAAGAGTGTCCGTCGATGTTTTCACATATATATTACACAGAGTCTGCTAGCGGGGTTAAGAACTGCGTCGCTTTTACCTCCTCTAAGCATGTAAGTAAGGTGGAGGGTTAAACCCAGCTATTTAAATTAATTCTTCATTTGGAAAATTCGTTTGCGGCTGAAGAATGCCGTCTTATTGCAGGATATAACTGCTGTGTTACTGTCGACAATGCAGCAACAGCGCCTTGAGGCCTGGTGTATGAATCGTGTCCACAGGCACCTACTCCGCCGACACACTGATTACATGTAACCGGTCTCACCAACAGACTGAGTTCAAACCGACCGTGCTGACGTCCTTCGAGATTTTAAGCAAACTCTCTGCTACACTGTTTTTTTTAACAAATCATTTTTTTCCTCTCGGAGATTTTAAGACAATGTTGGTCCACGAGGGCCCACGCCATGACAGATCTTCCAGAGATCCATGTGTGATCTTTATAGATACAATTAATCAAATGAGAACAGTTTATTAACTCCTGTTGATCCTGAATTGTGGACCCAATTTGGCTCTGGGCCCAACTTTGGACACCTCTGATTCAAACCAAACCGTATATCCTGTCGTGAAATTTTAAACCGAATCCACTGATGCCCAGTGAACACGTGACCACACTGCGATGAGTCCTATTGTGAGCCTTCCTCACACAGGGACATTACAACCGGTACAACTTTCGAATTCCGATGAACACACCGGCCTTTCACAGTGACATGAACCACGGGCCAGTATTTCCGTGAGCTTTTGTAAATAAAGTCATTGTCATCCCACGAGTGCTTGAAGTAACCTCAATGGCACACTGTGAGATTCTAAATCAACCCCGCCCAAATGTCGGTGAGATGCTAAAACAATCCTGCTGCCAACTCGAGATTTTAACCGAGTTCTATTTTAAAATGCATTTTTTACCGTCCTCTTTTCTGTCCAGAAGAGGGGTTCCTCACAACAAGCCAGCAACTTCAACTGCAAAGGACACATCTTTTGAACATATGGCCGAGGCAGGGATTCTGTCTGCATCGAAGTGGGACTTTTAAGGAAACTCCCCCCGCCCATAAAATACCCGTTCACATTTTTGAAGACATGTGGCTCACAGAAAGACCAAAACATGTTGACCACTCGTAGCTATTTTTTTGTGAACGTTTATAATGAAAATATACCTGGAAAAGTGTTACTGGAAAATGTGCTTAGTTTAACTCATTTCTCGTTTCACTGATCTTTTTTTATTGAAAGGCATAAGGATGAAATGATTTTATGGTTGATTCTCACAACCCTTATTTATATGTAATTTGCTTTTCTCTTAGCTCGCCAAACTGCACATTATGTACCATTAGCCACGTGAGCACGAGACAAGTGTCTTGAGCACCCATGCAGTTTAACCACACCTGCGCTTGTTTTTCTACCAGAATCTTGACAATTGGTTCCTCCATTCATGAAGATTTTGTGGAAGTTTCGACAGTGATAAATTGTTTGCAAAACTATTTCATGCTTTGGGTTTAATAAACAAGGTCCCGATTCTTTGACATTCACTGCAGATAACTAACGTATTTTCCTCCTTAGAATGTGGGTGTACTGGAAAGACTCGTTTCATACCCATGAACATGGTTTTGTTTACCTCCATGCTTGAAATAGCAACTTCTGTACTGGTTAATATAAATTTTAATGAGGTTAGTGTTTAGTCCCGGTGAAAGCCTTTGTGAAGTATAAGTAATGATTAGAAGCTGAAACATCAATGAGTTAAATATAGTATTCCATTTATTACATGCGACGATTGTCTAGTATTTGCACTACGACTCAAGAAGTTTTGTTCATTTTTTATAGTGCCCGCCATGGCATTTTTAGGTAGTCCGGGGTGTATGACTTTCCAAACGTTTCCATTCATAGCATATTAATATACAAATATAACAGAGAAGGTGTGAGTATTCTGTTAGCCTTGTGATATGTAGTTGACTATTAAAATGATAACCATTTCGTTTTTTTTCTCCATCCATCTGATGTTATATTTTTATACTGAGATTGCTATTTGTTATGCCTGTTGATATATTTACACTTGTGTGCCATGCATCTTAATTCTCAGACTGGCAGTTTACTAATCTACATGATGATGCCATGCATGATACATGGGTGTGCTGCTCACACAGCTCTATAGTACATTTGAGTCGGGGATATACTCTAACGCTCTTGCAGGTTTCTAGGAAACCTTTTCTATTGATGGGTCTTTTCGATGAAGACGGTGCAGCATGGGTCTTTTTGGCCTCTGTACTCCTGTGGTGTGAAAATCCATTTTAAGGAAGTTGAGGTGACCTTCACCTTAAGGAATTATTTCCTTTGGCACGAGCTCTACCAGAAGTAATTGTTTCCTGTGGCACAGCCTACACCTTACGGAGCTGCTTCCTGTATCAGGCCTTCTGGTCCAGGGTTCTTGACACCTTCTTGTAGTCCGCTTTCATAACAATACAAGCTCTGTGCTGTTGGCAGTTCTAGCCACTGATCATACTCAGTTGAGTGCACCTTGGGCCTGCATTGCCTCTGGGTTTAAATGCCTGTCTGAGGGTTTCTGGAACATCATTCGCCCCGAGGAGCTCCCAGGGTGCCGCAGGGCTGTGGCATGAGCTTGCCAAGGGCAGGTCCTTCATACATACATATATACTTACGTATTTTTCTGGATTACCAGGTTGTCCTAAGGGGGAGGGGGTTGGTAGGAGGTTAAAGTACCCTACTGATTGTACGCAGAGCGTGGTTGTCTGCAAAGAATAAATTGAGTTCAGGATTAGTGGCTTTAAAAATTACATTGGTTCTGGGAACTTTTCAGCTGTATGTAGTTTTTTTTAAGTGTGCTGATAAGTTGTTATTTCTAGTGAGATTGTTTAAAAGATAACGTGTCTTATTTTTTTATACGGTTTACAAATATTTTATATGAACTTTATCAAAGCCGCAGTTTAAAAAATACTGCAAGCAATCTGCCTCAAATCCTTTTTTAATTGAAAAAAAATGAAATGTGAAATGTGTCAGGCCCCTTAAATGAACATTCCTGCCATGTCAGATCATTCACAAACATGCCCACTACAGCACAGCGTGTGTTCCTGTGCTAAGAGGTGGAGTGTGGATTTGGAAGATCCCTGGAGAAAAAGCTCATAATCTGATCCTGCTGCTGGTTAAATAATGGCTCGAAAAGACTGTGAATGGTACTTGCGACAAACGCAGATGGTTCTTTTTGAAATTCTTTAATTTTTCAGACATGCTCAGAACATCGAACGGTGCAGCTGTACAAGCATTAGGAATGCCTATTTCCTAGTTGCGATTCGCTGTGTATTGCAATTAGGACATCGGAATTCCTAATGTATGAAGCTCATTGAGTTTCCTTTAGAGATTCATAATGGGTCGCAAATCGACCAACCTCATGAATATTATTATAAGGTAGGTCACAGTTTGTGACCCATCAGGAATGGCAGCCATGCAGCAGACCACCATGTCTGTGATTGCTGTTTAAACAAGCATTTACAATGCAATGGTCTCGGCATTGGTAAAGTTAGAGCTATTGGCATTGCTCATGACATTATTTTTGTTTATGTTTTTGTTTTTAAAACATTTAAAGAAACGGCATTGTTATTTACAATGTCAATAGCTTAATCACTCTCCAATGCGAGACCTATTGCATTTGCACCCACACACAGATTAAGCTATTGACATTGTAAATAACAATGCCGTTTCTTTACATGTTTTAAAAACATAAACAAAAATAATGTCATGAGCAATTCCAATAGCTCTAACTTTAACAATGCCGAGACCGTTGCATTGTAAATGCTTGTTTATTGAGGACTGGGCAACAAGAACTAATGAACCGTGAAATTTTTTATTTTTGTTGAATAGCAAAAACTTTATTGCATCAGACCCGTTTCAAATTTCAAGCCTGTGTTTATGTTCCTTTTTTTTGGAAGCCTCTCTCTGCATAAGGAACTCACACTGGTAATCCTATGGAGAGAAGTTTTGTCTGAGCATAAGCCTAACCTCTTCAATCTATTACGGAGTCTGTGGAGGTACACAACCATTCTTCTTATTTAGGGGGTACACAATCTATTGTTTAACCTTGCCTATAAACAGGAATAATCTTTTTCTTCTCTGTTCTCTCTGTTTATTGTTTTTTGTCTCCTCTGCAGCACTGCTTCTTAGTTCCCTACACCTACCTAGTGAGAGACTGCTGCCTTCCTGGTGGGCTTCCCAGAGGTCCTTTTCGTGTCCCGGTTCTTCCGTAGAGTATCATTCATCTCTCAGTTAGTTTTATCTCTGTAGATGGCTATACTCTAGGGGAGAGTTGAGATCTTGGTCTTTGCTCCCGTGGATGCTGGCATTCGCCTTTGGCTATACAAGTAAGACAAGGTGCAAGAGTGACACCAGGTCAAACTGAACAGACGAAAACGTTTGTACTTAAATGCAACATCTGTCAGCAGATGAAGGGTTCAACCGTATCACATCCACCACAAACACAATTACTGATATCAGACAGACCTCTCGCATGTGTCTATTTGGACCACTGCGGCCCCTTGCAATCGGAGTGGGCTTACAAGTACATCTTGGTGGCAGTGGATTCATGTTCTAGATTCCTGTGGATGTGGCCTCAGCGCTCGGCTGATGCTCTGTTATAAAAGATTTGCGAGTCTTCATAGGGACATACGCAGGTGGTGCATTACGTTTTGACCGTGGCCCCGGGTTTAGCTCTAGGGCTTACAAGGAAGCTATGACTAGTTTGGGTGTTGCACTGCGGTACTCCTGTCCATACCATCCAGAGGGAAAATTGGTTGTGGAGAGGAAAAACTGGGATTTAAAGCAATCTTTAACAGCAAGGGTATTAGGTTCGGTGGTAGTTGGGTCAATCACCTATATGTGGTCCAGAGGGCACTGAATAATATGCCAAGACGTTCCCTAGGAGGTGTCACCCCTTACGAAGTCCTATTTGGGACGAGAATGTGGGTACCTGATCTCGACTATGAAAGCACAGTGGTGGATGAAAAACCTTTTGATATCAATAAACGTTTGGCTGTTTTATAGGATCTTAATAAATTCCGGGCACTACAAAGCAACGTGCAAGTAAAATGCACCGTCACTGGGGAAGTGAAATCAGTAACGGCAAGACCTGCCTGGAAACCAAAAATCGGGGATCTGGTCAGAGGAAAGATTGTGGACAAGAAAGAATTTGGGCCATCATACAGAAAGCCTGTACCTGTCCTGGCTGTAGAAGGAACAAGAACAGTACTTCTTCCGCCTCTTGCCGGCAAAAAAAAAAAGAGATTTGTTTCCATTGATCTGATCAAACCACACTATGTGGGCGATCCTGAATAGCAGGCTACGTGGGCTCATGGGTAGCAGCTGTTCTCCTTTCGCTACCATACAAGAAGTTCAGACAGAAAGACTTAGAACATTCGAAGAGTCTGCTATACATAGTAATGGAGTTACCAACACTGAAATGGAACTCATTCCTAATGAAATTGAACAACAAAGTTTTAGTGGAACACAAATATCAATTCTGTCTACCACCAACATCTACATCAATATGCCTCTGAAGGAGACAACTGCCAGTTCAACAAAACCTGCTGAGCTACCAAGATAGATCGAACTGCATCTGGCTACTTCATCTATTTCGACACTTTTTCTCTGGATCCAAGTCACCTCCAACACCAGGTTCCCACAAAAACAACTTCTTGGTTTTTATACTTTTCTGAAAAAGACATACCTAGTCTCACCATGGCTACAGCTCTGAATAATAACAGGAATACTTTTCCTATTATTCTGGAAAGGCTTAGTGACTGTCTTTTCCTTATTTGTGAATGGACACTATCTCCCAGAACGCTCTGCAGTATTACACGTGAACTTTGTATTGAAACCTCATATGTCATCTCATCGTGAACAAAGAGACCTGTCCTATGTGAACATTACAGCGGTTCCAGTCCCTGATGGAATAATTTGGTATAAGGTTTCATATGATGTATTTGGTCCAACTGAACTTTTAAAAATACCACATGTATTTAAAATGTCTTTAAATTATATCATCACCTCAAGTACATATTCTGACGATTGGGATTTTGAAACTGTAAATAATATGTTGTCTGATTTAGAACTGTTTGCAGCATTTTTGAAAAATGAAATGTTTGAAGGCTCATCTGATTTTGATACCATGACTGTTACCAACATTATGGTCATCACTTTCTGCATAAAACAAGTGCACCGCATAATGTTTTCACATACCACCAATGGGAACATTGCCCAACACCACTGAAAGGTAGTTCACAAACGTTTGCACAGAAGTTTGCTTATTTTTCGGGGTTTAATACATCAGATCCACGCTCATATTAATATAAGCTTGCACCTACCTCTGCGAAGAAAATTATGCTCACTAACACGAAACAGATATATTCTGCGTCCTTTATTGCCCAACTGTCTGAACAGGGTTTCAACTTATGGAAAGACACCATTGACATACAATCAGTCTGGGGTACTAAGGAATGGCAGGTTCAGGGAACTGAGGCTATATTTAGAGCATGCCTTATACCACAACAAGTGATTTTCCCGAACGACACTGTGCAACAGATTTCCTGTCTTGGGTTAGCCAAGATGAAGGACCTAAACACACCTCGTATTCCCTCCCTAACACACTTTGAGAGATGACAAAACTATTCAGAAAATGGTGGGGGAGCACTCGATGACATCATGCAAGAATTTACATACAATTCTACAGACCCCAAGTGAAAGAGATAGTTAGTTTGGCCTATCAACACAAATAGGTGTCAGTCGCGATTCGAGATTCAAGGGTACCAACGAAGGGATAGTATCCAACTCATGCTATGTACAACGAGGGGTGGTGACATAATACTGTGTTGGGAAGTTATGCCTAGATTGGCTAAGAAACTCAACACTGTCACAGGTGAAACAACACTTGTCCCTACTGTCAGATGACATGGATCTTAGGGATTTTATATTAGATACCGGAAAGTCACGTCAGAAACACTTCTTATATGCTGTTTATAATGAAATTTGGAAAATCTCTCAACAGAAAGCTGCGGAGATATTGCGTGAGATTGACAGAATTAACTTAATAAAGGCTTTGGCTGTGGTTGACAATGCCATGACCACACTAACATCCAGGATTTATTTACTGGGCAACATTGTATCTTCTGCTATAGATATAATGGAACAAGATCTGTCCATCTTACAACACGGACAATCGCAGTTACGTTATATTATGGTATGAAGCTGAACGCTACAGTCACTGCGCTCTGGTTATGTGCCCTGGCGATAAATCAACAGTACGTCTCTTCTCTGCATATAATTTGACTGAAAAGTAGACAACAATGGCACAAAGGGATGAAAAATATACAATGCTGTACATTGAAAAATTAGCCAATTACTTTCAGTGGCAGAATCACCATCCACAGAGTGGTTAATTTATGGCCATATAACATTGCCAGTAAAAACTTACCAGTTTCAATGTTGCCAAGAACACCACTAGGTAAGGCAGGTATGAAGAAATGGAATGGGCAGGGAGTTCATCCATGAATCTTGGGAATTACTGTATGGATTTAGATGCAGGAACGGGGACACTAAAGTGTTCCTCAACGGTACAGACTGCGAGAATTCTTTGAGTGGATCTCTAATATGCCAGGGTATCAGGCTTCACGGGGCCTGTAAAAGTTCAGTAGTTCATTTATCCTGTCATTTGAAAGGTTTCCCAGCTGCCGTGATCAATCCAGTGTTCAGGCTGCTCTCAAAAGGGAATTACTTTTTTTTAAAGAATATTTTTAATGGCATTTTATACAAATCATCATACAGGATACAAATAAGAAAAGAAGGAGGACAAAATATTAAAAAGGTCCAAGTCATGCAATGCAAGAATACTGACAGTAATTCACTGGCACTCCCAGCAATCTTAACTACTTTTGGCATAATAATGCTGATATATTGATCGCTTGGCGCCCAACTCAGAAACCACTGCGCTATTCACAGCAGCCTGAAAAGCTATTTACATCAACGAGTACTGGTTACATTCACCGGTGCTTATTCCAGTATTACAAATACCGTCCAAAGTCGGTCCATCATATACAAATACCATTCATTCACGGCTAGGTTGATCGTAGATGATTGCTCCTGTGCTATTTTTACAAGTCAATAAAGGTTTTTGAAAATTTGAAAAAAAAAGAAAAAAATACCATTCATATTCGTATTCATATCATACTACGAACGGAGTTCAAGCCATGGATAGGGAAAAATGAAATTAGAAAAAGAGAAGAAAAAAAAAAACAAGAGAAAAAAGGTAACTTGTGCAAAGGAGTGGTGTATATGCGTTAAAACAGTAAAACCCCAGGGGAGTGGCAGCAGAAAAGACCCACAGGCAGGTCTGGAAGGGGGGGAACCCCCCCACGATGGGCATCCCATCTGGTTAACTAGCCCCAGGCGGGCTGAAGCCCCTGCATAGCCCCCGTGTATCAGACCTCCGGCGCCCCATGGGATCTTCGGAGAGCGTCTTGTGCAGCTGTACCAGGTTGGGATCTGTGGACTAGCCCACCCTCCTCCCCACTGGAGCCCACAGGTGTCTCCCTCTCGGCCAGAGCCTCTCTCCACTGTTTGTCAATTGGGCGGTTTCTCGTTCCCCGTGCCTCCTCCCTACTCAATATACTGCCCTCTGCTCCGGCCCATGCGACCACATTCCTGCTGCAAGTTGCGAACTGTGGCCCCCTCGGAGACTTCCACTCCATCGCTATCCTGCGCTTAGCGAGACCCAGTGCAAGGTCGATCAACCTATTCCCGACCATGCGTCTGGGAAAGAGGCCCAGTAAACATGTCTGCATCGTAGGAGCCAACACCCTTCCTAATATGTCCTCCATTTTATCCAACACTGCCTCCCAGAAAGGACGCAATCCTTGGCATTCTCAGGTCATATGACCAAAATCAGCGTGTGGATAGTCACACCTGGGGCATTGTCGCATTTCCCCTCCATATGTCGCATTAAGCCGGTGGGGCGTCATGTATGTCATGTGCGTATAATTGAATTGAATATATTTTAAACGGGTGTTCCGGGAGATCTTTTTGGGATATCGCGAAACCTTGCGCCACTCAGAGTTGGTGAGGACTCTGCCCCCGATCCTGTCCCATCGTGCCCTCAGCCCGTCTAGAGGGGTGATGAAAGCTTCTACTAGTGTACTAGTGTGGCATATAGCCATTTCACCAAGTGGCTCACAGTGCCAAGCGTAAATATGGAGTGGAGGACTGGGTGTGTATCAGGTTCTTCCCTCCCGCTGCCCCATAACTGCCCGAACGTGTGTGTCAGCGCCTCATATTGTAGGAACTGACTGGGGGGGGCGCAATTGTCAACCAGCTCCGCAAATGGAATCAGTGTTTTGTCTAAATAGCGGTCCCCAACATTGTCCAATCCAGCTTATGACCACCGTACCAATTGGTCGCTCGTGAATATAGATTGTGTGTTGCCATGTGGCAACCCCACTAGGGGCAGCATGGAAGAATACTTGGTGTGCTACCGCCCACCTCCATGACATTTTCTCCATGTCTGGAGAACTGTGCGCTGCAGCAAGGAGCAGTAAGCGTAGCCGGTAGCAATAGTTTTGCCGTCACCAGTTTAGTGCTAGACACCTGGTCTGACAGGCATGTTCCCCCTTCGTTTACTCCCTCCACCCACTGTGCTAACCACTGCAGCTGGGCAGCCAACGTATAGAATTCGAAATTTGGGACCCCCTAGTCCACCCTCCACCATGGGGCGTTGTAAACTTTTCAAAAACACCCTTGGGCGCCCATCTCCCCACACCAGTTCCCACAAGAGCGCATTCAGTGGGCGGAACCAGCCGGGGCAGCATAACCATTTTGGACTGGGTGATCCACGCCATGATGGGTAACTGTAATGTGCACCAGAAATGTACGCAAGAGCGAAGGGAGCATAGTGCCCCTCCCAGGTTCCCGTCCCTTAGGTCATCTAAATAGTGAAAAATGTGAAAGCCCAGGTAACTGTAGGTGCACTGAGCCTAGAGCGTGTCGGTTGGCAACGTTGCTGGTCTGGGTAATGGTCCCGCTATTGGGAACACGGATGTCTTAAATTTATTGACCCTGAGGCCCGAGAGCTGAGCGAAGTCATCTAGGATATGCAGAGCCTTAGTGGTACCATCAACCGCCTCTGACAGGTATAGCAACAGATCGTCCGTGTATAGAGAGACGTGGTGTCGCTGCCTGCCAAGGGACAGTATCAGCCCCTCCTCCCAGGCAGAACCTTTCTGCTAGAGGTTCAATGGCCATGGCAAACAGGGGCGGGGAAAGGGGACACCACTGCCATGACCCCCGGGATATCTTATCCTGCCTAGAAATAGTTCTACCCCTCTTGACTCTTGCAGTCGGTGAGGCAAAAAGAAGCCGCACCCACCGCCCTCAGTCTACCCCCAGACCCATGCGCAACATCACCTCAAATAAGTACTCCCAGCCCACCATATCGAAAGCCTTCTCCAAGTCCACCGACAGAACCGCCGCCTGTCGGTGGGTTGGAGCTTCCGCGTGATACAGTATAGAGTACAGCCTGCAAAGGTTATAAGAAGTGCTGTGTGATGGGATAAACCCGTTTGGGTCTGGGTGGATCAGGGACTTCATATGCAGGAGTAGCCTGCCTGCCAGTACCTTGCTCAAAATCTTAAAATCCAAATTAAGCATGGAGAGAGGCCTGTAGTCTCTCACTCCAGCCTCTGGCTTCTTGGACTTTGGGAGAGGTATCACAAGCGCTGTCTGGGTGGAGTCCGGTAACCCGCTCCCCCATACACCTCTGCAAATAACGTAACAAGGTGTGGGGTCAGTGTGTCAGAGAAACGCTGATAGAACTCAGCCTGGTGGCCGTCAGACCCCGGCGTCTTATCAGGCGTGAACGCCGCAAAGGCGGCCTTGACTTCCTGCAAGGTTATTGGGTCTCCTAGCTCCCTCCGTGCCTCAGCCTCCAATGTACGGAGCTGTAGGGGGCCCAAGAAGCGTTGTATATCCAGCAAGGGGGCTGCGGCCTGAGCCTCATATAACTTTTCGTAGAACGTCAGGAAGGAATCATTAATTGCATCCGGGTTTTGCACCACTTCTCCCGAGCCCAGGCCAATTTGTGCGATGGGCGCGCTCCCCAGCTCAGGTTTGATTAGCCTCACCAGCAGTCGGCCTGCCCTCCCCTCTTCTCTCTGCACTCTATGTAGGTAGTCTTTGTAGTTGCAGCACCTCAGTCTGCCCAGCGCATCATTATAATGTTCTCGTGTTTTCTGTAGGGCCACCTCATCCACCCCCTATAGATTATCAAGTCTGTGAATGGTCCCCTCCAATTCCAGGAGCTCCCGGCGAAGTTCCCTATGAGCCTGACACGCTTGACCCATACAGTGGCCCGGTATGACCACCTTGAATGTCTCCCATTCCATCAGGGGCGAGGAGGCTGTGTTAGCATTAATATGTTTCAATTAGTGTGAGCAACGAGGCCCGGAAGGAGACATCATCGAGCAACGACGGATTCAATATCCATGTGGGGATCGGGGAACGCCTCCCCAGTGGTTGGTGTGATATTAGTAGTGGGCTATGGTCTGACAGAGAATGCCCCAGGTATTCAGAGTGGGAGACGGAACTATTAAAGGCCGGGGAACAGAGGAATGCATCAATCCTAAAATGCACCTGGTGGACTGGTGAAAAAAAGGAGTATTCTCTGTCCCTGGCATGTTGCAGTCTCCATGTATCTTCAAGACCCCAGTGGGACATCCAAGTACGGAAACCCACTGCCGTACAGTGTGGCTGAGTCCCCAGTAGGGGGGGTGGGAGCGGTCAGCTGCAACATCTGCGACACAATTAAAGTAACCCCCTAACATAAGGTAACCGTTCAAGGGGAGAGCCAAAGAGGCGGAGAACGACTCCAGGAAGCCAACCTGATCCTGGTTGGGTGCGTACACATTGCCTAGCATCACCTCCTGCCCCGCTAGTCTCCCCGTAAGCAGGGCATACCGCCCCTCTGTGTCAAGCCAAGAGTGTTTAAGGGCAAAGGGGACCCCAGGCTTTACCCAAATTAACACCTCTCTAGCAAAGGCTGAGAAGGTGGTTGCAAAGATCTGACCCCTCCATCTCCTCTTCAACTTCCCAGCCTCCTCCATATTAAGATGTGTCTCCTGGAGGAATGCGATGTGTACATCTCTCCGTCGCAGATAGGAATAAATGTTGTGGTGTTTGGCCATTATACCCATACCTCAGATGTTCCATGTAAGGAACCTTACAGTGTTAGGTGTGTTTGCCATGCCCACAGGTATACGCCCCACATCCATTTAAGGGGGACCCCTCCCCCGCCCACTCCCTCTATCATGCGCACCTGCCCTCCTCTGCAAACAACAAAGCAAGAAAAACCAACAGATGAACCCCCATACTAGACAACTCTCAAACCCCAGGGCAGCCTGACAACGGCCATTCGCCCAAACGACATGTAAAACATAGCCGGTGATGAGCCCTGTCGGCGTGTGGGTATTGCGGGCCGGAAAGTCAGACGAGGAGGCCAGATATAGTGGGCTATAGTGTTGTTTTATTGAACAGAAGTTCTGTTTACACGGGTGGAGGGTTTAGAGGTAGCTGTGGAAGAATCCCTCGTCGCGGTCGTCGGGGTCGGGTCGTCGGGGTCAATACTTCAGGGACGTCTCCGTTCTTGGTTGTAACCGGCGACAGTAGACAGGGCGGGTGCTCCTCGGAGGACCGGAAGAGAAAAAAAAAGAGGAGCCGTTAGTCCTGCTGGGACTCAGATGAAGACGCTGGCCCCGTTACCAAAAGGTGAAGAGGAGAAAGCAGACTGTGTGGGAAAAGGGGTAAGAAGGGGAAAGGCAAGGGGTTGGTACAGGAAGAGTGCTCGGAAAGGTTCGTGAGACCAAGCTATGTACACGGTGTAGGGTGCTGTACACAATTTACAAGGTGGCGGGACGGGATGGTGAAGAGGGAGACGTTATATACAAGGGAAGATTACGTATGTACATAGAGTACTTTAACAGACTGAGGGTATGGTGGGAGGTACTCACGCGCTCCGCCGTAACTCTCCTCCGAGTTACGGCCGCTCTTCAGCCTCCTCCGTGGGACTCCACCAGTCTTCCGACCACTCCTCGAGTTCTCCGCTTCCGTCTTCGTTCTCCCCGTTATCACCAGCCGAGAGTTCCTGCCACGATCTTTCGACAACTCCAGTCTCTTCGGATCCGCCTTTTCTGTGGGCGTCTGGTTGTAGGTAGGCGGGACTTCCGGGGCACCGGGCGACTCCTTCCGCTCCGTCGTCACTCCTGATTGGACCCTGAAAGAGAGAGAGGGGTGGGGACTCCGTTGTCACGGACGCTTTGGAGATCCTTCGGATTTGTGAGTCCTGGAAGGGATAGCTCTGGAAAGGAGGTAGTCCGGGTGGTGGGCGTGAGGGATTGGGGACCGGGGGAAAGGATCCGTCACAAGCCCCTACCCAGCAAGGCCCTCAGCGGGGGGTGAACAGATGAAGACATAGGTCTGGCATACAAACCGTCTGGAGTACGCCGGCCCCTCAAAATATATGTCCGATCGAGACCAGGGTTCGTTATCAGAAGTTCACCAACAGATTAGCAGGCAGGATCACCTCCCAGTTGAAGCAGCCTCAGATGATTTCATCGCCCGTTTTCGGTATCACCACCGGCATCTTTACGCTGTCACTACAGGAGGTGTTGCAGTCGTTGTCCCCAGTGTCCTTCAAAGAGCGAACCTCCACTTTCAGGGACACGCTCCCGCCCTGCATGAGTGCCGCCACCACCTGAAGGGCTTCCTCTCTCGCTCTCTCTGTTTGCGAGGCAATCGTTTTTTTAGGGGCTACCCTGCTGAAGCACCTTTTGGAGCACTTCCAGAGTTTCGATGTGTTCCTCAACTCGGGTCCGGGGCCCGTGGACCGGGGGGCCCCAGCTCTGTAGGTCTCTATCCACTTCCAGGCTTCTTACAGACTGCCACAAAAGTAGGTATCACCCTCTATGATGATCCACAGTCGGGCTGGGAACATCAGGGAATACTGGAGGCCCTCTTCCCTCAGTGCTTTCTTAAGTTCTAGGAACGAGACCCGCCTTCTCTGCACCTCCAGAGTGTAGTCCGGGAAGAGGGAAACTTTACTGTTATTACCTGTGTAGGGGCCCTCTGTGTGTGCCTTCTGCAGGAGTACATCTCTTTCCCGGAAGTGGAGTAACCGGGCTACTATTGGACGGGGTGGACTCTGTGGGCCCTTTCGAGAGTGTAGAAGGTCGACAGGCTCTCGGGTGCTACCACGCTTCTCAGCCATTGCTCCAAATAGGACACCATGTCACCGCTCTCTACTCCCTCCGGCAGACCCAGGACTCGAATGTTGTTCCACCTGTTGTGCCCACCCCGCGTTTCCGGCCCATCGCTCCAACACACTCACCCTGTCCGTGAAGGCCCCCAACTGCTGCTCCAGTGTGGAAATCGAAAATAATTGCTGTTAGCATGAGCGAAGCCATCTTAGTTTGTGGCATCCATTTTGTTAGCCATGTGATCCTTCCGTCTTCACTGTTGCTTGCCTTTCTATTCTGCTTGAGTCATCAGCTTTAGTTAACTCCTTCTATTCTAAGCTCAAGCAATGTATGAGCTCAGAGAGGCCTGTAGCTGCTAGAATGCACCTGTTTGAAAATGTAACTGTCCATTATGTCTAACTGATGTAAGCAGTTCTGTTTCCCCTCCCACTTTGCTGACTAAGTGATTTGCCATTTGCCCATGTTTGTCGGTAGTTATTCTTGTGTAGGCCTGTACCTTCTATTTGTAACTACATGCTTACTCCGCAACAAACTCAGTATATAAGGCCCATGGTCTGTGTAGTCAAGCCACTACCTTCTGGAACACTTGAGGGTGTTGTAAGACGTGGTCTCACTCATGAGTGAATAACTTGTTCTTTGAATTCCAGCTTCAGTGCCAATCTCTTCTTTGTTGGTCTAAGGACCCGTGGACAGATAAGGGTGAACCCCTGCACCGGTGGGCCCCTAATAAGGCTCATTTCCACACCTTGGCCTTTTTGGGTGAGGGCTATTAGGGTAATGCTGGATTCAGTCTCCTTCACCCTCTCGCAGAGCTTCTTGTGCTCCTCTCGTAGGAGGCCGAGCCTCACCGCAACCGTGCTGATGTCCTGGTGGAGAGTAGTCTTTGTGTCCGCTATGGCCTCCAGTATCTTGCTCAGCTGCAGCTGCACTGGGTCGTCTGGGGCAGTCTGCCTTGGCTCTTGAGTGCTATCTTCCGGGTCGTGCGTGGCCCCAGTCTGCCGACCTCCAAGCTTACCCATGGTGCTGGGCGGACCACGTGGCCAAGGGATCTTGCCAGGGAGGGAAGGGCAAATAGCTCTGGGGCTCTGTCTGTCGCTCCACAAAGTGGGCCTGTGATACTCGGGGGGGTCCCAGCACTTCTACTCCTAAGAGAGCCCTATTGTTGGGGGACTCACTGTCCTGCGTATCGCTGACTAGATCCAGGGGCCAAGTCTTCGCCCAAGCCACTGCCCACACTGAAGCTCAGGGCAATCTTTACTTTCACTTTGGAAATAGTTTGCCTCCAGCCACTTCTGTCCCCGTCCTCCTTAGGTAGACCCACAAAGATCCAGGGCCATCGACCCAATCAGGCCGAGAAGGGTCCACACTGCGAACCCCCCGTGACTCAGCCACGCGTCAGCAGTCTCGGTGCCCACTACGCCACCATATTATTTCCAATGGACAGCGGGCCTCCTCCAGCATGCCGCAGAGGGAGCGGGTATGTCGCACTCGGGCTCCTTCAGTGCCCCCGGGCGCAAGTTATCCTCCTGAGTGGCCGCGGCCTCTCCCCCGTAGGTCAAGTCCCGAACACTGCCAGCCAAACCTAGTAGGGTCGAGTCCAAGTCCCGGAGAAGCCCCAAGGCAGCTCTCACTCCCAGGGGAGGCCACGGCCCCACAGCAGTCCTCCCTCTTCCGCTCACAGGCCCCAGCTCCTCACCACCATATCCGGCTCGAGGGGCCGCCCTCACCTCCTCCTGGCCGACAGGGATGACAGGCGATCCCCCGCTATTAGGGCCGATGGCAGGCAAAACCAAAGGGGATGATGGACGGATGCGCTTCAATCCACAAGCCCCGACCGGGCTCCAACGACATGCCCCACCTTGCGTCTTGCCTCCGAAGGCCACATTGCAGTGCGCTGGCGCCCTCACTGCAGCACTACTGCCACCGCTATATTCTACCGGGCCCCCACTGCCCTCTGCAGTTTGATCCAGACCGGCGTTCGCAAGCCCTCGATCGGGGCTCAAGCTACGGTGAGGTCCAGGCTCCGCACCGCCCTCATCAGCCCCGGGCTGACATCTTGCCTATTTCAAGCGTCGGCAGCTGTCGGGAACCTGGACTCTCCACCGCCACCCAGGAGACGGCGCGATCACCGGAAAAAGCTTTCTGCCGTCCCAGCACCCCCAGGCCAGATTTGAGACACTCCCAGGTCTCGAGGGCTGAGGATTTGCGTTAATAATTATCAGGCCGGCACGGAGGTTCGAGCTCATGCGCCCGCCATTCTCGGCTCCTTGGCCACGCCCGCCAAATGGGAGTTACTTAATGCTAAATGATCAAGGTTGTTGTGGGATGCTTCCAGGCATTGCATATCTTGTCACTGTAATTTCCAGGGTTACTTTTTGTATGCAAGTTTTGTTTCCACTGACGCACACAGTCAGGGAGGCGCCGTTATGGCCTTCGTTGAATGTTCATTTATACGGTTTGATACTCTGGGGCGAATGGAAGCCATGCTTTTACAAAAAGATGTGCCCTTAACCTCAGCCCGAGAGACTTTTGATCTCCAGGTTGCAAGGTCTTCAGCTGAGATACAGACACTAGTAAGAACTAACTGTCCTTTCCATTTCGGAGAAATGGTACAGTGCATCTTTAAAATGTCTGATACAAAGTGTATCAGGTTCTGGACTGTTAAGCACCTTTCAGACAGTCTTGGTAGTAATTCCAGCTTTCCTACATGACGTATTCAGAAGCATTTTTGGAGGGCTTCCGCTAATCCTGCTACTGGCAGTGGTTATCCTGGTTTTAATTTTTTTGCTACACAATGGCATCCAGTCACCAAGGAAATGGAAAAAAGCGCTCTTGGAGTGACGTTACCATGATCGCATGGTAGTTAAAAATACATAGACATACAATTATAAATACACATATATACAACACTAAAAAGTCACAAAGTTAGATGACAATCTGACAAACAAAACCTACATTGAACTAGACGTCTTTTACATAGATTCATGATTTTATGATTTTGAGAGAGTAAATATAACTTGACATATACATAACATGGGTGATACTAATATTCCTCATGTCCATAATATCTTGCTGAGCCGTACAATGCAAATCAGCTTCTTAACATTAAGTTTCTATATATAACATTCTCCCAATATGCATTTTGCACCTCGAACAGACATGCAAGAGATGTTAAGACAAGAGAAGGAAGGGAAACGCGAGGGAGCAAGTTATGCAATATCGTATGTTTCATTTAGTGATATGTATATTATTTGTGGGGGTGGTAATAGTTTAATTCAAGACAAATTCCACCTATCCTTAAGAGGAGTGCCATAAATGTTAAGAAGCTGATTTGCATTGTACGGTTTTGTTTGTCAGATTGTCATCTAACTTTGTGACTTTTTAGTGTTGTATATATGTGTATTTATAATTGTATGTCTATGTATTTTTAACAGCCCTGAAGAAGTCCTGTTTCAGGACGAAACGCGTCAGCTGTGTCGCATTGTAATGTCCACTATCCAATGAACTTGGAATAAAAAGACTAAAACCAAGGAATATCTATCTGTCTTTTGAATTGGACTTGAACTATGTATATTGTCATTACTTCACTGTTCTTCATGAATGTGTGGTGCATCTTAGCTTGTGTTTGATCTATATGTTTAAGTTCCCTAGGGGACCAGCATTGTAACAGTGGGTGCTATTCAGAATGCACACACCTCCTCAATCTATGTATAATAACACTCCATTGGGGACAATACTTTAAAGGGTGACATTAGATCAGGTGCTGATAGGTAGAAGGTTCCATTGTTAGTCTTAATAGTACTTCCATGATCGCATGGTACTCCATCTTGGCACACCTCGACTTCAGGAGCTAAGCGAGTATTGGTTACTATCGTTTCGACCAGTCTGAATTGACTGTGTTTTGCCTGTCCTCCGCTGCTTGTTCTGCAGCTATGAATACGTGTTGCACAATCAATATTTAAGGAAACAAGAGCAACCCATACGTCCTTGTGAGCAGGGTAAGTACATGAGTACAAGGGACAACGTTCACAAGGAACTCATTTTTCTAGAAAATTTGAGGGATATGCAACTCAGTTGCTAGGATTAAATCATAGACAGAAAATGTTAGATACAGTCGTGACTCTCTGTTGAGTCCAAATAAAGTATACATTACTTCATGCAAATTAATTGAAAAGGCCCATACAGTCTCTTGGTCATCAAGACTACCTGACTTCAGCCGAAGTAGGTAATTTAATTATGCAGTATCAAAAATAATTACATATAATTTCACATTCAAATATTTTAGTGTGCCCCAGTGAAGTGACCATAACCTACTAGGTGAGTATTCAGTGACAAGGTGAACAAACAAGGGAAAAACAGGTTATTGGTGAAGTACAAAAGGATGAGCTTGGTACAATACAGTTATTCAATTTATGAGCTTTCTCTTTTGTCTGTAGTCAACGGCGTTTCGACCCTCTCTAGGTACGGGGTCTCATCAGGACCAAATTACTGGGGTATATCGTGTGGCCTGTTGTACCGGGGTACATCTGATGTATTACCATCTGTGGGAAATCACGCTGTTGTATTGGGGTTACGAATAACCTTGAAGCCGCTGTGTGGCTCCATCGTATCAATAACGGTATATGAACTCAGTTCCAAGATATTGCATACAATAATATGGAATCCACGGTCGTATAGCAGGACTCGTATTTAATACAGTTGTTGAGCCAAGAATAAGCTTCAAATTTTACGCTGGCAGTGACTTGATATCACGCCGCTCGCATGGTCACGATTGAATGCAGTCAATTTCATAGGGTACTACAATATAGGCTTAAGTAGTCCCCTAACCCTTCACCTACATTTACCGTACCATTATACTACATAACGGGTTTTGGTATTGACCTTTTACCTAGTTAAGCGCTGCATAAATGTTGTGTGGTTTCCCTGAAACCTAGCCTCATTACTTATGCATAAGGATTCTCAGAATCACAGCAGGATTATCATCTTCTGCATAATAACTATGTATACGGTCATCCCTTCCTTATCCTCGGCCGACATGACGCAGCAAGGTAGAATCCCTTTTGGGTATCTTTTGGGTATATGTACACCATATCTTTGCCAGGGCAGGAAGAGTAGAAAGACTTCCATGCTGACACACTGACGTGAGACGCTGAGGTTCCTGCATGCAGACACTCCAGCTCGCAGTGGTCTGACATCCCTCGCGGGGTGTCCATCTCAACATCAAGACGGGGTCCCACTGTCGTAAATTGGCTGCGATTAAATTAGCGTTAGCGGAATCCATCTGGTATTTAGAGGCTATCCTGTACATTTTATGGAATCCATTTTGTATTTCTGGCAGCCATTTTGTTTACCCTTGTGCTCTGTTTAAAGGACTGGCTATACTTAGACTCTGCTACCCTGCACATGCGCAGGAATATCTAACTGTCCATACATCTGTTTTTAGTCTGTAACTATCAGGTTATTTCTACCAGAGTCAGCAACTGCTAGCTCCTCCTTTACTGTCGACTGTGCATTTCTGTATGACCATCTATGTATGTAACTCTTCTCATGTATGCTTGTACCGCCCTCTTTCTGAGCCCCTGTGTGGGTATAAAAGACCCATGGTTCTTCTACTCTGTGTCCTACCTACCTTCATTCAGCACCACAGGGTGCTGGGTGAATGTGGTTCCACTTCATGAAGGTTTATTAAACTTTGTATTTTCTATTCCAGTTTCTGTGCCAACTTCTTACCAATAGTCTGAGGATTTCTGTGCAGAGAAGGGCGAACCCCTTGCACTGGTAGGCCTAGCTGAGGTCTCTTTCAACAAATTGGCGCCTCAACGTGGGACTCATCGGTGACTCGGATGCCCAAAGGATTGGTCGCGACAAAGGATTGGAATCTCGCTCTGGACGCGATCGCTGCCCGATGAGACCCGAGTCTTGGCAACCACGGCGTTTTTCCTTTCCTTTTGATCTGACCATCCAGGTGGTGCCGGTCCTCGACTGAGATCTCTTCTGTTGATTCGCCGTGCAGTGACCATTTGGTCAATTTTAGAACTTGGCAGTTGGAACCTGGACACCAAGTGATTGGTAAGTGTCCTTCTGTGGCGCTTGCTGTTGGTTTTGATGCCTGGGATTGGTAAGGTAGTTTAGTAACGCTTACTGTGGCTTTTGGATTTGGAGATTTGTGTTGGCCAACTTGGTTTGTTATGATATATTGATATATGGGTTACAATCTATATAGGCAGGTAATGAGGAGAATTTTCTCTATCTGAATTGATTTGAACGGCACATCGTACTAAAGGTACCTTAAGTGCTACTTTGATTGTATATTCTACACTATTTTTGGCATGCCTGTTTTTAGCACACTTCAATGGAGGTGTAGCTCTGGTAGTGGTACCAATTTGAATTTGAAACTAGATGAAGCACAACCAGGCCCCCGGAGGGGACGCCTAATAGGGATATGTATATTAAGTATGGTTTTTTCTTCTAAAATGTACAGCGCATTATGGAATAAATACACTCGTAAGGATCCTGAGTTGCGTTGGCCTATGTATGGGTCATTTGATTTACGAAAGATTGAGTATATGGAACAATGTATGTTTCAGAAAAAGACTAGGCAAAGAGATGTTTGATTGTGTAAGAATGTGGGAGAAAAGGTGCGTGAATGAATGAATGTGTTGCTTTCTTTTTTTTTCCTTTTTTTTTTGTGCTCATCTGCCACTTTTCCCCCTTTCATTCTTTGTAGCACCCTAGGGTGTATTCATCTCATTTATGAAGAAAAATTCTTGCTTACTAGAAGGCAGAGGGAAAAAGAAAGGTTGTGGCGCCCTACCCAATCCTTCCAAAGCAAATTTTCTCCAAGAGATTCAAAGCAGCTTAATCATAGGACCTTTGCTTTTCATCCTAACAGAAGACCTTATTCCCCTTTTAAATATCTTATATCCCTGCCCATCACCCATAGTGCTTCAAAAATAAAGTCCAAAATCCATGCTTCTTTTTATAATGACCTGCCATGTCCAGTTTGCCTATAGTTCTCATAGCTCTAATCCAAGACAGATCAGTCGGAGGATCAGGAGAAACCCAAGTTTTACAAATTTCCCTTCGGGCCAACAAGATAGCATAAAAAACCAACTTCGTTACATCATCCAGGCCCTTACCTTGTAAGTTCAGTCTTCCTGTAATGATCGCTTCAGGGCTTACCTTAATACTTCGCATTAGCACCACTGACAAGCAATTACTTACAGCATCCCAGAAGTCCTTGATAGCCGGGCAAGTAACAAACATATGGATATCATCCTCATTTAGGCTGTTGCATTTAGGGCATCTTACATTTCCGCCGTCTTTAAATTTAGCCAGCCTCTTTGGAGTCCAGTAAGCCCTGTGGAGAGTAAACAATTGATTCCTTCTTAAGTTAGCAGACTTTACCACCTTATATAGAATCAACATAGTTACTTGCCATTGTTCTTCTGTCGCGATCCTCGGCAAGCACTCTCCCCACAGGGTCTCTGGCAATTGAAAAAGGCCATCTTCCATCTCAATGATAGCCCAGTACCACAATGCCACCTCTTTCTTCATATTGACATCCGATGCCAATTTTTCCTCAAAGTCATTATGATGCCCAATCAGATGTTCTTTCCCAGCTGCCCAGCTTTGAATCTGAAGATATTTAAATTTAGAAAACTTAGCACCCCAGTATGACTCGCAGACAGACCACGACAATAGACTTCCATCTACAAATAGCTCGCCCCATTTCTGAGGGCCTTCCGATTTTAATGCCTTTGCCAGTGCGTCTTCCGTCCAACTTGGGGCGCCCGGAGTTTCCCATATTGGTGCTCCGACACTGAAATATGGAATTTTTGTGGCCCTCCTGACCCGATACCAAACCGTAGCCAAATCTCTTAAGACCTTCAGTCTTACTTTTTTAAAGTATTTTGGGTCCGCGAATTTATTCATAAAGCCCGCCTGTTTAATCTTCTCAGTTCTCAACAAGGCCGAGAATAATTCCCCGATAGCCGAATTCCCTGGAGTACCTAAAAGCATTCTACAGTTTTTGAGCAAAAAAGACCAAGAATAAATCTGAAAATCCGGGGCTGCCAGACCTCCCTTAATGCATTTTCTCCTGATATTTTTCCAAGATAATCGTGAACCCTTGAATGACCAAATGAATGAACCTATCTCACTCTGCAGCTTTGCCAGTCCGTCCTTGTCGAACATAAGAGGGATAGAGTCAAATAAAAAAGTTAACTTCGGCAACACCATCATCTTTACCAAGTTAACACGACCAAGAATAGTTAAAGGAAGATGACTCCAACCCCGCATTAACTTTGAGATATCTTTCCTAGTTTTGACAAAATTAGTTGTGGCAAGTTGCTTTATATCTTGAGTGATTTGGACCCCAAGTATCTGATCTGTTTTTTAAGAATTGCGGCCTCTGTTGCCGAGTTCCAGGACATAATTTCAGTTTTGTCCGTGTTTAAACAATACCCTGAAACTTCGCCAAAACGTTTTGTAATAGTATCTATCGCAACCAAAGTTTGATCCAAGTCCGATGTTAAAATGACTATATCATCAGCATAGAGGCCAATCTTTCTGATCCATCCCTGAAATTGAAAAGGAGGAATAGTATCCGCCTGCCTAATCTTGCAGGCCAATGGTTCGATATAGAGATCAAATAAAAGCGGGGATAAAGGGCATCCCTGCTTGGTACCCCTCATTATCTTTATGTGCTTGGTTAATACTCCGTTAACTAATACTCTAGAAGTGGGAGACTGGTAAAGTGATATTAAAGCTTGACAATATTTTCTTCCCAATTGCAAATGCGTTATTAAAGCTTTCAAAAAGATCCAGTTTACACGATCGAAAGCCTTGGCGGCATCAAGAGCAACCACTGCCAGAGGAAGTTTCTGATCTACTGCAACATCAATACTGGCTATCAAGGAAAACGTTAATTCCTTTAGATGCCTGCCTTTAATAAACCCCTTTTGGTCCTCATGGATAATACAAGGGATCACCTTAGCCAGCCTATCTGCCATGATCTTTGCAAACAGTTTATATTCACTATTTAAAAGTGAGATAGGCCTGTACGACTCCATATATTTAGGTGATTTCCCAGGTTTTGTAATAACAATTATATTCGCCTGATTCCAAGATGCGGGAAGTTCTATAGTGCCAAAAAGAACTCCGTTAAACACCTTAACTAATAACGGTGACAGGCTCTCAGACAAAGTTTTATACACTTCTACAGGAAGGCCATCTGGGCCTGGAGCCTTACCTGACTTAACTTGTCTAATAGTTTCCTCTATTTCTCCCTGAGTGATCTCTTGGTCCAAAAAATTCTGAAGATCATCGGTTAAAGGCTTTAAAACCTTTAACCAATCTTCAATCTGCTACATATTCGGGACCAAGTCCTCCCTATACATCTCCTCAAAGTATCTATAAAAAGCCTCCACAATATCTTTAGTTTCTGTCGCGGTATTTCCTGTGTCACCTGCCTTCACTTCTTTAATCGTGTTCCTTATCCGATCTTTTCTAGCTTTCCAGGCTAATAGTTTGCTTGTGGCCTCCCCATGTGTGGCTTTCTTGGATGTACCATTTCTTTTGTATAGAATTAGCCGGCTCCCCTAGAGGGGATACTTAACTAGGTTTAGGTATAAAAAAGTATTTATTCTTTGGCGATTAGTACCCCGAGGAACTAAATATGTACATAGAAAGGATCCTGGTCTGTGCACTTAGTAACATTCATAAGTGGTGAGATGCAGAGCATTTTGTAACGCCCTGAACGTCTCAGGATCGTTTAACAGACACGATAATGAGAACGCAACCACTTGTGAAGGTTTAGTTATTTTAATGAAGGCAAAAATAATACAAGGAATAAACAAAGGTTATAGTCACTGGAATCCTCCAGGCTAAGTACGTTACCAGCCCACAGCACGGATGGTCCTAACCGTCCTCTGCATATACGCCGATCCCGGCGTATGCCAACAGAGGGCAGAAATGAAATGGCCGACAATGCCAATCGGTAGGCTGCGAGGGGCACGAAGGGTGTTGGGGAGAATCGAGGAGTCAGGGAAACACCCGGCCGGGGTCTCTACCTGAAGGGAGCAGCCGCTCAACCTCTTCCTCAGACTGCACCGGGACGCGGAGTCACCTCCTGGTGATGCGTCACCGATACCCCAATCACAAGCAAAGAAGACTGAACCGAGAGCAGCCGCTCGATCGATCCTGTGGACTTCCGAGTCTGTAACGCGGCAAACACCTCCTGGTGTGCGTTACAGCTGGCAGTCCCTGTATCTCTGGTCGGGCTGGGAGTTACGACTCCAACCAGCAAAAGCGCCACTGCGCTTTGACTCAGCCGAGTCAAAAAGCGAAGCTCAATGGTTATCCGGTAGAGCTTCCGGGTCCTTCACAGGTGACGATGGGGCAAGACACGGCCCAGGGAGTAACGACTCGACCTACCTCCGTTCTTGCCTTACTGGAGCACCACTCCGGAACACTGCTCTTCACTAAGCAGGTACGTCGGTGTAAACACAATATCCGACAGCGTTGTACCTCCCGGTTCCTCCCTTTATAGGGCGTGTTTTCCTTGAGTTATGTAACAGCTCTCCTGTTTACATAAGGGCGTGTTTTCCTTGAGTTATGTAACAGCTCTCCTGTTTACATAAGGGCGTGTGTTCCTTGAGTTATGTAACAGCTCTCCTGTTTACATAAGGGCATGTTTTCCTTGAGTTATGTAACAGCTCTCCTGTTTACATAAGGGCGTGTTTTCCTTGAGTTATGTAACAGCTCTCCTGTTTACATAACCTCTCAACCGCTAAGCATCCTGGGAGATGTAGTCCGTTTTCGCTGGTTACCGTTTTCCTCCCCTCGCATGACAGGAATTCTTGACACATTTTTTCTGGTGTTCTGCCAGCCAAATCTAGTGAATATGACCTTGCAACTAGTATTTACAAATGATTTGGTTTAAGTACAGTCTGTGGGCTGTCTTTTGTTTCTGTCTTAAGTGTTGATCTGTGGGTTAAATGTGTGTTTAAATGTTGTGGTGTGGTAAATTGTGTTTTGGATGTTGCTAGCACTGGAAAAAGCGTGTGATCGAATGACTGTGAATATGTAAAAAAATTTTGAGAAGTGAAATTGTTAAGGAGTAAGTTTAATTTGGTCTCCTCACCATCAATGAGTCGCAAAAGGAAATTGAGAGGGGTGTAGCTAGAGAAAGAGCAACCTCTGTGATTTGATGACACCCTTAATGTACAAAAGTATTAATGAAGAGTAATTAGGGACCGGTTAAAAGTTTAGCTTGAGAAAAATTGTGGGTATTTCGAATTTGCAAATTGTTCCTATGCAGCTTTGTGTTCTTGGTGGTTCAGTGAGCCAATGTGCTGGTCCAGATGGTTGTAGGTTCTGATTCAAGCTGAACCTGCTAATCTGAGAATTGAAAATAAAATTATGACCCCCTGAAAAGAAATTGTATATCAAAATAAATTTTTCCATAGGGCAAATTATTGCAGTTTAGATAGAATTAGGAAGGCTTTTTGTATTTGACAGCTTCAGGGCTGTGCGAGACAGATTTTGACCTTGCAGCATGTAAGGTGGGGGATAGAAATAGGAGCGAGTGAACCAGGAGGTGAAATCTGACATGAAAATGTGTAATGCTTGCAGCAGGAGAGCCTTGGAAAGAGGTGGGGGCCAGGAATGCTCGTGGTGGCTGGTTCTGCGCTGAGGGGCTATTTTTAGCTTCTCTGATAAGACAGGGCAGCTGAGAAACGAAACTCAAGGAGCCTTCCTTGTTCCTATTTTGTGCAAGACCAGTTAGAATTTCCAGGGAAAACTGTTTTTATTTCTTTTTAAAACTGTTGCATTAATCCTAGACAAAAAGTAAAATGATGCTCTTGCTTGAAATTTTAAGGGCTATATGCCTATATAAAAACGATTTTCCAATTAAGAATTAATTTTCTCAGTGGAAATTGTGGCCCAAAGCTAACATGGAATATCAGATAAGTAATTTTACTTTTAGAAAGTTAAAATTAAGATGACCTGTGTGTCAGAAGCGACACAGTCAGTTCAGCTGACAGCTGGTCATCATAAAGATGACCTACTGTCAGATGGGGGTGAGTAAAGCAAGGAAATCAGTTATTGATTTAAGCCTGACAAATTAAGCAGGCCAGAATATTCAACTCTGAGCTGTAGGTTCAGTAATTGCGCATCACTGCTCATTTATATATGTTATTGTAATTTGTGTATGCTTTCTGTGCTTGGTATACTGATGGCTTGGCATATGTATTTTTATTTTATATATGTTTTGTTTTTGTGTCGTATTGACAATTCTATTTTAATACTAGTACAAGTTCTCCTGTGCGGTAACAGGAGATGGTCGTGACGACGTCTATCTTTGCGCAGCAGTTGGCTGGAACTTGTTCAAAATTACTAAATTCCACAGATATGATCTTATCATTATCATGCTGTCAAAATGGAAGACAACACGTTATCAGTGTATGTCTAATTGGTATTGGAGAGGAACAAAAAAAAAAAAAGTTATGCAAGACTAAAATATGTGTCACCTGTGGTTAAGCCATGACTGCCCTTCTCTTATAGACAGTAGCAAAAAACAATGTCTCAACAGGGAAAATGAATAAGAGGACCAATCAATACACAATTCAATCAAAGGAAGGGAAAAAGAAGAGAGATCCAAGAATAGAAAGGGAACAGATTTAATAATTAGATACACAATAGGTATATACAATTCAAAATAACCATAACTAACACATGTGCACTGACAATAAAGTGAAAAAGTGAACGGCGCAGTGACAAAAGTGTGGAAGTGACAACAAGGTACGGCGAAATGATTTAAATAAATTCAAGGTCAAGGAGAGTTATATACAATGGATAATTTACACATAATCATGAAGGTCTCACAGGACCCTGTAGTTGGCCGTAAGTAATGCTGTCTGGTCGACGACGTTTCAACCTCCTTACGTTGAGGTCATCATCAGGACTATGGTTATTGCAATATTTTAAATACCTATGTGTAAGAAGAAAAGGGGAGGATAATGAATAGAAAAGCCCAGGACAAAACAATAACTTACAGCACAGAAAATGAGAAGTAAAAAGCAAGTCGGAGGGTAATAGTACCTGTGTCCGTTGTAAAAAACCACTTCAATGTTAATTACAGGAAAATGTGGAACAATTAAATATGGTCCGTCACATTTAGAGGGGGATCTTCAAGTGTCTGAAATAATAATAAAGAAACTGTAAAGGAGGCCAAATAATTCAATGCATATAGTCGAGTAAAGCGCGGTGGAAGGCGCTTACCTAGGAGTGACACCAAAAATAAGAAGGCCAACAGGAACAATTTAAGGTATCCTGGTTATGTTTAAAAAGCAGCCATCTATCATGAAGAGAAACGGAAATGAAACTCGTGCTCAAGCCAAGAAATTAAGGAGGTATTAGGGGCAAAAACGCTTACCAATAGGAGCAATTCGTTAAGTAAGGAGAAGGCATCCAGCGGTAAGAAATCCGAAATATTTGAAAACCAATCAGGACTCTACAGAAAAGACAGAATACGAGCTTTGTAAAAGGCGTGTAAAGACAACGCCGAGTCAAAACGGAAACTAAACAATCTGGCCAAGGGAAGGCAAGCAATGAGGTGACTTACTGGAGTAGGCTCGTCAATTACCATGTATCGGGATTAGTCCGGGAATAAGACTAAACGAATAAGACGTCAAGCGTATGTGAGACGCGGACGCCAGAAATAAACAATCCGGGTCATGTGACAACATCAAGGCCACAAAGGAGGGACTACCAGGTACGAGCATAGAAAGGGAAACAGGACAATTGACAGGACGAGGAAGGTGGAAAGAAAAGAAACACCCGGTCAGTGTGGTGGTCAACATTAAAAAATAATAAATAAATTTCTTATGAGGCATACAAATTAATTATAATTATTGACAACTATGATTCACAATTTTTGTATGAACCTATGATCAAGGACAAAACAAATTGCGATTGCAACAGTACTAATAAATCACAATTAGACACCATAATAGTAAGTTAAAAATAAAACATGTAGACAATTGACACAAATAGCAAAATATAAACGACAAATAAACAACAAATTATTACAACGTCACTCAATGAACAGTATCTATGTTGAAACACATTTGAAAAACCAGGAGAACGGGGAAGGGTGGGGAGGGAGGGACCGTAGGTGCCACTACGGTGGAGAAAAACTGAGGGGTGTGTATGTAAGGCATGGAGGTGGGGGTAGGAAGGGGGGGGGGTTGTGTAAGGCAAAAAGGTGGGGGTGGTAGGGAAGGGAACAGCAGAGGGGTGGGGAAAGGGAAGAGGGAAGGGGGGGTGGGGAGAGGGGCGGGGGGGGGGGAAAGGGGCGGAGAGGGGAGAAGACAGAGATGGGTAAAAACAAAGTGCTGGGATAGCAAAACAATTTAGACAAAGGGGTAAGATGCTGTAAAAGGACTCAAACAATTAGAGATTTTGGACATATTTTTAACATTTTTTCACACTGTCAAAGAATACTAAAGTCTGAATATCAATGAATAACAACATGTAAGTAACAACATGTAAAAACTGAATCCTAGCCACTCGTAATAACTGTGTTCCATTCGTCTAAGGAATTCAATCCGTGTGATACAGAGTTACAGCGTGTAATCCAACGACATTCGCATTTGTTTAACAAGGTCTGTAAATTACCACCCCGGATTGGTAATTGTGGATAATCTATGACTTGCCAAGTCATATCCGTTTCTGAATGGTTATGCTCCTTGTAATGCATCACAAGTGGAGCAGTGACGACGTTGCATCTAATGCGACTTTTGTGTTGGGAGATGCGTTGTTTAACCATCTGTGTAGTCTGACCAATGTAAAGTAAATCACACGGACAGCGTATCACATAGATAACATTGGTGGTACGACAATTGGAAAAATGTTTCAGTTGATAGGTGTGAGAAGGAGTGACAAAGACCTTGGTGTTACTGGTCAAATCACACACATTACAATTTAGGCACTTAAAGTGGCCTATTACAGGTGGTAAATTCCATAAGGTAGTATTTTCAGATTTTTCTTTGATGGGCCAGGTAATGGCATGGACAAGCTTGTCATTCAAATTATTTCCCCTCTTATATGATAGAAGGGGAGGGTCTGCAAAGTGTGGAAAAGAGCGTAGCAATTTCCAATTGTTCTTAATTATCTTAGAAACCACATTACTGCTGGGGCTGAAAGTGGAAACAAAAGGGATACGTGTATTGACACGTTTGATGGAGGGTGCCAAAATAATTTCCCTATGGTTATACCAAGCTCTTTTGAGAGATCTTCTGACCAAATGTTTGGGGTAGCCCCTGTCGATCAATTTAGCCGAGAGGATAGCTGCCTCTCGAAAATAATCTTTTCTCCACTTACAATTCCTCCGTATACGGAGGAATTGTCCGTAGGGCAAGCCATCTCTAAGCCCTCGAGGATGGTAACTAGAGTAGGCCAAAAGAGTATTACGCTCTGTGGGTTTTCGATATAAAGATGTCCCAATTAGGCCATCTTCCGCATGTAATGTGAGATCCAAAAAGGGGAGGTCATTCCTGCGCACATCTGAAGTAAATTTTAAATGGGTTTGGATGGAATTCAACCAGGTAATAAACGACAAAAGGTTCTCATGTGTACCCTGCCATAGCAACAGAATGTCGTCTATGTACCTGCGCCATAAAGTAATGTTGGTGAGGAAAGGATTACTGCTATTTAGAAAAATGGTGGACTCTAAATGATGCACATAGAGTACCGCAAAATTTGGGGCAAAGCAAGCACCCATCGATACACCTTTAACCTGAAGGTAATATGTATCTTTATACAAAAAATAGTTGTTGGTCAAGGCTATGTGCAGCAATTGAACAACAAATTCCGTAGGGATGCGTGTGGGACGAGGGCGAGTATTCAATATTACCTCCATGACCATGAGTCCATCCGCCTGGGGAATATTAGTGTATAAAGACTCAATGTCTAGACCAACCATAAAGTCGGATTCAGGATTGAAAGGAAGGTCGTCTATGATGTTAATTAGATGTGTACTGTCCTTGACAAAGGTGTCAGTCAAGGGGACAAAAACCTTAAGAATAGAGTCAATATATTTTCCCAGGGGTTCCAACACAGATCCGCACCCGGATACTATCGGGCGTCCCGGGGGGGTCAATGAGTTCTTATGGACTTTCGGTAAGGTGTAAATTACCGGTGTCCTGGGGAATGGACTATTAAAAAAGTCATGTTCTTTTTTACTAATAATGCCATTCGAGAGGGCCTGGGATGTAACAGAGGCAATCTTAGTTTGGATGGAACGAAGAGGATCTGAAGTCAATTTGCAATAATGTAGGGCAGGGGTCTTCAAACTGTGGGGCGCGACCCCCAGGGGGGCCGTGGAGTGATGCAAAGGGGGTCGCGCCTTCCCAGTCAGCCCGAGCTGCTGCAGTGAAACTTGAGCTGCTGGGGGCTCAGCTGGGCAGTGTCTGGATTCCTATCTCCGGCCCCCGTGTTTTTTCACAGGTCTTTAAAGACCATTTAACATGCCTTTGTAAACTGCTTACAGAGGCTTAGGTTTTTTTGCTGGTTGCAGTACCCCCTGGGTCCCCACTGTGCCTATTCCTTACATTTGGATTTTACATTCACTGCCGTAGTGTGAGAATGCATTTCATGGAAAGGAATACAAAGTTGGCTTCCTGGGGGCACCGTGTGTGAAAGTTTATTGTGCTTTTGAAGCATCTGCTGCAGCGTTTCTTTCCCGGCAATAACCAGGCCTCACATAAATGTCAAGATAACTTGTGTGATTAATTATCTTCCTGGAGAGAGATCAGAATGTTGTATAGTTGAGGTTTTGACTTGGGTGATGTTAGTGCAGAGGGTTAATATGCCTGCTGCAAAGAACGTGTACCAAGTAGATTACAGAGTGCGTATGATGTGAAGAGATCAGCAGGTTACTGCTTTCAAAAGAGACATCCTTTTGTTACTTGCAATTTATAACTTAAAGTCCTAATAGAGAATAGTGATCTATTAACTTTCATCCTAGAACAGCATGCACACTACAAAGAATACATTATTAGACCATTGATTAAAGTTGCAAAAAGGGTTAATTTGGCTAGAAATCAATTCTTATTATTAAAGGAAACTCCCAACTATGCTGTTTCTTTTTCGACTCTGAGTTTGTGCTTCTCCACACCAAGCACTCTTGAACTATACTGCCTACCAGTATAGATGACATGTGACTCCTATACTTTTAGTCCTTTGGCTTATGTAACATTTCCTATACACTGATTTACACACTTATGATTGATTGTCTCTGTGTAATGTGTGTGCGATGCAAAGTGCTCGGACACCCTACACTGGTATGAGTGGCACTATATAACTAATTCAATGCATCTGAGAGAGTGTGGTTATGGAGACTTGGTCACTGTTAAAGGGTGCTAGTGAGAGAATCCATGGTGGGGGTGGTCATTGTGGGGGGCACCAACAAACATTGTCGCACAGGGCACCACCAGCACTAAAGCCGGCCCTGGGAAGTATGCACAGATAAGTGCTGAAAATACCGCTTTAGGTGACTGCTTTTTTTTGTACCGACTGGGCCACCAAAATAATCTGCTGGCAACCCTAACCATAGGACTGGAAGTTTGTTGCAGGATCAGCACATTATTTCCTTCACCCTCGATCCCCGATTAATGCCGCAATAGTTTAACTTAGATATTAAAGTCTACGCCCCCGTCAATAACATGCTGAGTTACTTCACGGGTCTGGGAATGCACCCTGCATTCAGACAACTCATTCCTCATTCTCGCCCTTCATTGTCACGCTCACCCTGCACCCACAGTGATCACAATGCACTCACACTGATCACCATGCACTTGCACCATTCACCCGCTCACCCTGCACTCACAGCGATCACAATGCACTCACACTGATCACCATGCACTTGCACCATTCACCCGCTCACCTTGCACTCACAGTGATCACAATGCACTCACACTGATCACCATGCACTTGCACCATTCACCCGCTCACCTTGCACTCACAGCGATCACAATGCACTCACACTGATCACCATGCACTTGCACCATTCACCCGCTCACCCTGCACTCACAGCGATCAAAATGCACTCACACTGATCACCATGCACTTGCACCATTCACCCGCTCACCTTGCACTCACAGTGATCACAATGCACTCACACTGATCACCATGCACTTGCACCATTCACCCGCTCACCTTGCACTCACAGCGATCACAATGCACTCACACTGATCACCATGCACTTGCACCATTCACCCGCTCACCTTGCACTCACAGTGATCACAATGCACTCACACTGATCACCATGCACTTGCACCATTCACCCGCTCACCTTGCACTCACAGTGATCACAATGCACTCACACTGATCACCATGCACTTGCACCATTCACCCGCTCACCCTGCACTCACAGCGATCACAATGCACTCACACTGATCACCATGCACTTGCACCATTCACCCGCTCACCCTGCACTCACAGCGATCACAATGCACTCACTCTGATCACCATGCACTTGCACCATTCACCCACTCACCTTGCACTCACAGTGATCACTCTGCACTCACAATGCACTTGTCCTGCTCACACTATACCTCAACCTGCAGTCACACGAGTACACTATTCATCCTGCACTCATGTGACACTTCACTCACCTGTCCCCCTCACTACTCAATATGCAACTCACTCAAACAAGCCCATCAGTAATCATACATTCATTCATCCCATTCTGAACTTGCATCCGCACCCAAAATGAGAGAGGACAGCAAGGGAGTGAGAGAATTTGATTGAAGAGGTCAGGGATGAGGAGAAATGTGAATTGCCGAAGAGAAGTGTGGACACGCAAGAAGTGAGTGTGATCCAAAGGTGAGGGCTTCTGTTAGAACAAAGGGGAGATGTGAAAGAGGAATGGGGGGACTGGAGAGGTGTAAGATACAAATAGACAAAAATTTGAATGAAGAGACGAGGTGAATGAGAAGTGCTGAGGGGCGCGGGAGGTGACAGGGCCAGAGAGGCCATGAGATAAATGTGAGAGACTGTTAGAGATGAGGGCAGTGAAAGGACAGAATGGCAAGAGGTGATTAAAGGTGAAGTGAGAGGTTGAATGGGGAGAGTTCAGAAGTTGTAAAAAGGGGTGAAAGAAAATGACCTGCAAAGTGAGAGAGGGATCCGGGGTTAGGAGAGGAGAGAGGGATGGAAGGGAGGGGGTGAGAGGAAAGCTGCATGGGTAAAAGGCTTAACTCTACACAAAACCGCCAGGGTTTTAAGGGACCCCTGCTTCTTCCGGTCAGGGCCAGGTGAGCTTCTAATGTGGCAGCACGTATTGCTGCAGAGTGGAAGGCCCTTCACAAAGGTTGACTTGAAATCTTTCTGATGATAATTGCTGTATTTTGGTTATAAATGGGTACTGATTGGGTGAAATCTTTCCTCAGCGTTACTGTGTGTAACAAATATCAAAATAATGAAGCAATGCTATCCCAAAATACGCGGCATCACATAACCTTATTTACATTTTCATCCCACGCAATTTAGTCAACAGGTTTAGACATTTTGTCAAGAGGGGGTCCTTACGCCTCAAAATGTTGACAGGGGGGTCTCGGCATCCAAAAGTTTGAAGACCTCTGATGTAGGGGGTTATCAAGTTGTCGAAGGATTTCTGAGTCATAATCATCACGATCCATCACGACAATCCCACCCCCCTTGTCGGCTGGTTTTATTATTAAGTTCTGGTTATTGCTCAGACTGTCAATGGCCAGTTTTTCTTTGAGTGGCAAATTGTACGGAACAAATTCCTTAAGTCGTTGTAACTCATTGACCTCCAATAACACAATTTTTTCGAAGGTCAAAATTTCGGGTGGCATCATTGTGGTAGGTGGTAAAAAAGTAGAAGCTGGTCTAAAAAGGGGCTCATATGGTAAATTAGTCTCTGGTTTATCCGAGAAAAAATGCCTCAGACGAATCCGTCTAAAAAATAAGAGTAGATCTTCCTGTAACTTAAAGAAGTCACTACGTGCTGTAGGGACGAATGACAAACCCTTACTTAACACGGATATCTCGTCAGACGATAGGGTATGTTGAGAGAGATTGAAAATGGGAATAGTCCTGTCAAGGATAGATTGATCCCCATGAAGTAAAGAAGGATCAGGTGGAATGGTTTCATGAGCGGCAATAGGGATAGTCTGTGAATCAATATTAGATGTACTCTCAATATTAACTGGAAGCAATTGTGGAGGTGAAATAGGGACCACTGTAGGCAATTCATTTCCACTCCCCGATGTCAAAGAAGTGAGACAAGAACTGCCAATGGTAACTTCCGGAGGATCAACAGAAATAACATTGGCAGGCCTTTGTTGAGTATCAACTAGTAGTCGTGTTATTGTGGAGGACCCCATTGGTAGAACTTTTGTCGGGTCTGTCTCTCGCCCGCGTATTGGTATTGGTATCCTTGCCGTCTGCGGCCGCGTCCGCGGCCACGAGCCTGTCCTAAAAAACCAGCAGGTAGAAGTGGTGGAGGAAGGGGATGTCTCTGTGGGCCCGTGCTACTACCTTCACCACTGTCAGTATCTTCGGTGGAGGTATTGGAAGAGAGAGAGAATGTGATGGGCCGATTATTTCGAAAACGGCCCCAGTTCTTGGTTTTGGGGGGCTGATTAGTGGAATTATAAAAAGAATCAAGTAAATAAGGATAGGTGTAACTCTTGTCGTAGTTCTTGATGTCTCTTTGAATTTTATTGATTTTTTTATTCTGTTCAAAGGTATGAAAAGTAGCAATAGTACTGTTTATTCTCTCAAGGAGTGCCTTCGCATCACAAATGGTAGTGTCTGCAAGAATAAGTTTCTCTAGTTCTGCTATCTCTTCCAATTCTTTCTTGCTATGTTCTATAGCTGTCTCGATACCGAGGACCATCCAGTGCCTTGAGCAGGTGGTGGCCAAATGGCTGAAGCCGGTACGAAACTTTGGATCCTGAGTAAAAATAGCAGGAGTGTTGCGAATCTGTAGTCCCAAGGGTATGGTATCAGACTTTAAGTATTCTGTTAGCATGCGAGCATGCAGATCAGTGCGGATCTGTTTCTTTTTCAAATTTTCTAGTTTTTCTAATAGAATCTTGGAGTTATTGGGGGCAGTAGAAAGAGGCGTAGAGGCAAAGGTTAGAAGAGATGGGCCAGAAAGAATATCTTTGATATAGTCATCAGAATAAGTGGGGGTCTCTCTAGAAGACATAATAGGTAAACTAATCACTCATTATGTATCACAATTAAAGTGTGAAGTATTTAAACAAAATACTCTCGCAATCCGGCGATTGCTCAATAATTATACAAGAAAAACAGGAGCAAGCCCGTTAGCCCAGCTGAGACCGGGTATATGTAGTAGCAAAAAACAATGTCTCAACAGGGAAAATGAATAAGAGGACCAATCAATACACAATTCAATCAAAGGAAGGGAAAAAGAAGAGAGATCCAAGAATAGAAAGGGAACAGATTTAATAATTAGATACACAATAGGTATATACAATTCAAAATAACCATAACTAACACATGTGCACTGACAATAAAGTGAAAAAGTGAACGGCGCAGTGACAAAAGTGTGGAAGTGACAACAAGGTACGGCGAAATGATTTAAATAAATTCAAGGTCAAGGAGAGTTATATACAATGGATAATTTACACATAATCATGAAGGTCTCACAGGACCCTGTAGTTGGCCGTAAGTAATGCTGTCTGGTCGACGACGTTTCAACCTCCTTACGTTGAGGTCATCATCAGGACTATGGTTATTGCAATATTTTAAATACCTATGTGTAAGAAGAAAAGGGGAGGATAATGAATAGAAAAGCCCAGGACAAAACAATAACTTACAGCACAGAAAATGAGAAGTAAAAAGCAAGTCGGAGGGTAATAGTACCTGTGTCCGTTGTAAAAAACCACTTCAATGTTAATTACAGGAAAATGTGGAACAATTAAATATGGTCCGTCACATTTAGAGGGGGATCTTCAAGTGTCTGAAATAATAATAAAGAAACTGTAAAGGAGGCCAAATAATTCAATGCATATAGTCGAGTAAAGCGCGGTGGAAGGCGCTTACCTAGGAGTGACACCAAAAATAAGAAGGCCAACAGGAACAATTTAAGGTATCCTGGTTATGTTTAAAAAGCAGCCATCTATCATGAAGAGAAACGGAAATGAAACTCGTGCTCAAGTCGAGAAATTAAGGAGGTATTAGGGGCAAAAACGCTTACCAATAGGAGCAATTCGTTAAGTAAGGAGAAGGCATCCAGCGGTAAGAAATCCGCAATATTTGAAAACCAATCAGGACTCTACAGAAAAGACAGAATACGAGCTTTGTAAAAGGCGTGTAAAGACAACGCCGAGTCAAAACGGAAACTAAACAATCTGGCCAAGGGAAGGCAAGCAATGAGGTGACTTACTGGAGTAGGCTCGTCAATTACCATGTATCGGGATTAGTCCGGGATAGGGCCTCAGCGTCTAAACGAATAAGACGTCAAGCGTATGTGAGACGCGGACGCCAGAAATAAACAATCCGGGTCATGTGACAACATCAAGGCCACAAAGGAGGGACTACCAGGTACGAGCATAGAAAGGGAAACAGGACAATTGACAGGACGAGGAAGGTGGAAAGAAAAGAAACACCCGGTCAGTGTGGTGGTCAACATTAAAAAATAATAAATAAATTTCTTATGAGGCATACAAATTAATTATAATTATTGACAACTATGATTCACAATTTTTGTATGAACCTATGATCAAGGACAAAACAAATTGCGATTGCAACAGTACTAATAAATCACAATTAGACACCATAATAGTAAGTTAAAAATAAAACATGTAGACAATTGACGCAAATAGCAAAATATAAACGACAAATAAACAACAAATTATTACAACGTCACTCAATGAACAGTATCTATGTTGAAACACATTTGAAAAACCAGGAGAACGGGGAAGGGTGGGGAGGGAGGGACCGTAGGTGCCACTACGGTGGAGAAAGACGGAGGGGTGTGTATGTAAGGCATGGAGGTGGGGGTAGGAAGGGGGGGGGGTTTTGCCTTACACAACCCCCCCCCCCTTCCTACCCCCACCTCCATGCCTTACATACACACCCCTCCGGTTTTCTCCACCGTAGTGGCACCTACGGTCCCTCCCTCCCCACCCTTCCCCGTTCTCCTGGTTTTTCAAATGTGTTTCAACATAGATACTGTTCATTGAGTGACGTTGTAATAATTTGTTGTTTATTTGTCGTTTATATTTTGCTATTTGTGTCAATTGTCTACATGTTTTATTTTTAACTTACTATTATGGTGTCTAATTGTGATTTATTAGTACTGTTGCAATCGCAATTTGTTTTGTCCTTGATCATAGGTTCATACAAAAATTGTGAATCATAGTTGTCAATAATTATAATTAATTTGTATGCCTCATAAGAAATTTATTTATTATTTTTTAATGTTGACCACCACACTGACCGGGTGTTTCTTTTCTTTCCACCTTCCTCGTCCTGTCAATTGTCCTGTTTCCCTTTCTATGCTCGTACCTGGTAGTCCCTCCTTTGTGGCCTTGATGTTGTCACATGACCCGGATTGTTTATTTCTGGCGTCCGCGTCTCACATACGCTTGACGTCTTATTCGTTTAGACGCTGAGGCCCTATCCCGGACTAATCCCGATACATGGTAATTGACGAGCCTACTCCAGTAAGTCACCTCATTGCTTGCCTTCCCTTGGCCAGATTGTTTAGTTTCCGTTTTGACTCGGCGTTGTCTTTACACGCCTTTTACAAAGCTCGTATTCTGTCTTTTCTGTAGAGTCCTGATTGGTTTTCAAATATTGCGGATTTCTTACCGCTGGATGCCTTCTCCTTACTTAACGAATTGCTCCTATTGGTAAGCGTTTTTGCCCCTAATACCTCCTTAATTTCTCGACTTGAGCACGAGTTTCATTTCCGTTTCTCTTCATGATAGATGGCTGCTTTTTAAACATAACCAGGATACCTTAAATTGTTCCTGTTGGCCTTCTTATTTTTGGTGTCACTCCTAGGTAAGCGCCTTCCACCGCGCTTTACTCGACTATATGCATTGAATTATTTGGCCTCCTTTACAGTTTCTTTATTATTATTTCAGACACTTGAAGATCCCCCTCTAAATGTGACGGACCATATTTAATTGTTCCACATTTTCCTGTAATTAACATTGAAGTGGTTTTTTACAACGGACACAGGTACTATTACCCTCCGACTTGCTTTTTACTTCTCATTTTCTGTGCTGTAAGTTATTGTTTTGTCCTGGGCTTTTCTATTCATTATCCTCCCCTTTTCTTCTTACACATAGGTATTTAAAATATTGCAATAACCATAGTCCTGATGATGACCTCAACGTAAGGAGGTTGAAACGTCGTCGACCAGACAGCATTACTTACGGCCAACTACAGGGTCCTGTGAGACCTTCATGATTATGTGTAAATTATCCATTGTATATAACTCTCCTTGACCTTGAATTTATTTAAATCATTTCGCCGTACCTTGTTGTCACTTCCACACTTTTGTCACTGCGCCGTTCACTTTTTCACTTTATTGTCAGTGCACATGTGTTAGTTATGGTTATTTTGAATTGTATATACCTATTGTGTATCTAATTATTAAATCTGTTCCCTTTCTATTCTTGGATCTCTCTTCTTTTTCCCTTCCTTTGATTGAATTGTGTATTGATTGGTCCTCTTATTCATTTTCCCTGTTGAGACATTGTTTTTTGCTACTACATATACCCGGTCTCAGCTGGGCTAACGGGCTTGCTCCTGTTTTTCTTGTATAATTATTGAGCAATCGCCGGATTGCGAGAGTATTTTGTTTAAATACTTCACACTTTAATTGTGATACATAATGAGTGATTAGTTTACCTATTATGTCTTCTAGAGAGACCCCCACTTATTCTGATGACTATATCAAAGATATTCTTTCTGGCCCATCTCTTCTAACCTTTGCCTCTACGCCTCTTTCTACTGCCCCCAATAACTCCAAGATTCTATTAGAAAAACTAGAAAATTTGAAAAAGAAACAGATCCGCACTGATCTGCATGCTCGCATGCTAACAGAATACTTAAAGTCTGATACCATACCCTTGGGACTACAGATTCGCAACACTCCTGCTATTTTTACTCAGGATCCAAAGTTTCGTACCGGCTTCAGCCATTTGGCCACCACCTGCTCAAGGCACTGGATGGTCCTCGGTATCGAGACAGCTATAGAACATAGCAAGAAAGAATTGGAAGAGATAGCAGAACTAGAGAAACTTATTCTTGCAGACACTACCATTTCTGATGCGAAGGCACTCCTTGAGAGAATAAACAGTACTATTGCTACTTTTCATACCTTTGAACAGAATAAAAAAATCAATAAAATTCAAAGAGACATCAAGAACTACGACAAGAGTTACACCTATCCTTATTTACTTGATTCTTTTTATAATTCCACTAATCAGCCCCCCAAAACCAAGAACTGGGGCCGTTTTCGAAATAATCGGCCCATCACATTCTCTCTCTCTTCCAATACCTCCACCGAAGATACTGACAGTGGTGAAGGTAGTAGCACGGGCCCACAGAGACATCCCCTTCCTCCACCACTTCTACCTGCTGGTTTTTTAGGACAGGCTCGTGGCCGCGGACGCGGCCGCAGACGGCAAGGATACCAATACCAATACGCGGGCGAGAGACAGACCCGACAAAAGTTCTACCAATGGGGTCCTCCACAATAACACGACTACTAGTTGATACTCAACAAAGGCCTGCCAATGTTATTTCTGTTGATCCTCCGGAAGTTACCATTGGCAGTTCTTGTCTCACTTCTTTGACATCGGGGAGTGGAAATGAATTGCCTACAGTGGTCCCTATTTCACCTCCACAATTGCTTCCAGTTAATATTGAGAGTACATCTAATATTGATTCACAGACTATCCCTATTGCCGCTCATGAAACCATTCCACCTGATCCTTCTTTACTTCATGGGGATCAATCTATCCTTGACAGGACTATTCCCATTTTCAATCTCTCTCAACATACCCTATCGTCTGACGAGATATCCGTGTTAAGTAAGGGTTTGTCATTCGTCCCTACAGCACGTAGTGACTTCTTTAAGTTACAGGAAGATCTACTCTTATTTTTTAGACGGATTCGTCTGAGGCATTTTTTCTCGGATAAACCAGAGACTAATTTACCATATGAGCCCCTTTTTAGACCAGCTTCTACTTTTTTACCACCTACCACAATGATGCCACCCGAAATTTTGACCTTCGAAAAAATTGTGTTATTGGAGGTCAATGAGTTACAACGACTTAAGGAATTTGTTCCGTACAATTTGCCACTCAAAGAAAAACTGGCCATTGACAGTCTGAGCAATAACCAGAACTTAATAATAAAACCAGCCGACAAGGGGGGTGGGATTGTCGTGATGGATCGTGATGATTATGACTCAGAAATCCTTCGACAACTTGATAACCCCCTACATTATTGCAAATTGACTTCAGATCCTCTTCGTTCCATCCAAACTAAGATTGCCTCTGTTACATCCCAGGCCCTCTCGAATGGCATTATTAGTAAAAAAGAACATGACTTTTTTAATAGTCCATTCCCCAGGACACCGGTAATTTACACCTTACCGAAAGTCCATAAGAACTCATTGACCCCCCCGGGACGCCCGATAGTATCCGGGTGCGGATCTGTGTTGGAACCCCTGGGAAAATATATTGACTCTATTCTTAAGGTTTTTGTCCCCTTGACTGACACCTTTGTCAAGGACAGTACACATCTAATTAACATCATAGACGACCTTCCTTTCAATCCTGAATCCGACTTTATGGTTGGTCTAGACATTGAGTCTTTATACACTAATATTCCCCAGGCGGATGGACTCATGGTCATGGAGGTAATATTGAATACTCGCCCTCGTCCCACACGCATCCCTACGGAATTTGTTGTTCAATTGCTGCACATAGCCTTGACCAACAACTATTTTTTGTATAAAGATACATATTACCTTCAGGTTAAAGGTGTATCGATGGGTGCTTGCTTTGCCCCAAATTTTGCGGTACTCTATGTGCATCATTTAGAGTCCACCATTTTTCTAAATAGCAGTAATCCTTTCCTCACCAACATTACTTTATGGCGCAGGTACATAGACGACATTCTGTTGCTATGGCAGGGTACACATGAGAACCTTTTGTCGTTTATTACCTGGTTGAATTCCATCCAAACCCATTTAAAATTTACTTCAGATGTGCGCAGGAATGACCTCCCCTTTTTGGATCTCACATTACATGCGGAAGATGGCCTAATTGGGACATCTTTATATCGAAAACCCACAGAGCGTAATACTCTTTTGGCCTACTCTAGTTACCATCCTCGAGGGCTTAGAGATGGCTTGCCCTACGGACAATTCCTCCGTATACGGAGGAATTGTAAGTGGAGAAAAGATTATTTTCGAGAGGCAGCTATCCTCTCGGCTAAATTGATCGACAGGGGCTACCCCAAACATTTGGTCAGAAGATCTCTCAAAAGAGCTTGGTATAACCATAGGGAAATTATTTTGGCACCCTCCATCAAACGTGTCAATACACGTATCCCTTTTGTTTCCACTTTCAGCCCCAGCAGTAATGTGGTTTCTAAGATAATTAAGAACAATTGGAAATTGCTACGCTCTTTTCCACACTTTGCAGACCCTCCCCTTCTATCATATAAGAGGGGAAATAATTTGAATGACAAGCTTGTCCATGCCATTACCTGGCCCATCAAAGAAAAATCTGAAAATACTACCTTATGGAATTTACCACCTGTAATAGGCCACTTTAAGTGCCTAAATTGTAATGTGTGTGATTTGACCAGTAACACCAAGGTCTTTGTCACTCCTTCTCACACCTATCAACTGAAACATTTTTCCAATTGTCGTACCACCAATGTTATCTATGTGATACGCTGTCCGTGTGATTTACTTTACATTGGTCAGACTACACAGATGGTTAAACAACGCATCTCCCAACACAAAAGTCGCATTAGATGCAACGTCGTCACTGCTCCACTTGTGATGCATTACAAGGAGCATAACCATTCAGAAACGGATATGACTTGGCAAGTCATAGATTATCCACAATTACCAATCCGGGGTGGTAATTTACAGACCTTGTTAAACAAATGCGAATGTCGTTGGATTACACGCTGTAACTCTGTATCACACGGATTGAATTCCTTAGACGAATGGAACACAGTGGCTAGGATTCAGTTTTTACATGTTGTTACTTACATGTTGTTATTCATTGATATTCAGACTTTAGTATTCTTTGACAGTGTGAAAAAATGTTAAAAATATGTCCAAAATCTCTAATTGTTTGAGTCCTTTTACAGCATCTTACCCCTTTGTCTAAATTGTTTTGCTATCCCAGCACTTTGTTTTTACCCATCTCTGTCTTCTCCCCTCTCCGCCCCTTTCCCCCCCCCCCGCCCCTCTCCCCACCCCCCCTTCCCTCTTCCCTTTCCCCACCCCTCTGCTGTTCCCTTCCCTACCACCCCCACCTTTTTGCCTTACACAACCCCCCCCCTTCCTACCCCCACCTCCATGCCTTACATACACACCCCTCAGTTTTTCTCCACCGTAGTGGCACCTACGGTCCCTCCCTCCCCACCCTTCCCCGTTCTCCTGGTTTTTCAAATGTGTTTCAACATAGATACTGTTCATTGAGTGACGTTGTAATAATTTGTTGTTTATTTGTCGTTTATATTTTGCTATTTGTGTCAATTCATTACATGTTTTATTTTTAACTTACTATTATGGTGTCTAATTGTGATTTATTAGTACTGTTGCAATCGCAATTTGTTTTGTCCTTGATCATAGGTTCATACAAAAATTGTGAATCATAGTTGTCAATAATTATAATTAATTTGTATGCCTCATAAGAAATTTATTTATTATTTTTTAATGTTGACCACCACACTGACCGGGTGTTTCTTTTCTTTCCACCTTCCTCGTCCTGTCAATTGTCCTGTTTCCCTTTCTATGCTCGTACCTGGTAGTCCCTCCTTTGTGGCCTTGATGTTGTCACATGACCCGGATTGTTTATTTCTGGCGTCCGCGTCTCACATACGCTTGACGTCTTATTCGTTTAGACGCTGAGGCCCTATCCCGGACTAATCCCGATACATGGTAATTGACGAGCCTACTCCAGTAAGTCACCTCATTGCTTGCCTTCCCTTGGCCAGATTGTTTAGTTTCCGTTTTGACTCGGCGTTGTCTTTACACGCCTTTTACAAAGCTCGTATTCTGTCTTTTCTGTAGAGTCCTGATTGGTTTTCAAATATTGCGGATTTCTTACCGCTGGATGCCTTCTCCTTACTTAACGAATTGCTCCTATTGGTAAGCGTTTTTGCCCCTAATACCTCCTTAATTTCTCGACTTGAGCACGAGTTTCATTTCCGTTTCTCTTCATGATAGATGGCTGCTTTTTAAACATAACCAGGATACCTTAAATTGTTCCTGTTGGCCTTCTTATTTTTGGTGTCACTCCTAGGTAAGCGCCTTCCACCGCGCTTTACTCGACTATATGCATTGAATTATTTGGCCTCCTTTACAGTTTCTTTATTATTATTTCAGACACTTGAAGATCCCCCTCTAAATGTGACGGACCATATTTAATTGTTCCACATTTTCCTGTAATTAACATTGAAGTGGTTTTTTACAACGGACACAGGTACTATTACCCTCCGACTTGCTTTTTACTTCTCATTTTCTGTGCTGTAAGTTATTGTTTTGTCCTGGGCTTTTCTATTCATTATCCTCCCCTTTTCTTCTTACACATAGGTATTTAAAATATTGCAATAACCATAGTCCTGATGATGACCTCAACGTAAGGAGGTTGAAACGTCGTCGACCAGACAGCATTACTTACGGCCAACTACAGGGTCCTGTGAGACCTTCATGATTATGTGTAAATTATCCATTGTATATAACTCTCCTTGACCTTGAATTTATTTAAATCATTTCGCCGTACCTTGTTGTCACTTCCACACTTTTGTCACTGCGCCGTTCACTTTTTCACTTTATTGTCAGTGCACATGTGTTAGTTATGGTTATTTTGAATTGTATATACCTATTGTGTATCTAATTATTAAATCTGTTCCCTTTCTATTCTTGGATCTCTCTTCTTTTTCCCTTCCTTTGATTGAATTGTGTATTGATTGGTCCTCTTATTCATTTTCCCTGTTGAGACATTGTTTTTTGCTACTACATATACCCGGTCTCAGCTGGGCTAACGGGCTTGCTCCTGGTTTTCTTGTATACTTCTCTTATAGACAGGCAGCCGTCAGTCATATGTTTCCAGATTGGATATTATGGAACCATTATGATTTGTAGCCCCTGCAAAAAGGTGACCTGAATTTTTCTAAATATCGCACTAGCTAAATCCTGTTCTGTTTCCTTGGAAGTGTATAAGTATGCCTTTGATTCCTTAAAGGAAATCAGGTTTCCTTTTTCATATTCTTTATATGGGGATAACAGGCCTTAAAAAAACGAAATTGCGTGTTCTATAATAAAATAGTAATTATAAAGACTTTTCTTTAGATACATTGTATTAGATATTAATGGGTAAACACATCATCTGAATACATTGGATTTTGCTGTATTACACCCACATCTTAACACTTGAAATGTCTGTTTTAAATAAGACTGCCACCATGATCATGTTGCAACCCTGAGAGCGCCTTTACTGCTGATGAGCAAAACAGTTGTTGCTGTTGTTTTTTTTTTAGGCCACAAATGGAGCAGGAATGTTTACTTGGCTAAGACTTCCTATAAGGGTATACATTATACATTTCTGTTGCCACATCTCTGGGATATGTAGAGGACATTCTGGGGAGGACTATTATGCAAAAACATTGTAGGATATTCATTTTTAAGTGCCCTACACATCAAAGTCAAAATTGAGTAAAATTCACTATTTAAATGGGGTTTTTTCAGTCAGAACACCTTATAAACTGCCTTAGGCTCTAGTAAATGCACATATGTAAGCATAGACTTAATAGCTGACATCTATACTGCTAAGACAAGCACTCGGCACACTGCTTACACATATAACTATATACAAAAACTGGCAGAAGTTATTAAGCTTACCTCTGAATTGCTGGTAGACACGATTGGAGTGGGTTGCCTTCGGTCTCTAGGGTCACTTTGACTTGGGAGCACCGCATGACAATCTTGCATACAAGATGGAACAGCTGCATAGGTTAAAGGCCGAACTCCTACATTTAGAAGCCTGGCAGGGCTCAGCGCAATATGTGTTGTGACATTTCGACATTTGAAAGACGAAATGGCAGGGCAGGGAAAGAAAGAGGTTTTGCTTACCTTTTTTTTTGGCAAAAGCAAGTTTTTGTGCACTCAATGAACATAGTATAATGGTATATGTGACCTCTCTTTAAAAGACAATGTCTCAGCCATATATATATAGCACTAATGCTTTTAGGGCTGAATTCAGGAAGCAATGGGATTTGGTTTGAATTCACACGGCCTCATGTCACACTACTACATTTGCTAAGGGAATATGTTCTTTAGCTAAGCTCAATGTGCTATTCAGCTCCTCAGAGTTTGTTTATGCCCAGTTGCAATACATTGGGGTTGATAGTGTTGACAGAATGAAACCTATTATAGGTTTCCTACTGTCAAAAATGGGGGAGGAGGCTAGCTCCTCTACAAATTAAGGGCAGGCAAATTTATGTGTTCTCTCTCTTTTTCTTAATTTCTTTTGAGTCTGTCTAAACTGTCTGTGAAATAGCCATGAGGCATTTAATTGGCTATTCAGTAATACTGTTTTAAACATTATTAGCATTAATAAAATGAATAAATATATTTTGCTATGTTACTACCCATCCTGTCTGAGGGAATTATGAGAGGATGAGTAGTCTAGATTGCTGCTTCCTTATTTGATCTTTAAGGGGAACTAGCTATGGGTAGTTTTTGTTCTAAAATTCTCAGGTGACAACACCACTATTGTTTGTTATTCTCATGCTACATACAGTTTTGCAAGGGCATTGCTAGTTTTTATTAGCTAGTCTGTGTAAAAAAAACTGACAGTCCTTACTAGAACTGATGTTGCATAGTTTGGATTGTGAAAAAGTAGAATGCAGGGAAGATGCCCATGTGATCCTTAGCAAACATTTTTGAGGAAAATATTGTTTTATAGGAGTCTGTTAGTCACAAGATGTTCCGCTGGAGAACATGTACCCATTATGTTGAAGTTTTTAGTTCTTTATGTAATAGGAATCCTTGTTAAATTAGCAGTGTTAGATTTTCCTGTTGTTCCTATAACATGAGAGCATGGTCCTAAGTATACAATGTAGGTGCTTTTATTAAGAGAAATCATTTTAGAAGTGTCTGCAGTCCTGTACAAGTAATGCAAAGTCTATGAGTAAAAGTGTATAACATTTCCTTTTTCTTGAGGGTCTTTAGATGATTAAGATAGGAATATACAGATGTAAGGATTTGGAGTATGTCTGTATTGTTTTTCTCTTTTCCTCAGAATTTGGTAAATGAACACAGACTTCCTTGACTGCTTGGGATTGGGTGACGTATTATTCTTGTCAGTTCACCAAAGAGTTCCTTTTATACTTGCCAATAGGTCCAGGCTGTTGTTTTATTTACTCTCACATAGACGAAAGTGGTTCCAGGGTGCCTTGTTAATATATGGGTTACAACAAACAAATGATGGACGGAATGCTGACAATGCATACATTCTCCCCCAGTCAAGAGATCTGGGTTAAATCCATCGTTCTTTTGCCCACTACACCACCCCAGTTTAGACATGGCCATATGCAATCAGTCTTGACCCTGTGCCTCATGGGAACAGTCCAGCCCGAACTGCCAAGCCATGTCTTCCCTGGACCGGAATCAAGCATCCTAGGACCGGTTTCTGGCTATCAGCCGTCATCAGCCAGGATAGCTTGACTCCAGTGGCGTAGTGAGCACGGGTCCCACGTCTGGGAATACCCATCCCACTTAGGGCGAAAAGCGTTACAACAAACAAATGATGGACGGAATGCTGACAATGCATACATTCTCCCCCAGTCAAGAGATCTGGGTTAAATCCATCGTTCTTTTGCCCACTACACCACCCCAGTTTAGACATGGCCATATGCAAATCAGTCTTGACCCTGTGCCTCATGGGAACAGTCCAGCCCGAACTGCCAAGCCATGTCTTCCCTGGACCGGAATCAAGCATCCTAGGACCGGTTTCTGGCTATCAGCCGTCATCAGCCAGATAGCTTGACTCCAGTGGCGTAGTGAGCACGGGTCCCACGTCTGGGAATACCCATCCCACTTAGGGCGAAAAGCGTTACAACAAACAAATGATGGACGGAATGCTGACAATGCATACATTCTCCCCCAGTCAAGAGATCTGGGTTAGATCCATCGTTCTTTTGCCCACTACACCACCCCAGTTTAGACATGGCCATATGCAAATCAGTCTCGACCCTGTGCCTCATGGGAACAGTCCAGCCCGAACTGCCAAGCCATGTCTTCCCTGGACCGGAATCAAGCATCCTAGGACCGGTTTCTGTGCCAACTTCTTCCCAATAGTCTGAGGACTCTGTGCAGAGAAGGGCGAAACCCTTGCACTGGTAGGCCTAGCTGAGGTCTCTTTCAACACCACAGTCTCTCCCTCCAGGTAATGGGTTTGGATTCAGCATAGGGGGATTCTTGGCTCTACAACCACATACATGCTAGGTACACTTAGATACATCAAGTTAGGGTTGCATCGTAGGAGTACACATTTTTAATGTCATGTGTTTATATGCTTGCATATATTCATTGTTTTAGCACTGTGGTAGAAATCTGCCATCCATTTACTGTCTGGGTGCTTAATATCGTTTATATCTGCTTCTCTCGTATGCTTGTTTCAGCATACTTATTGAAAACATCACCACTGTTTATTCTGTGTATCCCTGAGACAAAGTAAGCACGAGTGACTGAGCGAGAAGTACTGTAGTATTTCCACGATCCCTGATGGGACCGAGTTGTCATGTTCGATGTTTGCCAGGAACTAGGAGTTTACAGTGACATTGTGAGTTAGCTAGGTATACAGGCGAACATACCTGGTGGGGGTGTCTGGAATAAGTCTGGAAACCAATCCCACAGTTTATGTTGTCTTAGGTTTATAGGAACTACATGACAGTAAGGAATTATCCTCCTCCCAGACTTCTAGTGAGGATCAGTCTCTAGAGGGAGATGATCCTAGCCCCTGTATAGGAACTGTCCTAGAGGAACTTGGGTCTGACACAACAGAGTTCCCGGGGGCAGGGGGCCCTTCCAGGGCAGAAAAAAGACTGGAGCAGAAATCCTCCCCTCTCTTCAACAGCTCAGACAGCAGCTGCTGCTGAGGAAGCAGGGAATATTGGTGGGTCCCATAGGATCTATTGGGAAGACGGGCTTCTGTTTTCTGAGAGTAGAGACCCCAAGCCAGGAGGTTGGTTATACCTCAGAAATACAAGACTTTTCTTCTGTCCCTAGCAGATGACATTCCCCTTATAGGACACCTTGGGCAAAGCAAGACTTGGGACAGGCTTGTCCCTCATTTTCACTGTCCTCACATGTCTGAAGACACCAAGGAGTTTTGTTGCTCCTAAGTCACTTGCCAAGCCAGTGTTAAGTCAAGTGGCACTCCGAAGGGGCCCTTAATGCCTAGTGGTTGGGATTCCCTTTGAGAGGGTAGGGATAGACAGTGCTGGTCCCTTAAACCCTCCAACAGCATGCGGACACAGTTACATTCTAGTGTTGGTGGACCATGCCACTAGGTATCCAGAAACTATTGCAATTAAGACCACTACAGCTTCTGTAGAGGCTAAAGCCCTTCTGGGAGTCTTTTCCAGAGTGGGGTTTCCTAAGGAGGTCTTGTCAGACAGAGATACAAAATTTATGTCTAGCTACATCACCGCAATGTGGAAAGAGTGTGGTGTAAACTATACGTTTACCACACCCTAACATCCTCAGTGCAATGGGCTTGGTAAAAGGGTCAACAAGACCCTAAAGGGTATGATCATGGGAGTCCCAGAAAAGCTCAGGTGAAAATGGGATGTCTTACTACCCTGCCTTCTCTTTGCCTACAGAGAGGTTCCTCAGAATGAGTTGGGCTACAGCCCATTTGAACTTCTGTTTGGACACCCAGTTAGGGGTCCATTTTGTGTGGTTAAGGAGGGCTAGGAACAGCCTTTCAAACCTCCTAAACAAGATAGTATGGACTATGTCTTTGGCCTGCGTTCATGTATGGCTGACTACATGAAGAAGGCCAGAAAAAACCTTGAGGCCAGCCAGGAGCTTCAGAAGCTTGGCATGACCAAAAAGCTGTATTGTCTGTTTACAAGCCAGGACATAAAGTATGGGTATTGGAGCCTGTGGCCCCAGAAGCTCTCCAAGACAAGGGGAGTGGCCCCTCACACCTTCCTTGGGAAAAAAGGTGAGGTCACCTACTTGGAAAACCTAGGCAGTCCCAGAAGTCCACACAGACTTCTTCAAGTGAACCGCTTAAAGACTTTTGTTGACCGGGCTGACATGAGCTTGTTCATGGCAACTGATGAGGGACCGGAGGAAGAGAGTGATCCTCTCCCTGATCTCCTCTCTCAGGACCTGTTTTTTCATAAACCTCTTTATTGGTTTTCTTGCAAGGTATACAACAATCATGAAGAAAAATTTCTTTTTTGTCTTTGCATGACTTTCATTATTCACATTAACATTACGAGTAAATTCCAGTACATCGAGGCCTAGATTGCCTTGACGCTTATGTTGTGTTGGCATGTGTACCTATCCGGGGATAGTAGATGACATATTGAGATGTCTGGTACTCAAGTGTTGCTAATGCACCCTCGCTATCTCCATCCGGTGTTTGGGAGGACACCGCGTCCCTCTATACAAACTAACTGGGAAGACTAAACTCGGGGAAATGGGGCAGCGGTAGGGGCATTGAATGCCATGGGGCTAGTAACTCCTGGGGGTGATCCCCCATCAGGACGAGAGGGGTGTGTCGCTTGAGGGCGCAGGGGGATGGTCTCGTGCAGGCGATATGTGTGGGGTTCGGGGTTCATCCGGGCCTAGCAATGTCTGAGTGTCACCTGGGGTGTCCGTGGGGGTGTCTTGCGAGTGCATGAAGTAATGTAGGAGCATCGACCTCTCCATGGAAATGGGATTTCGCTGCTGCATACCGCATGCTTCCTCCCAGCGGATGGTGTCTGTGAGAAAGTGGCTCTGTATATACTGTTCCTTAATAGGTACAGGGTGTACAGAGTCCACAGTCCCCAAGGGTTTGACAGAGGCTAAAGTTAGATATAACCTTACTCTCTAAAGTGGTAGCTTGGTCGAGCAGTAAGGCAGTATCAGAGGACAGTGTAAAGCATTTGTTCTACACACTCAGTCAGCAAATGGTCTCACACACTCAATAACTGAACTCTAGGCCAATGGTTTATATATAAAAAATATATGCTTGTTTTATTTTAGAACCAACACTTGGTATTAAAATATACTTTCTCAGAATGAGATGCTTTATATAAATACTTTTGCAATATGCAATTGACTTTTGTAAACACTTACAAGTGGTTGCAATAGGCAACACTATTTTAAACACAACAATGCATTGAGCTCAATGGAAATTTCAAGTTATTTGCAACAGATTACTTTTAGGATTACTTTTGGAATTCCAGGACTGGATCCTAGATTCAGTCGTGGGTCAGTACTTAGAATCAAGTGATGAAAGTCGACTTAATTACTGTGATGATTTTTAAACAATATTTAGCTATTTTAAAAGTTGGCACTTAGAAAATATTTCAAAGAAAACAGTCAATGATTCCCTATGGAAGAAAATTCAAGTTGCAGGTACAGTATGTTCTCGTTACTTTTGTAATCCAGTACTGGGCACCTAGACTCAGTACTGGGACCTTTATCCAAAACAGGTAAGTAATTACGTTTTCAGATATTATACGATTTTTAAAGAATATTTAAAGATTGCAGAAATTGACACTTGGAAGAAATTTCACAGAAAAACAGTCAATGATTTCATATGGGAGAAAATTGGGTTACTGGTAAGTACAGTTGTAAGTATTTTTCAGAGTCAGTGCTGGGCACCAAGATCCAGTACTGGGAGCTCACCTAAGAGCAGGTAAGTATTTTCGTTTTCGTTACTTGGCTGATTTTTGGTGAATATTTTAAGATTTGAAAAGTCCACACTAAGAAGAAATGTCAGGAAAAAGCCAGTCAATCTTACCCTATGAAGAAAATAGAGTTATCGGTTTAAAGATAAGTACTCGACTGGCAGAGTTGAGGTTCTGGGCATAGACTCAGGGGTCCCCCAGGGTCAGGTAGGTACAGTTGGTTCACCCTCAGCGACTCTAGGGCGGCCGGGTGCAGAGAGAGATAGGCCCAATGTTATCCTATGAGGGATAGGGGGGCCTTGGTTGGTGGCTGCTGACTAGCAAGCCACGCGGCTGTGGGAGCTGGGCTCCTGGTCACTTACTCAGGGCAAGTGGGGAAGTAGGTAGGTGTAGAGGTTGCACTGCCAGGGCCACTCGGGCGGCTGGGTGCAGGGTGCTTTGGAGCCTTTGGGCGCTCAAATGATTTCAATGGGAAATCTCCGGTTTAGAAAAAGACTGCAAGCTCGGGGACGAGGATTCTTCAGGTGCCACCACCACTTCGAGAGGTAAGTTGGGTAGTTGGAGGATAGGTAGGTACCCCGGGATTGGGCACAGGGGTGCCGGGAAATCTTACCCTCTGTTGATAGCGGTAGGGGGGGCACATTGTTCCGAGGCTGCAGGCTTCTTCAGGAGTGTCGAGGGAGGTCCTTGGGTGCCAGACTCGGGGTCACAGTCGCCGTGGGGTCGTCCTTGTGGTCTTTGTTCACTCCGGCACTGGCCAGGCTTGGCTGGTGCAGAGTGTGCTGGGTTCGCGGTTCCGGGCTGCTGCCAGGGATTAGAGGTAGGTTTTGAGTAGAGCCTCTACTCCTGGGAGTCCCAGGGGCTTAGAGCCAAAAGGTAGCCAGGTCCTCCGGGGTTTGTGAGGTTGCTGGCCACAAGAGATGCCGGGTTGGAGCAGGAGCAGGTTCGAGGGTCGACAGGCCGGTAGGGCTGGGGCCAAAGCAGTTGGTGTCTTCCTCTTCTTAGCAGCTGCAGGGCAGATCTTCTTTCTTCTTGCTCTTCTTTGTATTTCGGAATCTGGAATCTGGGGAAGGAAGGTTCAGGGTGCCCCTAAATACTAGATTTAGGGGCGTTACAGGCAATGTTCCCTCTAATTTTTTTTCTCTGTGTGCGGCAGTGTGAGGTCTCTGTGCGCTCCAGCCACGGCAATGTGCGCCAAGAACCAGATTGCGTGTGTGGGTGCAGCGACAGTGGTTCTGCCTCGGGGTTCCTGCTTTATTGCGCAGATAACTGACTTAGGTACTGGAACAGACGAGGCCTGTTTGATGGGGCAGGGAGAGCCTGACTGGGAACCCAAAGTAGCCCTGGCAATTTTGCCTCACCGGCTCCCACCCTCCAGTAACAAAACTGGCCCCACTGCTCCAAAACTGACCCCCACCCTTCCAGCCTGCCAGGCAAACGCCTGATGCCTGCTAAGGCCAGTCCAGGCAGGGGGATGGCCTTCGTATTGGTGACTGGAGTACAATGGATGTGGTCTGTCGGCTACGCTGCCGACTTTTGTGCTAGAAACCAGTGTTCGAGCCTCGAGGTCACGTCCACATCCTGTGATTCTGGGCAAATCACTTAATCTCCCCGTGCCTGAATGTGTAATGTAAATACGGTGCTATGTAAAGCGCTCCAATACCTTCGGGTCGAGTTTGCGCTATATAAATATGCAACAAAAAAAAAAATGGTACAATGGTTGTGTCATGTTCGAAATGAGATAGTGCAGTGCAGAGCATCTGCAACCACGACAAAGCTACACTAATATATATTAGGAAACCAGGGCAACTGGACTCATTCCACCGTGCCAGTGAACCTCTTCTTTCCTAACTAACTACACAGCGGCGTCTCAGAGACATCTTAAGGACTTTGAGCGCCCTCGACCAAACGTATTTTGGGGGCCTCAGTGCGGATCAGCTTTGAATTTATGATCCAGTTTCAGCTTTCTCGTGTCCCTTTGGCCAGATCACAAACAGTACACAGACAAACTGGTTCAAATTCCAAATGTGTTTATAGTTAATATTCAGGGATAGTGATGTATTTTTCCAATATTCTAACACACTAATACTACTGCAAATAATCACTGTGACATCCTCCCATTTCTCATATCTGAGATCCTGTTTGGATCTAAAATTAAAAAAAAAATTATGGCTGTTGTATGAAACAAAAACACATTTGTCATAAAATGTCTGTAATACAATCACACACATTACCCAGATTAAAAAGAAATGAAAGAAAAATGCTATTTGCAATATTCTGTTTAAAAATTATTCAAGGTCATCAGGGCAAGACTCTGCAGAACAGAGCTGGCTCTACCACTGCGGGGGTTACTCCACTCTTTAAAACTGATAATCATAGTTCACTTATCCGCCCTGAAGATGGTTTTTTGGATACACAGGGGGGGAATGTACGTAGCAGTCCACCATGTGTGCATTCTGAGTCACTAATATATGTTAGTGATTCCGAAAGCACACGTGGTGCTTTTAGGCCTGCTCAGGGCTTTAAGTGGGATGAAAAAAACTTGGGGGGTCTTTCAAAGGGACGTGCCTGATGTAATTAAGGGCCTGGCTTAAAAGCACGTAAGCTAAAAATCTGTGCTTAGCATAGTGTGCCGCCCGACTGTTATTGTGCTGCCTCTGTCATTGCATCCAGATATATAATACAACAAGTAACATTATACCTACAACAAGCCAGGACTATTGGCTTTGTCAATGGTTGTTAGTTGCATAAGATAAATAAGCAACAACTACGGCTTTGTTGAATATAATATCGAAAATGCCTCAGTTCTGAAATTATCAGACTGTGAAAAAACTATAAATAGTCCTCTGAGGTTACACCAAAGGCTTTGAGCAGTTGCACTGATTCAGAGTTGAGATTTTTTTTTTACCCTGAGGGTGAGGGCAAAAATGAAGAGCCTGATAGGGACCTGTCTCAGCACCGGCTTTTAAAAACTCAGCATCAGCAGGACCCAGCCCACTTGCTGCATGCTTTTAGTTAATAGAGAGTGGCTGTGGGCAGATTGTGTACATTTTCGAAAGTATACATGCGAATTGCAGCAATTAACATGAATACTTTAAAAAATGCACACAGTCTGCCCGCAGCCATGCTCTATTAAAAGGCATGCAGCAAGTCTAGAAGGAGGACGTGTGCTTTCAAAATCACTAACGTATATTAGTGATTGTAAAAGCACACATTGATGTTAGGATATGTAGCAGAGGTGTTGTGTAGCTAATATTACTGGTGAAGCTTAGGCCAGGTAAAATATAGATGTAGGGCTCTGCCCCAAAATGTCAAGAAAAGCTGAGATACATATGCAGGTGCTTGTGGTGAAATGGCGGCAACCCGCGCAAAATATTGCAACAGATTAGAGCCGGATCTAATGATGGGGCCCGTTCAGCAACAGTTTGGCAGATAGTATAAAAGCTGAAGCAGGCACTACTTGAACAAACGTGTATTTTTCTTAATATCGGTTATCCTTGTCTGCATTTTAGGTATGATGTTTGATTTAAAAAAAAAAAAAAAAACCTAAGTAAGAAAGAGCGGTACTGCTCATGCACTTTCAACTTCTGACAGGCACCTGAAAGTTTGACTACCTCACCTCAGCCCTTACGTGCCTTAGCCGGCATCATTTGAAAGTCAAAATCAAATCCCAAAGCTCAGCACACAGTATAGTGTATGTCTCACACTCTTCCAAGGATCACTGAAGCCAGCCGTCGCTAATTCTGGAAATTGTGTTTTTCAGGCACGGTGGAAACAGTTCAGAAATCCATGCCTTCGGATCCTTGCACTCGCACCACGCACTTGACATTCTGAAAACACCTAAATAAATTACTCCTCTGAATTTCTTTCTAAATAAATGTATTTGCGATATCTTGCTATTAAGGATCACTGCCTTTCCATCCCCTTGATGAATCCGCTCCTCTGCCTGCTCCCCTGTCCTAATTTACATTTACTGAGTTTGTTGATGCGTTTTTTTGTCCTCTTTTCTTTTGATACCTATCTCTTCTTTTTCACCATACAAGTCCAAAAGCACGACTTGTGCTCTAAACGTTTTTTTTGTGCTTGCTGCATTTATTTTCTTAATAAAGCACGGCTGCGATCTGATTGTGGGCATTTAAGAAAGCATTCTTGTTATTTGCAGCACCCTCATGCGCTGTAATTAACAAATATTTTCAAAATGGTCCACATTCAGGCCGCATCCCTGCGCCATTAAGAAAAGACATGCATCCAGTTCAAAAGAACGACGTGTAAAACACACGTCATGCTTTTGGACTTGCTTTTCTTCTCTTAAAGGAGCGAGGCTGCGGGCTGATTGAGGGCCATTGTGAAAATATTTGTTAATTGCAGCGCATGATGGTGCTGCATTTAACAAATATTTTCACAAAAGCCCACATACAGCCCCCAGCTGGGCTTCATTAAGTAGGAAACGCAGCGAGAGCAAGAGCCGCGGTAACCAGGAAATTTCCACTTTTCGCGCCGCTCGCATTTTAAATGCGGCGGCGGCGCGGATTCTCTCCCGGGATCTACAGTGGGTGCGCGCTCCAAACACTGCACTGCGCGCTCGTACGAACAGACGTGAGTGCGCGCGCAGGCGCGCACCTTCCTGGGAACACAGGTTACAGGTAGGTGAAGGGCAGGGACCAATGGGTCCCTGTCCTGGGGTGGGTACACCCCTTATCCTGCCTCTCTCCTGTGGTAGGGGGGCAGTAGCCTAGTGCTGATAGGGTAGGGCTTCCCATCTTCAAGATGGCGAGAGCCCGGAGATGTGCTTCACCTCGCCTCCCCCACCTGAGGGGTGGGGTTGGCAGGCTGGCTCATCCCCTGTCCTTATTTGGGGTTTCCGGCCAAGCTTCCCGCCAGAGTAGGGGGTTGCAGTGGCCAGCGGAAGCTCACAGAGGTGACATGCCTTTGAAGCTTCCCCCTGCCCATCCTGGGGGAGGAGATTTAGCACCTTGCCCAGGATGTGCATTGTTGCAGGCCCAGGAGAGCAGGGGCTCTCCCACCCAGGGGTCCAGCAACATGTCTGCTGTGTGGCAGCCTAGGCAGCCTCAGAGCAGACGTGGATTGTAGGTTAGGTTTAAGGGGGCATCTCTAAGATGCCCGCTGGGGTGCTTGGTACATTAAATCCCACACTGGCATCAGTGTGGGTTTAATGTGCTGAGAAGTTTGATACCAAACTTCTCAGTCTTCAGTGTTGCCATTATGGTGCTGTGGAGTTCGTGTTTGACGAGCTCTCAGCACCATGTACTCTTAAATGGCAGCACTGCACTTACAGTGCTCAGGAATGGACCTGGGTACTGTAGGGGCACAGGGCTCCTGCTCCTGTGCCCACACCATTGGCATAAGGCACCCAGCTAGAGGTGTGGCTGGTGTATGCCATGGCAGTGTAGGTGATGGGCATGGCACACAGGGATGTGTGCCATGTCGACTTTGTTTTGTCTTGCACCCAGACACCCAGCCTGCAAAGGCAGTGTGTGTGTGTAATGGTACAGGGCCTCTAAGGGTGGCACAATGAGTGCTGCAGCCCTTAGAGGCCTTCCCTGGTCACAAGGCCCTGGGTACCTAGGGTACCATTTACCAGGGGCTGACATGTGGCCAGGGTTTGCCAATTTGGGTTTGGTGTGTTTTAGGGAAGGAACATAGGCCCTGGGCACCTGATTGGCAGGATTCAGGGCACACTCAGTCAAAGAACATTCAGCAATTCAGCAAAAAGTGGGGGCATACCATGCAAGAAAGATGGCACTTTCTCACAGCGTCCTCCTCAGCCGCACCCCATTTTTTGACCGCCCCCCCACCATGCCTCTATAGGAGGACCGTTAGGTGATCGCTAGTGTAGTGTGATGCTATGCTTAGCAAGGAGTATGACTAGGATCGCAAATCGGGTCTCCACCTTTCTTTGTTTGTGTCGCTTAAAAATCCCTAAGGCACAGGCCTCCCACATGTTAAGTCCCATCAAGCTCGTGATTGTCAGCAGTGTGGCATGTACTCTTGCCTAAAAGGCTTGTAGCGTGGGGCAAGTCCATAGCATATGGATGAATGAGGCGTCGGGTGTATGGCAGCGAGGACAGTCAAACTGCAACGCGGGGAAAAATGCGCTTAAGCCGTTCTGGCATGAGATAAGCCCGGTGTAGTATGTTGAATTGGATATTTTTAAAACGCTGGTTGTGTGACACTTTTTTGTGATGTTCCAGGGCTCTGAGCCATTCTTTGTTGTGTAGTGTGCGGCCGAATTCTTCATCCCATTTGAGTTGGAGCCTCGTCAGTGGTTTGTTTATGTGTTCCATGACCGATTTGGATATCCACGTGATCAGGTGGCGCCCTGTGCTCATGTTTAAAATCGTATGTAGCACCGGGTGCTTTTTGGGTTCCCCAGCCGTAAGGTGCCATATCTTTCTACAGTTGGCAATGAGTTGCCTGTGTAATAAGAACTGTCCAACGGGGAGCCTGCACTCTTCCGTCAATCCCTCAAACAATGTCAGTTGGCCACCCATTAACAGAACCGCTGTCTCGGTGAGCGCGTGATCTATCCACACTTGCAATTTGCCAGCCACGTAGTGCCCACTTCCTTTAGGAAGACCTGCCAGTGGCAGCAGTGGGGAGTACATAGGTGCCGTTTTAGCGAGACGATGGATACGCAGCGCACAGGGTCTGGCCACTTTCACCAGCAGGGGGTGGGTCGGGTTGGGTCGGGTCTGGTCCCCGGAAGGAGCATCCGGGTTCTCTCTGGAGTTCTAAAAGTCCCTGCTTGTGTTGTTGTTTCCTCCAGGTGCCGGCCAGCCGTCCAACGCGAGAGCCACTGTAATTGTGCAGCCAAAAAGTAGGCTTCAAAGGACGGGACCCACAGCCCTCCCCATCCCGTGGTAGCTGTAGTGTCGTCAAGGCTACTCTGCGGCGGCCCTTTCCCCATATCAACGAGATCAGTAGGGAGTCAAGCTCATGAAAGAACGGTCGTGGGGGGATCACTGGAACGTTTGCAAAGTAATAGAGGAGCCGGGGTACCATTATCATTTTGCCCAGAGCTACCATTCCTATCGGGGCCAAGGGCAACTTCCTCCAGAAGTTGATTTGGGTTTTCAACCCTTGGAGGGCCCTGTAGTGATTCCCCTCCAATAGGTCTTCAGGTGTGTGATAGAGTCTAATTCACAAGTATGGTGGGGTGTCCCCCTTTCAAAACAGTATGGCATCTCCTACATTGACCTCCCAGTGGGGTGCATCAGGGTGAATGGGTTAGATAGTGGATTTGGCACAGTTCACCTTCAATCCCGATGCCTCCCCAAACTCGTTGAGTGTGGCCCAGAGAAAGGTGAGGTCTGCTGTGATGTCTCTGACGTAGACGAGCAGGTAATTAGCATACATGGACATGCTATGCGTACGTGTCAGGGCTCACCGAAGCACCACGCACTGACCTCTGCAGCGGAGGCGAAGGGAGTAGGAAAACTACATTCCCAGTCGTCCTTTGGTGCCGGCACGCGTGCACGATGACGCGGCACGCAATAGACGCGCCATCCACGGAACGCTATAATTCAAGATGGCGCCTTCCTGTAGACGCCGATTATTCTGCAGAAGCCCGGAGGATTTGGGTTGCGGTCCGGGTAAGGGTGCAATATCGCACCGACTCTAGTACCTATTTCGGTCCAGTGTTCGTTCCCTCCCGTTGGAGAGACCTGCATTTACAGCAGTCTCATGCGGGAGGTCTTCTTGCCTTGATTACTTGTGATGTGCATTTCGTGATTACTTGTGATGTGCATTTCGTGATTACTTGTGATGTGCAGTTCGTGATAAAAGTCACCGTCCCTCCTGTTGGCGAGACACACTATTGCCAGTTGTCTCATGCGGGAAGGCCATTGGTGTACTTATCGAGATTTGGATTACACGTTGTGATAACCCGGGAACTCCCGTTGGCGAGACACACTATTGCCAGTTGTCTCATGCAGGAAGGCCATTGGTGTACTTATTGAGATTTGGATTACACGTTGTGATAGCCCTGGAACTCCCATTGGCGAGACACGCTATTGCCAGTTGTCTCATGCGGGAGGCCCAGTTTGCCTTATTTGTGAGGGGGAGCCAACACAGTATGTCAGAAGGCGCCTAGTGGTCCCGCTTTGGAGTAAGAGCGAGACCGCACAAGCTTTGTAAAACGTTTACCACTAAGTATCCCCCCACTCCTTCGATGCTTCCAAATACGCACTGCAACCTTGAGCTTCTTGTTTTATGTTCCCATCCTTGTAGGGGAAACCAGTTGAGGGGGGGGTTCAGTAACAGCCCGCACGATTCATATGCACAGGTAGGGATCACAGGGGCTACATGTGATTACCATTGCAGGGGATGTCTTTTTACGTACAACCAGTGACATGTTACTAATTATGCTCCTTTCCTTGGTAGAATATGAGTGTGCAGTTACTACGTACTTACCCTCACATCTCGCCCAGCAGTGAGTCAACCGTATTTTTCTTTACAGGTAGAGAGAGTTCCCACTAGCGTATCACTCTTCTATTACTCACTTGATGAAGCATTGAATGATGTTATAACCTCGTTCTCTCTCTTGTGTTTGTCTTTTCATAGGTCTCCCTCCCCGCTGTTCCTACCCTTTCCTTCCCTCACTCGACCATCTCACTAGTCCGAGGGGATTAATTCCATCCGGACTTGGGGCTGTCGAGAGGTGGACCCTTATTGACTTCTATCCAATCCTGAGGATATCTGGGGACCGTGACAGAATAATCGGCCCACGCTTTCTTATCCTCCCGGTTGGGTAGAATTTGAGAATGGCGACCCTAGAGGATGTGTTAGCAGCGCTGGTGGCTGTACAGTCAGAACTAGCTACTTCCTGCAGCGAAACTGCCGCCCTACACGATAGAGTAGAACGCCTGCAAAGGAATCCTTTTGATGCAAGTAGCTCTTCTCCTCCCCAGGCCAGTACAGTAGTAGTCGAAGCACCCTCACAGATTTGACCCAAGTCATGTTACATTTTCATTGCAAACCAAAACTGTTTGCGACTAATCAAGCCCGTGTCGCCTTTTTGACATCATATTTGGCAGGGGATGCAACACAGTGGGCCGTCCCCATAGTCAGAAGAGATGACCCTCTCCTCCATGACTGGGTCGCATTCAAGGAGGAATTTGAGAAAACCTTTGATCGCCGGGCCGAAACATTTTCAGCAGACTCCTGGAACTTAAGCAGGGAAGTAAGGAGCTGTTGGTCTACCTCAATTCCTTCCGACGTTTGGTAGCGGAAACGGAATGGCCTGAGTCAAAACAAGCTGCCCTCTTCTATCAAGGGCTACAGGACGAGCTCAAGGATGTCATTGCACAAGTAGATCCACAACCCAGAACTTGTCCTGCTCTCATAGAGCTTGCTCTGCGTCTAGATCATCGTTTGAAGGAACGCAAAGGCGACACCAGAAGAAGAGACAGAGCCCCGCCGCGCTTTGATCAGCCACGATTGGTAGAGCGCGGCCAGACTTCGGTGGAGCCTATGGAAATAGGAGCGGTTAGGGCATCTCTCACTCCCAACGAACGTGAACATCATCGGAAACAGGGATTGTGCCTTTACTGTGGGAAGAAAGGGCATTACCTTCGTGAGTGCCCTGTTAAACCACGAAATAGTCGTTCCAGGTTCGGTCAGGTGGCCACCGTTACAGCCGAGAAGGAGTCGGAGAACTGAGGAGCTTGAGGAGTGAGGAAAGGGCATCCTCGAGCATTAGTGAAATCCCTTCAGTAAAGAAAGATACCCGAGACTGCCCAGAACATTTCTTCGTGGAGATGGGGATACTTGTGGGGGCGGAAAAGAGGTACGTCCGAGTCATGGTGGATTCTGGGGCCACTGGCTGTTTTTTGGACGAAGAAACAGCCCGTGGGCTATGGGTGGCCTGAGTCACGAAGACCGCTCCAGAGCAGGAGTTTGCAGTGGACGGTAAACAATTGGAGTCCGGCCCCATTCGGTTCCATACGCGAGAACTCGAGGTATGGTACAACAACGATCACTGCGAGTACATTTCCTTCAATATCATACAAGCCACAAATACAGGGTAATTGTAGGGTTACCCTGGCTCCAGAAACACAATCCCACCATTGATTGGACCCGGTTGAGGATGACGATGGAGTCTGATTACTGCCGTACTCACTGCAGGGATCCCCATACGGTACCATCTAAGGCGTTAGCTTTCCGTCACCACATAGCCACGGCCGCCGAGAAAGAAGTCAAGTTACCTGCATGCTATCAGGAGTACGCTTCTGTGTTTTGCGATACCATGGCGGAAGTCTTACCTCCTCACCGAATCTACGACTGCCAGATCGACCTTCTTCCAGGTGCGGTGATTCCTTGCAGTCGGATATACGCTTTGAGTGAACCTGAGAACCTTCATTTACGACAGTATTTAGATAAGTTTCTTTCTCTGGGGTTCATCCGTCACTCTACATCCCCTGCAGCTTCCCCCCTGTTTTTTATATCGAAGGCCAACGGGGAACTCAGGACTTGCATAGACTTTAGAGCATTGAATGCCATCACAGTAAAGAATCAGTACCCCCTCCCCCTGGTGTCGATGTTACTGGAACAAATCAAAGGGGCCACGGTGTACACTAAACTCGACCTCCGAGGAGCCTACCACTTGGTTCGGGTGCGAGAGGGGGACGAATGGAAGACAGCGTTCAAGACCAGGTATGGACTCTATGAATACCTCGTAATGCCGTTCGGTCTTTGCAACGCCCCGGCTGCTTTCCAATTCTTCTTGAATGATGTCCTTCGAGAGTATCTGGACCTCTTTGTGGTTGTATACATCGATGATATTCTCGTCTTTTCCAGAAACCATGAGGAGCACCTCAAACATGTCGGAATAATTTTACAGACCTTACGAAGACACCACCTCTTTTGCAAGATCAGTAAATGTGAGTTTCATGTGACTACCGTGGAATTCTTGGGGGTTATGCTCACCCCGGCAGGTCAAATCATGGCAGAAAGGAAAGTCACGGCCATAACAGAATGGCCCAGGCCAAAGAACATCCGCGACATACAATGCTTCTTGGGCTTCGCCAATTTTTATAGGCGTTTCATCCATCAGTTTTCTGCCATGGTGGCTCCTGTGACTCGTCTGCTAAGAAAAAACGTAACCTTTCGATGGGATGAAGAGGCACAATCTGCCTTTGATGCACTGAAGGCAGCGTTCAACTCCGCTCCGATCTTGGCACACGCTAATCCTGATGTACCCTTCGTTGTGGAAGCAGACGCGTCGGATGTAGCAGTAGGAGCCGTTTTATCCCAGAGACACCCTTCCACCGGACAGCTACATCCCGTCGCCTTTATGTCCCGTAAACTGAACAGCGCCGAGAGGAACTACACTATTGCGGAAAAAGAGTTGTTGGCTATTAAGAATGCATTTATGGAATGGAGACATTGGATCAAGGGAGCAAGACACCAAGTTACAGTGTACACAGATCACCGCAATCTGCAGTTCATGAAATCCTCCCGGCAACTGACCCCTCATCTGTTAAGGTGGATGATGTTCTTCTCAGAATACCACTTTATCATCACCTTTAGGCCTGGAAAAGACAACAAAAAGGCCGATGCCTTAACCCGGCAAGCCTCTCCAACTGCGGGCATAACGAACCCTGCAAGACCTATCATTACACCAGAGCAAGTGATATGTGTACTCCAAACCGACGACTTCCTTCAGAAGATAAAGAGAGGAGTGCAGAAAGCTGTTTGGAGAGACTGGCTTAAATATCATACCGAATGGAGACTACGACAAGGCGTTCCCATGAAAGGACCTCTGGTCCTCCTGCCCACCAAGGAGGTGAGACGAGAAGCCTTTCAGTGGTGCCATGCCCTTCCATGCGCTGGACATTGCGGTGGCCAAAAGACGATAGAGAACACACTTCGTCAGTTTTGGTGGCCCTCTCTACGTAGAGATTTAGTCCAATGGGTGAAAGAATGCAACGTTTGTGCGCAAATGAAGACTGACATGCTTCATCATCGGGTTCCCACCAAGGAGGCCGAGTGCCTCCCTGGTGTGCTGCGACGCCTGAATTACAGCGGAGCTGGTTTTTGATGGAAAGGTGGATGTAAATCTTTAAAAAGTTTGTGGTTTTAACCTATAATAAATTTAATCTAGGTAAACCAAAAACCATTAAAAACAAGTGAGACGGACTGGAACTGGTTGGTTAGGATAACCAAAGCTCGTCCGATTTAGATCAGTGAGAAGAAAGTGGTCGACATGTTTCAGCTTATCATGCCAATTTGGCTAAGCATTCTTCAGGACCAGATGGCAAACCACGGCGGTATCCGCACGCTAAGGCGCACCCTAACCAGTGGAATGAAAGTGGTAAAACCTACGGTTCTACCGATAAGCCTCCTTGCTATTCCAGGGCTAATAAAATCTGTAAGGGAGGAAAAACAGACAAAACACACATAAAAACATATACATGTGACCTGTTGGTTATTTTCTGTCCTTTGCGAAATCGAGTGAACAAACAATTTGGTAATCCCGTGCTGTGGAGCGGGAGTGGGTATATTTAGCAAATTCGGCCACTACTGCCCGGGGGCGAGCATTACTCGTCTAAAATGAACATATAAAACACTGGAGGTGTTTGTAGTGAGCTCGGCACACGTGTAGTGCCTGCATCAGGTTACAGTAATCTGTAAATCCAGCAAAAATTGTGCCTAAGTATTTGCTATTAGCCGCTGTGTAAATAATGAGAGCTGACTCGTGAAAGTGTATTGCATGCTGATTTGAGACGCCTGTGGTTGTTGCCAGGCGTCGTTGCTCCAGTGCATGCTTAAAATAAAATAAAATAAAACAGTAGCATGGAGAAGAAATGGTCCGCTTACTCGTATGCAATGTACGACTAACATCATGGGTCCGAGAGGGGGGTAGTGAGCTATAGTATCTGAAATGGTGACAAGGAAAAGGGTTAATATGTCTTGTTAGGCTGAAAGACACAGTCCCAATGGCTGGGGGAACATGTATCCCTAAAAGGGGCCCCGAACTTACTTCCATGTTCGCGCACTCCCGCAGTAGACCTGGTTCAGTCCTGTTCGGCCCGGATGTTAATGGGTGCTGAGTAAACACGGAAGTAAGTAGTCCGTGAAGCCGGTCACGTGATGCCCAATACGTGCGTGTGACGTCAGGGGTGGGGGCGTGAACTAATAGCAAGCTGTTGAACGGACGAACTTTAATAGGAACTTGGGACCGACAAACAAATCAAATCGCCGCGATATTCAAAAGCTAACTAGCAAGCAATAATACGTCTGATTCATTTAAGCACATCATCATGAAGGACCGCAAATCCAACTAGCCGGTGTGGGTTGTGTTGTTGGAAAGCTGAATAACTACTCACAAACGATGTACTCGTTTACAATGTAACGTGCTAGAAGGACAGTGAATTAGTTATCCTCAATTAACACTTGTACTGGGGCAACTAGAAAAACTAAAAAAGCGGCTAAATACATTGCCTTTTACTCCCCATGAAACGGACCAGATTATGAGAATCTTTGAGACAATGTCCAGGATTAGTCAAGCTGAGCTGATCAGAGGCTAGAATGGCAGTACTCATTTAAACCAGTTAAGTAGACAGTTTCATCGCTTCAGTACTGAACTCCATGGAATGTTATCATTCAATCCTACTTGGTTTGTGGATAAGCGATAAATCCAGCGTTGTTCCTTCTCAAAGAGAGACTGTTGGGTGTTTGGACCTGGGTTAAGTTTCTCAATAACTGTCCATCTCAAGTCATTCGTGGTGTGGTTCAAAAGTAGAAAGTGTTCAGTGAGTTTAGTGCTCACTTTGCGACAGCGGATGGTACTCCGGTGTTCACAAATGCGCTGTTTGATTTTCCTACTTGTCATGCCAACATATCTTAGCCCGCAAGGGCAAGTTATTAAGTAGACCAAATCTGTGGAGTTGCAGTTGGTGTGCATTTTTTGTACCCATTGTTTCCCCGGTTCAAGCGCTAAGTGCTTAGAGGTAGAAGTCAAATGGCAAACGCTGCATGATCCACAAGGATAGTGGCCAACCACTGGGGGAAGGCCCCACGTACTGAGAACAGACTGATCCCGCCTTCTATCCTGTATTCTCGGGCGGGTGTGTACAAGCGTATCCTTGATGCTTCTTGCTCTTTTGTATGAGAACAAGGGTTTCTCCCAATCGTGGTTGTTGCTCTTCAAGATATTCCAATGTTTTTTGATGGATTTACTAACTGCGTTGGACGCTGCGTTGTAGGTCGTCACGCACGTGAGAGGAATGGTATCCTGGTCATCTCTCGCATTAACTTCCAGGAGGGTATCCCTATTTTGGTTGCGGGCTCTTTTGTTACTTTTCATGAGGATTTTATCGGGATAGCCACGGTCTTTCAGATTCACAGTAAGTTCCTGTGCTTGCTTCTTGAAGGTAGAAACTTCACTGCAATTGCGTCGAAGGCGTAGGTACTGACCAAAGGGAAGATTCTCTATCAATGGGCGTGGATGGTAACTTGAAAAATGAAGTAGGTTGTTCTTCGCCGTTGGTTTATAGTGAGTTTTGGTCTGTAGGATGTTGCCTACTTTAGTGATGACCACATCCAGAAAAATCATCTCATGCTTATCATGAGCATGCGTGAACTTAAGGTGAGGATTACAGGTGTTTATCCACTCGAAGAATTCCAGAAGAGCTTCTTCAGTTCCTTCCCAGAAGATCAACACATCATCAATGTATCTTTTCCAAAGAGATATGTTAGGTGAAAAAGGGTTATGTGATGATAAGATGTATTTACATTCAAAATCATACACATATAACCCTGCCACCTACGGCGCAAATGTGCTGCCCATAGATGTACCTGTGGATTGTAGAAACAGGTCACCCTTGTATTCGAAAAAGTACTTGGAACTACAAAACTCCGCGCGAATTCGTGGTCACCTGTGCCGCTCTTGCACTGAAACATAACAACAGTCTCGCTTTGAGAAGGAACAACGCTGGATTTAACGCTTATCCACACACCAAGTAAGATTGAATGATAACATTCCATGGAGTTCAGTACTGAAGCAATGAAACTGTCTACTTAACTGGTTTAAATGAGTACTGCCATTCTAGCCTCTGATCAGCTCAGCTTGACTAATCCTGGACATTGTCTCAAACATTCTCATAATCTGGTCCGTTTCATGGGGAGTAAAAGGCAATGTATTTAGCCGATTTTTTAGTTTTTCTAGTTGCCCCAGTACAAGTGTTAATTGAGGATAACTAATTCACTGTCCTTCTAGCACGTTACATTGTAAACGAGTACATCGTTTGTGAGTAGTTATTCAGCTTTCCAACAACACAACCCACACCGGCTAGTTGGATTTGAGGTCCTTCATGATGATGTGCTTAAATGAATCAGACGTATTATTGCTTGCTAGTTAGCTTTTGAATATCGCGGCGATTTGATTTGTTTGTCGGTCCCAAGTTCCTATTAAAGTTCGTCCGTTCAACAGCTTGCTATTAGTTCACGCCCCCACCCCTGACGTCACACGCACGTATTGGGCATCACGTGACCGGCTTCACGGACTACTTACTTCCGTGTTTACTCAGCACCCATTAACATCCGGGCCGAACAGGACTGAACCAGGTCTACTGCGGGAGTGCGCGAGCATGGAAGTAAGTTCGGGGCCCCTTTTAGGGATACATGTTCCCCCAGCCATTGGGACTGTGTCTTTCAGCCTAACAAGACATATTAACCCTTTTCCTTGTCACCATTTCAGATACTATAGCTCACTACCCCCCTCTCGGACCCATGATGTTAGTCGTACATTGCATACGAGTAAGCGGACCATTTCTTCTCCATGCTATTGTTTTATTTTATTTTAAATACTTCGTTTATGCATGCACTGGAGCAACGACGCCTGGCAACAACCACGGGCGCCTCAAATCAGCATGCAATACACTTTCACGAGTCAGCTCTCATTATTTACACAGAGGCTAATAGCCACTACTTAGGCACAATTTTTGCTGGATTTACAGATTACTGTAACCTGATGCAGGCACTACACGTGTGCCGAGCTCACTACAAACACCTCCGGTGTTTTATATGTTCATTTTAGACGAGTAATGCTCGCCCCCGGGCAGTAGTGGCCGAATTTGCTAAATACACCCACTCCCGCTCCACAGCACGGGATTACCAAATTGTTTGTTCACTCGATTTCGCAAAGGACAGAAAATAACCAACAGGTCACATGTATATGTTTTTATGTGTGTTTTGTCTGTTTTTCCTCCCTTACAGATTTTATTAGCCCTGGAATAGCAAGGAGGCTTATCGGTAGAACCGTAAGTTTTACCACTTTCATTCCACTGGTTAGGGTGCGCCTTAGCATGCGCATACCGCCGTGGTTTGCCATCTGGTCCTGAAGAATGCTTAGCCAAATTGGCATGATAAGCTGAAACATGTCGACCACTTTCTTCTCACTGATCTAAATCGGACGAGCTTTGGTTATCCTAACCAACCAGTTCCAGTCCGTCTCACTTGTTTTTAATGGTTTTTGGTTTACCTAGATTAAATTTATTATAGGTTAAAACCACGAACTTTTTAAAAATTCACATCCACCTTTCCATCAAAAACCAGCTCTGCTGTAATTCAGGCGTCGCAGCACACCAGGGAGGCACTCGGCCTCACTGGTGGGAACCTGATGATGAAGCATGTTACCAACCAGGTTGGTGAGTGAGGGTTCTTTTAACAAACCCTCTTGGTTTTTGCCCACGCTGTTCTTCTTTTTCCTCATTCACTCTTTTGTTGTTTACTAAAAGTTACCAGGGGGAACAAGAGTGATTCTCTCCCTCACCCTCTCTTTGTTGTTGTGATATTTGCAGCGCACAGCTGCGAGGGTATATATTTTGCGGTTGGATGACATAATTTCGAAAGACAAAAATTCGACCTACAAAAATATCGCAACAAAAATATCGTGGTCAAGAATATCGACATCCTATCTACAACATGGTAAGTACAAAAATATCGATAATTTAATATCGATGTCAAAAATATCGTAATTCAAAAATATCGTTTTTTTTTACTTAAAAAATATATGTAAAATAAACCAAATAATACTTATAAATCAAAGAAACATAATTAAATATATTTTATAATATGTAAAATTTATAATAAATATATATAATTAAATAAAACTTTAATTAAACATATATATATAATATATAATATATACACTTACTTAATAATTACTTTTAATAATAATTTCTGTAACATATAAATTATTAAATATTTATTTAAATTACCAATACATCTATACACATAAAACAATAACATTAATAAATATTAAATAATTACATATAGCAAATAATAATCAAGATTTTTAATTTGAATAATTTTTATTATTAATTATATATTACAATAGCTAAAATATTACAAAACATATTAAATATCAGACACAATAAAACTACTAGTCCAACTTCAACAAAAACAACAGTAAGGAAAATGTTGGATAGCGTAGGGGTAAAAATAACTATTCCAACTCCCGAGAGTGCAACAGTAGGGAAAACATTGGATAGCGTAGGGGTAAAAATTACTATTCCAACTCCAAAGAGTGCAACAGTAGGGAAAGCGTTGGATAGCGTAGGGGTAAAAATTACTATTCCAACTCCAGAGAGTGCAATAGTAGGGAAAGTGTTGGATAGCGTAATGGTAAAAATTACTATTCCCACTCCAGAGAGTGCAATAGTAGGGAAAGTGTTGGATAGCGTAAGGGTAAAAATTACTATTCCCACTCCAGACAGTGCAACAGTAGGGAAAACGTTGGATATCGTAGGGGTACAAATAACTATTCCAACTCCAAAGAGTGCAACAGTAGGGAAAACATTGGATAGCGTAAGGGTAAAAATTACTATTCCAACTCCAGAGAGTGCAATAGTAGGGAAAGTGTTGGATAGCGTAAGGGTAAAAATTACTATTCCCACTCCAGAGAGTGCAATAGTAGGGAAAGTGTTGGATAGCGTAGGGGTAAAAATAACTATTCCAACTCCCGAGAGTGCAACAGTAGGGAAAACATTGGATAGCGTAGGGGTAAAAATAACTATTCCAACTCCAAAGAGTGCAACAGTAGGGAAAACGTTGGATAGCGTAGGGGTAAAAATAACTATTCCAACTCCAAAGAGTGCAACAGTAGGGAAAACGTTGGATAGCGTAGGGGTAAAAATTACTATTCCAACTCCAGAGAGTGCAATAGTAGGGAAAGTGTTGGATAGCGTAAGGGTAAAATTTACTATTCCCACTCCAGAGAATGCAATAGTAGGGAAAGTGTTGGATAGCGTAAGGGTAAAAATTACTCTTCCCACTCCAGACAGTGCTACAGTAGAGAAAAGGTTGGATAGCGTAGGGGTAAAAATTACTATTCCAACTCCAAAGAGTGCAACAGTAGGGAAAGTGCTGGATAGCGTAGGGGTAAAAATTACTATTCCAACTCCAGAGAGTGCAACAATAGGGAAATTGCTGGATAGCGTAGGAGTAAAAATTACTATTCCCACTCCAGATAGTAAAACAGTTGGGAAAGCACTAGATAGCATAGTGATTCTATGAACATTATAACCAATTCAATAACTTCTTATAAAATAATTGCATGTTAACAATGTTTTAAATTTTTTTTTATTATTAAATACCAATTATGTAAAATAAATATTTAAATAAATAAATTTAAATTACATCCCACACTATTCCCCCTTTAACACACAACACACTACACATACAAAATACACAATAGATTTAAATATCAATTTATCTCTTATTTACAATTAATAATACATTCTTTATCATTAATATAGTTATTAATTGACTAATTAATACATATTAACTACGAAATTACAAATATTCACCTATTAATTATTAATTAACAATACATTAATTAGCAATAACAACAAATAAAATACAATAATAAATTATTTATATTTACTATATTTAACTAACTAATAACAATTAATTAATAATAATTACAAATAAATAAAAAATATCATTATTTATTTTATTTTAATTACATCCCACCCTATTCCCCTATAAACCCACAACCCACTACACATAAAAATTCACATAATTAATTTAATTATCAATTAATCACTTAATAAAATTAAATCACCAATTAATTACTAATTAACAATTAATTAATTAACTATAACAATAAATAAATATTATTAATAAACTAATTATAATGTATATAATCAACCAAATAATAATTTATTTTTACAATTAATAATTAATTACCAATTAATTAATCCATTAATATAATTAATTACCAATTATTAATACATTACCAATTAATTAATCATAAATACCAATTAAACAATACATATTAATTCATTAATTATAATTAAATTACTTCCCACCCTATTCCCCTATAAACCCACAACCCACTACACATAAAAATTCACATAATTAATTTAATTATCAATTAATCACTTAATAAAATTAAATCACCAATTAATTACTAATTAACAATTAATTAATTAACAATAACAATAAATAAATATTAATAATAAACCAATTATAATGTATATAATTAACCAATTAATAAAATAATTTTACAATTAATAATTAATTAACAATTAATTAATCAATTAATTACCAATTATTAATTGATTACCAATTAATTAATCATAAATACCAATTAAACAATACATATTAATTCATTAATTATAATTAAATTACTTCACACCCTATTCCCCTATAAACCCACAACCCGCTCTGATACTAAAACGCTAAATTAAATTTAAAATAATTATTAATCTCTAAACATTTATTTTTAAATGTATTAAAATACATTACAATAATCTTTAACATACAAATAAAATACATATTAAATTACATTACACTAAATAAATATCGATATTATTGACATCGAAATTTTTGCTTACGATATTACTTACATCGATATTAATTACTTCGATATTATTAACTTCGATATTACTTACCTTGGGATCGATATTCTGTCCGTCGATATTCTTGACTTCGATATTCTGTACCTACGATATTAAAAACACGATATTATTGTAGGTCGAAATTTAAAACTCGATATTTTGGCTAAACACCATATTTTGCCCCATTTTGATAAGCGACTCCCCCCCTCCCTTCTTTCAGTAGCATGGAGAATCTTGGTCTCTCGTACTCCAATGAGGAGGTGGATGCCTTATTGGCAGACCCCTCACTCTTCTCTGATCCCTCGATTGCTCAGACAATCTCACAGACTACAGAGTGGGATAAACTCAGTGAGCAAAAAAGAGGACGCATACGTACCATCCTTCACGGCACTATTCTTACAGAATACCTTAGAAACAACATAGCACCCAAGGGCCTCCTGGTTACCAATGCCCCTCGCATTTTTCTAGATGATGCCCAGTTCAGAAAAGAATGGGCGTAGATTGCCTGGCATTGCACCCGCGATTGGTTGGTGCTCATTATTAAGACAGCTTTGAGGCTTTCGGAGGCTATAATGGTAGAGATTCAACTCACAGAAACTCATTTCAGAACCACCTTAACCGGCTACAAGAAACGGCTTGATGAATTAAATAAAGAAATGAATGAGTACAAGGACTCCCTAACACAATCTAAAGCCCAAAAATTTCAAAAAGATCTTACAAAATGGTCCTACACAAGAGCATATCCTTATGCCAATCCAGATTACACCCCTCCAGTGAGGAATGAATACAGCACTGATAGCTCATTCGATGGTTCCACTGCGAGTGATTCCAGTGGTGATAGTTATAAGTCACGCCAACGAGGAAGAGGCAGAAACAGACGACAATTTAATAACCAGACTTGGCATCCATTTCAACAAACCAATGAAGGTGGCTACCATACGCCCTTTCAACCACCACCTTTTCACCCCATGATGGGCTGGAACCCAGGTTTTTTACCTCATCCCCAGTTTCAACAAAATCTGTACCGCCCCCCTTTTTTAGAGAGGGGCAGGAGAGGTCGCGGCAGAAGGAGAGGCGCCAATCAAGTCCACTGGCAACAGGACGAAGCAGTGGGGGACAACACGCGGAGCAAGGCTCGGGACCAACGAGCAGGCCCCAGCAACCCACGAGTCTGATTACAAACCTCTCCTCAGTAACCCTTACGGATGATGAAACCTCTGTCCTCGAGAAGGGGTTAGGTTTTATTCCAACAGCTCGTTTGGACCGTTTCAAACTTCATTGCGAACTTTCTGAATTCTTTAGGAAACTTAAACTTAAGAGTTTCTTTGAAAAACAGCCACTAGATAATACCCAGTCCAATTTGAGTGACACAGGGCTTAAGGTAAAATCTACTTTCACCCCACCCCCCCATGCTGTTCCACCAGAGATTATAGCCTTTGAACAGGCGGTCTTCAATGACATTGAAGCATTCGATGAACCTAATCTTTTCAAGAACATGAAGGCTAGTGAGTTCCAAGCTCTGCATTCATTACAATCCAACACCAACATTGTGATAAAATCAGCCGACAAGGGGGGCGGAGTAGTAATTCAAGACACCAACGCCTATGACACAGAATGCAGACGCCTTCTGGGCGATCGTACTAGTTACACGCCCCTGATGGTGGATCCCACTTCAGAACTCTGCGCCTCTATTCATGATCTTGTCAGTGATGCTGAAATTCAGGGTCTTATTACCAAGTAGGAGGCTACTTTTCTAACAACTAGCAAGGGCATCATCCCTTACTTTTACACGTTACCAAAAACACACAAGAATAGGACACCCCCTCCTGGTCTCTCAATAGTGTAAGGCATTGGTTCATTGTTGGAGCCTCTTTGACGATACTGTGACTTTTTCCTGAAACCTCTAATCCAGACAACAAGCACCTATTTGAAGGACACTAAAAGCCTTCTTGCACTCCTACAAGAGACCATCATCCCAGATGGAGCTTGCTTTCTGGTTACCCTAGATATAGAAAGCCTTTATACGTGCATACCACAGGATGACACTATCAGTGTCATCAAGAGTACTCTAGAATCAAGTACTTGGAACTACAAAACTCCGCGCGAATTTGTGGTCACCTGTGCCGCTCTTGCACTGAAACATAACTTTTTCGAATACAAGGGTGACCTGTTTCTACAATCCACAGGTACATCTATGGGCAGCACATTTGCGCCGAGCGTGGCAGGGTTGTATGTGTATGATTTTGAATGTAAATACATCTTATCATCACATAACCCTTTTTCACCTAACATATCTCTTTGGAAAAGATACATTGATGATGTGTTGATCTTCTGGGAAGGAACTGAAGAAGCTCTTCTGGAATTCTTCGAGTGGATAAACACCTGTGATCCTCACCTTAAGTTCACGCATGCTCATGATAAGCATGAGATGATTTTTCTGGACGTGGTCATCACTAAAGTAGGCAACATCCTACAGACCAAAACTCACTATAAACCAACGGCGAAGAACAACCTACTTAATTTTTCAAGTTACCATCCACGCCCATTGAGAGAGAATCTTCCCTTTGGTCAGTACCTACGCCTTCGACGCAATTGCAGTGAAGTTTCTACCTTCAAGAAGCAAGCACAGGAACTTACTGTGAAGCTGAAAGACCGTGGCTATCCCGATAAAATCCTCATGAAAAGTAACAAAAGAGCCCACAACCAAAATAGGGATGCCCTCCTGGAAGTTAATGCGAGAGATGACCAGGATACCATTCCTCTCACGTGCGTGACCACCTACAACGCAGCGTCCAACGCAGTTAGTAAATCCATCAAAAAACATTGGAATATCTTGAAGAGCAACAACCACGATTGGGAGAAACCCTTGTTCTCATACAAAAGAGCAAGTAGCATCAAGGATACGCTTGTACACACCCGCTCGAGAATACAGGATAGAAGGCGGGATCAGTCCAGTGGCGGTACGTCCATTGGGGGCGTTGGGGCGTTGCCCCACTAAGCACAGTCACTCACAGTCATCATGGATGCTAACATTATGAAAGTTGAAATAAATATTTTGGAAATCGATCGATCGATCGCACGCACTGTGCCACTGACTCGCGCACTCCGGGATAAGCCCGACTCAATGTGGACGGCACTGGGGGCGGGGCTGCTGCAGTGAGTGACTGACACAGCGCGAATAGTGCAGCAGGCAGCAGCAGCAGTGTGCGCATGTCAATTTTTGGGCTAGTCATGACTGGCCCGAACATGCGCACACGCACACAATACCTTGACCTTCCCTCCTCCCCTAGCGACTCAGTCTCAGACAGTGTGTGGGTGTGGCGAGGCGAGGGACCCTTCATACCACAGCCCCCGGGTCTCATTATGGGCAGGGAGTAACCCTGCTCTTGGCCCAATCCTGTTGCAGTGCGCTGCTAATGCAGCGCCATGATTGGCTAAGACACCGCGCAGCCTGCATGGTGCCGCGCGTGGGTGGTGGCCGCACTTGTATGGCCAATCACAGTGTGGCTGGCTTATGTGAAGCCAAGCCATGCAGTAGTGATTGGCCATTGATTTCCCGACGCGTACGCTGATACGCTCGCTGACTCGGCAGTCGGCACGTGTCGCTCGTCCCCGTGCCAGTGCTGCCACATGACTCGAGTCACTCACGGACACGGAGTCAGTCACGAGTCGCACTGTCGCAGTCGTCGTTATTCACCTGGCCTGGCAGAAAGGTAAGGCAGCACTGATGTTCTATGCAAATATGCATTGATTTATGATTTTTGAACCTGAATCACCATAGATGGCGGCGCGCCCGCAAGGTTTTGTATTTTGTTTGCTTTTGAAACATGCACAATTGCCTCCATTGCCTCATGTAACATAACGTTTGTTAGTGTTTTGAGTGTCTGCCAAACGGCCCAAACCTACGTAGTACGCGGCCGCGCCGCCGCGGCCTAGTTAATCTCTCCCTCACTCCCACGGTTTTCATCTCTCACAACCGGTTATTTCTTCCCCTTTGACCTTTCTCGACGCTCCCCACACCACCCACACGTCCCCCTCGCGCCTCAGTCCTTTGTGCCCCCCTCCCCCTCTCCATCACCTTAGTACGTTCACGGCCTGTCACAACAGTTTTCTGAGCGGTGTCAGCGCTCGAGGCCCTGCTCGCATTATAAAGTTTCAGGACAGCCGTCTTGCGAGGCCGAAGTGAGCTGGAAGCGGAAGGTGGTACCTTTTCAGTCTGTTTATTCCCCCCTCGGCCCTCGCATTATCGCATACCCTTTCCTCAAAAAAAACCTACAAAATGTGTTTTTGTGCTGCTGAGTCACGCGTTGTAGTGTCATAGATTTGTGTCCAGCGCCTAGAATTTATGCCATTTAGTGCAGTATACCTTCTACTTGTACTTTGTACTCTTTTATAACATGCACACGTCACCTTTCCTTTTGTAACGTATCGTTTGCTACCTCTTGTATTTTGTTTGCTTTTGAAACATGCACAATTGCCTCCATTGCCTCATGTAACGTAACGTTTGTTTTAGTGTTTTGAGTGTCTGCCAAACGGCCCAAACCTACGTAGTACGCGGCCGCGGCCGCGGCCTAGTTAATCTCTCCCTCACTCCCACGGTTTTCATCTCTCACAACCGGTTATTTCTTCCCCTTTGACCTTTCTCGACGCTCCCCACACCACCCACACGTCCCCCTCGCGCCTCAGTCCTTTGTGCCCCCCTCCCCCTCTCCATCACCTTAGTACGTTCATGGCCAGTCACAACAGTTTTCTGAGCGGTGTCAGAGCTCGAGGCCCTGCTCGCATTATAAAGTTTCAGGACAGCCGTCTTGCGAGGCCGAAGTGAGCTGGAAGCGGAAGGTGGTACCTTTTCAGTCTGTTTATTCCCCCCTCGGCCCTCGCATTATCGCATACCCTTTCCTCAAAAAAAACCTACAAAATGTGGTTTTGTGCTGCTCAGTCACGCGTTGTAGTGTCATAGATTTGTGTCCAGCGCCTAGAATGTATGCCATTTAGTGCAGTATACCTTCTACTTGTACTTTGTACTCTTTTGTAACATGCACACGTCACCTTTCCTTTTGTAACGTATCGTTTGCTACCTCTTGTATTTTGTTTGCTTTTGAAACATGCACAATTGCCTCCATTGCCTCATGTAACGCAACGTTTGTTTTAGTGTTTTGAGTGTCTGCCAATTATTGCAATATTTTACCTCTACTCTACTTGTACTTTGTATGCTTTTGTAACATGCACACATATCACTGTTTCCTTTCGTAACGTATCGTTTGCTCCCTCTTGTATTTTGTTTCCTCTTGATACTTGCACAATTGTCACTATTGCCTTTGCAACATGCTCACTTGTACTTTTCTCCTCATGCATCATTACTGTTCCTATTGTGAAGCGCGCTGCTGACACCTTCAGGTAAAGTCCGCGCTATATAAAAACGCATTAAATAAAATACAATAAAGGGGGAGCTTCGTCACCTATCAAAGGACTGACACTAGGCTTTGTTTTTCGTAGGATTTTGGTTATTTTGGTGTCCATTGTAATTGTGAGTCTTCTCTGAGTAGACCCTTGAGCTTATTGTGCGACATTACACATGTACGCTTGTGTTATGTCGTAGAAAATGGTTAAAAGGATGCTACTACTGATAACGAGACTTATGACTTCCAAAGATGTGACAGACGGTCACTACAGGGCAATGACGTCACACAATCCCATGTCGGCGAGTACCGATTACCTCTGCCAATATAACCCACAATACCTTTTCTCTTACACAAGGACCTATTTGGAGATGGGAATTGATAACAGTAAAAGAGTTTATCTAGTTTGGGGCTTCTCACACCTATGAGCCGTTAACAGGCGGAGACTAGAAACGAGAATTTCCATGGTTTTATAATCTGACAACAAGGCACAATGCCATAACACGTGTACTTCAAGCAGAACGCGCCGTGTTTGCTTTGGGAGCTGCTCTTGTTCTCAATCTCAACTGCGGTCCAAGCCAAGGTCCCCAAATGGCCAAAGTGTTCCGACCCTACTACTCGACTCTCTATAGTGCTGCAGCTGCTGGCTGCTAGTGGTAAGTGAGGGTGTGAGAGTCACGAGTCGCACTGTCGCAGTCGTCGTTATTCACCTGGCCTGGCAGAAAGGTAAGGCGGCACTGTGACTGATGTTCTATGCATTGATTTTTGAACCTGAATCACCATAGATGGCGGCGCGCCCGCAAGGTCTGATTAACGGTTAATCAGACCTTGCGGGCGCGCCGCCATCTATAGTGATTCAGGTTCAAAATACGAGAGACTCACCACTAAACTGGATCTTGCCCTGACTTAACCTACGTAGTACGCGGCCGCGGCCTACCCCTCTATATACTGGCCCATCATCACTGACCTTTTCAGTCTGTTTATTCCCCTCTGAGCTGGAAACCCCCAGTGTTAGCATTAGGCTTCAGGAGAGTTCATGTACCTGATGCAGGTCACAAAATGCACATGAGGTCAGTGAGTCACTGCATTTGTCAGAGAGATCATTTTGTTAATTGCAGTTTGTAAGTAAAAATCCTAACATACAACAGTGAGCTATAAACTGTCATCTAAGAGCTGCATGCAAACTGCAAGGTAAAAATGGTAGCGTTATGTTTTTTTCCCCCAGTCTTTGTTTGATTACCCTAATCTTTCAAAAATAAATTGTTATATTTTTATTTTCAGCACCTGGTAAAGCCTGACAAGTTGCAACTGGAACCTTTACCTAATTTTTGGGCAATTTTTGGACAAAGAACAAGAGGCCCCAACCTCCTTTGCTGCTCTTTCATCCCAGCTACGACCCAGCAAACACCAGTGTTAAAGGTAAGGAAACTGATGATATTTTTATTAAGATTGGAGTTAGGGCTATGTTTCTGGTCACTCTACATGGTGGTTGGGTTGGGTGCACATTCTGTACATTGTACCCTCCCTCAGTGGATGGAATTTACTAATACTGAGCCTTAGCCCTGTGGTTTGGGCAATAACGGTTGAGAAAGGCACTATCTATTCCTTGCCTTCTTCAAGGCCCTCAAACAGTGTCTGTTTCAGTGCCTTCAGCAACCACTATGGCACACAGAGGCAGCGAGCAGCGGTAAGGCTGTATTTTTAGCAGTCCTGTTGCGCAAAGGGGAGCTGTTGGATTGGAGATATATTGCGAAAATGCACAAGATAGATGTATTTATACTGAAATTTGCTATTATTGCACCAAATCTTATACGTTTTACTTTGACTATTGACAGGCTTCTTTCATATTGGTAAGGACAACATCGACATGATGAATACGGTAGAACAATTAATTACACGGTCATTCCATGCACGGCAACTAGAAGAGAAACTACAGATAAAGAGATTAGGACCTGATCGGCCAGATCTACAACTACAACAAGTTACCCAGGACAGAGGAAAATCTTACACACGTACATTCTCAAACACCTGGTACACAAAAGCTGAATGACTTACAGGGTGTCCGACAAGAAACAAACTGTTCTGCTTCCCCTGCTTGCTGTTTAATGGTGATTTTCCTTGGACAAGAGAAGGAGTGATAGACTTGAAGCATCTGTCTGAAAAAATCAAGAAGCATGCACACACAAAAAAGCATATGGAAAACGTAACAAGACTGGGAATGTTGGGAGACACACCGATTGAGCAGCACATAAGCAGTGCATACCGCCAAACAATACAGAAACACAATGAAACAGTTGATAGGAATAGGCACATACTATCAAAATTAATTGATTGCATTCGTTTCTGTGGTGCTTTCGAACTGGCATTGCGAGGCCATGATGAATCAGAAGATTCCACAAATCCAGGAATATTCAAAGGCCTTGTGGATTTAATAGCAAGCATAGACAAAGAAATGGAAGTACATTTAGCAACTGCTACAGTCTTTAAGGGCACCTCTAAAACTATCCAAAATGAACTCCTTGAGTGTATGCTCGAAATTCTGAGAAGCCATATTGTCCAAGAGTTGCAAAACACAGACTTTGTGGCTATTCAGACTGATGACACCACTGATGTGGCCACACAAACACAGTCCGTATTAGTCTTTCGGTACCTGGACAATGACAATAATGTTGTGGAGAGGTTCTATGGTTTCACTCATTTAAGAGACTCAACTGCAGAAACCATTACTGCAGCTATACTGCGTCAACTGAACTTCATTTTTCCAGAGGTGCACCAAAAAAAAAAACTTATTGCACAAAGCTATGATGGTGCGTCCGTAATGAGTGGAAGCCTTGGTGGAGTACAGAAAAGAATTAGAGATGTGTACCCTTATGCTCATTACGTGCACTGTTACGCCCACCAACTTAATCTTATTATGCAGCAGGCAGTATCAAAGATCTCCGAGACACGAATTTTCTTTCTGGATGTAGGAAGCATGGCAGCATTCTTCTCACGTTCCCCAAAAAGAACGGAAGCACTTCAGGAGATTGTGGACAAAAGGGTTCCAAGGGGATCCTCAACTCGTTGGAACTTTAACATACGTACAGTCCAACTAATATATCAATATAGAGAGGACCTTGTGAAATGTTTTCATAATATAGAAGTCAATGACACCTTTGATTTCAAAACTCAAAGTGAAGCCCGTGGCTTTGCTAGAACACTAGAAGATAGAGAGTTTCAGTTCTTTATGTTTTTTTTCAAGACATAATGTCAGCTGTCGAAAATATATACAATCAGTTACAAGCACGAGAGATCGATACTGTCTCTGTGAAAAGAAATACCGCTATGTTTGTCGAGCGCATAAGCATAGTGAGAAATGAGGTTGACAATTTAGACAGCAAACTGCCAGAGGCTTCAATTTTTGGAAACCACAGGAAAAACATCACCACTCTGGTCCGAAATGCAAAGGAGATATGTGACATTGTAATTGTGCATGCACAAGAACGGTTTGCTTTCACAAAACATATACACCCTTATGCATCAAGCCAAAATCCAGTCGGTAAAATACCGATTCGTTAATAGCTCCCGGTATTGCGTGAAAAATACCCAATCCCAATGCATCAACCCAAAACCCGAGCAAATAACGATTCGCTAAATAAATAACCTCGAACATACCGAATCGCTAATACCCAAAATGCTAATTTACCGATTCGCTATATACCGAATTAGCAATTACCGAACTCACTATTAGCTCCCGGAAATTGCCAATAGCAAATAACGAATCGCACCCCAATGCAACAAAACTCGCTAATAACGAAAATCCAAAAAATCGCTATTTTGCCAGAGCTAAATAAGGGGAATCAAAACCTGGAGGTAAAGTTACAAAAAAAAAAAAAAGATGAGGATAAATTCTTCCTACATGTGCAAATGATTGAGGCAATCACTAAACCCTTAAATGTGGCCCCGGAGACCCTGTTGGCTCCCAAAAAATGGCTGCCCTCTACGTGCTTGCAAGGAGGATGCGGATCAATGCAGCAGGACAGCGCAGGAGAAGGGTCCAGGAGCGAGTGTTTAGACTGCGCATAACCTTGCTCGGCCAGAATGAGGACGAGGTGTACCAGAAGTATCGCCTCAATCGCGCTATGATCATGCGCCTGATTGCAGACCTGGAACCATTACTGCAGCACCAGACACACAGGACAAATGCTATCCCTGCGCACGTTCAGGTCCTATGCAGCCTGCACCTACTGGCCTCAGGGAGTTTCCAGGGGGTAATTGCGGTGGCCGGAGGTGTTTCGCAAAGCGCACTGTCACGCTTCTTCAAGAAATTCCTAGATGCCATGCTGACAATGCTCCACACACACATCAGCTTCCCCACAACCCCACAGCAGTTGGACCGCACCAAACAGGCTTTCTACCAGGTGGCACAATTTCCACATGTGATTGGATGCATCGACTGCACGCATATCCCCATATGTCCTCCGTCAGCAAATGAGTACCTATTCCGGAACCGCAAGTCATACCACTCGATCAACGTGCAGGTTGTGTGCGATGCCAACAACATCATAACGGACCTAGTGGCACAATTCCCAGGGAGCACACACGACTCATACATCTTCCGCAACAGTGGAATGCACAGGCGACTAATCAATGGAGAATTCGGAGAGGGACTCCTGTTACGTACGTAGAAATACGCTTCCCCACACCAACACCACACATGTATGTACATCACCAATGCTAAGTCTATGCTTCTATCTTCTAGGTGACAGTGCTTACGCCCTGCGGGAATACATACTCACCCCATACCTAAATCCAGCAACCCCGCAGGAACATCGCTACAACGCTGCACACATCAGCACGAGGAATGTGATAGAGCGGACTTTTGGGATTCTCAAGAGCCGCTTCCGTATCCTCCACAAGACTGGCGGCGCCATGCTATACCAACCAGAAACATGCTGTCGAATAATTGCTGTATGTGCAATGCTGCACAACATTGCCACCAGAAGGGGGATACCCATGGAGGTGGACAGGGATGACGACCACCAGGCTGACCAACCACACGCCCAACGACGACAGGCACACATCCCAAACACAGCAGAGGGCCATAGGAGGCGGACATACATAATGCAAAATCATTTTTGACCCTGGGTAAAATGAGACATTACAAGTTGGTGTTGGGTGCAACTGTTTAATGCACAGTGGCACTGAGGATCGTGCAACAGAACTAGCATTGTGAATCATGCTCCGATTGCATACATGTAAATAAAAGGTGCCTTAAAGTCAGGCCTGTGCAAACACAATAATTGGATGGCCATGGTTGCCCCACCATGGACCTGCAGCATGTCCAAATTTCTAGTGGCGCTTGCCACGTACACCAAGCCTCCGCTCAGGTGCATCCAAAGCCTCACCACGGCCTGTCCCCGTGGAGGCACGCGAACTGCGGCGCCTGGTGCTGGCCTCTGCCAGTGACACGCTGCTGACACTGGAGGCAGCCTCACTGGTGTCATCCCCTCCCAATGCTGCAGCACTGCATGTGCTGCTCTGAAGTTGTTCCACAGCAGTGGTGATGTGTCCCAGTGACTTGGCCACATCACCGCAGAAGTGCCCAAGGTCCACCTGCAGGGAGACTGTGCGGCGTGCCAACACAGCGGTGCAGTTGCTGTGCCGTTGTATGGCCTTGGTAGCGGCGGCGGAACGCAACATTAGCTGCCGGTTACTCCTCCTCTGGGACTCATGGCCCTCCCTGATGGCACGGGTGAGCTCACGTACCTCCTCCCTGAGCTGAGCATTGCCATCAGCAACCGCAGTGGTCTGGTCTCTGACCGCCGTGCCCATGTCCCTGACCGCGGAGCCCATGTCGGTGACTGCTGCAGTCATGGCGCGCATCTCCCTCGCTAGGCGCACGATATTGCAGCTGATGCTAGCCACATGTCTTCCCTGCAGGTTCTGTGTACGCAGCATCCTCTCCTCGATTGCAGAGGTTGTTGGGACATCCTGGTCTGCTGAGGAGACGGAACTGCGACGGGCCCTGTGACGCCGTGCGTGTCTTGAGCCTCCAGGTGGTGCAGCAGGTGGTGTGGATGTGCGCTGCCTGGGTGCCAATTGCGGGGGGGGGGTTGCCATCTCCTGCAAGGGCGCAACTTGGTGCCTGTGCCTCTGCGGTATTGTGGCTGTACTAGCTGCAGGCTGTTTTGCTGGTGCCGTTGCTTGTGGCGCTGTTGCTGGTGCCTTGGCTAGTGGCGCAGGTGCTGGTGCCTTAGCTTGTGGCACTGGTGCCGTTGATTGTGGCGCTGGTGGAGGTGGTGCTGGTGGGGTGGCAGGTGTTGGCGGTGCGTGCGCATCCTGCGCTGTCTCCTGGTCTGACTCCACGGGTGTCTCAGAAATGATCAGCTGGTCGCTGTCGTCAGAGTCCCCAGGTGATGCATCTGTGTGTGAAACAGTGCATGATTAGTGGGATGATTACACCTACATTGTGTTGTACCCATTAATGTCCCTCTGTGGTCCAACAAAAGAACAGTCTACAGCCATGTACAAAATATGTGGTGTATGCTCATAGGATTTACGCCTGTACATGCACTCTGGGCTGACTAGACTACAACTCCCAAGATGCAGTAGTGTCATGTGTGGAGCTGTCTGTGCCAGAGCTGCAGACACAGTGAGATTGGGCTGGGGGCATGGGTATGGATTTACGCTATGCTGGGTGTGGCACAGGCATGCATCTTACCTTGGGCACTTGTGGCTGCGCCGGACGTGTCCATCTGGGTCACCCCCACGACGGCTTCCCGCTCTATCGTCCCTTCCACAAGGTCCTCCAGGGCTGTGTTGGATGGTGCAGTGGATGTTCCGCCTCCAGTCCTTCTTGCCTCCCGGAGCCTCTCAGCAATCCTCTCTTTGGCGCGCTTCCGCAGGTCATACCACCGTTTTTTAAGGTCGTCGATGCTGCGGCTAGTGACGCCAACCGCATTGACCCTCTCACGGATGCGCTGCCAGATGCGCCGCTTCTCTGTCTCAGGCACCTTGAGGGACAGCTTGCCAAAGAGGCGGTCGTGTTTGCTGGACACTCCCTCGATGAGGTACTCCAGCTCCCTGTCCGAAAACTTCTTCTTGCGCTTGCGTGCAGATTCTGCGCTGGATGGCACTTCCTGCGACATGATGGATGTCTGATGTGACTAGCAGAATCGGTGTGGCCTCACTCTGCACAGCCTGTCCTTCTTTCCAGCTCCTGTCTGCTCCTCTGTCGAGGCTATGTGGGTGGGGCAGCAGTATTTCCTGGTTGGTGATGTCATCAGGCCGTTCCCGGAGCGACGCGGCAATTTGCGATTTCGCTATTACCGATTCGGTAATAGCTAACTCGGTATTACCGAACTCGCTATTAGCCAAATCGGTATTACCGAACTCGCTATTTGCTAGTGAGGCCGTTTGCGTGCCCCGCTATTAAGGAATCGGTAAATTTAGCGATTTTTAAGGAATCGCTAAATTTCACCGAATCTGTTGATGCATGCCAATTACCGATTCCTTAATGGCGATTCCTTATTTTTCGCTATTAAGGAATCGGTATTAGTTTGGTTGATGCATATGCCCCTTGGTGAGTGCCGCATTATTGGAAAGTCAAAACTTTGCAAAATATGGTGAATCCTTCCCTCAGCATGCTCTGCATGAGGCTGTGGAAGCTTATCCCATGCTCAACCAAGAGGACCTCAAAAGTGAGCTGACTGTACTGTACTCAATGCCTGTGTACCGAAATGCCAGAGATGCCAGGGCTTGGCTGACTTTAATTCATAAACTTAATATGGAAAAGACATTTACAGAGACAGTGACTTTACTTAAAATTGTCATAACCACTCCTATGACAACAGCAGAGGCAGAACGATCTTTTTCCGCCTTAAAGAGGATTAAGACATTCCTAAGAAACACCATGCTTCAGGAAAGACTGAATGCTTTGGCAATGCTTTCTATAGAGAGCAAGTTAGTTCAAAATATCTCTGATTTTAACGTTCAAGTAATTGAAAAGTTTGCTGCTCTTAAAGACAGACGTGCTGAGTTTAGATACAAAAAGTAAACATATGTATGTTCAATGCTGCTAGTTTCCGACCACCTGTTTAGTTGTTTGTTAAATAAAAAACACCTGTGAGGTACTCAGAAATGCATTATATCTCAAAGTCTGTTATGAAGCTCTGTGGTTATACTGAATAAGCAGCTACCTATGTTATATGACATGATCTCTTTATTACTGTAATAACTGCACTTTCTTCATTGCTTTATTAACCTTTCTGCTTTCTCAAATTTGCTTGCAAATGCACCATTTTTCCACTCTTTTTTCAAAATTTTCTCGGGGGGAGAACCCCCCAAACCCCCCTTAGGTTGTTCGGGCTCGCTCGCTACGCTCGCTCGCTATGCTGAAGTATGCCAAACATTTACGCCGCACCACTTTCAAATGTCACCGTCCGCCACTGGATCAGTCTGTTCTCAGTACGTGGGGCCTTCCCCCAGTGGTTGGCCACTTTTTTTGTGGATCATGCAGCGTTTGCCATTTGACTTCTACCTCTAAGCACTTAGCGCTTGAACCGGGAAAACAATGGGTACAAAAAATGCACACCAACTGCAACTCCACAGATTTGGTCTACTTAATAACTTGCCCTTGCGGGCTAAGATATGTTGGCATGACAAGTAGGAAAATCAAACAGCGCATTTGTGAACACCGGAGTACCATCCGCTGTCGCAAAGTGAGCACTAAACTCACTGAACACTTTCTACTTATGAACCACACCACAAATGACTTGAGATGGACAGTTATTGAGAAACTTAACCCAGGTCCAAACACCCAACAGTCTCTCTTTGAGAAGGAACAACGCTGGATTTATCGCTTATCCACAAACCAAGTAGGATTGAATGATAACATTCCATGGAGTTCAGTACTGAAGCGATGAAACTGTCTACTTAACTGGTTTAAATGAGTACTGCCATTCTAGCCTCTGATCAGCTCAGCTTGACTAATCCTGGACATTGTCTCAAAGATTCTCATAATCTGGTCCGTTTCATGGGGAGTAAAAGGCAATGTATTTAGCCGCTTTTTTAGTTTTTCTAGTTGCCCCAGTACAAGTGTTAATTGAGGATAACTAATTCACTGTCCTTCTAGCACGTTACATTGTAAACGAGTACATCGTTTGTGAGTAGTTATTCAGCTTTCCAACAACACAACCCACACCGGCTAGTTGGATTTGCGGTCCTTCATGATGATGTGCTTAAATGAATCAGACGTATTATTGCTTGCTAGTTAGCTTTTGAATATCGCGGCGATTTGATTTGTTTGTCGGTCCCAAGTTCCTATTAAAGTTCGTCCGTTCAACAGCTTGCTATTAGTTCACGCCCCCACCCCTGACGTCACACGCACGTATTGGGCATCACGTGACCGGCTTCACGGACTACTTACTTCCGTGTTTACTCAGCACCCATTAACATCCGGGCCGAACAGGACTGAACCAGGTCTACTGCGGGAGTGCGCGAGCATGGAAGTAAGTTCGGGGCCCCTTTTAGGGATACATGTTCCCCCAGCCATTGGGACTGTGTCTTACAGCCTAACAAGACATATTAACCCTTTTCCTTATCACCATTTCAGATACTATAGCTCACTAACCCCCTCTCGGACCCATGATGTTAGTCGTACATTGCATACGAGTAAGCGGACCATTTCTTCTCCATGCTATTGTTTTATTTTATTTTAAATACTTCGTTTATGCATGCACTGGAGCAACGACGCCTGGCAACAACCACGGGCGCCTCAAATCAGGATGCAATACACTTTCACGAGTCAGCTCTCATTATTTACACAGCGGCTAATAGCCACTACTTAGGCACAATTTTTGCCGGATTTACAGATTACTGTAACCTGATGCAGGCACTACACGTGTGCCGAGCTCACTACAAACACCTCCGGTGTTTTATATGTTCATTTTAGACGAGTAATGCTCGCCCCCGGGCAGTAGTGGCCGAATTTGCTAACTACACCCACTCCCGCTCCACAGCACGGGATTACCAAATTGTTTGTTCACTCGATTTCGCAAAGGACAGAAAATAACCAACAGGTCACATGTATATGTTTTTATGTGTGTTTTGTCTGTTTTTCCTCCCTTACAGATTAAATTAGCCCTGGAATAGCAAGGAGGCTTATCGGTAGAACCGTAAGTTTTACCACTTTCATTCCACTGGTTAGGGTGCGCCTTAGCATGCGCATACCGCCGTGGTTTGCCATCTGGTCCTGAAGAATGCTTAGCCAAATTGGCATGATAAGCTGAAACATGTCGACCACTTTCTTCTCACTGATCTAAATCGGACGAGCTTTGGTTATCCTAACCAACCAGTTCCAGTCCGTTTCTGTCAGGATCTGGGAGAACAGACAGTGCCACTAACCTGGAAGCCGGGTACAGCAGGAACGATGCTAGCTTATCCCTACCCCTAAGAGGTACTCCCTGCGCGTGATATGTATTACACGTCACAGATGGCACCTCTACCGGGGAAAGGGTAAAAAGGGACAAAGGAAACAAAAACAGTATTGTCTCCCGCAGGCGGAAATGAAAGAAGATGGTGGGGTACACGTCTTCCCTGCTCTCTACTCTCATATACCCTGTAAAGGAGATATAATAAACAAATTCAACATAGTAATGAAAACACCCTCTCTCCCCTTCACTATTCAGATGTCTGGGTACACTGCCATGAAATGGTGCGCATCACTAGTGTAGTTCATGCTCAGAGAAGGGAGGTAGCAAGTAACCAGCTGGAACAAGCAGTCAAGAAGAGAAACATGAAATGTTACTTATCCTGATGTCGAATCTTCTTCTTTATGTTCCGCGGGTGATGGAGACACGTGAAAAGAAAGATTCTGGCAAGGTTCGTCCTGTTCCTCGTCTAACGTCTTACTTGCTGCGTTGCGATGAGGATCAGCGTAAACGGAAAATTCCTAGGCGACAATACCTTTCAGGTATAATTCCAAGCGCTACCACTAGCGCGTGCTTATGGAGCAGCTCCGGGTACAGGCAAGATACACAAGAATCCAAGCACCGTCTGCTTGGAAAAACCCCGGAACTGATTCAGTTCAGAGGACTCAGGGAACGTCGGGGAGGTCACCCAGAAGCTCGGGAAACGAGGTCGGGGCTTCCGTCGGATGATTTACCGAAAAAGGCTGGGTGTTGAGATAATGGCACAAGCGGGCAGCTCACGTTGTTTTGTGGTTCCACCGAGGCAGCTCGATATCCGTGGAGCTCTCGGGAACCTTGGGAAGATGGATATCTGCTTACTGTGGAAGGAGCTTCCAGAAAGCCGCGCCGTCACTCGGCAAGACGCGCGTAGCTCGCGGGAGAGAAGGTGAGCCCTGGCAGCCGCTCACCGTCTTAAAGCAGTCTTCAGCAGTAGTCTCGTGCGGGGATTCGTAACAGGAGGGCAAATCCGTAGGCAAGGACGGGAACAGCTCGTATCCTCTGATAACTAGGCTGTTACGAGAGTGACAAGCGCGGTGCAACCTGGGGGCAGGGCTTATATGCCGCATGTGCTTCTCCCGCTGCCTTACGGGAGTTGTAGTTTCGAACGTTTTCTCCTCTATCGCGTAGCTCTCTTGCGCCCTCTCTGGCGGGTCATGACAGTCTCACTTGTTTTTAATGGTTTTTGGTTTACCTAGATTAAATTTATTATAGGTTAAAACCACAAACTTTTTAAAAATTCACATCCACCTTTCCATCAAAAACCAGCTCCGCTGTAATTCAGGCGTCGCAGCACATCAGGGAGGCACTCGGCCTCCTTGGTGGTAACCCGATGATGAAGCATGTCACCAACCAGTTTGGTGAGTGAGGGTTCTTTTAACAAACCCTCTTGGTTTTTGCCCACGCTGTTGTTCTTTTTCCTTATTCACTCTTTTGTTGTTTACTAAAAGTTACCAGGGGGAACAAGAGTGATTCTCTCCCTCACCCTCTCTTTGTTGTTGTGCGCAAATGAAGACTGACAAACAAAAAACACAAGGGTTGTTACAGCCATTTAACACTCCAGAGAAACCCTGGGAACAATGGTCAGTAGACCTTATAGTTGGGTTACCCCGGGATCAAGGACATACAGTCATTGTAGTGGTTGTAGACTACTTGACAAAGATGGGACATTTTATAGCATGTAAATGGGCTCCTACAGCAGGACAGTTGGCTTCCCTACTACTTGATAACATAGTCAGGTTACATGGACTTCCACGTAGGATTGTGTCAGACAGGGGCTCCCAGTTCACAGCTCGGTTCTGGAGGGTTTGGTGTTCAAGGTTGAACATCTCGTCCGCTCTGTCTACCAGTTTCCACCCGCAAACAGATGGCCAGACCGAACGATTGAACCAAACCCTTAAACAATATCTGCGATGCTACGTAGACACAAACACCGAGGCATGGGTAGATTGGTTGTTTGTGGCTGAATTCGCTTACAACAACGCAGCGCATAGCTCTACTCACATCTCACCCTTTTACAGCTCATACGGTTTCCACCCACGCTTTCTTCCTTTTGTAGCCCCCAGTCAAACACTGAAACTCCCTAACATCCAACAGAGGGTAGAGCACATACGACAGACACTGCTAGACACTAAGGCACACCTCCAACATGCCAAAATGTTGTATAAAAGACAGACAGATAAGCACAGGAGGCCGCCTCCAAACTATCAGAAGGGGGACCTGGTCTGACTCTCTACCAAACGCATACGTTTCAAGAGACATAGTTTCCTTAACCCTAAGTTCATTGGCCCCTACCGGGTCCTCAAGCAGGTAGGACCGGGGGCAGTGAAACTCTGTTTGCCAGCCCACTTCCGGATACATCCGGTTTTCCATGTCTCTCTCTTGAAACCATCCTTCTGCCCGATCAAGAAAAGGCCAGTTCCCATATGGGTAGGTCAAGAGAAGGAGTATGAGGTCAAGGGGTTGGTGGATTCCAAGATTGCCCGGAGAAAACTATGGTATTTGGTGTCCTGGAAGGGGTATGGTTCTGAGGAAGACTCCTGGGAACCTGCCACCTCCGTTCATGCTCCCCGGTTGGTGGCGGCATTCCATCAGAGATACCCAGATAAACCTTGCCTCTGTCAGTGCTCTCCGAAGGGGTGATGTACTGTCAGGGCTCACCGAAGCACCACGCACTGACATCTGCAGCGGAGGCAAAGGGAGTAGGAAAACTACATTCTCCGTCGTCCTTCGGTGCCGGCACGCGTTCGCGATGACGCGGCACGCAATAGATGCGCCATCCACGGAACGCTATAATTCAAGATGGCGCCTTTCTGTAGATGCCGATTATTCTGCAGAAGCCCGGAGGATTTTGGTAGCGGTCCGTGTAAGGGTGCGATATCGCACCGACTCTAGTACCTATTTCGGTCCAGTGTTCGTTCCCTCCCGTTGGAGAGACCTGCATTTACAGCAGTCTCATGCGGGAGGTCTTCTTGCCTTGATTACTTGTGATGTGCATTTCGTGATTACTTGTGATGTGCATTTCGTGATTAATTGTGATGTGCAGTTCGTGTCACCGTCCCTCCCGTTGGCGAGACACACTATTGCCAGTTGTCTCATGCGGGAAGGCCATTGGTGTACTTATTGAGATTTGGATTACACGTTATGATAACCCGGGAACTCCCGTTGGCGAGACACACTATTGCCAGTTGTCTCATGCGCGAAGGCCATTGGTGTACTTATTGAGATTTGGATTACACGTTGTGATAACCTGGGAACTCCCGTTGGCGAGACACGCTATTGCCAGTTGTCTCATGCGGGAGGTCCAGTTTGCCTTATTTGTGAGGGGGAGCCAACACAGTATGTCAGAAGGTGCCTAGTGGTCCCACTTTGGAGTAAGAGCGAGACCGCACAAGCTTTGTAAAATGATTACCACTAAGTATCCCCCCACTCCTTAGATGCTTACAAATACGCACTGCAACCTTGAGCTTCTTGTTTTATGTTCCCATCCTTGTAGGGGAAACCAGTTGAGGGGGGGTCCAGTAACAGCCCGCACGATTCATATGCACAGGTAGGGATCACAGGGGCTACTTGTGATTACCATTGCAGGGGATGTCTTTTTACGTACAACCAGTGACATTTTACTAATTATGCTCCTTTCCTTGGTAGAATATGAGTGTGCAGTTACTACGTACTTACCCTCACATCTCGCCCAGCAGTGAGTCAACCGTATTTTTCTTTACAGGTAGAGAGAGTTCCCACTAGCGTATCACTCTTCTATTACTCACTTGATGAAGCATTGAATGATGTTATAACCTCGTTCTCTCTCTTGTGTTTGTCTTTTCATAGGTCTCCCTCCCCGCTGTTCCTACACTTTCCTTCCCTCGCTCGACCATCTCACTAGTCCGAGGGGATTAATTCCATCCGGACTTGGGGCTGTCGAGTGGTGGACCCTTATTGACTTCGATCCAATTCTGAGGATATCTGGGGACCGTGACAGTACGTCCCTCAAGCAGATTACCCAATACCTCGCCCTCCCTCCTCAGTTTGATCGCCAGTGGCTCCATTGTTAGAGCGAATAATAACGGGGACAGAGGGCATCCCTGGCGCGTTCCCCGCGTAATTGGAATGGGGGGGCGAAATTTGCCTGCCTATTCGAATTCGAGTGGACTCTCTCAGGACCTGTTGATGGGTCAGTTGATGGAGTAGCCTTGGCAGGCAGCCTCACTGATCAGCAGCAAGCCAATTGTAGGCAAGTCCTCAATCACTTTCCACAAATGTTCTCTCTGACTCCAAGTGTAACCACCTAGAATACCCATAATGGAATCTTTTCCAACCATCCCACTTTGAGTATTAGTAAAATTTTACCTTTAACATGGATGGACCATTGACCATCCTATTCCTGTTTACAGAAAGGGGATCTCCTTCGCCCGTAGATCAACTCCACACTCAATAACTACTCGTGCTTGGTACAAAATTGATATGTAAGTTTTATCGAATCTTCTACATAACTCACAACCTACGCTCTCAGAGGACCCAGAAACTGCTGCAACACAATATACTGCCTGGCTCAACTCTGCAGCACATACGCTAGCCCCCATTAAGTTTAATAAACATAAAAGAAATAAGGTCACAGCCCCATGGTTCTCCGTAGAGCTGAGAACGTACAAGCAAACTTGCAAAAAGCAAGAAAAAGAGTGCCACCGCCTCTACAACGCAGAGGAAAGAATTAAGAATAAATCTTGCGTAAAAACCTATAAGGCCACGATCTTTTTCGCAAAAAAACATACTTTTTGAAAAAATCGAAGCACCTTCTAACTCTTCCAGGGAACTTTTTCTTACGGAAGGTTAAAGAACCTACTAGATTCTCCTTAATTGCTAACCAATCTTTTTGCGAGTCTAACATCTACAATACGTTCTCCCTTCCTGCACACCAGTCTTGTATCTCTGACGATTGTCTCAAAGTTATACCCAATGAACCCAAGTTTTAAATTTTTTCTCCTCCATCCATTGAAACTATCACAAAACTGATCTGGATCTGGATCTCCAGGGGTTCCCTGCTCACCTAAGATAGCAACCTCCATTGCAGAGACATTAGCCCCCATCCTGACCAGAATTTTCCATCACATGTTCTATTCAGCCATTTTCCTATCCATCGGGAAGAAAGCTTTGATTCTTCTTTTGCTAAAAAAAGCCATCTCTCATCCAACAGAGCCAAACAACTACCGCCCCATATCGTGGCTCCCTCTACCTGCAAAGCTTCTTGAGAAATAAATTAATAGTTAGTTAGTGAAATTTATCCTGGACAGCAATCTTTTGGATGAAACTCAATTTGGCTTCCTCTCCGGACATAGCACAGAGATTACTTTAATTAAAGCAACTGAGGAAATAAGGAAATCTTTGATCACTGCGGCAAGGCCGCCTTGATACTACTGGACCTGTTGGCGGCTTTTGATACTGTACATCATGGCAGACTATTGGACCGTCTGAAGCAAATCGGGGTCACTGACAGGACCTGGAAACTTCTATGTTTGTATCTGCAGGGCCGCAAACAAACGGTCAGACTGGAAAAATGTGTATCTCACTCCTTTTACCTCCCATGTGGAGTTCCGCAGGGCTCATCACTCAGCCCTATGCTTTTTAACATATATGTTACCCCTCTCGCGTAACTGATCAAGTTGTTTGGCTACAGCCTTATATCCTATGTCGACGAGACTGAAATCGCGCTGTCCCTATCCAGTGACTCGATAGACACTTTAACATGTGTATGCAGGCTGTTAACCAATGGATGACAGATAACTGCCTCCAATTGAACTCGGCCAAGACGGAGGTTCTCCTTTTTGGAGCTGACCAACCCTTCTGGATGCCCACCTGGTGGCCTCAGGAAATGGGCTCCCTTCCACTCCCTGTTAACAAAGTTTGCGATCTTAGTATCATAATTAACAACAAACTTTCCCTAGCAGATCAAGTGAGTGCAGTCGCTTCCCAGGTTTTCTAAGCTCGAAAGCTCATGAAGAAGATCCTTCCTTTCATTCCTCCCCATCTTCAGAAGACATTGGTTACCTCCCTCGCTCTCTAATGCCTGGATTACTGCAATGGCCTGTATCTAACTGCCCATAAGCATGTGCTGAACAGGTTGCAGTTGCTGCAAAACACAGCCGCTTGGCTCCTCCTGAAATTACCAAAGTATCTCTCGTGGCCTTACATTTAAGGAAACTCCATTGGCTGCTGATTAGGCAAAGAGTAACCTTCAAAGCCATGTGCCTTGTCTTTAAGGCCCTGAACGACCAAGGTCTCTTAATCGTCAAAAACAGTCTTAACTGGTATCAGCCCACCAGGTCTCTACGATCCTCCACTGCCAAAACAGTTATTGTCCCCAGCTTCAAGTAAGCTACTTGGGGCGGATGCAGTTTTGTGTGGACCCCTGCCATCGCTTAGAACGAATGTCCAATCATTCATAAAAGCTTCCCCCAGTCATTTGGAATTCAGAAAATCCCTTAAGACCTGGCTTTTTAATTTTCCTAACTTGACTTCTCTAACTTAGTATAACAGTGCCTTCCAGTAATCAGCGCCAGGACACCCATACGGGTAATCGAGCGCTTAATAACATTCATAACATAACATGAAGTGGACACGGGTGACAGTCTGTCTGTGAAGAGTAAAATCCACAGAGAGCCTGACCATGTCAGAGACCATGTCAGAGACTGCACCGGACTGAGGTCCAAAAGATGCTGGAGTTGGGGGTCATTGAAACTTCTGATAGCCCTTGGGCTAGTCCAGTAGTCCTTGTGCCAAAACCTCACACCCCAGATGATAAGAAAGAGATGAGGTTTTGTGTAGACTAGAGAGGCCTCAATGCAGCCACGAGGACTGATGCCCATCCACTTCCCAGGTCAGATGAACTAATTGATACTCTGGCCTCAGCCAAGTATCATAATACATTTGACCTGACTGCTGGCAAATCAGACTCTCTGAGGACGACAAGCCAAAGACAGACTTTTCAACCCCTAGATGGCATTATCAATTTATTGTAATGCCTTTTGGTTTGAAAAATGCACCTGCCACATTTCAGAGGTTGGTGAACAAAGTTCTCACAGGCCTGAGCCTATGGAGCAGCATATCTAGATGATATTGCTGTCTTTAGTTCCACCAGGGAGGAACACCTGGTCCACTCAGGAATCTTCTGGAGGCCCTGCAAAAGGCAGGACACCCTATCAAGGTCTCCAAGTGCCAGATAGGGCAGAACAAGGTTGTGTACCTGGGCCACCAGGTAGGTGGAGGCCAAGTTCAACCATTGGAGAGCAAAATCAAGACCATAATGGACTGGGTTGCTCCCCCTACCCAGACTCAGGCCAGAGCTTTTTTGGGCCTGACTGGGTTCTACAGGAGGTTTGTTATGGAATATGGGTCCATAGTGACTCAATGATCTCACCTCCAGGAGAATGCCTAAGAAGGTTCAGTGGACAGTTAGCTGTCAAAAGGCATTTGATGACCTGAAGCAGGCCATGTGCACTGCTCCCTTCCTGCAAAGTCCTGATTACTCCAAAACCTTCATTGTCCAGACAGATGCTTCTGGGATAGGGGTAGGTGCATTATTATCACAACTGTATGCGGAAGCCCAGGACCAACAAGTGGCTTTTATAAGCTGAAGGTTGACCCCTGGGGAGAAGCGTTGGTGAGCTATTGAGAGGGAGGCCTTTTGCTGTGGTCTGAGCGTTGAATAAGTTGAGACCATACCTGTGTGGTACTCACTTCATTGTTGAGACAGACCATAAGCTGCTCTTATGGCTAAAACAAATGAAGGGTGATAATCACAAACTTTTGAGGTGGTCCATTTCCCTACAGAGAATGGACTTGTCTTTGGAACAAAGACCTGGGAGTAACCATTCCGATGCAGATGGACTCTCTAGATATTTCCACTAAGAAAATGAAGACTCAACTGGGTAATGTTAGTCTCATCTCCTTTCGTTTGTGGGGGGTTGTGTAGGAAAGTAGGATCTGTTGTCAGTATGTTTATATGACTAGTCTGGCTGGGCTCCTGCTAATCAGGACCCTAGCCACTATGCTTCCTCCCTAAATATGAGATGGTACGAACTTTGGTACCTCAGCAATTGGCTATTGGAATACCCTTGTAAGCTCCTTGTATACGGTTCTACGGTACACAGGGCATAGGTACACCAAGAGTCTCCCCTAGGCTGAAGCATGTATTATGCCACCCATGAGACCACTCCAACTGTGACTACAGGCCTGCCATTGCAGCCTGTGTAATCTGGTGCTAGCAACACTTACAACAGATATACGTTTTCTTCTAGCTGAGGTCACTGCACTTAAAACCTATAAGTCAACCCTAAGGCAGGATTTTCAAACCTGAAGGCAGGGTGCTAGGTTATAAGAGTTATTCTCCGGGCTTTGTAAGTGTGGTCAGCCATTTTGATACATATAGTGGCCATGGGTCATTACGCGATGGGTAACTAAATATTGGCTGTGCCGAACCTGTGCATGTTTGGTATCAAACATGTTCGTATCAAACCCCAAAACTGTTACCGGTGTTGGAAGTATGATTACATGACCTGGAGGGCTCCCCTAAGAAGCCCCAAGTACTCCCGGTAGCAGCCTTCGAGGGTCTTCCAACAAGCGAGTGCTGCTGCAGACCCCAGCAGACACAATTCTTCTCTCCTGCTGCTTAGCTGAACTCAAGCACGGGAAGGTAGAACAATGGGTTTCCTATCACAGGGAGGTGTGACCACCTCCCAGACACAACTTAGTATATTGGTCTGGGGTGGAGCGCTTGACAGCGCCACCAGACTGCCTTGAAGGGCACATTTGGTGCCCTCCTTGCATACTCTAGTTTGGTCCGGTTCTGGGAGTCCTTGGCTCTTGCTCTGGCGCGAAACTGGACAAAGAACATGGGAGTATCCTCCCCTCTGTCCAGCCCCTCCTCTAGGAGGGACTCCTGAGTCATCCTAACCCTAGGGTATAAAAGAACTTACCTGTGGGTGGGTCCTCGGATTCGTCGTGGGACAAGATTCAAGCCTGAACCACAGCACTCTTTGACCTTCTGGACACTTGGATTTTGCCTAGAACCGAGACTGCATCACAGAAGACTCCTGCTGCTCCTGGTCCCGCTGTTCTGCAAGTTTTCTTAATCGTCTGTGCTTCATCCAGGATCTTCAACAGGTTTGTGGGCATCAAGGACACCCAAAGTAATCTCCCTTGGAGTGGAGTCACTCCCCTGCATCTGCAGGCACCACAACGAAGCTGACCGGTCTGCCACTTCTGACGTCCCACGGATTTCAAAAAGGCTCCGCAACACAGGTGGTGGTTCTGCAACTCCCTCGACACCTGACCTCTCTGCGGTTTTCAGGCCAGTATTCCTCATGAGAACCGCTGGGTTCAAACCCCTGTGCACTGCATTGACTTGCCATTGCCAGGGCTAGTTGGCTCTGCACTCTAGAGATCTTCGGGCTAAAAGAAGCTCCAGCATCTCTTCCTACTAAGATCTTTGTCCTGACTGCATCCTCTGCACTGTGAGCCTACTTCTTTGGTGAGCTGCTTGAGGTCCTCTTGTGACTCTTGTGCCTTCGGCCTGTGGGTCCTCTTGAGGGTCTTCTCTTGCTTCAGTTGGTACCCATGCTTGCTCAGGCCTGCTCTGACTCTCCTCTTGGTGAGTCCCTTGGACCTTACTGGTCCCAATGTTGCTCCTTCATCATTTTCCACGTCTGCTGCTGCTTCCAAGGCTTGTTGGTGCTCTCGCCGGACACTGACCTCCTGGTTCTCGCCTTTCAATGTGGGACAGCTCGTGACCGACTCCTGTTCTTCCTCCACGCCGCATGGTCCTCACAGCTGCAGCAACAAGGTCACCCTCATCACTCCTGCATCTTCTGTCATCAGTGGTCATTTCTCTTCCGTGCCTCTTGGTCACCTACGAGTGGCATAGACTCTATCCCTCTGCTTGCAAGTTCTTGACTTCAAGAATTCACCCTTGGATTCCACCGGACTCTTGCACAGTCGTCACCAGCGGCATATTTTTTTAAGCTCTCCATTGTCATCTACGGAGGTTTCCTACGTCACGTTGCACCTATGCACTCGGCTTCCCTGGTGTAGGTATCCTGGTTCCTGGGGTATCCATGGGTGGGGTGACTATTTAACCATCTGTCTCCACTGGGTTCTTCAGGATCCACTGGGAAGGGACCTTCTTTTTCAAAAGTGCAACCGCAACTTTCCCGTTGACTTCCACTGAACAAGCGGCTGTGTTTCCACTCTGCACACAGCCTCCGTGGGATTCCTGGCTACTTATCTTGGGTGGTTCCTTGTGGCCCCAGCTCTTCTGAGTATCCTGGTCCAAGTCCCGACTTTGGTTGCAGTCCGCATTGCACTTTCTTAGTATATGGTTTGGTCTCCGCCTGGAGACCACAGTGTATAGTGCTTAATTACCTGTTTACAATTGAAGTTTTGTGTGAATTTGTGTTGATATCTCCAGGTAGAAATATACCAAAGGGTAGTGAGTGTTGTATAATAAATAGACATATCTTTATAAATACACTGTGTGGTTATTTTCCCTTTGGCCTACACTAAATGATTTGATCTGCTAAAACAAGCTGCTTAACATTTCTTCTGGTCTAAGCCTGAAAGCTGCTCTCCACAGCTACTACTTGGAGAGCTTTCTTTGCTTGTCTAAGACCACTAAAATCACCATACAGGTTGTCTGGATTAGGGCAAGGTGCTTCACTCAAATAAGTGTGCACCATATACTAAGCCAGCCTCTTACAATCTGCCTCTGCATAGCTGCCAACGTTTCAGATCACAGATCAAGATCAAGATCACAGGCACAAATATGGTGACAATCACAGAGATGCAGCAACATGCACCTCCAGACATTTTCATAACTTCAGTGTAATTATGAGTGACATTTCAACGACTATGAGTGACACTTTCTCGCAAGCAAAATCAAGCACTGAAGACGAGGGAAAAATACAAATATCAGAAATTACACCCATTTGAGAAACAAGAAACTCTAAGACATTCTTAAAACTGCAGAGCATCACAGCGACAGGGTGGACTCCAGGGCCTCTCTGTACCACGTGGGACTCAACCCAAACAGTATTTGAGGCCCCAACAACATTCTTTTGTCAGCCTCCTAGTAGTGTTGCAGGGCAGACTGGAAAAAAACAATAAAATTGATTGATGCCTTAGCAAGCCTTTGCCTACTGCACCATTGGGTCCTCCTAGTGGCAATCAATCAAAACAGTTGCTACAGAGCATCACTCAGTGGACTCCAGGCCACTCTCTGTTCCAAGTTGGATGTGTGAGAAGTTGGCCTGATGTATGATGTCACTAGTTCTAGTGTACACCTTATATCAGTCCAAACAACCCTTATGGTGATCGGTTGTAAAGTCAACCTTATAGACCAGCTATCCTAGTGGTAGCATGGACAAGAGCAGTCTTAGGCTAAACTCTGAATGGCATGTGAAGCCAGCTGTGATACCATATATAATCCCTTGAATACCAAATGAAAGGACACCACAACAGATATATATATAAAATAAAGTGTATTTATTCTAGTCAAACCCTCAGCACTCTTTATGAGATTAGAGGTAAGTACAACACAGTCTTATTCAAGCATACATTAAGTCACACAGGTAAGTAATACAGTTAGGCCCTAGGGGCCACGCAAACCATATACTAAAGAAGTGGTATAAGGACCACTGTCACGGAAATAGGATAGGCCTAGGCCTAGGGAATCGCTGGGGCTACACTACACTAGCAACAGTTAGGAAGTGGGAGGCCCACGGGATTCAGGTGCAGAGTGGAAACACTCACGCGTAATGCGTATAGTCGATAGAAATAGTACAGTTTAGAAATAAACAGTTTAAGGACACTTCTGAAGCAGCTAGAGAGTCGAGACTCGGAAACTAGACCCTAGGATAGTCCCTACCCTTGTGAGCACCGAAGTACCCAAGTTACCTAGCCCACGGGCTGCGGGTGCATAGGTGTGAACTTGCGTCGGGTTTCGTCGTGGACTTCTATGGATGCCTGAAGGAAAGTTGCTGACAGGCAGTCAGTGAAGAGTGTCCGGTGGATCCCAAGGCTAGGATCAAGAAGAGAGGAGACCTGCAAGCAGAAGGGACAGAGTCAAGGTCACTAGCCAGTGACCACGTGGAACCAGGAAGGAACCAGGCGATGTCGTGAAGATTGCAGGTGAAGGTGAAGCTTGTCGTTGCAGCCACGAGGACCAGGGAACGTCGAGGACGACCAGGACCAGGAGGCGAGCTGTCCCACGAAGGCTCTTGCTGTCGGCGGCGTCGAAGTTGGACTAGGACTCACCAAGCCTTGGCAAGCGGAACCCACGAAGAACGGAGGACTTGCTTCTGGTGCAGACCAGGAAGGTCTGGGGTGCTTCTCTTTTGCAAAGAAGCAGTAGCCAGTCTGGAGGAGCCAAACCAGCGGTGAAGATTTCAGGATGCGTCGTCACAAAGGCCACTAGCCAGCGGGCAAGCAACCGGACGGACGCGGCAAGCAGGAAAATGCAGAAGGGCCCCACGCAGGACTCATGGAGTGTGGGGGGCTGATCTTCGGTGCAGATGGTGCTTGGGGTTGGGGATTCTCAATCCCCGGTGCACAACTTCGAGGGTGCCTCAGAAGCTGCGCTTGAAGATACTAGCCACTTTTCCCAGGTAGCCGGTCCCACGTCTCTCGTAGCCTCCACGGATCTCAGCTCGGCTGTGGATGTGGATCAGGGTCGGAGAAGTCTGGAAGTCAAGGCTCTGGTCGGGCTCTGCAGTCGGTCCCTCGTAGAACTTTAGCAAAGCAAAGGGTAGTCTCTTGATGGTGCCTGTTTGCACAGGGTAGCCACTCCTTGGCCACAAGGGAGATTCTTCAGTCTTCTTCTTTCGTCGAATGTCGAAGGTCCAGAGTTTCTGTTCAAGTTGCAGGTTCAGGATAATCTAATCTCCTGGGGCCCAGCTACCACTCTTATCCAAATCTGGGGGGCTGGGTTACCTGCTAGGTCACGCCTTATGGGTGGGACCTGGGAGGGGGGTGGTTACACCCCCTTCCCTTTGTCCAGTTTCGCGCCAGGACTGGGGCTGGAGTGCCCCAGCACCGGTTTGAACTGGACTATGCATGGGACACCTTGTGTGCCCCAGGCATGTCTCATTCCTTTCAGCCCTCCCTGCCCCAATACACTAAAGTCTGTCTGGGGAGGTGCTAGCACCTCCCCAAGCAGGAAACCTATTGTCCAAGCCTCCCTTGCCGGGATCACTCCCAGTAGCAGGGGGTCAGACTCGTGTATGTGGCAGCAGCATCCATTTTGTGATGCTAAGGCTTGGGTTAGAGTTAAACAGCAAAGTAGGATTTTAACATGTCTCTCCCTCTAGAAGGGAGGAATAATATCCTCATCACCAGAAATGGTATGGGGGTATTATTCCAAAGTGTTAGACACCTTACACAACATGTTTTGATAAAGCCAAACCATAGTTACCATAACCGTTTAAGATTATAAGGCACTTTAAGAGTATATGGTAGGCTATATCATAGAACAGCTATAAGGGCATGGTTCCGAAAGCTGCAGACAGGCTCAGCTCATGCTAGAGCACCATCTCACATGTTACCAAGCACTCTGCCTCCAGGATTGTTAAGGCCTGCCATAGGAGTGGCTGATAGGTACACATGTGTCTATATATAAGGTAGATATAGGTATACTATATCTAAGCAAGGGGTGATTACACGACCTTGCCCCAGCTGAGTGATCAGCCAGTTGTGTCTGATTGGAAGGCCAGACCAGGGGTGGCATAATACATGCTGCAGCCCCTGGGAGGCCTAAGGTACACCTATGCCCTGGGTACCTAGGGTACACTGTACAGGGTCCAATAAGGTGATCCTTACCAATTGTGTATGTACCTAGGGTACATGGAGTCCATTTTAAGGAGAGAGCAGACAGCCTGAGACCCTGAATGGCAGGATCTCAGGCCAACTAAGTCGAAAAACCAGCTAGACACTAGGCAAAAAGTTGGGGGTAACCATAGTCAGATATCCACCTTCCTACAGGATGCATCCCAGGATGTAAGGCCTCAACAACACGGATCTCGCTGTCTTCTCAGCTGCAGTGCCTAATTAAAATTTCAAGTCCGTCAACACAGTTAGCTGACTAGTTGCAGACAATAGGCATTGGGCAAGCCTCAGGCTGAGCCACACAGTCATATCACATAGCTCACAGCCGGCAGACAGGACGATGTAGTGCTCTCAACCCAAATTATTAACTTGAAGTACAGATGAGCTCTCAGCTCAGCTGCCTAAATATAGTAAGTATTAAGAGTCTAGCTGTCAGCATACAAAGTAAGTACTACCCGCTGACTGACTCGACAGCAGCACCACCATCTGCACTGATAGGGCAAGCCTCACCCTAAGGAACTACAGCAAGTGCTGTATTATTTCAAAAGGTATGTCATCACGTGGCTCGTCCATGAACTCAACAGCGTGTGACCTGAGTCCAGACTGTATGAGACTCTCTCTGTCTCACTGTGTGTGACTGCAAAGAACTTCAGCAGGCAGCTGATTCAGACCATGCCAAATTTATAAAGCAAATTTTATTAGCAATCAGTGACATGATTAGGCCGCTCTCTAATACTCACAGTCACTTACTTATATTTCCAAGCTGGAGGGTGGGCCAGCCTGGGCAATTCGGTTTTTGGGCCACCCACAGTCCTGGCAGTGGAGTGGCCGCAACGAATCATCCCGCGGCAAATGGGCTGCGCAAGCTTGATTCTAGAGAGTCAGGCTCACCACCCAGCAGCAGCTGCATACAGTCAGTGCTGTGAATGCTGCTTCGGGCTCCAGCAGCCACTGTGGTCCGTGGGTTGGCTCCCATTTACGTGGGACAATCAGGTTGATTTCAAAATTTGACCGCGGCAGTGCAAGCAGCACTGCTATTTGCCGCAGTTATACTCATCTGGCTGTGCAGCCACCCCTGCTTGCTCCACAGGTGGCAGCAGAATGTAGCGTATGTACCACCTTAGTCGGCCGGGCCGTGATGTCAGGCTTTGACAGTGGAGCAGCGGCGCCGTGCGAGAATGCACTAGGCTTTTACAAAAGAATACATTGTAGCAGCCTCACTGCAGTGCTCTGTGCTGCTGGCAGCACGTACCCGAGCTGGCAAGGGACGTCTGCAGGAGCAGCCCCGGCACAGGCCAGCCACACAGGCCCGCGCTAGCAGCCTTTGCTTGGCCAGTAGTGTACTAGTTTAGCGCTTAGTGTGACAGCAGAGAGTGGCATCATATGCGTGACAATGCATTTCAGTGCGGTGATGCAGAGCACCACACTGAACTGTGTTAGTCTAATGTCTAATCAGTGGTACTTGGCAGGACTGCCTCTGGTAAAGCTCCTCGCCCTGATAGGGTGGCAGTTGATCTTTTTAAATCTAACATACATCTATGGGCCCCAGTTGTTACAAATGTTTTAAGATGTGCGGTGGAGGATATTATGCCCGAGTCTTGGAGGACTGCTACATTAATCCCCATTTTTAAAAAGAGGAATAAATCTTCACCAACTTGTCACAGGCCTATCTCTCTGATAGATGCCTCAGCCAAACTCCTGGGAGGGTAATTGTAGGCCGTCTAGAAATGTGGGCTGAAGAAAATAAGATTATCACCCCTATTCAATTTGGTTTTAGGCCAGGCCTTGGCACTGTAGAACAAGCCTTAAATTTACATCTTATTGTTGGCAAATCCGTAAAGGCAAAAGGGGGAGCAATCCATTTGGCCTTTATAGACCTTTCAAGTGCATTTGATATAGTTATTAAAAATAAACTTTGAGGTATAATGCAGCAGATGGGGGTTGATTTGGGTCTCCTTACTCTAGTGAAGCATCTGCACCACAATTTTACTGTTGCGGTACGTTAAGGCCTGCAAGGGGAATTAACCTCACCAATAAAATCCCTAAGAGGTGTAAGACAGGGATACATTTTAGCCCTGTTCCTGTTTTTAATATATATAAATGGCATAACTGATCATCTTGTACAGGCCGGAGCAAACGTTCTGAGGGTGGGAGAACGATCACTGCCCATACTACTGTACGCTGATGCTGTGGTATTGATCGCTCTAACGCCAAATAGTTTACAGAAGTTGCTGGATCATTTTATGGAGTTTATGGAGGGCTTGGATCTGAAGGTAAATCAGACAAAATGTTCCCATAGTATGGCATGTGGCCTGATTCACACAAAAACTAGGCATTATAGAATGGGGGGGACTTTGCTCAAAACGACAAATAATTTTAGCTATTTAGGTATAGTTTTAAGCTCCCTCCTTAGTTGGAAAGCTCACATACATATTAAACACCAACAAATAAGCAGAATTGCCAAAGCTATTTTCCGCTTTGTAATGTCCCTGCAACATGTGGTAGGTAGGGACCTGCTATTAACATAGGACATGCACTCATGGGTTACCGGAAGTCCCGTGCGACCTCCGCCCGTTTATTTAAGCTCTCTGGCCACGCCTGGCCAGAGAGTGTTGCATTGTGTGGATACCCTTCCGGGTCGTGGGACCCTCAAATTGCTGAGAGACTAGTTACATCCCATCCCAAATCAGTGTCCAAACAGAATGTCAACGACGGGTCAACATACGAAGTCTGCTAGTCTTTGATTCGGCCTGGGGTTTGGTCTCAAGTTGTACCGGTGCTGCGAGTCATGTTGGCTTCTCACCGGGCTGTCTGCTGACACAGCGTCCCTGATGTTTTCTTGTCCACACTCTGTTGGTGAAATGACAGGTTTGTGATTCCTACTTTGAGTGTCCTCTGTATGCAGTGACGGACCACCATTTGAAAGGTCCTCGTCACCTAGGCCACTGGGAGGCGAGGGCTCAGCATCATCCGGTTGTACCCGTTTAAACCAGGATATGTTCTGGGTGATGGTCTCCCCTCCTTTCGTAGCAGGGACGGCAGTCCCGTTGATGTTCAGCACTGTCCACATTCCTGGCTCGTACACTGTGCGGAATTTCCCTCCGCTGCGGCGGTGGAGCACTAGGACGGTACATCCTGGAGCTATGACCCGGGGTCGTCCCTTCTTTGACAGCTATCTTTATTGTTAGTCACAGATCGTCGAATTTGGGTGTCACCGGGATTTTATTTGAAGAAGTACTTGTAAAGCGCAACTGTGACTCTGTGAGGAGTATCCTGGTGCTGGATAGGCGGTGAGAATGAGCCCTATAAGAAATTAGATCAAAGCTAGACAACATTCATCAGAGGCACTGAAAACCCAGGTTTGAAAAGCCTTCCTAAATACAGATTCAGAATTGCATAGCCTAAGATGGGAAGGGAGCAGATTCCAGGCTTTGGCACCCAGGTAAGCCGCAGTCTTACCTCCTTTCAATTTGTATCTAAAGTTGGGGAGTTTAAGCAAATTTGCTGAGAAAGACCTAAGAGGTCTTATTGTAGTATATGGAACAAAACGTGCGGCCAGGTATTTGGGTCCCACATTAAGCTTAGCTCTAAAAGTGATCAAGAGAATCTTAAAAAGGATTCTCTTATGCACCGGGAGCCAATGCAGACTATTCAAAGCAGCAGAGGCTGAAGATCTTCTTGGAAGTTTAAGCACTAGCCGTGCTGCTGCATGCTGCACAACCTGTAGGATTGTACGGTTCTGGCACCCAGCTGTCTGCCACTGGAATGGTGTCTCGCCGTGGCCCAGCCAGCATCAGTGCCCACGGCGACTGTTGTGTTGTGCAGTGTGGGGTACTCCGGTATTCTCTTAGAAATCGGTGAAGGGCTACTTCAGGATCAGATTGTTCTGCCACTGCTATTCGGAGTACTTTGTTTAGTGTTCGCATGAAACGTTACGCCTCACCATTTGCTTGCTGCCATTGTGGGGTGATGCGATGGTGTTTGACTCCTAGCTGTGTTAATGGTTCCTTGAACTCTCCTCCTTGGAACGGTGGCCCGTTGTCGGATTTCACTACTTAAGGTAAGCCAAACAGGGCGAATGCCTTCTCCAGCACGGGTTGCAGGTAATTGAACGATGTAGAGGGTATGACTTCTACGAGAGGGTACTTCGTGTAACTGTCAACTAGGACAGCAGTCACTCTTCTGTCAGGGAAACTCCTGAAGTCTAAACTCACCCATGACCATGGAGAGGGCGCTGGGTCCTCTGTTATAACCGGCGCTGGCGCTTGTGGGCTGCTGGTGAGTTGGCAGGCACGGCAGTTCCAAACTACAGTGTATACGGACGCTTCTAAGCCAGGGAACCACACCTTTTCACTCATCTGTGACTTCATTCTCACGGTCCCCTGATGGCCCTCATGCGCCAGAACTGTCGCTCGTTCCTAGAGGCTTATTGGGATGACGATCCGTGACCCTCGTAGCACCAAACCACTGTCGGTAGTGCTTAACTCGTCGTGGACTCTCCACATTTTCCCCAGCCGGGTTCGGTCTACTTCGTTTCATCCTGTGATGTCTTGGAAGAAACCTTTGCACGATCCACACTGTAAGGCTTCTAGTACTTTCTGAAGTACTGTGTCATTGTCCGTCTCTGCTTTGATCTCCTCTATCGTGAGGGCTCGTGGGCAGGCCCATTGTGATAGCACGCGCACATACTCTTCGGTACATTGTTCCTGTTCGTTGTCTTCTGGGAGACCCTCTGGCGGGTGTTATGACAGGAAGCCGGCCTGATTCTTGGCTCCGGGTCGGTATTTTATCTCCATTTGGTAATGCTGTAGTTGGATCGCCCACCTCTCGATCCTGGGGGGCGGATGCGGAGCTGTGCCTCTGAACAGAGGGAGCAGTGGCTGGTGATCGGTTACGATTTTGAATGGGTGTCACTGATATAAAGGTGAAAATGGTTACACGCCCATTTGATAGCGAGTGCTTCTCGTTCAATTTGGGAGTAACGAGCTTCGGTTGGTGTGAGCGCTTTCTTGCGAACGCTAATGGGGTCCACTTCCCTGGTTCTGTCTCTTGGGCGAGGAGTGCTCCTAGCCCTACAGGGCTGGCGTCCACTATAACTTCCGTCTGTCGTGCAGTGTCGAAGTAGGACATTTCCAGGCAGCAACTTTCTTGGTAAGAGCCCTTAGAGGTTTGGCTATTGTAGCAAGGTTGGGTATAAACCGACTACAGTAAGTAGCCACGCCCATGAAACTCCGGACTTCCGATGCTGTGTTAGGAGCCGGTGCTTGCTGAATGGCTTGCGATTTCCTGGGGTCTACTTGTACGCCGTCTTTACTGAATAAATAGCCAAAGAACTCAATAGATTTTTGAAAGAATTGGCATTTGTCCTGGTGGAGTGTCACTCCATGATCGACTAGGCGTCGTAGGGTGGCTTGGAGACGACGATGATGTTCCTCTAGCGTTGCTGAGTGTATAAGTATGTTGTCACTGACATTGAGGACCCCCTGAAGTCCTGATAACATCTCTCTGACTGCATTTTGGAATATCTCCGCTGCCGAAGAAATACCAAAGTTCAACCGCTTGTAGCGACCTAGTCCTAGATGGGTTGAGAAAGTTGTGATGTACCTACTTTCTTTCGCCAACTTCAGTTGGTGGTAGTTTGCGTTGAGATCGAGCTTTGAAAACCATCTGGTGCCATTGAGATCAGCCAGGATGTCATCGACTGTTGGGGTTAGATGTCGCTTCCGCTTGATTGCTTGATCCGACATGCGCATGTCGATGCAGAGGCGTATCTTCCTGGGCTATTTCGGCTTCTCAGCAATGACCATGGGCGACACCCATGGCATCGGTCCAGTGACCTTTTCTATTACTCCTTGCTGTTCTAAACTCTGCAACTCTTGCACCATGAGCGGCCTGAGGTGGAAAGGTATGCGGCGGTGTCGTAAGGCAACTGGTTTCACAGCCTTATCAATGTGCAATTTTATCGGAGGCCTCTTCATGCACCCAAGGCCTTTGAAGAGTTGTGGGAACAGCTCAATGATGTCATCGTTCCTCAATGTTTTGACTGCGTTGGGAAACGCCACCAGCCCTAGGTCCTCAGCCGTGTGGTGCTTACTAAGATGTCTGCCTCTCGGTCTATGACGTGGAACGTCGTAGTGACTTCGTGAGTGTCGGATTTGACCTGCACCTTCATTTTTCCTTTTTGAGGTAATGGCTTCTGAGTTCCGTATGTTAGGATTTTCACGTTTGGCGGGGTTAACGCTGGCTTTGGCTTCAGTTGTTTGTATTGTTGGCAGCCCATGACGTTTAAGGATGTCCCTGTGTCAATTAGGGCCGTAACTGGTGTCCCTGCGAACTCGATGGCACACGCCGGTTGTGGTCTCCGTCTTCTCTTGAGGTCACTTGCGAATGATATCAGATAGGCTTCTGCCTCATCATCAGTGGATAAGTCTTCTAAATACTGCTTCCGGCTGCAGTTTTCATCACTTTGAGGTTCTCCACCTCGTCGAGTGATAACTGTCGCACTGCTTTAGACGGTGGTTGTCTTCCACGCGCTCCTCTGCTTCGGGCTCCTCCCCGGCAGACACTCGCATAGTGATTGGGGATACCACACTTGGAGCATGTCCGACCCTGTGCAGGGCATCCTTCTGGTGGGTGTTCTTCATTCCCACAGTAGCCACAGCGTGCTCCACACGAGCTCTTGGTTGACCATCGCCCTCGGTTGCTTCTGGAGGGGGTGCGTAGGGCATCTGCCCTTTCCGTTTTGATCGTTACTGGCTTTTCTGCTTGTTGGGCAAGCGCGGCGTCCATGACTGTTGCTCTGGCATCGGACAGTTGGTGTGACCTTGCTAGGATAAGGATGTCTTCCAGGGTGATTCCTGGCTGTCGCAGTATGAGGGTCCGAAGATGTTTGTTGCGGCATCCTTGAATTGCCTGGGCTCTCACTTCCTTATTCTGGTCATTGTCCGTGCAGGTACTGGCCAGTTCTCGCAGGCAAGCGTGGAATATGTCCATTATTTCGCCTTCCCTCTGACGCGCCTGATGGAGCTTGAAACGCTCGTAGTCGGGGTTGAGTTGCGGGTCGAAATGGGCATTCAGCGCCCTGACGGCTGCGTCGTAGTCAGTGGGAGGACCTGTGTTCGGGAGATGAGCAAACAGTTTGTATATCTCTTCCCCATCAAAATGGAGCATAAACGAGCTTTTGACTCCGCCATCTGTCTCACGAGTCGCGGTGAAATAGTTGCTGAGCCTGCCAAGCCACACCGTCCATCTGGGTGACGCCGTGGTAGGATCGATCAGCTCGCTGAACGGGGGCAACGCTGTAATCTGGGAGTGCTACGACGTGGGCTGCGTCACATGTGGAGCAGGGGGCGCATTCTGTTGGGCCACGGGCGCGGCAGCGGCCCCAGGGTTGGACATGGTGGCCTTTTGGAGGGGTCAGCAACGTGGTTCCTGCCGCAGGGTCAGCAGAGCTGGGGAAAGGAACTGCCTGGATCCACCTTCCTTATTGCACTCTCCTAGGATGTCAATGTAATGACACTCACTCCCCCCAGCAGGTGTTTCCCCCCTGCGCGTGTGCACCACAGCCAGAGTCACTGGGCACGTGTAGGGAGAGTCACTGGGTACATGTAGGGACATGCTTCTCTAGGAAATTAAAACACAAACCTCTTTCGGAAATATCCGCTCTGTTTAAATCTAAATGTATTTCAGCTGCTGCTTACGGGGTTGGTGTGTGTGGGTACCAAAAATCAGACCTTCTCCAACATATTGAAAACAGATTTGACGTAGGCTTCTGGCAGTTCCCAAAATACTGCAAACTTGATTTGCCATGAAGAGGTGGGCATACCCCATTTCGGGGACCAGATAAAAATTGTCCCTCTTCTATTTTGTGTTAAATGTTGATTGAATCCAGAGGCAGCATTGGTGAGAGAGTGTATGGCTGACTGTTTAGCTCTCCAGAATTATCTAAATATACCATGGCTGGCATATGTTAAGAAATGCTTTCATAATTTGGCAGCACAACATGCCGAGTTGTGCATTGATGTAAGACTGGGTGGTGATTTAAAACTGGAAACTGTGGAGAGGTATTGTTGAGACACGGAGTCCGATCACGTATGTAGAAATGAGGCTGACTCGTAGGTAGGGTTCTTAAGATTTATTCTATACAGCCCCACACAGAGTGAGGTGCACCAGTCAGGGTTAGGACGTCAATAATGACAGTTGGGAGTTGGGCACCATAATAGTTGGAAAAGTGGAATGTTGGGGAACCAATGGGAGGGGGAGGAGAACAAAGGGTGCTCTCGTGCAGGAGAGCTCGTGGGCATCAGCTGTCACGCGCTGGATACAGCTCGTGCATATTACAATAGTGAATTACAACACATCTTCCACTCTTGAGTGTTTAACAGCAAAAATGCATTACAACACATATTCTGTTCTTGAATGTTTAACTATAAACAACTAATCACAAACAAAATCGTCATAACGTTTAGGTTTGTTGATGGTTCTGCCAAACCTTTCCTTGACCCTGTGAGGGTCATACACACCTTCTGTGTCGGAGTGGGGATCGTTACAGGTTCTACCGAGCCTACCACTGAAACTTTGACTGTCAGATGAGACTTTAGAGTCAGAATGTGAATCACCATCGCAACTCTGATTAAGCACCGGAGCGCGAGGACTGACATCAACTAACTGGTCTGATGTGTGACAATCAGTGGAGTCAGTGATGGGTGGGTGATCTTGTACATTCTCATTTCTGGGCATAGAACTCTGGTCCTTTCCAGTTTCGTCGTAATCGACCCACAAGTCTTTGCTGGTTCTATTATGCTGAAATTGACTCGGTTCTTTAGCCTCTAGATGATATCTGGCCAACCTGTTCATGTGCCAGTCCTTGCCATCACTGAGTCTGGCAGTGTTGTTGTAAAGTTTGCTGATGTGGAGAGGAGCGGTGAATCTGCTTTCTCCTTTCCTAACTTTCCTTTCAAGGCGAACTTTGACTAGATCACAGATTCTAAAGGAAAGTTCTTTTACTCCATGTTTGGAGCCGTACCAATCTTTATAGCATTTTTGCGCCTTGACAATGTTATTTCTGATGGTGTCTGGTGACCATTCCAACTGTTTGGATGCTGGCATCCAACCCAGGTCTTTGCTCAGGGTTGTCTGCTTCTCATGAGGACAAAGGGTGCTGTACAGGTGCTGGCACAAGGGGAAATCCTGAATGCCCAGATACGTTTGAACAATTCCTCCTCCCAGTTGAGTTTGCCATTCCTTGACAATTGTATGTGCCCTTTCAAGACACGCTTAAAGCGTTCGATGAGGACATTACCTTCAGGATGATAGAGCGAGGTGGTGTGGTGGGTGATGCAATTCTCTCCCATGCCATTGTGGGGGGTTTAAGGGGAGAGAGTGGAACCCTGGAGGATTTAAGGGTCTTGTCAGAATCATTGCAGTCCCCACAATTTCTTATTAGGATTTCGATCTGCTTGTCAATACCAGGCCACCAATAGCTGGTTCTGACTCTCTGCTTGGTTTTTGAGATACCAAGGTGACCTATGTGGCACAAGTTAAGAATTTTGTTTCTGAGTGTAATGGGGGCTATGGCTTTGCCAATCCTGTCCAACACTCCATTTTCCAAACTGAGTTCATTTCTTATTTCCCAATAGACTTCAACATTATCGTGAAGGTGTCGTTTCTCAGGCCAGGTGCTGTTGATGTATTTGCATAATTCCTGCAGTGTGGAATCTCTTGACATGTGTTGTTCCCACTCTTTCGCCGAGATCCCATCAAGGTCTGAGTTGAACTGTAGTGCTACTTTTTCAGCTTCTTCTTGGCTATCTAGGATTTCATTGTGCGGTAGGGGAAATCTGCTTAGGAAATCAGCCACCTTGTTCTTGACTCCTGGCCAGTATTCAGCTGTGTAGTTGTAGTCCAAAAATGTGATAGACATTTTACTAAGCCGCGGGGAAGCATTCTGCAGGCCAGAGACAGAGAGGATCTTGATTAACGGTTTGTGGTCTGTGCGCACGTGTATGTTGTATCCCCAAATGTACGCTCTGAAGTAATTCAGCGCCCACGAACAGGCCAGCATCTCGCGTTCAGTCACCGAGTAATTGCCTTAAACTGTACGTTTTCTCTGAAAAGTTTCTGATGAACTTTGAGTAGTACTCAGTTAAGCCGAGGAAGGCTCTCACATCCTCTTTGTTGGATGGGAAGGGAGCATTGAGGATGGTATCAACTAAGCCCTGTTTAGGTTTGATACCTTCATGACTAATCGTGTTCCAGGTAAACCACTTTATTTTGGGAAAGTTTACATTTGTCTAACTCCACAGTTAGCCCATGTTTTTTTAAATTATCCAATACTTGCCTGAGGCGTGTGTCATGTTTCAACTGGCTGCTGCCCATGACCAAGATATCGTCTTGGAAAAACCTCACACCATCAACGCCATCAAAGATGGATGTCATGACTCTTTGGAAAAGCGCTGCGGCCGAGGCCAGACCAAACGGTACTCTGGTGAAACGATAACAGCCGAACGGCGTGATAAATGTTGTGTACTTTTTGCTGTCCACGTGTAGCGGTATCTGATGATACGCGGATTTTAAATCAATGATGGAAAATACAAGCATATCATTAGTGGCATTGAACCTTTCACAGATACGAGGCAAGGGGTACTGATCAACGATTATATTATTGTTGAGGTCTCTGAGGTCTATGCAGAGTCTGATTTTTCCGTTGGGACGTTTGACGACAACCAGGGGAGAAACCCACTCTGCGGATTCAACTTTTTTGATTATTCCGTCATTGACCAGTCTGTTAAGTTCCACCTGGACGTCGTTTCTGACAGAAACGGGTAGATGTCTCACTTTGTGAATGCATGTGATGGCCGAGGCTTTTAATTCAATTTTATGTTGGAACCTGTTTAGAAGGCCCACTTTGCCAGAGAACACTTCTGGGTAATCTCTGTGGATGGTGTATTTGCACGAATCATCTATGGACAACACAGGGTCAGCACTATTGGGTTTGAGAATGATGCCCAGGTCAGCTTGGTCACACCATCCTAATACAGAAGGGCCTTTTTTAGCTACAAAGAGTTTACAGAGCGCATTCCTGTTTTTGAATTCAAATTCTAGTTAACGGGTTCCTAAGAACTCAATATTATCACCCGTGTAACTCCTTGCGATTACATTGGACTTTTCAAGTGATGCTCCAATTTTGCCCACAAATTGCTGTTTCCATACATTCTCATTAATTATCGTGAATGGGGAGCCTGAGTCAGCCATTATGTTCATGGGTACTCCGCCCAATCTTATTTCACACACAGGTTTTTTGATCCTGGAAGGAGTGAGTTCAAGTATGTTGTATTCGATGGAAAATACAGAGTTGATGCTGTCAGATTCAGAGTAGTCTGAATTCTCTGACCCGGAGTCGTTCTCCTCTTGGATTGTTTCACAGGTTTGCTATGTTTAGAGAACTTTCTGTTGCATACATTTGCAATATGACCTGTTAATCCACAGGACGTGCACTTTTGATGTCTTGCAGGGCATTTTATGAAGTCTGCGAAGTGGGAGGGAGACCCACAACAATAACATTTGCTTTCCGTGTTATTATTGTTTTTCTTAACGAGAGTCTTCTCGTTGTTGTGTTTCATCTTGTAGGGTCCACTTTTCTTGTGAGAATCGCGAGGAGTTTCACGAGTATTTTCCTTGGACCTCTGTTTGCTTGCATTAGATGAATTGATTGCTTTTACTACATTGGGCTCGTCAAGGAAGGCCTTGGCACATCTGCCAGTAAGTTCTGCTTTTTAGGTCTCGCCTGGCGTAAGACTGCGCAGACATGCGCAGTCTCGCTGGCGAGATTTAATGATTTAGAGGAGATTTCTGTAGTGTGCTTTAAGCCACGCCCCTCTTTTCCATTGGCTGGTGTCACCGTTTATGCTAAACGGTGGCCAGCCATTGGAAAAGAGCAGCTAGTGACGTACACTTTTCTCTTTTAAAGCTGTCCCAGTTGAACTGGCTCGGTTCCTTTACGTCTGTGGTAAAAGGTTTTCTTATCTTTACTGGGCCATGTGTTTCAAACACATGGCCCCATAAAGACAAGAAAACCTTTCAGGCGTGGCCTGCCGCTGCCAACAACCCTCCCCCTGTGAGGCCTGCTTCCCCGCCTTACCCCGTAACCCGACGTTTTGCTGCCCATCCTTACGCCTCCCCCCAGCGCACCTCGGCGCTCCTTTGCCTCAGACCTTGTTTAAACGGCCACTATGTCAGTAAGCGGATAATTTGTCCCACAATATTCACCGTTTACCTCAAGTTGTGGCTGCAGTCCTGCGAGTGCCCCCTACAGTCACGCTACAGGGTGTCGCATGCGCGTGCACGGTTTCTGCGGACCGGAAGTTGGTAGCGGCGCGCTGCATCCTCTTCCTGGACGGCTTGAGTAGGGAGAAAATGGAGGCCCCGCTGAGCGCCTCTATGTCTGCGGCGCTGCGGAGAGCGGAGTGAAGGAGCCGCAGCTGGGCCCAGAGGAGCCGCCCATGCAGCGCCGCCGCTCGGCGCCTTACATTAATGAGGTGAGAGAGGGTGTACAGGCGGTGGATTTGCAGAGAGGGGATGCACAGCCGAGACCCCAAGACTGGGCGGTTGGAGGGCAGGTAGGCTGCACGGCCGGGGCACGATTTACGTTGTAGAGAGGGCTGAGAGCAAGGACAGGGATACCATGTCGGGTTCTCTGCTGCAGGACGAGGTTCGGGTGTGCGACAGGCTGCCCAGTTCAGTGTTTGTACCGCGGAGGCGCAGGTCTCTGCATTATGACACTTCTATTTGGCATGTCGTTTTCAGTATGGATTCCCCATTGCCTCAAATATTTATCACCCCAGTTACAGCAATGCACTTCGCCCCCTTCGCATGTACAGCCCCATTAATATGCACCGCCCCTTCTCACAAATCTGCAGTATTGCCTCACCCATACAGTAGTGCGTGCACTGCACCCCAAACATGGTTGCAGTACTTCTTGAATGTACAGGGCCCTCAACCGCGGCGTACCTTTTTCCCCTTAATAATCAATCCCTCGAAGACGTGCATGATCCCTTTAAGACGTGCACAACCTTGCACTGTGCTTGACATTGCCCTTCCCTCCTGTGTATTTATGAGGCCTAGAAGGAACCATAATTCCCCTGAGGCTGCATGTTAGGGGGTTTGGGTAAATGAGACCTGAAGTAATGTGTATCTTTATTTGCACTAACAGCATCTACCTGTACAAGCCAACGAGTAGGTATAAATGTAGTGCCTTTCTATAGTTACAGTGGGTGTTGTGATTAAGCATTAAGTCAGTGACTGCTTGGTGGCAAGGAAAGGGTGCCACCCACAACCTTACAACAGCTTTTTGGCTGCAGCTTGGATCCAGCACCTGTATGCTAATCTTGCAGAAAATAGTCGGTTATGATGGGATACTTTTGAGTTTGGGATAGGGAGCCCCCCCCTCTCCCGAAAAGCTTTTGTTGCAGTACTACCCCAACCTTAGGGACGTATCCCAAGATTTCTGCATGCAATACGTAAAGCTTACTCTGCCACCTTGCCAAATGCGTGTTTCCGGGTTATTCCTTATTGCCGTACTTAACCATTAGAGGACTAATATAGTGCTGCAGACACCATTTTATCTGCCACACAACACTATCACTATATATTTGATCATCCTTCTTTTTCTGTTTCTGAATGTCCTATGTCTTCCAGACCTTGCTGATAGTTCAACAGTCCGAGTGTAATGTGTTTAAACTAAGAGACACTATGGTGTATGTTATGTCAATTATTTGCGTATAGCACTCTCTCACCAATGGATTCTTGACACTTTTTACTGAGACATAAACAATTCAAGCCTATGAGCGTCAAAGAGAGTATTAAGTGAAATAACAGGCTTGGCTAAATATCCGTTTTTAGATTTTTGGGGAAGGACTTATGGTTGATTTAAGTTGTGGATTTTGGCCATTATAGAATTCCAGATGGCACAGGCTAATCTTCCAAAGCTGCGTCCACCCTTTTTGGTTTTGTGTGTGAATCTTAAATTGCGTGTTCGTATGTACTTTACCCTTTTTTCAGAAACAAATTGAGTTGCTCACCCTCCCAAACTTTAAACAAGCATTGGCATAGCCAATAGGTCTCGCCTTTGGGACCTTATAAGTGTTTAGGTACGTAGCACATTATGTTGGGTGCCACAACATCTACTGTGTGCGGTGTAAGCCCACAGAGTGGATACAATCTGTGCTGCATAGGCTCTACCTATACAAGCATTTGCAATGCAACAGGTCTCGCATTAATGCGAGTTTAAGCTATTGGCATTGTAAATGACAATGCCTTTTATTTATGTTTGAATAACGAAACCAAAATAAAAGGCATTGTTATTTGCAATGTCAATAGCTCAAACTCGCATAAATGCAAGACTTTTATTAAGTTAAAGCCATTTGCTTTGCTAATGGTATTATATAGCAAAGCAAATGACTTTAACTTAATAAAAGGCGAGGCCTATTGCATTTTCAATGCTTGTTTAACTAGGGCAACCCCTTCTTTCAAAGGAGATTCACAATTCACCCAAAGTTTGTCTTGAATATTGGGATTACTAGCGTGCATAATTATCTGGTCACGTACGAACTCCTCTTGTAATTGTCCAAATATGCATGTTAGAGCTAAATTATTCAAGGCGAAGACATATTCGTCGATGCTCTCATCTTTGCCCTGTTTCCTTCTTGAAAATTTGTAGCGGTCTACAGCGACGCATACAATTGGTGAAAAATTAGCATCTAAGTCTTCTAAAGCATGCTGATATACATCATCACCCTCCCTAACTTTCTTTTCAATGCTATTGTATGTTTTTACACCTCCTGGACCCAAACAATACAGTAACACTTTTTTCTTCTTCGCAGGAGTGAAATCCTCATCCTCCATAGTTTCAATGTAATTGCAAAAATACTCCTTCCTTTCCTTCCATGGCATGCATGGTGCGCCTTTGAGGGGAAGAAAGGCTTGTGGCTGTGCGAGGTTCAAGGAGCTTAATGCACACATGATGGATAATAAGGCATTGCAAATATGGAGTAGGAGGAAGGAAAATACAGCTCTTTGAAACAATAGATGAGGTTAGTGTATGTGTCACTGGAGAAACGAAATCGGTGCTGGATGATGAAGGCGACACACCCATGGATTATGGCACAGGAAGGAAGTGTGCGTGCTCTTGCAAAGATGACATGCAGGTATGTCCCCCAAACGTAGAAGTATGCGTGAACAGTCAAGAAACACACTGAATGTTACTGGGTGAGTGACACACAAGAATCCACTAAATATGTGCACCGAATTATTTATGTGGTGTGCACATCACTGTGATGTGTGCAACAGCCTGCTGTGAACTCGTAATGCGGCGGTCTCCCGATGTGTGGCACGATCCAAAATGGCGCCTGACGCTGCGTTTCAGTGACATAACGCGCACGAGGAGTGCGCAGATGCTTGGCTCTGTGAGGAAGGCAAAGGCGAAGATATGACGGCTCAGAAGGTCACGCAGGAACATAGTGTAAACCGCAGTGAGGGGCTGTAGAGGTAGTCCGCTCGTCGCCACTTGTAGAAATGAGGCTGACTCGTAGGTAGGGTTCTTAAGATTTATTCTATACAGCCCCACACAGAGTGCGGTGCACCAGTCAGGGTTAGGACGTCAATAATGACAGTTGGGAGTTGGGCAGCATAACAGTTGGGAAGGTGGAATGTTGGGGAACCAATGGGAGGGGGTGGAGAACAAAGGGTGCTCTCGCGCAAGAGAGCTCGTGGTCATCAGCTGTCACGCGCTGGATACAGCTCGTGCATATTACAATAATGCATTACAACAATGTACAAAATGCGATTACAGGTATGTTCATATATCTACGACCAAATCCTTTTAACCATATTTGATCTGCTTAGAGAGCATGTTTCACCGTTCTTATTTTACACTTTTTCAGATTAAATTATATTCATTTTAAAGCTGCCTTTCCACAACCATGTACATGGAATCATGATTTACAAAATAGCGAACAGTCTTTCATCTCCTTTAGCGGTCGGTCAAGGTGTTCCTCAAGGCTCTATACTTGCTCCCACACTGTTCAATCTATATTTAGAACCGTTGGGAAATCTCCTGAGTAAGTCCGGGATCCACTATCATCTATATGCGGACGACACTCAAATCTACCTTAAGGTGGCCTCCACTCACGATCTCTCCTTCCTAAGCTCTACTCTCGACTCCATTCAAAACTGGATGTTAACTTATCAACTGATCCTGAATCCCTCCAAAACTGAATTCCTCCTCCTCTCCTCCTCACTTTCTCCTCCCCCAGTGCAATCATGGATGGATCAGATTAATCTACTGAACAATAAACCCATCATTGTCGAGAGCGCAAAATCCCTTGGTGTCATACTCGACAAAAAACTCAATCTACTCTCCCACATCAATTCCATTGCAAAGTCTGCTCGATACCAACTGCGCCTTCTTTGGGGGATTCGTCGCTTCTTCCCGGAGCACAACCTTAAAACCCTGGTCCAATCGCTGGTTCTCTCCCGATTGGACTACTGCAATTCTCTTCTTACTGGCCTCCCCAAATCCCACCTGTCCCCCCTGAAGTCTGTTTTCCATTCAGCAGCTCGTTTCATATATGGGGCCAAAAGAAGCGACCACATCACACCCATTTTATCCACCCTCCGTTGGCTTCCCATAGAGGCAAGATCTATCTACAAGACTGCCTGTATCACCCATAAAGCCTTGCACTCCTCCTCCCCTCGCTACCTGGCGAATAAACTGAAACTCTCTGGAGGCTCCAGACCATCCACTTTCAAGAAGGAAAGATCGATGGCCCAATCCTTTTCAGGCAACGCGGTGAGAATCTGGAACTCACTTCCGCCTCAGCTCCGGACCACCACCTCTTCCCAGGCCTTCAAAACTGACCTTAAAGCTCTCCTCCTTCAAAGACACTTCCAAATTTAATTCACGCCCTCTATTTTCTGAAGGAAGTCCTTCCATTATAGGAATTTCTGTTCTCCATGCCTATAGAAGTGCCTTCCCAGTGTGTTTTTGTGTTTTGAGTGTCTGCCACTTAGTGCAGTATTAAACCTCTACTTGTACTTTATACTCTTTTGTAACATGCACACGTCACCCTTCCTTTTGTAATGTATCGTTTGTTACCTCTTGTATTTTGTTTGCTTTTGATACACACACAACGGCCACCACTGCCTCATGTAACGTAACTTTTGTTTTAGTGTTTTGAGTGTCTGCCATTTATTGCAATTTTTTTTACCTATGTGTACTCTGTATGCTCTTGTAACCTGCACACGTCACTTTTTCCTTTTGTAACGTATTGTTTGCTACCTCTTGTATTTTGTTTGCTCTTGATACTTGCACAATTGTCTCATGTAACGTAACGTTTGATTGTGTAACTTGCTCACTTGTAATTTGTCTCCTTATGTATCATTACTGTTCCTATTGTGAAGCGCTCTGACACCTTCGGGTAAAGTCCGCGCTATATAAAAACGCATTTAAATAAAATAAAAAAAAGAGGGGTAGAACCCCCTTGGTAATTAATCCCCGAGTTTCAAGCCTCCTTTTTCCGTGGCTTCGCCTCTTTTAGCATTGTGGCTCTTCCGACACCTGCGTTTACTGTCCCGTCTACCATCTAATTTTCTTATCCATTTTGAGCGTACTACGGGTATAGTTTGAATAACATGCGCAACTGGCTACAATTTTGATAGGCTTATTCTACCTTTTTACAGCCGTCCGTTCAGTTCTAGAAAGTACTAGGCACTGACGCAGAGCAGGGTACGACCTAGTCACGTGACTTTTCGTCGTTGCTAAGGATTAACCCTTCGAGAGAACCTACTTTCTATCACGTCGATAGGCCGTAGGGCAAGACTTATCGTGTTTGCGTCACTTCCTGCTGAAACGTCGCAACCCTTTCTCGGCGCGTGCTCTGCTCAACCTACCGGGTCCTCCCTTCCTTTCTTTTCGGATTCTGGACATGGCGGCTTTTGAAGGGCCTCTGGCCGTGCTGGGCGAGCGCACCTCGGGGGAGGCGGTCCGCAGCCAGAATGGTAACTTCTTTGTGTTTGTTCGCTCACGGGTGGGCAGGTGACGGTTAATCCAAGCAGCTAATTAGCTCTTCCAACAAGCACGGTGCGGCTGGGGTCGGTGCCCAGGACTCCCCAACTGCCGTTTGTAACTCTTTTTGACGTTCAGATCTAGTCGCCACCCATGTCTTCTGCACTGCTGGCACTGTTGGGGAATTATGACTCTTTGGATTTTTTTTATTGTCCCGCATCCTCAAAAAGCTGCTGCCATAGAGATTCCTTTCGATTACAAAAGAGCGCAACATTCTATTATTTTACTGCACTGCGTTGGCCAGTAGATTAGAAGTTAATTTTCTATTAAATGGCAAGGTTGAAACAAAACATCTGACTGGCTACAAGATCTTGACTAAAATTAGTTGTAATCTTGATAGGGACCTCTAAATGAGAGCTCTTTGAATAATTCTGAAATGCATCACTTGTGTACACTGTTCGTTTTCTAATGAGTGATGCAAACTGCAGATTCATCGGCCTACAGCCCCCCCCTTTTCTACCTCTTCCCTTTTATGGCAACGGCGTTTGCAAGAGACCTAGCAACTAACCAACAAGCAGCGTCTTGAAAGCCTACGCAGCTGCGCTATGGTGTTTGGGAAGGTTAAGGCGGTTGATCAGTTGCTTCTATCTCCATAGAATTCAATGTTTTGTTAGATACAAAGCCTGCCCGTCATTGTAGAATTATCCCATAATCTTTTTCATGGTGATGTGCATTTGCATTTTTCATCTATAAAACAGCACATTCCTTTATAGAGAAAGGAATGTCATTTTTATACATTTAAAACCTCTGCGTGCCCATGAGTGTCGTCCTGCTTTTCGCTTTTCCCTAGAGCGTCTTAATTTAACGTTGTTTGGTCATCTCTTATAAATATCCTTACGTTTTATAAACTTCAGATCACATTTCAACCCAGAACACATAATGTTCCTGTAATTTGTGTTGTGAGGCTAAATTTACACGTGTCACATCTGCACCACAAATCGTGAGTAAAGCCCCACCGTTATTGACCATATTTCGACCATTGTGCAAAAGTGGACATTTGATGCATGGACTAATGCCCCCCCCCCCCCCCCCCGCCTCTTAGCAATTAGGTCTTTTACTAGAGGCCGCGTAATGTTCTTAAGCACGGTGATTGTAATGCATGTTTTCATTGTCCAGGAACTTGGTCACAAAAGAATAACGGGTATGGATAATTTCTTCCTGGACGTCCTACTTGTTTGTACGATAATTGACGGACAGCAGTTTTATATTTTTACCTGTTAAATTATTATGCATACTTTTTGACCGTGAGTTTTCACTTTGCTTATTTGATTGTTTTCTTATTGAATAGTTGGGGCGGTACCTTGGCGGCCCAGTTTCCTATGTATTTCCATTTATTGAGCTAACAAGTTTCATAGTCCTACGGTTCATCGATATCCAGTATATTTTGATTTGGCTTTCTTTTGAGTTTTTTTCCGCCTGGAATCCCTGGGACTTTTTCTTATTAGGTCTCACTTACGAGGGTCCGGTGTCAAAGACCATTTTTTGATAAACAATTTTTTTGTTTTTTAAACAAAAAATACCAGCAAGTAGTCAAATACAGTATACCACAGCATTCGTCTGACATTTCCTTTTTACATATATGGGGGAGATGGGTTTGCAGTACACTGTCCTACTGACCCTCACACAGTTTCGGAAGGAGATAAGTTCATTCTATCTGCTTCATCATTTGCCCCAGACCTTACGGTATTTAGCTGGGCACCCTATAGCCTCGAACAGTTTATCTTGTGCTGCGCACCAGTCCACACCTATGCACCATTTTGTTATTCCAGTGGTTACCAGATTTATCCAACTAGCCGCAATATCTCACTTGGCCACCATTATGGCAGTAGTAAGAAATTGTTTGTCAGCTCGGGAGACATCTAGTCCATCCATAATTCCCAGGAGTAAATTTAAGGGGCTGTGCGGGACCTACCAGCCCAGGACCTCTGTGAGTTCTTTTTCTATGGCGTCCAAATAGTGTGCAATGACTGGGCAGTCCCATACCATGTGAAAGAAGTCTGATTGGTTGTGATCGCAGCGCGCACAAGATGTATTTAACTTCTTACCTGCGCTAAAGAGGCGCTTTGGTGTTAGGTAGCATGTAAATAATGTAGTTGGACCAGACGGAGCCTGGCGGAGGTGGTGACTGTCTTGGGTGCCATTAAAGCGTCTCCCCAGTCTTCCTCTTAAAGAGGTCCCACCCAGTGCTCCCATAAGTTTCGTAGCCGGTTTAGTGTGTTTGGCACGTTGTTGGTTAGGGAGCGGTAGATACAAGAGACACCCCCTTTCCTAGGTTGCCTGTCATAATCTGCACCTCAATGGGGCTATACTCTGGGAGGGATGTGCCCTGAGGTACGTGTAAGTAGAGGGCGTGACATAGCTGCAGATATCTATAAAATTATGAGGGGTGCAAGGAATAACAGGTTTGCAGGCCTTGGTAAGTGTGCATATGGTGGCTCGTCCACACGTCCCCAAGCTGCAAGATACCCATGAGGTCCCATGGCCGGAATCCCTCCAGGCCACTGACCTCACAAAGCCAGGTCCCCTGCCAAAGTGGTGTGTATTGGGTCAGTTTGTTCATCCATTGGGTGTGGCGCGCCAGGCTAGGAGAATCGTCTGCTTCAGTCTGCATTGTCCAGGGAATACTTCCTCTGTACCTCATCGCCCGGTTCCAGGGTAGACCCAGACCGCCCAGTTCAAGTCTGAATGCTGGGTCCGACCAGCCACCGTTAAACCAGTCATGCATCGTGAGTAAGCGGGTTGCCAGATAGTATAGCTATAGATTGGTCATGCCCATGCCACCATCAAAGGACGGAATCAGGCACTGTGATAGGGCTAAGCGGGGTCTCCGTCCACCCCAAAGGAATTTTGTTGTCAGACTGTCAAGCTCTTTAAACCAGGTCCGTGGGAATTGAAGAGGGGTGTTTTGGATCATGCAGAGGAACCTGGGGAGTATCATCATTTTGAAGAGGGAGACTTCCCATGGGATTAACCGTTAGTGTTTGCCACTTATGGAGATCAGCTCGGGCTTTCTTCCCGTGAAAGACCTTTTTTAAGACTGATCAAAAGCTTCCAATGGGCCTACTGCCTGCCCATTCCTTACTATTAGTTGGTCTTATTTTCACTCTCGTTTACTGGCTTCTTATTCTACGGCATGTTAACTTATTGATTCTCTCCAGTAACATACCCTCTTTATCATCCTTTGAATGGATGATTTCTATCTTTCTACTACTCAAATTAACAAATGTTGTTTCTTTTTGATCATGAGAATGCATGTGTGTTTCATATCTCTCCCGTCTGCTTTCCCCCCACTAATGCCAGCCCCTTCAATTTGTGTTGCTTCTCTCTCGCTCTGTTATGTACTTCTGCCTTACTCCACGCCCGTGCTCTGGGTTGCTGTCTTCCTCATGTGCTGCTCACTTACCCATGTTACTGTCTCCCTTGTCTTCTGCTTTTCCTCTCCACCAGATTTATTTTAATTTTAATGCCTCCTGTGTTTTTTTTTCCTTCCTCCTCTGTTGCACCTACATGTTACTTAGGTTAAAATTGCTGTGATCCCCTCTGCTTTAAATTTAGATTTTGCGGTAGTGAAATGTAATTTTTTTTTATTTTTGCCATTTACTGATCCATCTTGCATGACGCCTGCATAATTTTGTATGTGCGCACGCACATTCATCATGACACATCCAGTGCATATATGGTGATGCATATGCTCACCAACATTTTTTAAATTTTATTTTGGCTGATGCTGCACAGTTGTCAAATGTTTTTTGTCGGTGCTTCACTCTATCTGCAGCAAACGCCACAAGATAATGGACAGTGTGCAGAAACTTTTCAAGCACTTGGCCCCAGTCAAGAGATTTGGGTTAAATCTATCATTTTTTTTCTCACCATGCAACCCCAATTTGGACTAAGCCATATGCAAATCAGTCTTGACCTTATTCCTCGTGTGAAAACCCCAGCCCGAATTGCCAGGCCAACTCCTTCCTGAACTAGAAACAATCACAACAAAAAATGAATGTGTCCATCTGTGACTAAACTGGTGCTCATGTATAGAGCTCTGATACCATATATCTTTGTGTCTAGTTCACACTAAATAAAACAAAACAAAAAAAGCATCCTGAAACTGGTTTCCTGGTATCACCCGATATCAGCCAGGCTAGCTTGAATCCAGTGGCACAGTGAATAAGGGACCCACGTTTAGGCACATCATGGCCACTTAGGGCAATCCTAGCAAACACAGCAAGATGATGGGCGGAATGCTGAAACTACTGGGGGTGAATGTTTTTTTCAGCACTTGTCCATCAATTGTACTTTTTGCATCCATCTGCAGACAGCAGAAGCAAAGTCAATAGGTTCTAAAGGCACAGCTTGTTAATTTCTTCTTTATTACAGCTTAAAGTAAATGTGGTGGAGGGTTGTGACTTTGGCTGACGAGCCCGGTGTCTGCACCTGCGCGCCTTGGAAGGTATTTTACCTATATATATGGCAGTCATCGGCACCCCGCATACCTACCTGCTCCCTGCTGACGAGAGGCAATTACCTCGAAACACGTGTCCAGGGATGGCATTATATTTCTATATACTCGTGGCGTAGGCGTACTCACCGTAGCCACTACACTATCCAGAATCCTTTGGGGTTATTTGCAGCATGACGAGCAGTGTCGCGACCCATTTACGTAAATCACTAATAGCTCATTCGAGCGACTTTGGCTGACGAGCCCGGTGTCTGCACCTGCGCGCCTTGGAAGGTATTTTACCTATATATATGGCAGTCATCGGCACCCCGCATACCTACCTGCTCCCTGCTGACGAGAGGCAATTACCTCGAAACACGTGTCCAGGGATGGCATTATATTTCTATATACTCGTGGCGTAGGCGTACTCACCGTAGCCACTACACTATCCAGAATCCTTTGGGGTTATTTGCAGCATGACGAGCAGTGTCGCGACCCATTTACGTAAATCACTAATAGCTCATTCGAGCGACTTTGGCTGACGAGCCCGGTGTCTGCACCTGCGCGCCTTGGAAGGTATTTTACCTATATATATGGCAGTCATCGGCACCCCGCATACCTACCTGCTCCCTGCTGACGAGAGGCAATTACCTCGAAACACGTGTCCAGGGATGGCATTATATTTCTATATACTCGTGGCGTAGGCGTACTCACCGTAGCCACTACACTATCCAGAATCCTTTGGGGTTATTTGCAGCATGACGAGCAGTGTCGCGACCCATTTACGTAAATCTCGAGGGTTGTGACCTCGTCTGTAAACAACGAGGCTCAACTGAAGAGCTGTGTCCACATTCTCAGAACCTTCTCCATTCCCTTTTAAGGTTATATTGCAATTTTGTTTTTCTAATTTAGTTCATTTTATTCTCTGTTAGTGTTTTAAACATATGCATATGGATGTTGGAAAACAAGTTATGATCTTGTGCGTTCAGATGTTTTGAAAGGAGTTATAGATCATAAAAAAATGTGCAATGCTGTCATATATAGGAAGGAGGATAAATTATATTCACTCATTTGTAGCACAGTACTGATGAAATAGCAGTTGGTGTAGATTAACCATGTAAAGAGATTTCCGTTTTGTCCTTGCTAAATAGCAAATCTAAATCTTCAGCTGAATAGCCAGTGAAGGACGGCATTAAGTTATTCTATTTCTTACTTGATTATTTTGCAGTTAACCAGTGTATTTTTTTCTTTTTCTTTTTTTTCTTTGTTCAAAAGGGTTGTTAAAGATTTCTAGCATATTATATAAGCATGATTCTTTGTCAAATTAGTTTGAATTTAATTCCTCTTTCAGTCTTGATAATACAGATTGTTAGGTCTCTGCTTCAGGCAACTCTTAGCTTTTGGTCAAAGATCTGTTGTGTTCGGCGCTAATGCTCAGAGTGGTCTTTGAGTCACTCTGTTGCTTACAATTGGTTGGCTTTCTTGTCAGTCTCATATTCTTGCTTATTTTTTTCTATTTTTATTTTTTTTCCTACTTGTGTTGTCACTGTCCAGGAGCATTGCTTCTTTAATATTCTTTCAATTGAATGACTTGGATCCTTCAATGGCTTCACATTAGAATGCTACTTTTTATGTCTGGCTAGACTGCGCAGCAGAAGAACAGAAAAGATCTTTTGGAGGCACTACAGTGAAAGGGCCTTTAGCTCCTCTGAAATGTAGATACTTTTGGCTACAGATTTCAGTTGGTCTGATGTTCTGCACTTCTGCTGTAAAAGTGCTTGTATTGCTCTTGTTTGCCTTGTGGGAAAGCTTATGCTCAATATAGCAGTATCTAGTTGGTTAAGGCTGTAGGCCTGATCAGTTTATTATGAAAAGTTACAACAAAAATAGTACCATTGACTTAATTTTTGTGAGAAGCATTTGTTAAAGATAAGATACCCTTAAGGGTGCATCTTTATTACACTTTGATATGCAGCCCTGCTGTGGCGCGTCATATTTTATCAAATCGAGCTATTTAGAGGACCTACTCGTCCATTCTGAAATTAAACTGGAAGGGAACAGGGGTTCTGTTCATTCAGAAAGTGAATGAGCAATTAAAACACATTTAAATCTTTTTATTTGGACACTATTGCTGTCTGTTCAAGGACAGAGGTCAAATGTCAGTTTGTCTTTTTACCAATTTCTGCTTAGCCTGGAGAATTGTCTTTTTTTTTTTTCTCATTACATTTAGAGGTTTTTGTCAAATGAACTGTCTGGCAATCATTTTGAAACAAAGGGCTGTAAGATGGCCATTTTTTTTTCTTACGACATTTAAACAGCTTGCAAATAAATAGTACAAATATTTCAAAATATATCAGGAATTACAAAAACCCATTTTTTATTTTGTAATTCAGAAGTGTGATGTAAACAATGATTTTAATAGGAGCAAAACAATGATTTAAATAGGAGCAAAACAAATCAGAACACTTTACTTGGTGATGTGCAAATGACAAATATTTGTAGAAACTTGAGTTTTAAACATTGTACACTATATAATTTTATCAGTAAAACCAGTTGTCAGTGGGAAATGTCGCCAATTCAATGGAAAAATCTGCTGATAGCAAATGTGTGCTACCCACTTCATGCATATGCTTATTAAAAGTGATCGTTTTTAAACATGATTTGAGAAACCCTCCTGCCCCTGTCCTGAGGACAATGCTGTTAATTAACTAAGAGTTAAGTCAGCGATCATGTGTACCCATTATGTGGCTAGATTTGAACCGTATATGGAGCAAACGTTTAGCCTATTAAATCAAACAAAACTATTTTTTTGTCAAGTAGATATTCTGAACTTGTGCGTTTGAAAGTGCTCTCATATGTGATAAAGAAGAAAAATGCAGCTCAGTAAATTAAAATACTTGCCCAGGATCCCATAATTTGAAACCATATATGGGTTAAGAGCATTATAATTAGGTCGAGTAAATATTTGGGTCACTATACTTGCAGGTTTAGTAACATTTTAATGTTTTTTGGGTCCTGATAAAGCATGTAGATATGTATTATTAAATCAATCCTGTTTGGTGGAATTGAGTATTGTTGCCTAGTGTAGTTACAATTTTCTTACTGTATTCCTATTATGCAGAATTCCATAGGCCTGGGATGGTAATGGTGACATGGCAATGGTAAGGGTGATAGGACTCATTGGTTCATTGGGAAAGTTAGATCTGATACCATAGCTATCATCTGCTTATTAGAAAAAAGTTATGACAGAGGGTAGGCTTGGCTAATTGATGGAGTGCCTAATACAGTCCAGAAGAACTTTTTAGTGGTGGATTATTTCACTGTGTTAAACTGTAGACACATCAAATTGTTAATATGGAATCTCAGAGATTACCATAAAAATAAAGGAGTTTGTTGGTTATCGGTTCCGAAAATCCGTTAGATTTGAGAATTGCTATATAATAATCCCTGAAAGGTTCTTTTTAGCGGTGTTGTTGATTTGTCAACTGTAATTTTGTAAAAACTTGTCATTTTGACCGGCACACCTTGGTTGCCACCTAATGTCTAATGTAGTATGCCTACGTTGGTTATGGTGACAAGCTAGTGATGAAGGAAATGGGTTAGATAAAAAAAAAAAATTGGGGTGTTGTCAGATGTCATGTCTTATCTGTTCCTTATGAAAAATTAAACAAAGGTAGTAAAGCAGACTTTTTAGGTCTCGTCCTGGCGAAAAGCAGCGTATGCGCTGCTCTGCCATGCAGGGGACCTTTTGGAATCGATACGATTCCAACGTGCACGTGGGGAGACAAACGAGACCAAAGAAGTGCACGCAGGTATTGGCCCCTTTACTGGCAGCGTGATGCTCTGTGGACTTTTTTTTTCCGTTGCCAGTAAAGGAAGTCCTTGCGTGCACATCTTCTGTCTCGCGAGTGTGTCATGGACATGCATGTATGATTGAAAACATCCTTCATTCCGTGAGAAAGCTCCTTACAAGTGAGTCTAAGCGTTCCAAGACCATTTACCGTCTAAGTGAGCTGGCCAGAGCAAAGCGAGCCGCAGTCTGATCCGAGCCGCGCGGGGTCAGAGGTGAAACCACTCCATCTCGCCCCGATGTCTCGTTGTCATGGAGGAATAGCATGCGGAAGGCATGGTTCCTAATGAGGATAAACTACTGGTCGGAGCTCGCTCTCTCACCGCCTTAAATGGCGGGCCCGTAGAAGAACTTCAGCAGTGCTGATTGTGCTAGCCTTTTAATCTATTAAGCTTTCGGGCCATTGTAAAAAGGAGCGGAGACAGTGAGCAGCTCTCTCGTTCCACGGTGTATCATAATTGTGTCTGAAGTGTATCCATTAACTCAGATGCGCGCACTTGGATCGGTGTATAGTAATAATATCCATCGCAGGAACGGTTCATGGAACCCCATCTGCGCAGCACCGTGAACATAAAGGGCCACTCAACAGAATCGAAATCCTTTGCGGCATCTAACAAGGTCACCGCCGCTGGCAACTCTAGATTTAAATGATGAAACATTGTGAAAATGGTCCTTATGTTTTGTGTGGTGGATCGTGTCGGAATAAAACTGGCTTGGTCTGGCAGAATTAAATTTCACAACAGGGGTTGGATACGTGTCGCAATTTTTTTGGCTAAGATCTTTGCATCTATGTTAATCGGAGATAACGGCCGGTAGGATTCGCATCTCTCCGGATCCTTATCCTTGGGAAGCATAATTACAAGTGCCTCCCGTAAATAAGCCGGCAATTTACCATTCTCATATGCTTCCTCATACATCTCGGCCATATGCGGGATTAACAAGTCTCTGAATTCTTTATAGAACTCTTTGGGGAGTCCGTCCATACCTGGCTCTTTATTGCCAGGCATGGAATTTATCGCTTCCCTTATCTCGTCTTCAGTAATGTGATGACAGAAGTATTCACGATGGGCATTTGATAGCCATGCCAGAGCAACATCAAGATATTGATCGCTCTCGGCTTTATTTGTGTTGTGTAAAGGCTAGTGTAGAACTCTGAAAAACAGTTTAGTATGGAAGGGGTGTCATATGTAGGTTGCCCCTGATCATTCCTAATCTGTGTTATGTAGGTTGCTGAGGACGCCGGTAGGATCCTATGTGAGTGTCTTCCCCATATTTGCGTGCTATGTTGTTCCTTGACACATATTTTAATTCGGTGTCTGCAAACTCATGATGGGTATCAATTTTCAATCTAATGTCAGACAATAGCCTAATTTTTGTACGTAACCTCATATTCTACCTCCAATTGCCGTATTTCAGATTCCACCTTCGCCAGTTGTTGCTGAATATCCTTTAGTATACCGGCGTGTTTACCAATACAATGGCCTCTTACGGTGACCTTGAATGCCTCCCGCACTCTTCACGAAGCCAGCGTTGTGTTCAAAGTATTCCACAATGGCCTGGCGAAGGTCTGATCTAAACATCTGGTCTTTTAGCGCGCTCTGCTGCAGCCTCCATGTGAACTGTCGCGGAGTGTGCGTGGGGATGTCAAGTGTCAGACTGACGGGTGTGTGGTCTGATAGCGTCTTGGGCAAGTGCTCTGCGGAGGTTTCCCATGTGCATACCTCTTGTGTGGCCAGCCAGTAGTCAATTCTAGACCATGAATTATGAGCAGTGGATGTGCATGTACCCTCTTTGCGACCTGGGTTGCTTAGCTGCAACACATCTAGCAAAGCGCAGTCTACCATACCATCTTTCCACGCCCCAGCAGCTTGCTTCCCGTAACTATCCATTCCTGTGGCTCTATCTACAGCTGGGTCTAAGCAGGTGTTAAAGTCCCCACCCCATAGGATCGCTACGGGTGGGAGTGTACGTAGTTTGGCTAGCAATTGAATAAAGAAAAGACAGTCAGTATTGGGTCCGTATACTGTAACGATGGTCAGTGAGAGCAAAGGTAGAAAGGCCCCGGGCCCTGATGGGACTCCGACAGATCTGTATAAATTTACAACTGAAGTTTGGTCTCCATTGCTAACCCGAGTGCTTGGAGCCTGTTGTGCCGAGGGCTTTATTAAAATGTGGTCGGAGTCCGTTATTATACCAATTTTTAAAAAGGGGGATAGGGAAAACCCCGCTTGTTACCTGCCTATATCCCTCCTAGACTCATTTATGAAAGTTCCTGGACGGGTCATTCTTAATAGACGCCGAGGACAATAATATTTTAAGTCCAGTCCAATATGGATTCAGGGAGGGTAGGGGAACCGTTGAACAAGTTTGACCTTTTTATATATTACAGAGGAAATATACTCCTGCAAAAGAGGGGAAATTGTTCGTGGTATTTGTTTATCTTTCCGCAGCTTTAGATTGTGTTGTCCATAGCAGGCTATGGCAAATTTTGGAGGGCCTGCAGGTCGAGTCCTCCCTGGTGTTATTTTTGAGGCAATTATACGCAGGAGCCACAGCCAGGGTGAATGTACCAAGCCGTCCCGCGTGGAGAGGGGTGTCAGACAAGGTTGTGTACTGGCCCCGTTCCTCTTCTCATGATATACTAACACCTTGGAAGAGGAACTGGTGGCTAGGGCGAGAGATTCTCCACAGGTTAATAACAAACAGATTGTCTCCCTTCTCTACGCGGATGACGCGGTCTTGATGTCAAGAACCCAAATTGGCTTACAAAGGGCCCTTACCACCTACATTGATTTTAGGGATAACAGGGGTTTGATAAGGGAAGGAATAAACAGTGTAGCCTAATAGTAGAAAATGGTAAAATTGAATCTACTAAAAAAACTTATTATCTAGGTATCCTGTTAGAGGATACGGGATCTTGGAGATCTGCGATTAAGAATAGGACCCTCCGTTTTAAGAGAGCAGCGGCGGCTGTGATACTTTTCGCAAAGAAAATGGGTAGAAGGCCCCCGGGGATCCTATTAAAAAAATATATCAAGCTAAATGTTTAAGTATAGCTACGTATGGGGTGGGAATCTGGGGGTTTTAATGTTTCCTTCATTCAGGTAATATAAAATGCTTTTTTAAGATTTATATTGGCTGTCCCTCAAAGTTCGTCAGTTTTTAACTGTTACAGTGAACTGGGAATATCCCATATTGCCGATGTGATTAAAATGCAGCCCATGTTACTTTCGCACAGTCTGAACGTCGCCCTAATAAGTGTTAACTAGAGACGTCATAAAAGACTCCTTGGGATTAGAACAATCTGGGAAAATTCCCTGGTTGAATTATATAAAATAGTTGGTTGTCTAATGATCTAGGGCGATCAGATTTTTATACTAACCCGGATTCAATGTGCATTATATCTAGAAAAGAGCTCCAAGCTTTTTGATTAAATGACTTTGAGTCTCTAAGAATTGGGCTGGAAATTAATAAATGCACAGTGCTTCGGCATCAATTGACACTGGCTTGTAGCTCTATTGAACCATACTTACTATGGTGCCTAGGTGGTTACGATAGATATGTCCTGACCAGGTTCAGGTTTGACTGTTTTTATCGTCTAGTATCTTTCCCAGCTACAAATGATTGGTCCAGGCAACTCTGCCCATGTCCGTGCGATAACCTATCTCCTCAAAATACAATGCATGTGATTCTTTTTAATAAATTCTATACTAATGAACGTGCAAGCTGGATTATCCCTTTTTCAAAGCAAGGAGCATGGCGGCAGTGCCGTCCGGCCTTTTTTTCTTACAAATACTGGAAAATGTGTATGTTATTGGAATCGTGACTGGTTTTTTTTTTAATGTATATTAAGAAAAAGGAAAAGTATACATTTTTAACTGTTTTAATTATTGTAACAATTTGTGATTCATGGGGGCAGCTGGTTTTGTAATGCAGTTTTAAAAGTTATAATGTACATATGAATTGTTTCTGGTATTTTCGGCTTTTATGATTTTATCTAGTACTTAAAATCGAATAAAGCACTTTCTGAATCTGGTCACAGCAGTGCCCCCACTATTCCCATGTACCATCACATAGCGCACTTGGTCATGTTTGAGTGAATGTGTTGGAAGAGTGTACCCCGCCTAATCATGATTAGCACTCCTCTAGCATACGTGGAGTATGATGATGCCATTCTGTATGTTGCGCAACGTGCCCCAAATCTACCTTCTGTGAGGGACGTAAAGTGCGTCTCCTGCAGGCATGCCACATCAACTCTGTGGCGGTCTAGATCTGCAAGGACTTTGCCTATTTTTTGTGGGTTATGGAGACCCCTGACGTTCCAAGTCATGAATATTAAGGGGTGCATGTGACTACATTTTCGTTCTGTACTTATTTAACGTGTCTAAAGAAAATGCGAAAGTAATGTGTGGGAACACTAATGCAAGAACAGAATAAAATTACTATCCCATGGCCGACCAGGCTTTTCTGTTTTTTTTCCCCCTGCCTCCCCCTCCCACTTCGCTGCACCCACACAAGCAAGGACAATACCCATACAGTTACAACTTACCCAACCCCCCCCCATCCCAACATGGAGATAACTAAATGTGGTATACACGGGGTGGCGAGAGCTTCCAGTCTATTGCCCAGTGATTGAAAATCAAATGGGTGGTCGCTCGCATGTCTGATGGGCCTCTTATCACTGCAGCCCACAGGGCACTAACCAAGCTGCAATTTTAACTGACATCAAAACAACGTAACATTTCGAATGGCACAATAAACCTTATGCATATACAGGGCATTCAATCATAACGAGATAACACTATTGCATAGTTCTCGGGTAAACTTAGCTGTTGTCCGTGTTTAGGTTTGCATTTTCTTACAAGCACCTTGCCCGCGTGCGCTACTGCGCAGGCATTTTACATCGACATTATTGCAATTGGTGATCTTTACTCCGCAGCAGCTACAGGCATCTGCATACTGGTCCGCCTAGGCACTTGTCATGAAGCACCTCTCAGCAAGTTCTCAGTTTCGTCCATAGTCCTATGGGCGAGGTCTTTCAAATGACTTGTGAACTGTCCCATTAGCCTCTTTATTCGACATCAGAAGTGGCAGACTGTTCCTCCAACTCGCCCCATGGCGATCTCCTGCGTGTTCCCCGCAGACCTCTTTGTTGTAGAAACGTAAGCAAATCTTTTGGGTCATTATAAACAGTGTTTTTACCGCCGTCTGTAACCCGCAGTCGGGCAGGGTAGAGCATTGCATATGCTATATTTTGGTCTCTTAATTTCTTCTTTACAGGCACAAATTTCTTCAGAGCCTCCCGGACCAATGGCGTAAAGTCCGGGTATATAGTAATGTCCATTCCTTCGTGTGCCAGGCTACCTAATTCACGAGCTCTTCGGAGCGCCGCATCCCGGTCTCTGTACTTTAACAGCTTAGCTATGATAGGTCGTGGACTGGCCCCAGGTGGTGGTGGGGGGGCCAGTGATCTGTGCGCTCTTTCTATAGTAAATACTGCAGAGAAAGAATCCCTACTCATCAAGGATATAAGTAGTTGTTCAATATAGCGTTCTATTGGCCCCGTGTTTGTTGTTTCTGCAATACCCATGAGGCGTATATTACTCCCGCCTGGAGCACGCTTCAATATCTTCAGCCTTAGCGAGTAGGGTAGTCAAGCTTTTGTCCATTATCCCTTGGCGCACTTCTATCTGCTGGTGACCATCTTCTACTTCTGAGATACGACGCTCCGCCATATCAATGCGTTCTGTGTGCTTGTCCAATCTCTCAGACATTCGGTCCACCCTGTATGTTAGAGACTATCTTCCCATCTATACTTGAGAGGGCTGCCTGAATCGTTGCGAACATGACCTGTACATTGCTTGCTGCCCCACCACACTCTGCGATTTGCTGGTCCTCAGGACTGGTCTCTGCCGATTCTTATTTATTTTTTTGTTTTGTTCGAAGTGGATTTTGGGCTGATTATGATCAGGTTTGTCCATGTTTCTTAATTCTGTTGCACCGACCCTTGTCGAGCGCCTCGTCCTTTGGGCAGCCCCAGTGAAGTTCGGATTATCCAGTGCTTGATACCTAGAGGCAGGGTAAGCGAGGGCAGGTAGCTTCGAGTTTCTGTTTTGAGTCCCCACTTCTTGGATCTCCCTCAGACTTAGCGGTGCGTGTTGTAGCACATAGTGCTGGCAAGTGAAATATTGCCCCGGTTAATTATCGCCTCGATCTGCCCCTGTCGTGTTCCAATTCAGTCCAACTGGGCCGGCGCTTCAAACGGTCACCCAAGCGCGCAATCCACTGTGTCGTACCTGTAGTGGGGGCCACGTGTTTCATGCAGCTCACTGGGGAGGGCATAAAGCAGGGACGGTGCTGCAATTGTGTATTTCTCCCTCTATGCTCGCAGCAGTTGCCTCACCAGCAGAGGATGGCCTTTCTCGACTATCAGGCCAGTCGGAGCCCCCACATTGCTTCGCAAATCCCAGTGGTTGTGGCCCGCACGGGTTTCCACGGTCCTTGGCCCAGTATAGCGATGGTCACCTTCTCCGATTCCCTCTCTTTGGATCGTCCGCTTGTCGCGCACAGAAGGCCCAGTGATGCCTGCGGCCACCCCGAGCCCAGCACCTCACCTCGCTTCGGAGATTCCAGCCGCACAGTTTTCCCTAGCCGATTGCGTCTCGCCGAAGTCAGATCAGCAGTTGCGGCCGTGCGTCTCGGGCGTAGCTCACGCAAACCCACGGTTCTGCAGTTTCACTTTTAGGTGGCGGCCCCCACCACGCAGTTCCTCTAGCGCTCTGCAGCAGCGATCTCGGGGCTTCAGAATTAATACATCAATAGCCCTGGTGTTCCGATGTATTCTTATGACAAATTTAGTACCCTACAGGCACCCAGCAAGCAGGATAATGGAAGGATATTTCAGCGACCAGAGGAACTCACTCGGAGAGCGGCCATCTTCCTTCGTGGCTAGCTCCGCCCCCCAACACAGGCAAAAATTCTACCTACTATAGCCTATGGCAAAAAAATAATGTGAGGCAGAGAAGCCAAGTTACTGGACAAAACTCTAGTCCAAGCATACAGAACCCTGTTTAGCCTCCCAAACTACACCTCCCGGCGAAATCAAGGCTCGAGTTTGGCCTATTGAAGCAGCCATGGGCCAGGTACGGCGCATACATCATCTGCTGGAATAAGATCAGATTATTGGCCCCAAACACTCTAAACCAGCTCTTATGGCAAGACCTCCAACATAGGGAGAATTCCCCTGCAAGAAGCTACCTTCAGGAGGCTCTGGCAAGCACTGGGCTCTCTGTCCTCTGGAACACAAAGATCCATCACTCGTGCTTTAAAAAGCAGGTCTGAAAATCCCTAAATTTCACCTAGGTCTCATGCATGGATGACTTTGAATAACTATAAGATCTTAGCCCCTCAAAAATACTTCAACCTGGGATATCCACATCACGCAAAATAAAATGCTTAATATTTCACCTTGGCATGCTCCCATGCACTCTGAACCTTCCACCGTGGCTGCAGGCATCACCCCCAACTTCTTTCAGCCTGTGCAAAAATGGCCAGGGAGATAACTATGCTCCTGTACGGAGACGGGGCAGGAAAGGAGACCGCAGCTAAAAATCTCCTTCAACCACAGGGGAATTCGCTCAAGGAGGCAAGCAGTTCTGGCATGCTTTGATCCAGGAACACCACAACTGAATTGAAGACTAGTAAGATTTCTTGCAATAGTTGAGCAAAAAATGTCACCATAAGATCACGCCTTACAGTAATCACTCTACGGAGGCCTAGTCATAATGAATTGCCGTCTTTATACACTGGCGATCCTAGCACCATCTACCCAACTAAAGAACAGAGGCCGCTCCAACTAAGGGAGAACTGGGAAGCCCCCATTGTGGTTAGCAGCTAGTAACACCGTAAAGTACCTTTTTGCACTGATGGAACCTCACCATGGTCTCCTATGCGGACGATACGCTGCTGGTGGTGGCCCTGGCTGAAGGTTCCACACCGAACGCCTCCCGGTTCAGGGACGGCCTGGTGGCCGTCGCAGATTGGATGACCTCCAATTGTTTGCAGCTGAACGCTAACAAAACCGAGGTTCTGCTAGTAGGGAAGAACGCTGGCCGCTGGAGTGAGAGTTGGTGGCCGAGTTTCCTGGGCCTGTGGTTAAGAATTTGGGGGTGTGGATGGACTCCTCCCTCACTTTTCAAGACCATATAAAAAAAGTTGCCGGTACTTGCTTTGGACTCCTACGGGGTCTTAAGCCTCTTCTAAAGTTTTTTGATCCCCCAACACGCCAGGCGATTGTCCAGTCAGCCATTTTATCTCGACAGGACTATGCTAGTTCCCTATTATTAGGGGCTAACCAAGCAGAAATAACTCTGCTGCAGCGTGTTCAAAATGCCGCCGCTAGAGCTTTATTAGGGCTCCCGCGGTTCTGTTCTCCTGCCAGTGCCATTCGTAGACTTCACTGGCTTCCCATGATGGAGCGCATTCAATTTAAGACGCTGTGTCTTTCTTTCAAGATTCTGAAGCTGGCTACTCCTAGTCTGCTTAGTAATTTGCTCATCCCGTATGTTCCTGCGCGTCAGCTGCGCTCCTTGGGTCAGCATTTGGTGATTGTCCCCCGCGTTAAACGCCTTCGCGTGGGGGGGCGGTCTTTTAGCTGCTTGGCAGCTAAGCTATGGAACTCTCTGCCTGTTCAGATTCGTAGCATGACCTGTTTGTACGGCTTTAGGAAGGCGATTAAAACTTTTCTTTTTCCCTCTATTTAGCTTTTTATCTTCTTTTCTTATTTCACTCCTTTCTGCCGCTCCTCTGTTTTAGGTTTTGGATCTGCTCTCTGATGCTGCAGCGCTGGGACGCCCCCTTGCTGGTGCAGCTGTGCGCTATATAAATCCGAATAACATAACATTGCAGCAGTTGATTTGGCAACAAACGCTTCACTGACTGCATTCCTTACACCAGCAACAATGTGCACTAGCATCAAAGTGCTTTTAGGTCTTGCTGACCTTGCGCTGGAGCGTGCACGCGCTCCTCGCTTTGCGAGACACATTGTGGTAGAGGAGATTTTAGAAGTGGGCTTGGTGCCCCGCCCATCTTTCTCATTGGCTAGCGTCATAGTTTATGCTAATCACTGGCCTCTGAAAGTGAGGCGTTTTTGTTAACCGCCAAGTCTCCTTTTGGCCCCGCCCACCCGGACTGGATCTTTTACTTGCGGCGTGCCACTAAGCACTTTTTCCCTAGCCTCCTCTCACAGACCAGACCGTGTGTGTGGAACACAGACCTACCGCAATCTATGTGTAACATACACAGTCTGTGATCTCACGCTGCCTTCATGTCTCACACTCCCTGTGCCTCCACAACCAGCCGTCTGTCTCCCCCTCTCTCTGTCCCGGCTCACCGACCCCTCTTCCATAGATTGATGGTAATATAAACGTCATTGTATGTCTCTCACATACCCTGTTCTGTAAGCCACTCTCTCACCCATGTCTGTATGAGCAGCGGTGGGTCTCTCAATGCCTAACGGACCTCAATGTCCCTAACATCTCACACCCACCATCCTTGAGTCTGTCTCACAAATATTCTATATCAGTATGTCTGCATAAACCCCTCACTCTGACTCCTTCGTCACATTCTGTGTAACCGAAGCAGTCTCTGCCCCCCTGAGTGAGAGGGGCTGTCTCTTGTCTTATAAATATCCTGTCCGTATGTCTGCTTGAACTCCCCCATCCCCCTGTCTCCTTTCTCTCTTGGGCTCCTTCTTTACACTCGGTGTAACACAGGCAGTCTCGTCCCCGCCTTAAGTAAGAAAGGCTGTCTCTTAACTCACTAATATCCTGTTAGTAAGTTTGCTGAAAACCACTCTCTGCATCTCGCAGAGTCATTGTTTACACTCTGAGTGACGCAGGCTGTTTCTACCCCTTGAGTGCGAGAGGGTGCTGTCTGCAGTTTGTGATGCAGGCTTGGGGCAGCACTGATTGCACATGTGTGCAGTCTGTGGCTTGTGCAGCAGGCTCTGGGTAGCACTGATTGCACTCATCTACTGTCTTCAGCTTGTGCAGCTGGGTCTGGGAAGCACTGATTGCACATGTGTGCTGTCTACAGCTTGTGTTGCAGGCTTCGTAAGCATTGATTGTGCATGTGTTCCTTTGCAAAGCGCTCTTCTAGACCTCCTGTGAAGTGCTCTTCACGTTAACTCGTTCTCCCCCGGCTCCATTGTGTTGCGCATTATTTAATGCTCAACATGTGAGGTCTTCAAGTGTGGGTGGATAGGGCTCGTGCATGTTTTTGTGTAGAGTGTAAACACTGAGTGACTCTGTGTTTTGAGCCTGCGTTTGTCAATTAATGTGTGTGGTGTGGTTGTGGGAGGTCAGTGCGTGTTTTGTATAGACTGCGTGTGCTGAGTGGCTCTGTGTTTGTATTAAGGGTGGGTCTGGGTAAGTGACAGTAACACACATTTGTTGGAGGAACCAATAAAGAACTCTGCGAAAAATAACTATTATTTCAAACATTGCACAGCTCTACAACTAAATCTGAAACCGGGAACTTCACTACACACCACATACACTCCATAACATATGGAAAAAAGACATTGTCATTTACAACGCCAATGGCTCTAAATTAAGCAAATGCGAGACCTATTGCATATCCAATGCTTGTTTTAACTGTTAGTAGTGCAACTTAATTAAAGTTTTTAATGCTTATAGATACTCTAAATGTGCACCATATATTTTATTATGTTCTTACGGTTTTAATTGAAGTTTCTGTATTGTAATGGTTTTTAGTAACTATGCAAATAAAATAAATTTGGAATTCAGTCCCTTCTGTAAGTTGCTGTCTTGGAACAAATGTAAAAAAAATGGCTGCTGCATTGTCATAATGGGTGCATGATGAGGCAAGTGTTCATTACCCCAAAGAACTTTTATTTCTTCAGCCAATTCAGAACAGCACGGCCAATGATTGTAACTTGGAGATGTCCGCTTTGGCTATAGTTTAATCACAATTATGTCGGCTGTATTAGGCTCAAATTAATGTTCTTTGTTTTATAGATTTTATTTCCATTGTCTTGTTTTTAACACTTGTTGAACTGAGTCCTTGTAAGAATGAATTATAGAAGTCTTTTGTATTTTAAGACTTGATTTACTCTTCGATTTCTATTCTGCGTTATGCTATTTACTCACATCAGATATTTCATTGTTATCCATGCAACTTTCCTGTAACATAGGTGCACTGGCCTCTGCCTCTCTTCTCTCAACTAGTCTGTGAATATGCTATCAGTGCAGACGCGTACATGCAAGAATATGGTACGCAAATGGGTAAATCTGCTGACACTACCCAAGCCGCTCCACTCGCATCCCTTCATTTCAGAAACAAACAGAAAATTAGAGATGCATGTAAATATATCTACAATGCTTTATTTATGTCCGCTTGATTGTTAGTTAAACTTTCTGCTTTCTTTCATGAATTTAGAGAAAGCCCATAATTATGGTTTTACAGTTAATGATGCATATTTTCCTTGTTAATTTACTCAAAGGTACATGCATATATTGGGTGGGAGAGTCAAACAAGAACTGATCATCTCCAAGACTTTCCTAATATCTGGCTTATTTGATTCTAGTTAATAGAATGGTATATTTAAATGTCATTTCTTTTTTCCTATTTAGTTCTTGCAGCGTCCTCTATTGCCAACATAGTGAAAAGTTCACTTGGTCCAGTTGGATTGGATAAAATGCTGGTGGATGACATTGGAGTAAGTATTATTTTGTTATGAATAGAGTAAAAGTGCCATGCCAGATTATTATAATAGAATAGACCTATTTTAAAATGTGTTTTCATACAAAGGTGTAAGATAACTGTATAGATTTCTAGAGGGCAGTTTCTGTTCTGAATCTCTTAAAATAGTTTATAGGAGTGTCTGGTATGAAAAAGACATGAGTTATCCATGAGAAGACCATCCTGTTGCAAGTAAAAAATTGTTTATCAAGACTTCAATCCATTCTCGAAAATTTAAGGTACGATGTCTTTGGTTTCCTATTAAACTGGTGCACAGAGAATAACATTTTTCTGCCACCCAACTCTATATTTGCAATTTTTCAACTGCTGAAGCAGCTAGCTAAGTTCCATGTTGTTGCTAACATTTGTTGGGGGAGTCAGTCGCTTTATTAGGTCTCATCTAGCGTTGCAGCGTGCCTGCGCTGCTCGCTCTGCGAGACATATTGTGGTAGAGGAGATTTTGGAAGTGGAGATGAAGTCCTGCCCATCTTTCTGATTGGCTTGCGTCCTCTTTTATGGTAAACGCTGTTTTGTGATTTGCAATTAGGCTTTTTTTTACCGCCCTGTCTCCTTTTTGGCTCCACCCATCCAGACTCAAACGAAATTTGGCGGAGCTAGAAGCCCTCCTTTAAGTACAAACTTTATTTTTTAATTTTTGGGGCAGTAAGCGCTTGTTAACCATTGCGGCAGCCTTAGCAGCTTGTTGTTTTATGCACATAAAGGAGGTCCTAGGAGCGTCGAACGGGGCACAGCTCGCGCACCTGTCTGCAACGAGCAGGAGGAGGCTGCCAGAGAGCCCATTTTAGTGCGATCCACCAAGGCAAGGGTTCAGTTCTACTGGAGTTTCTTCCTATTGTGGGTCGCGCGGCGATGGTTCCTGGGAGCGTCGGAAGCAGGGCACAGCTCACGCGCCTGTGTCTTCAACCAGCAGGAGGAAGGAGGCTTGCAGAGAGCCTGTATGAGTGCAAGGAGTTGGTTCTAAAGTTGGCGCAGCCCGTATTGTACTAGTAGTATTTTTGTACCTGCATCATCTGCCACATTTTTTTTATGTTGCAGGTTGAAGGGAGCACTGTGCAAGTTATAACTTATCTGTTTTACAAGTACATTTTAGTCTTTAAAGTTTTAATAAATTGATGCTTTTTCTAGAAATGAGCAAGTTATCATTGCGCCTTTTCGCCCGTATCAACTTCTCATTGCGCCGCCCTTAACACTGTGGCAGCAGTTAAAATCGCTGTTATCTCAGGCCTATGATTCACCCAATATACATACGTATGTGTGCTTTTTATATGCTTGAGAGAATAAACATGTCTCTCAAAAAAGCATCATCGTCATTATTTTGTTTGCACCCAAATTAGCACACTGCTTATATCCAGAGCCGCCTATTTTCATCAGGCCCATGGACAGCGCTCATTTATTTTTGTATCATAATGTAATAGTGAGCGCGGAGCACAGTTCAGTGCCACCGCGCTTAGCAGCAGCACAGTCGAAGCATTTTTTCCCAGCTTGTTTATAATAGCGTTGGGCTGCTGCCCGGCGCGCTCCATCGACCGCTGAGCTCTGGTCGGTGTGCTGTTGACTACCCCTCCCCCAGCCTTGCAGATAACAGGCCTTAATTTAAGGTGGTGTATGCTGGTATGCACATCCATAAATTGTAATACCAAAAATTTGGGCACAGTTCTTGTGCCTATGTTTGCGACCAGCAGGAGGAGGCTGAGCCCGTCTCAGTGCGATCCACCAAGGCAAGGGGTCAGTTCTAATGTTGGCGCAGCCCGAGGGGGGGGTGCGTGCGTGCAGGCGAGAACCCAAATACTATTGGGTGTGAATTACTTTTAATAGAGGCCATATGTTGTATTGTGTTTGTAGCATTTTTGGCCCTGCATCGTATGCCATCGTTTTTTAGGTCTCGGGACCATCCGTTCGGAAGTCCGGAGATTTAATGACTTGGGAGAAGAGGGGCTTGAACCGGCCCCTCTTCTGCCCTGTTCTCCATTGGCTGGCCTCGTAAATGCTGGCCAGCCATTGGAGAAGAGGTCCCGTCACTCCAATCATGCCCCGTCCTTTTCGGATCGGGGGGCGTGTTTTTTGCGAAAAGTCTCAAGGAGGAGACAACAGCAAAACACGCCCCCGAATCCGAAAAGGACGCTGCCTTGGTCGTGTGCTTGTCCTCTCCCCCTTCGTCCGTTGCTTGCCGTTGTGGGCCTAGAACCACAACCAAGGGAGCTTCAGTGTTTCCGGCTTAACTCTGCGACCTTTTCACTCCGGCTTAACTCTGCGACCTTTTCACACCCAAACAGATGTACACATGAATCTGTTTCACTTTTTAAAATACCAGATTGTGTAGGGCGCACAGAGCTTTGTGGACGTAGAGGCATCTTATGGAGGGTTGGGAGCAATTTTGTATGGGATATTCTCCCTTTGATCAACAAAGATCGCGACTTACGAAAACCCACAGGGAATCTAGGCCCTTTCGCCACCCTCGCCATGTCGGGTCTATGTTGGGTCGTCCTCTTCAGCGGTGGCCTGCATCCGCGGATATCTACAGCTCGCAGTTGCCCACACCAACCCCAGATCAGCTCTGAGGGAGAGCCAGGTTCCGCTCCTGCCGGGCTCCTTTAGCTCTCCCTCTTTTCCTTTGAAATGTTTTCCTTTGCTCGCCAGTTACACCATTGCAAAGCCAAAAATAGATTATGATTAATTTCTTGTATCAAAAAAACTCTAAACCCGTGTAAATGCGTTTTGTTAAAGTTTATCCTAGTAGTAACTCGCATAGTTTATATAGTACCCATGCAAGATTTCAATTTGTGCATAGAGGGGGCACATTTGGCGAGATCCCCAGTGTGTTTTTTTTTTATACTGCGCATGGCTTGTGTTCTTTCTAAAGTTTTTTTTTTCTCGCCTTTGGGTAGAATGAGGCAACCTGAGCTGCCATATATGTTTGTTTTCTGTGTTTTGGAATGGCAGAGCGACGTCTCTTTAAACCCCTCACGGCATCATCACAGTTTGACAGTCCAGATAGTGTCAGGAATAAGCATCGTGCTGAATACCCGTGGCTGGCCTCTCTACCTACCCTGCCCCGCGGACAGACCTACTCACCGTGCCTGAATGTGCATAGCTGAGGTGTTATCTATGCACGCGAGTGGGCACACCTCCTTCAACCCTCACACCTCCGTACCCTGTTCTCGAGTAAATGGAGTGGTTTGACCGGCTGTCCTAAGGACGTTGGCATAGTGAACCCGCTAACAGAAGGGCTTAGAGGATCCTGGAACTACTGATCGGAGAGGCCTGCATCCATGTGGCAGATCCACCCGGATCTGGCAGCTGCTGTTGAGCCGGATAGGAGATCCGGGCCGTCCTCGGCGGACTCTGCTGACATTGCCCCCGTTCAATATACCGGACCCTCGGGAGCTGTACAGCAAGGATTGTACCGTGATCAGCACGAACCACAAGGTTCACTGCAGCAGAAGCAGTAACCCACACAGCTGCCTATAGAAATGACAAATCTGTGACTTGCGCTTTAGACACCGTGCTTTGCAGCAGGCACATTAACCCTCTGCGCTAGTTTATGGTGTGTCCTACCTGTAATTAGACTGGAGACGGATTTTTCCAGCAAGTGCATTAACCACCAGCTATCCTACTGTTATATACCTTGAAACTCGCTGGGTGTACAACGATCTGGGCATCAGGTGCCTTAACTTGTAAGAACAATAGGTAAGATTACCTACAGCAAGCCTAGACTATTGGCTTTGCCAGTGGCTGCAAGCTGCATAAGATACAAAAGCAACTATGGCTTTGTTGCATATAACATTGACAAGACTTCCGCTCTGAAATGATGAGACTGCAAGAACTATAACGAGTCTCTTTAAAGTTACCTCAAAAACAATGAAGGGTAGCACGGCTGCAGAGTTATGTTTTTTTTTTCACCCCGAGGGTGAGGGTAAAAATGGAGAGCCCGTAGAGACCCGTTTCGGCACCTGCTTTTAAGAACTGCCGGTGCTGAGCACTAAGACCCGGCCCACTTAAAGCCCTGCCTGTACTTCTATTCGTTTGTCTGAGCTCAGACTTCCATCCCTACTTCCCATCTCGCAGATTGCTCCAGACACCATCAGTCACACTCCCACAGATGCACACTTGAGCTATTCTGTACCCAACTGTCAGTCAGTGCCATATTCAGACTGACCACTGGGTGCCAGTGTTTTGCCAGTCTGTGTGTATTATATGTTTTTTAGTGCGCAACACCACGGCGTAAACTGCTTCTAGCGCGGGAACCCAAACTCGCAGAGCTGAATGGAGTGACATAATATTGTTTTTATGGCCTTTTAGAAAGGAGTCGAGTGACGCGGCGTAGGGTGAGTGGAAGTTTGCACCACAGGTGCGGCGTAAGCCCGCAAATCGACCAGCCTGTCCTGGATATCCTCCATCCAAAGAAGGGGATGATCAACAGTGACTGGTCCGCGGAGCCACGGAATTTATAGTTAATAAAAAATCACTTGAACTCCCCGTGCCTAACACAAATGAATGTGTCCGTCTGTAACGCCAATGGTGCTCATGCAAAGCGCGCTGATACCTTTGGGTCGAGTTCGCGTTATTTAAAATTACAAAAAAGATTCATCGTCCAGCCAGGCGCGGGGGTAGGGGGCGCAGGGGGTGGTAGGTTGAGCGGGCGAACAGCTTCTTGTCAGACACAGAACTCTAAAGTGGACGTTGGCCTCTACAGGCCACCAGTAGGGGGCAGCTTCGGCCGCCGCGCTGTGCGCCACCCTCCGCAGCCGGAGCTCGTAGCCTACCTGGGAGGTTCGGGGCGGGAGGTGCCCTCTGCCAGGCTAGTATTACCCACGCTCCACCCTCCGCATGACGCACATGCAATGTTGTGAACATAAGCACCGTGCGCTGATCGTATTTGGGAATTAATGCCGAGCTCTGAATCTGTGTGTGCTGGTTTGTGTGCTGGGTAAAGCAAACCTAGGAGGTTTTGGGGGAGAGAGAGGACGAGGACTGGGAGGTAAGATGGCGTGGACAAAGGAGGCGCCCTTGTTAGTTATCCAGCGGCAGGGTCGAGCAGCGGCCCGGGTAGTCTCTCTACCATTAGGCATCGGGCCTCTTTCTCGTGACTGCCCTTCCTGAATGTCGCCGACATACAGCTAAACCGAGCCTATCTGCGTGAGAGTAGAACCTGTCTAAATAAAATCAATCAATAATGGCGGTTTCCTTCATTCCTCCACAGGCAGAAGGGAGTGTTCAGGTCAAGGGGATAAATTGGGGCACCACATGGGGACCGAGTAGAAGCCCAGTCTCTCCTTCTGCAACCTCACTCCAGAACCCAGGGTGCTTCACGGCCGTCCTGGAGAGCTGGGCCGCGGGTTCCATTGTGGCCGTCTGTGCCTCAGACCCGCTCACCGCGTGGACCAGGGTATTTGTCTCGCTGTGTGGATAGTTGGATCCAGGGCCGGTTCTAGTATTTGTGGGGCCCTGTGCAAAAGGGAATGTGCGAGGCCCCTCTAATTTACATAAGTGACCCCTTGCAAGGAGACAATTCAGAGACACTGGTGGACGCCCATTGTCCAGCATTTTAGCGCCCCCACAGTTTTCACTTTCAGCCCACACATAATTCTCACGCCTTCAGCCCAATAGGTGTGAGAATTGCTTGTGGGCTAAAAGTTGAGAATGGGGGCGCTAAAATGCTGGACAATGGGTGTCCCCCAGTGTCTCTGAATTGTCTCCTTGCACTTGGGACAAGAGGAAGCGTCTCCCTCCCTTAGGCCTCCAGACACCATCCCTGAGGGGCCCGGGGAGGGGGCCCCCTCCCATGGGCCCTAATTGCAAGGAGACACCTTTCTTTTAGTTGGGACAGCAGTGAAACAACAGGACACACAATCGGCTCGGGGCCCCATGCTGGTGGGCTGAGTGCGAGGCCCTGGACAGCTGCCCACACTGCCCATGCCTAGCGACAGCCCTGGTTGGACCACCATCCCCTTGCTTTCAATCCTCGTCTGATCCTTTCATTCGGTGGGGTGGCATCAGTGGCACACAGGGGCGGATTGGGACAGAAAAAGGCCAGGACACCGGAACTAAAGTGGCCTCATTAGTGCTTGGCCTGGGCGGAGTTCACGACTCCGCGAAGTGACCCCCCCCCCCCAAAACAAGCATTTACAATGCAATGGTCTCGGCATTGGTAAAGTTAGAGCTATTGGCATTGCTCATGACATTATTTTTGTTTGTTTTTGTTTTTAAAACATTTAAAGAAACGGCATTGTCATGAGCAATGCCAATAGCTCTAACTTTACCAATGCCGAGACCATTGCATTGTAAATGCTTGTTACATGTTGACGGGAGCACTGAATGTTTTTCACAGCTTGGTTTACAATAGTGTTGGGCTGCTGGCCGGCGCTCTCTCTGTACCGCTGAGCTGTGGTCGGTGTGCTGTTGCTACCCCTCCCCCAGCCTTGAAAATAACAGGCCTTAATTTAAGCCATTGTCTGCACATTGACAAATTGTAAATAATATATCTAAAATTTGGGCACAGCTCGCACGCCTCTATCTGCGACCAGCAGGAGGGGGCTGCCAGCGAGCCTGTGTGAGTGCAACCCACCGAGGGAAGTGGTCAGTTCTAATGTTGGTGCAGCATGTGTGCACGTGTGTAGGAAGAACCCTAAATGCTGTGTTTACAATGGCGTTGGGCTGCTGCCCGGCGCTCTACCTCGACCGTTGAGCTCTGGTCGGTGTACTGTTGACAACCCCTCCCCCAGCCTTGGAGATAACAGGCCTTAATTTAAGCCGGTGTCTTTAACACAGATGTAATCACATACTCCTGTGCTTCACCACACTTAAATTACAATGTTGTGACCACTGTTCACAGGAAGCAGACCAGCGCTGCTACAGTAACAGCAGGCAGACACAGCACACCTCCCCCACTCCCAAACAGCTCTGCAATAAACTTTATCTCCCTTCGTTTGCTTCTCACCCGTGTCCTTTCAATATGCCCCTGTGGTTCCCGGCCCCTTCCCGCTCCCCTGTAGGCGTATGCGAGGCAGAGACAATGGTGGAGGGAGTGGTTCTTTATTGGTTGCTATGGAGGCAGTTCAAGTAAGCAGGTTAGGAGAGTCCTTTGGACGCTGATTCAGTCTTTAGGGTAAAAAGGGGGGAAGAAAACAAAACGCTTTGACAGTCTCTGGAGAAAGGGGGGGTAGAGAACTGTAGTGGTTGTTAGCCAGTGTCAGCTGGTTCCTCTTCTTCGGCAGGGGTAGCGACGGGTGGCCGGTTCCCTCTGGACAAGAGAAAAAAAAAAGGGGACAAGACGGTCAGCAATTACGTCATGGGCTTATGTATTCCACCACCGTCCCCCTCGAGGCGTGTATGTTCAAGAAGGGAGGGGTGGGGTTGCTGTGTACTGAGTATGGAGGTGCCCAAAGATACTAGCTGTGTGGTACAGAAGACGGGGGGGGGGGAGGGGAGAAAATAAAAGGGTTTTTCTACAACTCTGCCCTCCACCAGCCTAACGTGAGGAAAGTAAACAAGGGTACTTGCCTCCAGTCGCGGCCCTCCGGGGTCGTGGCTGTCAGAGTCTTGCCGCCCTCTTCCTCCTCTCCGTGGGGCCCACCGGACTCATGCGCGTTGCCACTGGGCGGTTCGGTGCTCTCTGCTGTGGTCATCTTGGTATCTACCTCCTCCGTAGTGGTTCCGTCTCCTCCTGCTTCCAGTCCTTCAACCTCTGCGCTGAACACCCTCGCGCCATTCTCCTGCTTCCTGATTTTAAATCCCTCCTCCTGCCTCAGTGCGATCTTCGTGGAAAAGACTAGACCGCCTACGGTATTCTCCGGCGGTCTAGATGCGGGCACCATCTTATAAGTCCCGCTTGCGAAGAACGCGGGACTACAGCCCCTATCTCCCTTGGGATGTAACTTTTCTGAAAACACAAGTTTAAAAAACGATTCAATTAAGTTCTGTTAGCATGTCTCCCCTCAACAGAGCGGCTTATTTTCATTAGGCCCATGGACAGCGTTTGTTTTATTTTTTATTGTAATGTAATACCGGGCACGGCGTACAGTTCAGGCACACTGCGCTCAGCAGCAACCCAATCGAAGCATTTCTTTCCAGCTTGTTTACAATAACATTAGGCTGCTGCCCGGCGGTCTACCTCGACCACTGAGCTCTGGTCGATGTGTTGATTACCCCTCCCTCAGCCTTGAAGATAACTGGCCTTAATTTAAGCCGGTGTTTCCCGGTATGCACATTGACAAATTGTAATAAATATCCAAAATGTGGGCACAGCTCGTGCGCCTCTGTCTGCGATTAGCAGGAGGAGGCTGCCAAATAGCCCATCTCATGCGACCCACCGAGACATGGGGTCAGTTCTAATGTTGGCGCAGCCCGGGCAGCATGTGTGCGCACGTGCAGGAGTGAACCTAAATACTGTTGGGTGTGAATGAAAAAATGTCCTAGCTAACGTAACGGAAAGTTTAAATTCTATTAAGTACTCGGAGGCGAGGATTATGCCTTCTTTCTTCACTTTATTTTGAATAGCAGCGTTTGAATAACAAACTACATTTCCCATGAACCATAGGGAAAGGTAGCAAAAAGTTCAAAACATAGCAGCAACCAATCCAGTGAGGATAAAAGTGTCCAATCAGGGGTCAACGAGCCCAACATAGTCCCTTGTTAGTGTCCACTCTTCCTCTTGCTGAGCGTGAAGTCAGCCCTCCTGTTCTCTTCTGGCATCCTGTTTGTGAGCATCGGAACCTGAAACGACAGGCAGTCATTACCAAAGGAATCAGACTCAAACCTGTAAAGCAATTTAGCCGTTATCGTGAAAGCAGCACAGAGAAACATGCAACTAAAATCTGAAGTAAAATACTTACTCCAGTACGGGGAGGGATCGCCTCCTGGAGCGTAGGGCGGGATAATCCTCGCCTCCGAGTCCTTAATAGAATTGAAACTTTCCATTACGTTAGCTAGGAGATTTTTCATTCTATGTCAGGAATGGAGGCGAAGATTATGCTTGTTTAAAGCTTGCCCACAACCAAATGAGCCATGTTAAGCACCGACTTAAAGTAGAACCTCTTGAAGGTTGAGTCCGAAGACCAATCTGCCGCGTTGAGGATATCACCCAAGCCGAATACTTTAGAAGCCATAGCCCCACGGGCGCAATGCGCCCCGAAGTGGCGTAGGCTGATGCCTACCTCCTGCATCACCCAACGAACCCATCTGGCCATGGTCTGGGAAGAAACCGCCTTAAACAGCTTCCAGAGTGCGATGAGGAGCTGGCGTTCTCCTCTTCATAAGCCTTGAGGCACCTAACCACACAAAGGTTCGGGGTGTCCGGAAATGCTGGATAGGAAATAACCCTGGTATGGCACTGTGCGTCGCAGCAGGGTGAACGTCACTCCCTCAGGGGTAAACATTCTACCGGTAATATCAAGGGCCCGGACATCCGATACTCGTCTGCAGGAGATCAAAGAGAGAAGCATAGCCAGTTTTGCAGAAAGCTCCTTCCTAGAGAGGAACCTGTTAGGTTGCCAGGACAAAAAGGTTAAGAACCTGATTAACATCCCAGAGCGCGGAGTAACGCGTCTTTGGAGGCAAGGAAAGGCAGATGCAATGGAACAATCTGCAAACCATGGGGTGTTCGCCCATAGGAGTTCCTTGAACCGGAACATGGCTTGAGGAAATGGCTGATCTGAACGTGTTGATGGACCTGTAAGCTAGGCCTTCTTACGCAAGCTGTGCCCAAAAATTCACAACGTGAACTACATTGGCGGCCAAGGGATCAAAACCCCGTCGCAAACGCCAACGGGATCATGTGCCCCACGCACACCTGTACCTCTTAACTGTACTGTCCGCCCAAGCCTTGGACATAAACGTCTCAGCATCTCGCGAAAGCTGTGGGTCTTCCCATCTACCTTTGAAATCCGCAATGCCATGAGCCACAGTGAGTTCGTCGATACTAGCGGATGAGGTGCTCTTTCGGGACTCGTGAGGAGGGTCGGAAAATGGGGGAGTAGGATTGGAAAATCCCAAGTAAGTTCCAGAAGAACTGGAAACCAGACTTGCGACTTAGAGCGGGGTGACAATGACCAGGTCTGCTGCTTGCCTGCGGACTGGCGCTGTTGTCCGCGTGATCATCGCGGAGGGAGGGAACGCACAACCCTGTTCCTGGCTTCAATTCTGGAGGAATGAAAATAGCACAACCAGCGAGTTCATGTACACTACGCACTGTTCCTGAGGGTTGACAACTCTTTGACAATGTACATAAACATGCAAATTCTCTCGTCAAAAAATTAAGGCACAGAATTGTAATTCAAACATAGCATTTTAGTAGCATTGACCTATTTAAACATACGGCGGATATGTTCATACCCAGTTGTCAGTTCTCACAAATTATCTGAATCCAAACAAAGATTTCATGCACAGGGTTACCCCGAAGAGATCCTACATGAGTGTCTTATTAAGGCACAGTCTAAGCCTCAGTCCGAACTATTACAGCAAAAACAACAATTAACGACTGATTTCAGAATGGTTTCTCGTCTCTTCATATTCCACAGCCTCACAAGCCATTAAAAAGATAATCATCAACCGGTGGGAATTACTTCAGAACGAAGACTAATTTAATGGTCTCTTCTGTGAAAAAACACTTTTTGCATATACAAAAGGAAAAAATCTAAGAACATTGCTTTCATCTCCGCAAGTTCCTCTTATACCGGATGATCAACTAGGTACCAAAAAATGCAATAACTGCATTAATTGTAACAATGTTATTGCGGGAGACACTCTAATTCATCCCATAGCAGGCAAAAAAATTAGATTACTCCATACCAGTGACTGTAACTCCTCGCATGTCATCTCCTGTATCAAATGTCCCTGTGGTAAAGCCTATGTTGGCAAAACGGAGCGAAAACTTAAGGTTCGCATTTCCGAACATAAAAGCAAAATCAGAACAAAAACCACTACTTCTAGCCTAGCTAATCATTGGGATAGTGCCCAACATACTATAGCTCAGTTACGTTTTTCAAATTATTGAAAAACTTGTAGTCAGACCAGGTATAGACATCACTAAACGGTTGCTTCAAAGAGAGATCTATTGGATCAAAACTTTGCAAACCATGTTTCCATTGGGGCTTAACAACCGTTATGATACGAGTTGTTTCTTGTGATGCACCCCATTGTTTGTATGATATTTATCTGACAGTTGCTTTTCAAAATATCCAGACCCTTTTGGGTGGTGGGTCCTTTCTTTTGCACCATCTGTCACATTATCACACCTCTAAGCTACCCATATGGTTTTCCTTAAAACCACTACACATGCTTCTTGTTATCTTTCTGTTGGTCGACCTACTTAATTTTTCTTACATTCAGTCTGTTGTTTTCCTCATGCGTTTGGTCATCCCTTTTCAACAGATACATTGTCATTGTCTCCACATCTTGTTGCATTTCACATCTGTTTCCACATTATTACATCACATTTTATTCACATCAACACTTTTTAGCATTACATGTGGTCCCTCCATATCTCGTATATTATCACCCTGCATCTTGATGCGTTTCATAGTATAATTTTTATTTATTTTCGTCTTCTTGGTTCCTCGCACTTCAAAGCATTTTTGATTCTTGTTTTTTCTGTGATTCTTGTTTTTTTCGGCATTTCATCCATACATCTAGTGAGCCATATCTGTCCACACCAGTCTAAGATGGCAGACACGGGACGTTATGTTTCATTCCTCTTTCTGTTTTTAATCGCGTCACGCTTTAATAGAACTCCCCGGTTCAGTTGTAGCTGAATCTCTGTTAGCGGTAATGCCGTAGCGTTCGGCTTTACACTTCGAATTCTTACGGTAAGCGGCTTCTCTCATGCTTTTAAGTTTGCCACTATACTTTAATACCTCCATCGTTGCGCGCTCGAGGGCCCTGTAATCATTGGTGTCCCTTTGTGCTTTTACAGAAAGTTATACTTTCGACACCAGTTTCTCTCATCAGCACAGTCACCATTTCCCATACCGGTGAGCATTCGTCGTTTGTAGTTTACTTAATTGAGTCAGTTCCCTTTCTTGAAAGTACATAAGACGTGACTGTGATTGCTTATTTTTCCCCACAGTTTCTACCCATTTCTCAATGAGAAGGTTATTATTCCTCACCCTCTCGATCGGTGAGCCCATATTCTGTGTTCCTCTTTAATGACATGTGCCTTCATAGTTTTTTTCACTTCTATCTTCTCTCACCAACATGCCTTCCAGCTCACCCTACTGACCTCTTGAGATTTATAATCACCTTGGAGACACTTGATTAACAACCACTATATTTGACTGTACCTAATATATAATTTTCATCTTATGTTCTCATTGGGTTTCATTTTTTGCCATTCCAACACTTGTTCATAAATCACATTTGATGTCTTTGTGCTGATCACTGGATATTCATGCAACTTTAACTGGCTAACCACAATCACATGTTATCCTGAGTTTTACACATAGGTGCCTTGCTGTCTGCTAGATATTTACACACGTTTCAATAAACTTGATATCTCTATTTCATAGGTTTCCCCTGACGAAGGGACGCGCCAGTCCCGAAATGCATCGGGCATGATTTTTAAACCTTCAACTGTGACCTCAAGTGTTGATCATGACGCAATGACCACTTGTTATGCTATGTTAGGACTGTACCACTGATGTCTGTATAAACCATACGTTCATCTACATTGGATCATTACATGTTTAAATATGTCAATGCTACAAAAATGCTATGTTTGAATTATAATTCTGTGCCTTAATTTTTTGACGAGAGAATTTGCATGTTTATGTACATTGTCAAAGGGTTGTCAACCCTCCGGAACAGTGCGTAGTGTACTTGACCTCGCTGGTTGTGCTATTTTCATTTCTACTTTAAACACTTGGCTTGGCAGCGAGTGTTACACTGCAGCACACCTGTTATTAATTAGAACAGTTAGTATATAGGTTCAAATAGGTGTGCACCTCCTAATATATCCATTCAATTCTGGAGGAACACATCTGTGGCTGCCGCCAGGGGATCTGGTCTCCAACTGAAGAACTGAATAATCTGATGATCCAGTCTGGATGCAAACAGGTCCGCAAAAACGGACTGCTCCAGTCTCCAAAGGCTGGAATCTTGGAAGTGGTGTGATTGGAAATCTGCTTCCAAGTTGTCTCTCCCGGGCAGATACTCTGCCGTGACCGATATCTGGCTGTCCAGACAATACTGCCAGAAACGGACCGTCAGGTCCGAGAGGGCTTTCGACCTGGTGCCTCCCAGGTGGTTGACATAATGGACCGCAGAGACATTGTCCATTTTCAAGAGGACGCATAAATGTACCGAGTCTTTCGTCCTGCAACGCACGGCGAAAGAGCCCGCCAGAAGCTCTAGACAGTTTATATGTAACTTCTGTTCATCGGCTGACCACAACCCTCCCGTAGAAAGGTTTCTGCATCTTGCTCCCCAGCCCAGCCTGCTGGCATCGGATTCGATAAGATCCGGAGCGAAACTGAAAATTGCCCGGCTGTTCCAGGCCTGCGTATGGTCCAACCACCGATGAATCTTGGCCCTCGCCTCTGCAGACAGGGAGACCTTGTGCGAGTACGGAAAACCTTTGCGGAGAAAATACGTCTTGAGGCGCTGAAGGGCCCTGTGGTGGAGTGGGCCTGGGAAAATGGCCTGAATTGAGGATGACAGAAGGCCCACCACCTGGGCCAGCTGACGTTGGGACACCTTGTCTTTGGACAGGACACGCCGCAACTCGTGGCGGATCTTGGTGACTTTCCTGGAGGGAAGACTGAGAGAAGAAGTCGTGGAGTCTATTACGAACCCCAAGAAGGTAACGGACTGAGTCGGCTGCAACATTGACTTCTGTTTGTTGATCACGAAGCCTAGATCCTGAAGCAGGGTCCCTGCCATCCGAAGATGATTCGTTAGTTCTTCGGGGCAAGAAGCCATCAGGAGAAGGTCGTCGAGATGCACCATCATCCTGAACCCCCCCCCCCCCCCCCCCTCCCCCTTCAATTGATCTTAAGAACTCCAACACCGGTTTGAGGACCTTGGTGAAACACCATGGGGCGGATGAGAGACCGAAAGGAAGAGCTGAAGACTCGTAGAGGTGGTGACCCTAAGTAAACTGAAGGAATCTCCTGTGTGGGGGAGAGATCAGGATCACCAGATGGGTGTCCTTGAGGTCCAAACAGACCATCCAATCGTGGGGGGCGTAGAACGTCCATTTTGAAATGGTGGTAGACTAGCCATTCGTTAAACTCGGTCAAATTTATGAGTCGCTTGCCGCAGTCCGTTTAGTCCACCAAGAAAATGTTGCTTAAAAAACCCTGGGATGGAGGGCAGTACGTGAAATGGCGCCCTTGTGGCGAAGGGAGGCGACCTTGTCCACAAGGGCCGAGTCCTATGCGGAAAACTGAATGGGCTGGTGGAGGGATCTTTGAACCGGGGTCCCCATAAACTCTATGTGGAAGCCGTGCTCTGTCTGGAGTACCCACGCTTCGTGTGTTATGGACAACCAAGCCTGGTAGCAACTTGCCAGCTGCCCTCCTATTTTTAGTGGGGAAGGAGGGAAAACACTCACCGGGGCTAGAGGTGGTTGCACCTCCTTTGAACCCTTTGCCTTTCCATTGACGTCCTCAGGTGGGATAAAAATTCCTGAAGCGGGACTGGTCCTGGCAGTGTCCGGAGCCTCTCTGGTTACCCTGGTGGGTTTGGCGACTGGCCAAGCGGCCCTTGCCTCGGCCAGCCCCGCGAAAAACACGGGGGGAAACCTTTTTTTATTGTGGGCTGAGCCTTGTCCAGTGAAGTGAAGGTGTTAACAAATTTACCTAGTTCCTTCACAAACAGCTTGCCAAACAGACCCCCTTGGGCAATGGCGCCCGTCTCCGTCAGGTCACCTAGCTTTGGGTCTATTTTTATAAGGAGGGACCGGCGTCGCTCGGTGGAGAGGGCAGAGTTTGCGTTGCCCAAAAAGATCACCGCCCTGTGCCCCTAACCAAACAAAGACTTGGGAGAGATAAGCGAGCCAGACTCCTTAGCTTCCTCAGCCATATAGAGGATCTTGGTGATCGGGCCTAGGGCATCAAGGAGCTTGTCATGGCATGCCCTCCAAGGTCTATCGATCTTTTCTTTCGGATCTCTAATGAACTTCTGTAGGAAGGTAGACATGCGGGAATCGATTTCTGGAGTTAGAGCTACTTTCCCCTCCAGGGAAGGACGGTGGCACTCTGCCCGTAGGCAATTGCGGGCCTCCTTCTCTAAAGGGCGATGGATGTGCCCCGCCACATACGAGGCGACCTTCTCGGCCGGTGCCCACTCAGAGTAGCGCGGGTGGACTACATCATTAGGGTCCAGCATATCAGGTGGCCTGGGGAGTCTGGGATGGACGGAAGCGAAGGTCTAGAAGGACCGGCATCAGTCTGGGTCCCTAGCCGCGCCGGGATCAGTAGACTGGAGGGTTGGCTGTGGGGGGAGGGTGGGGGGGCAAGAGTACCTGCCGACAGGACGGGTTTATTGTCCAAAAAGGCCTGCGTCAGACTATCAAAAGCATCCACATCTACCCCTGGTTCACGAGGGCGTTTGGGTGGTGGGGAGCCAAAGGTGTCTGTAGGGACCTTGGCTGAAGGAGGAGCGGCAACCCGCTGTGCAAAGCGCTCAAACGCCTGATTAGTTTGGCAAGAAAGCCTGTCCTCCAAGGGAGTGATGGCCTGGTCCACTGCCCGGTAAATGGAGGTATCCACAGCCTCGTAAAAGGCATATCCCTAGGGCATGTCAGCGAGGGGGTCTTCCTCCTCTTGAAACTAGTCGTAGCACTCCATAGCTCTGGCTGCTTAGCACACAAAAGATCAGAAAAAAAACAGGTGGTCACCCACCAGGCAAGTACTGAGGGCCTTAGATAGGGGGCTGGGTGTCAGCATAAAGTTTGGGCGGTATTACTACAGATTTCAAGGGGTTCTAGCCCCAGGGGAACAAACTGCTAGTTATAGCCAATAAAATAACAAAACCGCCCTCAGCGGGGCAAAACTGATCTGGGCTATGTCCCCTTAGAAGGCCTATTGGCTGATACTGGACCTCAGCAAGGCGTTCGTTGAGCCAAATACAGACTCTGATTCCCGTATAGGAAGCTGGGCAGGGAACAGAGAACAAAATAGTAAAAGCGGTCAGCGTGTGCAATTGTTAGAGGCCGCTTCCGCCTACATCCTAGCCGGTCGTTCTCTGCAGATCAGAGGCTCCTGACTGCCGATGCGCGCAATGTTTGAAATTCCCGAAGGAAGACCAAACTCAGCGACGTGGCCGGCACTGCCACCGCGAGCCCCCTGGTGGCAGGAGGTCCTGGAGCACGACCCAGCAGGACGCAGCATAGGGACAGGGAAAACCCATACCCGCGGCGTGGGGAAATATGTAAGCGCATCCCACGCGCTAAGAATAACGAACACGGCACGAACGCGTCTGAGGTAAGGAGCACTGAAAATAAGCAGGAAAACACAGCGCAAACGTGCTACACAATCAAAATACAAAGGCTAACTAGCCATTAAGGAATCTCGCGAGCGCGTATCCGCATTAATATGCGAGAGTGAAATATCAAAGCATAAACCACAACAAAAAGCGCTAAACAGAGGGAGATAACTGAATAGCACTTATCTGGCTGCGTTGCAGCGAAGAGAGGACGCTAACAAGGGACTATGTTGTGCTCATTGGCCCCTGATTGGACACTGTTCTCCTCACTGGATTGGTTGTTGCTATGTTTTGAACTTTTTGCTAACACTATTAGAAAATAAGCCCAAAACAAAGATGACTAGACAAGTTTTCATATCAAAGTTTTCCACTTGTTCCAGAAATTTAAAAAGGATCATAAACAATTGGTGGGAAATTTTGGAAAATGAAAGTGATTTCAAAGATCTATTCAAGTACAAACCTTTATTCGCACACAGAAGATCTACAAATTTGAAAGAAATGCTAATGCATAAACCATCAGAAACCACCAAAGAGTTTAAGGGTACTAGATGATGCCAAAATTGTGTACATTGCAATAACTTAATTTGTGGAGATGGTATACAACACCCTCTGACAGGCGAGACAATCAAATTAAAACACAAAGCAGACTGCAATTCTAAAAACTTTATATGGCATTAAGTGTCCATGTGGATCACTATATATAGGAAAAACTGAAAGAAAAGCATGCATTTCTGAACATAAGAGCACCATTCGCAATTGCACCATGAAAAGTAGTTCAGCAGCACATTGGATGAAATTTCGGCACTCCAAAGCCCAAATCAATTTCAGGTGATTGAGATGGTAGAACCTATTCCAGGTAGGGACCTGACAAACCTGGTTACAGAGGGAAATATATTGGCTAAGGAAACTAGAAACCCAGGATCCCAAAGGGATTAACGACAAAATAGATCTAGGTTGTTTTCTGTAATACCTCACCTGTAGGTGGTCATGTAGGTGCTTTCACTAAATGTTTTCACTAATGACTGTACATTTGTATTTGGTTGCATTAACTCATCATAGGAATTTGTATTATATTTCCATGTTACACTGTTAGCACAATGTGATGAATTTCATTTTTAGGTCTCGGCTCGAAGGCTGCGCTTGCGCAGTCTTGCTCCGAGATTTAATGTTAGGAGTGGGCCTTTAACCCGCCCCTTTTTTTACCTCTTCTCCATCGGCTGGCCTCTGAAATACTGGTCAGCCATTGGAGAAGAGCATTGTCTCTCCAAATAAGCCCCGTCTTTTTCGGATTCGGGAGCGTGTTTTTTACTTTCTTTCTCTCCTCTGGAAAGTAACCATTTCAGCCAATGATAAGAGGAGAGAAAGAAAACACGGCCCCGAATCCGAAAACGCCGCTGCGTTTCTCCGAGGCATTTCTGCTTGACCTCGGAGAAAGGTGGTGGTGTTAATGGCGTCCTCTCCCCCAGCTGTCGGCTCCCGTTTTCGGCTGCTGCTCAGGAAGTCGTATATGTGTCTTTAGTGTTGCTTGTAAAATTACGCTTTTACAACCTGTTTTATGTTGGAACAGACACTTTCGGACACGCAGTTGTCTGACTGTATTTTATCATTGAAAGTCGAGGCGGGAGAGGGAGTTCCGCCTCTCCCACCTGCATGTGGGGTGGCTGCTTTGTTTTCCTGACCTTGGTTTCGAAGTTGTTTTGAGACTGTTGCAGATAGGTGCCGAGAGTTGTGCTTTGTGTCCGGTTACTTTCATGCGAGCTCTTCCGAAGGTAGTTTGTGGCCCAAGGACTATAATGGCTGTAGTTTCTATGCCCTATAGAAAATGTAGCTGGATGGCTGTCACTAGATGGACGTCAGGCGGCTGTTTTTTTTTTTTGTTTTAGCATGCAGTCCATAAAGCTGGAGCAACGAGCTGAATCCCCCGAGCGACGACGAATCGAGCAGACCGAGTAAATACTGCAAGCTGGAGTCGAGGGATAACTGCGCCTAGCTCGACAGCTTGCTGGCCTAACTTCGAGTGCAATGCCACATCCCCCTCGTTAAAACTCACTGGAGAGGAATAGTCGTAATCTCAACAGTCAACTGGCAGGAAACGAGCGATCCTAGTGGAAAACGCCACAATTAGCGATATTAAGGGCCTAATTATCATGATTTGTGTAAATGTGTTTTACTCTTACAGTAGTCCTGGTTTACTCATGAATTTCAGGTATAAATCTGTCATTTGGGACCTCAGTAGAAATGCGTACTATCATGGAAGATTTGTGTAGGAGGAAGTGTGCCCTTCTCTTGTAGTACTGGTTTCAAGAGTGAACTAGGAGCGCTCTTGGCTTACTTCAGGCTAGCCTCCAAAATTCAAGAGTACTACGAGAGTAAGCCACAGCATAATCTTTGTTAATCGGTCCAAGAGGGTTAAGATTGGATCCTGAAATTTGAATGTCCGGTTTCCCGGAGGCTCTTCGAAGGTTGCTAACAGCACTCCTGGACCTCTAAACTTACATGTCGTGAGAGAATCTGAGCTTGCTTTGGCCACACCTCCCATCAGGCATGCTGGTGCCCTTCCAACAATTGAGGAGTGAGCTTTTAGGTGTGCAGCTGCTGTCTGTGTTGAAGCCTGCTGTTGCTCAGCCTTGTACTGCAGGTAAACGGAGTGCTCTTTCTGGAGTCTCTTCTATCTCCGAGTAGTACACTCGTGGCAAAGAGGTCAAGGTGCATATTTCTTGGCTTCTCTTTATCTCTACATTTTGCTTGATGTTTATTATTTTCAACTCTTCTCACTTGGGGCGTGCACTTACGTTTCGTCACCTGAACTGAAAGGCTAACTAGAAGCAGAGCGGCATGTCTGCAACATATAAACATTGAGTATAACATTAACTTCAACTGTGTGTGTGTGGGGGTGGCTCTGTGTGGGGGTGGCTCTGTGTGTGTGTGTGGGGGGGTGGCTTTTTTTGTAGGTGGCTCTATGCGTGGTGGGTCTGTGTGTGGGTAACTCTTTGTGTGTAGGTGGCTCTGTGGGTGGCTCTATGGGTGGCTCTATTTGTGTGTGGGTTGCTCTGTGAGTGGCTCTGTGTGGGTGGCTCTGTGTGTGTGTGGGTGGCTTTGGGTGTGGCTCTGTGTGTGGGTGCAAATGCAATAGGTCTCACATTTGAGAGGGATTAAGCTATTCACATTGTAAATAACCATGCCGTTTCTTTAAATGTTTTAAAAACATAAACAAAAATGTCATGAGCAATGCCAATACCTTTAACTTTAACAATGCCGAGACCATTGCATTGTAAATGCTTGTTTATCCGTTTTTTTCTCATTTTCTCGGTTTTATCTTTTCAGCACTGTTGCGTTTTTGTCATTGTGGTGTTTTAGTTCTCTGTTGTATCGGAGTTTTTTTCTACAGAGTGCGTTTTTTCAGCATAGGTTTTTGATCGAGAGAACCGGGCCTTTGCAAAGCGTATTATCAGCGTTTCGGTGCATTCTCGTTCCGATTATCACCTAGGTCTGTAGTTGATGCATCAAGGAGTGAGTTTACAAGGCATCATTTGGTCACCCACCCTGTATCAAGATGGCACCTATAGTATTGCATTGTAGGCGTGATGAGTCCGTTTTCTATTGCACCTATTTAAAGTCCCACGCCAAGGTAGTGGTACGCATTTTTCTGTTGAGAGAGCGACGGGGCCAGCGAGGAGTCGTTTTTTGTTTATAAGGCTGTTCCTGATTTAAAAAGGTGAGATGCTTTCATTTCAGTAATATTTTCTTGTTGGAAATACATTGGTTTATTGTCCAGGCAGTAATATGATTGTTCAACGTGATTACAGGTGCCGGACTATAAGACACTTTGAACGGTTGTTGATCGGTTTGTACTCCAAGAGGTCGGTTCATTCTCTCTGGCGTGTGTATCGTGTGGCACGATCATGATTTCAGGGTTTTTACTTTCGGTGCATATTTTTTTCAGGGCTCACAATTGCATTGACTACTCATGAATACGATCTCCAGTGAGGTTTTTTTATGGTTTTTGGGCACAGCACGGTTCGGACTTCTGATATTTGACTCGATTGGGTGTTGGTTTCTTTCTTTGCTTCTACACAGTTTTCTATACCTGATCACTTAAGATTTACTGTTTGTTTTCTCCTTCTCTTTCTTTCCATAAGCATGATAATGTAGCCATACAGTCATGCATGATAATGTAGCGGTACAGTCATGGAAATTGTTCTCTCTATGCATTATTTTTCCATCAAGTATACATTTTTCACAAAGTAGAAGTTTCGAAATGCTTGTATATTTGAATATCTGCTTCCCTGTATATTGTGTTGTATTACAAGAGGATATTGTTTGTATTCTCAGAAATCGGTCCCTGAAGAAGGGCCAGCGGGGCCCAAAATGCATTGGGAGAGCATTTAAAGGAATAACCTTGCGGATTTAATGAAACAAAGAAAAGTTTTTCTAAGATGTTTATCTGTGATTGCAACAGATTACATTTTTCTGTGTATTAAGAACACATGTTCATGTTCTACGTTCTAATTTAATGGTGTTTTAGATATCAGATTACATGTTGAGCATTTGATTCATTGTAACTATTTGGTTTAAGTGTGATCATAGCAAGAGCCTTCAGGCTACTGTGCACAGAGGTCAAGTTTGTAGACCTGAGTTATGTTGTGTTGAACATTTTGCTACTTTCCCTGTGGTTCATGAGATATGTAGTTTTGTGTTATTCTTGCACTGCTATTCAAAATAAAGTGAAGAAAGGCATAATCCTCGCCTCCAGTCCTGACATATTACTTTTAGTAGAGGCCATATGTGGTATTGTGCTAGTAGTATTTTTGGACCTGCATCGTATGCCACCGTTTTGTGTATTGCAGAATGAAGGGAGCACTGTCTTTTGTTGTTTTGTGTTTTTTTTTTCCCCCCCAGTTTGTTTATAATGGCGTTGGGCTGCTGGCCGGCGCGTTCTCCATCACTGAGCTATGGTTGGTGTGCATAACTTCACCATCTATATATGTTGTGTGCTTACGTTCATCACTATACTGCATGTTATTACAGACCACAATCTACTCAAATTTCCAGTCACAAAAACTTCATTTTAGTTGTTAGTAGTTCTAATTAGTTCACTGGAAGCATACAAAACTGTTCTTTGAAAACGAAACCATTAATAAAGGGCATTATCATTACCAATGACAATAACTCCAACTCGCATAAATGCGATGCAATATCTTTTACAAGAGCATAAAATGTTGGCATAGCAAATGAAACTGCCTTTTATTTATATTTAAAAATAAGAGCACAAATAAGACAATGTCATTTACAATGGCAATAGCTCAAACTACTGTCAATGCAAGACCTATTGCATTGCAAATGCTTCTTAGACAAGCAATGGGAAGCATTACAAATAAATAGCAGGAGCATGTGTACGTATTTGTAGAGGAGCAAAGTACTATATAATAGTAATGGTGTATGGTTAAAAGGTCCGGGGAAAGGTGTACTGTTAAGCCCGACCTAAAATACTATGTAGGGTAATGAGTGCCCTCCTACAATCTGTGCTGCTGCTGAAGAAAACCACTATAATTGATCTGGTTATCTAAGACACTTTAATCACATTACAGTGCCGTTTGTGCCTCAAGGTTAAACTGCAGGCGGATAAATAAGCAAAATAATCACAGCTGTGTGGTGGGCAAGCACCTTTTTTAGGTCAAGCCTAGCGTTGCAGTGCATGCTCTGCTCGCTTTGCGAGGCATGCTGTAGCAGGGTATGTTTTAGAAGTGGTGTGGAAGCCCCACCTATATATTTCATTGGCTGGTGTCATCGTACATGGTAAATGCTGGCTTGTGATTGATAATGAGGCTTCTTAGTCCTTCCTTGTTACCGCCCTGTCTCCTTTTGTGACTGCCCATCAGGACTGGAGCTTTTACTTGCGGTGTTACACTGTCTCCTTCATTAGTAAGCACTATATTTTTTTCACAATGGCGACAGCTTGTCTGGTATTTGTATTCGGGGTTTTGGCATGCCGCTGTAGAGCCTGAGAACCAGGTCAGCAGAGCTGCTGTAGAGCCTGAGAACCAGGTCAGCAGAGCTGCTGTAGAGCCTGAGAACCAGGTCAGCAGAGCTGCTGTAGAGCCTGAGAACCAGGTCAGCAGAGCTGCTGTAGAGCCTGAGAACCAGGTCAGCAGAGCTGCTGTAGAGCCTGAGAACCAGGTCAGCAGAGCTGCTGTAGAGCCTGAGAACCAGGTCAGCAGAGCTGCTGTAGAGCCTGAGAACCAGGTCAGCAGAGCTGCTGTAGAGCCTGAGAACCAGGTCAGCAGAGCTGCTGTAGAGCCTGAGAACCAGGTCAGCAGAGCTGCTGTAGAGCCTGAGAACCAGGTCAGCTCAGCTGCTCTATGGCCAGAGAACCAGGTCAGCAGAGCTGCTCTATGGCCAGAGAACCAGGTCAGCAGAGCTGCTCTATGGCCAGAGAACCAGGTCAGCAGAGCTGCTCTATGGCCAGAGAACCAGGTCAGCAGAGCTGCTCTATGGCCAGAGAACCAGGTCAGCAGAGCTGCTCTATGGCCAGAGAACCAGGTCAGCAGAGCTGCTCTATGGCCAGAGAACCAGGTCAGCAGAGCTGCTCTATGGCCAGAGAACCAGGTCAGCAGAGCTGCTCTATGGCCAGAGAACCAGGTCAGCAGAGCTGCTCTATGGCCAGAGAACCAGGTCAGCAGAGCTGCTCTATGGCCAGAGAACCAGGTCAGCAGAGCTGCTCTATGGCCAGAGAACCAGGTCAGCAGAGCTGCTCTATGGCCAGAGAACCAGGTCAGCAGAGCTGCTCTATGGCCAGAGAACCAGGTCAGCAGAGCTGCTCTATGGCCAGAGAACCAGGTCAGCAGAGCTGCTCTATGGCCAGAGAACCAGGTCAGCAGAGCTGCTCTATGGCCAGAGAACCAGGTCAGCAGAGCTGCTCTATGGCCAGAGAACCAGGTCAGAACAGGTGCTGCAGGGAATGGAGATGTACAAACGTTAACGGACACAAAAGAGGTGCAATGATTCAGTGTAATATGGCACATTCTGTCGCAATTTTTTGCAATTTGTCATTTGACAACACAGTAGTACTGTCTGGGCAAACGTTTCTCTTCATTAGCAGCACTCTAACACCAGAATACAGCCGTCGGCAACGGAATGGTGGCAGTTAATCTTTACAAAGCGTCTGTCCCCTCGAGGTACCACGGCTGATGCTTTCTAAAGCCTCTTTTGATCCATCTGAGCTAGAATCAATGTTTGCAACTGATACAGAAGATCTGAATCATGCGGCAAGTGTGGAAAATATGTAAATACTCAGAGAACGCAGTGGCCACAATATTACGTTATTCCAGTGGTCATGCCTATGAGCAAAGACATGTAGTGTAATGGCCTTGATTTACTGATTGAGTTGTAAATCCATGGAACTGTCCCCCAGAAGAATATTTGGGCAAAAATAACCTCAAAGTACTGCTTTTGTGGTACTGATAAAGTAAGGGTAAAAGTGGAGGCCATGCAAGGTCACTAAAGTCAGGAAGGAATGGGCAGTTCTGGACAGCACTGTCATTCTCCAGGTAGGAATTCCCAAGCAGAGTAGCGCCAAGTAGCTGCATTTGCGCGAGTTGAAGCTATTGGCATTGTAAATGACAATGTCTTTTATTTATGTTTTAAAAAACAAAACCTAAATGAAAGGCATTGTCATTCACAATACCAATAGGTCAAATTTACAAAAATGCGAGACCTATTGCATTGTAAATGCTCTTTTTTTTTTTTGTGTGTGTGAAAGCAAATTACTTTTGCCCAATCGAAACGTACTCCTGGTTCCCAACATGTGGGTGGAGCCAAAACCTTCCCTAGTGATGCTCAGATAATTTTCTGGCGACATCTGTGCTGTCAAGCCAGACCATGAAGTTAAATTGACCATTGGGATCTAGTGCTAACATAAAATATTGTTCCTAACTGTTTTTCGGTTTCTACTCTAGATGGCGCGAATACGCGGTCTTGAACAGAGGCATGCTGTATCCACCGTTGTGGGCTTCAGCCTGCCCACGGATTCACATTTGCTGGCACCATCGTCACTCCATTTTGTGCTCTCCCCATTTGTCAAGAGCAAGCATACGTCATGCCTCTTCTGGTTTTTATACCTCCCCAATCACACTGGCCAACTACTGCTAATCATACACAGCGGAAATTTTAAGGCATTGTTTCGGAACTACTTTTGTACTTCTTTAAGAGCGCTTTGCAAGAGAATTTGAAGGGGTTTTTATAATTTTCTTTTTTTAAGGTAAATGGCATTAAATATCTTTTATTTAAGTGCATTATAAGCACTGCTTTCCATAATACAAGGGTAGTTTTGCACTGCTTGCTTTTGCATACCGTGTTTGTGGCTGGTCTGTAAAGATCTGCTCTCACCTATTTTGTCAGTGTAAATAGAGCGCCCACAAGAACTTTTTTTTTATTTTTAACCACATTTTAATGTGTTATGTCCACTCTTTTGCAGGCACTTTTTTCTGACTCTTGGTGTCCTTCCATAAGTGCAATCTATTTTTAACACCATTTTCAGGAATGTTGAGGGTTCGGCATTCTTTTATGCCAGTCTCCAGATGTTCGTTTTATAGTGAATTTGATATGTAACGTAGCAAATTGCATCCAGATTCAGACAGTTTGTTTTCTTCACGTTCTTGCCTCATCATTTTGCATACAGTCGACCTCACTATGCCTTTAATTTTCAACGTTTATTTTCATGAGACTGCAGTTCCAATGAAAACATTGGAACAGTGACTTTGCCTCCAGTAGTTTACGCAAATCCAGCACCTTGTTTGATCGGGGGTGTACTTGCATAGCAAGCCAGTGTTTGTATTCACCCTGAACACAGCTCAAAAAATTTATTCTGTAACGACGCTTGAAAACTGATATAGTACTATAACAACAAAGGCTCGTTTAAATTACATTGAATACCGTGGAGAATTTGCCACAGAGTTCCCGTTTATTTATGTTTTTAAATAAAATTCCAAGAAAGAGACTACCACATCGCTGGAGCCTTGAAACGGTTCAATAATAGCCAATTCTTGTAAAATGTATTGTAAAAGATATAGATGAGGAATGAGTGGTTTTTGACATACAACTGTTGGGTGATTCTTCTTATTTCCTTACATTTTTGCTCATGTCTGCAGAATATTGGTGGAACACCATAATATACTTACTTGAAGTCCAAAAATAAGATGTTACATCCAGCTAGTGCAGCTATTCACGTTGAACCCATCTTCCCACCCAAAGATCAGCACTGGTCAAAAGTGGGGATTGGCTTTGCGCCACCAACTTCTCCACACAATGAGGACTTAAATTTCGTGAGTGGAGGCTGCCGAGTGAGCAGCGTCCCTACTGATAGCAGTGTCCATTAGGCGTCCATGGTGGCTTTTGTAAACTGTGTCCTTGCGTAGTTTGGTCAGCATTCATTTCCACATTTCACATGAACGCGTCTGGCAATGTTGTCAGTGGAGCACCATACATTTGGCAGATTCCCACGTATATACATCTCTTGTCCAATTCTACACACAATTATTTCCTGATATTTGATTAAATTCTTTAAACCTAAACTTTTTAGGTCTCGGATCTAGATGGGGTGAATGCACTGTCTCAAAAAGAGACCTGTTGTATGTACTTTGTGGTCCCCTCCAAAAAAGAAATGGCTTTGCATCCTCATCACAGCCGTTTCCTTCATAGCTATTTTGTCTTCGCTGCAGGCTTTCAACAAACAAACCGCAATGGTCTCCCCCCCCCCCCCCCCCCTCCCCCCCAAATTCACTAGGTAGTTGCTGTAGCGAAGCTAGTACTTTTTGAGCAATTTATCTTGCGTTCACATTTCGTAGAGCTTCATGAGTGATTGTTGCTGCCTGCCTACTCCTCCTATCGTCATTACTTACAGGTCCCATCTGCCCAAAGAGTGCTTTGGCGCAGCAGTAGCGGGTAGCTTGATGGTCCTATCTGCCCCAAAAAGAGCCGTAACTAATTTCTGTGCATGTGTTTTTTTTATGTTTGTCTCCATCTTTGAGCATGTATCTGTGTGTGCGTTTTCATGAATGTTTGTATCATAGCAAAAGTACTCAATAAAATGTACAAATTTCATAGGGTTGATAGATAAATAAGAGTGACACAGATAGCACCAATTAGCTATTACATTGTGTTATAAAAAACTGAGACATGAAGGGTATATCTAAGTCACTACTAACACAGGAGAAGGGCAGGGCACAGATCCAACAAGGAGAACTGAGACAGAGTAAATTACAGAAAATTATGTAAGTCCTCACTATTATTGAGACCGTTAGGCATCTTAGTGTCAAGGGACATGATAAAATGAGTCTCTAATTGGCGGAGGGTTTTTTCACGGTTACCTCCTCTCACAGAATTAGGGACAGCCCCTAAGACAGTGTATTCAAGATCCTTTAGTTTGTTGTCATGGACCATTTTAAAATGCCTCGCCACCGGATAGTTGGGATCCGAATTAACGATAGCCCTGACATGTTGTAAAATACGCTTATGTACAGGGAGCTTAGTTCTTCCGATGTACTCAAGACCAAGTGCAGCGCAATTTATAAATCGCAAAATCTGTGCGGCAAGTAAGATAGTCCCGAATAGGAACTTTCTTGTTATCAAAGGCCGTAGTGTAGTCAGTGCTATTGATTGCAAAAGTACAGGCTCGACATGAATTGCATTTGTAAAAGCCTTTTTTAGTCAACCAGATTTTTTTAGGGGTGACTTCAGGACTCGATTTAACAAGGGCGTCCCTCATGGAGGGTGCCCGTCTAAAAGTAATCGCAGGAAGTTCTGGCAGAATAAATTTGAGTGTCATGTCGGTAAGTACTATAGGCCACTGAGTATAAATCATCTTGCGGATCTGTTTATCTTGCTGACTGTTTGTGGTGACAAATCTAATGTTAGTTAAATCTGTCTGTGTTCAGTTGGGCAAAAGGTGTCACTTGTGCTTTTTTAACAATTAAAAGATCAATCCTAGGTAACAAATTGGCTTTAGTGAGTGCAGAGTTCAAGATTGTTCTAGAGTAACCTCGATTGAGGAAACGAGCAAAGGCTTTCGATTGACAGATCTGACAATCTGATTCTTCACTACAAATACGGCGAATCCGAAGGAATTCGCCGTAGGGAATACTCCGAATAGTGTGATGGGCACTATCCGCATGTAAAATGGAGTTCCCTGCAGTAGTTTTCCGGTGTAATCTAGTATGAAGTTTACCATTGCTAACATACAAAGACATGTCAAGAAATTCAACTTTGACATCCTCAATGGTTGCAGTAAATTTGAGATTTAAATTATTTACATTGATGGAGTCAACAAACTGTTGCGCACTCTATCACCCTTCCAAATCATACATATATCATCGATATAACGCCAGAAGTAAATCACATTGTTAGTCCATGTGGCTTGGTGGTTGGACCTAAGGACATGCTCCTCCCACCAGCCCACATGTAAACATGAGTAGCTGGGGGAGAAACATGCCCCCATAGCCACACCTCTCAACTGCTGATATACCTCTGTACCAAACAAAAAAATTATTGCAAAGGCATAGTTCAATCCTCTTTAGCAGCATTGCGTTGTGATCACACATACTAATATCCCTTTGCGAAAGGAAATATTGCACCGCTGCTAGGCCATCTGAATGATTGATACTAGTGTATAAGGATTCGATATCCATGACAACTAGTAAGTAATCTGACTGCCATAATATGTTCTTAATGTTAAGAAAATCAGGGGTATCTTTGACAAATGAAGGAAGGGCAAAAACAAAGGGCTGAAGAAAATAGTCCACATACTTGGGCATCATTTCAAGTAGACTTTTTTGAGCCGATATTATAGGTCTCCCAGGGACAGGATCAGATTTTTCATGGACCTTTGGCAAAAAATATAAAACGGGGATCACTGGAAAGTCTACTTTTAAGTAATTAAGTTCATCCTTAGTTAAAAGGCCTTGTCTTTTCCATTGTAGTAGACTTATTGTGAAAGTATCTTGAACTAGTCGCATCTCTTGTCATGAAGATTTTCTATAACAAGTGATCACTCAAATGCCGCATAGCTTCTGCAAGGTATTGATCTTTATGCCAGAGGACAACGTTACCACCTTTGTCTGACTTATTAATTATGATGTCACATTTTTGCTTCTATTTATTGATTAAAGTGAAATATTGAGAACTCTTGAAATTGTGACTTCTTGTTTTGGAATTGACACAACGGTTTAATTGTTTCAGCTCTTCAATAACTTTCTCACTAAAAATATCGATGGCATCTTTTTGCATGAGAGGTAGAAAAGTAGATGGAGGGCGAAAAGGTCTAGGAGCTGGTTGGTTGGTAATAATGCCCATGTTGAGCAAATGATCTTGAGTCGACATACTGTCTCCATTTGCAGACTCCGTATCAGAGAGGTGAAAGAACGTTTGAAGCATCGGGACATCATTACCTTGTAGGGCCTCAGCAGCTGCTTTATTAACGGATGTAGTTTTGGGTCCTGAGGCTTTTTTATTCAGTTGATAAAATTTTATGAGTTTGATTTTTCTGATAAATTTGTATGTCGATTCTTGTGTGATTGTAAGAAAAATTGTTAGTTGGACAGTATGAGTCCTAAACTGAGATTTTCGATTTCTGCATTGGTTAGTTTTTCTTGGGTCATGTCGATTACGGTTTGGTTTGGAATGCTTTTTGATTCCTCCATTTCTTTCCCCTGTACCCTCTGTTGAAACCTCTTGCGACATTTATTCCGCCTCCCTCCTTCTGCGATTGAGGCGTGTTCTGATTGCCCTTGCTTCGTAGGAGGATTTCTCGGTCGCAAGGTGTGTCTCCGGTCCTCTCTGATAAAATTTAACTCCTCCGCTGGTGTTATGGGATTGATGGTTATTGCCAGGTTGGTTAGTGAGTTCAGACCATTGTCATCAGAGTCCCTATTTGAGGTAAGGGAATCGATATCTGAAATCGTATTAGTTGATGGAACTACCCCGGAATTGTTGGGTTCGGTCGTAGATGTCTGGGTAGAGAGTGCTTGTCTCTTATAATTGTCAATTTTTTTTGAGAACGTGAAAATACGTGTATATATACACACACCTTTTTGTCCCCGTCACTTTACCTTCCACCTCAACGGCTGTGAATCATGCTCCGTCTGCCCTTACCACATCGCCACTTGTCCCCGTTACTGCAGGTGATACCCCCCTTACGCCCGCAAACGGCAAAAAGAGAACACCTAATGGCTTTGCCAATGCTTGATTTTCTTTCTTCCTATACCACTGGCTGTTTACACACCATATGCTATTCCCAGTGTGCAATGATTTTCTGAACAGGTTGTTCTTGTGGCAATTAGAGCCATCTGTTCTCAAATTAATTTTTAGTAAATTAGTAATATTTTAAAGGGGATTTTTATAGGTCTCTGCTGCAGACAGCTCTTTGACATGTTGTGGTCATACCATTTCTTACAGTGGGCTTTGGATCAGCCTTTTCCTTACCATTTCGTTGTATTTCTTGTCCGTATTATTAGCTTGCACACTAACTGATGACTTTTTTTGTCCTACCCTTGGAGTATAGCTTCTTTATGAACATTTGATGGGATGAATTTTATGTGTCCACAGCTACACACCAGGAACCAGTTTTTTCATTTGTTTTCAGCGCCCTATCCTACCGTGCATCATATTATCTAGACAACTTTTGACAAAATTTCAAAATATCACTCCTATTTCCTTTCCTCTTGTTCAATGAAAATTTGAATTAACGTACACTGTTGATCAATTTTAGCTACAACCTCTAGAAAGGTTTATAATATTACAACGAATGCCTTTACCACACAAAGCAACAAGTGTGTATTAGGTAAGTGATCCCCCTATCTATCCTTACCTGGTACATATTTACCGTTTCTTTGTAAAGACCTACGTGGTAAAAGCATTGCGTGGTATTTGCAGCATTGTAAAGGCTGTTTTCCTTTAGAACTCCTGGTTTACCTTAATGTTATTACACTGTTCAAAATGATTTCACCTTTTGACTTGTTTTCTGAGAAAATAGCATGTCTCATTTTGGTACTGCGTCCTTGGACTTACTAAATAAGCGGCTATGCTACTGGGATGGAACAAAGCTGCCATTCTCTTAAGGAGAGGATGGATGTTGACTGTCTCTCCTATATGAAATGGCTGAGCAAGTATTAAGAGAAAATGGTAGTTATTTCGTAAATTTTTACCCCACCAGATATGATGGCTAGAGTACAATTTTATTTGACAAGATTGCCCAAAGTGGAAGGTGAACTGGGAGCAGTGGGTGACAATTTTTAGCAGCTCCTTGGAACATGCATTCTTCGTTTAACACTTCAGGACGATAACTGTTATGGTACTGTGGACCAACATACATATTTCTGTCCACTAAGCTCAGAAATGGCTACTACTAATTTGTGATGTAAAGTGAGCACCTTATCGATGAACAGTACTATGCCTGAGTTGGGATAAGCAAGTAGTGGTAGTTTACACAAGAGTATAGCTGCCTGGTGCATAACGTCTGCCACTAAAAATATTTTAGTTTTTAATCAGATTTATGTCGCAGCCTACCAGACAGCCAGCTGTCTCGTTTGCTAAAGACATCTTGGGTACCTTCGTAAAGATGATCTAGGAATGCATTCTGCCTGTTGCTTACCATTGGCTTTGTGGTTTGTAACTTGGATTTTCTTGCTTTTTGTTTGCTGGCTTTACTTGCTTTATGCTGTCCAGCTTGAGTTCGTCCCTCAGGTTGCCCAAACTTTGTTTACTGTATTCTTCCATGAACTCGCTTTCCCTAAGCAGGTTTTTAAATCGTTATCCTCTTGTCACATTTACTGTGACACCCCCCCCCCCCCCGGCTCTGCTGTTCCGCCCCAGTCTAGGCATTTGTCATCCAGTGTGGGACGGGCATGGCCAGAAATGTGTCCCATGCTTTCCATGCCGCTGGATTTGAGCTAGCCTGGCAGCTGAGGGGTAAACCCCAAAACTGTTTCCAGGGTGCTTGTTTCCATTCCAGGGAGGACCTGGCATCGCAGTCCACTCTGGACTGTTCCCATGGGAAACAGGGTTAAGACTGTTTGCATATGGCTGGGTCTAAACTGGAATGGCATGGGCATCAAAAAAGGATTTAGACCCAGATCTCTGTACTGGGGTGAATGTTTGACATTGTTCAACATTCTGTCCATCAATTGTTCTTATTGCACACTACTCCATGCCAGTGCAATCCATACTGTGCCACTCTACACCACGCTGCCCTATGCCCCGCTCTCTGCCCTATGCCCCGCTCTCTGCCCTATGCCCCACTCTCTGCCCTATGCCCCGCGCTCTGCCCTATGCCCCGCGCTCTGCCCTATGCCCCGCGCTCTGCCCTATGCCCCGCGCTCTGCCCTATGCCCCGCGCTCTGCCCTATGCCCCGCGCTCTGCCCTATGCCCCGCGCTCTGCCCTATGCCCCGCGCTCTGCCCTATGCCCCGCGCTCTGCCCTATGCCCCGCGCTCTGCCCTATGCCCCGCGCTCTGCCCTATGCCCCGCGCTCTGCCCTATGCCCCGCGCTCTGCCCTATGCCCCGCGCTCTGCCCTATGCCCCGCGCTCTGCCCTATGCCCCGCGCTCTGCCCTATGCCCCGCGCTCTGCCCTATGCCCCGCGCTCTGCCCTATGCCCCGCGCTCTGCCCTATGCCCCGCGCTCTGCCCTATGCCCCGCGCTCTGCCCTATGCCCCGCGCTCTGCCCTATGCCCCGCGCTCTGCCCTATGCCCCGCGCTCTGCCCCCTGCCCCGCGCTCTGCCCCCTGCCCCGCGCTCTGCCCCCTGCCCCGCGCTCTGCCCCCTGCCCCGCGCTCTGCCCCCTGCCCCGCGCTCTGCCCCCTGCCCCGCGCTCTGCCCCCTGCCCCGCGCTCTGCCCCCTGCCCCGCGCTCTGCCCCCTGCCCCGCGCTCTGCCCCCTGCCCCGCGCTCTGCCCCCTGCCCCGCGCTCTGCCCCCTGCCCCGCGCTCTGCCCCGCGCTCTGCCCCCTGCCCCGCGCTCTGCCCCGCGCTCTGCCCCCTGCCCCGCGCTCTGCCCCGCGCTCTGCCCCCTGCCCCGCGCTCTGCCCCGCGCTCTGCCCCCTGCTCTGCCCCGCGCTCTGCCCCCTGCCCCGCGCTCTGCCCCGCGCTCTGCCCCCTGCCCCGCGCTCTGCCCCCTGCCCCGCGCTCTGCCCCCTGCCCCGCGCTCTGCCCCCTGCCCCGCGCTCTGCCCCCTGCCCCGCGCTCTGCCCCGCGCTCTGCCCCCTGCCCCGCGCTCTGCCCCCTGCCCCGCGCTCTGCCCCGCGCTCTGCCCCCTGCCCCGCGCTCTGCCCCGCGCTCTGCCCCCTGCCCCGCGCTCTGCCCCGCGCTCTGCCCCCTGCCCCGCGCTCTGCCCCGCGCTCTGCCCCGCGCTCTGCCCCGCGCTCTGCCCCGCGCTCTGCCCCGCGCTCTGCCCCGCGCTCTGCCCCGCGCTCTGCCCCGCGCTCTGCCCCGCGCTCTGCCCCCTGCCCCGCGCTCTGCCCCGCGCTCTGCCCCGCGCTCTGCCCCCTGCCCCGCGCTCTGCCCCGCGCTCTGCCCCCTGCCCCGCGCTCTGCCCCGCGCTCTGCCCCCTGCCCCGCGCTCTGCCCCCTGCCCCGCGCTCTGCCCCCTGCCCCGCGCTCTGCCCCGCGCTCTGCCCCCTGCCCCCTGCCCCGCGCTCTGCCCCCTGCCCCGCGCTCTGCCCCCTGCCCCGCGCTCTGCCCCCTGCCCCGCGCTCTGCCCCCTGCCCCGCGCTCTGCCCCCTGCCCCGCGCTCTGCCCCGCGCTCTGCCCCCTGCCCCCTGCTCTGCCCCCTGCCCCGCGCTCTGCCCCGCGCTCTGCCCCCTGCCCCGCGCTCTGCCCCCTGCCCCCTGCCCCGCGCTCTGCCCCGCGCTCTGCCCCCTGCCCCGCGCTCTGCCCCGCGCTCTGCCCCCTGCCCCCTGCCCCGCGCTCTGCCCCCTGCCCCGCGCTCTGCCCCCTGCCCCGCGCTCTGCCCCGCGCTCTGCCCCCTGCCCCCTGCCCCGCGCTCTGCCCCGCGCTCTGCCCCCTGCCCCGCGCTCTGCCCCCTGCCCCGCGCTCTGCCCCGCGCTCTGCCCCGCGCTCTGCCCCCTGCCCCGCGCTCTGCCCCGCGCTCTGCCCCCTGCCCCGCGCTCTGCCCCCTGCCCCGCGCTCTGCCCCCTGCCCCGCGCTCTGCCCCCTGCCCCGCGCTCTGCCCCCTGCCCCGCGCTCTGCCCCCTGCCCCGCGCTCTGCCCCCTGCCCCGCGCTCTGCCCCCTGCCCCGCGCTCTGCCCCCTGCCCCGCGCTCTGCCCCCTGCCCCGCGCTCTGCCCCCTGCCCCGCGCTCTGCCCCCTGCCCCGCGCTCTGCCCCCTGCCCCGCGCTCTGCCCCCTGCCCCGCGCTCTGCCCCCTGCCCCGCGCTCTGCCCCCTGCCCCGCGCTCTGCCCCCTGCCCCGCGCTCTGCCCCCTGCCCCGCTCTCTGCCCCATGCCCCGCTCTCTGCCCCACTGTAGTCTATGCCACTCTGCTCTAAACCACTGCACTCTACATCACTTTACTCAAAGCCAATGCACCCTATGCCACTGTACCTACGCCAACTACTTTGCATCACTGTACTTTACGCCATTACACTTTGCAACATTCTACTATGTGCCACTATACGCTACATTATTCGAACTGCACTCTACTCCACTCTGCAGCATTGCACTCTGCTCTGCACCAATCTACGCCAATGTACTCTGCAGCACTGTACTTTAAGCCTCTTCACTCTATGCTGCTCCAATCTCTACGCCATTATACGACACTACTCCGCTCTATGCAATTCTACCGCACTACGAATCTCCACACTGCCTCTGCCACTCCACGATGACCAACTATTCTACTCTAGGCCATTCCACTCTGACAATCTATTCTGCTGTAAGCCACTGCAGCTTTACTCTACGCAACACCCTGTACGCCACTCAATGCCACACCACTCTGGAACACTCTATTCCACTCGGCTCCGACACTCTGCTACTCAACTTTCAGCCCTTCCTCTCTGCGACACTCTGCACCCTCCACACACTGTACGCTACTCCATGACACTTCACTCCTCGCCACTCAACTCTACTGTATACCACCCCATAACTCCACTTCTACAACACTCCACACCACTCTCCTTTACCCTATCTTTTAGCCATGCTAAACAGCAGCCACTCTGGTGTACAACATTGCTAAAACATATTGGTTAAGTCAATAGCTTTTGCATAGGCAAAACCAATTGGCTTTGCCAATGCTTGCTGTTTATTATAATTGTTGGGGAAGCTGGAAAACTCATCAGTTTAGCAATTTGAAAAAAGGCTACGACAAGACCATACATGTTGGCTTTGCGAGTGCTTGTTTTGGCTGCGTATGCATACATCTGGCCTGGGTCAAAGATTCTGTATAACGCAGATGTTTTTAAAACAGTGATGGGGGTTTAAAAAGAAATGCAACGGAGTATCCGCTGATTAATCGGCTAATGTTGATCTATGTTCTTTTGCGCCAGTCTGAATGGCAATTGAAACCCCCAATTTGATGCATTTTTAAGGTTCAAGTTTGCCTCAGTTGTAATTTCCAAGATGGCGCCTATTTAATAAGCTTGTCACCTAGTAAGTGTGTCACATAATGTACACTGACACAAATGTGTTGACAGATGTTTCCTGTCCAGAACTTGCTTATAGAAATTCCACATAGCTAAACCCATACAAATCTCCATGGTAGGCTTTGGTAAAATAACCAACTTGATAAAGTAGGATGAACAACTTTCTATGCCACAAACCTGGCATATCTTGGCTTGAGTTATGTTAAGTTCCAAACTAATTTATGCCGACTTGTCTGACTTGCCAAGGACAGTACTATTGTCTTTTTCCAATGCAGCATAATAAACACTGATTGCTTTTAAGCATTTTATATGACATTAGTAGGAGGCATGTTGATTTCTATTTAATGCTCCATCTTTACTGAAGCATCCAGCTTTTTCTTGTTTTGGAGTGTGAGCATGAGTAAATGGTTCTGAGAGTGGTGAATAAACTTACCTTACATGCATGAAATTATGTAGGAAAAACGTTCAATAAAACTGCCTGGTACAGCCAAGCCTGTTGGGTAATTTGATCTAGCCTTGCGCTTCATTTTATTGACCAGTTTATCTTTCCCATTGTTAGTCTCTTATCCATGATAGTATGCTTTCCTCCCTGATTTTAGTCATTCAATACTTCTGATTGAAGACTGATTTTTAGTCCGTTATATTGTCTGTTTTTTAAGTCTGATGTAACTGGGAAAAGTCTTTGCCTTTCTGTTTTGTTTCCTATTAGGACGTAACAATTACTAATGATGGTGCAACTATACTGAAGTTGTTGGAAGTTGAGCACCCCGCTGCCAAGGTTCTTTGTGAGCTGGCTGATCTGCAGGATAATGAAGTTGGGGATGGCACCACTTCAGTTGTAAGTAATTATTGCTCACGTTACATTTCCATGTGGTTATCGGTACATCCTATACCGTGCGTCTGACTAACTTAGCCGGGAAATATGTAGACATGTATGATGTTTATATGATGAAGGAAGTTTGTTGTCAACATTTCAAATACGCCTGTTTGCTGACACTCGTTCTGTTTGCAATGAATAATGTTCGCAAGCGTATAAAGTAGATTTCTTGTAACATGAAACTGTATTTTCTGAAGTTCTTCCCATTTAACTTACTGCCATACCTGGCTTGTGGTGTGAGCAGCTATACGCATGGGGCATAGAGACTCAAGTTTAACTGAAAGTCATGATGAAACAATCAATGCTTCATTGTGTAAGTGGCTTGAACAAATCTGATTTGATGATTTCTTACTGATGTAGAATTGTTTTCTGTACAATTGGCACTTTTGATGACTAACCTGCACTTCACACTGTGCTCATTTATTTAAAAAAAAGATTGCATGTTTTTGCACTGGTGGGACTTGCCCTTTTAACATGGGTTTGCTTTTATATTAATGAATCTTGCCATTTTAAAATTTGTCCAACAGGCTCTTGTTTGTTTGTGTGCATATTTTTGTGTTTTTCACACAGGTGATTATTGCTGCAGAGCTGTTGAAAAATGCAGATGAACTTGTAAAACAGAAGATTCACCCCACATCCATTATAGGTGGATATCGACTTGCTTGCAAGTGAGACTGGACTTTCCCATTTTGTATACTTAGTGTTTTCCTAGCTGTTGTTCTTGGTTAAGAAACCTTTGGCTTAAGAAAATGAATGAGCAATATATAATGGCCTTTAAATTTAGCATTTATCTTGTCATATTTGCATTCTTCAAATACAGAGGTCAAATGTTAGTCCACGTCTTATGACAAATTGCTGCTTATTCTTTTAACATAGTGATTGGTGTTTACTTTTCTTTCTCTGAATGCAGAGAGCAGATTCTAAAGTTAACTATGCGACAAACTTACTGGGTACAATGTATAAAAGGAAAGGCTGTAGGATGTCTTTTTTATTTTTTATTTTTGCAACCCAATTTAAAAACCTGTAAATTAACTGTTCACATTTCAGAGTATATCAGCAGTTAGGAAAGAAAAAATAAAGACTTTTAAAAAAAAAATTCAAATATGAAAACAAAGATTACAATTAGATCAATGAAATTCAAGACACTTTACTTGGTGACGCGGAAATTATAAATAGTAACTGCACATTATCATTTGTGTGGTATATAGTTTTATCGGTAAAACTGTTAATCTTTAAGTTCAGTGGCCATTTCAATTGAAAATGGACAGTCTGTAAATGACGGTATGCGACCATGGAATACTATATTTTCGAAAATGTGCTCCAAAATGCCCTGCCAGCTACATACAGCACCCTTGCCACTCTGAGTAAGTTTGATGTAATGTTGTCAGCACCCCACTCTGAAAATTGTTTTAGCAGCATTCGTGCTGAGGTGCTGAAATACGTGCATATTCCTAAGTTAGAGTCCGGGTGAACCTTCTAGTAATTGTTGCTGCATCAATGTGTTTTTTTTGGGGGGGGGGAGGGCTTCACAAAGCTATTTCGATAGAGATTAGCTCACTACATGCAGTCGTACACCATCATCCCACTTGCGTATAACTTTAAGACATAAATTGAGAAATATGGATGTGGTTTAATGTCCAGAGCTGCTGACTTTGGATTAGGGGAAACCGAGTCCTGGCTTTGACTCAACATCCTTTGATTCTGGGCAATTCACTTAATTTCATGTTCCAACATGAGTTTGAACACTTTGCTCATGTAAAGTGTTCCAATGCCCTTTTTGGTTGGGTTTGTGCTATTTAAAACTGTAAAATACATTATCTACTGGCGGTCGCCAGTAGATGGTTATAGTTAGGACCGTGTTTCCATAGGAAATCTGAAAATTCTATTTTGAATAACTTTGGCGCCGGTTGACGAATCCTCGCGAAATTTTCAAAAACTAATGGGGCGCTCAGCTCCTACCCTGAAAGTCTCGGGGTGATTCGTCAAGCGGGGGCTGAGAAAAAAGGGGGGTCCCAAAAAGCGTTTTCCCCATGCATTTTCCCATAGGACCTTTAGTCGAAGGTACAGCCCGAACGGCTGAATAGAATTACTTGAAATTTGGCAAAGAGGTAGTCCTTAGGTCAGGCATGTGCCTTTTGCATATATGGTGTCAATCTGTTCAGTAGTTCCTGAGAAAATTGCAGTTAAAAGTACATAAATATCTATAGGCGCGCACCATAACGTGCGCGAGCGTAATTCTGATTGGTGGTTACATGTCAGTCAACATTCGAATCGGTCGAAATCAGGAAGCGTCGGCCGCCATTTTGTGTGTGACAGTGAAAAAGAAAGGTGGAGAACGTGAAAAGGGGGTAGGGTAGAGAGTTCCTGACCCCCTAGCCCACAGGTTTCCAAACTTTTCATGCTGGTGACACACTGTTTTGACATTCCTGCTTTAGTGACACGGTAATGCGAGCGAGCGTAGCGAGTGAGCCGGAATCACCACAGAGGTGTTCGGGGGGGTTTAAAAATAGTGGGCAAATGGTGCATTTTCAATCAAATTGGAGAAAGCAAGAAGGTTTAATAAAGCAATTGTGAATCTGTTTTTAACAAAGACAGTGACTGGCAAAACAGGGAGTAAGGTTAGGTTTGTGCCTGAAACAAGAATATAATCATGCACACATCGACACATGCCCCAGTGATTTACAGCACAAAAAGGGCACCCCACAGCATATGGAGTGTTGGTTTTGGCAAACGTTTCTTCCTTCTTAAATACTAAAAAGAAACATGTGAATCAAATTAGAATAATTCCCAGTTAAAAAAAACAAGGCAGTACATTAGATCAACTGTCGGTTGGGTTGTGGAGTTTTTGTTTCGCCACGTTATCAAAAGAAAACCTATTTCCTGTATTGGGCCAAATATTAAGTTGCTGGTGAGCTATTATATAATAATCAACTTTAAGCATGTTGGCCTTGTTTGTCATATTCTGTCCTTTTTTTTTTTAGGTCCCGTCTAGGCTGCGCATATGCTGTCTCGAACAGCATGTTTTCAATCTGTGGGCTTCAGCCCGCCCATTGCCTTACCACTTGTTTGCTCCATCGTGCTCTCATATCCGTCGTTCCCGTTAGTCCATAGCATAAAAGCGTCATGCTTCTTCCTGTGTTTGACCCTCCCCCTGAACATGGACCAAGTGCTTGCGTCCTTCCACTACTCCCGTTATAGGAGCTACTATTTTCTTTGTCTTTGAGCACTCCACACGAGTGCTGGTGTTTTCACTCACTCCATCTCCTCCCGCCCGCCCCAACCCTGTTGATTCGTTTTCTTTGTAGATCGGCTTTATTATTCACCTCACTCACCGAGCCAGCAAAATGATAAGTGATGTGTACTTACCCCTTTGAGCTCATCCACTTACGCACAGATCAAGAAAATAAATGGCCTTCCTGCTAGTTAGGAGCTTGGGCCTCAGTTTTCTAAATGCACCTGTTTTAACTAGCATATTAATAATTTCCTAAACACCGCTTCATGGTTCGTTGTAAAGGAAATGTACTATGTACCTATCCACTAACTTACACTGCAAAGATCTCTTGCCCTCGCTTTTCAGTATTAGGGCACACAGGTGAACTTCATCATTACTAAAATGAGCAATAGCTGCTACATAGCGTCAAGAGATGCACATGCATCTCTTGGCACTATGTAGTAGACCGGGCACAAGTTGAGGGTAGACTGAGTCTATCCACTCTTTTCACAGGGTGATCGCAGTCTACCCTGCTATGAGATTGGGCCCCACAGAAATATGGTAAACTTGTCTTGGTGCAATTTTTAGACACCGGGACACATTCAACAGTGCCTGCACATTGTTTGCTTTTGTTCCAAGCAGCAATGTACAGACGGGGAAGGGGCTTATCAGATTCCAGCTGGGCCTATAACAAAGGTCGAAGTTAAGGGGCCATCAGGTCTCCTTTTCTTGGAGTATCCAGGCTGGGAGCTATCAGGAGCCTCACATCTAAATGAAATGGAGGAGAAACAAAGGCACATAGCTTATCACATCACATCACACAAGAGGCAGGCATGCTTTTGACTTTGTTCAGTCCTTTTATATAAGAGATATGCATGTGTGTAGGAATGTCAGATTTGTTAGTCTGTCCCAGTATTTACACAAACAATTTAAATGCCACTATTTTGTTTTGTTTCTTTTACAGTGCTATAGTGCTACTAATCCCATTGTAGTGTCAGAGTGCTTTATACATACACATTATACATTGACAATAAATGATGTGTGTAAATCAAGGGAATGTTACATAAGATGGGGAGAGTTACAAGGTGTAGGAGCCACATGTCCTTCTTGGCTCACTGTGCTATATTAGAAGAATTACAATGTATGAACTGCAAGTAACAAAAGGATCTCTGTGTTCAAAGCGCTAACTCACTTGCCCATTTACATACAATAAAAATCTGTCATCTGCGCGTTACATAGTGTGCTTTCCAGGAGACCTATTAACCCTCAATGCTACTTTGATCCAAAACTGGGACTAGACAAAACACAAACCTCTCCAGCAAATAGTTATTTTACCATTATTATTATTCCCTGAGCTTTACTGAGCACACAAAGATCTCTGCCACAGGTGCCTTAACCCCATGATATTTTAAAATACAGACTTTGCAACCAGTTGAGTAGAACAGATTTACTGCCGCATTTCTCCTTGTTGCCAGTTTCTTTGTGGCAGGATTTAAAAAAATAAATACATGTTAAGGCCCTGATTTTGCATCGGGGTTGCATAATTTTTTTGCACAACCCCGAAGCAAAATCTAATTTGTTAAATATTGTAATGAGCTCAAATGTACTTACGATAGACCTGCTAAACAAACATATAACTTTCATGTTTGGTTTCTTGTGCTACTGGCAGTGACTAATATTGATTTTTAGTTTTTGTTTTCAGCGGCAGTCATTAAAGCTGTGAGATAATTGAGAGGATTTGTTAAATAATTGATAGTTGCCCCCCTATTGACCTCTTCCTCGGATTCCCTCACTGCCACACTCCACAAGTGCCCCTGATCTCCCCATAGCCCCTCCCCCTCGTGACCTCCTCCTCGGATTCCCTCACTGTCACCCTCCACCAGTGCCCCTCATCTCTCTGTAGCCCCTCCCCCTCATGACCTCCTCCTCAGACTCCCTCTCTACCACCCTCCACCAGTGCTCCTCGTCTCTCCCTAGCTCCCCCCCTCCACCCCATGACCTCTTCCTCGGATTCCCTCACTGCCGCCCTCCAACAGTGCCCCTCATTGCTCCATAGCCCCTCCCACCACCACCTCCTCCTCAGATTCCATCGCTGCCACCCTCCAACAGTGCCCCTCATCTTTACGTAGCCCCTCTCTCATATGCATTTCATTTGTTGTACAGCGCTACTCATGTCAGTGTAGTGTGTGTCAGTACTTTACACCACGCACACATTATACAGAGACAATGAGTCATACAAGTATGTAAATCAGTCTACAGGGAATGTCACATAAGCCAATGAGGATTACAAGGTGTATGAATCACGTCATACATACTGGTGGGCAATATATTTTAAGAGGGTTTGGTGTGGGGAAACAACTTTAGGATTTAAAGAGTATTACATGGGGGTCAGCTTTACTGATAAAAATGTATATCTGCCCAAACATACTCATTTCAGCAAAATTAGAATAATGAAAGACTGAGGAAGTTCTAACTATATCACAAAACAAAAATAAGCGAAGTTCTAACTACACCATTCATGTTTGTATGCAGCTCTTTGGTGACAGTTCATTGGTCACTGTCCTATGTTAGGATTGTAACTTCTGAACTGCAAGTAGCACAAGGATCTCTGTGACAAAGGCAGTAACCCACTGAGCTTCCACATAAAATACAGTTGATCTGCATTTAAAAACTACGGACAGACAAACGATTGCCCTCCAGCAGGATCATTAATCACCAGCGTTATCTGGGCATGTTGTGTTGTCTTATTTTATCCTGCATCGGTCATGATAATGATAAAAAAATTGTTTAAATGAAGCACGCACAAAGTATGTGTCCTGCTGGTCCTGTGCACATTTTAAATCGAAAAACAAATAGTGACAAATTCTCCTACCTACTTTATTAGTCAAACTGTGTCACAGCCTGGTGTGATAAACTGCTGCAGGGGTCGGGAAAGGTGACAGGAATAAACAAACTTCTTTTCTCCTGCACTGCATAGAAAAGGAAATATCCACGCAGCAGGACAGTCGGCAAAGGTTACCGGTGACAAACAAAGGATTTGTCCCTTTCGCCATGTGGAGATGGAGGGGTGAAAAAAAAAACCAAAGCCTCGTTAATGGTCTTGTAAAGACCTGTGAAGTACCCGGGTGCGGCTGCGATAATCTCAAAGCTGTCTGTGTGTGTGTGGGAAGCTGTCTCAGCCTGGGCGCGCGCACACACAGACAGCTCTTTGAGCTCAATTCCGTTGCGCCCCTGCCTTCAAGCCCTCACTGCGAGGGCCAAGGCTCCTGTTGCGCGACACACCCACGAAGGTCAGGCGACACAGTAACGTGTCGCGACACATACTTTGGAAAGCTCTGCCCTAGCCTTTGTCAGGGGGTCCCTGAAGGACCCCGAAGGGTGAATTTTTTTTTTTTTTTTTTTTTCTTTTTTTTTCAAAAAACCGCGGGGTGCGCGCACGGTGAAAAACCTTAAAAAAAAAATAATAATAATTTAAACGAGCCATTCCATATTACAGGATACAGTCAATCTATAACTATATACATTGGTAGCTTATTGTAAAATAAATATATAAAAATATAATAAAACATACATAACTTAGCATTTAAAAAACCTTACAAATTCACTTAAACCATAGGTTTCACACACGTTATAGTTAGGAATTAGCATTTAAAAAACCTTGCAAATTCACTTAAAAAACCATAGGTTTCACACATGTTATAGTTAGCTGGACATTTCACTCGTAAAAAACCATTGAAATTCCCCCGTTATAGTTAGTTCAGATAACTATAACTCGCGCGACCGCCACTCTATCACAAGGATGATGTCATCAGTGATGTCATGAGTGATGTCACTGACCATGTCATGAGTCATGTAATATGTGACGTCATCAGCAGTGGATTGCGGGCGCGAGAGTTATAGTTATCTGAACTAACTATAACGGGGGAATTTCAATGGTTTTTTACGAGTTAAATGTCCAGCTAACTATAATATGTGTGAAACCTATGGTTTTTTAAGTGAATATATACATATGTATATATTGTAAGCGCTCTGAGTCTTGTGGTTTATCTTGTGTTGGCTGAATACAAATGATGGACATTTTCTGTATGTTAGCTACTTTGTAGCTGCAGTGTGTGCATTTGTCAGCCCCATCTAGCAGACATGGTTCATTACAGAAGTGTAGCTAGACTGGCAAATGCAGACCATGGCTACAAGAACGCATAACAAATATTTGTTGTCTGGTACACTAACTAAACAAACGAGCCTTTGTAAACCCTTCCTTCTGATTCTTCCCCCTTTAATCATCCCAAACTTGTTACTGCTTATATGATCACCAAATAAACACTTTCTAGACACTTTCCTTCTCTATCCCACTTTGATGGGATACCAAGCGCTATACAAATGCAAACCCCTCCCTCTTCTATCTCTCCACTAGCCGTTTCAACCCAATTAAGACTCGCTTGTCCCACTCAAATAAATTTAATATTTCCCTATACTAACTTGCCACTATTTCTTTTTTGGTGTCCGAGGTAGAAAAATGATTAGACGCCTCGTCGGGGGTAGTAAGCGCTATATGAATACAATTACAGTATGTACATATGGAGTCCCAAATACATCACTAAGTCTCATAGCACAAAAATTGATGTGAGGCCTTTCCATGCTCTGTTGCGGTGTTTTTTTTTTTTTTTCAAAATTGCTAAAGTCGCTGTTCTCAACACAAAGGTTTTTCAGAAGCCTTCTGACTTTAGTGAGTGGATGGGATGGGCTAGCACTGCTTTTTGACAAGTGTTACAGTTCCATACTCTTGTGCAATTTACCATCTGTCACTTTTATAGGCAAATCAATATCTTGGCCAGAGCCCAATAAAGACATATCAAAGGGTGTGGTCACAAACAATTGCTGTTGGAGAGGAAAGCAAAGGGTATGTTATTTTGGAAGTTCACACCCCCTGCCTCATGTCTTTTAAAGCTAGATGGGTCTTAAATGTTTGTTCTAAAAATTGGGTTCTGGTGCTTAAAAGGTTGGGAAGCACTGCTCTTAATTATTCTTGGGCCAAGAGTTGGACATTGGTATTTAAAAGTATAAAATATGAGCTAAAACAAGTTTTCCAACCAATCACACTTACTGTCCTTTTGTATTGTATGTTCATAGCTCATATGATTAGATAAGTGATGTTTTCATGATTCTAAATGATGAGTAGATGAACATCGGTGTAATAATGCATTTTACGTAAAAGCATCGTAAAGATTTCATACTCTTATTTTTGTGGCAACTTTTAGTGTGCCTCAAGCATGTGGCAATGTATATGGTCTACATACATGTCATAGATCCTGTGGATTAAAGAGTTGTAGTAATGAACAAGTTCATATGTTTCATGTTTTTTGTGGTGTTGGCATGTTCATTGGAGAAGATTAACAAAACTGTCATGGATAAAATGTCTTCAACTGGTCAAATACAATTGGTGTGCTTTCTTTGCGCAGGGAAGCAGTTCGTTACATCAATGAAAATCTTACGATCAACACAGATGAGTTGGGAAGAGAATGTCTCCTCAGTGCAGCAAAAACCTCCATGTCTTCCAAAATCATTGGAGTGTATCCTTTAGAGCAGTGGTTATTAATCTTGTGACTTCAGCGAAACCCTATTGAATCGCAACTGAAAGCCAAGGACCCCACAAGCCATTTCTATGGTTTGTACCTCAACACAAAACAATGCTAACAAATACACACTATACAGCAGAAGTGATTGGTCAGAAGTAATAACTTGACTGATGTTGGACAAACTTACAAGGTAGCAATAGAGCATTATATACACCAAGCTGGAGACCATGCAGAGCTTTTGCCAAAAGGTTACCAAGACTACATAGAAACCAAAACAACTGGAATTTTTTATCCCAGAGTACACTGTGTAATATTTCAGGTCTGCTGTAAAGTGCAGACATGATCTTTTTCCAATATAAGAAGTGTAGGTGCTTGGAATGTGTATGGGACTGTCCATGTAAAGCAGTGGATGGGAATGTGTAGTCTGGAAGGGCCTTTTGGGCAGTCTACCTTGTACACATGCATAGGTGACTGACTTCGCGCCACATTCGCTGTCTAAGTACGGAAGGATATTTTTTTTAATAAACTGTTGTATTAAAGTTAAAGCACAGAATAATTTGCACAATATATTCGTGGGTTACAACATTCATGTAGTACAGTGAATTGGTGTTCAACACAGCATGAGTTAAGCAATTAATGGGTTCTCCATTCTAGTTCGTCTCGTCACCATATCTTCTGTGGGAGATGTAGATATTTCCCCTTAAAGGCATTCCAACCTCCCCATTTTTTATCCCACTTCTTAGGGCAGCCCCTTAGTATGTAGACCGCTTTCTCTGCGATCATGCATTTATCAATTTCTGCCACCCACCCAATCGTAAGCGGCAATTTGTCGGAACCCCAGGACATTGCCACGGCTCGTTTTAACCAATAGGTATCCCAGCGCCACCCATTGCTGCTCCACTTCCGTTTGGTCGGTAGGCTCCCATATATTTAGGATCCTCCGTTTCGGTGACGGTTGGATGTTTGCCCAATGTGTCTTTCGTCGTTGTGGAGGTTCTGACCCAAAACGGGCATATATGGGGACAATCCCAGAGGATGTGATAAAAGGTACTGTCTTGGCCGCATCCCCTCAAGCATAACGCATCACTTCGGCTGACTATTTTCGCCAGTAGGATGCCAGAGAGGTAGGACCTATGGAGTATTTTTAATTGTATGAGGCGGAAGCGGTGGTTCATGGCTGTTACTCTGGGGGACATTAAAGCAGTCTGCCAGTCTTCATCATCCAGCTCCCCTAAGTATGCTTGCCAGCGGTTCCGTAAAGCTTGAAAGGAGTCGGGTAAGTAATTGCAAAGTTTATGGTAAGTGCAAAAGATGGCTTTAGTCTGAAGTGGTTCGATAAGTAGTCGGTCCTCTAAAGGGGGGGCGTCTGGTAGGGAAGAGAGGTCGGGGATATTAGCAAGAATGACGTGTCGGATTTGCAGGTATCGGAAGATCTCTCCTTGTGCGAGTGTGTTTGGTTTGTAGTTCTTTGAATGTGAGATTTTCCCTTTAGTGATCAAGTCTCCTAAATTGGTGATTCCGATAGTGTCCCACTTGTCAAATCCTTGGAGTACGGAAGGATATGATTTATAGAAAGTTATAAGTACATCAAAATTGTTCATAGACTGAGGCTGATTGCTCATTTAGGTCAGTATATGTTTAATGTGGACAGTGGCAGTTATTTAACTTTCACAAAAATAAAGGGCTCTCTGCTTAATTTATCCAGATTACCCCAAATGTGTGCCTAATGCCATGCTTTTCATTTGAAGTCACTATTTTTTGGGAGTTGGAATAGCAGTTGCCTTTCATTTTAGTTTTTTAAACCGATTTAATTGCATAGGATAATCACACAGGGTGTACATTAGTCAGTAGACTCCCTGTGAGAAGTTCATGTCCAGTGGCAAAATACGTCATGTACAGCAGCATGCATCAACATTATCCGTTCAAAACCCCCCTCGACTAACCCCCATCCCCTCCCTTTTTGCCGTTCACTGCCGTGCCTTAGGGAAATAAACGAATAGTCCCACACAAGTTCCGGACAGTGCAGGATGAAGAAATTTAGTTGGCCTCAATTGGGCATTTCTCTATCTCCTCCCCCCCCCCCCCCCCCCCGTGCGACAGGATATGTAGTACAGGATTGGACTGTGTTTGGAGGCATCTCCTCCAACAGCGCCTCACCACCTGTATCTTGCCAGTGCAGCCAGATGGTATCCCATCCACTTTAAGCAGAGTTTGTAAAAGCATGTCAAGGTCTGATATAAATGGCCCGGTCTCACTTTTCTGTCTGTCGCCCTGCTGTCCATCGTGTGAACCACTGCAGTTGTCCCGCAGAGTAATACGTTACAAAGTCGGGAACTGCAAGCCCTCCATCACCAGTTGGGCTCTTCGTCATCAGAGCCACCCGCTTACAACAGTTTCCCCAAATAAAGCATGTTATAAGGGAGTCTAAGTGAACTATTTCCTCGGTATCTATATAGGCAGCGTCTTGAAGAAACTCAAAAAAGAGAGGGGTCCTCCTCACCAAAGGGACAGGACACCAAAATGACACTAGGTCAAAAAACAAATTGCCTTTGGAATTTCTCAATGGCATACCACAATGTAAACACACCACATTCAAACAGTCAGTCAATCAAACACTACGGGATCTCTGTAATAAGGGTTCCTTTTTCGCAGATTTAGAGCAACGGTAAGACTGTCTGCCTGTTCCTCTGAATTCCGTGAAGATACGAGTTAAAATATTAGTTCGTTGGAGGAAGTGTGTCCCCACCTAGAGAACGAAGAGCATCGGTACCATGATAAGAGTGCTGGGAGACAGTTTTGTAGTAAGCCTGAAGAAGGTGGTTCGACCTATATACCACCGAAACACGTCTTTTCTTGGTCTCTGGACTACCAAACCATAGGGGGTTCCTTCACAAAACTGGTTATTTGTTGAACCTGTTGGAATTATTAGTTTGGTTGTGCACTTGTATTTTGTAATGTGAATGTGAATGCTAGCTATTGTTTTAATCTGAAATGTATGCACTGTACATGTGTTTATTTATTATTTGATTTATTAAATAAACATTTTCATATTGGATTTTTGGATTACTCCAAAAATCATGGGAGTGCCACCATTTTCAGAAGCGCCACCCTCCCAGCTACGGATAGTGGCAAGTTGCTTTAGAAATCCAAACTGTTCTTCAAGAGTCTTATAGCAGCTCCCATGTTTCCTTCTTGTAGATCGAATTGGGAATGGTATATCTTCACACTGAGATATCCCAGGCAGTGGGGCTCCCACTGGAGTTTACCCAGCCCATCCAATGGGTATCTACCCTCTGTCATTGTTAAAAGCCTAGACTTCTGCCAGTTGGCCTCGAGCCCCAACATCACTCCTAATCAGTTGCCTTTCAGAAGTGCTTATTTGGCAAGTAAAATAATTTTTTCACTTTAAAACAAATATTTTTATTGAAAGAGGTTCTTATGAAGTACCAGCTTGTATCATTAAAAAAACATTTTTACTTTGAATGGCATCTTTAGATCCGAATCGGAGTGCTTTTTAAATGTGCCCTACATGTTTATAAGTTCTTGCCAACGATTGAGCTGTTTATTCAGTTGCACTTCGCTGAGTTATTTAAATTAAAAGTTTAATATTGCAGACCATTCCCAGGAATACTTGTGACTTTCAGGGCTCTAGGTTTAAAGACTGGTTTTCCACCAGGTTCAAATGAAATTCTGGACTGTGCGAATGTCAGCAGCTCTTATTGCTCTATTTTAATGGTAAATTTCAGTATGATTGCCTTGTAAATTGTAATTCTGAAAAATCACTTTCAAATAGTAGGCCAGTTGTCAAAATCAAGCTATGGCAGGGCTCTAAAAAGACGCATTGTATTTTTGATTGGTGCATGTCATGATAGGTTTGCACTCTGCATAAGAATGTTTTCCCTTGACTCTAGTTTTAAGTGACAGCGATTTCTTTGGTAATTTGGTTGTGGATGCTGCTATGGCGGTGAAATTTACAGATGCCAAAGGACAGGCTCGTTATCCTATCAACTCTGTGAATGTCTTAAAGGCACATGGTCGTAGCCAGTCGGAGAGCATTCTTGTAAATGGTTATGCATTGAACTGTACAGTTGGTTCTCAAGGTAAGCATGTTGAAGCCCAGAGACTTGGTAAGAGACCTACTAAATGCTGTTGGACATATTTTGTACTGAGTAATTTTAGTTGCTTGCAGTCCACAGGTGATGCAGTGGTCTTTTTGTGAAGCCTAATGTGTCTATATTGAAAATGTATTTGTCATTTTCCATTTTAACAAAAAATGGTGAATTTCTGAATGACCTTACTTGAACTTTCTCATTCCAGGAATGACTAAACGAGTAGTCAATGCAAAGATCGCTTGCCTTGACTTCAGCTTGCAGAAAACGAAAATGAAGCTTGGTGTTCAAGTTATTATTTCCGACCCTGAAAAATTGGACCAGATTAGACAAAGGTATGGGGATGGGGTTATTCTTTGATACCTGTAATGGTTGTTGTGTTTTTGTGCAGCAGCAATTTAGTTGTCAGTAAATATGTACCCATTATAATATAGATTAGAGGAATATCTATTTTAGCATTTGGTGAGGCAAGCAGGTGTGGTAGCGGCATACATCTTCTTGAAGGGTGGGCTTTTTTTTTAGTTGGGGACGCTCATGAAATGGGTGTGACGTAAGTGACCGTTGGTTCTCAAGAAAACATTCTCAATTGATTTCATATGGAGAGCTACATACATACTAGGAGCAATTTGTCTCCTATTTACCTTGCTGCCAGACTTAAGTGGTGGCCTGAGAAGCTATACATTTCTAATAAAGAAAAGAGCCCTCTGCTTGCCGTGATGAAAAGGAGTACTTTATTGTTTTCAGTTGCTCTCATATAAATTGCTAATGTCGTAAGGCTGGTACATTATATTTACACAGCACTTATTCTCTTTCTCTGAATCATCTTTATTTTTTTATTTTCTTCTTACAGAGAGTCCGATATCACTAAGGAGCGGATTCAGAAGATTCTTGCAACTGGTGCCAATGTTATTTTAACAACTGGCGGTATCGATGATATGTGCTTGAAATATTTTGTTGACGCAGGTGCAATGGCTGTGCGTAGAGTTTTAAAGAAGGACCTTAAGCGCATTGCAAAGGCAACTGGAGGTAGTTATTTTCTGCTTTTTAATTTTTAGATCTTGGCTAGCCAGCTCATACTTTGTCGAGACGGGTTGCTTACAGTTAGTGGGCTACAGTCTGCCCCTAGCTTACCATTTGTTTGCTTCCATGTCTTTCTTTACCTCTCCCGCCCTTTAATTGTTTAAACACTGTATACGTGGTCCCGTTCCTATTTCTTTACCTTAAACAAATGTGAGCAATGCATATGTGCTTTCTAGTTTGAATAACACTGAGTGCCATTCCAGGCGGTGATGGCACTACCAGTTTATCTGTGACAGTACAGTTCATTTCTCTCTCCTAGTGCTCCTATGTGACATTCCAAGAGCAAAATGAGGACAAAAAAAAAATGCATATGTGCTTTCGACTTGGGCTCCATTCTCTGTATACCGTGTTTCCCTTCCCCCCCCCCTCCCTCTCCCCATGCCCCCCCCCCCCCCCCCCCCCACACACATTATTTCTACTTTGCTTCCATTCTTGGTGTTCCTTGCTGCCCCTCAACCTTCACTTTCTCTTACCCCACCCACCCAATTGGAGCCCGTGGAAGTATGGGCGTGCAGATGAACCCTGGAACGACTTTCCTCACATTGCAGTTGCAGACTAGTAGGAAATGAAGCGGATATGTAGTGAAACATAATTTTTAATTCCAGTTCGCCTGGAGCAACACAAATTTTATGCAAAGACAAAAAATGACACACAATGAATGTTTTACTAGCAAATTACCTACATTTTAAACAGCTGCCAAGTATTTGAAAATTGATAGTTGGGTTTTTCTACGTGTGCTTGCAATGGTGTGTGTGTGTGTGTGTGTGTGTGTGTGTGTGTGTGTGTGTGTGTGTGTGTGTGTGTGTGTGTGTGTGTGTGTGTGTGTGTGTGTGTGTGTGTATATATATTAATCCAGTGCTGGACAATAATTTTTTTACTCTTCAAAATAATTTGGCTACACGGTTAATGGTTATGGAGAGGAATGTGCAGTTATTCGCAATAATGCTCCTTCATTGCACTGCTACTCCTCCCTCTTCATCGCACTACTGGTCCTCCATCTTAATGGAAGTCCTTCTCTCCTCTCCTACACGTTACTGCTCCCCTTCATCGTATTGGACTGCACTCCACTCCGATCTATCCCACTCCACCCCTCAACAACTCAAATTTACTCCACCCCAATCTAGTCTCCTTTTAGCGATGCTGAACAGCAGTCACACTGGTGTACAACAGGACTAAAACACACAATCAAAACCAATAGCTCTTGTGTAGGCGATCTGTTGACTTGGCCAATGCTTGTTTGGGTGAGATTATGATGTTGCTGGTATGGAAAGTAGGGTTAAAATAATCACCCAGGTGCACATAAAACTGTAGAAGAAAAGTCTTGTGTACTGAAGGGTAACTGGACATAGATTCTGGAGTTAGCTATCCAGGACTACTCTTTACTTCTCTTTTTTTATGTTTTTTGCAAGCAGTAAACAAATACATCACATTGTCATTGTATTTATGAAAGCAATAGCATTAATTGAGCAAAAAGAAGTGAACCTTGGTGAAGGTATCTAATATACTGTGGAATGTCCTGGTATTAATGAAGTGACTTCTGAAAATGCTTCCACCATGGGACCCACATTTTCTTGTGCCTTTGCTGATGTCACCTCACTAGGTGAGGGGAAACATTCAGTGGTGTATCTCTAAGTCATAGGATGATAGGTCTGTAAAAGTCTGCTCTGCCGTTTACTTGCTGAAAGTACTGCAAATGTTTTCTGCAGTATACCATAAGTGATGTTGTACATGGTTGTGGGATATAGTCTAGCATCTCCTGTAGTATCTTGCAAATGCTGAGCTCTGTTGGATAGGGTTTAAATAATGGCTGAGGACTCAAAATGGTGTAAGATACTTTGCTAAGGTATCTAGTGTGGCTTACAAACTGTCCATCAGACTATTTAATGTTTTTCTTATTTTTGGTTTCACAAAGGCTAAGGTTTAATAACGGATTCCTTTAAAAGCAGAGTTCTGTCTTTTGAACCCTGCTTTGTCAGAGTGGAAGTTCTAATCCTCCTGCCAATTTTACATTTCCTCCTTCTGCTGCCACTTGAGTGTCTTTTGCACCTTAGCATTTAGTTCTGTTACTTGAGGTGATCTGGTGGAAGGGAAATGGAGGCATTGGTTGACTACATTTGTAGTAGCTCATCTGATATTAACCTTTTGATGATAGCATCTGATAGAGAGGTCTAGCTACAGATTCCTTACTGTAGAATAATATGTCAGACTGGATCCAGATATTTTTTAGCAGTACACCTGGGTGCCGGTAGGTGGTGGTGATTGGCGTCACGCCAGAAGTGACACGCATGGTGCATATGTAGGTGCCACCCTTGCGTGCGAACACATGTTCTTTGCTTCCCTCACCGATCTGTGAAGAGCTACCCCCAGATCATGATCAACAATGTTTTGAGAATTTCTTCTCCTGGTATGCTAGCGATGTCCCCTAAGAAACCAGCAGGTTTCAAGCCATGTGTTGCCTGTCAGACAGTTGTCTGTGACGGACCCAGACTTTGTCTATAGTGTTTTGAGGGGGACCACGACTCCAAGAACTGCATTGACTGGCGCACCATGCTCCCGAAGGCGCTGAGGGAGTGTTCCCTGAAGCTCCTCACCACCTTACGACAGACGACTCAGCAACACTCAAGATCCCCGTCATGTGGAAGATTCTGGAACTCTTGCAGAGCCGCTCAACAGTCCTCCTTCAAATCAAAGTCGTCGGTTAAGTCCCACCGCAAGAAGTCTAAAATGTCTTCGACTGCTCCACACCCGTTGAATTCCTCAGAGAAGATGCAGGAGCACTCTTCAGACTTGCTCCTCCGTGGAGCCCGTGCCAAGTTATGCTCCACGCCTGATTTTCCCAGAGCGACCCGTGTCCAACTGAAAGAGTTCAATGTGGCCATGTTCTTGATCTTTATGTGGTGCGTTCCCTCTGGAGCGCCTTTGGGCCCCACGAGTGCAAGAGTAACCCCTACTGGTTTCCCACTGTTAGATTTGCCCTTGGTGCCAGTTGGGTTCTTTAGATCTGTGCCACCTGTGTCCACCACGACTATCCCTAGCACCTGCACTGATGCCCCCACGGCCACTCCATCCCGTCATTATTCCAGACACATCATCCGATGCCAACTGGGGACATGGTCTCAGAGTTGAAGACCGCACCTTTTCTATTGCCTGGACTGGGCACCAAATAGGAGGGAGTCGGATGACTAATGGAAGCCAGCATCCCGTAGATGACATAAAAACTAGTATGAGGAACTAGCGTATGCCACTGAGTTGAACACTTCAACAGACATTGGCCTGGTCTCTTGCCTTACCGTGACTACCGAGGGGGGTGCCTCATTCGCAGTGGTGGTGCAGAGGGCAGCTGAGGTCTTAGACCCAACGTCTTGACGGAGGTGCTGCAGCCAGGACTTGCCTCATCAAACCTCTACTCTCATTTAATGAAGCCCATACAGATTTCCTGCTTGGGATTTGATCCAAGCCCTATATAGGTACCCCTGTGAACATGACAATTGCCTGCCGCCATCGCCCTGCTCCTGGGAACCCCAGTTTCTTCACCCAGCATCCACCCGAGAGCTTAGTGGTCCAATCCTCCACCTCCTGCATCAATCCTGGCGCGTTACCTACCACGCCATCGGATGGGGAATACAAAAGGCTGGATACCTTTTGGTAAGAGGATTTTCTCCCCCGCCAGCCTAGCACTATGGTTGATGTTCACCACGTGCATCATGGGCGGACACCAACAGTGTTTGATTCGGTTACACAAATGCTGCCTATGATCTTATAGGAGGCCCTATTAATACTCTCCCAAGCTATTGCTTGCAGGCAAGATGCAGTAAAGTTCACCCTCCGGTATGGACTAGACAAGACAGACTCACTGGGCAGAGCAGTCGTCCGTGACCCTTATGCATAACGCCTGGCTGAGATACTCTGGCTTCTTGGGGAATGTCCAAGCCTTGCTCATGACTTTGATGGCGCTCACCTTTTTGGTTAGAAGCCGGACTCTGTGTTGGAGACTTCAAGGATAGCAGAGCTATGGTCAGCTGTGTGCCCCTGCCAACCCCAGGCCACCTTCTGGCCCTTTCTTAGCTACATAAGGGGCTTCCAGTTGTATTAATTTTCTCCCACCCACCAAGACCAACAGGCTTCCCAGCATTTTTGTTGCCTAGCACACAGTTCCCACAGACTATGTGGGTCCCCTAGCCAGCGGTCAGGCCAGTCCATCACTTCTCCCCGTTAGCTGGAAGCTTCCAAACCCTTTTAGTTTGCTGTCATACCACCACTGCATCCAATGCTATTCAAGTTACAATGCAGCCTATGGGCTAACAATGCTTGTTTTTTTTCTCTTTGCAGGACTACTTTTCTGCTGTTCATTAACCCCTTCGATGCGCATGACGGAGTGGTTCCGTCCTGCGCATCGGCTGCGCTGTGCGGATGACGGAACCGCTCCGTCATGGCCCCGCCCGCGCACGAACCCTTCAGCACAGCGCGGTAATCCGCACCGCGCTGAAGGGGTTAAAAGCAGTTCAAGTGCCTTTTGTTGTCTTCCTGGTTCATTTGTATAAGTACAAAGACAAGTTTTCACAGCATTGTTTAGCCTGTTGGTGTACGTAAGGCTGCATCGTTTGTTTTTAGAAAAAAATGTGCATATATGTGTATGTGTGTATGTGTGTTTGTGTGAGTATATCTATGTGTGTGTGTGTGTATATATATATATGTGTGTATATGTATATATATATATATATATATATATATATATATATATATATATATATATATTTTACCTACTGGCGGTCGCCAGTAGGTAGTTATAGTTAGGACCCTGTTTCCATAGGAAATCCGCAACATTCTATTTGGAATAACTTTGGCGCCGGTCGACGAATCCTCGCGAAATTTTCAAAATGGGTGGGGCGCTACGCTCCGCTCCTACCCTGAAAGTCTCGGGGGATTCGTCAAGCGGGGGCTGAGATAAAGGGGGGGTCCCAAAACGCATTTTTCCATAGGACCTTTAGACACAGCTACAGCCCGAACGGCTGAACAGAGTTACTTGAAATTTGGCAGAGAGGTAGTCCTCAGGTCAAGGAAGTGCCTTTTGTAGGTCTGGTGTAAATCTGTTCAGTAGTTCCTGAGAAAATAGCATTTAAATCAATATATCTGAGCCAGCTTACGGTGCGCTTACCGTACGCGTACGGTGCCGTGCGCGAGCGAGATTCTGATTGGCTGTTAGATCTTAGTAAACATTCGAATCGTTCGAAACCAGATAGCGGCGGCCGCCATTTTCTCTCTCGCACTCTGAGGGGGGGGAGGAAAAACAAAGGGAAAAAACATATAAAGGGACTGTTTAAACAGCTCCTAACCACCTAGCCCTGAATAATGTGTTCCTAAAGATCCCCTAAGGTCAAAATTTCATTTTTATTTTTTTACGAAAAATCGGCAATCACGCTTACCGTACGCGTACGGTAAAAAAAAAAAAAAAAAAAATGTAAAAGCTTACCTTTCACAACGAAGCGCATAATATGTCCTCCATGTGCGCACGGTGCGCGAAGCGTATCGTGCGTACATGGGCCATCCACGGCACTAACTGCGTAAAGTGGGCGCGCGGTGCGCGAAGCGCACCGCGTGCTCACTGTGCGCGCACGGAACGAACTGCGTTAAGTGGGCGCGCACGCCACGAATGGCGTAAAGTAACTTAGCATTTAAAAAACCGTACAAATTCACTGAAAAAACCATAGGTTTCACACACGTTATAGTTAGGAATTAGCATTTAAAAAACCTTGCAAATTCAGTGAAAAAACCATAGGTTTCACACGTTATAGTTAGCTGGACATTTTACTGATAAAAAAACCAATGAAATTCCCCTGTTATAGTTAGTGCAGGCAACTATAACTCACGCGACCGCAATCCTCTGCTGATGACATATGTGTCTTTATGGAAAAAAAATATTTGTAATATATGTATAGCTAAAATTTAATGGAAGAAGACATGGGCAAATAAGTGTCTAAATACAGTATTAGCATCAGCAGAGGATTGCGGTCGCGTGAGTTATAGTTGCCTGCACTAACTATAACGGGGGAATTTCATTGGTTTTTGATCAGTAAAATGTCCAGCTAACTATAACATGTGTGAAACCTATGGTTTTTTCACTGAATATATATATATATATATATATATATATTATTTATTTTCCTGGGTCCCCGCGGATGGGTGCTTATGACTATTGATGAGAATCCCCTGGAAGAGAAGCCATTTTATGAGGAGTCGCAGCACATTAAAACGTGTGAAGACTAGGGCTCTATAGTAATTATTAATTCACTGTTCAGGCAGGCTAGTCCTGAGATACAACTCTGAGCCATTGAAGGTGTGTTTACTGTACATATACTGGAAGGGTTACTTACCAAGTTAAATGTTTACTGCTGATCTCAGTGGCCACCAGAACAGTGGTATAGCAGGTGCTGTCCTCTTAGGTTTGCCTCGAGTACACAATATTGAAAGCACAAATAAACACACCACCAACATGGGAGTGTATCTTTTGTGGGGCTAGAGGGAGAGGACCTAGTCAAACTGGAAGTATCGGTACAGGGGGCAGAGGAGGACGACATCAGGAAGGGACGGTGGGTGATGGGTGAACATGAGCCTGGGAGAGTGGGTATCGGCATAGGAGTAAAGGCACTGGACATCACAACCATAATAGGTAGAGAAGGAGGCCATCATCATGAGTTGTTCTGGGATTAAACAATCTGTGATTGAGAACCAGCATGAAGGCAGAGGCTGGGCAGTATGAGGACAAACAAATGCTTAATTGTACCCTCTCACTTTTTACGTCTCGCCTAGCTATTGCGTTTACGCAATTGCTATGCGAGATTCTAGTAAGAGGGGCATTTCAAAGTGCTCCCAAAAGTGGATTGCATGGCGAGCACGCGCACAATCACGTGCATCGTGCCGCCATGCAATCCGTTTGGGGAAGCGCTTCAGTCCACTGGCGCCCTCTGCATCATACTTTAAAGGGTCCGCTCCCCCGCCTGGAATGCGCTCCCCCGCCAAGCGCGCGCGCCACGCTCCGCCGCGTCTCGCCGTGACAAATTTGCTTTCACTTTCGCGCGGCGGGCGCTCGCGTCCGGAGCTCTTTAGAAGCCGGGCTTGTCTTGTTTTCTTCGTAATACGCATTTGTTCTCTACCTGGCTCCCCTCCTTTTCCTAGGTCTGTCTCGCTTACGACCCCATTCCCTTTCGTTTATGTCTGTGTTTTAGCAGTGTGAATCTTTCTGGATTCACTATGCTGTGCATTATTCCGCGATCTTGTGGTTGGGTCCGGATTCGTAGTCTTTTCTTTGTTTTTCTTTTTTTTTGTAGCCCAGGTGGGCGGCGACGACCCACCATTTGGTGCACCTCCCGTGACGTCGTCGTGCTTCCTGCGGAAGTCCCACCTTTGGGGCGCCATCTTCAGATTCTTTTTTCCGCCGTTGGGTCTGGATCGTCATCGGGAAGCTCCAGAGTTACAATCGAAGGAAGAAGAAGGAAAAGCGAGTTTCGTCGATAAATAACTACGAAGATATCACAGGAAAGGAATATTTCACATCAGGAGCGCGAAGAAGGAAGTGTTCCACCCTTTTTCTTCAAAGCCCTTGGAGAATGCGCACTCAGAGGCCCTGAGCGCAATGGACAAGACGCCATTCAAGTTCTGCCCTAACTGCCACCACAAGTTCGCGCAGAAGGACCAGCATCCGGTCTGCAACCTCTGCCTACCGGTCGACCACCAGAGCAAGGACTGCAACGCCTGCTCAGCCTTCGCGCCGAAGACGCTCCGGGTGAGAGAACGTCAGCGAAGAGCCAACGCCAGCATGGATGGCAAGGGTAAGGGCCCGTCGCTCTACGATCTGGGCCTCTCCACAGACGAGGAGGACAATGTCGCCGAGGGACCCGAAAACATCACGGTCGTAGAGACCGACAAGAAAAACTAAGACGAGGTAAGAGAATCGTCGAGCTCAAAACACCTGAAAATGCCTCAAACCCGAGAGTGACTTGAGAAAATCTGAGTCAAAGTCCACGAAGGGAGCCCCGGCACCGAAAACTTCGACCAACGGCGGAACCATGGACAAGAGGCCGAGCGGATCCTTCAAGAAGGACTCCCTGGTGCCGAAAGGCAAGGTTCGTCGAAGACAACCCATGAAACGGGGCGCTCGACGCAGAAGGACAGGTCGGCGTCGATGCAAGTTCCGTCGAAGAGGCCCGCGGTCGACGCCGAAAGCATCTCCGAGATGGAGAAAGAGAGGTGCTCGAGGCCGAAATGGAGAACATCCTTCAGAGGAAGAAGGAGTTAGACGCCAAGATGAAGGAATTCAAAATTCCAACGGCACCACTGACGAACGTCGTCTAAATCGAGGACGAATTCGACACCGAGGGGCTGCCGAGAGACCTCGAAGAGGAAGACGAGACCTATTATGAAGGCGAACCCGAGGAAGAAGACCAGCAGTCGTTCTACAGCTCGGCGCCTTCAACCAGCCACGACATCGAATGGCAGGATCTCGACACAGAGAACCCCGAGGAGCCCGTGGACACGTACCCTTCGAGGCCTTCTCCACCCAACGACATCGGGGTGTACAATATGGTGGTCAGGAGCGTAGCGACAGCCTTCGGCGTGAAACTGGACGAGGAGAGGCCGAAAGCCGATTTCCTCCTCGAGACCCTGCTCCCCATCCAGACGAGGAGCCAATTCCTTCCCATGCTACAAAGTGTGATGAATCGGGGGAGAGAGGCCTTTAAAGAACCAGCGACCTGCCGTTCAATCACGCCCAGGACGGAGAAGGAGTATAAGCAGTCTTCTCTGGACCCCCCTTACATCAAGGGTAGTATCACGGCCGACTCCATCATAGCTTCCACGGCCAGGAGAAGGGCCAACGTGCCAGCAACTTCGGGGCCACCACCAGATAAAGAAAGCAGGAGGATAGGCCTCACAGGAAGAAAGGTCGAGAGGAACGCCGCAATGCACTGGCGCATGGCGAATTCCAATGCACTTCTCAATAGGCACCAGTACCAGCACTGGGACGAGATGGGGGAGCTAGCAAAACACCTCCCCAAAGAATACCGCCAAAGAGCCTCCCACCTGGTGGAAGAAGGTAAAAACATCGCCAACTCTTGTATAAAGACGGCGCTGGACGGGGCAGAGACTTCGGCAAGACTAATGGCCATAGGGGTCACCGAGAGAAGACATGCATGGCTAAGAGTCTCGGGTTTCAAACCGGCGGTACAGAAAAACATCCTTAGCACCCCCTTCAACGGAGAGACACTGTTCGGAGCAACAGTAGACGAGCAACTCACCCAGCTGAAAAAAGAAAATGAAACGGCGAGGTCCATGGGGGCCCTACAGCTAAGGGGGATGAGGAGAGGCAATCCCTCTAGGAGACCCTACGGTCGGGGAGGAAGCCAGCAGGGAGCGTCGCACCAGGCGTTCCAGCAGGGTCAGCAGGGTGATAGTCACGGACAACCAGGTCAACAGAAGCAAAACTGGCAGTACCAACCTCTGGGCCAGTCCTTTCGCGGGAGAGGGAACGGACGTGGCCAGAGGAGGAGAGGGGGTGACCAACCCTCATCAAAGTGACTCAGCACGCAGGAGGAAGCCTACCCTCGACATGCCCCCAAGGGTGAGGCGCAATACAGTAACATCAAGGGGGATAGAAGAATCAAAAGCCTACGAACATCCAACACCAGTAGGCGGAAGGCTGAGGTTCTACCTTCAGGAGTGGCGGCGTATAACCACAGACAAGTGGATACTGAACGTCCTGCAATACGGATACTGCGTGGATTTGGAGAAAAGACCTCCAAACAGAAGACCAAGGGGAAGACCGAGATCGGCTCAAGAACTGGCCCTACTCAGAGAAGAAACCCTGAAACTACTAGAAAAAAAAAACCATAGAGGCAGTGCCGTTCAGAGAACGCAACAAGGGGGTCTACTCAAACTATTTCGTGGTCCCGAAAGTAGACGTAAACGTCAGACCCATCCTGGACCTGAGATACCTAAACAAGTTCATCAGAACGCAGAAGTTCAAAATGACTTCGCTGCAGGAGGTGCTTCCCCAAATAAGAGACGGGGACTTCATGGTCACCGTGGACCTCAAGGATGCCTACCTGCACATTCCAATAAACAGAAGGCACAAGGGCCTTCTAAGGTTCAACATCGACCAGGAACACTACCAGTTCACAACCCTGGCCTTCGGGCTAAAATCGGCGCCAAGGGTTTTTACAAAATGCCTGTTGGTGGTCGCGGCCCACCTACGAAGGCGGGGGATACATGTCTACTCCTACCTAGACGACTGGCTGGTCAGGGCAAACACACTCGAAGTGCGAGAGACACGCAACACGCGTGACAGACACTCTGACGAACCTGGGGTTCTCGATACACTGGGGGAAGTCATCGCTGGAACCAGAGCAGGTGAAGATTTTCCTGGGAGCAAAAATCAACACCCTGAACAGCACAGTGGTGCCCAGCGACAGGAGAACAGATGCCCTACTGAAGGAGACGCGTCTCTACCAGAAGGGGCGAGCTCTGACAGTGAGGTCAGTGAGCAAGATAATGGGGATGATGGCATCATGTATCCAGCTGGTGCCGAATGTACGCCTGCACATGAGACCATTCCAAGAATGGCTACAACAGCAATGGTCACGCAAGCGGCAGTTGGGAAGATCTAGTGGTTGTTACGCACGCAGTGCAGGAGGAGATGACTTGGTGGAACAGAGACAACATGACAGCAGGGAGAAGCCTGACACCACCAAACCCAACAATGACCATTACCACGGACGCATCGCAAAAGGGATGGGGAGCGCACATGGACAACCTCAGAGTGAGGGGTCTGTGGGCTCCAGCAGATGCGGTACGCCATATCAATTACCTCTAATTGAAAACCATTCTGCTAGCCCTGAAGGCATTCCAGAGGCACCTGTACAATCAGAGGGTGTTGGTTCAAACAGACAACACCACGGCAATGTTCTATATCAACAAGCAGGGGGGGGGACACAGTCGTTCCCTCTCTCCTCTCTGGCACAGGAGATTTGGAGATTGGCCATACCTCTCAGGATAGATCTACTGGCAATTCACCTTCCAGGGAAGGACAATGTGGAGGCAGACTGGCTAAGCAGGCAGACCTCGGCATCACACGAGTGGGAGCTCAATGGCCAGGAAACGGAGAAGCTTTTCCAGAAATGGGGAACTCCCACAATAGACCTGTTTGCAACACGCCACAATGCAAAATGCCAAAGCTTCGCGTCCAGGCAACCAGATCAGCAATCCCAAGGAAATGCCCTATGGATAAGCTGGTCGAGGACATCTGCCTACGCCTTTCCACCGATACCCCTGTTGCACAGAGTGCTAGACAAGTGCAGAACCAGCAACATGACTCTGATCCTAGTGGCTCCGCAGTGGGCAAGACCGACATGGTTCTCACAAATTCAAGAAATGGCACAGGGCAATCCCCACAGGTTCGAGAGAAGAAGGGACCTGCTCTCCATGCAAAACGGAGAGGTCCTGCATCCGGAGCCAGAGAGCCTCAACCTGGCGGCATGGCTCCTGAAGACCTAGAGTTCGCTCACCTTAAATTGCCTCCTAGCACTATGCGGGTGCTGCGGGAGGCAAGGAAACCAACTACACGAAAATGCTACAGCGCCAAATGGCAGAGATTTACTGTGTGGTGCAGGAAGAAGGGCCTGCAAAACAGAATGACAAGAGACTCAACAGTACTGAGGTACCTCACACACCTTCTAAAGAGTAACCTCTGCTCGAGCTCCCTAAGGGTACACCTAGCGGCGATCGTAGCCTACACCAGAGGCGAGAAGGGTGGAAGTTTCTTCACTTCGCAGGTTGTGAAGAGATTCATGGAAGGAGCCAAAAGACTTGCCCCTCCTAAAAGGTTGCCGCCGCCAGCATGGAATCTCAACGTGGTACTGACGGAGCTCATGAAGGCACCGTTTGAACCCATTAAGGCCACACTGCAAATGTTGACTATGAAAACGGCCTTCCTGGTGGCCATAACCTCACTACGCAGGGTGAGCAAGCTTCAAGCACTAACGCTTCAGGAACCCTACATTCAGATTCACAAGGACAGGGTAGTCCTGAGAACAGACCAACACTTCATGCCCAAGGTGGTGTCGGCGTTCCACATGAACCAGAGTATTCAGATGCCGAGTTTCTTCCAAAACCTGACTTCGAACGCAGAAAGGGCTCTGCACACCCTCTACGCTAGAAGAGCGGTGATGCACTACATTGAGAGAACCAAGGAACTCAGGAAATCAAAGCAGTTGTTTATGTCCTTTGCTACTAGCTTCATGGGTAGACCAGTGACTAAGGGCACCATCGCTAGATGGATTGCCCTCACTATTCAATTCTGCCACAAACAGGTTGGACAGGAGCTAGCAGAGGGGCCTCAGGCTCACTCCACAAGGAAGAAGGGGGCCACCGTTGCCTTCCTGGCGAACACGCCCATTCAGGACATATGTCTAGCGGCAACTTGGGCATCTGTACACACGTTCACGAAACACTACTGCGTGGACATTCAGATGAACAAGGAAGCACAGGTTGGACAGAAGGTGTTTCAACACATTTTCAACGACCAACGCTCATCTACCACCCAGCCGCCACAAAATTAAGAAAACCGCTACAAAGTCTATGCACAGCATAGTGAATCCAGAAAGATTGACGCTGCAAAACGAATAGTTTCTTACCTGTCGGTGTAGTTTTGCAGCTTGAAGATCTTTCTGGATTCACCAGCGAACCCACCCACCTCCGCCAGTGAGATGAGGCTGGAGGAAGAGGGGGTGAAATGGAAAACATCAGAAGGAATAAACACGTACAGAAAATGGACTGAAGGACTAATCCATCGCCTAGGGTTAAAAAAAAAAAAAAAGAAGGGAAAAAAGAACCCGAAGATGGCGCCCCAAAGGTGGGACTTCCGCAGGAAGCACGACGACGTCACGGGAGGTGCACCAAATGGTGGGTCGTCGCCGCCCACCTGGGCTACAAAAAAAAAGAAAAACAAAGAAAAGACTACGAATCCGGACCCAACCACAAGATCGCGGAATAATGCACAGCATAGTGAATCCAGAAAGATCTTCAAGCTGCAAAACTACACCGACAGGTAAACTATTCGTTACTGCTCTCTCTCTCTTCGCTTATGCCTGAATTTACTGCTCTTTGTCTCTCCCGCTCTCCCCATTCTATCCTGCTCTCTTTCACGAGCCTTCCATCATTTCCTATCTCTAACCTGTGGTCCCCGTCTACCTCGCGCCCTCTCCCCTCTTTGTGCCCGCTCCGTCGCCACCTCTTCCATCATTGTACCTCGTTGTCCCTGTGTTTCTCGCGCCCCCTCCCTTCCAGATCTGTCGCTGTGTCTCCTTCCCTGTCAGGCCTCTTCTTTTCTCCCGGTGTCTGACATTTGAGGGTCGCTAATGAGCGCCTCTGCAGTCAGGCTCACTGATCCTCGAGGCTGCGGGGGTATGGGATCCTTTCCCTGCAAATAATTAATTTAGCTGCGTGTTGCGTAAGAGCCTAAAAGGCTTTCTGCTGCTACCGTGCTGCTCGGCGGCCATTAATATTATATCAGGGCCGGTGCTGTTGCTGTATTGCAGTTTCATTAAAATTGTGATCTGTAGCTTTAAACATGCAGCTTTACATGCAGAATTATGCCAAGTATTTCTTGGTCTGCAAACTCGTAATTGCGTACAGAGATTCCCGTCGGTACCGGAAATTCAGAACGCCTGGAACGGCTGCATATAGTTCCTCAATACTTTGTCCATTTCTACTAGTTGTGTTTCATCCGCTTTTAAGAGTAGCGTTCGGGCCACTCCCCCCCCCCCCCCCCCCTTAATCTAGTCTCCTAGGCCACTTTTTTCATTTTGCTTGGACATTTGAACCTCGTCTTTTGGCTGCCTTTCTCTTCTTAATAATTATAATATAATACTTGGATTTGTATAGCGACGCTAATAACCCGTGAGGGTCTGTAGGCGCTGCCCGTAGGCAGGGGGAAGGGATTTGCCCAGAATCACAGGATGTTGAGCACACGACGAGACTTAAACCTGGATCTCTCAGCGCCCAAGTCGGCTGCACTGGCCGTTAAGCCACACCCTCCCCCTTCTGAACGTAGCATTTGGACCACTTCGTTGTCATTGACTCGACTCTGGAACACGTCCAGGGCCGGACTGGTAATTTAAAACAGCCGTCAAAAAGGATAAACTTAGACCCCATGTGCACCAAGTGAGTAACCCCCAATTGCTCAGTAGGATTTTATGTAGGATAATTTTCGAAAAATTAAACCAAAAGGTGCATGCTAACTGCTCAATTTTCAATTATATTTGCCACTTTTACTGACTGCTCCGAAAGGGATTCAAATAAAGATTCCAGTACATTAGTGTTTACCACAGTACCGCGAAGCGCTATTTCTACACCGCTTCTAATCATGCATGCCATGTGCCTGGTGAGAAAAAGGACCTATTTGTTGGTACAGTTATGAGAGGTTTTCTTTTAATGCTTCCATTCAAAAGTCTTTGGAGCTCATCTAACAAGCATTGAAAATGCAGCAGGTCTCGCATTTACGCGAGGAAGCTATTGGCATTTTAAATGACAATGCCTTTTATTTTATGTTTTAAAAACCAAAACATAAATAAAAGGCATTGTCATTTACAATGCCAATAGCTCAAACTCCCGTAAATGCGAGACCTATTGCATTGCAAATGCTTGTTTCGATTGACACTGTCATTGCTTTTCAACCTTTGCATGTCTCCTCGGAGTATATAAGTCACATTCCGGACTGGCTTATCTGTTGTGTCTGCAAACTACTCGCACCACATTTCCTAGATCAGTCACCATGTCCCCGCAGTTCTTAATCTCTGCTGGTCTCTCTATTCATTCCATCACACATTTGCATGAACTCACATAGCTTCAACTAACGGTTACACCTAAATTCTATTTGATCTTCCCTAAAGAAACTGGAGTAAATGCATGGAATATTTTCCTTAAGAGCATAAGGTTAATCCCAATACTTACTGGCTTGACTGAGTAGGATGCTACTTGCTGTAAAGCGCATCTGTGCCCCGTGAGGGTTGGTAATTACTATAAAAAAGCAATTTCTATAGAGTACGGTTTGTATTGAAATTTATTTTCTCGTGCACCGGTTTTAACAAAAGATAGTAACTGAAACCGGGATGTAAGATGATAAATTTGTGCAGTGTGGTCAATCACTTTGAAGAGACCTAGTGACAATTGAGTTGATTCCCTGTGTAGTTCTTACACGGCGTCCTTGAGGCAGTACATTTTTGGCCTTCATGTACGATTTGCTGTACTATTGTAACAAACTCGATTTTGACGTGTGTGTGTGTGTGTGTGTGTATATATGTGTGTGTGTGTGTGTGTGTGTATATATATATATATATTGCCCTTCTGATGTTTTGTCCCAGTAATGTTGAGAAGCTACAAAGGTTTACTGGTCGGGGATTATAACTTCACATGTGATCATTCAGCGAAAGATTTAAATGGAGAGATAAACTGACAGCTATGTAGTAGCATATTTAACTTGATTTACAGTATTCGCTTGTTAAAAGCAGTACATCTGAGTGTTAATGAAATGGTTAAGATATTGTAGTTTAATTTGTTTGTAATTAGTTTGAGTTGAGACATTCCATTGACTAGTTTAAAAATGCTTTTTCACTGTGACTGAATTTGACAGTTTATCAAAAGTTTAACTACAATTACCGTTTTATTACTTAAAATGAACTTCTCTATTTTAATTTCTGAGAAGCATTAATAGCTTTGTTTTCCTATTTTTTTTTAACGGAAAAAAGCTACGATTTGCTCTACTCTGGCCAATCTGGAAGGTGAAGAGAGCTTTGAGGTGCTGATGCTGGGACAGGCAGAAGAAGTTGTCCAAGAACGAATATGTGACGACGAACTAATCCTAGTTAAAAAGTAAGGACCTTATTCAAAATGTTGCGCATTTTCTGTTTCCCATTAAATTGCTCTCGCATGGCCACGTATGCGAGTAGTTATACGCGTGGGAGAAAGTACAACTAGTTGCTCATAGATTGATGGATTGACACGTTGTCCATTCACATTGAAGTAACTGCACACACTTTTGATGTATACTGGTAGTTCTTTTATTACATCTACATTAAATGCCATGAAACTGCTGCAGATTTTGATTTCTCTATTGTTTTTCTTTTCATCCCCATGACTTCAAAAAATCCTAAATCTTCCACAACAACCGATCTGACCCTTCAGTCATAGGAAAGTGCTGTTCCCTTTACCTGCAGCATCCACCTCCCCCCAGAATGTATAGCTGAACTTTGGCACAGCACACTTCTGCACTAATCCTGTTTTTATTTTTTCTGCTAATGGGCATTTAGCACTGAAAGTGGCCTGAAGTGTTTGCAAGGTATTAAACGCTTGATGTGATCATTAAGGACTCCTTTTCACCATGGCAACTCGCTGTCTGTACCCACGTCCTCTGGAGTGCTTTGGCACTCTGAGACCACTGAACGGTGGCTAGTAGCACTTTACAGAAACCCCAACATAGCCTTCATTTCTAGCACACTACATACTACTTAAGGCTTTTGCAAGGAGTCTTTGGAGTAGCCAGAATGTCCAGTAATGCCATCTAGACTACTGGGAGTGCATGATGCACCCGAGTCAGTAGTACGAAGTAGTCTTGGCTGAAAATGAATAGTCCGTAAATGTCCTATTCAATTTCGGCACCTTTGTTCTGATCGGATAAGAAATGCTTACTTTTGATGTCATCTAAATTGTGACCTTTGTAACGTTGTATTTGTTTCAGTACCAAAGCCCGAACGTGCTCCTCCATTATTCTGCGGGGTGCAAATGACTTCATGTGTGATGAGATGGAGCGCTCAGTTCATGATGCCTTGTGTGTGGTAAAGCGAGTACTGGAGTCCAAGTCTGTAGTGCCTGGTGGTGGTGCCGTAGAGGCTGCACTCTCTATCTATCTTGAGAATTACGCAACCAGCATGGTGAGTGTTTCACACATATTTTTGGCTTCAAAATGCTCTTTTGAGTAGAACATGGTTATCTTTTACTAATTAAGAGTGTAGCTTGCAGTTCAGGAGGCTTTGTGATGGATTTTTGGAAAGGGAAGGATGGTGCTTCTTTAGTGATCTGGGGGCTATTGCACCACTGGCCCATTTAAATCTGACTATTTGCCCTTGTTATAAGCCTTTTCCACACCTTATGCAGGTTATGTCTCAGACAAGTAACGCTTCACTCTGCCCTAGTTCCGAGGCACAACTGACTTTCAAATTGGCCCCGTCATTGGGAGTACCTTGTATATAGCCAAAAGAACATAGCATGCTGCTAAGTGTAGTTTTACTGTTATAAGTATAGTCCTTTAATTTCTATCAAGTAGAGGACAGGATAAATACGTCATGACCGTGGGCCTGGTGGCAACTGTAGGGACCAACACGCAACTGATTTTGCAGTAACACAAGTTAGTCTGCCCTTCTCCTTGTCATCTTTTTCTGCCATGGCCCCCTACATGCAATAGAGAAACAAACTATGTTTTAGTTGCATGGCAGGAGTTTTTTCTCTTGGCAGTGGGGAAAGGTGGTAATGTGCAAGCCAGAGGTAACAGGGCACTATCTGATTTCCCACGGCCACCCAACATTACTGCTCACCAGTTTGATAATGAAGTTGCTTCAAATGAAGTTGCTTCATTTGGCAAAATGCCTTTCACGGGGTAGTGAAGTAGGATAGCGAAGTATCGTATTCGAGGGTTACTCTAGGAAGTGGCAGAGATTAGAAAAACGGGTCCTGCATGAAAGTAAACAACACAAACTTAAATTGCAGCAGGTGCTATAGTTCAAGAAAAGAATGTGACTTTATTTACATTGAAGTGAAAAAAGCACTAAACAACATCAGTATGTCTGTTCCTGCTTCAATGACCTTTGGCATGAATGAGCATTGCAGTTGTCGGTGGGCTGATCAGACAGTTGAATTAAATTCCCCTCTGAAAAACAGTATACCTTCACTCGAACAACCAAGATTCCACCCAGCAGTTGATGTAGTTTTCGGGTGGGAAGTGTCTGGGTTCCAGTACATCTATTGTCAGTCCAGTAACCGGTTTCCATTATGGACCAGTCACTTTTCTGTCCCAGTTCAGGAGGCAATGACGTTAATGTTTTGTTTTGCAGTAAGGGGAGCTGTAGTATGTCGGTGCCAGTACACACACTAGGGTTATATGCTGCATTTACCATACCTTTTTATTGCGCAGATTTCTTTTTTTTTGTTTTTTAGACCAGTTACAAGTGCCTATGTTGCTTAAATCTGGTGGTATGGTACCTTTCTTTGTGTGTTTGAGAGCGTTTTTGTACCTTGCTGGTTAAGCCATTTGTTTGACCACTTCACAAGCCGACAGCAGACCATGCATTTTCTATTCAATACATAGTGGTTCAGAAAAAATCAAATAACCATTGTGTGGCGACTGGTTTCTGTGCAGGCAGCACTGTTCAAGTACTGCATATCAGGCACATCACCGTAGAGGTAAATATATCTTCCTATACAGAGAGTATTGTTACATAAGCACAGGGCTCTTTTCTCCCCTCTGGCAATACTGTCCAACAAAGGCTGTCTTGCCATTGGTTGCCTTTGCTATTTCGAAATGAGTAACCTTTCATTGGTTATTCTGTAGTTTTAAGTGTCAAACTAATGTAGTTAGAACAGTCACACATGACCAATAGTTCCACTCCATAGTTGTATCCTTTGACCATCGTCATTCTCCATTCTGTTCAAAATGTACTACTAAGCACCTCGAAAATTCAGGTCAGAAAAAATGAGCTTTGTGAAAAATACCGTTTATTGTAAAGCATGTGACTAGTTTGCTTCTAAAAGACGTCTGAAAACCTATTAACACCGCCCATAATAAAACACATTCACTTAACTCAAACATTTTTGGCACTGGCCACCTGCTACAGTTAGGATTAAGTAGGTCCTGTGAGTTTTCAATCAGATGTGTTTGCATTGTGGCCCACAATAGACGGTTCTTATTACAAAAGGTCTATTTTTCAGAAAATTATAGCATTCCAGGCAAACCACTGCTGACATTGGTGGAAGCTGTATTAAAATGCAAACGAAAATCCCTTCTCGGTTAATATGTGCTAAATGCTTTTTAGCTGAGCAGCCTGATCTCGTGTCCCTGCAGGAATGCAGACGGTTTCATAGTTATAGCACGGGAAACAGCCTTTACACCGCAACTATTACTACGCTTGCATTTACCACGCATGCCGTTGCACCGGAAAAGGTGTGTAGCAGTGGGGAGGTGTTGGATTTAACTCCAACCTCTTCCCTACTGTTGCACACACTGGAGTTGGAAAGGAAAATTAATCTATTCTAACTTACAGCGCTTCCCCGACAGCAAGTCGGGGTAAAGTTTGGCATTACAATGGCATGCGGGGTAATGGCATGCGTTGTAACGTCACATAACCTTATAGTATAGGTAATTTCAGCAGTCACAACTTGAGTGATTCATGACTGATCCTGTTGAAAACCTTTAGAACATTTGATGTTTAAAAAAATGTTGACTCCTTCAAATAATGCAGTACGTTTGATGGACATATAGTACAGTCTCCACTTTTTCAGGAGCACCTCCGAGGTACTGTGGAGGGAGGACATTAAATGTGCAGTGCAAACTCCATCTTTGCATGTTCATTTCTTGGTTTGAAACACATTTCCAAGTTGAAGACAATGAATCTGACTTCTTACATGCCCCATGTGCAGTGCCTCTGGAAGTGATCGTGTTAATTGATTTCTGCATTGCAGGCTCTTTGTTAATATTTGCAAACATTAGAATAATTACAAGCTGCGTGCGGTGAATCCCATAACACTTAATCCACAGATCTTTAAAAAGGTGCACAGAATTAACCTGAAATGTTAAAAAAAAAAAAAAAAAAAAACTCTGAACAGCCAGCCGGGCCAAATATTTCCAGAATTTCCACTCCACTTCAAATTCTATGCTAAAACTACATTGTAGCATTCTAAACCCTTGGGTGCTTTCTATCCAAGAATACATTGTACTGAAAATTGCGTTTCGGAGCCAGTTGCTTCAGGAAGATAGATTCATATCAGAATTGGGGAGGCAGAAGCTCTTCAACTTTGTTTTTCAGCCGTGGGGATAAATGCCAGCAATCACGGTTTCTTTAGTTCAACTCTATATATCTGTCAAAAAGAACTGGATGTCTACTGGGTACGCCGGTCTGAAAACTGGGTGATGTCGATCCTGAAGGGAAATTTATATCCCTTGCAGAAATGCAACAGAATAGCCGATCGTCCCCAATGCTGACTTTTATATATACTAGACTTCACGCAGCTTTCCTTAAACTCTACCCACAGTTCCCGTAAGTGCCACAGACTCTAGGAGTGTTACAAATATTACTCAAGTGTCACACGCAAGAACCTAATAACAAAATTGTGCAACACGTCACAGATGGGTGCCTGGTCCCTATGGGGTTACTTGAAAAATGGCACACAGTCCTTGAGCCACAACTAAGATTAGACTGGGGCTTTTGCTGTACATTAACAGGCAAGCACACCTCCAATTGCAATCTTAGAATTCTACATTTTAAATATTTACATCAAATGTAGTACACTCCAGCTCAGTTATGCAATTTTGGGCTTTGAGAAGGTGGAAACTGTCAGATGTGGTGCACCGACTGCAAACTTTATATACTTAGCATGGAGGCTTCCTTTAATACTTCACTATTGGGAACAAGTGACACATACCCTCACGGATATAATATTGGAGGAAGTAGTAGAGACCCTTCATGTGTTTATTAGGTCTGGTTAAATCTCTGCTACCAATTAATAGTAAGCTGGTGGCAGTGGCGCTGCTCCCTGCTAAGAGGACACTGGGGCAAGATGAGGTACCTCGAACAACAATATTGGTTGCATGACATTCATATTGCCATGCCCAGTTTGAATATTATGCAGAGTCTTGACCAAAAGATATTTGAAGCCCTTTCCCAGCCGATCTGCTCACGCTCCAAGATTAACCTTAAAGGACTGTATATGTTAATACTATAGAAGCTATGTGATCGTAATTTGTATTGCTTCATTCTTCAACTGTGACTATGCAAACAATCTGAAAGAAACACGTTAGTTAGATTCCTCACCTTAGAATATCCCCAGGCGTCAGACTGGATCCGGAAGATTTTTCGTCAGCAATACCCCTTGCGCGTCGCTAGGCGTCGTCTGCGGCTCCGCGTCCGTCGTCGGCGTCGTACGCCGGAATGACGTCGGAGTACTTATCGCCGCCCTCGCGCGCTGACGTCAGTTCTTCTTTTTTCCGCGCCAGTAAGCGCAGATCCGGGAGAGCTACCCCTTTAGTCAATTTTTGACTAACTTTTTTTGACTCTTTTTGGTCACTTCTCGACTGGTGCCGGTAGGATGCCTGGTTTCAATGCCTGCGAAGACTGTCACCGACTGATGTCGGTGACCGATCATCACCGCCGGTGCCTGTACTGCTTGGGCCTCGACCACGACGCGGCGTCGTGCTCCGATTGTATGGCCCTGACCTCAAAAGCTAGGCGGGAGCGGTCCCGCAAGCTTCTCGAGCTTCGCCACTCGGCTCCGCGTCGCTATCGATCCCAGTCCAGGAGGAGGTCCAAGGATCGGTTGCGGAGCCACACTCGACATAGTCACTCGTCTGGCTCGAAGTCTTCGGTTAAGTCGAGGCACTCCAAGAAGTGACACCGCTCTTAGGACTCCCTTCGCAGCCGCGCAACTTGGGCGAGGGTCCGGGTGGTTCCACCCCCGCGGCTTAGCAGGTTCCGCGCAAGTCCCCATACCCGACGGTCCCTGGGACTGACGCGACGCCGGCGGAGGTCAGTGCCTTCCTCTCGGCCATGAGAAGCCTGGCCCCGCCGTCGACGCCCGCTGGCGCGCCTTTGGTCCCCGCGGACTCGACTGGGCGACCTCGCATGCCGGCGGCTCCGGTGCCGTTGGAGGCTCCGGCCCGACGCCGCAGGACCCCGAGGGGCCCGAGCCTGGGCCCCCGTCGACACCGGCCGACCTCGTTACGCCTCCGACCCAGATACCACCCCCGACGCCGGCTCCGGTCGACGTCGATCCTTGGTTCAGCCCCTGTCCGGTCCCGACGCCGCTAGAGACACATATTGTCTATCGACCGGCTCCGATCATTCCTCCTGTTTACCAGGAATCGGATGACGGGGGCGTCTGGGAGGGGTCTGATGACCCTATGGCCCTTCAGAGCCAACTTGCACAGGACTGGGCAGATGAACTGGGGGAGGCCAGTGGTTTGGATACCTCACCGGACACTGGATTCATCTCTTCTCCGAATGTGGCTTCGGAGGAGGGTGCAGCTTTTTCTGTGGTGCTGCGTAAGGCGGCCGAAGCCCTTGGGCTTGAGCTGCCTGCCGTGGCTGTGAGGACTAACATCCTCACTGAGGTGCTTCAGTCTGCCGCATGCTCCACTGAGCCTCTGCTGCCATTCAATGAGGTCCTCACTGACGTTCTGCAGGGCACCTGGTCCAAGCCCTCCACAGTCCCTCCTGTGGATAGGAACGTTGCCAGGCGCCACCGCCCTGCTCCGGGCGACCCCAGTTTCCTGTCCCAACACCCCACCCCCGAGAGTCTGGTTATCCAGGCCTCTACCTCTCAATCCTCCTTCCCGTCCGCTCCTCCGGACCGGGATTCCAAGAGACTGGAACAGTTTGGTAAGGAGCTGTTCTCTTCGCTCAGTTTGGGCCTGCGGTCTTTGAACACCGCCGGTCTCTTGGACCGTTATTCCCACTCTCTGTGGGATGCGGTGGAGGACGTGCTGCTACTGTGCCCGGAGGAGGCCCGGGCACGGCTTTCCTCGGCCCTGGCCGATGGGAGAGATGCAGCTCGCCATGCAATCCGATGTGGACTCGACACTACGGACTCGCTGGGTAGGGCAATTTCTACCACGGTGGCGCTTAAGACGTCACGCCTGGCTGCGGTCCACGTCTTTTTCAGGGGATGTCCAGAGCACCCTCATGGACATGCCTTTTGATGGCGCTCGCCTTTTTGGCGACAAAGCGGACAGTGCACTGGCTCGCTTTAAGGACTCCCGGGCTACGGCCACGTCCTTGGGCCTCTCGGCCGCGCGGCCGCAAACTTCCGCTTTTCGCTCCTTTCGTGGCCAAGGAAGGGGCACCTCCTCACGTCCGCCTAGCCACCGGCCGCAGAACCAGCCTGCACGCGGTCGCGGACGTGGTTTCCGCCGAGGCGGTACCGGAGGATGACGTGGTCAGTCCACATCCACCCCGGCAGCATCCGCCTCAAAGCCTTTCTAGTCCGAGCTTTCAGGCCCATTCCACGCCAGTGGGCGGCAGAGTTCGCCATCACCTGCTCCACTGGCGTTCCATCACGTCGGACAGGTGGGTGCTGCAAATCGTCCGAAGGGGCTACTCCCTCCCCTTCGAGACGACCCCTCCAGCCATGCCACTGCAGCACCACCGTATCTCGGGGGATCATTTGAATCTTCTCCACGAGGAAGTTTCGGCCCTCTTGGCCAAGGGGGCTGTCGAGCGCGTTCCGAGCCCAGAAGTAGGTCGTGGTTGTTATTCCCACTACTTTCCGGTTCCCAAGAAGGGCAAAGGGGGCCTACGCCCTATCTTGGACCTCAGGAGCGTCAACGCCTTCCTCCGGAAGGAACGGTTCAAGATGCTCACTTTGGCTCCGGTTCTAGCTGCCCTCGACCCTGGAGACTGGATGGTAGCGTTGGACTTGCAGGACGCATATTTCCACATCCCCGTCCTGCCGGCCCACCGGCGTTACCTGCGGTTCACGGTGGGTCAGGAGCACTTTCAGTTCACCGTGCTCCCCTTCGGCCTTACCAGTGCCCCTCGGGTGTTCACGAAAGTGATGGCGGTGGTCGCAGCTCATCTGTGCAGATCAGGGGTTCCAGTCTTCCCCTATCTAGACGACTGGTTGTTGAAGGCGGGCTCGCCCCAGGCAGTCGTCTCCCACCTCCAGACTACGGCGGATCTCCTGCATTTGCTGGGGTTTTCCATCAACGTGCCGAAGTCACACCTGAGCCCCTCTCAGAAGCTCCTTTTCATCGGAGCGGTTCCCGATTCGGCGCAGTTCCGGGTCTATCCACCGGAACAGCGGGTCCGGGATATCCAGGCCCTGATTCCCATCTTTCGGCCTCTATCCTGGGTTTTGGTCAGGCTAGTGTTGCGGCTTCTGGGGCTGATGGCCTCCTGCATCCTACTAGTGCATCACGCCATGTTAAATGGTAGCGGCACCTTTAGTTGATAACCTTCAAGTATTGCCCGGCGGTAATCGCCTCTTATACCATTCGATAATTAACCAACAAAAGAGGCAGGCGCCGGAGACTGGAAGGCAGGAAACAAAGTTTTATTCCGTCGGAGCACAACACATCAGATCAGACAGCAAGGTATCGTCACGAGGTGCTCTAACCACATCTCTGAGGCCTGGCCTCTTATACACAGGTTTATTGCTTTATTACATGTTACACATTCTTGTTGAGCCTTTGGTGTACGGAAAGACATCCGTGGAATCCCCACTTCAAGCTCGTTCCCACACATATCTACAGTGGAAGTCCCCACCCCACCCACAGTAGGAGATGGCTATCACACAGCTGGACATTCCGCCAATTCCCGGGGGGGGTGAGTGCGACTGGCAGGGTCTCAGGGGGTGGGGGGGCCTTGATCTACTGTAATCCCTTTGATGTGGGGTGTTTCCCTTACAGTTGGGGCAATAAACTGCATCCGCAGGGCTAGGTGATGGCCAGGGATCGGTTCGGACAATCGGGCGCAGAGGAAGGGGGTTATCAAAGGGATGTATGACCATGTATGGGATGAAAAGAAGGTGTCGGTCAGGCGTGGGATGTGGTTCCATGGCAGGGTCGCGCAGAAGGAGAGGGTTTATGGCCCATGTATGAGAGAGCGGGGGTGGCCGGCGCGCGGGGGGGTGTTCGCAGCGCCAGAGGGACGCGCTGGCGGTCGGCAATGAGCGGGGAGAGAGACCAGGGTGCCTAAAATGGCTGCCGTGCGTTTTTATGTGTGTGGCGCTGGGGAGAGACAAGATGGCGCAGATAATGTTCAGTTACGAGCTACATTTCCACAGCCAGGCGGCGCATGCGGGCTCTGCAGTGGGACCTGAAGTTTCAGTGGGCCCAGCATCACGGCAACCTGTCCGACCATGTCTTGATCTCGGAGGACACTGCACAGCAGTTGCAGTGGTAGCTCACGGACCGCGATTGGGTCACGGGCAAGAGCCTCTCCCTACCCCTACCGGAGCATGTTGTAGTGACGGATGCGTCCCTCCTGGGATGGGGTGGCCATATGGGAGAGGCGGAGATCAGAGGCCTCTGGTCTCCGGCGGAGTCTCTCCTCCACATCAACTTGTTGGAGCTGAGAGCGATCCGACTTGCACTGAAAGCCTTCCTTCCCTCTGTCCGGGGAGGTGTTGTGCAGGTGTTCACGGACAACACCACCGCCATGTGGTATTGCAACAAACAGGGCGGGGTGGGGTCGTGGACCCTGTGTCAGGAGGCTCTGCACCTCTGGACATGGCTGGAACACCAGGGCATCACCCTGGTGGTTCAAGATCTGGCGGGCTCTCTGAACGCCAGAGCGGACGAACTCAGCCGCCTGTGCATGATGGATCACGAATGGCGTCTGAACTCCGAGGTGGCGCAAGGTCTCTTTCAGCAGTGGGGAGAGCCTTGGTTAGATCTATTCGCCACCGACGAACACGCAATGTCAGCAGTTCTGCGCGTTGGAATTTCCAAGGCGGCACTCGCTCGGCGACGCTTTTCATCGCGAGTGGAGTTGCGGTCTGTTGTACGCCTTTCCGCCTATACCACTTCTGCCCAGAGTGCTGAAGATCAAGCGCGACCGGGCCCAAGTAATCTTGGTGGCTCCAGATTGGGCACGAAGGTACTGGTATCCCGAGCTACTCAGTATGTTGACCGATCCTCCGATACGTCTGCCCCTTCGGGAGGATCTTCTGTCGTAGCAGCAGGGGACGGTCCTCCACCCGAACCTGTCCAGCCTCCACCTCCATGCGTGGAGATTGAGCGGCGGCAGTTGATGCCATTTGACTTGCCTCCTGTAGTCTGTGATATCATTCTGGCAGCCAGGCGTCCCTCCACAAAGACGGTATACGTCTGCCGGTGGAACAAATTTGTGGCATGGTGAACAGCAAAGGCTGTGGATCCCCTTTCCGCCCCTCTTTCTGAGGTTCTTCTCTTTCTTCTTTCTTTGGCCCGGCAGGGCTCTGCCCTGGGCACCTTGAAAGGTTATCTTGCTGCCATCTCTGCCTTCTTACGGCTTCCTGATCAGCCTTCTCTTTTCAAGTCCCCTGTAGTGTCACGCTTTCTTAAAGGCATTACTCACACGTTCCCTCCTGTCCCTTTCGTAATGCCTCATTGGGACTTGAATCTTGTCTTAACATTTCTGATGTGCGCTCCCTTTGAGCCTCTTCACAATTGTCCTCTTCGTCTTCTGACTATTAAGACTGCTTTCCTGGTAGCCATCACCTCGGCTAGACGGGTGAGTGAGCTCCAGGCTCTATCGTCCAAGCCTCCTTTTCTATCTGTTCATCCGGACAAGGTTGTCCTTCGGCCTCGTCCTTCCTTTCTTCTGAAAGTGTTGACCCCCTTTCATCTTGGGCAATCTGTCACCTTGCCCACCTTCTTTCCGCCTCCGCATCCTTCCAAAGAGGAAGAGCGGCTCCACCGTCTGGACCCAAAACGTGCGCTCTCCTTTTATTTGGACCGCACAAAACCGTTCCGAGTGGACGACCAGCTTTTCGTTGGCTACGTGGGTGCAAAGAAGGGAAAAGCTGTACACAAACGGACCATCTCACGGTGGGTCGTTTTGTGTATAAAAATCTGTTATTCCTTGGCAAAAAAGGAACCGCCTGTTGGGCTGCGCGCCCATTCTACTCGGGCCACAGCGGCTACTACTGCTTTGGGACGGGGGTCCCTTTGCAGGACATCAGTCAGGCGGCAACGTGGGCTTCGCTGCACACGTTTGCCAGGCATTATTGCCTAGACAGCCAAGTCCGGAGGGATGGCTTCTTTGGCCGTTCTGTCCTCCAGGACTTTCTGGTGTGATCTTGATTCGCAGACCCACCACCGGGGTTGGTATTGCTTGGGTATCTATTCGAAGGTGAGGAATCTAACTAACGTGTTTCTTTCAGATGAACAAGTTACTTACCTTCGGTAGCCATGTATCTGTAAGAAACATTAGTTAGTTAGATTCCTCACCGACCCACCCAGCCTCCCCGTTCTGCGAACCGACATCTAGGGTTAAGGCTATCCCTTTCAGGGCCCTAGAATTTTTTGCCACCAGTGTCGGTATCTTGCATGGCTCTGCGTTCCTGGCGCGGAAGGCTATGTACAAGAACTGATGTCAGCGTGCGAGGGCAGAGTCTAAGTACTCCGACGTCATTCCGGCGCACGGCGCCGACGACTGACGCGGAGCCGCAGACGACGCCTAGCGACGCGCAAGGGTTATTGCTGACGACAAAATCTTCCGGATCCAGTCTGACACCTGGGGATATTCTAAGGTGAGGAATCTAACTAATGTTTCTTACAGATACATCGTTACCGAAGGTAAGTAACTTGTTCATTAGCTGTGATGTTGAAATTGGCTTTGATGGCATTGTGTGTTGTATTATTTGAAAATTCATAAACTAATTGTTCGAGGCATATGAGCTGCAGATTGTACACTTAGCATAGGTCGCCATCTGGTGTTGGGCCCGGATGTTTGCAGTTTGTTTTTCTTCTTGGACCGTCTTTGGAAGTCACGAGTTTGGTGACTCCTCCTTCGGTCCGTACTGCGCATGGGCTTCGGCTCCATCCTCAGATTGTTTTTTTCCGCCATCGGGCTCGGATGTGATCCTTCGTACTCCGGCTTCGAACTTCTACGGTTCCAGCCTCGACGGAAAATCCTCGATTCTTCGAGTTCCTTCATCATCTTCATCTCTCGAAGCGGCACTTTTTCCATCCCGTACATCGACACCGGCCTTCGGGCCCTCCGCGACTCCGGTCCCGGCCGATGGAAAGGACTCCGTTTAAAAAGTGCCCAAAATGTGGGTCTAAATTTCCCCACACCGACCTCCATCAGGTGTGTAACCTTTGCCTCTCTCCGGAACACGAGGCTCGAGACTGCCCCGCCTGCAAGTCTTTTCGATCGAAGAAAACGATCCGAGATCGAAAGGCTCGACGCACCATGGCGCACTCATCCTCGACAGTTCCACCGGACATCTTCGGAGACGACGCCGAAGCTTCGGGGCAGACACACACCGAACTGGGAGAAGACATCGTCAGCGCTTCCGAGGCCGACGACTCCGACCTGGAGGACGTAACACCAGGACAGCGGGCCGTGAGTACAATGCCCCCTCCCAGCCCCGCACCGAAAACCAAAGAGACTCCGGTTACTCCCTCGCCTGCCGGCCTGGGCAAAACCAAAACCAAAGCCTCGATCACCCCACCTTCGGGCCCGGTGTCGAAGCACTCAAAGTCTCACGGCAGCTCGGGATCGAGCCAGCCGACGCCCGGTGCCGATAAACACCACTCGGCACCGAAGCCTGCAAAATCCAGCTCGACTCCGAAACCACCGGTGCCGAAGCCTGGACACTCGGCGCCGACCAAACACAAACAGAAATCGGTCGGCACCGACGCTCCGGCGCCGAAACAGCATTCGACGCCGAAACACACGGAGACCTCCAAAAAGCAGGGCGTACACAGAACATCGAAACCTCCGGTTCCGAAATCGCCGGTGCCGACAGACGACTCGGCGCCATTGGCTCTGTTTACACCAGACCCTTTACAAAAGACTTTGTCCAGAGATCCAAAGACTGGCCTTTTGACTGTGATTACTAAGAAGCGTCGCCTTGAGGCTCCGGCTCCTCCTCCTCCACCCAAAAAGAGGGACTCAGCTACTTCTCCCCTTAGAGTACCCTCCCCACTGCCACCCCCCCTCCCACCACCACCCCCTCCACCTTAACCTCACTACGATCCGGCCCCATCCCCAGACCCGGATGACGGGGACCCGGACAATGACCCAGGGGACGCCCCAATGGATCCCACTCCACCAGGGACCCCAGATCCATGGGAGGATTATAATAACCCTGATGTACCCAATGTACCTCAAGACGACCTATACCCATCAAGGCCGTCTCCTCCAGAGGACTCTTTAGGGTTTCACCATTTAGTGCAGAGAGCAGCACACTACCATGGGGTGGACATGCACACGGAACCAGTGGAAGAAGACTTCCTACTGGATACATTTGATTTACAAGATCGTTCCACTGCTATTTTACCCATGCTTAAGGGTGTCACCAAGCACGCTACAGAGGTATTCAAAGACCCTGTCAGAGCCAGAGTACTAAACCCTAGAATAGAGAAGAAGTACAAGGCGGCACCCACAGACCCTGCATACATCAAGGGCCCTGCTCCTCTAGATTCCCTAGTTGTCTCCACAGCTAGAAAGCGGGCTAACTCCCAATCCTCAGGAGATGCCCCACCACCAGACAAGGAATCTAAACTTCTGGACGCGTCTGGTAAACGCACCGCCTACCAGGCTGCAAACATGTGGCGCATTGCAAATACACAAGCACTGCTTGCGCGATATGATAGAGCACACTATGATGAATTAGAGGCTCTTATGCAGCACCTTCCAGAGAAATACAAACGCCAAGCTCATGACCTGATACAGGAGGGCAAACTAATCACAAACACCTCCATTAAGTGTGCCCTCGATGCAGCAGACACTGCTTCTACAGCCATAAACACCAGTGTCCTGCTTCGACGCCATGCCTGGCTCAGGATATCAGGGTTCAAGCCTGAGGTCCAGACATCAATACTTAATCACACCTTTGACCAGCAAACACTCTTTGGCCCAAAGGTAGACGAAGCGCTCGAAAAAATGAAGAAAGATACAGACACAGCGAAGTCTATGGGAGCGCTCCAGACCCAAGCCTCTAAGCGTTCCTTTCGACGCTCGTCCTTTCGTGGCACAGGTAGAGGCTCCTCCACCGATAATGCCTCTACCTCCTACAAATCCCCTCCTCAAAATACCTTTTCAAAGGGCAACCAAAGAGGTGGTTACAGAGGCAACAACAATAAGGGCAGGGGCAAAACCAACAATACCCGTTCTGCCACCCCACCCGCACAATGACTCCCCTTCGCTCCCCCCAGACCATTCCACTCCGGTCGGGGGCAGACTACAAGATTTTATCCACGTATGGGAGTCCATAACATCGGACAAATGGGTGACCCAAATCATTCGGTCAGGGTACTGCCTCGAGCTAACATCTACCCCACCCAATATCCCACCAAGGCACCGTCCAATGTCCCAAGAGCATTCCACACTGCTCAAACAAGAGGTACTCTCGCTCCTCCAGAAACACGCCATAGAGCAGGTACCCGACAATCAACGAAATCTAGGGGTCTACTCCCTATATTTCTTAATCCCAAAGAAAGACGAGACCCTCAGACCCATTCTGGATCTCCGGCCTCTAAATGCCTACATACATTCAGACCACTTTCACATGGTCACCTTACAACAAGTCCTCCCACTCCTCTGCCAGGGAGACTTTCTCACAACACTGGATCTGAAAGACGCGTACTTTCACATTCCAATACACCCCTCTCACAGAAAATACCTCAGCTTCGTGGTGGACGGGCAACATTACCAATTCAAGGTTCTCCCCTTCGGGGTCACCACTGCACCACGGGTGTTTACCAAATGCCTAGCAGTAGTAGCAGCACACCTCAGACGTCAACATGTTCACGTCTTCCCTTACTTAGACGACTGGCTCATAAAAGCCGCGTCCTACCACCAATGCGTGCAACATACAAACAGCACCATCCAACTGCTTCATCAGCTAGGCTTCACGGTGAACTACCAAAAGTCCCACCTCATACCATCTCACACAAAGCAATATCTCGGGGCCACCATAGACACCTCAAAAGGTATTGCCTATCCAAACTCAGCCAGAATCACAAGCATTCTAGCCTTACGCAAAATATTCCTTCCTCAACACTCTCTACCAGCAAGAGTGTTTATGAAGCTCATAGGAATGATGGCATCTTGCATTTTCATAGTGCCCCATGCAAGACTCCACATGCGTCCACTTCAGGAGTGCCTAGCACAACAGTGGAACCAGGCCCAGGGTCAGCTGACGGATCTGGTGTTGGTGGACGGCCGCACACATCACTCTCTGCAGTGGTGGAACACCACAAACCTTTCCAAGGGACGGCCGTTCCTGGACCCGGTTCCCCAAGTGACTCTAACAGCGGACGCATCGCTCTCCGGCTGGGGAGCGCACCTCTTACACCTCACAATGCAAGGTCTATGGACGCCACAGCAAAAAACGCTCCACATCAACCATCTGGAGCTTTTGGCGATCTTTCTAGCCCTAAAATCTTTCCAAAAGCAGATTTCAGGCAAAGCAGTCCTCATTCGCACAGACAACATGACTGCGATGTATTATATACAGAAACAGGGGGGGACACACTCTCCCCAGCTCTCCCGCTTAGCCCAGAGCATATGGAGATGGGCAATTCCCCAAAACATTTTTCTCCTGGCACAACATGTTCCAGGCGTACAAAACACCATAGCAGATCTGCTCAGCAGACAGACTCAACAACTACACGAATGGGAACTGCATCCACAAGTTCTTCACCCATTCTTCCGACAGTGGGGGCATCCTCAAATAGACCTCTTCGCCACCCACGAAAACAAAAAATGCCCAAGCTTCGCCGCCAGATACCCACACCCATTGTCCAAGGGCAATGCGATATGGATGAACTGGTCAGGCAGATTTGCATACGCCTTTCCACCTCTCCCACTAATTCCATTAGTGGTCAGGAAACTACAACAGCACTCCCTCACACTCATTCTGGTAGCTCCGACGTGGGCCAGACAGCCGTGGTACACCACGCTACTACAACTATCAGTGGTACCACATCAAAAACTGCACCTTTCCCCATGCCTCCTAACCCAGAACCATGGAGAAATCAGGCACCCGGACCCAGCTCAGCTCAACCTGGCGATCTGGCTCCTGAAATCTTAGAATTCGGGTACCTTAACCTTCCCCCTGATTGCACGAACATCATCATGGAAGCCAGACGTCCTACCACTAGAGCATGCTATGCCGCAAAGTGGAAAAGATTTGTAATGTACTGCCGTAACAATACAATCAACCCTCTAGATGCATCCATACAACACATCATATGCTATCTGCTCCATCTTCACAGGTGTAACCTGGCGTATTCATCCATACGCCTACACCTAGCAGCGATCGCTGCCTATCTACAAAACAGACAGCATTTGTCACTCTTCAGAGTGCCCGCTATTAAAGCCTTCATGGAAGGCCTCAAACGAGTAATTCCTCCCAGGGCACCACCCTCCCCTGTATGGAATCTAAATTTGGTCCTTACACGACTAATGGGTCCGCCCTTCGAACCAATGCACAAATGTGAGCTACAATTTCTCACCTGGAAAACAGCTTTCCTTGTAGCTATCACTTCCCTTAGAAGGGTTGGTGAAATACAAGCGTTCACCATACAGGAACCTTACATACAAATGCATCACAGCAAGGTCATACTTCGAACTAATCCGAAGTTCCTGCCCAAAGTCATTACCCCCTTCCACCTCAATCAATCAGTGGAATTACCTGTCTTCTTTTCGCAACCCCAATCTGTTGCGGAAAGGGCCTTACACACACTAGATGTGAAAAGAGCGTTGCTATATTACATACAAAGAACGCAACCCTTCAGGAAGACCAAACAGTTGTTCGTCTCCTTTTCTCCACCACATAAAGGCAACCCCATCTCAAAATCAGGGATAGCTAGGTGGATTGTAAAATGCATACAAATTTGCTATCAGAAGGCAAAGAGAACATTATCTGTTCCCCCCTAAAGCCCACTCTACAAGAAAGTTAGGGGCTTCTATGGCTTTTCTAGGGAATATACCCTTAGATGACATATGCAAGGCAGCCACATGGTCTACACCGCACACATTCACAAAACACTACTGTGTAGATGTGCATTCCCAGCAGCAAGCTAGGGTGGGCCAGGCTGTACTAAAAACACTCTTTCAAACAGCTGCAACGGATACCGGTGGTCGCCGCTAAGGTTGGGTACTGCTATATAATCTATGCTAAGTGTACAATCTGCAGCTCATATGCCTCGAACGGAATATGCTACTTACCAGTATGCATCTGTTCTTGGCATGTAGAGCTGCAGAGTTGTACACGCCCACCCGCCTCCCCGGCTACCTGTATCCGTTCCAGTCCATCTTATTTAGATACAACACACATGGGTTTCTCACTGTTATTACTACGCTCCATCATTTCCCTGTTGGCGAAAAACAATCTGAGGATGGAGCCGAAGCCCATGCGCAGTACGGACCGAAGGAGGAGTCACCAAACTCGTGACTTCCAAAGACGGTCCAAGAAGAAAAACAAACTGCAAACATCCGGGCCCAACACCAGATGGCGACCTATGCTAAGTGTACAACTCTGCAGCTCTACATGCCAAGAACAGATGCATACTGGTAAGTAGCATATTCCTTTTTTTTAAACTGGCTCGGAGGTACCTGTCAGTTTAGTCTAGTTTAGTCTAGTTTAGTCTCTTGCAGAATGGAATCTAATGGGTACATCTTCATTCATAATGGGGGTAGTGACAGTCTGTTTTCCAAGTAGCAGTGAGGGGAGGGGGTCAGGGAGAAAACAAGCATACACCACATGAACGGCAAGTTTTAATATTCCCCACAAAATGGGCTGAGTGGGGTAGTATACTGCTGCATGATAAAAGTCCGGTCAAGTCCCGAAACGTAAGTTTGACAATCATCTCTCTAGGCATGGCTAGACGTTTTCAGTTAAAACTGATTGATCTGGCAATGTGTTGTATAAATGGTGTTACAGAATTGGAAAAAAACAAAACAAGTTTCTCTTTCCTATATTCCTTGTGAAGGTGGGCAAATGCTGAATCGTGTAAATAATTAGATGTTGGCAAATTCTAGCCTTTGCTTAGATGAAAAAAAAATTGCTCGGGTTAAAAAAAAAAAATCGCGGTTGAGGCAAGCTTCTGTGGTGAGTACTGGCAGAGTCCGCAATCAATGGAGAGCAGTATTGCGAACTACTTAAATGATTGGTTCGTCCCTGAAACAGTTAAACCAAATCTTAGTCTAGTTATGAAACAATGTGTAATGTCTGCCAATATTTCTCTTCCATCAGGGATCACGTGAACAGCTTGCAATTGCAGAGTTTGCAAGATCTCTACTTGTTATTCCAAAAACCTTAGCAGTAAATGCTGCCCAGGATTCCACAGACCTTGTTGCTAAATTGAGAGCGTTCCATAATGAGGCTCAGGTCAACCCGGAACGGAAGAATCTAAAATGGCAAGTATATTTTATAGCAGTGGTGTAATATTTCTGGCATCATTTTGGTAGAATTTTCTGTGAGCATATTACTGGAAATTTCATTTAATACAAGACTTTCGAATGGATGCTGTCTCAGCCATAACTACGTAGTAGCAAATATGGAAGACAAACCTTAACAAATGAAGATGCTTCTAAATGAGCTAAAAAGCGCCGCCCTCCTGCATTGCTCATGAAGATGATCAAACTGTGCTCCTTTCCACCCATATCAACAGTACACGATATGTAGAATGCAACATGCTTCTGTTGTCCCTTCCTTGTATGTTGTGGGGACCGGCCATAAGGTGTCTGCAGTACATTCAGGTATTGACAACAGGCTATGCTAAGAATACTGTGTGAGGAGCACATGGCATACCCAGGCTCTATGAACCCCACAACTCAAATTGGTCACAAACCAATTCTTTATCTGCTCAGTCTTCTGTTTAAAATACTGTCCTGTGATGTCATCAGTGTCACCTGTAATAGCGTGAACGCTATGCTGGGTAAGAGTGTCTGAATATCAAGCATCACAGTTGAAAGAATGTTCTGCATTGTAGTATCTTCATTGATAATTATAAACGTTGAATAATTCCCTGCTTGTTGCCCGGGGAATTAGTCGACGTTGATTATTCCAATGAAGTAACCTATGATGCAGAGCTAGGACTACAGGTGTGTAACCTTTCCTTTCTTTCTATGTTGTATCACCACAAGCTTATAAAGGTGATTAGCCATATCCTATCACTCAATGTATCCTATTTGAAGTCTTAGAAACAACAAGTCAGGTTTACTAATGTATCAGCATCATACTGGCACAGCCAGGACCCTGTTTCTAGATTTCTGTTCCTCAGTAATTTGATTTACACTGGTCATATTACGCTAGTTACAATTTCCACTTGGGACAATTTAATGTGTTACAATTTAAATCATGACTGATAAGAAGTTTACCACAATAGACATTAGAATATTTTACATGGGTACTTATAGAGCATGTCACTAAATCTAGTGCAAAAACTATGCATTCTGTTTAGTTGCGTAATATTGTAAATTACTCCAGGGTTAAAAGGTAAATTCAGAGTTGACTGTGTGCTCTGCTTTCATACACTAGGATTAAAGCTGGCATATTACTAAGTACATGTGCTCCAGCTACGTGAGTGCTTCTAATAACACCTTTCACACTTATGGTGCAGTTATCTAAGAATAAGTAAATAAAATTGAGGCACTTAAATTAAATCATTGATTCTGATAAATTCTAGTCCTTAAAATCGAACCTGTTCAGGACTTTATATTTTCAGGTTTCCTTATTAATCTCTTGCATCTGACACAGACAAGTTATGCAACTTTTAATAAACGCTAATCGTGGCCACAACCTATTCGGATTTAGATTGTCCATTTCTCTTTTTAGGTTTGAATTTTTTTGTGTTTTGAAATTAATTATTCCACATGTATTCTTGAATCCCAATCTTTGTCTGGTTCTACTTGTAGTCAAAATTATTGCAATAGTTGTTGCTTTTTATGCCTTTATTATTAGCCTGTATTGCATCTCTAATTACTCTTCATTTCAAAACTCTTCTCTTCATTAGTGCTTTTTATTCCTTTCTCGTGCTCTAATCACCACGTTCCTCAAGTTTGGTGTCTGCATTCAGACCTTAACTGAAGTGGCAATTTTAAGGATTTCTTGTATAAATCTTAAGATAAATGTGTTTCCTTCTCCACCAGTCACAAGCCCATCCCTAGTCAAGTGTTAGAATAGTGTACTGGGTGAATCGCCAGAAGGCAGAAATGAAATGAGGCATGGAAGGAATTCTCGCCCACGTTGAGTTCCATCACAGTCCAGACAATAGTGTTTGGTAATATATGAATAGACTTCCAAGTTTTGTCTTGCAGTGTTAGAAACCAAAATGTTCGCAGTGTGGAAGCTTTCCCCTTTGCAAAAGATGTCTTTGGTTTTCCATAAGAGGCATGTCACTTTTTTCTAATGTAAAGTTCTGCAGGAATATTTACCTTTTATTTAAAAAAAAAAAAAATCCTTTGGAGGAAGGACCTTAATTCACAAACAGTCGTTTGGATAGTCTTTAGTTCCTACTGAGTTGAAATGTAGAAACTCCATTCCATCCAGGGCCTACTTCCCACCGACTGCTCTTAGGGTGGGGAGGTCTCAGCCATTTCTGGCCAGAGAAAGTCGAACGTAGTTTTGTCAATTTCAGTGCATTCTCCCAGTCAGTCAAGACAAGGGAGAACTGGCTTTTTCTTACCAGTAGATTCTTCAGACTATAAAGAATAAAAAAAGTATAGGTTTTCTTTCCATACAGTGTTTTATATCTGATTGAACGAACAGTGTAGCAGAAACCATGAGTGATCTATGCTGATATTGCATTGTGTGCAGGCTACATTCCCTAGTAAATCACTCCCATATCTGAAAGAGACATGTTAGTGATAGATTCCTTACCTTAGAATATCCCCAGGCGTCAGACTGGATCCGGAAAGTTTTGCAAGCAGTACCCCTGCCAGTCAGTAGGTGGTGTGCAGCTATGCGCCAGTCGCTGGCGTCGTAAGCGCCAAGATGACGTCACGGAGACTACTTAGGCGCCACCCATGCGTGCTGACGTCAGTTCTTTCTTTTTCTGCGCCAGCAAGCGCAGATCCGGTTAGAGCACGTACCTTAGTCATTTTTTGACTACCCTTTTTGAGACTTTCTGTCTCCCTTTCTCCTTGGTGCACGTAGGGATGCCTGGATTTAAGTCTTGTGGGGCCTGCCGTTGCAATATGTCGGTGGCGGACCCCCCACGATGTTTGCCTCTACTGCCTGGAGACTGACCACGACTCCCGGTCTTGCCGGGACTGTCGGACCATGGCCCGAAGGCCATGCGGGAGCGGCGCCGAAATCTGCTGGAGGTCCGGCACTCGTTTCAGGTCATGTTCCCGGAAACGCTCGCAGGGCCGCAGTCGTAGCTCCTCGGACTCCAAGTCTTTGCCCTCTGATTCAGGTAAGAGACGACACAAAGGTCGAAGAAACAAGTTCGCTCTCCGACGTCCCCCCCGTCGGTCCTCTGCGGATGAGGGGGACAGGGGTTCTGCCCCTGCGGCTCCTTTGGAGCCTGGGAGTCCTACGCCCTATCCACCTTACCCGGGTCCGTCGGCGACTTCCGAACAGGTTCAAGAATTTCTTGCTACCATGGACCACCTCTTTAGGCCTCTGGCTCCCGCCGGCGCGCCTTCGGGCCCCGCGATCCCGTGTCCGGATCCTGTGGGGCCGCTGGCACTGCCAGCGGATCCAGCTTTGTCACCACAGGATCCTGCGCCGTTGTATTCAGCCTCAGCGCCACAAGGTTTAGCGCTGCCGGCTCCGGCCCCAGCGCCACCCTCGGCTCCGCCCCCAGTGCCGCATGGTGTGGGGGGGGGGGGGGGGGGTGTGAACAAGTCCTTGGGTCTTTCTGCCAAAAGCCCCGCCACTCTTGGTTTTCGTTCCTTTCGTGGCCAAGGCAGAGGCGCCCAGGCACGTTCCTGCAGAATGCCTGTGCAGAACCAGCCTCTGCGCGGGCACGGTTTCCGCAGGGGCGGCTCTGGTAATCGGCGTGGTGGTCAGTCCACCTCCACCCCCGCTGCTTCTGCCTCCAAACCTTCCTAATCTGAGCTTTGTGGAGCACCCCACGCTGGTGGGTGGCAGGATCCGCCACCACCTCCCCCACTGGCGCAATATCACATCGGACAAGTGGATGTTGCAGATCATCCGCAGGGGTTACTCCCTTTCCTTTCAGTCCTTCCCTCCAGCCATGCCACCTCGGTGCCAACGCATGTGGGGGGGAATCACTTCGTACTTCTCCAGCAGGAAGTCACGGCTCTCTTGGCCAAGGGGGCCATCGAGTGCGTTCCTGGGCCGTAAGTAGGGAGTGGTTGTTGTTCCCACTACTTTCTCGTCCCCAAGAAGGACAAAGGGGGCCGGCGCCCCATTTTGGACCTCTAGCACGTCAGTCTCTTCCTCCGGAAGAAGTTCAAAATGCTGACTCTGGCTCAGGTCTTGGCTGCCCTCGACCCTGGGGACTGGATGGTAGCCTTTGGACTTGCAGGACACATTTTCACCTCCCCGTCCTGCCGGCCCACCGGCGTTACCTGCGTTTCACTGTAGGCCCGGAGCATTTTCAGTTTGCCGTGCTCTTCGGCCTGATAAGCGCCCCTCGGGTGTTCACGAAAGTGATGGGGGTGGTCGCAGCTCATCTGCGCAGGTCCGGGGTGTCAGTCTTTCCCTACCTCGACGACTGGTTCTTGAAGGCGGGCTCGCCCCAGGCAGTCGTCAACCACCTCCAAACTACGGCCAACCACCTGCATTTGCTGGGGTTCTCCATCAACGTGCCGAAGTCGCACCCGAGTCCCTCGCAGAATCTCCCCTTCATCGGAGTGGTTCTGGATTCGACACTGTTTCGGGTTTATTCTCCCAAGCAGCGAGTCTGGGATATTCAGGCTATGATTTCGATCTTTCAGCCTCTGTCCCAGGTTTCAGTCAGGATGACCCTCCAGCTTCTGGGCCTGCTGGCCTCCTGCATCCTGCTGGTGACGCATGCCAGATGGCATATGTGGGCTCTGCAGAGGGACCTGAAGTTCCAGTGGGCGCAGCATCAGGGCAACCTGTCTGATCATGTCCAGATCTCGGAGGGCACTGCACAGCAGTTGCAGTGGTGCTTCACGAATCGCGATTGGGTCAATGGCAGATCCCTCTCCCTTCCCCAACCGGAGCACACAGTGGTGATGGATGCATCCCTCCTGGGATGGGGAGGCCACTTGGGAGAGGCGGAAAACAGAGGCCTCTGGTCTCCGGTGGAGTCCCGCTCCATATCAATCTGTTGGAGATTCGGGCGATCCGAATTGCACTGAAGGCATTCCTTCCCTCTGTCCCGGGAAGTTTGGTGCAGGTGTTCACGGACAACACCACCGCCATGTGGTATTGCAACAAACAGGGCAGGGTGGGATCCTGGACCCTATGTCGGGAGGCTCTGCGTCTCTGGACATGGCTGGAACATCAAGGCATCACCTTGATGGTTCAACACCTGGCAGGTTCTCTGAACGCCAGGGCGGACAAACTCAGCCGCCGGTGCTTGATGGATCACGAATGGCGTCTTCACTCTGAAGTGGTGCGAGGTCTCTTTCAGCAGTGGGGAGAGCCTTGGTTAGATCTTTTAGTCACCGAAGAGAACGCGCAATTTCTTCAGTTCTGCGCATTTGAATTTCCAAGGCGGCACTCGCTAGGCGACTCTTTTCGTCGCGAGTGGAGTTGCGGTCTATTGTACGCCTTTACAACTTCTGCCCAGAGTGCTGAAGAAGATTCGGTGCGACCGGGCCCAAGTCATCCTTGTGACTCCTGATTGGGCACGAAGATACTGGCATCCCGAGCTACTCAGCATGGCGACCGAATCCCCTATCCAACTGCCTCTTCGGGAGGACCTTCTGTCGCAGCAGCAGGGGACTGTCCTCCACCCGAACCTGTCCAGCCTCCACCTCCATGCATGGAGTTTGAGTGGCGACAGTTGACAACTTTTGATCTTTCTCCTGAAGTCTGTGATGTCATTCTGGCTGCCAGGCGTCCCTCCACTAAATCGGTATACGCCTGCCGGTGGAACAAGTTTGTGGCATGGCGCACAACTAGGGCTGTGGATCCCCTTTCTTGCCCCTCTTTCCGACGTCATTCTGTTACTTCTTTCTTTGGCCCAGCAGGGCTCTGCTCTGGGCACTATCAAAGGTTATCTTTCGGCCATCTCCGCCTTTTTACGACTTCCAGATCAGCCTTCTCTTTTTAAGTCCCCGGTTGTTAACCGTTTCCTCCCGTGCCGTTCATAATGCCTCAGTGGGACTTAAACCTTGTCTTGACATATCTGTGCGCTCCCTTCGAGCCCCTTCATACCTATCCTTTACGTCTTCTCACTCTCAAAACTGCTTTCCTGGTAGCTATCACCTCTGCCAGACGAGTGAGTGAGCTCCAGGCTCTTTCTTCCAAACCTCCTTTCCTTTCTGTTCATCCGGACAAGGTGGTTTTACGGACCCGTCCTTCTTTCTTGCCAAAGGTTGTCAAGCCCTTCCTCATCGGGCAGACCATCACTTTGCCCACCTTCTTTCCGCCTCCTGAGGAAGAGAGGCTCCACCGTCTGGAACCAAAACGTGCGCGCTCGTTCTACCTGCAGCACACCCAACAGTTTGGGGTGGATGCCCAGCTCTTTGTTGGCTACGTGGGCGCCAAAAGAGGTGGGGCTGTGCACAAGCGGACCATCTCTTGGTGGGTCGTTTTCTGCATCAAGGCCTGTTACTCGTTGGCTAAGAAGGAGCCTCCTGTGGGGCTGCGTGCCCATTCTACCAGGGCGACGGCAGCCACTACTGCCTTGGGACGTGGTGTGCTCATGCAGGACATTTGTCAGGCAGCTACATGGGCCTCTCTGCACACTTTTACCAAGCATTACTGCCTTGACGGTCCGGAGAGACTGCTTCTTAGGTCGTTCTGTTCTGTGTGACTTTCTGGTGTAATCTATTCGCAGACCCACCGCCGGGGTTGGTATTGCTGGGGTATCTATTCTAAGGTAAGGAATCTATCACTAACGTGTCTCTCTCAGATGCACAAGTTTCTACTTGTGTAACAATATATCTGTAAGAGACATCCCTGTGTGCCATGCCCACAACATACACTGCCCTGGCATACCTGGCACCCGTCTAGCTGGGTGTCCTATGCCAGTGGTGTGGGTACAGGTGCATGAGCCCTGTGCCCCTACAGTACCCAGGTCCATTCCTGGGCACTAAGTGCAGTGCTGCCATTAAGAGTATATGGTGCTGGGAGGTCGTCAACACTAACTCCACAGCACCATGATGGCTACACTGAAGACTGAAGTTTGGTATCAAACTTCTCAGCACATTAAACCCGCACTGATTCCAGTGTGGGATTCAATGTAAGATGTACGACAGAGGGCAACTTTGCCCCCTGAACCTAACCTACAATCCACGTCCTGTCTGAGAGGCTGCCACACAGCAGACATGTTGCTGGACCCCTGGGTAGAGAGCCATCCGCTCTCCTGAGCCTGCAACAATGCACATCCTGGGCGAGGTGCTAGGTATCCTCCCCCAGGATGGCAGGGGAAGCTTCAAAGGCATGCCGCCTTTGTGAGTTTCTCCAGGCCACTTACTGTACTCTGCAACTGACCCCCACCAGTTCTGACCCCCACCAGTTCTGACCCCCACTCTGGCGGGAAGACTGGCGGGAAACCCCAATGGAGGAAAGGGGGTGTGCCAGCCTCTACCAACCCCACCCCTCAGGTGGGGGAGGCGAAGTGAAGCACATCTCCAGCTCTCGCCATCTTGAAGATGGGGAGCCCTGCCCAATCAGGACTAGGCTACTGCCCGCCTCCCACAGGAGAGTGGCAGGATAGGGAGTGTACCCACCCCAGGGAAGGGACCCATTGGTTCCTGCCCTTTACCTACCTGTAACGCCCCTAAATGTAGTATTTAGGGGCACCCTGAACCGTCCTTCCTCAGATCCTGATTCCGAAACGAGCGAGTGTGTGTCTTCTATCCAAACTGCTCCCTCTTTTAAGAGGTCTTCTGACTCTCAAAGTTTCTCCTCGTCCAAAAATGGTGAAGAAACAGCATGGAGAACCTTCAACTTCAAGAGGGATGATTTCCCCCCACAGGAGTCTCTCTGTTTCCCTGACGCCCCCGAGATCTGATTCTCAGGCGTCTAAGACTCCAGCTGCGCAGTTTCTACCTCAAAAACTGCCTCTCGTCGACGAGTTCATCAAGCCTTCCTCCGTCGACGAGAGCTGCCGTCGTCGCACCTACATCGACGACCTCGGCATCTAGGTCTCTGAAGACGGCTATGATCATGTCGTCGGCGTCTTCACCGTCGACGCTGGTATCTGTGAAGGTGAGACCCATCTCGTCGACGTTGCCTTTAACTTCATCGTCGACTAGTATCAAGCATAAGAAAAAGCAGACATCGTCGACAGGTGGCTTCGTCGTCGAAGGTGGCTTCGTCGTCGAAGGTGGCTTCGTCGTCGAAGGTGGCTTCGTCGTCGAAGGTGGCTTCGTCGTCGAAGGTGGCTTCGTCGTCGAAGGTGGCTTCGTCGTCGAAGGTGGCTTCGTCGTCGAAGGTGGCTTCGTCGTCGAAGGTGGCTTCGTCGTCGAAGGTGGCTTCGTCGTCGAAGGTGGCTTCGTCGTCGAAGGTGGCTTCGTCGTCGAAGGTGGCTTCGTCGTCGAAGGTGGCTTCGTCGTCGAAGGTGGCTTCGTCGTCGAAGGTGGCTTCGTCGTCGAAGGTGGCTTCGTCGTCGAAGGTGGCTTCGTCGTCGAAGGTGGCTTCGTCGTCGAAGGTGGCTTCGTCGTCGAAGGTGGCTTTGTCGTCGAAGGTGGCTTCGGCGGCGGCTTTGTCGTCGAAGGTGGCTTCGTCGAAGGTGGCTTCGTCGAAGGTGGCTTCGTCGAAGGTGGCTTCGTCGGCGGCGGCTTCGTCGAAGGTGGCTTCGTCGAAGGTGGCTTCGTCGACGGCGGCGGCGGCTTTGTCGTCGAAGGTGGCTTCGTCGAAGGTGGCTTCGTCGACGGCGGCGGCGGCTTTGTCGTCGAAGGTGGCTTCGTCGAAGGTGGCTTCGTCGACGGCGGCGGCGGCTTTGTCGTCGAAGGTGGCTTCGTCGAAGGTGGCTTCGTCGACGGCGGCGGCGGCTTTGTCGTCGAAGGTGGCTTCGTCGAAGGTGGCTTCGTCGACGGCGGCGGCGGCTTTGTCGACGGCGGCGGCTTCGTCGACGGCGGTGGCTTCGTCGACGGCGGTGGCTTCGGCGGCGGCTTCGTCGGCGGCGGCTTCGTCGACGGTGGCGGCGGCTTCGTCGACGACGGCGGTAGCCCAACGGCGAATTTCAGCAACGACGGCTACAGCTCCAAATCTGGCTTTAATACCATTGGACACATCAACCTCTCTACTCCAACGTCGACAATCTTCTCTGGAGACCCTCATGCCACTCAAACCACCTGGGCAACCTCCTGAGCTGCTGTTTTCATCTGACAATGATGAATGAGGATGACAGATTTCGGCCTGCTCGCAGTCCTTCCGAGCTCTTGATTAAATGTCAGGACACTGATGATGATGATGAGGAGGATTTGCGACAAGAGGATCTCTCGTCTTATGACACGCATCCGGGTCCGCAACCTTCCATGGCACAATTGCCTTTAAGCCTGATTTCCAATTTGCAGTATATGCTTGATGATTATAATCGCCGTTTTCCACGATCTGGGCATACCACTCCAACACCACAGACACCTCAACAATCTGTGTTTCATACGGAACCAGTAGTCACACCGACGCCAGTGACGCGTGAACAATCTCTTGGGGTTCCTCTTTTCACGCTTGAGGATGTTGTCGAGGACCAGGATGATGAAGCTGACAAGGAGGAGGGTGAGCTGGACGATGCTTCCCTCCTTTCTGACTGAGACAACTATCAGATCCAAACACCTTCTCCCGCTGATCCCGCTCCTTTGGATTCTCCCCCAGCGGACATTGGTGGTTTCCATTTGCTCATGGAGAGAGCAGCTACAAGATTTCACCTCCCTATGATGACTAGAGAGGAAGATTGTTTTTTATATGACTTTAAGGACCAACCTCAAAAGCAGGTCCGCTGCATTCCAATAATTGATTTCATATGGCAAGAGGGCCTTAAAATAATGCAGACCCCTAACTCGATTCCAGCCATCCTTCCTAGGATCGACAAATACAAGGCTCCTCCAAATTCTCCTGCCTGTCTGACTTCGCAAACGAAGCCTGATTCTATCATCACTCAGGCAGCCCAACGCCGATCCAGAAATCCTTCATCGCCTGTGTCGGCACCTCCAGATCGCGAAGGTCGGAGACTGGATGGTATAGGGAAAACATTTTCCACTATGGCGGCGGCAACGGTACGCGCCGTCAATTCTTTGGCGATCTTGGGCCGCTACGATCGCCAAATGTGGTCGGACATTTCATCTTTGATCAATCTTATTCCCGAATCATCCAGACCAGAGGCTTTGAAGATTCTCCAAGAGGGAGAAAGAATTTCTTCGGAGATTATAGATTGCGCCATCGATGTGTCATCTTCTGGCTTCCGTCTTTTGGCGGGCGCTGCAGTCCTCGGGCGTCAGGGCTGGTTACGGGCCACGTCCTTTCGTCAAGAGGTGCAAACGAAGATCCTGGACATGCCTTACGACGGCGAATCCCTTTTCGGCCAACATATAGATGATGCCCTTCAAGCAATCAAAAAAGACACTGACACAGCTCGTGGTCTAGGGTCTTTACAATTCAAAAAACAGCCATTTCGAGGCGCAAGAGGTCGTGGTTCCTCTTCTTACTTTCGAGGCAATTCCAACCAGTACAGGCAAGGACAAGGCCGCTACTCCTCGCAGAACCAACAATCGTATCGGCAAAAAATTCCTCCAATTACAGGCAATACAGAGGCAAATCTTCCTACAGAGGAAAGGATTCCTCAAAGAAACAATGACTCTCCTTACCCTCACTCACGGACTCCTCCAAAACTTGGAGGTCGAATCTCCCGCTTCTTCTGCAAATGGTCGCAAATCACCACAGATCGATGGGTTCTCGATCTTGTGCGCAGGGGACACGCTTTGGAATTCATAAAGATTCCTCCAAATACTCCAAGAGGTCCCCCTCCTGCACATTTGAAGGAGCTTTTGATTCAGCTAAACATCTTATTGAGAAGGGGCGCGATCGAAGTGGTGCCAAAACTACAGAAGGGCAGGGGGTTCTACTCAAGGTTTTTCCTTATTCAGAAGAAGTCGGGAGAATGGCGTCCCATTTTGGATTTGAGAGCCCTAAACAAATTTATCAAGACACAAACTTTTCGTATGTTGTCCCTACAAGAGGTCCTTCCTCTTCTCTCTCACAGAGATTTCATGACAACCCTAGATCTACAAGATGCTTACTTTCATCTTCCCATCTTGCCAAGACACAGAAAGTTCCTCCAATTCAGGGTGGCCGGACGGGATTTTCAATTCAAAGTCCTGCCGTTCGGCCTTCGTTCGGCTCCCCGAGTGTTCACAAAAGTCCTTGCACCGATGGCAGCTTACCTTCGCCTTCAGGGAGTCCAAATCTTTCCCTACCTAGACGACTGCCTTCTGAAGGCAAAGTCCTTCGAACTAGCGTCAACACAAACCCTGGTGTGCAGCTCCCTGTTCCAATCTCTGGGCCTCACGCTGAACTTGGAAAAATCTCAGTTGCACCCAGCTCAAAACAGACTGTTCTTGGGTGCCATTCTGGATACAACTCTAGGGAAAGCTTTTGTGTCGCACGAACGACGACCACGTCTTCGCAATCTAGCGGCCTCTATCTATCTAAAAGAGTTCGTTTCTGTCCGACAGTTGAAGTCATTCCTAGGGATGTTGTCCTCCTGCATTCCTCTAGTCCCTCACTGCCGCCTGAAGATGAGACCTGTCCAAGAAGAACTGGACAAGCAATGGGCTCAGGTCTCCGGCAATTTCAACGACCTAGTCAGTCACTCCTCGCCTCAGAAAGGCTCTTCTATGGTGGACTCACGAAGAACATGTCTCCTCGGGGCGTCCTTTTCTGGCGGACTCTCCACAATTCACCCTCACCACCGACGCCTCTCTCGAAGGTTGGGGCGCTCACCTACAGGGTCTTACTGTGAAAGGCAGGTGGTCTGTTCACCAAAAGACAAGACACATCAACCTGTTAGAATTACTGGCCATCTTTCTGGCTCTGAAAGCTTTCCGAAGCATCATTTATGGGAGCACGGTATTGATCAGAACGGACAACACAACGTGCATGCATTATATCAACAAACAAGGAGGCACGAGGTCCGTTCTGTTGTCCCTTCAGACCCAAAAGATTTGGAATTGGGCAATTCAACACCACATCGCCCTCACTGCAGTCCATGTTCCGGGAGCGTCCAACATACTCGCGGATTCCCTAAGCAGATCCTCCACGACCAATCACGAATGGGAATTACACCAACCCATTCTGGATCGCATATTCCAGCTATGGGGTCCCCCGAATCTGGATCTCTTCGCAACCTACCTGAACCGGAAATGCCAGTTCTACACAAGTTGGCTTCCCCAACCAAAGTCATGTGGGAATGCCTTTTTGATGAACTGGTCCAAAATTTATGCTTACGCTTTTCCACCAATACCTCTAGTCCCCAAGGTCCTACGGAAAATGAGGAGAGAACCCTGTTGGCTCATCTTAATAGCCCCCGATGGCCTCGACAAATATGGTTCACGGAGCTGCTGCTTCTGTCTCAGTGCGACCCAATCATGCTTCGTCCTCTTCCGAATCTCTTGACCATGGAACACGGTCAAATTTGCCATCCCGATCCTGCGTCTCTACACTTAGCAGCTTGGAACCTCAGTACTTTGAATTTGTGAATATGGACATCCCTGTGGAATGCAGAGAAGTATTGGCAAAGGCTAGAGCTCCCTCTACTGTAAAAACTTACAAACTCAAATGGAAACGCTTTTGTTCCTGGTGCAGTGATGTCAAAATTCATCCTATCCATTCCAAGCCTGAACAACTACTACCTTTCTTTTTGCACCTCGCAAAATCAGGCCTGTCATATGCTACCCTTAAGGTCTTTTTAGCAGCGATCTCACGATTCCGCCAAGATGGCTCGAACTCCCTTTACTCGTCAAGAGTAATGAAACAATTCTTCAAGGGACTGTTTCGTATGTTTCCTCCGATACGTCTGCCTCCTCCTTGGCATCTAAACATGGTATTGGCGCAGCTGATGAAATCGCCTTTCGAGCCTATACATAAGGCCAGCCTCAAACATGTCACCTGGAAGACTTCTCTTCTCCTGGCGCTTACATCCTCTCGCCGGGTCAGTGACTTGCAAGCCTTTACCATTAACCCTCCTTTTCTTCAATTTACTAAAGACTCTGTTCTGCTTCGCACCAATCCGGCCTATATCCCGAAGGTGCCATCTGATTTCCACCTCAATCAGCCGGTTGTTTTGAAAACATTTTTTCCTAATCCTCAGACGTTTGCAGAAAAGTCACTTCATTCTTTGGATATCAAGAGATGTCTCAAATTCTATCTTCAGAGAACTGCCGCCATTCGAAAAACTGACCAACTCTTTGTCGCCTACGGGCGCATGCGGCAAGGTCATCCTGTCACCAAACCATCTATAGCACGTTGGATATCCTCTGCTATTGCCTTTTGCCATCAACAAGCAGGAAAACCTCTCGCTGCTGCTGTGAAAGCGCACTCCACAATACTGGAGAACCACAGTTTACAGGTAAGTAACTTTTGTTCTTCTGGCCTCACTTTTGCCAGGGTAGTGCCTCGTTTTTCTCCCACTCTGTCTCGCGGGGGACTCGTGCTGCGTCACGTTTTCATTGTTTCAACCTTTTCCCTCCTGCGATGGCTCCCATTGGTGCTCTTACCGGACTGGTTCGTGCAGGCTCTCTCCTTCATACAGTGTCCATGGGTCCGGCCCCGATCTACTTATACTGCCAGTTCCTATGGTGTCTGGCTGCCTGGTGCCCTTTTTGGGCCAATGCCTTCTTGCAGTTGGGCAGCAGAGCATTCCAGAGGCATCCTACATGAAGTCTTTGCGTCCTTCGTATGGCTCCAGTGTCCACACAACGTGCTTGGGTTCCTTCCTGTCTTGGCTCTGGTTGGTAATGCCCCACTGCTTGTAATCTGCCTTCACATATTATGGCACCATCGTCTGGTCCTGGCGTGGCTTCTACTTTCGTGCTATCGGCATCTTGCGCCATAAATTGGCATTTTGCCACTTGTGTCGCTCCTGTCTTATTGGTGCCGGTTTCCACAGAGCTCCTTTTCACTGTTGTGCATATTAGGCCGGTATTCGAGGTCTCTGTCCTACCGGCTGCCGTCTCTCACGACTTGGCTGCCATCGCTTCCTTCTACAAAACTTGTCATATCTGGGATATGGTTTCTTCTCCATGCTGGTGCTTTTTGAGTAAGGGACAACCTATTGCCTCTGCTGTCTCGCGTGCCTTTGCGGGTACAGGTTCCTCAGTGTTCTTTCACACTGTTTTCTTGGTCGACCAGTACTTGTTTAGGCTTTTGTCGCCACTTTAGATCCTGGATATCTTTCCCACTCTGGGTGGGTTCATTTCCCTCTTTCAAGTCATTAACTTTCACTTCGTAACAGCCATTCTGGCTCTGGGCTTCTTTCTCTCAACCCACTTTGCATAAATGAGTTCTTTCCTGCTGTCCGTGATAGCTTCTATTGCCTTTGCCTCCCACTGCTTCTGCTCCCTTTAGAGCGTCATGCTCTGGTGCTTACCTGTGCTCTGTCCTCATTATGGTGTTAAGTTACCTTATGGACCATTAAGTTCTTTCTAGAACTTCATGGGATTTAGTCGCAGACCCACCTCTGCGGGTAGGGCTTTGGTATCTATTTTAAGTTAAGGAATCTGCAGCTAGACGTCTCTATCAGATGAACGAGTTACTTGCCTCCGGTAACGATGTGTTCGAGGCATGTGGGCTGCTGAATTCATATCTGTGCATAGATCGCCGCCTAGTGTTGGGTCCGGATGTTTGCACGTTGTTGTCCTGGAAGAGTCTTCGAAGTATCCTTGGATAGGTGACTCCTCCCCTGGACTACAGTGCGCATGGGCATCCTCTCCATCCTCAGATTGTTTTTTTCCGCCATTGGGTTCGGATGTGCTATCTTAGCTCAAGTTAGGAAAATATTTTTTCGAGGCCAAAAGGCCTTTAGTTCGCGTCGGTACTGTTTATCGATCGGGTTTCGATAGAATTTGTTAGTTTACTAACTTTCAGCACCGACTGCTTTCGCATTTACCTGTCCATCGACGACTTCGACGATGGAATCCAGGACGCCGTTCAAAAGGTGTCCGGTATGCAATGCGAAGTACCCACACATCGACGTCCATCCGGTGTGCAACAAATGCCTTTCGCCGGACCACGACGAATCAACATGCATGGCCTGTGCCCGGTTCCGCTCGAAGAAGACTCTGCGGAATCGACGAGCGGCGAGACTCGAGGCGCAGCACGCGGCACCGGCCCCGACAGACATCTTCGGCGAGGCCGAGGACGTCGAGGAATTGGAAGTCTTGCCCTCCAGTCCCGTTTCCGAACACGAACCCGGATCGGACGAGGAAGACGAGTCACTCTTCCACAGAGGTGAAGACGACACCGAGGTAGGAGACGACGAGGAGGCCTTCGGGGCCGAAGAAAGTAGCTCCAATGATGAACAAGGCCTACCTGTTCAAACCGTTCAAACACCAGTGCCACAGCCTATGGCTCCGGTCGAGGGATCGCCTTCGGGCCTTACCCGAGACCCATCCCGCAGTTCTTCGGCCCCGCCCTCGGGCCCGGCCTCGGACGTTCAGCGGCAGCCATTACTACATAAACAGGCTGGTTTCCCTATCACAAAACCGAAACCGAAAGCTGCTCAGGTTCCACCGAAACCGAAACTGAAAGTAGCGCTGGTCGGATCGAGGCCTTCGACGCCAGCGCACCGCGTCGGCACCGACCGCACCAAGAGGGACTTCGGTGCCGAACTTGAGGCGGGCGACGTTGGAGTCGACAAACGGAAAAAAGCCATCGGCACCGACAAACCTGCTCGGCTACCGGCACCGACGACACCAAGGGCCGTACCGCCTGCTGTGTCTCACATCGCTCCCTCGACGACACCTAAGCCTCAGGTATCGAAGACTTCGACAGTGATCTCTTCACCCCGACTCGATGACCCTCCGGCACCGAAAAAATCTACGGCCGCCTCTACGAGCCTGGCCGGTGCCAAAGCCTCGAAGGCGCCCCAAGTACGACCTGGTGTGACGCAAGGCAGCAAAACCACACCTGTCCTCCAGGACACGTCGAGCTCCGGTTCGGTCGGAGCTCCCGCAGCCTCTTCGGTGCCGACCAACATTACCTTCGGCTTGCCTCCGTCAACAATCCCAAAAATGTTCCAACTCAGGACACGGGTCACCCAACCTACGGTCACACCTGCTGAGACGTCTCCAGCACGTATCATCGACGCCGGCACTGGCAGAATGATTCTCCAGGACCGAAGGATAACTTCGGAGCCGCCATTGGACCCTTTCAGGATCCCACTAAAAAGGAAGTTGCCTGCAGAATCGGAAACTCTCCTTTATGAACCCTTCCATTCATCCTACCAGGATCCACACCGGTTCTCCCCCACACGCTCCGATACAGACGCATTGGAGGACTACATGGCTGACCAAGTCCCCTACCATGTAGACACGGACCCTGATGACCAGCAGGACCCTGATCAAACTTGGGGCGACCCTGCAGACCCCAGTGCACCTCTCGATGCACAGGATCCACAACTCTATGGGGCAAAGACATCTCCTACGGAGGATACTGCAGCGTTCAATGCTCTTATCGAACGTGCTGCCAATAACCATGGGGTGCAGCTTCACTCTGATACCATCGAAGATGACTTTCTAATGGACACCTTTGCATCCTCAGAAAGACATGTAAAGACTCTGCCAATGTTGAAGGGGGTCCTCAAACCAGCCAAGGACATTTTCAAAGAACCCACCAGGGCACGAGTGATAAACCCCAGGATTGATAAAAAATACAGATCAGCACCTGGGGATCCTACTTACATCAGAGGACAATTACCACTCGACTCCATCGTCGTAGCGAATGCACGCAAGAGGGCACACTCGCAAACAACAGGTGACGCTCCTCCCCCGGACAAAGAGTCCAAGGTGTTAGAAACCTCTGGCAAGCGAGTTGCCGCCCAAGCTGCCAACATATGGCGCATAGCCAACACTCAGGCGCTCCTTGCTCGCTATGATAGAGCGCACTATGACACACTTGAGCAAATATTCCAACATCTCCCTGACCAGTTCAAGGAAGGCGCAGAAATGCTCATCAGAGAAGGACAGCTACTAACGAACGCTTCCATCAAATGCGCACTAGATGTTGCAGACACGGCTGCCAGAGCCATAAACACAAGCGTCATGTTGCGACGACATGCCTGGCTACGGATCTCAGGATTCAAGCCTGAGATACAAAACAATATACTGAACCAGCCCGTCAACCCCGACTATTTATTCGGGCCAGAGGTTGACATCACCCTCGAAAAGATAAAAAAGGATACGGACACTGCAAAGTCCATGGGCGCACTACAAACTCAGTCCTTTCGGAGCGGCTCCTTTCGTCGCCCCGGAAACAAGGGAGCAGGTAGAGGACAGGGGTCACAACAAACATATAACAAAGGCAATACACAGACCACCTATGATAAAAACACCCGAGGTGGATATCGTGGCTCCAGCACAAAGGGCAGAGGACGCGGCTACGGCAACACCAGGTCCTCCCCCAAGAACAAGCAGTGACGCCCTCTCCCTTCCTCCCGACCACATAACACCTGTCGGGGGAAGGCTACAAAGGTTCCTGTCCACGTGGAATTCCATCACCACGGACAGGTGGGTCAAAGATATTATAAAATACGGTTACTGTCTGGAGTTAACCTCCACTCCACCCACAATACCACCAAGAAGCCGTCCTATGTCCTCAGAGCACTTAACGCTCTTACAGCAAGAAGTGCAAAGTATGCTTCTAAAAGGCGCTATAGAGGTCGTACCCATCCACGAGCAGGGTGCGGGAGTGTACTCCCTCTACTTCTTAATTCCAAAAAAGGACGGGTCGCTCAGACCTATATTGGACCTGAGACCCCTGAACCAGTACATTCTTTCAGAGCACTTTCATATGCTCACTCTACAGCAAGTCCTTCCGCTTCTCAAGCAGGGAGACTTCCTAGCCACACTGGACCTCAAGGATGCGTACTTTCACATACCCATCCACCCCTCACACAAAAAATACCTCAGGTTCACTGTTCAGGGGCAGCACTATCAGTTCAAAGTCCTTCCCTTCGGCGTGACAACAGCGCCCAGGGTTTTCACGAAGTGCCTCGCTACGGTGGCAGCACATCTACGGAGGCAGCATATACACGTCTACCCCTACCTAGACGACTGGCTCGTTCAAGCGAAGTCAGCCCAGCAATGTGCAAGCCACATGTCCCGCACCATTCACCTTCTTCACAGTCTGGGATTCTCACTGAATTATCCAAAGCCCCATCTCCAGCCCGCACACGTACAACAGTACCTAGGTGCGACTATAGACACTCTGGCGGCCACAGCTCAGCCAAATTTAGTGAGGATCGACAGCATACAACTGCTGATCTCCAAATTCAAACCCAATCACTCACTTCCAGCGCGAGTGTTCATGCAGTTGATAGGCATGATGGCCTCCTGCATCTTCATAGTCCCGCACGCGAGATTACATATGCGCCCACTTCAGGAGTGCCTAGCACGTCAGTGGAATCAGGCTCAAGGACAGTTAAAGGACCTAGTGTTGGTGAGCGGTCGGGCATACAACTCTCTGCATTGGTGGAATCCACAAAACCTTTGCAAGGGCCGACCGTTCCAAGAGCCTGTCCCACAAATAGTACTGACAGCGGACGCGTCTCTCCAGGGATGGGGAGCTCATGTACTCCACTACACAGTGCAAGGACTATGGACAACACAACAAAAGAAGTTGCACATCAACCTTCTGGAATTGATGGCAATCTTCCTAGCCATGAAGGCGTTCAAAGTACATCTATGCAACAAGGTCGTGTTGATCCGGACGGACAACATGACCGCAATGTACTACATACAGAAACAGGGAGGCACACACTCTCCACAGTTGTCTCATCTGGCTCAGAGCATGTGGAAGTGGGCCATTCAAAGGAACATGTTCCTCATGGCGGAACACCTCCCTGGCAAGGACAACCAGATGGCGGATCTGCTCAGCAGACACAGCCACCAAATGCACGAGTGGGAGTTACACCCATCAGTACTCCAACCGTACTTTCAGCAGTGGGGTCATCCGGAGATAGACCTATTCGCGACAAGCGAAAACGCAAAATGCCCAAGCTTCGCCGCCAGATTCCCACATCCGCAGTCGCAGGGCAATGCGATATGGATGAACTGGTCCGGCAGATTTGCGTACGCTTTTCCCCCAGCGCCATTGATACCGCTAGTGGCCCGCAAACTCCGACAACACTCCCTGACACTCGTCCTAGTTGCTCCCACGTGGGCACGCCAGCCGTGGTACACCACCTTCCTCGAACTTTCCGTGGTGCCGCATCAAAGGCTGCGGATCAAACCCGCGCATTTGACGCAGAACCATGGAGAGGTTCAGCACCCAGATCCGCAACAGCTGAATCTGGCGATCTGGCTCCTGAAGTCCTAGAGTTTGGCTACCTCAAACTGCCACCTGACTGTATGGACATCATCAAGGAGGCCAGGAGACCCACTACCAGAGCTTGCTATGCAGCCAAATGGAAAAGGTTCGTCATTTATTGCGGAAATAATGACATCAACCCGCTGGACGCATCCATCCAAAACATCATCTGTTATCTCTTACACCTATATCGATGCAATCTGGCGTACACCTCTATACGTGTCCATTTGACCGCAATATCAGCCTATCTGCAAACCAGGCAGCACCTCTCTCTATTCAGAGTGCCTGCCATCAAAGCATTCTTGGAGGGGCTCAAACGAGTCATTCCACCTAGTCACCCACCGGCTCCAATGTGGAACCTCAACTTGGTCCTCACACGCCTGATGGGTCCACCCTTTGAACCTCTACACTCATGCGAGATTCAATTCCTTACCTGGAAAGTGGCCTTCCTAGTAGCGATCACTTCCCTCAGAAGAGTTAGTGAACTCCAGGCACTAACCGTTCAAGAGCCATTTATTCAGGTTCACGCTAACAGGGTCGTACTACGTACCAACCCCAAGTTCATGCCCAAGGTAATATCACAGTTCCACATGAACCAGACTATTGAACTGCCCGTTTTCTTCCAAAACCCACAAACTGTTGCAGAAAGGGCACTACATACACTAGATGTACGGAGGGCCCTCATGTACTACATCGACAGGACTAAACCATTCAGGAAGACAAAACAACTGTTCGTTGCCTTTGCCCCACACCACAAAGGTAACGCCATCTCCAAAGCAGGGATAGCCAGATGGATAGTTAAGTGTATTCAAATCTGTTATCAAAAGGCAAAACGCACATTAACTATTCCACCACGAGCCCACTCAACACGTAAGTTGGGGGCTTCCATGGCCTTCCTAGGAAATATTCCCCTGCATGATATATGCAGAGCAGCCACATGGTCCACTACACACACATTTACAAAACACTATTGCGTAGATGTGCAGTCAAAACAGCAGGCAGCTGTAGGACAGGCTGTTCTCAAAACACTTTTTCAGACCGCTGCAGCTGGCACGGGTAGCCGCCGCTAATAGAGGGCACTGCTATGTATTCTATGCACAGATATGAATTCAGCAGCCCACATGCCTCGAACTGAATATGCTACTTACCAGTATGCATCTGTTCTTGGCATGTAGGGCTGCTGACATTCATATCGCCCTCCCTCCTCCCCGGCGCCTGTCGCAGCTGCAGCTCTCAGAATTACTGCAAGCATGGTCATCACTTTCTGTATCTACTCCATCACTGCCACAATGGCGAAAAACAATCTGAGGATGGAGAGGATGCCCATGCGCACTGTAGTCCAGGGGAGGAGTCACCTATCCAAGGATACTTCGAAGACTCTTCCAGGACAACAACGTGCAAACATCCGGACCCAACACTAGGCGGCGATCTATGCACAGATATGAATGTCAGCAGCCCTACATGCCAAGAACAGATGCATACTGGTAAGTAGCATATTCAATCTGGTAGACACATATTCTACCTGCAGATTCCTTAACGCCCGCCCGTCCTGCGAGGAGGTTTTCAGGTTGGGGCCTTCTATACTCTCCTCCGTTACGGTGGCTTGCCCCTTTTGAACAGTGTCGTACTCTCTTCACTCTAACACAGACTGCTTCATTCTGTTTCTCTACTCCATTCCGCCCCTTCTCAGGAGTAAGTGGTGTGTTCATACATCATGTGTTCTTCCAAACCATCAGCCTGAATTGTACGGTGTGGCATCCGTTTCCGGATTTTTCCCACCTTCCCTCTCTCCCCTTCTCCATTGCCTTGGGGTCTTTCCCACCCCTGCACCATTTTACTTCAGATCTGTGGTTCTGTACATTTCTGGGTTTTTTTAATTTGGGTTGGGACGTCTTATGGTGTACGTTATTTACTCCTCGGTTCCACACTTGTTCCACTTCACGTCTTTCCTTTCCGGATGCGGCATTCTAATCTCTGCCAGGCTGTTTTCCACATCCTTGTCTTCCTTTCACTTTCATTGGACGTTTGCTTTTGCAGGGTGGCTTTTCCGAGATCTGCTCTCTCGCCTGTCAATTTCTTTGTGTGTCCCCCCCCCCCCCCCCATTTGCACATTGTTCCCAAATTCTCCGTTTTTTGGTACTAGGTCCACGTTCTAATGCGAAAAAGTTTCTCCGACAAACTGACGTCAGCACGCCGGGAGGGGCATATATGGCTCCACTGACGTCATGTCCGTGGTTGTTGGGGTGGAGCCCGACGGTGCCACCCCCCGGCGCGCAGAGGTGCCGCTGTAGGAAACTTTCCGAATCCAGTCTGACGCCTGGGGATATTGTAAGTTAAGGAATCTGCGGCTAGACAATGTCTCTACCAGATACATCGTTACCGAAGGTAAGTAACTCGTTCTTTACAAAGAGTGAGTCTGGTTATAACACTCAATTTACTGACTTTGGAAGGATTGAAGGCTGTATTGGCTGTGAGTCATGCGTGTGAGCTGCAGATCATAGTAATCTGCAAGGTTAAACATCTGTGAGAAGTGACAAGAATATGCAATTACACCAGCACAATAGCTTAGCTTAGTGGAGTGGTATGTCCTCTTTCCATGCACACCCCATTTTTTATTAAACGGCCAACGTGCATCCTCTGGCCGAAAACTAAATTGCTACAACAAATGTGACCAACGGGGTTTAATGGGAAGATGAGGGGTAGGGGGAGAATTTTCTCATCTCAAAATGCATGCAACATAAAATATTGACACTTTATTTCATTCTTCATCTGCAGGATTGGTCTCGATTTGGTTAATGGAAAAGCGAGGGATAACAAACAAGCTGGTGTTTTTGAGCCTACAATGGTAAAAACCAAGAGTTTGAAGTTCGCAACAGAGGCAGCAATTACTATTCTACGAATTGATGACCTAATTAAATTATTCCCAGAAAGTAATGACAAAGGAAAATCGTACCAAGAAGCAGTTCAGTCAGGTTCACTTGAAGATTGAATTAGTCCAGTGTATTTTGTACTATTAATTTATACTAAAGCGTTAGTCTCATTGTCTTGCACTTAATCTGCAACTACTGTACAAACTGCAAGCTCAAAAATAAACATATTTAAAATGGTGTATTGTTTTTATTGAGTCATTATGTTCAGTGAGTTAACTTAAAAGTTGTAGATAAAACCAAGTATCCTCTGCGATCTACTAAGACTTGATCGACCAGACTTTTTATGTACCTTTATCACTTACCAGACTAAAAATATACTTTGCAAAATACGTAAGTTTATTGCAGCACAATCAAGTAATCTTGTTTTGGAATGTGTAGGAACGGAAATGCCTCAGTCCCCCATATAGAACTATCAAGAAACCAAAAGGCGGTATCTCACTTTTTTTATCAAGGCAAGTGAATCACTCACCTTGACCAGGAAACCAAAAGGTCGATGGACCTCCTATTATTCAACATAAGAGAAACTCCTGTTTGAAGGAAGAAAAAAAAGTTGTGGACTCATACCTACAAAGCCAGAAAAGTTCAGACCAATATCTATACTACTTTTGGATTAAGTCGCAGTAAAACCCGTAAATCAACTAATGCAGTTTATAGACGAGAAAGAGCTCATACACAACTCAGTCAGGCTTCAGACCGCATTACAGCATGGAATCCATCCTTTTATTAGCCTCGGAAACTTTACGTCTCTGCAGATGAAGGCAAAACTGCTGCCTTCGTTATGCTAGACTTAAGTGCATCTTTTTACACCATGGCCTCCTACTAGAGCGGCTATGGAAGGTGGGGGGGGGGGGGGAAATGATGTGCCAATGTTCTGCTTAACCACGCCTTTCAGGTGATCCAGAAGCTTTGCGCCTCTGAAGTCAGCTCCTTGCAGCAGGGAGTCCCACAGGGCTATGCACTGAGCCTGGCCCTGTTTACCTTGTATCTGCGTCCTCTGGCAGATGTGATTGAGCACCATGGTGTGAGTATAGGTCCTATGCAGATGATAATCGGCTGATTATCACACTAGCGCAAGACGATTGCAATGCTGCAGCCAATTTCAAGGCCTGTCTGGTGGACCTCGCTGAATAGATGGATTCCAGCAGCCTGAGATTAAACGCTGGCAAAACAAGTCCTGGTGGCGGGGAAACAACCCTCACTATTCTCTGCATAGTGGCCTAGTGAATTGGGCCCCACACCTGTCCCCAAACCCAAGGTGAAAAACATTGGCTCCATGTTTGATTCCACCCTATCTTATGACAGCCAGATCTCTGCCACTTTTGGCACCTGTTTTGGGGGTACTAAAGATGCTTAAAAAAATCCTGGGGCTCCTGCTGGACTTAACTAAGAAGACGGTAGTGCAGGCTTTGATGGCTTCCCGTTTAGACTACTGCAATGTACTCTACTTGGGGGTTGCCAGAGGTAGATTGGGAATTTACCTATAACCTAGTTCTCATAATTGAGGGACTTGATCCGCCCTGAAGAAAGCTGGATGACCAGTGGCATTACCAGCTGAAACATGTTGACCACAGTTTCCAGAAGTGCACTTTAGCAAAGAGAAGGAGCATGCTGTTTTGATACAAAAGCCCTTTAGTAGAGCCAATGATCATTGTATTTGTAATGTCGATTTAAATGTTTATTGCTGCTAATTACCATTATCTATTGTTACATAAGGTATTGTAGTGCTCTTTTTACCAGTTACCCCTCTAAAAATATTTTTTGTATGCTCCTCACTGATGCTAAATTGTTTTCTCATTCGCCTCTTTGCTGATATTTTTGGATGCAGTACTGTTGCACTCACCTTAGCTGCGGCAAAACTAGCCTTCTTGCCCTGTTATTTTATCTATTGTATATCAAAATATCTGTGCTTATATTTTTAAACTGAAAACGGGGCTGCTATTTTTTAACACATGTTGATAATGCTGTTTCTTTTTGATCTATTGTGTCTTTTTTTTATGACCTGTCCTCGGAAGATCAAATTAAGGCAATTCGATTGATTGATGTTGACCACTGGGGAGGGAGCTCCTTGATCCCTCCCACACCTCCGGTCTCTTGTTATTAACCGTCAGGCTGCCTACTACTATTTAAAAAAAAAAACTATTTCGCAAACCTAGACATTTTTATTCTTTTTCTAGCTCTGCAAGACCCCGTTTGAAAAAACTTGTAGGCTGTATCAAATGCTCCCCCCACTTGCAAAGTGTAGTCAAGACCACCCGGTACTAAGTATCTGTACCAGGTACTCTATGATGGAGCATGCTACATAGTAGGTAAAAACGCACAGGAAAACAAGTTTTTCTTTTGAATAATGAGAGGTCTGCTCCTGTGTGGTTTCCTGGTCAAGGTGAGCTATTTGCTTGCCTTCATAAGGACTATTGACAACTTTTTGGTTTTTCTTTTCTGCTACTTTAGTAGGCAGTCTACTCCCTCAGTAGTCCAGTTTATTCAACTCTGACAACAGTGTTTACATCCACCATGACTGAAAACTACTGCAATAGTAACAAATATAAATCAAATGACATGAACTTTGCATTTGCAGGGCTGTAAAACTGGTAAGGCAGCTAAAAATGTTCATGTTCGTTCAATGCACATTGCAATTCCCATTCCACCACCGATACATAGAGCAGCTACACCACGCTTTCCACCAGTTCGCTGTAGTGCATACAGAAGAGTCACAAGAATGCGACAACCTGACATTCCGAGGGGGTGACCAAGAGCTATGGCTCCACCTTGACTGTTGACCTAGAAAAAAGCAGGCAGATAAAAGAAGAATTAACTTGGTCTAACCATTGTTTACTGTTGGATGTACTTACAAAAGCAAAACATTTGTTAACTCTGAGTTTGTGTGTTATTTTGCGGTTTGAGGTACGTCTTGTGGTGATGTACGTAAACTGTTTTTCCTTTGGCAAAACTATCAACATTTCACATTCATCATAGGGCATGAATATAGACATGTACTTACTTGATATCCTCCCATCAGAAATATTTTTAAATGCTGTCATACTGGACTTTCCTTTCACTGGTTGAAAAATGCCGGTCTGTTTCATTTATCGAGTTTTGTATAGTGCAATTTTTTAATAAATCCTTTTAATAAACCTACATCGGTTTCAATAAACACAGAGGTATCAAGCAAATTAAACATTGTAGAGAGGCACAGGAGGAGAGTTTTCATATCCTTACATTGTATAAAAGGGGAATGCTACAGGGTTAAGGAGTCGTCTTGTTAAGCACAGTGGGGCGTCACACAAATCTCTCCACGGTATGTATTCCAGGGACTCCATACAGGGGACCACTTTTTGGGGCATCCCCTGGCCGAATACACCGAATCTACCCGAAGAGTGAACAATAGGGACTTAATCCAGTTGACCGTAAAACCGGAGAATCTGCCAAACACATATAGGATATCCAGTACTACTATGAGGGATTTCGTGGGGGGAAGTCAAATAGAAGATAGCATCTCGCTTTATGTGGATGACATTTTGCTCTAAGTCTGGGTCGCAGACCTTGCATCATAGGATCCTGTTGGATCCAGGCTGCCAATGGTTCCAGGGCTAGGGCGAAGAGAAGTGGTGAAAGTGGGCAACCCTGACGGGTGCCTCAGCCAAGTGGGAATTTCGCTGATAATTTGTTGACTACCACTTGGGCCAAGGGCTCCTGGTATAAGAGTCGTACCCATAGGATGCATTTCGGGCCAAACCCCATCTTGGCCAGGACCACCCAGTGGTATGGCAATAGTGTCAAATGCCATGGTAGCATCTAAGGATACGATCACAGCTGGTTCTTGGATAGTGTGTGCCATAATCTGAAAGAAACACGTTAGTTAGATTCCTCACCTTAGAATATCCCCAGGCGTCAGACTGGATCCGGAAGATTTTTCGTCAGCAATACCCCTTGCGCGTCGCTAGGCGTCGTCTGCGGCTCCGCGTCCGTCGTCGGCGTCGTGCGCCGGGATGACGTTGTCGGAGTACTTAGACGCCGCCCTCGCGCGCTGACGTCAGTTCTTCTTTTTTCCGCGCCAGTAAGCGCAGATCCGGGAGAGCTACCCCTTTTAGTCTTTTTTGACTAAATCTTTTTGATCATTTTTGATCCTTGTCTGTCGACATCTGGTGCCGGTAGGATGCCTGGTTTCAAGGCTTGCGAAGATTGTCATCGACTGATGTCGGTGACCGATCACCACCGCCGGTGCCTCTACTGCTTAGGCCTCGACCACGACGCGGAGTCGTGCAACGACTGTCAGGCCCTGACTTCGAAGGCTAGGCGGGAGCGGTCCCGCAAGCTTCTCGAGCTTCGCCACTCGGCTCCGCGTCGTGCGCGATCCCGGTCCAGGAGGAGGTCCAAGGATCGCTCGCGGAGCCCTAGCCGACGCCACCATCGCTCGTCGGGCTCCAAGTCGTCGGGTAAGTCTAAACACTCTAAGAAGTCCAAGCGGCGACATCGCTCTTCGGACTCCCCTCGCCGGTCGCGCGACTCGGCCGAGGGTCCAAGTGGTTCCACCCCCGCGGCTCCGGCGGAGCCGCAGGCGCCGCGTCCGCCCCCATACCTTCCGGTCCCTGGGGCTGACGCGGCGCCGGCGGAGATCAGTGCCTTCCTCTCGGCCATGAGGAGCCTGGCCCCGCCGTCGACGCCCGCTGGCGCGCCTTCGGGCCCCGCGGACTCGACTGGGCGACCTCGCGTGCCGGCGGCTCCGGCCCCGGCGCCGTCGACGACTCCGGTCTCGACGCCGCAGGTCCCCGCGGGGCCCTTGCCTGAGCCCCAGTCGACGCCGGTTGACCTTGTCACTCCTCCACCGGCGCCGACGCCTGAACCACCGACGCCGTCACCGACGCCTGTGACGCCGACGCCCCGGTTTAGCCCTCATCCGGACCCGACGCCGGCACGGCGTCCGCCGACGCCGCATCCGACGCCGCTTGAGACCTACCATCTCTACAGTCCGGTTCCGATCATTCCTCCTGTTTATCAGGAATCGGAAGAAGGGGGCGACTGGGAGGGGTTCGAGGACCCTCTGGCTGTTCAGTCACAGCTTTCTCAGGGCTGGGCAGATGAACTGGGGGAGGCCAGCGGGCTGGACACTTCGCCAGACGCTGGATTCACTTCTCCTCCGACCGTGGCTTCGGAGGAGGGTGCAGCATTTTCTGTGGTGCTGCGCAAGGCGGCTGAGGCCCTTGGGCTCGAGTTGCCTGCCGTGGCTGTGAGGACCAACATCCTCACTGAGGTGCTTCAAACCTCAGCAAGCTCCACTGAGCCTCTGCTGCCGTTCAACGAGGCCCTCACTGACGTTCTGCAGGGCACCTGGTCCAAGCCCTCCACAGTTCCTCCTGTGGATAGGAACTTTGCCAGGCGCCACCGCCCTGCTCCGGGCGACCCCAGTTTCCTGTCCCAACACCCCACCCCCGAGAGTCTGGTTATCCAGGCCTCTACTTCCCAATCCTCCTTCCCGACCGCTCCGCCGGACCGGGATTCCAAGAGACTCGAGCAGTTTGGCAAGAAACTGTTCTCGTCCCTTAGTTTGGGCCTGCGGTCCTTAAATACCGCCTGTCTCTTGGACCGTTATTCCCATTCCCTGTGGGATACGGTGGAGGACGTGCTGCCCCTGTGTTCGGAGGAGGTCCGGACGCGTCTTACCCAGGCTTTGGCCGATGGGAGGGATGCAGCACGGCACGCCATAAGATGTGGGCTTGACACCACGGACTCGCTAGGTCGGGCGATTTCCACCACGGTGGCGCTCCGCCGCCACGCCTGGATGCGGTCCACGTCATTTTCCGGGGATGTCCAGAACACCCTCATGGACATGCCCTTTGATGGCACTCGCCTGTTTGGTGAGAAGGCGGACAGTGCGCTGAACCGCTTTAAGGACTCCCGGGCTACGGCCAAGTCCTTGGGCCTCTCGGCTCCGCGGGCGCACACCTCCGCTTTTCGCCCCTTTCGTGGCCAAGGAAGGGGCGCCTCCTCACGTCCGCAAAGCCACCAGCCGCAGAACCAACCTGCGCGCGGTCGCGGACGTGGCTTCCGCCGTGGCGGAAATGGAGGCCGACGTGGTCAGCCCACATCCACCCCGGCAGCATCCGCCTCAAAGCCTTCCTAGTCCGAGCTTTCAGGCCCATACCACGCCAGTGGGCGGCAGAGTTCGCCATCACCTGCTCCACTGGCGGTCCATAACATCGGACAGGTGGGTGCTGCAAATCGTCCGAAGGGGCTACTCCCTCCCCTTCGAGACGACCCCTCCAGCCATGCCACCGCAGCACCACCGTATCTCGGGGGATCATTTGGATCTTCTCCGCGAGGAAGTTTCGGCTCTCTTGGCCAAGGGGGCCGTCGAGCGCGTTCCGAGTCCAGAAGTAGGTCGTGGTTGTTATTCCCACTACTTTCTGGTTCCCAAGAAGGGCAAGGGGGGCCTGCGCCCTATCTTGGACCTCCGGAACGTCAATGCCTTCCTCCGAAAGGAAAGGTTCAAGATGCTAACGTTGGCTCAGGTTTTAGCTGCCCTAGACCCTGGAGACTGGATGGTAGCGTTGGACTTGCAGGACGCATATTTCCATATCCCCGTCCTGCCGGCCCACCGGCGTTACCTGCGGTTCACGGTGGGCCAGGAGCACTTTCAGTTTACCGTGCTCCCCTTCGGCCTCACCAGTGCCCCTCGGGTGTTCACGAAAGTGATGGCGGTGGTCGCAGCTCATCTGCGCAGATCAGGGGTCCCAGTCTTCCCCTATCTCAACGACTGGTTGTTGAAGGCGGGCTCGCCCCAGGCAGTCGTCTCCCACCTCCAGACTACGGCGGATCTCCTGCATTTGCTGGGGTTTTCCATCAACGTGCCGAAGTCACACCTGAGTCCCTCTCAGAAGCTCCTCTTCATCGGAGCGGTTCTCGATTCGGCGCGGTTCCGGGTCCATCCACCGGAACAGCGGGTCCGGGATATACAGGCCCTGATTCCCATCTTTCGGCCTCTATCCCGGGTTTCGGTCAGGCTAGTGTTGCGGCTTCTGGGGCTGATGGCCTCCTGCATCCTACTAGTGCATCACGCCAGGCGGCGCATGCGGGCTCTGCAGTGGGACCTGAAGTTTCAGTGGGCCCAGCATCACGGCAACCTGTCCGACCATGTCTTGATCTCGGAGGGTACTGCACAGCAGTTGCAGTGGTGGCTCACGGACCGCGAGTGGGTCAAGGGCAAGAGCCTCTCCCTTCCCCAACCGGAGCATGTCGTAGTGACGGATGCGTCCCTCCTGGGATGGGGTGGCCATATGGGAGAGGCGGAGATCAGAGGCCTCTGGTCTCCGGCGGAGTCTCGTCTCCACATCAACCTGTTGGAGTTGAGAGCGATCCGGCTTGCACTGAAAGCCTTCCTTCCCTCTGTCAGGGGAAGTGTCGTGCAGGTGTTCACGGACAACACCACCGCCATGTGGTACTGCAACAAACAGGGCGGGGTGGGGTCGTGGACCCTTTGTCAGGAGGCTCTGCGCCTCTGGACATGGCTGGAACACCAGGGCGTCACCCTGGTGGTTCAACATCTGGCGGGCTCTCTGAACGCCAGAGCAGACGAACTCAGCCGCCGGTGCATGATGGATCACGAATGGCGTCTGAACTCCGAAGTGGCGCAAGGCCTCTTTCAGCAGTGGGGAGAGCCTTGGTTAGATCTATTCGCCACCGAAGAGAACGCGCAATGTCAGCAGTTCTGCGCGTTGGAATTTCCAAGGCGGCACTCGCTCGGCGACGCTTTTCGTCACGAGTGGAGTTGCGGTCTGTTGTACGCCTTTCCGCCTATACCACTTCTGCCCAGAGTGCTGAAGAAGATCAGGCACGACCGGGCCCAAGTCATCTTGGTGGCTCCGGATTGGGCACGAAGATACTGTTATCCCGAGCTACTCAGTCTGTTGACCGATCCCCCGATACGTCTGCCCCTTCGGGAGGATCTTCTGTCGCAGCAGCAGGGGACGGTCCTCCACCCGAACCTGTCCAGCCTCCACCTCCATGCGTGGAGATTGAGCGGCGGCAGTTGATGCCATTTGCCTTGCCTCCTGAAGTCTGTGATATCATTCTGGCAGACAGGCGTCCCTCCACAAAGTCGGTATACGCCTGCCGGTGGAACAAATTTGTGGCATGGTGCACAGCAAAGGCTGTGGATCTCCTTTCCGCCCCTCTTTCTGAGGTTCTCCTCTTCCTTCTTTCTCTGGCCCGGCAGGGCTCTGCCCTGGGCACCCTGAAAGGTTATCTTGCTGCCATCTCCGCCTTCTTGCGGCTTCCTGATCAGCCTTCTCTTTTCAAGTCCCCTGTGGTTACACGCTTTCTCAAAGGCATTACACACACGTTCCCTCCTGTCCCTTTTGTGATGCCTCAGTGGGACTTGAATCTGGTTTTGACATTCCTGATGTGCGCTCCCTTCGAGCCGCTTCACAATTGTCCTCTTCGTCTTCTAACTCTAAAGACTGCTTTTCTGGTAGCCATCACCTCGGCTAGACGGGTGAGTGAGCTCCAGGCTTTATCTTCAAAGCCTCCTTTTCTATCTGTTCATCCGGACAAGGTTGTCCTTCGGCCTCGTCCCTCCTTTCTTCCTAAAGTGGTGACTCCATTTCACCTTGGGCAGTCTGTCACCTTGCCCACCTTCTTTCCGCCTCCGCATCCTTCCAAAGAGGAAGAGAGGCTCCACCGTCTGGACCCAAAGCGTGCGCTCTCCTTTTATCTGGACCGCACAAAACAGTTCCGGGTGGACGACCAGCTTTTTGTTGGGTACGTGGGCGCTAAGAAGGGGAAAGCTGTGCACAAACGAACCATCTCTCGGTGGGTCGTTTTGTGTATAAAAATCTGCTATTCCTTGGCTAAAAAGGACCCTCCTGTTGGGCTGCGCGCCCATTCTACTCGGGCCACGGCGGCTACTACTGCCTTGGGACGGGGAGTCCCTTTGCAGGACATCTGTCAGGCGGCGACGTGGGCTTCGCTACACACGTTTGCCAGGCATTATTGCCTTGACAGCCAAGTCCGGAGGGATGGCTTCTTTGGCCGTTCTGTCCTCCAGGACTTTCTGGTGTGATCTTGGTTCGCAGACCCACCACCGGGGATGGTATTGCTTGGGTATCTATTCTAAGGTGAGGAATCTAACTAACGTGTTTCTTTCAGATGAACAAGTTACTAACCTTCGGTAACGATGTATCTGTAAGAAACATTAGTTAGTTAGATTCCTCACCGACCCACCCATCCTCCCCGTTCTGCGAACTGACATCTAGGGTTAAGGTTGTCCTTTCAGGCCCCTAGATTTTATTTTTGGCACCAGTGTCGGTCTTTGCATGGCTCTGCGTTCCTGGCGCGGAAGGCTATGTACAAGAACTGACGTCAGCGCGCGAGGGCGGCGTCTAAGTACTCCGACGTCATCCCGGCGCACGACGCCGACGACGGACGCGGAGCCGCAGACGACGCCTAGCGACGCGCAAGGGGTATTGCTGACGAAAAATCTTCCGGATCCAGTCTGACGCCTGGGGATATTCTAAGGTGAGGAATCTAACTAACTAATGTTTCTTACAGATACATCGTTACCGAAGGTTAGTAACTTGTTCTCCAAAACCCCATGGACTCTGTGCAGGTTCAAAGCTGTATTTCTGTGTGGCATGAAGCCAGATTGATCGGGGTGAAGTAGGTTACTAATTATTTTGATTAGGCGATTGGCTAGAAGTTTGGCCAGGATTTTAGGCTCCGCGTTTAGAAGAGAAATTGGCCTGTAGGAGGCGCAGTCAGACTTGGGGTTTCCCTCTTTATGTATGGTGGCTATTCTCTGCTCCCTGGACAGTAACCTGATTTCTCTGGACTCTTCAAACATGGTTTTTAGGTAAGGCGCAAGTTTATCTGTACGCAATTTGTATAACAACGGGGATGCCATTGGGACCAAGGGCTTTCCCTGAATTTAAGGAACGGATTGCTTGAGCTATCTCTTGTGTTAAGTCACTATCCATGAAATCTCGGTCTTCTGGGGGGGAGACTGGGGAGCTTAATGTCTTGCAACAATTCCTGAGAGTCCTGGTGTGTCTTGTAGACGGTCTGGAAGTGGCTGGCGAATCTGTCAACTATTTCCTGTGGTTCAGTGAGAGCGAAGTCCCCGTCAACCCTGAGTTCTGGGACCAGTCTGCTCGCCTATTCCCTCTTGTCTAGCCATGCTATGAGTTTACCTGCTTTTTCTCCCAGGTCATAAACCCTACCCTGTCGCTCCCTACCCAGTGTCTTGGCCCGGTCGGTTACCAGAGCTTTGTAGTCGTGTTGTTTCAGGTTCCGTAAGTGAAGCTTCTCCGGCGTCACTTCAGATTCTAGATCTCTCTCCAACCTATAAATTTCCGCCTCAATGTCTAGGACCTCTTTTTGTTTATCTTGCTTCATTCCAGAAATTAACGATTAAGCCTGACCCCAGATTAGTCTTGAATGCATCCCATAAGGATTAGGAGGACATGGACCCCACATTGTCGGAAAAGTAATAGTCTGTGGCTTTGATAAGGGTTAACCGGCGCTATCCTTCCCACTTTGGTCTGGTTAAGGACTATGTGGACCCATACTGGTGAGTGGTTGGATATTCCCCTAGCAAGGTGCTTAATTTTGTGGCTGTAGGCGGCTTGTGCCGCAGGTACCAAGCAGTAGTCCAGGCGGGAGAGGCTATGGTGCGCCCCAGAATGAAAGGTGTGTTGTATCTGATCTGGATGGTATGTTCTCCACCCATCTACCAGTCCCATGGTTTTGAGAAAGTCAGGCAGCCATCGAGAAGATGATCCCACTTCCCTTGTAGGGTAGCTGTCTAGGGTTTGAAACCACTGCATTAAAATCACCCCCGAGAACTAAGCGGCCATCCAGAACGGTGAGCATGACCGAGCCCGTATAGTGCTATCTTGACGCGCAAGCATCAGAGCGATTTACAGAGTTTGCAAACATCGGTTACACAAGTTATATGTGGAGTAACTATAAATACATGACTGACTACAAATACATAGTAAAGGTATCTAGAAAAAGTATATGATGGGCAGTAGGTTATTTGGATGGTAAAGTTCTGAGGTAGTATGGTAGGATGTTGCAAAATGCAGCAGTTACACATGGTGTAAATACATAGGAACAGTATATTCAACAAGTACACGAAAGATGGGATATGTGGGCGATGTAGTTATGAGGTAGATACAGTAGGATGTTGGAGGTAGGGGAAATAGAGGGGCAGTTTTTTCTCGAGGTACTAAGTAGAGATGCTCTAATTTATTGGGATAGTGCAGGGTGGGAGTATCTGGCTAATCAGATGGCTTCCGGGGAGAAGGGGGAGGGGTTAGGTATTTGAGAATAAGTTAGTTTATTCTTGAAGTGATGAAATGATTGTCACATAAATCCTGAGGCAGCGAGTTCCAGATTCTGGGATCATTCCTGGAGAAGAAGCAGGTGCGAGATTATTATATTCGCACCCTTGGCGTAGCGTGGGTGGCACAAGAGTTTGATGTTGGATCTTGTTTCAGAGAGAATGTTGCAAATTCTTTGCAGCGGTTGAAAAGGTCTTTAGGCCTGTTCCTAGACCAGTCAAGTTGAGTTCGGAAGACGGAGGACGTTTCTCTGTAGGGTTTTTTTTTTTTGTATTTTAGGCTTTCAGCTCAGAGGATCAAGAGGTTGGTTAATGCGGGCTGTGGTCTCCAGTTTCTTTCAGCTAATTTGAGTTTTTGCCTCTTTGCTAAGGTCTTTATTAAACCAGGATCTGGATGGAATAGTTCTTGAGTTTCAGAGGGGGCAACTGTGTCAAGGAGTAGTGCCATTTTTGTATTATAGTGGGCGGTGAGGTCGGGTGTAGGAGGAATTTGGGACCCGACTAGTCCTAACTCTGCCAGAGGGATTCAATGTATGTTCCTTGCCCAGTGCTTGGGACAGATAGTTTAGGGGGGGTGAGCCTTTGGTGGGATGGCATTGAGATAAAAAAAGAACTAGGTGGTGATCAGTCTATTCGGTGGGGTAGGATATAGTGGAGGGATAAAGTGTTGCGGTTAGAGATTATTACATCATGGGTAGAGTCCTTATCGTGAGTTTGTTCATTGCAGGGTTGGGTGAGATCTGCTTCCAAGAGGGTGGATAGGGCTTGAACTGTAGGATCTTTGGCTTTATTCTGGGGGCAGGTTTAGGTCTCCTAGGATAATGAAAGTGCTGTCTTTTAGGGAGTTTTGCATTATTGGGTCTGTTAAGTCTTCAAGGAATTGTTTTTCACCTGGAGGGTGATAGATGACATGAAATTTGATGGGCTTGGGGCCTTTAGAGGAGAGCTGAGATCCTAAAATATTCAAAGGTAGGGTATTTGATGTTGTGGAAGTGAGTTAAGCACAGATCTTTTTTTTTGTATGCAATCCTTGCGGTCACAACAAATGATTGAGGAGCCCTATTGGGGTGAGAAGATCGATAAAAGGGGATGAGTGGTCGTTCAGTCAGGTTTCAGTTAGAAACAGATGTCCCTTTTTGTTTCGTAGGATATATTCAGCTGTCAATGGCATGCTTGACAGCTGATCGACAGTTTAGTAGCATGCAGCAAAGTGTATGGAATAATCTCTGGCAGGGCTGACTGGGTTGGATGGTAGTTAGTTGGGTAGGCAGCATGGGAGGGCAGGGGTTTTCAGGGTCTTACTCGTGCCAAGGATGACTTGAAACTTGCGGTGGCAGGGTTGGCTAGGAGCATTGTCGTGTTTCCGCTGAGACATTTCAGACTTGGTGTATCTAGGTTTGATTTGGTGATGTGTAGGTGATAGCTTGCCTAGGGTTGCTGGGGCAGGGGCAGTGTGTGTATATATATATGGCAGGGGACGTGCAACTAAAGTGCTAGGTTTTGGCAGGATGTGGCTAATCTTTACGTCCTTACGTAGTGATGAAATTTCTTCCAGAATAGTGTTGATTTCGAGTCCAAGACTCTGTGTTCTGCCGGTGAGGAAGGAGGTAGTCCATTCCAGGGTCTTGTCTCGGATCCCTGAGGTGTGGAGGTGTGTGCGTAGGGTGCAGTGGCAGACCGTGTCAAAGGCGGCTGAGAGGTCCAGGAGGATGAAGGCTGCTGTTTCGCCGTTGTCCAACATGGTTCTGATGTCGGTGGCAGCGATGAGGGCAGTTTCGGTGCTGTGGTTGCTGCAGAACCCAGACTGGGACGGGCCCAGGATGATGTTCTCCTTGAGGTAGCGGGTCAGTTGTCTGTTGACTATCTTCTCTGACTTTCTCAGGGAGATGGGCTGGAAGTTCTTGAGTTCTGATGGATACATCTGCCAGTGGATTCCTCACCTTGTGAATATCCCCTGCGCCAGCATTCCACGGAACTTTTCTTCCCCAGCATTCCACGTCGACGTGGGCGACGTCACAAAACATCGGCTCCGCACGCGACTCCGTACGACGTCATCGGAGCCATAAGAAGCCCACGTCGGCGTGATGACGTCAGTTCCCTTTTTTCCGCGCCGTCGACGCGCAACGGTTTTTTCCCAGTGCTCTCTAGATACTTTGTAATCTAGTGGTGTATTCTTGTTAAAATCGGAATGTCTTCGACGAGGAAGTCGGGCTTTAAGCCCTGTAGGGAGTGCGGAGGCCTGATGTCCATGACGGATCCGCATCAGAATTGTTTATGGTGTCTCTCTTCTGATCATGATGTGGATGAGTGCGGGTGCTGTAGGAGCATGAATCCTAAAGCACTGAAGGAGAGGAAGACCAAACTCTTCATGAAGAAGATCGGTGAGGAGAAGAGAGGGAGGAAAAAGGAGAAGTCCAGGCGGGAGTCTTCGACTTCGAGGTCGTCGAAGTCGAAGAAGCACCATAAGAAGAGGAAGCATTCTTCTCGGCGTCGGTCCTCGAAGTCTAAGAGGTCGAGGTCGGCTTCGCCTCGTTGACGTCAGAGCAAGATCTTGTCTCCTTCGCCTTCTCCGGATAAGTCTTCGAAGTCTCCCTCTCCGAAGCGGACTCCGGCTCGTTCCCCGACGCCGTCTCCGGCGCCGTCCAAGGCTTCGACTCCTGGTCGGGTGGAATCTGATGTGGAGCAGGAGCAGGAAGAGTCTGTCCCGGTGCCTGATGACTCCGTGGTTCCGGTGGAGGATTCGGAGGAGCCGACGCCGGTGGCTCCACAGGAGGATACAGGGGCAGTTCCTTATCCCCAATTCCCGGCTCCAGGTACGGATCCTTCGGGATTTCTGAATGCCATGTATGGCATTTTTCAGAGAGCATCCTTCCCATCCGGAGCACCAGCAGGTCCCGTGGGTCCGATGGCGTTTTCTTTAGGAGTGCCGCAGCAATACGCTCAGGCTCCTTTTCTGCCTTTTATGCCGATGGCGCCTTCTTGGCAGTTTCCGGCGCCGGTTGGGAATCCGGCTCGACCTCGGATGGATGGTCAATCTTCGGAGCCTTCTTTGACGCCGAGGCCGACTCCATCGACGCCGCATCCGGCGCCGCCGACTCCACCTGTAGCGCCTCCGACGCCGATGCCTTTGGCTCCACCGACGCCGCGTACGACGTCGACGGCTCCCCGGAATCGATCGAGGCGGGAGGCCCAAAGGGTTTTGGAGGAGGAAAGATTTCGGGCTGAGGTGGAAGAAGGTGAAGTGGACTCTTCTTCGGATGAGTTTGGAGGTATAGAGGTAGCAAGTGGTTTGGATACCACCCCGGAGTGGGAGCATGCTTCTGCAAGGTCTTCTCCACCACAGGAATTGGCGCCCTACCATGTTGTGATCAAGAAGGCCGCGGAGTTGTTAGATCTGCAGCTGCCCTCTGTGGAATACAAGTCCAATCTGCTCACAGAGGTGTTGCACTCCTCGACGTCGGCTTCTGAGCCTTTGCTACCTTTCAATGAGGCTCTCTTGGAACCAGTATTGGAGGTGTGGAAGAAGCCTCTGTCAGCTCCAGCAGTTTGCAGGCAGGTGGCAAGGAGATACAGGGTTGCGCCAGGAGACCCGGATTTTTTATCCACGCATCCTTCTCCGGAGAGCCTAGTGGTGCAGGCTTCATGTTCTAAACATGCCTCGGGTGCTTTCCCCCAATCTCCTGCTGATAGGGAGTCGAAGAAAGTTGATCAGGCGGCCAAAAAGTCTTTCTCCTCAGGAAGTATGGCATTGAAGTCATCAAATGCTACGTGCTTGCTGGGGCGTTATGTTCATGCCCTGATGGACTCTATAAAAACTCTGGCCCCTAAGTTACCTGAGGGGGATAAGTCGTCCTTCATGGAGGTTGTGGCGGACACTCAGGCAGCTGCCAGGCAGGTGATCCAGTCTGGGCTGGATACGGCGGACTCTGTGGCGAGAATTATGGGGTCGTCCATTGCCGCGAGGAGACAGGCATGGCTCCGTTCCTCAGGGTTTTCTGCGGATGTCCAGGCCACGCTGGTGGATCTGCCCTTTGATGGACAAAAGTTGTTTGGGGAGAAGGCAGATTCTGCTCTTCAACGTTTTAAGGACAGTAGGTTAACGGCGAAGTCCTTGGGTCTGCAGGTTCCTGTGAGAGGTTCAACTTTCCGTAAGGCTAGGGGATTCGGAAGGTCATCCTTTCGCTCCTTTCGACAGCCACAACAACAGCAGCAACAACAGCAGCAGAATCCCCTCTATCGCTCCTATAGAGGGAAGCAAAGGGGTCGGAGAGGTTCTGGTCGTAACCCCTCTTCTTCCTCCTCCTCCTCTGCTCCAAATGAGGCTTCAGGGAAGCAGCCCTAGATCCCCCATCCCGGATCATGTAAGACCTGTGGGGGGTCGGGTGTCCTACTTTCTACGGGGTTGGAAATCTGTTACAACCGACCTTTGGGTTTTGAACCTCGTAGAGACTGGGTACGCCCTTCCCTTTCGGGAGTTTCCTCCCCCTTACCCTCCTTGCCAAGGTTATTGCTCGGAGGACCACCTGCTTCTCCTGCAGAAAGAAGTTCAAGCTTTGTTTCAGAAGGGCGCAATAGAGGTGGTTCCGGAGCAGGAAAGGGGTCAGGGATGCTACTCCCGGTATTTCCTGATCCCCAAGAAGGACGGCAGATTGCGTCCGATTCTGGACCTCAGAATCTTGAATTTTTACCTGAAACAGGAGAAGTTCAAGATGCTGACCCTTGCGCAGGTTCTTCAAGCGTTGCAGCAAGGAGACTGGATGGTGTCGCTCGACTTGCAGGACGCGTACTTCCATGTCCCAATCCTGAAGTCGCACAGGAAGTATCTCCGTTTTACGGTTGGGTCGCAACATTATCAGTTTGCGGTCCTCCCGTTTGGTCTTACTACTGCACCTCGAGTCTTCACAAAGGTGATGGCAGTGGTGGCTGCTCATCTCAGGAGGTCGGGGATTCCGGTTTTCCCCTACCTGGACGACTGGCTTCTGAAGGCAGAGTCCCCAGGGATGGTGCAGCGTCATCTGCAGGTAACATCTCAGCTGTTATTCGACTTGGGTTTTTCGATCAATGTGCCCAAGTCTCACCTGGTGCCCTCTCAACGCAACCTGTTTATAGGGGCAGTACTGGACACTACTGTGTGTCGAGCATTCCCTCCTCCTCAAAGGATTCTCGACATTCAGGAGATGGTCCCTTTATTCCACAGTGGAGCGGTTGTTCCAGTTCTGAAGGTCCTTCGCCTGCTCGGTCTGTTCGCTTCCTGCATTCTGTTGGTCAACCATGCACGCTGGCACATGAGGGCGCTCCAGTGGTGCCTCCGCAAGCAGTGGTATCAGCACAACGGGGATCTCGGGGAGTCGATCAAGATCTCCGGAGAAGCTGCAGCGGATCTGTCTTGGTGGAGCGTGGAGGGCAATCTGTCCCAAGGAAAGCCTTTCCATCTACCTCCATCGGTGGCCACAGTGATAACGGATGCCTCCACCCTAGGGTGGGGTGCTCATCTGGGGGATCTGGAGATCAAGGGTCTTTGGTCTCCAGAGGAGAGGTTGTTTCATATCAACCTTCTGGAGTTGCGGGCGATTCGTTTGGCGCTCAAGGCCTTCCTCCCTTCCCTTCGCGGTCAGTCTGTTCAAGTCCTGACTGACAACACTACCGCGATGTGGTATGTCAACAAGCAGGGAGGAGTGGGGTCTCTTTGTCTCTGCAGAGAGGCCCTGCGTCTGTGGTCCTGGGCTCAGGACCATCAGATTTGTCTGATGGCAAATCATCTGGCCGGGGTGCTGAACGTGCGTGCGGACAGTCTCAGTCGGCAGTTCTCCGCCGACCACGAGTGGAGGCTCCATCCGGAGGTGGTTCGTCACGTCTTTCGGACGTGGGGGACTCCTCGGGTGGACCTGTTTGCCACCCGAGAGAACGCGCACTGCCCGTCATTCTGCAGTCTCCAGTTTCCGATGCAGGGGGCGTTGGGGGACGCGTTTCAGTTGAGTTGGGGCTCACGACTCCTTTACGCGTTTCCTCCCATACCCTTGATTCCTCGGGTTCTGAGGAAAATTCGCCAAGACCGGGCCCAAGTCATTTTGGTCGCCCCGGACTGGCCAAGAAGGGTGTGGTACACAGATCTTCTCCACCTCTCCTCGTGCCCTCCGCTCCGTCTCCCTCTGAGGGCAGACCTCCTCTCGCAGTCGGAGGGGCAGGTTCTACACCCCCACCTCCAGAGCTTACACCTTCATGCCTGGAGATTGAACGGGGCAACCTGAGTTCCTTCTCTCTCCCACCTGATGTGGTGGACGTTATTTTATCGGCCAGGCGACACTCCACCAAGTCCATATACTCTTACAGGTGGTCTAAGTTTGTAAAGTGGTGTGGGGAGAGGTCCATTGACCCTTTAAAGGCTCATCTTTCTGATGTGCTTCAGTTTGCTCTTTCCTTGGCTCAGCAGGGCTGTGCTGTGGCCACGGTCAAGGGCTACCTTTCGGCCTTATCGGCATTTCTGTGCCTTCCAGATCAGCCTTCGTTATTTAAATCTCCGGTTGTTCTGAGGTTCATCAAGGGCCTTACAAACATGTTTCCTCCTACTCCATTTGTAATGCCTCAGTGGGACCTTAATCTTGTCTTAACCTTTTTAATGGGGTCCCCATTTGAGCCTCTTCATAATTGTCCTTTGAGGCTGTTGTCCTTTAAGGTGGTTTTTCTTGTCGCCATAACCTCGGCAAGGAGGGTAAGTGAGCTTCAAGCTCTTAGTTCCAAACCTCCTTTTCTTACCTTACATGCTGAAAGGATGGTTCTCAGGACCAGGGCTGCTTTCCTGCCAAAAGTTGTTACTCCTTTCCATTTGGGGCAGTCTATTACCCTCCCTGTTTTTTATCCACCCCCTCATCCTTCCAAAGAAGAAGAAGAAAGACTCCATCGCCTTGACCCGAAGAGGGCTATGAGTTTTTATTTGGACAGGACCAAGGACTTTCGTATTGATGACCAGCTTTTTATTGGCTACGTTGGTCGTTCTAAAGGTAAAGCGGTGCACAAGCGCACGCTGTCAAGATGGATTATACTGACCATCAAGATCTGCTACGCCCTGGCTGGTAAGACTCCTCCTGAGGGTATTCGTGCTCACTCTACTAGAGCTAAGTCTTCAACATCTGCTCTGGCCCGGGGTGTTCCTGTGGCAGATATTTGTAAGGCCGCGACTTGGGCCTCCCTCCATACTTTCGCAAAGCATTATTGCTTGGACTCTGAGATGAGGAGGGAGGGCCACTTCGCGCGCTCTGTCTTGCAAGACTTTCTGGTATAGAAAGGTGGACACCCTCCTCCGGGAGTGGGGACTGCTGTGGGAATCTATTCACAAGGTGAGGAATCCACTGGCAGATGTATCCATCAGAAGAACAAGTTACTTACCTTCGGTAACGCTTTTTCTGGTGGATACAGTATCTGCCTGTGGATTCCTCACCAACCCACCCGCCTCCCCGTTGTCCACCTTTTGTATACCATGAAATAGGTCTTGTTTGAAATGCTTGTATTTTCTCTTGTACATTTGTAGGAAATGCTTGTTTGATTAGCATTCCTTTGTTTTGTATGCTATGTATATGTATTGGTTTTCTATATACTGTGTATACTTGGGATTGTCGTTGGTTCACCTGTTCGCCTCGAAGGCACGGAAAAAATGGGTGGAACTGACGTCATCACGCCGACGTGGGCTTCTTATGGCTCCGATGACGTCGTACGGAGTCGCGTGCGGAGCCGATGTTTTGTGACGTCGCCCACGTCGACGTGGAATGCTGGGGAAGAAAAGTTCCGTGGAATGCTGGCGCAGGGGATATTCACAAGGTGAGGAATCCACAGGCAGATACTGTATCCACCAGAAAAAGCGTTACCGAAGGTAAGTAACTTGTTCGTCTCTCGGATCTGCCTTGGGTTTCTTGAGTAAGGCGTTGATCTCGACGTGCTTCCAGCTCTCCGGGAAGGTCACTGTCTCGAAGGAGATGTTGATGACCTTGCGGAGATGGGGTGCGATGGTGGCGCTGGCTTTGTTGAAGATGCGGTGCGGGCATGGGTCTGACTGAGGTCCGGAGTGGATGGTGTTCATGATTTTGATGGTGTAGTCGTCGTTCACGTTGGTCCAGATGAGCAGGGGGTCGATGTTGATGGTGGGCGGTGGGTCCGAGGTGTCGATTGATGTCAAGGCGGTCTCGTTGTTGAAGATGTCATGGATGCCTGCGATCTTGCAGTGGAAGAAAGTGGCTAGATAGTCGCACAGGTCTTGTGATGGTGGGTGGCGCTGGGTTTGGGGTTGGAGAGTTCCTTCACGATGTTGAAGAGCTCTATGCTGTTGTGTGCATTGTTGTTGAAGCAGTCCTTGAAGGAGGTTCTGATGAGGTGATGGTGTCTGCGGATGGCGTTCTTGTGGGCTGCATGGCTGTCCGGTGTCTGTTCGTGGTGCCATTTTTTTCTCTAGTTTCCGGCAGGTTTGCTTGAAGGTCTGGAGCTCCGCGGTGAACCAGCCGGCTTTCTTGTCGGTGTGCCTTTTGGAGGGTTTCTTGATCGGGGCCAGAGTGTTGGCACAGTCGTTGATCCATTGCCTCAGGTTGCGGGTGGTGGTAGGGTCGGCGGGCTGGCTCCGGACGAGGGTGGTGTTGAGCTGGTCTTTGGTGATTTTGCCCCAGCTGCGGTGGGGGATCTGTTGGGTGGGGTGGTGGGTTTCTGGAAGGCGAAGTGGATGCAGCGATGGTCGGTCCAGTGGAGTTCGGTGGTGTGACTGAAGGTGACGTGGGAGCTTGAGGAGAAGATGGGGTCGAGCAGGTGGGTTGGGCGGGGCGTGCGTTGTAACGAGCTGAGTCCGAGGTTGTTGATCAGGGTGGTGGAGTTGCTGTCGTTGTTGTTCTTGAGGTGGAAGTTCAGGTCTCCGAGGATGATGTAGACTGTGGAGGCCATGGTGTGCGTGCTGACGAAGTTGGCGATTAATTGGGGTCTGGGGGTTCTGTAGACGAGTGTTCCTCTGAGGGTGGTGTTGGGGTCTGTGTGGATCTGGAAGTGCAGGTGTTCGGCGGTGCTAAGGGTGTCGTCTGTGCTGGTCGAGACCCGGAGGGGGTTCTTTTGGACAATGGCAGTTCCACCTCCTACTCTGTTGGTGCTGTTCTTGCTGGTGATCTTGTAGCCATCTAGGATGGCTATGACGATGTTTGGCACGGAGGAGGCGTTCATCCAGGTCTCCGTCAGGAAGGCGACGTCCGGGGAGGATGAGTCGATCAGGTCCCAGAGTTAGACGGCGTGTTTGCGTGCAGAGCGGGTGTTGAGTAGGATGACTGAGGTGGTGTCGTATTTCTTGGCGGGCGGTTTAGCAGCTTGGAGGCTGGTGAAGCTGCAGTTCAGGCAGGAAAAGGGTCCTTGGGTAAGCTTCGGGGTGGCCAGGAAGCAGGTGTGGTCTTCCGGTGTTGAGTGCATGGAGTGTGCTGACATTGTAGTGGCGTCAGTCGTTGAGGCGTTCGAGGGGACCAGGGAGTATGGCGATGGGTGTGGACGGGCGCAGATAGGCTTGCCTTAGGCGCACCAGCAGCTGCCATAAGAAGGGGAGGTGGGAGGGAGGAGCAGCTGGGAGGGGACGAATGGGCAGGCGGGGAGGCAGGGGACGAAGTGGTAGAAAAACGGGCGAGAATACTGGAGGCAAGGGGCACAGCAGGCAAAAGGGCACAGAAGGAGAAAGTGTACAGAAGGCAACAAGGGCACAGTAAAAAGGGGAACAATTGCAAAATGAATCAGCAGACTACAGGGAGCAATAAACACAATGGAGGCAGAGGGGTCTCAAACCTATGTCAGCAGAGGTAGCAGCGAGCGCCGGGACACTGGCACAACAGGTGGTGCTGTGCGGCGTGGGGAGTGACCTGCATGCAACAGGGTCGCTCTCCTCTCCGTGCAGTGGCTGCCATAGGAAGGGGAGGCGAGGAGGTGGGAGGAGGTGGGAGGGGCCGAATGGGCGAGCAGGGGGCAAGGAAGCAGCGGTGGGAAAACGGGCAAGAATACTGGAGATAAGGGGCACAGCAGGCAAAAGGGCACAGAAGGAGAAAGGGTACAGAAGGCAACAAGGGCCCAGTAAAAAGGCGAACAATTGCAAAATGAATCAGCAGACTACAGGGAGCAACAAGCAAACACAATAGAGGCAGAGGGGCCTCGAACCTACGTCAGCAGCGGGCTCCAGGACACTGGCACAACAGGTGGTGCTGTGCTGTGTGGCGTGGGGAGCGACTTGCCTGCAACAGGGGTTTACTCCCTAGATTTTCTAATCCCATAAAAGGATGGCTCTCAAGCCCATATTGGGCCTGAGACCACTAAACCTACATTGTCAGACCACTTCCACATGGTCACTCTTCAACAGGTGCTTCCACTACTTTAACAGGGAGACTTTCTCCACTCTAGATTTAAAGGACGCCTACTTTCATATTCCCACTCACAGGAAATCTCTCACATTTGTAGTAGATGGTCAACACTACCAGTTCAAGGTCCTCCCATTCGGGGTGACAACAGCAGCCAGAGTCTTCACTAAGTGTCTCACAGTAGTTGTAGCCCACTTAAGAAGACCGCACATTCACGTTTTCCCTTATCTAGACGACTGGCTTATAAAAGTCAAGTCACACAGCAGCTGTGTGACACACACACACACAGACAGACAGCCCCCCCCCCCCCCCCAATCCAACTGCTTCACCATTTGGGATTCACAATAAACCTCACCAAATCCCACCTCCTACATACAATATCTAGAGGCTACAATAGACACTTCAAAAGCTCTAGCATACCCCAATCCAGTCAGGATAAGGTCCATACAAGCTCTAATACAAAAATGTCAACCTCAACCCTAACTACCAGCGTGGGTGTTCATGCAGTTATTCGAGATAATGGCCACTTGCATTTTCATAGTCCCTTATGCAAGACTGCAAATGTGTCCGGAGTGTTTGGCAGATCAGTGGAACCAGGCTCAAGGTCAGCTAACAGATCTGGTGTTGGTAGACGTCCGCACCCATCGCTCTCTGCAGTGGTGGAACACACAAAACCTTTCCAAAGGGTGGCCGTTTCTCAACCCGATTCCACAGATCGTGCTAACAGACACATCACTCACGGGCTGGGGAGCTCATCTTCAAACCCATACCATTCAAGGCATATGGACCCCTCAACAAAAAACAATTCCACATAAATTACCTGTAATTGTTGGCAATCTTCCTAGCGTTAAAATCTCTTCAACTCCACCTCCTAAGCAAAGCTGTCCTGGTCCGTGCAGACATGACAGCAATGTACTACATACAGAAACAGAGGGAAAAACACTCTCCAGCTTTCACACCTACCCCAAAGCATATGGCGATGAGCCATTCCTCAAAAAATATATCTCCTTGCAGAACACCTCCCATGAGTATACAATCAAATTACGGATCTACTCAGTCGCCAACAACTGCAGATACACGAATGGGAACTTTCCCCTCAAGTTCTACTTCCATTCTTTCAAATGTGGGGCCACCCAGAAATAGACCTGTTTGCCACACACTAAAACGCAAAATGCCAAATCTTCGCATCCAGGTATCCACGCCCATTGTCCAAAGGCAATGGGCTATTATGGATAAAGTGGTCAGGCAAATTTGCTTATGCTTTTCTGCCTCTTCCACTCACTCCACTACTGGTTCGGCAACTCAAACAGCATTCCCTCACAATGATCCTGGTTGCTCTAACATGGACCCGACAACCATGGTTCATAGATTTCTTGGAACTATCAGCAGTTCCTTATCAAAAGCTATGCCTCTCACCCAAGCTTCTCACTCAGAACCATGGAGAGATAAGGCATCTAGATCTCAATAAACTCAACCTTGCAATCTGGCACGTGAAGTCCTAGAGTTTGGCTACCATAGTTTACCCATAAAAACAAACTATCCATGGATCTAATAGGTCTAAAAAGACCATAAAATAAGCAAAATACCTAAAGAACTGTGTTCCTATTCTGAAAGGACACTACCTTCAAAGAGGATAATCCTTAAAAGAGGATAATCCTTAAAAGAGGAAAATCCTTAAAAAGGACGGATTCCCATCCCTCACCGAAGTGACATGCTTCTTCATCTGGGATCTCCTCCTGGTTGCATAATGGTGCAACCAAGGGCTACAACCCTCACTCTAAGAGAGCGGAGCTCACTGATGTTTTCAGTACAGTGTGATAAATGTAGAGAGCACTTACAAATGTGAATGGATTTTGTTGTGCATGAGTGATGGACGCAGTGCAGAAGAGTAAAAAGTGATGATAAAATTGGGTAGCAGAAGAAAAGGATTTAATAAGTCTTCTGTTATCCAAATTAACAAGCATTTGCAATGCAATAGGTCTCGCAGTTAAACGAGTTTAAGCTATTGGAATTGTAAATGACTGCCTTTTATTTATGTTTTTAAAACAAAAATAAAAGGCATTGGTATTTGCAATGTCGATAGCTCAAACTCACGTAAATGCGAGACCTATTGCATTGCAAATGCTTGTTTAAGTCTTGGAGGGAAGATACCAGGCCTGAGTAGGCCGTACTCGAGTCAGAGGAGAGGTGTTTTTACATTTTGCTCCAGGCCCCCATCTTTGAATAATCCCAGAGTGCTGTGAAAGAGGTTGGACAGCCATCACTGGTCAGTATAAGAGACTCCCCATGTTCTAGAACTCTCTACTTTCTGTTAAAAACCTTCACAGGAAAAAACAAGTAGAATGAACAATAATAAGAGATGTAAGGAAGACCAACCTGTGCAGCCGAGGAACGCCTGCCTGGCGTATGGAGGATACACTCTGGCCTTTTAAGAAGTCTGCCTCCTAGACTAGTAACTATAACTCTTATTTTTCTCTCAGAAAGATTAGAGGATGAATTTGCGGGGAACCCTGACAGAAGGGGTCCTCTTGGACTTCAGTGGATCTGAATCGAAGGGTGTAGAAAGGAAGGTATTTATGTCGGGGCAGCAGTTGGCGCCTCCTATGGCTGCATAGTGACTGAATGCACACTATTCAATGGGCAAGCCATGGCAAACTCCAATGTGAGCAAGCTAGTAAAAGACTGATGCCATGACCACCATCGTATGAGATATTGTATCGCGCACGCACACTTGTACCAGCCGGAGGGGAATGCCGCTAGGCTTACAGCATAGGTGAAGCATGCAGAAATGCAGCTTAATACAATAAGAAAGAGCTTAATATCAAGTGCACATGGTTAAGGAACAAATCGAATGTGTGGGAACCACAGGACAGAATAAGCAAACTGAAATTACTGCGTCCTTCAATAGAAACGCACATCTGTGTAAAAAAAGAGAAAGGCAGACAATGCAAACAAGCAGGAAGTGGGATAAGGGAGGGGGTGGCAAATGGTGTGCACTTTCGCGGCCGCTTTGATGTTCTCAGTGGCCGCGCAGCTCACTGGGAACATCAAAGCGGCCGCGAAATGATCACGCAGGCTGCCAAATGGTGCGCGCGCCCGGCGCACATGCACTGTAGTTGGCGGCCTGAAAGCACTAGTTTGCACTTTCAAATCCCCCGTTTACAAAAGCTCTCGCGAGAGCAGCGCTAAAGCGCTGGCTCAGGCGAGACCTAAAAACAGTGCAAAAGCAGTTTTATTAAAATAACTGCTTGGATGTAACTGGGTCTAAATGTTTCAGCCTCTAGGAATACAAGTAATCCTTGGCCTTCCTCAGGACCACAATGAAAATTTGCTACTGCGTAGAGAAGATAATTGTGAATGAAAATACACAAGGTTGGAACGGATACAACCAAGTAACCTGATACTCAGGGATTCAATGCCTCCGTAATTTACAGGATGCTGTTGGCACCCGTATTTTACGAGGAATTGACCGGACCTCACCTGGCACCAGCTCAGGAATTGAGGCGCCACTCTGTATGCTCTTTTAAGGATTATCCTCTTTGAAGGTAGTGTCCTCTGAGAATAGGAACACAGTTCTTCTGATGGATACATCTGCCAGTGGATTCCTCACCTTGTGAATATCCCCTGCGCCAGCATTCCACAGAATTTTTCTTCCCCAGCACTCCACTTCGACGTGGGTGACGTCACAATACATCGGCTCCGCTCGCGACTCCGTATGACATCACCGGAGCCATAAGAGGACCACGTCGGCGTGATGACGTCAGTTCCCTTTTTTTTCCAGTACTCCTGCTACTATGTAGTTGTAAGGTGTTTCTGTGGCAAAATTCTGCAATGTCTGCGATGAGTAAGTCGGGCTTTAAGCCCTGTAGGGAATGCGGCGGACATATGTTCATGACGGACCCACATGAGGACTGTTTGTGGTGTCTTTCGTCGGACCACGATGTCGAGGACTGTGCATGCTGTAGGAGGATGAATCCTAAAGCATTAAAGGAAAGAAAAGCCAAGCTGTTTATGGCGAAGATCGGTAAGGAGAAGAGAGGGAGAAAGAAAGAGAAATCGAGGGCGGAGTCGTCGACTTCGATGTCGTCGAAGTCGAGGAGACATCATAAAAAAAGAAAACACTCTTCACGACGCCGGTCCTCGAAGAGCAGGAAGTCTAGGTCGACTTCGCCTCGGTGTCATCGGAGTAAGGACATTTCACCTTCTCCTTCTCCCTCTAAGACTCCGGGAGGTTCTCCGTCTCCGAAGTGGGCTCCAGAGCGTTCACCGGTGCAGTCCCCGTCTCCGGCGTTGTCTCCGGATCGGGTGGAGTCGCATGTTTCGGATCAGGAACGGGAGGAAGAACAGACTCCGGCGCTTGAAGAATCTATGGCTCCGGTGGAGGACACTACGGCGCCGCAGCCAAATACTCCGCAGAGGGATGCAGGTTCAGTGCCTTATCCTCAGTTTCCTGCTCCAGGTACTGATTCTACTCAGTTCTTAAATGCCATGTATGGTATTTTTAATAGGGCGGCCTTCCCATCCGGAGCACCAACTGGTCCCGTGGGTCCCATGGCTTATACGTTGGGGGTGCCGCAGCATTATGCTCAGGCCCCCTTCATGCCCTTTCTGCCGATGGCGCCTTCGTGGCAGTTTCCGGCACCGTCTGGGGATCCGTCACGGCTTCGGATGGATCGACCTGCTTCAGAGCCTTCCTCGACGCCGCTGCCGACTCCATCGGTGCCGCCGACTCAGTCTATGGTGCCGCCGACTCCAACACCTGTGGCTCCACCGACGCCGCGTACGACTTAGTCGAAGCCGGATTCGATCGAGAAGGGAGGCCCAAAGGGTGTTGGAAGAAGGAAGGTACAGAGAAGAGGTAGAGGAAGGTGAGGTGGACACATCCTCTGGTGATTTTGAGGGCATACAAGAGGCTAGTGGCCTAGACACCACCCCAGAATGGGAGCACTCATCGGCAAGATCCTCTCCACCACAAGAACTGGCTCCCTACCATACTGTTATCAAAATGGCTGCAGAGCTGTTAAATTTACAGTTGCCCTCGGCAGAGTATAAATCGAACTTGTTGACCGAGGTTCTGCACTCTCCTACTGCCACTTCAGAGCCTTTACTGCCCTTTAATGAGGCCATCTTGGAGCCTGTTTTGGAGGTATGGCGGAAACCACTTTCTTCTCCGGCGGTTTCCAGACAGGTGGCAAAAAGGTATAGGGTGGCGCCTGGGGATCCGGATTTTCTATCTATACACCCGTCTCCAGAGAGCCTAGTTGTGCAGGCATCCTGCTCTAAGCATGCTTCGGGGGCTTTCCCTCAGTCTCCCGCGGATCGGGAGTCTAAGAAGGTGGACCAGGCTGCTAAAAAGATTTTCTCTTCGGGGAGTATGGCATTAAAATCTTCCAATGCCACGTGCTTGCTGGGGTGTTACGTGCAGTCATTGATGGACTCAATGAAGACTTTGACCCCTAAGCTGCTGGAGGTGGTTTCGGACACTCACGCCGCAGCCAGACAGGTGATCCAGTCGGGATTGGATTCAACGGATTCGGTGGCAAGGATTATGGGCTCGTCCATAGCTGCAAGAAGGCAGGCATGGCTCCGTTCGTCGGGGTTCTCCGCGGATGTTCAAGCCACATTAGTGGATTTGCCATTTGATGGGCAGAAGTTGTTTGGTGAAAAGGCAGATTCTGCTCTACAAAGATTTAAAGACAGCAGATTAACAGCAAAGTCATTGGGTCTGCAAGCTCCTGCAAAGGGTTTGGTGTTTAGAAAATTTAGGGGCTTTGGAAGGTCATCTTTTCGCTCCTACCAACAGCCTCAACAGTAGCAGCAACAGCAGAATCCCCTCTATAAATCCTACAGAGGGAGACAAAGGGGTCGGAGAGGTTCTGGACGCAACCCCTCTGCTTCTTCCTCCTCCTCTGCTCCCAATGAGGCTTCAGGGAAGCAGCCCTAGATCCCCCATCCGGGATAATGTAAGACCTGTGGGGGGTCGGGTGTCCTACTTTCTACGGGGTTGGAAATCTGTTACGACAGACCTTTGGGTTTTGAACCTCGTAGAGACTGGGTACGCCCTTCCCTTTCGGGAGTTTCCTCCCCCTTACCCTCCTTGCCAAGGTTACTGCTCAGAGGACCATCTGCTTCTCCTTCAGAAAGAGGTTCTAGCCTTGCTTCAAAAGGGTGCAATAGAGGTGGTTCCGGAGCAGGAAAGGGGTCATGGATGCTACTCCCGGTATTTCCTGATTCCCAAAAAGGACGGCAGATTGCGTCCGATACTGGACCTCAGAATCTTGAACTTTTACCTGAGACAGGAGAAATTCAAGATGCTGACCCTTGCGCAGGTTCTTCAAGCGTTGCAGCAAGGAGACTGGATGGTGTCGCTTGACTTGCAGGATGCGTACTTCCATGTCCCAATCCTGAAGTCGCACAGGCAGTATCTCCGTTTTACGGTTGGGTCGCAACATTACCAGTTTGCGGTCCTCCCGTATGGTCTTACTACCGCACCTCGAGTCTTCACGAAGGTGATGGCAGTGGTGGCAGCCCATCTCAGGAGGTCGGGGATTCCGGTTTTCCCCTACCTGGACGACTGGCTTCTGAAGGCAGAGTCCCCAGAGATGGTGCAGCATCATCTGCAGGTAACATCTCAGCTGTTATTCGACTTGGGTTTTTCGATCAATGTGCCCAAATCTCACCTGGTGCCCTCTCAACGCAACCTGTTCATAGGGGCGGTACTGGACACTACTGTGTGTCGAGCACTTCCTCCTCCACAAAGAATTCTCGACATTCAGGAGATGGTCCCTTTATTCCACAATGGAGCGGTTGTTCCAGTTCTGAAGGTCCTTCGCCTGCTCGGTCTGTTCGCTTCCTGCATCCTGTTGGTCAACCATGCACGCTGGCACATGAGGGCGCTCCAGTGGTGCCTCCGCAAGCAGTGGTATCAGCACAACGGGGATCTCAGGGAGTCGATCAAGATCTCCAGAGAAGCTGCAGCGGATCTATCTTGGTGGAGCGTGGAGGGCAATCTGTCGCAAGGGAAGCCCTTCCATCTGCCTCCATCGGTGGCCAAGGTGATAACGGATGCCTCCACTTTAGGGTGGGGTGCTCATCTGGGGGATCTGGAGATCAAGGGTCTTTGGTCTCCAGAGGAAAGGTTGCTTCACATCAACCTTCTGGAGTTGCGGGCGATTCGTTTGGCGCTCAAGGCCTTCCTCCCTTCCCTTCGCGGTCAGTCTGTTCAAGTCCTGACTGACAACACTACCGCGATGTGGTATGTCAACAAGCAGGGAGGAGTGGGGTCTCTTTGTCTATGCAGAGAGGCCCTGCGTCTATGGTCCTGGGCTCAGGATCATCAGATTTGTCTGATGGCAAATCATCTGGCCGGGGTGTTGAACGTACGTGCGGACAGTCACAGTCGGCAGTTCTCCGCCGACCACGAGTGGAGGCTCCATCCGGAGGTGGTTCGTCATGTCTTTCGGACGTGGGGGACACCTCGGGTGGACCTGTTTGCCACCCGCGAGAACGCGCACTGCCCGTCATTCTGCAGTCTCCAGTTTCCGATGCAGGGGGCGTTGGGGGACGCGTTTCAGTTGAATTGGGGCTCACAACTCCTTTACGCGTTTCCTCCCATACCCTTGATTCCTCGGGTTCTGAGGAAGATTCGCCAAGACCGGGCCCAAGTCATATTGGTCGCCCCGGATTGGCCAAGAAGGGTGTGGTATACAGATCTCCTCCACCTCTCCTCGTGCCCTCCGCTCCGTCTCCCTCTGAGGGCAGACTTCTCGCAGTCGGAGGGGCAGGTTCTACACCCCCACCTCCAGAGCTTACACCTTCATGCCTGGAGATTGAACGGGGCAACCTGAGTTCTTTCTCTCTCTCTCCCACCTGATGTGGTGGAAGTTATTTTATCGGCCAGGCGACACTCCACCAAGTCCATTTATTCCTACAGGTGGTCTAAATTTGTAAAGTGGTGTGGAGAGAGGTCCATTGACCCTTCAAAAGCCCATCTTTCTAATGTGCTCCAGTTTGCTCTTTCCTTGGCCCAGCAGGGCTGTGCTGTGGCCACGGTCAAGGACTATCTTTCGGCCTTATCGGCTTTTCTATGCCTTCCGGATCAGCCATCGCTGTTTAAATCTCCGGTTGTACTGAGGTTTATTAAGGGCCTTACAAACATGTTTCCTCCCACTCCTTTTGTAATGCCACAGTGGGACCTTATGCTTGTTTTAACCTTTCTGATGGGGTCCCCATTTGAGCCTCTACATAGTTGTCCTTTGAGGCTGTTGTCCTTTAAGGTGGTTTTTCTTGTAGCCATAACCTCGGCAAGGAGGGTGAGTGAGCTCCAAGCTCTTAGTTCTAGACCCCCTTTTCTTACATTACATGCTGAAAGGATGGTTCTTAGGACCAGGGCTGCCTTCCTGCCTAAAGTCGTTAATCCGTTCCATTAGGGCCAGTCTATTACTCCCTGTTTTTTATCCACCTCCTCATCCTTCCAAAGAGGAGGAAAGACTCCATCGCCTGGACCCGAAGAGGGCTGTGAGTTTTTATCTGGACAGGACTAAGGACTTTCGTCTAGATGATCAATTCTTCATTGGCTACGTTGGTCATTCGAAGGGTAGAGCGGTGCACAAGCGCACACTATCGAGATGGATCATCCTTGCCATTAAGATCTGCTACGCCCTGGTTGGTAAGACTCCTCCTGAGGGCATTAGAGCTCATTCGACTAGAGCAAAATCATCTACATCTGCTTTGGCCCGGGGTGTTCCTGTGGCAGATATTTGTAAAGCTGCGACTTGGGCCTCCCTCCATTCTTTCGCAAAACAGCATTGCTTGGACTCCGAGATGAGGAGGGAGGGCCACTTCGCGCGCTCTGTGTTGCAAGACTTTCTGGTATAGGAAGGTGGACACCCTCCTCCGGGAGTGGGGACTGCTGTGGGAATCTATTCACAAGGTGAGGAATCCACTGGCAGATGTATCCATCAGAAGAACAAGTTATTTATCTTCGGTAACGCTTTTTCTGGTGGATACAGTATCTGCCTGTGGATTCCTCACTGGCCCACCCGCCTCCCCGTTGTCCACCTTTGTATGCCATGAAATAGGTCTTGTTTGAAATGCTTGTACATTTGTTGGAAATGCTTGTTTATTTAGCATCCTTTTCCTTTGTATACTATGCATATGTGTTGGTATATTGTATACTGTGTATACTTTGAGTCTGTCGTTGGTCCACCTGTTCGCCTCGAAGGCACGGAAAAAATGGGTGGAACTGACGTCATCACGCCGACGTGGGCCTCCGGTGACGTCATACGGAGTCGCGAGCGGAGCCGATGTATTGTGACGTTGCCCACGTCGACGTGGAGTCCTGGGGAAGAAAAATTCCGTGGAATGCTGGCGCAGGGGATATTCACAAGGTGAGGAATCCACAGGCAGATACTGTATCCACCAGAAAAAGTGTTACCGAAGGTAAGTAACTTGTTCTTTAGGTCTTTTGCTTATTATATGGTCTTTTTAGACCTATTAGACCCGTGGATAGTTTGTTTTTTTATGAGTACCTTTAAGGGAATATAGCCACGCATGGTCTTTAAATATTCCCTTAGACCCCCTATTCATTGTTGGTTGATATTGTACCTTAATTTACGGCCTGACTGCATGATCATTAAGGAGGCTAGATGTCCTATCACTAGAGCTTGCTATGCCGCAAATTGGGAAAGATCTGTAATTTACTGTACAAATAACAAAATCAACCTACTAGATGCTTCCATTCAAGACATCATCTGTTACCTTTTCCATCTACAACAATGTAACCTAGCGTATACATCCATTAGACTACATCTTGCGGCAATAGCAGCCTATCTCCAAACAGACATTTGTCTTTGTTTAGGGTACCAGCTATCAAGGCATTTATTGAAGTACTTAAAAGAATAATTCCACCCTCTCCAGTATGGAACCGAAATGTGGTACTTACCAGACTCCTGGGTCCCCCATTTGAACCTATGCATAAATGCGAATTGCAATTTCTATCATGGAAAGTAGCTTTCCTAGTTGAGATCACCTCTCTCAGAAGAGTCAGTGAACTCCAGGCATTTACCATACAAGAACCATTTCTTCAAATCCATCATAACAAAGTGATTCTTAGGACTAATCCAAAATTTCTACCTAAAGTAGTCTCTGCTTTCCACCTTAACCAGTCTGTAGAGTTCCCAGTGTTTTTCCCTCTACCAGACTCAGTAGCAGATCAGGTCTCCACACACACTAGACGTAAAAAGAGCAATACTTTACTACATTGAAAGATCAAAATCCTATCGAAAAACTATACAACTTTTTGTGGCTTTCTCCCCACCTCATAAAGGCAATCCTATCTCAAAAACAGGGATTGCAAGGTGGATTATTAAATATATCCAAATATGCTATGCGAAAGCCAAACGCACCTTAACCATTCCCACTAGGGCTCACTCCACATGAAAACTAGAGGCATCTATGGCATTCTTAGGGAACATTCCCCTAGATGATATTTGCAAAGCACTAACTTGGTCTACACCTCACACGTTCACAAAACACTATTGTGTAGATGCGCAAACAAAACAACAAAGCTAGTGTGGGCCAGGCTGTATTAAGAACACTTTTTCAAACCACTGCAACAGATACAGGTAACCACCGCTAAGGAGGTAACTGCTGTATAGTCTATGTACAAGTATACAATCTACGGCTCATATGCCTAAAATGGAAAATGCTACTTACCAGTATGCATCTGTTCTTTGCATGTAGAGCTGTAGATTCGTATGCGCCCACCCACCTCGATCTGTTCCAGTACTCTCTTACTTAGATACATTACACATGGACATCCTTTTCTATTTCTTACTAACTCCATCACGACCCTACATGGCAAAACAATCTGAAGATGGAGTTGATGCCCATGTGCACTATCGTCCTAAGGAGGAGTCACCTACCTCGTGACTACAAAAGACTTCTTCCATGACAAAAACAAAGTGCAAACATCCGAGCCCAACACCAGATGGCGATCTATGCACAAATCTACAGCTCTGCATGCCAAGAACAGATGCATACTGGTAAGTAGCATTTTCCTTGTGTAACTTCCTTTGCATACACGTTCAGTATACTGCAGCAACTAGGTATTTATCTAGAATAGATGCACAGAATAATTGGTCTACTAATGCCTCACATTTGGTGGAAGCTTGCACTGTTTTACACAAAGTGGTCTTCGTTTTCCTAACTCTTCTATATTGGAAGGACCTTATCTGGCTGACTTGATTCACTAGATGCATTATCTGGTAATGCTTTATTGGTGCGCTTACAGATTTTGGAACTGGTGTACTAGAGTCCTAGACTTCTGTGGTGTCATGAGTGAGCTTCAACCTGTGTTGCTCCTCACCTGGCTTATTTGCTTATCTTCTTTGCAGGCAAACCCTCTTATGAGGCTATGATCAGACTTGGAGATTTCTAAGACAGTAATATATGCTTTCTAAAGGCTTACTTGGAAATGCTTCAACACCTCACATGCATCGGGCCACACTAGTCACTATTCAATATTGAACTCCACTGTGACGAGTATGTGGCATGAGAGGTTCAACCCCCCAAGGCAGTTTGATCAGGGCATAGGTGGCGTTGCCATCTTAGCCTCACCTGGCGTGGTGTTTGTAAGAAACTGCCCCTTAGTGACATGGTCACCCTCACTTTTTGCCTGGTATCGGGTGCACTTTTGACAGAATTGCACTGGGTACACTTTAGAGGTGCCCCCTGAAAACATACCAGCATCTAATGTGTTGGTTGACTGGTGTACACCAGCCTGCCACCACAGACCGGTTTCTGACACCCTGCAGGTGAGAGCCTATGCTCTCTGAGGGCAGAAACAGTGTTTGTTCTGGCCGGAGGTGGTGTCACCTCCTTCAAGAAGGATGGTTAAGAAATAAGCCTATCAAAGCAGGAGGCTTCAAATGCCTCTGACATGTGACCTTGGTTTCCCCAGACAGGGGAAATGCAGAACCCCTGCCCTGGGCACATTTGGCACCAGGACGTTAGACATGCAGGAAGGCGTGGTGCACTACCAGGCCAGCTGCACCTCTACGGTGAGCTGCTCGGTTTGCCTACCTTTAGGAAAATTCCACCAGCTTGGTGATGGCAGAATTAGGAACTCTGGGACAGTTATGCCCACTTCCCACAGGAATTGGTCATATTAGTGGTGTAGTGACCCCAAGGGTAAGTAGCCCATTGGCTACCACTCTTCACTCCCCTAAATCTAGTATTTAGGGGAGCCCCTGGCAGCAGGAAAGCAGATTCTACTGACCTAAGAAGGACACAGACGTAAAAAGCAAGAACTGAGGAGGAGCAACTGACCGGACAACCCTGTCAGCCTAACTACTATCCCCGACAGTTGTGCCAAAGCTGAGTAGTCCTGCAGTTGCTTTGCTTCCAAAAGCCTGGAAGGACTGCCAGTGCTTCAAGAAGCAACCAGGAGTAGGGGGGAGTAGCGGAGCTGCTCTCCTGTGGGCACCCCAGAACTGCGAGAGCCTGACACCAGAATACACTGCACCTGTGTCCCAAGTCAAAGTGGGCTGAAAGTGCCAACGAGGACCTGAGACCCTCCAGAGTTAAACCCCAACTTGGGTTTGCCCAGACTGGACTTAGAGTCGCTGCCTGCAGCCTCTTTGTGAAGCCCCCCTCAACCGCAAGTGTCTTCCGCAGCACGGACTAGATACTTTGAAGCAATTCTGCACCCGAGCCCCACAGCCCGAGAAGAAGTGGATGGACTGTGTCCCTACATGCCCAAACATCTCAAGGACCGAGCACACCTTGTGAGTTCAACTGGACTGGCCCTTCTGTCCTAGCTTGTAGCCTCTTTCTCCCAGGACCACTTCCCATTGAAAGCAAAGGGGCACCAGATGCCAAAAAGCACCTCTGCACCCGGAGCCTACCGAGGTGACCTGTTGGTGCTGCCTTGGACCTTGTTCCATACTTACAGGACCAATCTTTGGGAGTTAAGGTAAATCGCTGCTAAGTACTGTATACAGTATATGTGTTGTTCCTCATAGGACAGCATTACTGCAATAGAGACAATACAAGTGTATTTACCTGTTTTTTCCAAAACTGCTATTTGAAAAAGAATGTATCCAACAACTACATTCTTAGTTTCTAAAATTATATAAAAATAAGTGCTATTTTTCAAAATTGGTTTGACTCTCCTTATTGAGAGTGCATGTATCATTTATTGACTGTGTGTATATGCAACAGATGTTTAAAACTCCACCTTGATAAGCCTAAGGCTGCCCGACCACACTACCACAAAAGAGAGCAGCTTGGGATTGATAAAGCAAGATCTGTCCACTCATAAGAGATACCTGGACACTTTATATAATATACCAAAAAGAGGTATGTTGTTTAAAGAGCCAGCTTCCAATAGTGCTGCTATTGATGTTGTTTACCCATAGACCGCATTAGCAACCTTTAAGTTCAAAAGGTGCACACATTTTTCAGCCAGTTGATTTCATGCTGTGCCTGGACTGGTGGGCTCACAACTCTTAATAGGTGACTATAAGCTCAGTGTTCAATGATCAGCTAGTCAGTGAGGTTTCTGTGGAAAAAATCCTAGGCACTAGCCTGACTATGGACTGAAAAACTGGACTTCAGCCACAAGGACAAAGGAGGCCACATGTCCAGTCCAGGGAATCCTGTAAACTTTCTCTCCAGAAAGTTCTGGAGACAGAAGAAATGGTGTTGACCTTGAAGAGTACAAAAAAAACAGCTGCAACTGATCTTTTCTTCCATCAGCCCATGTGAAACTTCTCCTTTGTGTCTTGGGAGCAGAGGAGGTGATGTGGACTGCTGGAGTTAGAACTGCTGCATAGGAAATCTAGGTACCAGTTGCAAAGGAGATTTTGGTCTAGACCTGAACTTAAGCTGCATGGGGCTCTTTCCTTCAGCTTGAACCCATGGCTGGAGTTGAAGAAATCTTCCATGAAAGTATGGAAATTTCTAGTGCCTGAGGGAGGACATTTCAGGACTTTTTCTCAAAGATGGCTCTTGGTCTCGGGTGGAAAAAGTTTATCTGAAAAAGATGCAAGCAGGGAGGTTTTAACTGCAATGTGTGTGGCTGCTATAGAAAAAGAAGTATTTGACTTTGTGAAACCACGTTCAGCTACAGCTTCCAGCCTTTACCTGCTACTCTCGATGTTGACTGGAACAAATACTCTACACTTCCTCACTCAGGTCATTAGCCTAAGTCCCAGTCCTTTATAGTAGTACCACTATCGTCTATCAAACTGTGCTTTGTATGTCAGCCTGCCTAACGCACCCCATGGTCTTGCACAGAGTTTTGCGTTCCCATACCTTTGCTGAACCACTGTCTTCTAATAAACCTCGATGCATACATCCGATGGTCTACATTTGTGTCATTTTAATAGTTAAAATGCCATGTTTAAAGAAACTGCCATGAAAGTGTTAATTTGTTTTCTGAGTGTTCTGTTCATTTGCACTGCTAAGGAAGGATGTTGCTTATGCTAAGCTATCAAGATTGCTTCCAGAAAGCAGTCAGTTGGCTTTGTGGGAGCTCAGTCACTGCTTACATCAAGAGTTTGCTCTTTTCATCCATGGCTTAATAATCTGGTTTCCTACAAGAGGATTCATAAGATTGTAAAGAGTGTTAGTTCGAGGAGGTTTGCGGACAAACTCCAAGGTGTGGCAGTGTTGGAAGATGATATCCAGCATCCATTCGTCCTTCATGATTGCTTGCCATTGATTCAGAAATGCCCTGCATTGGTACAGAAATGGAGAAAGCCGATGGGACCGAAGGTGTTGCGAATGAAATGAGGTGGCTGGCAGTAGATAAACGTCACTATCGTCTTGAGGAATCCTGTAATTTTCCTTGTTCTGCAGGCTTGCGTCTAGCTGATTGTAAGACATGTTGGAGCCACGAAATTGCTGCTTTTGCTGTCCTCCATATCGTGAGCTGTAATTCTGACCATATGGCCCTGTAGCGCCTCATCTACGTGCTTCCCAAAAAAGGTTATCCCCATCGAAGGGCATGTCCAGCACTTTCGATTGGACTTCAGGGTGGAAAGACGTCGCCCTAAGCTAGCCGCATCTATGAAGGACTGCGGCACCTGCCATTTGCCTGAAAGCAATAGAAGACAGATCCACTGCGGAGTCAATCACCTCCAAAGACGCTCTATCACCCTCCTGCAGGAGATCTTTCGCTTCTCTCTTTTTATCCTCAGGAAGGAATTCGAGAAGAGGAGCCAGGTCCGACCATAACTGACGGTCATACCTCCCCAAGATTGCTAAGGCATTAGAGGCCTTGATCGCAGTAGCCGAAGAGCTTGCCTTCTCTGTCTGGAGGCACCAAACAAGGAGATTGTGGATTCCTGGAATGCCTCTGGGCATTCCTGGAATGCCTCTGGGCAGCCTGCATTATCACTGAATCCGGACAAGGATGGCCAATTAAACATGCTGGAGCAGAATCAGGTGCCTTGTATTTCTTTTCCATCCTCAGTAACAGCAGGAACGAAGGCTGGGTTCTTCATTATCTTCAAACCTTCACTCCAAATGTAGTCCACAATTGGAATGGATCTAACCGATGTCTTTGATGCATCTTTAAAATCGTAAAGAAAACATTCTGTTTGTGGCAGAGGCAAATCAAACCTTTTAGAAGCTCTCTCAAGCACTTCACTGAAGCCCCTGATATCTCCCGGGGGGGGGGGGGGGGGGGGGGGGGGGGGAGGGAAAGAGTCGCAGAAGGCGTCGGTGAAGATGGAGCCACATAATCATACAATTCTTGGCCAAGAAAGTCTGGATCCTGAGTGAGCTCACCTTCTCCTGGTTGATAGTCTGCTTCACTCTCGATGTAATCGTCCTGAATTGTAAAACACCAAGAAGCCTGTTTCTCAACCTGTGCAACAAGCGGCGGAGTAACTACTACTGGTGGGGGCAGAGCAACTTGAATACTTGGACCGCCGGGTGTCAACGGAACTGGAGCGTGGGTGTCCGGAAACCTTTTATAATAATAGTTTAACATAGGTCTAAGGTTTGTGACCAAGGAGAGTGGAACCAACATGGAATCTCTCCAAACCTCCTGACAGGCTTCATAAGGATAGTGCTCTTGAAAAGAGGGCGACCTGAAAATGAATAATCCACTTCCATATATTCTAATTGTTCTTGCACTTCCTCATCAGTGTCCTGGCATTTGACTCTGAGTTGCGAGGGACTGTAAGTGGGACCAAAAAGACTTTCATCCCTGATTCCTCTGTATCAAGAAGGAAGCAATGGTGAGATCTTGTGTAAGGGTGACAATCCTGGTGATTTTAGGACTAAATGCAGACTTTTTATATCCTTCGCCGACGGAAGACGCCTGATAGTAATTGTCGTCGATACTGGCCGAGAAGGAGATTTGAACACTGCTGTTGACGCCCTCGTGGATGGCGTTCCCGTCGTAGGCCTGATCGTCGACATAATGTTGACTGCTGGTAACTCTGATAATACGCAATAACTGGATGATGGATGTTGTTGTACTACAGCCTGTGCGTTTACTTTACCTGTTGGTCATTGTATATCTTTGAAATGCCAATACATTTTTTTTTTTTTTAAATCATCATCACTGTGCTCGTTGATGATGCGGTCACCCCGACCGTCGATGAAGCCGTTGTTGCCACAGAAGTCGGGGATTTAGAAGAAGTTCTCGCCGACTGGTCTGTCAACGGTGCTTTCTTCGTCGACGAAGCCTGTTTGAGCGATGTGACAGGCAGAGAGGAAGCAGATGATTTCATCAGGCCTGAATCTTTAGGCTTAATGGCTGTCTTTGACAGTGAAGGATTTTTCTGCCTTTAATATTTTTAAAATCAGCTTTTAATGAGGTAGAGAACTCATTTTTACGCTTTCTCTCAACTGAGGATGGCCCAGGGCTCTCTTAGACATCAGATCCAGATTAGTTTTTCTGGAGCCATAACAACAACCTGGCCTCTCAATCCTTTAGTGTCTTTGCTGAAAAGGTTCTACAGTATTTACAGTCTTTGGCTGTATGTTTATGATAAAGGCAGTCTTTATGTGGATCTTCAGTAAAAAGCCTTGCCTTTCCACAGGATCTACAGGGCCTGAGAAGTCTCTTCTTAGAACTGTGACATTCTTAAAGTAAAGAAGGTAGAAAACAATATTTTGAGGTGAATTCAAGCAGGGTCAAAAGTTCACTCACTGACAAACTGAGCAGAGCTCAGGGAGACCCCCTTACACACGACGTGCAGTTAGAAATTTGAGGTCTGGTGGCTCTGACTGGGGAGTTGAGGTCTAGGGCTGGTCTCTGATTGGTCGAAGTTTGGACCTACATAAAGATGCTGACGAATGTCAAAGTTTTTCTTTCCTTTTGGTGGTTTCTATGTACTTCTATGGTACTTCTTTTCTAACCACCGCAAGACTCCCACCATGACGACAGGGAAGATAAAAGCATGTGAATCTATGAAAGATTCAATACTGGAGAATTGATGTTATAATATCATTGAAAATGTTGATATATCTGTAAATGTGTATACATATTGCTGGTGCCCTTTGAGGCATCGATCTTGTATTGGCTGTCAACAATAAAATTACGATGTGGAAAGAAAAAAAAAGTGGACAACAAAGAGGATTTTTTCTAATGTCTGTTTTTACATGCAACAGAGGTATTCCACCTTCTGCCTGTTGAGAGAAACAAAGCAGCTTTACAGAAGTACCAACAGGCAAAGGCATGACAGACACTGGCAGATCCCACACAGGAAGCAGCACGCATTGATTCCCTTTTTAAACCAGTTACAGGGCACAACATACACTAGAAAAATAAGGTTTGCAGGTTGACACTACCTAACAAAGTCACTGAAGTCATGCCACGAACAACTCTGTGGGTATAATACACTAGGCAGAAGTACATTTGTGTAGTAAAATGTTAACTTTCTTTTGATTGTAAAACCTTGCCTGCCTGTTCAGGAGATCTTGCAGAAGTGCAAGACTGGAGTTCAAAATCTATGAATGCTTTCACAATTCGCTAAAATATGTATACCCATTAATACTATAAAACTAAACAATACTTGCCATAGGGGGGTGTGGCCAAATGCACAGGAAGAGGTCCACGTGACTTTGGTCTCTGGCCAGCTTGGCAGTACCATCATATGATCCTATTAACAAAAGACCTTGTCACTGGTGTGAACTACCAGGATGGCAATCTCACCAGGGATGGACTAGAGGGAGACAGTTTCTTCTTTGTTGAGAGGGCCTATGGGGTCTCTAGGTGGCTAGCTACGTCACATGCCATAATTAAGATTGCGTAACAACACAGACAGGGATGCTATCCTGTATTGTGCCAGACAAAAGGGACCAACGTGATATGTATGTACCACATTGTAGCTGTTCCCAGACTTTACCCAGAGGATCTAAAAAGGAAGTAGCTTTGACAACACCAAGAGAAAGTTGTGAGTTGGGGATGGAATACATGAGGTTTCCATTGAGGCTTAAAATAATTGCATCCCCAGATGGCCAATGATTTAGCAAGGACCAGCAAGACTGAGACACAACAATTCAATGTACAACGATGGCCGCTGGTGAGAATTCTAGGAACAGAGAATGTGATGATGCAGGTCTATCATAACAAAGAATATTGCAGACCATCTTAACCCTCAGTTCTACACACTGCAAGCAATAATGGTAAATGATATTGGCCCAGAACATGCCACCCAAAATTATTGGAAAGGATTGAAACAACATCTCCTGATTCTACCCTCAAATTCGGTCATGAACAAAGAATATAAGCGAACCTAGCTGAAACGTCTATGTTAGACTAATGTTCTGAGTTGAGTTCTAAGTAATGTCTAAATTCTGCTGATAGGCCATAATGCTAAAAGACAAACTACAGGGTGCTTCCTTGTTGAACAAATAATAATTGGACTAGCTGCCATATCAGCCAAATACATTCTATAACAGCTGGAGCCATTTTTGTTTCCAGATGTCGGCCTAATTTTTTTTCCCATTATCTAGTTTAGAGCAAAATGCACTTTATCCTTGTGAGTGGTGTGGGGGGCTTGGGGAGGATTAAACCTGTAGTGCAAGAGTGTAGGTTAGGTGAAATTGGGATGAGGAATGAATGAGTTATTTACCTTCAGTAACGATATATCTGGTACAGACACAGTCTAGTCGCAGATTCCTTAACTTAGAATATCCCTCAGGCACCAGTCTGGATCCGTCGATTTTTCAGCAGTACCTTGCTGCGCAGGGGGATGGTGTTGCATTGCTCTGCCCCGACGTTGTCCACAGATATGACATCTGTGGAGCCATACAAGTCCCTCCCGGTGCACTGACATCAGTTTCCTACTGTGAAACTTTTCCGTGCCAAAACGCAGAGCCACTACTAAAACTGTGAGTGTGGGAACAGAGTACCAAAAAAGATAAAAAGTCGTTGCAGCAACCATGAAAAGAAGAATAAAATGATGAGAAACATAAAACATATCAAAGAAAAACACTTCATACTGTAAGGGGCTGAGGGGAGAGAGCATAGTACCCGCCCCTAGAAACAGTGTCGCACAAGCGAAGAACCATACCCTCCTATGAGGCAAAACAGCAATGAAAATGAATGCTATGTTAAACGACAAGCAGTGTGCAACCACATGAACGTTATGGACAACAAGACTTTAACAACATGACTAATGGCAATTTACAACAATTCAAAAACAGAGAATGTGCAACCATACATACTAAATAGATACAAGACCAATTGACTGACTTGTAGCTTAGTCAAATAGATCCCAAACTAATGGAGAAAAGTATTCAGGGGGAGGAAGAAGGACATACCCAACTCGACACTGGAAGAACCAGGTAGCAAAAGCGTCGATGGATAAAAGAGCCCACCATCCAAGGCAAGAATGGGTGGAGAAGTAATAGGTAAAACAGAACAAGACATCCTGATCTAGGAAGGATGTGAAGTAGATAAACACGCATGATGACAAACCACTGGTAGAGAGACCAATGGGTAGTACCCCAATCTGAAAAGGTCCTCGCAGAGCGGGTGCGGGGAGGAGGTGTGGGCGTTAAAGAATCTGCGGCGGGACTGTCTCTCTACCAAATACATCATTACCGAAGGTAAGTAGCTCGTTCATCTGATAGAGGCAGCTAGCCGCAGATTCCTTAACTTAAAATATATACCAAAGCTATACCCCACTGGAGGAGGGTCTGCAACTGAACCCCACTAAGTTCCAAAGGGAATTAATCCATCAATAAAGATTGACTAACACAGGTGGAGACAGCAACTGCAAGCGTGGCTGACACTAGACCCCTAAAGCTCTGAAAAGGAGCATGAACAAGGAAAGGCAATGGCACCACAGTCCGTCAGAGGACAGCACAAGACTTCCACCGTCCAGGAAGGGATGAAGGGAAATCACAGAAACCAGAACGGCCAGTGCATAGTGGAGGAAAAGCCATAAGCTTCTGAAAGAAGTATTAGAAGCAGACCTGTGCGCGATATCTTATGGATCTGCAAAAAGTAAAAGTCCCAGAGGAAGGTCAATTTAGCATTACAGAGTCACAGCGTCCAAAATGAGCATGCACAATAGTGGATGCTAAGAGAGACCAGTGTAGAAACAGATATCACTCATGGAAAGATATACAAAACCATGACTACAGGAAGATACATGGATGCGGACAATAGAGATATACATATGTAGACAGTGTGGACTGTGGGAGTCACACCGCACACATGCAAAAGCCCAAGAAATGAAGCAGCAACAGCACACATGCGAAGACACTGAACGTATCACCAGGTAGTCATACTGACCAGCCATACACAACGGTACACTTGTCAAAGGATACCAACAGCAGCCAGACACAGAGGAAAGAGGAGAGAGAATGAATGAATCTAGGGGACAGAACCCAAGAGACTGCAACAGGGAAAAAACCCTGTACATGTACTGTCTCACAGGTAGTATACATATATGATATGTATACGTATACATACAAGCATAGATATGCCCATAAATATATATAAAGAAACACATCCAAATATATATATATTTCTTTTTTTTTTGGTGTGTGTTTTTTTCTTTTTTAAAGACAAGAGAAACTCGAAGGGCAAGCCCAAAAAAAACACAGCAGCCCGCACAATAGGCACTGATGTGAACCATAGCAGGACATAACACATGCAAAACATAGTAAGTACATACATATACATTCAAAAACATGTATGTATGTATATATATATATATATATATACACACACACACACATATATACAGACACTATAATTCACCACGAGCATCTCAAAACAGAGAGACGTCCAAGAAGAACGTCTGCAGAGTCCAGGAGCAGAGGGACTTGAGCACCTGCCTGGCAAGAGCAGAGGGAAGACCAGGGACATAAGGGTTTCCCAACATTAGAGATTGAAAAGAAAACAATACCAAAAACATTAGAACGCATCCAACGCTGTGGCGCAGGATGGACCAGCAGGCACCCAGTGTCTGTGAACGTACCCAGTGTGGACCCACATACCGTGCCAGAACTGAAAACGGATAGAAACTGTACCAGAAGTGGAACAGAAATACATGCCCACAAGAGCTACTGGCTGACGGTTGAGACCGCTAACAACGGAGGGCGGAAACACAGTGAACACTGAAGAGACGGCCCAGTCAAACAATGAAGAGGTAAACACGCCGGGACCAGCCTGTCATGGTGTAACCCCGACAATACTCTGGAGAAGCCTGCATCCTCAGAGGCAGGAGAGAAATACATACCAACAGTAACAGACAAGGATGGAAGCCTCAAGAGAGAGCTACGCCACCATGTAGTTTCAAAGAGACTACGTTACCCGTCTGGGTCATACCAGAGGAGAAGTCCCACAACAGGAAGGAGAGCACACAGCATGAAGGCCCCCGCCCCCACCCCCACCCCCACCCCGGAAGAGCACTTCCCAAGGTAAGGTAGAATGGCTATACAATAACCAACGAATACCCCACATAGGGTAAGTCACCTCCCTATAAAAGCAAGGGAGCACCTCTTGAGACTAGCTCTTAGGCAGAGGAGACAAAAATAAGGGCATAAACAGCTGTGTAGCTGTACCGTCCGTGTGGGAATACCATGAACCAAGAGAAAAGCAGTGGCAATACTGCAACCAAGAACGCAACAATGGTCTTAAAACAAAGTAAATTACGGGAAGCTAGACACAAGATGCTGGGCCGCGTGACTGTCAAAAAGATGGTCCCCATCAAAGGGCAATTCTCATAGACACTCCTGAACATTTTCAGGAAAACTGCCATCACGCAGCCAGGCATGGCGACGCAGAGCGACTGACCTGGCCACAGCCCGACCCGCCGAGTCAGTGGTGTCCATGGCTGATTGAATAGAAAATATGGCCAACTCACGGCCATCTTGGAGTATTTGAGTCCGGTCAGCCTGAAGGCCTTCCGGAAGAGAGGGAAGGAGGCGCTCAACTGAGTCCCAGAGTGTGAAAGTCACCCGTGCAAATATGCAGGACGTGTTCAAGGACCAAAGGCCTGAGTGCGTGGACGCAAACAATTGTCTACCACATGTCTCCTACCAACAAGACTCCCTAGTAGGTGGGAGTAGCAGAGGAGATGCAAACAGCAGCAAAGCTGAGGCTGCCTGGACAACTGGCCCTAAGCCCTAGGGTGTAGGGACTGACAGACAAGGTCATCTGGAGCTGCGCAATGACAATGTGTGATAGCACGGTCCACTGTGTCCCCCGAGGAGGGTCTCGCCCAGGTCCCCAGAAGAATGTTGTACAATGACACGACATATGGCAGCAAGGGCTCAACATATGCGTTGACCTGGTGGAGCAGATCCAACAAGGGATCGGAAGGAAGAGAGACAGAGGGAGGCTGGAACTGTAAAATGTCCGCAGCTTTGTGAACAACTCGAGCAAACACTGCACTAACCTCCGTGGCCATTCTAGGTGAGGACAGCAGATTATAATTAGGGGACGGTTGCAGGCTAACACGTCCACCAAGAGCCAAAGGCTCCGGAGCCCGAGGATGCCCAAGGGCCTGTAGATGCCCCGGGAAAAAACCAGCTCCGGGGTCGAACGATGTCGACATCCACCGCGATGGGAGACTGCGGTGGGGGACAGTGTCAACTAGGGGACAAGTCCCCTGCTGCGGCGCAGCAGACGCCATTGCAGGGAGCCCCACAGGACTGTGCCATGATGCTGTAGGTGGACTACAACCCGACGTTTTAATGGGAAGCCCCACCGGGCTGACATCGCAGCGACCCCGGAACCGGAGTCAGGGTACTCAATTGGTATGGAGTGTGAACCCGTGGGCGAGCTCCCAATCTGAGTCCCTACCACCTCTGTGGGGCCCGAAAGCGGGCCAGGGAGAGGTGTCAACCCAAAGATGGCCTGCAAAGCCTGGAAATAGGCTTCCATATGGGTCCTAGATGCCCCAACGCCCGGAAATGGAGGGTAGGCGGGGTCGACTTCTGTGGCCCAGTGTCCGGTAAAGACCAGTAGCGGCAGCCACCAAAGTCACCACCACTATAGGCCAACTGCCGTTGTGACTTCTTCTTATGCTTACCTGAGGAAGGCGAGCGACGTCCTCGGGAATGACTCCAAGACCTGCCTCGTACCAGATTCCCAGCTCGAGACAGAGACCAACGACGCTCGGACTCCGAACGGGACATCCGGGCGGACAACAATTTCATCTGACGTTCCTGTAAGGACTTCTGCTTCAGCTTCCGACAGGCGTCGCACTCCACGGACCGATTTGAAGCCCGAAGGCTACTGTTCCCGGACGTGAAAATGCATTAGTAAGGCCTAAAACTAAACAGGCCAGAGGAACCACTTCTCCTGGATCCGTGCTGTAGGCGCAGAAAAGAAGTAAACTTACGTCAGCGCGCCGGGAGGGACTTATATGGCTCCACTGACGTCATACCCATGGACGACGTCATGGAGAACCATGTGATACCGTCCCCCGGCGTGCAGAGGATCTGCTGAAGGATCTCTGAATCCAGACTGGCGCCTGGGGGATATTGTAAATTAAGGAATCTGCGGATAGATGTCTCTATCAGATACTTATTTAATCATCTGCACAACATACTACAAAAATAAAACTATGAAAACTCAGAGGTTGAAGAATGGGACAGTCTCCATATGTACCTTAAACAAAATCTAGGCCAATGGTTACATGAAATGGGTGTTACACCCCAAATCCCTTAGAGAGGTGCCCGAGTGGAATGTGAACAGTGTAAGGGACACAATTAAAGAAGGGGTAGTAACAAAATGGTTACTTACCAGTAGGAGTAGTTTTGCAACATGAAGAGTTTTCTGGATTCACATGCTGTGCATTATACCGCCATCTAGTGGTTGGGTCCAGAATTATTTAGGTTTCTTTTTTTTCGTGGGCGTGGTCTACCACCATTTGGTGTTATGTCCATTCCTTGTGTGACATCAGAAGGCATCCCGAAAGTTCCTGTGTATGCTAGCCATCGTTGTATTATATTTTCTTCTCCTTTCTTTCACAAATAAGGGTATTGCTTTACTTTTTTTGTTTTAAATTCCTTCTCTTTTTTTTACGTGATCTTTGCTCCCACCTGTTGGCTTTCCTCATCTCTGGGGAGGTGGTTGGGTCGCAAGTGAATCCAGAAAACTCTTGAAGCTGCAAAACTACTCCTACTGGTAAGTAACCATTTTGTTTGCAGCATAAATCCTTTTCTGGATTCACAAGCTGTGCATTCGATTTATGTAGCTTTTTTTCTTCCTTGGGATAGTTGGGGTGAAATATGGAAGACTTTGTGAACAGGTGTACTTTTTGTCCCACTGGAGCTTCCTTTGTCATCTGTATATCCACACAATAATGCTTGGTAAAGGTGTGTGGATTTGCACATGGTAGCAGATGGACATATAGTGTCTTTTGGCACAATGGCCATAAAGGCTAGGGTAGCTCCTTTTTTCCATGTTGAGTGAGCTCTTGGCCAGGAGTGTAATGTTTTCCCCACTGAGGAATAGCATGCCTGAATTGCATCTACATTGTCACCTTTGTCACAGGCGCAGCCTTGTTGGACTTAAGAGTAAGAGACAAACAATTGATTCCCTTTACAGAATTGTTTTGTCTCCTGTAGATAGTATAGTAAGGTTCTTCTTACATCCAGGGTATGAAGGATTCTTTCTACCTGTGTTTGTGGGTCTTTGAAGACAACTGCCAGCTGAATGCTTTGAATCATGTGGAATTTGCTTACTATCTTAGATAGGAACTGAGGAGTGGTCCATAAGACAATGTTGTCCTAGTGGATTTGCATGTATGGTTCCTCAGTAGTTAATGCTTGTAGTTTCCTTACTCTCCGTAGAGATGTTATAGCAATTAGGAATGCAGTCTTTGTTGTGATATACCAGAGTTCTGATTGGTGCATGAGTTTGAACGGTTCTGTCATCAGCTGTGTTAGAACTGTGTTTAAGCACGACATAGGGACTGGAGCCTTCCTTGGGGGTGCAATTCTTTTGGGACCTTCTAGAAACCTTTTGATGGCTGGTGATGTGAAAAAACTTTTACATGATACTCTCCTGGTGAGAGCTACAATCGCTGCCAAGTGCACCTTGAGGCTTGAGCAGTTGATTTTACGGTCTAGCAAGTGGGTAAGATGTATTAGCACTGATTCTACTGCCCTCCTCAATAAGTATGGCCACCAACAATGAGACGACATAGAGGAAATAATGAACAAACTCCCAGAGGAGAAGAAAAGAGCAAAATCAACTGTCATAATGCTACATAAAGTAGGGAAAACTGCAGAAAATTGTTAATCTTAAAGGCCAATCTCTCTTTTGAACACTGAAATAAAGATCCTAGTGAAAAGTTTGGCGAATCATCTACTTTCTTTGTTACCCAGTTCAATAATCCAGGATGAGTCTTGCTTTATACCACAAAGGTCCATAAGATTAACCTTTAGACATCTCCACAACTGTACTGATCATGCAAAGACAACAGACAAACTGCTCTCAAAATGGTCAATAGATGCTGAGAAAGTGTCTTGATGCCAGTGAATTGCGCTTCCTGTTCATGGCTCTAAAACCGATAGGCATATAGTCATCCACTGCTGTGGCTAGAGTAAACGGGCAGCTGACTGAGAAGTTTGTCTTGAGGAGAATCTATTGAGGTGTCCCACTTCTTTTCACCTTAGCTATAAAGCGATTGTTGAGATCACCAGCAAATCAGAGCCCCCAAATGCTTCATCCTAACTGGGCACATTGAAAGTAGTACTACCTGCTCCAACGAAATCTTCGCCATCAGGAAAAAATAAACCTCTCTGGAAGCAAGCTACACCAGAATCATTCCCTCATAATACCTCTAGATCCTGCTCTCCCTCTTTTTCAGCGGCAAGATCTCAAGCATCTACAACATCTTCGAGCCCCAACCGGATACCTCTACCCTTGCAGCTGCCTTACCCATCACTGCCAATGCCCAGAGGACCACTCTGCCCTCCTAGCCCACCCTCACCATTTAAGAAACTGCAGCGTCCATGTGCAGCAAACACTCCAGAGCAACCATCGCACCACTACCCTTATCACATATTCTTTAAAGGACTGGATGACATCAGTTCACCCCATTCCTGATTGACCCAAACAAATCAGCCACCTTCCCAGATGCCTGGAAACAACCCACAGTTCTCCCTATCCTCAGGGAACCCTAAAACAATAGCTAACTACCAGCCCATCTTCCTTCTACCCTTTCCAGTGAAAGTCATGGAGAAGGTCATGAACAAATATCTAGCCTGCACCTCATTGACAACAGCCTCCTCAACACAACCCATTCCAGCTTCAGATCCAACCACAGCACTGAAACCACGCTCATCACAGCCACAGGTGACATCCGACTGAACAAGGACAGAGGAGACATAGTTACCCTCATCATTCTGGATCTATCTACCGCCTTTTATACGGTCTTCCACCCCATCAAGTTTCAACAACTACACGATTCCAGCATTCAGTGACCAGTGGGTAGCTGGATCTGCTCTTTCCTAACCAGCTGCACCCAGTCAGTCAGCCTGACTCCTTTCACCTGCAAAACTCATCTGTGGAGGAACCTCGATCAGTCTCAGGTTGTTCAATGCCTACATGGCCCCAATCGCCAGCATCATTCACACCCACAGAATCATTGTTCAATCCTACACAGACAACATCTAGCTCATCCTCTTTTACAATAATAAAACATCGAACATCCGAACTAACTTCTCTGACTGCATGTTCGAAGTCTCCCGATGGATGAATAACTACCGCCTTAAGCTCAACTCAGACAAGATGGACGTAGTCATCTTTGGTAAATATACCTTGTTATGGAACTCCACATGGTGGTCTGATGAATTTGGACCCACATCCATTCCAACCACCCATGTGAAGACCCTGAGAATAATAGTTGACAACGAGCTTGCTATGACAGACCAAGTGGACCCAGTCTCTGCCTCCTGTTTCCACACATTCAAGATTTTCAAGTGGCTTCCATTCAACACATGCAGAACCATCATCCAGGCTGTCATTACCAGTAAGTTGGACTATGGCAACAAACTCTAGGTAGGAATCAATGCACAACTGACCAGAACACTCCGGGTCAAAGAATTCAGCTGCCAGACTCCCCGCACACCTACATCAACCCACACCTCAAATACCTCCACTTGCTCCTCATCCACAAACAGGCCCTCTTCAAACTGACAATTTCTTTCTTTTGTATAAAAGAAGGAGAACATGCCTATATCCTATTACAGAACATTGTGAAATTATACTCACTTTTTCTGGATCCAAACCTAGCTCTTTCATTACTGCTAAAGATGCTGCTGCATAAGCTTCATTAATTTCGTACAAATCCACACCTTCTAGTGTCCATCCTGCCTTTTCAACCTTTAGATGAACAAAAGAAAAGACTTACGGACATCTGAATAATGTACTGAACACAAGTCAAGTCGCAGATGAATGGAGCCTGCCTAACAGAAATATAATAAAAAACGCACTTACTGCTTTTCGTATGGCTGGGATTGGCCCTACTCCCATTACAGAGGGATCTATGCCTGCTTGAGCCCAGGACACAATTCGAGCCAATGGGGCAAGCCCTCTACTGTTAGCTTCAGATTTCCGCATTAAAATAACAGCTGCTGCACCATCATTGATGCCTGTAAAACATGAAGTCGTACAAGCACATCATGAACACAATATCAAGCAAGCTCATCAAGTTTAACTTTCTCTACATCCAACTTTAGTTAAATGCAAAGTTCAAATCATTAGACAAAAGAATTTTGTGAAAAGATACAAAACAAGAAACAAAAGCATTCATGCAGAGCTAAAGGAAGGAAGTATGATATGCAATTTACATCAGACTATGGATTCTTGGCTTCAACCTTGCACTGCAGACATGCAGAGCCAGGTACGCATTTGTAAATATTATATCTAAGCATTAAAACATTTAGATTGCATTTACAGATGACCTACTGATTGCCCTAGATTGTTCAAATTGATCCATAATGATGGCTGAGGGTTAGGGGGCAGTTTGTGAGGTGAGCTTCAAGTGCTGAACTACTAATTTTAAACCAGATTATAGGAGTAGACATTGCTTTGCTTAATCTCAGGATTCCTGTGAGGAAGATACCCAATTCCTTCATAAATCACAAATTCTGGGCGACAAACTCTGAACCCTCCTCTATCCCCCTCATGTAAAGCTGGAATGAGATATTTTAATTTGACTAGCACAAGTGAACACCTAGGCCCAGGGATATGTGCACCTTGTCCTGGAAAATAATATAAACAGTTATCTTACTACTTTGGGGGCACCCAGATTTACATAGCATTTCTGAAGTTTAAGTACTATTTTCCATACTGTAAGGTCTCCGGAATGGTGTTCAAGTGTGTCTGGCATGACTGAGAAAGTCCTGCCTTCCAGTATAACTCCTCCTGTAGTAGGTATCCAAAGGACATTAATACAGGTGGAGCTCAATATTCTACCAGGTATATTGTGAAATAAGTTATAATCAGAAGAAAAACTGAGGAGGCAGTATACGTCATGCACAAAGACTTAAAAAGGAGGAGGGCAGCTATGTTTTGCACTCACTGGAGCCAGTGAACAGATTGCTACAGTCTGTCCATGTAAAGGCTTTTCAGTATATCAAATGTGGGTAGACGAATAATTCTAATAAAAGATGGAAGCGGGGCACCAAAGTGCTAGGCTGCAAGAATGTTGCCCTTGGCAGATGCTCTGAAGGCTGAACGGGATATCCATCATAAATCTGGCGCTCACAGTGCCCATCAAAACGTGCAACCTGCAGACTTAGAGACCTGGTGGATGGGCTAGCTGTAGCTGGCATTTCTCCATCCAGTGGGCCTCCTGAATAATGTAACCGCCAAAACCAGCCTAAAGAGTAAACAAGCACGAAGCGTGTGGTGGCTGTGAGAAATCGGCCCTGTGAAACATTGTTGTGACTGCAGGAGGTACTGGAGGCATTGAATCCTCTCGTCAGCCTCCAATTCTACTGATCTGCGGGTGAGAGGGGAGCAGCGCAGCCCCCCTGATGGGGAAGGCAGAAGGACAAGAGGACTGAGAAGGCACCTGGAAGTAGGGCTGATCAGCTGAGCTGTGGCAATCCCCGTCCCGTGGATCTGCTCGTGCCTCCCCCACCACACCCCGGTCATGAATTACTTTGCAGCTGTGGTGTGTGAATGGGGCCCCTTGAATAGCGGTAGGGTCAGACTGGTGTGTACCTCTAGTGACTTACTTTGTGGTACGTTTCCCAATCATGGGAGTGATGGGTCTCCGCCAGGAAGCCATACTGCCATGTTAGCGGACAATATGCTGCCAAGAGGAATCTGCCATGGGCTCGATTGCAGGAGGAGATAATTATCCAGGTGCGTGCTTCACTTGTGACAATGGCGCATATATGAAGTTTTGAACGACAATTGATGAAGGGTTCTCTACTCTACCTGGCCAGCTAACTGATTGCTTGCTAAGCAATTGATCACATCACTTAGACACAACACTGTGTCCCAGTTGTGTCAACACTAGAAATGTACTTATTACACACAGCTATGAGTGGAACCTCGGTGGCATGCCTGCCCATTCCCTCCACTCAATATTGACACCTAATCCCAGCCAAATGCTTGGCGGGCGGGGGTGGGGGAGAGAATCAGTAGAGTAGTCTCTGTACAGCTTATTATCCATAATTAACCAGTTTGATTATGATCAACTCCAAAACTGACACAGTGGTCCGAATGAACGAACACAAGGACAAACAGGATGATCAGATTGAACACCTAGACATCGTGTGTCAGATATGGAGGACAATGCTATCATCTGCAACAAAAATCTTTTGATAATGGAAAAAGGCATTATAGATAATCAAAGCCAAGAATGAAGATCCGAAGGCTAGATAACATTGCAAAAATCTACGCATTCTGGGGGTTTCAGTGTCCACAGATATGGAATCTTCCCATGAAATGCTAAGCAACATGTCTTTAAGAAAGGAGTTGATCTCCATGTTTTCGGTAGAGCGTGCACATAGGTCCGTGACCTTTAAAGGGGGCTCCTGCTCAACCAATCATCACTTGCCTACTGAACCTCAATGGCTGAGATAAAATCCTCCAGCTGGCCAGGCAAGAAGGGTAAATGAAGGCAATACGATTTCCATATACCCTGACTTCACTCTTGTGGTGCATGCAATTAGAAAAGAGTTTATTTCATCAAATGCATCCCGATGAACGCAAGAAAACAATACACCCTGCTGTACCCAGCAAAGTTCCTTATTAACTTTAAGAAGGAAAAAAAAAACACATCTCCATAGATAGGAAGCATGCTGCCAAATTCTGTCACAAACATATCAGAAACCCGCCAGATCGCAGAAATGAAAGAGCAAGCAGTCCTCTAATTGCCTCAGTAATGTACAAATAACTGTCCTGTATTTACTAAGTACTGATGACCTGTAACCCCACTACTGTTTAGTATTATATTCCTTTACTCCACTATGTTTATCTGATAAGCCCAAGCATTCCCACAGTTGTTGAGTCAGATTGTGTCACAAGCTACTGCATCCAGATGTTGTTTCCCCAGCTCAAGTGAGTTCACTTAAAAGTGCTGTTAGAGTGCTCAATAATCTTCCATCATCACATCATTATAAAATGGTACTCCGTACTTTCTTATTCCTCTGCCGCATTCCCTCTCTTGAGAGGGGAGTTGGCCCTGAATCTTGGCTGCCAGTGGGATATCTTTAACTGGAGTTGTATGAAGTACCCTAATATTGGGTTTGAGCCTCTTCATAAAACGCTAGTAAGTGTGGAGCCAGTTCCTCTGCATATGTTTTGTAGAATGCGGTTGTTAAACACTCCACAGAGAATGGCACGTCCAGATATTTCCTGTGCCCACGTCCCAGCAAAGCAACTCCTGGGAATCCAGGAAGGGCAGAAGGCCCTCATGCCGTGAGCGATGTGCGGCCGTATACAATTTGGCGGAAAACTTGTCTAGGATTTCTTTTGCCCCTCTAATCACTTGTGAACTATCTCCCTGAATATCACTGACATATGCAGTGGAGCGAGGGGCACGAAGCATTGTTGCAAGTGTCCTCCTCAGCCTGTCCCCCTCCCTGTACCTTCTGGCTTGTGTGTGCTTGCGCAGAAATGTCACCTCTCGTTGCGTCTCCTCCTCAAATTCCAGCAGTCATTCTTTTAACTGAGCTATGAGAGTGGGGTCGTCAGTGGTGTAAAATTGCGTCTCAAGGTCCTTGATGTTTGGCTCTAGGGATGCCAATGTGCCCCTTATGGCCTTCAGTACCCCGGCTTGGCGTGCTATATATTTACCCCTTATTACCCCCTTAAAGCCCTCCCATAATGAGGCATGAGTTGCGACTGATCCAACATTTAGAATAAAATAATCAACTATATCCCCCTTATTTCCTCTTTAGAGGCCTCATCCAATAGGGCAGTAGGGGAAAGTCGCCAGCGGAACATTTTACTGGGCGAATTGGGCAGAGTACGGTGTAATAGGCTGGGAGCATGGTCAGACAAAGATCTGGGGAGGTGTGTATTATCACATGTCCAAGTCGCCACATTCCGTGACACCAACCAATAATCTAACCTAGACCAGGCCTTGTGGTACTCGGAAATGCATGTGCCTTCCTTCACGTGCTGATGGCTGTGATGCCATATATCAATCAGATTGCCGTCTGATGTAACAGCTTTTTTTCTTCTTCAAAACATAATTTTATTGTTGACATCCAATATAATACAAGGGCCTCACATGGCACCCAGTGGAAAGAGACATTGTAGCAAATATATGCATCAACCTTTCCAACAATAATAAAGGATTGGTTCCACAAAAAATATACTGAAAGAAAAGCTAAGAACAGGAAAGGAAGGGGTCGAGTCTGGCCGAGCTGGCGACTTCCTGGACGCTTGGTTCAAGTCCTGGATGCCGGCGACAAGCCTGTCAACCTGGTTCGTCATGGAGAGGGCGCACCGGTCGCTGGCGGCCAGGCCTCCAGTGGGGGCCCCCCCGCGCCCCTTTATTCATCGGATCCTCAACTTCAGGGACAGAGACGCTATCCTTCGTGAGGCACGGGCGAGCGGCCCCTTGACTTTTAATAACCACACCATTATGATCTACCCGGACTACACCCAAGAGGTCCAAGAACAACGCCGCTCCTACACGGAAGTGAAGCAAAAGCTGCGCTCCCTGGGCCTCCAATACCAGCTCCAATTCCCGGCTCGCCTGCACATCATTTTCCAGGGCAAGACACTGTTCTTTGACACTTCCAGGGCAGCGTGGGTCTGGCTCACCGAGGAAAAACCAGTGTGCCGGTCCAGAGGGGTATCGCCCAGTAGTGTGCCCCGGGGCCCGGCTGCGGTTGGGTCCCAACGCTCACGGCGCAAGAAGCGCACGCACTCCCGACGACGTCGTGGTGCGCCAGGGGCCAGGACCAGGTCCACAAGCCTATTTGACAGCAAAAAAAGAGACTCCTCTGCCTCGTCTGGGACATCGTCTCTGGTGGTCGGGGGGTCTCGGCGCCGTCTGTCGCCTCAGCCGGATGGGTCTCCGACCCCCCTCCAAGCACCTATTGACCTGTCAGACCTTTCCCGCAGCCCTGCTATGTGACTTTAGCTTTGTTTTCTCCATCCACAGGGGGGGGGGGGGGGGGGCGGCGACCCTGCCCGGTGATGGGGGCGGGGGGCTCCGCAACCTTAAGTTTCCTATAGAAACCTAGGACAAGACACTGTAATCCGTAATTCTGGAGGGGTCCACCACGCTCTTTGTACCCGAGCACCCACGCTTGGGGTCTTGTACATGTTGGTTCAGTTAGGGCGACAGATGCTTCCGTTCCTGAAGTGTAGGGTGGGGGGTTGGGTATTCGTTGCTTGTTCCTCCTTGGGAGGCTGTTTTGTTTGGTTTGGGTTTGTTTTCCAATCAGCCGTTCATGCAGCACTACACCACGTGTTCTTGCGCTACCCCATGCAGACACTGCCACGCACTCCGCCGTCGTCCGTTTGCCCCCGCCGTCCGCTGGCTCTCCCTAGCGTGAGACCCGTTCCAGGGTGCCTTCCTGGCGTCCCTGGGCCGCGTCGCTCCAGGCGCGTTCCGCTCCCGCTGCCGTCATGGAAGACCTAATCCCTAAGGCCCAGATGCGCATCCTGTCCTGGAATGTGAACGGCTTGTTGGATAAGCTCAAGCGCCGCCGTCCTCAAATATGCCCAGCGCGCAGAGGTAGACGTGCTCCTGCTTCAGGAAACCCACCTGCTTGGCGAGAAATGCCCCTTTCTGGCGCGCTATGGGTACGACCGGGTCTGGCACTCCGGGTTCTCGCGAGGCTCACGGGGGGTTGCTATCTTGCTGCGCCGCTCTCTCCCTTTTGTTCTATCCCGAGTGCTCCAGGACCCTCACGGCATGGGGATTGCCGTCAGCGGCACGCTTGAGGGTCGGCCGCTCAGCTTCCTGTCGCTTTACGCGCCGCCCTCCTGCCTGTCACAGGCTTTAGCTCAGGTCGCCTCTTGGCTGGCGACTCTCCCTTCGGGCGCTCTTGTTCTGGGGGGGGGACCTCAATGCTGTCTCGGCCCCACAGCTAGACTCCTCGGGTCCGGTTTCAGACTCCCACGCCGCACGGGCGAGGCTGTTGGCGGGCTGGGTGGAGGCTCAGGGCCTATGCGACGCGTGGCGGACCTGGCACCCGCGCACTCGGCAATATACTCACACTTCGGCCGCCCACCACACCCATGCTCGCATTGACGCGATTTTTGTCCCCCCCGCCGACTGTGTAGGCGTCCAGGACACCCACATCCTCCCCAGGGGGTTATCCGACCACTCTCCAGTCCTCCTTTGCCTGGGCCCCCCGCCCCGTGGGGCCCGCCAGATGTGGCGTTTCAACGCATGGTTCCTCCAGGATAAGACACTCCGTAAGGAGGTGGGGTCCGCCTTGGCGCATTACTATGGCGATAATGACGGGTCGGTCTCCTCGGCGGGCACCCTCTGGGAGGCCTGTAAGGCCACCGTTAGGGGGGCCACCAAGGCCATGTGGTACGGCACCGCCGTAAGCAATTGCAGCAACTCACTGCCTGTGAGGCCCGGGCGCTGCGCTTGGAACAGTCTCTCTCTGAAACTGACGATCCTGCCGGGTCTCGGCAGCTGCGGCTTTTGCGTGAGGAGATTCGTCAACGGTCGCTTGATGCGGCCAAGCTCCTCTGGCAGTCCTCGCTGGTGAGGGTGTACGGGTGGGGCGATAAGAACGGTGCGCTGCTGCACCGGTTGGCCACTTACCCCAGGACTGCACGTATCATTCCGGCGGTGACCGGCTCCGATGGCGTGCTCCACTCTTCCTTCGTGGCAATCGCGGAAGCCTTCGCTCAGTACTATACGCAACTATATCGGGCCCGGGCGCCGGACCTTTCCCTGGCCTCTCTGCTCGCCTCGAGCAACCTACGCCTTCCCCCACTTCGATCGGAGGACTGGGAGAGTCTGGAGGCGCCCATTTCTCTCGATGAGATTGGAGATGCGATAGGGCGCACGTCCTCGGGGAAGACCCCGGGACCGGATGGCTTCCCCCAAGAGTTTTATGCCACCTACAAGGAGCACCTGGTCCCGCGGCTGAAGGATCTCTTTGCCGAAGCGGTCAAAAAAGGCTCCTTCCCTCCAGAGGCTGATATTGCCACTATTGTGGTTCTGCCCAAGTCTGCGCCGCCGCCTAGTGACAGGTCGGCTTATCGGCCGATCTACCTCATTAACACGGACATCAAGCTTTATGCAGCAGTCCTGGCCCAGCGGCTCCGACCCTTTTTGTCATGTTTGGTACACCCGGACCAATGCGGCTTTATGCCGGACCGAGGCACCCGCCACTGCCTCCGGCGCCTACATGTGGCCTTGGCTCACCGCCATCGCTTACCTCCTTATCTCACCCTCCTGCTTGCTGATTTTGAGAAAGCTTTCGACTCGGTTGGGTGGGCCTACTTGTTTGATGTCCTGACCCACATGGGTTTCGGCCCCAAGTTTGTTACAATGGTGCGGGTCCTCTACGCGCGCCCCCGTGCCAGAGTGTTGGTTAACGGGGCGCTGTCGCGGCCATTTCGGATCGGCCGAGGGACGCGGCAGGGGTGCCCGCTATCGCCCCTTCTCTTCGCGCTTGCGATGGAGCCCTTGGCCGTCCTGATCAGAGCGGACCCTCTCCTTCAGGACTGGGAGTCGCCGGGCCTGGAGGCGGACAAAATCGCCCTCTATGCAGACGATGTCCTGCTGTACCTTGGGGATCCGGCGCGCTCGGGCCCGCGCGCACTCCACATCCTGGGCCGCTTTGGTCACACATCTGGCCTCCACCTCAACCCACGGAAATCGGTCCTTGTGCCTCTCCACCCCTCCCGGGAATGCTTTGACTGGCAAGACGCTATTCCCCTCCGCCGGTTGTCCTTCAAATACCTGGGCATCTGGGTCTCCCTTCTCCCAGAATTGAGCTGGGCACTTAACGTGACCCCCCTGGTCAAGAAAGCCAAGGTGGACCTGGCACGATGGCACTCACTCCCGCTCAATCCGCTGGGGAGGGTGGCCCTATACAAAATGATGATTCTCCCCCGGTTCCTTTACGTGTTGCAGAACACTCCCGTGTCTTTCCCGAGGCCGTGGTTCTGCGAGCTGGACGGGATGGCAACCAGATTTCTCTGGGGTGGTGGGAGACCGCGGTTGGCCCTCTCGACATGTCGCCTGCCCACCTTTGATGGGGGGCTCGGCATGACTGATCTCTACCTCTATTATCTCGCTACCCGCCTTCTGGTCGTCCATGATTGGTTTGGGGGGGATGGTCCGACCCGGCTTATAGAGTGGAATTGGAGGACCTGGGGTTCTCCTGTATCCAGGACCGTCTGTACGGCGCCCCCGTCCCTGCCTCCTGCCCAGATGTCACCAAAGCGATCTTCATGGCCTGGCGGGCGGCGCTTCGCCACACCCGGTGGACCGGGAAACTGGCTCGTGCCACCCCCCTTTGGCACGGCAAATGAGTAGAGGCTCTACTCAGAACCTACCTTTCACCCCTGGCAGCAGCCCGGAACCGCGAACCCAGCCCACTCTGCACCCGCCAAGCCTGGCCGGTGCCGGAGTGAACTAAACCCACGAGGACGACCCCACGGCGACTGTGACCCCGAGTCCGGCACCCAAGGACCCCCCTCGACTATCCTGAAGAAGCTTGCAGCCTCAGAACAGAGTGCCACCCCAACCGCGATCAACAAGAGGGTAAGATTTCCGACGTCAAAAGGCACCCCTGCACCCGGCGCCCCACGGCCCTCTGTGCCCAATCCCGGGGTACCTACCTATCCTCCAACTATCCAACTTACCCCTCGAAATGGTGGTGGCACCCGAAGAGTCCTCGTCCCCGAGCCTGCAGTCTTTTTCCAAACCGGAGATTTCCCATAGAAATCAATTGAGCGCCCGACGGCTCAAAAGCACCCTGCAGCCAGCTGCCCGAGTGGCCCTGGCAATGAAAACTCTACTCTAACCCACTTCCCCACTTGCCCTGAGTAAGTGACCAGGAGCCCAGCTCCCCCAGCCGCGTGGCTTGCCCGACAGCAGCCACCAACCCAGGCCCTCCCTATCCCTCATAGGATAACATTGGGCCTAACTCTCTCTGCACCCGGCCGTCCTGAAACCGCTGAGGGTGAACTGACTGTACCTACCTGACACTGGGGGACCCCTGAGTCTAGGCCCAGAACTTCAACTCTGCCAGTCGAGTACTTACCCTTAAACCGCTAACTTCATTTTCCTCATAGGGTAACATTGACTGGCTTTTTCTTGGAAATTCTTCTAAGTGTGAACTTTTCAAAACTCAAAATATTCACCAAAAATCAGCCGAGTACCAAAAACGAATTTACTCACCTGCTCTTAGGTGAGCTCCCAGTGCTGGATCTTGGTTCCCAGCACTGACTCTGAAAAGTACCCACAACTATACTTACCTTTAACTCCTTTTTCTTCCATAGGAAACCATTGACTGCTTTTCTGTGAAATTTCTTCTAAGTGTTGATTTCTGCAATTTCTAAATATTCCTCAAAAATCGTATAACATCTGAAAACGTAATTACTTACCTGTTTTGGATAAATGTCCCAGTACTGAGTCCAGACACCCAGTACTGGATTACAAAAGTAACGATAACCTACTGTACCTGTAACCTACATTTCCTTCCATAGGGAATCATTGATTGTTTGCTCTGAAATATTTTCTAAGTGCTCACTTTTGAAATAGCTAAATATTAGTTAAAAATCATTACAGTACCAAAGTCGACTTTTAACAGCTGATTCTGAGAACTGACCCAGGACTGGATCTAGGATCCAAGCCTGGAATTACAAAAGTAATCTACAAAGTAATCTGTTGCATATAATCTGAATTATCATTGAGCTCAATGTATTGTGTTTAGAAATAGAGTTGCCTACTGCAACTATTTGTAAACTGTTTACTAAAAAGTCAATTGCATATACAAAAGTATTTTTATGAAACATCTCCTGTCGAGAAAGTATATTTTAATTCCAAGTGTTGGTTCTAAAATAAAACAAGCATATATTTTTTATATACAAACCATTGGCCTAGAGTTCAGTCATTGAGTGTGTGGGACCATTTGCTGACTGAGTGTGTACAACAAATGCTTTACACGTCCTCTGATACTGCCTTACTGCTCGACCAGGCTACCACTTTGGAGAGTAAGGTTATATCTAACTTTAACCTCTGTTAAACCCTTGGGGTCTGTGGACTCTGTACAACCTGTACCTATTAAGGAACAGTATATACAGAGCCACTTTCTCACAATAGTGAGATATGGACGGGGCAAAGGCATGTCGAAACTGGAGGTAGCGATAAAATTGTGTGCGGGACATATCGTATTCTGCTTGTATGTCTATAAAAGACTTGAGTACAGCCACATACAACTGCCCTCACCGTATCTATCCCAATGGCCTCCCAGTCCCGGAAGCCGGACAGGTGCATCAACTGTGGTAATTGTCCATTATTCCACAATGGAGTTTTCTTAGTGAGTCTCCCACACCAGCCCATCTGTCGGAGCGCCGCCTTCCAAATCTTAAAAATTATGAATGTGGCGGGTGGTAGCTCAGGAAGCAGTGCCACTGTAATGTAACAGCTTTTAATGTGGCACTTGCGTTAGGATGAAGGGAGCAGGACTGCTCCCTCCTGGCCATCGCATTATCTTAAATCGCATTAAAATCCCAACCCCAGATGATATTATCGCATCTTGTTGCTTTTATTTTAGCCCATATGTTTTGGAAGAAAGCAGGGATGTCTGCATTAGGCCCGTAAACTGCCACCAGCACCACTCGGACCCCACTCAGGAAACCAAGTAAAATAATCTATCTGCCCTCTGGATCTAGGTGGGATTCACACTCCCTTCGGGCTAGACCCTGTCGCATTAGCAATGCCACCCCTCGTGAATAGTTTGAATATATGGACGAGTAGGCGTGTCCCCAGTGCCTGTGCTGTTGCTTAGTGGAGGGTGTGTTATTCAAGTGCGCCTCTTGCAAGAGGCGCACATCAATATTATGCCTAAATAGGTAGGAGTGAACCTAATCTGGTCTTTCTATGGTCGTTCAGACCGCGGATTTTCCAGTTTAAGAAACTTAAACTCTACATACCTTGACTATTGCTGCCAGATGTATTACCTTGTCGTGGACCCGCCAAGCCTCACAACTCCCAGTGACCAGTTGGTGCGAGGGTTTGACATATTTGACAAGCAACCTACCCCTACTGTATTTTGAAGACCATGTGGATGCAGACTGAGATTCCCATGTATGGTTCCTTGTGCTGTGTATCAATAAGCTGGCTAAAAACAAAACATTAAACAACCCCCCACCCTCTACCCACTCCAACCCCCCAAGCGGGTTGTGGTGAACCCTCCCCCTTCAACATCTACAAACAACAACGAGTCGTTCCCCGTTGGAGCAAAAACAAAAGTCGGGAGCTCTCCCTGGGGAGGGGGGTGGGGGGGGGGTCGCAATGACGCCGACATACACCCCCATCGAAAGCAGGGTGGCCAAGAAAACTGCAGAGTGCCAAAACTATACAGTGTGTATTGTGTGAAATACCAGTCCTCTGTGGCCGCTGCTCAAGGAGACTCAAGGCTGCGACCGCTGCTCAGCATTGGAACCCTGACGTGACCCAACTAGGTTTAAAACAGGCATAAATACAATTGCAAGCATATAAGTACTGAACACCAATTAATCATTATCACTCAGTCTATCGGCAGGTGTGTCCCTGGCGTGCGGGCCATGTGTATGCTTCTTCCCACCAACATGTTTAGCAAATTTCAATGCGGATTTGGCGTCCGTGAAAAACTGTGCCGTGCCCTCGCGTGTCACCTTAAGCTTAGCGGGATACAACAGAGTAGGGAATCTTAGCTTGAAGCGGAATGCGTTTTGCGGGCAGGAACTCCCGGCGCACCGCCTGCACCACCAGTGTAAAATCTGGGTAAAATTAGATGTTATTCCCTTTATGGGTTATAGCCCCTTGCTCTCTTGCAAGCCGCAGGATAAGCTCGCAATCCTGGTAATTCAAGATTCGAGCCAGGTAGGGTCTGGGTGTGGCTCCGACCGGAGGTTTGGAGCCTAGGACACGGTGTGCCCGCTCCACCGCGAACAGGTCAGGGTCAAAGGGTTCATGCAGCAGATTGGGGATATAAACCTCCATTTTAGATATGGCAGTCGTCTCCGGAATCCCCGTGATCATCCGGTTGTTGTGGCTGGATCTTGCTTCCAAGTCCTCATTCTTTGCCCTGATCAGCCGTAGTACTTTGTCCATGTGCAGGAGTTGCTCTTTAGTTTCAACCTGAAACACGTGAAAGTCTGATTTGTGATTCTCGAGCACATACAGTCTTGTTTTGTGGGTTCCCACCTGTTTTTTTTACTACGTCAAGCTGAGTGGTTAGCACATCCAACTTAGTGTCTATGGTACGAAGGCTTGACCGCATCTCTAGCATTAAGGTGCATAGGTCCTCTCCACGATCCTCTGTCTGCAACTTGGGCGGGTGTTCAGAGCTACCCTCCGGGTCGGACTCAGTGAGTCTGGCCTCACTCGTGTTGTCGAAGGTCAACTTCGGCTGTTTAGCATCCTGCTTACCCATGGCGGCAGGCTTGTGTGAACTGCCGAGGCGCTGCACAAGTGATTTATAGCAACTCTAGTGAACCGCTCCTGAATGGCAATGCTCACACCCTGCTCCAGCACCCACACAGCCACAGCCGGATGATATGATGGTGCCGGCGTCCCTCGTATGTGTGGGGGGGGGTAATAGACGCTGGTTAATTGTGGGCCGGTCAGAGTCCCCTGCGGTGCGTGCACACTGACTGCCTGGTGTCAATGCTGGCCTTTAGTACCAAGACAGCTTTCACTTTGTGCTCCACACCTCAAGGCTGACATCCAATTGCATAGACAGCCCCCCCAGGGGCAAATGCACCAGGCCAAGAACCTGCCTGGTCTGGACCACCACTGCGTGTCCTGCTAGGGTGGTCCTCACTGCGTCACAGAGGGGACCAACAGAGCGCAGCAACAACCAGGGGATCATAACAAGCCTCCAGGCACAGAGGGACCCCACAGCACCATAGATCCAGCGCCCGGGCCCTCCAATCCGCAAGTCTCAGAGCATCCGATTTAAAGATGGCACCTCGCCCTCTGTTCAGAGGTACTCCCGCCGCTCTGCATGGGGATCCCCAGCTTCTGACGAGGCCCAGGAGGAGTCCGGTGCACACCACGCTGTGGAGGCGGATCTCCGCAGAGCCGTAGAACCCCAGGAGGAGTCTCCCGGTCCACACACAGGTAAGTGCTCAGTGTGGCAAGGGTGGAGCAGCTGTCCTGCTACCTCAGGGCTCCGGTTCAAAGGCGCTCGTCGCAGCGATGGCGGCTCGGCTGACCCTCTACTCCGGGGCACCAGCTTAACTTTTTACAGAGGGACAGAGTCAGCCCCCAGCCCCACAATACCTCTCAAGGGGCCAGGCATCAGAATTTCACAGGTCTTAAGTCGCCGCTCTCCAGGCCAGGGGACCTGGTGATTACAACTAGGCTGTCAGCTGTCAGGGCTCACCCACCACCACGGGGGCGGATAGCAGCCACAGCAGCCGGCTCCCACAAAGCGTAGACACTCAGGCAGTGCCCAGAGGCACTTCACAAGCCGCGATGGCCCTCCATATGTGCGGATTGCAACAGGATCATATCTCGGCCGGCGGAGCGCACTTAGCAAGAGCCATCTTGCAGCGCGGCAAACCACGACCCCCCACACTCCCAAGACCTTCGTCCCAAAGCCTGCAGTGTCTTACCAAACCAGAGGTTCTCCATTGCAAACAACAGGGTGTCCGATGTCGAAACAGCACTCTGCACCCGGCCGCCCTAGTGCTGCTGAGGGTGCACCTTTGGTTCTGCTTTGTTTCCCCCTTTGCCCTGAGCTAAAGTCCAGGAGCTTTGCTCCCACAGCCAAGTGGCCTGCTAGTCAGCAGCCACCAACCGGAGGCCCCCTATCCCCCATTGGATAACATTGGACCTCAGCACTCTGCACCCGGCCGCCCTAGTGCCGCTGAGGGTGTAACTAGAGTGTATCCTTGACCCTGGGGGACCCCCGAGTCTAACCCCAGAACCTCAACTCCCACTACCAAATACTTACCTCAAAACCGATAACACTATTTTCCTCCATAGGATAACAATGACTGTTTTTCTGTGAAAAGTTTATTAGTGTGGAGTTTGAGAAACTAAAGAAATTCTTTAAAATTGCGTAATCTAACAAAAAAGATTTTACTTACCTGGTTTCAGGAAATGTCCCAGAGTAGTATCTAGGTATACTACTCTGTGTAAATCTAGTAATCTCAAAAGTTACTTATCTGCTATTTTACTAAAAAGCCTATTCAAGTCTATGTACTGCATTTATTAAGTATTGCATTTCTCAGCATCCATACTGTAAATCAAACCAAAGTGAATATACAATTATCATTCAAACTGTATTTCAATTGCATTACTACTGTAAAGTATTTATTGCTTACCTGTCCCAGTCTTGCTTGGTTCTAGAAAATAAAATAACTAAAAGAATATTTTTAAAACAATTGGTCTGAAGTTCAGACTTTGAGAGTGTGAATTCATTTGCTGACTGAGTGTGTACAGCAAATGTTTAACACTGTCCTCTCATACTGCCTTACTGCTCGACCACACTACCACAAATAGAGAGTAAGGTTCTATCTAACTTTACCTCTGCTTACCTTTGGGGTTCCACTGGACTCGGTGCACACTATGCCTCACTTTGGTATAGTATATACAGAGCCAACTTCCTACATTGGTGGATCAGCGGTGGGATATACAACTTTGCATTTGTTGGACTACTTGGTTACCACCTGATCACACGACAGAACTCTTAAATTGTCTTTAGAATTCAGATTTTTCAAATTGGCTTTTTTTTTGCAAAATTACTGAGTCTTGTTAGGGCCTTGGTTAGGTCCCTTTAGAATTTTAGAAAATAAAAAGTCGCTGTAGCTACGGTTAGAAGTTTTTTTTTTTTAACAAGGTCTCAAATTAAGAACCCAGCTGTTAGTGAAAATAACCATAATGACAGAGAACCAGGTTGAGGAGCTTGACCTCACCCTTTATCTTCACTTGTCTTTCAAGGAGAAAAGGTCCCTATGTAAACTTAAAAACATAGCCATGGGTCCCCATTCCACCAAACAAAAGCTCCTGGAGCTGTTGGCTGGGTATGCTAAGAACCACCCATGTGAAAATGGTGAAGACCAGTCAGGAAGTAGAGGAAGGGGATGACAAGGCAGATCAACCCCTTCAATTCCTAGGGAGGAAAGGGTCCAAGTACCCCTGACTCCAAGAGTAAACCTCTCAGTGCCTAGATCTCACACAGGTGGATCAGGTACCAATGAGGACATTGAGGACAGCCTCAATAAGGACAGCCTTTTGGGAGAGCGCTAGGTGGCGCACCGCAAGATGGCCGCACTTACGTGAGGCTCCCGATGCTCGACCCCTCGCATCCGGACTGATCCGTGCTCCGCTGGCCTAGCAGCGCCCCAGAGGTCCCTATCTGCTGCGGGACTGGGGCACTACACTCGGTGTCATTTTGGACCGTTTCTTTGCTCCCTGGCCCGAGTTCTGCCGACGGTCGCTGAGCGGCCGCAGGGGACGCAGCTGGCTGTGTCTGCGGCCGGCGCTGGGGACTACGCGAGGCCGCGGCGCCCAAGGGAGGCACGGGCCGTGTGGCTGGCGGCGACCGATCCTACAGTGCGGGACCCGCGGAGGAAGGTCCCGGTCCCACCTGGAGCTGCCGAATCCTGATCCCGGACTGGAGGGGTGCATGCGGTGCCCGCGGGACACCTGAGACCTGCGGGGACCCAGAGACACTGCTGATCTGCGAAGAAAGGCGCGCACTGGCGCGAGCGGCCTCGTGGGGCCAGGCCTGGATTCCTTCCTTGTGGCGGCCGTGAACTGGCACAGACTGCGCCCAGGCGGAGACCTTGAGGAGGGCCCACGACAGGTACCGGCATAGGTGGTTGGCGGCGGGGCCCATCGCCACACGAGGATCCCTGCGCTCCCTTCCCCCGTCGCCACCTGTGGGAGTCGGCCTCTGCGGGGCGGAGAGGGCCCCTATTTCCTTCCCCCTCCTTGGGGGGGTTTGGCTGAATCTCGTGAGGGGGAGCGCCGCCGGAGTGAGCCTGGGGGCCCGCTGTGGGGGCTTGATTGGACACGGGCCCTGCATCTGAGACACCACCCCTGCCCCTCGAATCCGCACCGGCCGGCTGTTGGGACATTGAGACGGTGAACCACGCAGCGCCTGGGTGCCGACTCGCGCGCCCCGAGGGCAGTCATGGGCAAGGACAGGGGTGCCAAGTCGGCAGCCGCGCCCCACCAGACCAGGATTGATCGCTTCACGACCTCTGAGCCCCCGGGGGCTGGAGGGGAGGCGGCGCCGACTCCCGGCACGGACCTTGCCGCCATTTTGCAGGCCATCACCGCCTCCCGCACGTCCTTGGAGGGGATGGTCGGGGAGGTGAAGGTGGACGTGGCGCTCCTCCGACAGGATCTTCGCAATGCCACGGCCCGCATCACCGAGACGGAGTCCCGCATTTCGACCGCGGAGGACGACATCCGGCAGCTCCAGGATCAGGTCCGGGAGCTCACGACCCACTCCAAGGAACTGCATCGGCGGGCAGAGGATGCCGAAAACCGGGCCCGCCGCAACAACCTCCGCCTGGTGGGCTTTCCGGAGGGAGTGGAATCTGGCCGCACCGATGACTTTCTTGAGAAATGGTTTAAGTCCTGGATGCCAGCGGCCAGCCTGTCCACCTGGTTCGTGGTGGAAAGAGCGCACCGGTCGCTGGCCGCCAAGCCTCCGGTGGGGGCCCCACCGCGCCCCTTCATCCTGCGGATCCTCAACTTCAGGGACAGGGATGCTATCCTGAAGGAGGCGCGGGCACAGTCTCCTTTGTCCTTTAATAACCATACCATCATGGTTTTCCCCGACTACACCCGGGAGGTTCAAGAGCAACGCCGATCATACCTGGAGGTGAAACGTAAGATGCGCTCCTTGGGTCTTCGATACCAACTTCAATTCCCGGCCCGCCTCCGTGTGGTCTTCCAGGATAAAACCTTGTTTTTCGATACTCCTCGAGCGGCCTGGACTTGGCTCACTGAGGAGCGACCCCTGCGCCAATCCGGGCGAGCGTCCCCGGCCCGGAGGCCTACGGACCTGGACACAACCAGGCCTCCTCGCCCACGCCGTGGAAGACGCACACAGTCCCGGCGGCCCAGGGGGGGGTTGTCGGCGGGGCATCGGTCCATGAGCGGGTCGGGCAGGATGCCGAGGGACTCGTCTGCCTCATCCGGGACATCTTCTCAGGCGGCTGGGGGCCTCCGGAGCCGGTCGCCGCGCCCACCGGACCAGTCCCCGACCCCCCTCATCGCGCCTGTGGACCTTTCTGATCTCTCCCGCAGCCCGGTCATTTGACTTGGGGTGGTCTTCTATCTTGGCAGCAGCTCTGGTGGCCCGGTCCCGCGGCTGGGGCCGCCGCCATGGTCCTGGACTCAGCGGACTTCCGCTCATGAATAGTAGTCTGGGCCGGAACACTTGCATCCGTACTTCTGGAGGGGTCCACCACGCTCTTGACACCCGAGCGTTCGCTTGGGGCTTTTGTAATAGTTGTTGAAGTTAGGGCGACAGATGCTTCAGTTCTCGAAGTGTAGGGTGGGGGGTTGGGGGTTATGGGGTGGGTTTTGTTGGCTGTTTTGTTGGATATTCCTCCGAGGGGGGGTGGTCCTTTTCGTTCATGTCTGGTCTTCCCTGGGTGCGCCGCATCGCAGCTTCCCGCAAGCGTTACTGCAAAGCCCCGCGCTTGCCCACACACACGGCCTGTTGCTGCCCGCTCCCGTCCTGGCGCCCCTTGGCTTCCTCCCACGGGCGTCATTGCAGCGCTCCGCGCTGGCTCCTGCCCACGGTCTACTGCCGCTCGCTCCCGGCCGGGCACCCCTGGTTCCCTGTTGCCTGCCCCCAGCCTTCCCCGCGGGTCCTGGGCGATCCTCCTTTCCTCCCTGCGCGTCAATGCGACATGATGTCCTCCCGAGGCCCCTGGGGTGGCTCCGTCCCTGCAGTGTCCCGATGCACCCGTTGTATCCATGGCTGACGTAACCCCTAGGGCACAGCTGCACGTCCTGTCCTGGAATGTGAACGGCCTGCTGGATAGGCTTAAGCGCACGGCGGTCCTTAAGTATGCTCAGCGCGTTGGGGCCGACGTCCTCCTCCTTCAAGAGACCCATCTCCTCGGGGAAAAATGTCCTTTCTTGGCGCGCTATGGCTACGACCGGGTGTGGCACTCGGGGTTCTCCCGTGGTTCCCGCGGGGTGGCGGTCCTGCTGCGCCGTTCCTTCCCCTTTGTCCTTCAGAGGGTGGCCCGCGCGCCCCTGGGTATCGGGATTGCCATTTGTGGTACGCTGGAGGGTCGCCCGGTCAGCTTCCTCTCACTCTATGTGCCTCCCTCGGGACTGTCGCAGGCTTTATCCCACGCCGCCTCGTTGTTAGAATCTCTCCCCGTGGGCGCTGTCGTGCTTGGGGGCGACTTCAATGCGGTCTTGGCCCCACAGCTGGATTCGTCGGGACCGATTTCGGACTCCCGCACTGCGCGAGCGAGACAGCTGGCGGGTTGGGCGGAGGCCCAGGGCCTTTGCGACGCCTGGAGGCTTTGGCATCCTCACGACCGTCAATACACCCACACTTCAGCCGCTCACCACTCTCACGCTCGTATTGATATGATTTTTGTCCCCCCCACCGAGTGCGGAAGCGTCCAGGATGTCCGCATCCTTCCCAGGGGCATCTCGGACCACTCACCAGTCCTCCTGGGTCTGGGCCCCCCGCCTCACATGGCCAGGCCGGTGTGGAGGTTCAACGCCTGGTTCCTCCAGGACAAGACAGTGCGCGAGGCGGTTGGCACTGAACTCGCTCATTACTATGGTGCCAATGAGGGTTCTGTCTCGTCGGCAGGCACCCTTTGGGAGGCCTGCAAGGCAACCATCAGGGGGGCGGCCAAGGCACAGGTGGTGCGGCACCGCCAGACACAGCTGCAGCAGCTCACTGCTTGCGAGGCCCGGGCGTTGCGGCTGGAGCGGTCGCTCTCCGAGCATGACGACCCGGCGGTGGACCGACAGTTGCGGCTCCTTCGTCAGGAGATTTGTCAGCGGTCCCTTGAGGCGGCCAAGCTTCTTTGGCAGTCCTCGGTGGCGAGGGTGTACGGCTGGGGTGACAAGAACGGCGCACTGTTGCACCGCCTGGCCACTTACCCCAGGGCATCGCGCATCATTCCGGCGATTGCCGACTCTTCGGGGGTGCTCCAGTCCTCCGCCGTGGCGATGTCAGAGGCATTTGCCCAATTCTATTCCCAGCTCTACCGAGCGCGTGCGCCGGACCTTTCTCTGGACGCCCTGCTCGCGGCCGGGAGCACCTGCCTGGCCAGGCTTCGGCCGGACGAAATGGAGGGCCTGGAGGCGCCCATCTCCGTCGAGGAGATCGGGGAGGCTATCGGGCGTACGTCAACGGGGAAGACGCCGGGACCGGACGGTTTTCCCCAGGAATTCTTTGCGGCCTACAGGGACACCCTGGTCCCGCGGCTGAGAGCTCACTATGCGGAGGCGCTGGAGAAGGGTTCTTTCCCCTTGGAATCCGACCTGGCCACGATTGTGGTTTTGCCCAAATCCACGCCGCCGCCCACTGATAGAGCGGCCTACCGCCCAATTTCACTCATCAACACTGATGTGAAACTCTACGCGGCGGTCCTGGCCCAACGACTTAAGCCCATGTTGTCCACCTTGGTCCACCCGGATCAATGTGGCTTCATGCCCGCTCGGGGCACGCGCCACTGTCTGCGCCGTCTCCATGTGGCTCTGGCCCATCACCATCGACTGACCCCGTACCTCGCTCTACTCCTCGTTGACTTCGAAAAGGCTTTCGATTCGGTGGGGTGGACCTATCTCTTCGACGTCCTGTCCCACATGGGCTTTGGCCCCCGGTTCATGGGGATGGTGCGAGTCCTCTATGCCCGGCCCCGTGCCAGGGTGCTGGTCAATGGTGCGTTGTCAAGGCCCTTCCGGATTGGCCGGGGGACGAGGCAGGGTTGCCCATTGTCGCCCCTTCTCTTCGCTCTGGCGATGGAACCTCTGGCTGCCTTGATTAGATCTGATCCCCTCCTTCGGGGGTGGGAATGGCCCAGGCTGGCAGCCGACAAAATCGCCCTCTATGCGGACGATGTCCTACTCTACCTGGGGGACCCGGCGCGCTCCGGACCACGCGCACTATCCATTCTGCGCCGCTTCGGCCAGGCGTCGGGTCTCTCCCTCAACCCGCGGAAGTCGGTTCTGGTGCCGTTGCACCCCTCCAGGGAATGCTTTGACTGGCAGGAGACCATCCCTCTGCGTCGCTTATCATTTCAGTACCTGGGCATCTGGGTCTCCCTCCTCCCGGAGCTAAGTTGGGCGCTCAACGTCTCCCCCCTGGTCAAGAGAGCCAAGGTCGATCTGGCGCGGTGGCAGCAGCTGCCCCTCAACCCGCTGGGAAGGGTCGCTCTCTACAAAATGATGATCCTTCCCCGGTTTCTGTATGTTTTGCAAAACACCCCCCTCTCCTTTCCGCGCCCGTGGTTCCGCGAGCTCGACGGGATGGTGACGAGATTTCTCTGGGGCGAGGGGAGGCGACGGCTGGCTCTGTCGACGTGCCGCATTCCCACCTTTGACGGGGGCCTGGGCATGTCTGATCTCTACCTCTACTACATGGCCACCCGCCTCCTGGTCATTCACGACTGGTTTGGAGGGGGTTGGTCCGATCCGGCCTACAGGGTGGAACTTAACGGCTTGGGCTTCTCCGACATCCAAGACCGCCTGTACGGCGCCCCCATCCCTGCTTCTTGCCCGGACATCACCAGGGCTGTGTTCCTGTCCTGGAGAGCGGCGCTCCGCCTCACCCGATGGACGGGACGGTTGACACGGGTCACTCCCCTGTGGCACGGGACGTGGCTGCGGGAGGTCACAAAGCTGGAAGGCTTCAAATCATGGGATCTTATCGGCATTTCCCAGCTGGGGGACGTCTGGCGGGGAGGGCGGATGTGTTCCTTTTCGGAGCTGCAAGCGCGTTTTTCCCTTCACTCCTCCCAATTTTACCGGTACCTCCAGCTGCGCCACGCCATACGCACCTACACACCATTGGACGTCCGGCTGCCGGATCACAGCCCTCCGGAGGCTCAGGTCCTGCTGGGCAACCTGGGGAGGGGGGGCATTTCCAGGATCTACCGCTCCCTCATTAACTGCACCCCTACATCCCTCGCGGGTCTTAAGGAGCGCTGGGAGGGATGGGTGGGTCCCCTGGACGAGGCCGACTGGCGGGACGCCCTTATGGCCCCCCGCTTGGTGACGGCCTCCGCTAAGCTACGACTCATCCAAATTTACTATCTCCACGCGGCATACCTCACACCGGCTCGCCTTCACCGTGCGGGCCTCTCCGGGGATGCGGCCTGCTCCCGCTGTGGTTCCGACCCGGCAGACTTCCTGCATATGGTGTGGTCCTGCCCGGCCCTGGAGGGGTTCTGGAGAGGTATTGAGACCGAACTTACGGAGGTCCTGGGGTGGGAGGTGCCACATGATCCGAGACACTCGCTGCTGGGCATCACAGATGGCTTAGATGGCACGCGCTCAGAGCAGCTGTTTCTCATGACTGCCTTGATGGTGGCCAAGCGCGACATTGCTGCGGCGTGGAAGCAGCCGCTGCCGCCAAGTGTGGACAAGTGGGGCGCTGGGGTGGACTGGTGCGCGGCGCAGGAACGGACTCTCTATCGGGCACGAGGATGCCCCAAGAAATACCGAAAGGTTTGGGGGAAATGGCTAGGCAACATACCTTAATGGGGCGGTTCAGGGGCTGGGGGGAGGACTCTGGGGGCGGGGGGGAGCGGGGGGTGCTTCCTAATGTAGTGCTGTGTAGTACTGATTCGGAATACCAGACTGTTTTTGTTATTGTGCTGTTTAAAACAATAAAACTTGTTTATCAAAAAAAAAGGACAGCCTTTTAGTAAGGCTGACCAAAAGACTGGATCTAGAGACCAGGTTGCTGGCTCTAGAAAGAGAGAGAGCGCAGAGATGGGCCTAGCACCCATCAATGGAGGCAGCAATTTACTTAATAAGGATAAAGAGCAATCTTATGATCCTAAAATCTCCAAAGGGATTGTCCCTAAATATGAAGAGAGTGAGGATATCACAAAATGGTTCACAGCCTTTGAGAGGGCTTGTGAAATGAGAAACGTGAAGAAGTCACACCGGGGGGCACTCCTTTGGGAACTGTTCTCTGGTAACTGCAGAGACCGACTCCTAACACTTACAGGGGCAGATGCTGGGTCTTATGACCTCATGAAGAGAACTATGATTGGGGGATTTGGACTCACAACTGAAAAATACAGAATTAGATTCAAGGGGGCTAACAAGACCCAAAACCAATCCTGGATTGACTTTGTAGACTACTCAGTTAAAACACTAGATGGTTGGTTAACTGGACACAATGTGCATGATTTCAATGGAGTTTACAATTTGATTATGAAAGAACATATTTTAAGTAATTGCACTGATGAAAATCAGCATTTGGCAGACCTGTCTAATTTCTCCCCAAGAATTGGGAAAGAAGGCAGACCAATGGGTCAAGACAAGGGTGACGAAAACAACCACTGGGGGTGACCAAAAGAAAGGAGTTACAAAACCTCCCCAGGGGAGAGGTGTTGAGAATCCCCAAGATAAAAAGCCTGAGTCTTCTAAAGGGCCCCAAAAACCTGCACAGGAGGGTGAGTCCCAAAACTCTTCCCAGTCCAATAATAGGTACAGGGGAAAGAACTTTGATCTTTTAAAGGCCTGGTGTAACAACTGTAGAAAGTTGGGACACATAACTGGAGATGCTGCTTGCCCAAACAAGAAGGCCCCTAGTCCTACTACAGCTACTCCTGGGGTAGCAGGTCTCCAGATGGGATCAAAAGTGTGCCAAGAGCAAATCGGGTTGCACACTGAAGCAGTTCTAGTTTCAGAGGGGGAAGTTGAGTTGCCACTGTAGCTGTGTGGCCACCCAACTTAAAACAGTACTTAAAATACCCTTGGATTAATGGAACTACAATAGAAGTTCTGAGGGATACAGGTGTCAGTGTCACTATGGTGAGAGACACACTGGTTTCTCCAGAGCAATACTTCATTGGGCAAACTTACCCAGTCACCAATGCTGACAGTGTTACCACTAACCATGCAATGGCTATGTGTAGGAAAGTGGCTCTGTATATACTGTTCCCAAATAGGAACAGTGTGTACAGGGTCCACAGTCCCCAGAGGTTTGGTAGAGGCTAAAGTTAGATATAACCTTACTCTATAAAGTGGTAGCTTGGTCGAGCAGTAAGGCAGTATCAGAGGACATTGTAAAGCATTTGTTGTACACACTCAGTCAGCAAATGGTCTCACACACAAGAACTGAACTCTAAGCCAATGGTTTGTATATAAAAATATATGGTTGTTTTATTTTAGAACCAACAATAGGTATCAATATATACTTTCTCAGAATGAGATGTTTTAGTTAAATACTTTGCAATAGGCAATTGACTTTTGAATGCAATAGTTCCAGTTTGTTGCAATAGCCAACACAATTTCAAACACATTAATACATTGAGCTCAATGGGAATTTTAAGTTAAATGCAATTGGTTACTTTCAGGATTACTTTTCTAACTGCAGGACTGGATCCTAGATTCAGTCCGGGGTCAGTTCTTGGAAAAAAGTGAGTAAATACGTTTTAGTTACGGTTGTGATTTTTAAGCAATATTTGGGTATTTTAAAAGTTGACACAGAAACTTTTTCTAATCAAATTACCAATGATATCCTATGGGAGGAAATTCACTTAGCAAGTAAGTTGGGTTATGGTTACTTTTTCGGGTTCAGTGTTGGATCCTGGATCCAGCACTAGTATACCACCTGTAAACAGTTGATAGAATGCGTTTAGGTTATACAGGCGATTTGTAACGAATATTTGTACGTTTGCAAAATCGACACATAGAAGAAATTTCACAGAAAAACAGTCAATGGTTTCCTAAGGGAGAAAGTTCAAGTTACCGGTAAAGTATGTTCTCGTTATTTTTGTAATCCAGTGCTGGGCTCCTAGACTCAGTACTGGGACATCTATCCAAAACAGGTAAGTAATTACGTTTTTACAGTTGGTACGATTTTTAAAGATTTGTAGTTTGCAAAAATCGACACTTGGAAGAAATTTCACAGAAGAACAGTCAATGGTTTCCTATGGAAGAAAATTTAGTTAGCGGTAAGTATGGTTTGTAATTACTTTTCAGGGTCAGTACTGGGCACCAAGATCCAGCACTGGGATCTCTCCTAATAGCAGGTGAATATTTCAGTTTTCGTTACTCGGTTGATTTTAAGTGAATATTTTAAAGTTTAGAAACTCCACACTTTCAAATTTCAACTGAAACCAGTCAATGTTACCCTATGGAAGAAAAGTGAGTTATCGGCTTTTGGGTAAGTACTCGACTGGCAGAGTTAAGGTTCTGAACATAGACTCCGGGGTCTCCCAGGGTCAGGTAAGTACAGTTGTCACACCCTCAGCGGCACAGGGGCAGCCGGGTGCAGAGTGAGTTAGGCCCAATGTTATCCTAAGGAAGAAAGGGGGCCCTTGGTTGGTGGCTGCTGGCTAGCAGACCACGCGGCTGTGGGAGCTGGGCTCCTGGTCACTTGCTCAGGGCAAATGGGGAAGTAGGTAGGAGTAGAGGTTGCACAGCCAGGGGCACTCGGGCGGCTGGGTGTAGGGTGCTTTTAAGCCGTCGGGTGCTCAATGGATTGCAATGGAGAAGCTCAAGAACGAACAAAGGCTGCAAGCTCTGGGACGAAGATTCTTCAGGTGTGACCACCACTTCAAGAGGTAAGTTGGGTAGTTGGAGGATAGGTAGGTACCCAGGGGTTGGGCACAGGGGGCCGCAGGGCGCCAGGTGCAGGGGTGCCTTTTGGTGTTGGGAAATCTTACCCTCTGTTGATCGCAGTTGGGGGGTCCCTGGTTCTGAGGCTGCAGGCGTCATCAGGAGCGTTGAGGTGGGCCCTTGGGTGCCAGATTCGGGGTCGCAGTCGCCGGGGGGACATCCTCGTGGTCTTGGTCCACTCCAGCACAGGCCAGGCTTGGCGGGTGCAGAGTGTGCAGGGTTGGTGGTTCCTGGCTGATGCCAGGGGTCAGTTACTTGCTTTGAGCAGTGCCACTGCTCATGGTAGTCCCAGATGCTCAGAGTCACAAGGTAGCCAGGTCCTCCAGGGTTTGTGAAGTTGCTGGCCACGGGAGATGCCGGGATTTAGCAGGAGCAGGTTCGAGGGTCGCCAGGCCAGTAGGACTGGGGCCAAAGCAGTTGGTGTCTTCCTCTTTTTAGCAGCTGCACGGCAGGTCTTCTTTCTTCTTGATCTTCTTTGCTGTTTCGAAATCTAACGGAGGAAGGAAGGTTCAGGGTGCCCCTAAATACGAAATTTAGGGAAGTTTACAGGTAGGTATAGGGCAGGGACCACTGGGTCCCTGCCCTGGGGTGGGTACACCCCCTATTCGGTCACTCTCCTGTGGGAAGGGGGCAGTGGCCTAGTCCTGATTGGGCAGGGCTCCCCATCTTCAAGATGGCGAGAGCCCGGAGATGTGCTTCACCTCGCCTCCCCCACCTGAGGGGTGGGGTTGGCAGAGGCTGGCACACCCCATGTCCTTCCTTGGGGTTTCTGGACAGTCTTCCCGCCAGAGTGGGGGTTTAGAACCGGTAGGGGCCAGTTGCTGAGTACAGCCAGTGGCCTGGAGAAGGTCACGAATGCGGCATGCCTTTGAAGCTTCCCCTGCCCATCCTGGGGGAGGAGACCTAGCACCTCGCCCAGGATGTGCAATGTTGCAGGCCCAGGAGAGCGGATGGCTCTATACCCAGGGGCCCAGCAACATGTCTACTGTGTGGCAGCCTAGGCAGCCCCTCAGACCAGACGTGGATTGTAGGTTAGGTCAGGGGGCATCTCTAAGATACCCTCTGTCGTGCATTGTACATTAAATCCTGCACTGGCATCAGTGCGGGTTTAATGTGCTGAGAAGTTTGATACCAAACTTCTCAGTCTTCAGTGGAGCCATATACTCTTAAATGGCAGCACTGCACTTAAAGTGCCCGGGAATGGACCTGGGTACTGTAGGGGCACAGGGCTCATGCTCCTGTACCCACACCACTGGCATAGGGCACCCAGCTAGAGGGGTGGCTGATGTATGCCAGGGCAGTGTATGTTGTGGGCATGGCACACAGGGATGTGTGCCATGTCGACTCTGTTTTGTCCTATACCCAGACACTCAGCCAGCAAGGGCAGTGTGTTTGTGTCAGGGTACAGTGCCTCTAAGGGTGGCACATTAAGTGCTGCAGCCTTAGACGCCTTCCCTGGTCACAAGGCCCTGGGTACCTAGTGTACCAATTACAGGGGCTGACATGTGGCCAGGGTTTGCCAATTTGGGTGTTAGGTTTCAGCACAGTTTTTAGGGAAGGAACATAGGCCATGGGCACCTGATTGGCAGGAGTCTAGGGCACACTCAGTCAAAGTACATTCAGCAATTCAGCAAAAAGTGGGGGCATACCATGCAAGAAAGATGGCACTTTCTCACACAAGCCCCCCAAAAACGAAAGGTGATGAGACTAACCTTGCCCTATGAAGGAGTCCTCATTGTCTAAGTGAAAAAACCTGGAAAGTCCATCTGCGTTGGCATGGGCAGTCCCTGGTCTGTGTTCCACTTCAAAGTCCATTCCCTGTAGGGAGATGGACCACCTTTTGGATTTTCCCCTTTCATCTGCATTAGCCATCTGAGAGGTCTGTTGTCAGTTTGAACCAGGAAGTGAGTGCCAAACAAATATGGCCTCAACATCTTCAGGGACCAAACCACAGCAAAGGCCTCACTCTCAATGGCACTCCAACGCTGCTCTCTGGAGAGTAGCCTCCTGCATATAAAAGCAACAGGTTGGTCTTGGCCTTCATCATTGGTCTGGGATAGGACCGCTCCTATCCCTAGCTCAGAGGCATCAGTCTGCACTATGAACTGCTTGGCATAATCTGGAGCTTTTAGAATTGGTGCTGAGCACATTGCTTCTTTCAGGGTGTCAAAAGCCAGTTGACCTTCTTGGGCATCTTCTTGGAGGAGAGTTCTGTGAGGGGAGTCACAATGGACCCATATCCCTTCACAAACCTCCTGTCCAGTCAAGCCAAGGAATGCCCTGACTTGGGTCTGGGTTGTTGGAGCTACCCAGTCCAGGATGGCCTGGATCTTGGGTTGTAAGGGTTGTACCTGGCCTCCACCTACAAGATGCCCCATGTATACCACAGTGCCCTGCCCTATCTGGCATTTGGATGCCTTGATAGTGAGGCCTGCATTTTGCAGAGCCTCTAAAGCCGTCCCAAGGTGGATCAGGTGATCCTGCCAGGTGGAGCTAAAGACAGCAATATCATCAAGATAAGCTGCACTAAAGGACTCCAACCCAGCCAGGACATGGTTCACCAACCTCTGGAAGGTGTCAGGGGCATTCTTTAACCCAAAAGGCATCACAGTGAACTGATAATGCCCATCAGGTGTGGAGAATGCTGTTTTCTCTTTTGCTCCTGGGGCCACGCCAATCTGCCATTACCCTGCAGTTAAATCAAAGGTACTGAGGAATTGGTCTGCTCCCAATTTATCTATCAGTTCATCTGCTCTTGGAATAGGGTGAGCATCTGTCTTGGTGACAGAGTTGAGCCCTCTATAGTCCACACAAAACCTTATCTCTCTTTCCACCCTGTTGATGAGGTTTGGGGACCACAACCACTGGGCTAGACCAGGGGCTCTCAGAGGGTTCATTAACCCCTAACTCAAGCATCTTGCTGACTTCAGCTTTGATGCTTTCCTTGACTTGGTCTGACTGACGATAGATTTTGTTTTTGACAGGTGCACGGTCACCAGTGTCCACATCATGGGTACACCAGTTTGTCAGACCAGGGGTCAGAAAAAAGAGGCTAGCATATGGTTGCAAGACTTGCTTGCAGTCAGTCTGCGGTTGGGCAGAGAGGGTGTCTGAAAAGACTACACCATCTACTGACCCATCTTGTGGGCTGCAGGAGAGGAGATCAGGGAGAGGTCCACTCTCTGCTTCCTGTTCCTCATCAGTCATCATCATGTTGATGTCAGCCTTGTCATTGTAGAGTTTAAGGTGGTTCACATGGATAACCCTTTTGTGTGTCCTGCTAGTGCCCAGGTCAACTAAGTAGGTGACCTCACTCTTTTTTTCTAGGATAGGGTAAGGGCCACTCCATCCATCTTGGAGTGCCCTTGGTGCCACTGGCTCCAAGACCCACACCTGTTGCCCAGGTAGGTTGAAATTCAACCAGTGCAGCTTTTTGGTCATACCAGTGCTTCTGAAGCTCCTGGCTGGCCTTAAGATTCTTGGATGCTTTTTCCATGTACTCAGCCATTATGGACCTTAGGCCAAGCACATAGTCCACTATGTCTTGTTTGGGCGCTTGGAGAGGCCTCTCCCAGCCCTCCTTTACGAGACAAAGTGGTCCCCTCACAGGATGACCAAATAGAAGTTCAAATGGTGAGAAACCTACTCCATTCTGTGGCACTTCTCTGTAAGCGAAAAGCAGGCATGGAAACAGGACATCCCATCTCCTTTTGAGTTTTTCATGATCATGCCTTTCAATGTCTTGTTGAATCTCTGAACAAGGCCATTGGTTTGTGGATGGTAGGGTGTAGTAAACTTGTACTGCACACCACACTCATTACACATGTGTGTCAGGTAAGCAGACATGAAGTTGGAACCTCTGTCTGAAACCACCTCCTTAGGTAACCCTACCCTGGTGAAGACACCCAGGAGGGCCTTGGCTACTGCAGGAGCTGTAGTAGTCCTAAGTGGAATGGCTTCAGGGTACCTAGTAGCATGATCCACTACTACTAGAATGAATTTGTTCCCTGAGGCTGTGGGGGGTTCAAGTGGACCCACAATGTCCACACCTACCCTTTCAAAGGGCGCCCCCACCACTGGTAGTGGGATTAGGGGGGCCTTTGGGTGGCCACCTGTCTTGCCACTGGCTTGACAGGTAACACAAGAGCTGACAAACTCCTTTACCTTTTGGTGCATCTGGGGCCAGTAGAAGTGACTCACTAGCCTTTCCCAAGATTTGGTTTGCCCCAGATGCCCAGCTAGGGGGATGTCATGAGGCAAAGTTAGGAGGAACTCCCTGTACTTCTGTGGCACTACCACCCTCCTGGTGGTTCCAGGAGTGGGGACTCTTGCCTCAGCATACAGTAATCCCTCTTACCAATAAGCTCTGTGAGTACCACTCACATCTCCCTTTGCTTCTGAAACAGCTTGCTGCCTCAGGCTTTCAAGAGTGGGACAGTCTTACTGACCTTGGCACAGCTCTTCCCTAGAGGGTCGCCCTGGGTCCAAGAGTTCAACCTGGTAAGGGTCAAGCTCCATGGGCTCAGTTCCCTCAGGGGTATCCAATTCCTCTCCCTGTGCAGAGGGGTCCTGAGTGGTCTGCTGTACAGAAGCTGGTTCCCCAGTCTTCTAACCTTTTCTCTTGGTTGGTTGGGCCATTATTTCAGGCCCCAGACCTACTTTTTCACCCTTTCTCTTGCTCTGGTTTGCACAAACACCAATTCAGGGATGCCCAGCATGGCTGCATGGGCCTTTAGCTCAACCTCAGGCCAGGCTAAGGTTTCCAGATCACTTCCTAGCAGACATGCAGCTGGCAACTTTGGAGAGACCACTACCTGTTTCAGGCCACAGTAACCCCCCCCCCCCCCCAGCCTAATGTCACCATGGCCATGAGAGGACTAGTGGTGACACTGTCAGGATTGGTAAGTGGGTAAGTTTTCCCAATCAAATATTGCTCAGGGGAAACCAGTGTGTCTCTCATCATAGTAATACTAGCACCTGTATCCCTCAGAGCTTCTACCCTAGTTCCATTCACCCATGGGTATTGCAAATATTTCTTTAAGTTGGGTGGCCACACAGCTACAGTGGCAAACTCCACTTCCCCAGTGAGACTAGACTTGCCTCAGTGTGTCCCTAGATTTGCTCAGGGCACACTTCGGATCCCATCTGTAGACTTGCTGCCCCAGGAGTAGCTGTACTGGGTGCCTTAGGGGCCTTGTTGTGGGGCAAGATTTATCTACAGTTAGGTGTCCTGACCTCTTACAGTTATTACACCAGGCCTTTAAGGGATCAAAGTTCTTCCCCCTATAGGGTTGAGGCACATAGGGAGTAGTTCGGGACCCACCCCCCTGAACAGGTTTTTGGGGTCCTTTGGAAGACTCAGACTTCTTATATTGGGGATTCTCACCACCTTCCCCCTGGGGAGGTTTTGTGACCACCTTCTTCTGGTCACTCCCAGTGGCTGTCCTTGTCACCCTAGTCTTGACCCAGTGGTCTGCCTTCTTTCCCAATTCTGGGGGAGAAATTAGACCTAGGTCTACCAAATGCTGATGCAACTTTTCATTTGTGCAATTACTTAATATGTTCCTTCATGAACAAATTGTACAATCCAGTAAAATCATGCACACCATGTCCAGCTAACCAACCATCCAGTGTCTTTACTGAGAAGTCTATGAAGTCAATCCAGGACTGGGTCTGGGTTTTGTGAGCCCCCTGAAACCAATTCTATACTCCTCAGTAGTGAATCCAAATCCCTCAATCAGAGTCTTCCTCATGAGGTAATAGGACCCTGCATCTGGCCCAGAGAGGGTCAGAAGCCTGTCTCTGCAGTTACCAGAGACCAGTTCCCACACGAGTGCCCCCCCAGAGAGGTTTCTTTACTCTTATTTCACAAGCCCTCTCAAAGGCTGTGAACCATTTGGGGATGTCATCACCTTCCTCAAATTTAGGGACAATCCCTTTGGAGATTTTAGGATCGGAAGTTTCCTCCCTATCCTTATTTTTATTATTGCTGCAACCATTGATGGGTGCTAAACCCAGCTCTATCCTTTCTTTCTCTAGAGCCAGGAGCCTGGACTCTAGATCCAACCTTTTGGCCAGCTTTGCTAAAAAGCTGTCCTCTTCACTGGTGGGTCTCCCAGTGAACTCTCTGGTACCTGGTTCACCTGTGTGATCTCTAGGTTCCCAGATGCTGATTCTTGGATTGAAGGGTATGGGGGCCCTTTCCTCCCTAGGGATAACTGGAGGGGGGTCATTATCCTCCTCCTCCCGGTCATCATCTGACTGGTCATCACCATGTTCAGATGGGTGGTCCTTAGCATACTCAGCCAAGAGCTCCTGGAGCCCTAGTTTGGTTGGATGCAGGCCCATTGGTAAATTTTTAAGTTTGCATAGGGACCTCAATTCCTTGAAAGACAAATGTAAGTAAGGTGGGAGGTCGAGCTCCTACACCAGGTCCTGCGTGGCATTATTTTCACTAATAGCTGGGTTTCTTTGAGACATTCTAACCTGACAGTTCTAACCCTCCACTCCGACTATAGTGACTTATTTTTCTAAAATTCTAATGGGACTTAAGCAAGGCCCTGACAAGACTTTTAGTATTTTGCAAAAGACCAATCAGAATTCTAAAGGCAATTTTAAGAGTTCTGTTGTGTGATCAGATGGTAACCAAGTAGTCCAACAAATGCAAGTTTGTATCCCACCGCTGATCCCCCAATGTAGGAAAGTGGCTCTGTATATACTGTTCCCAAATAGGTATAGTGTGTACAGAGTCAACAGTCGCCAGTGGTTTGCCAGAGGCTATACATAGATATAACCTTACTCTCTAAAGTGGTAGCTTGGTCGAGCAGTAAGGCAGTATCAGAGGACAGTGTAAAGCATTTGTTGTACACACACAGTCAGCAAATGGTCTCGCACACTCACGAACTGAACTCTGGGCCAATGGTTTGTATATAAAAATATAGGGTTGTTTTATTTTAGAACCAACAATAGGTATCAAAATATACTTTCTCAGAATGAGATGCTTTAGTTAAATACTTTGCAATAGGCAATTGACTTTTGAATGCAATAGTTACACAATTTCGAACACAATAATATATTGAGCTCAATGGGAATTTTAAGTTAAATGTAAAAGATTACTTTCAGGATTACTTTTCTAACTCCAGGACTGGATCCTAGAGTCAGTCCTGGGACAGTTCTTGGAAACAAGTGAGTAAATATGTTTTAGTTACTGTTGTGATTTTTAAGCAAAATTTAGGTATTTTAAAAGTTGACACTTAGAAACTTTTTCTAATCAAATTACCAATGTTATCCTATGGGAGGAAATTCACTTAGCAGGTAAGTGGGGTTATGGTTACTTTTTCGGGTTCAGTGTTGGATCCTGGATCCAGTACTAGTATACCACCTGTAAGCAGTTGATAGAATGCGTTTAGGTTATACAGGCGATTTTTAATTAATATTTGTAAGTTTGCAAAATCGACTCTTAGAAGAAATTTCACAGAAAAACAGTCAATGGTTTCCTATGGGAGAAAGTTCAAGTTACGGGTAAAGTATGTTCTCATTACTTTTGTAATCCAGTGCTGGGCTCCTAGGCTCAGTACTGGGACATCTATCCAAAACAGGTAAGTAATTACGTTTTTACAGTTGCGTTTTTATTTTATCCTAAGGAAGGCAGGGGGCCCTTGGTTGGTGGCTGCTGGCTAGCAGACCACGCGGCTGTGGGAGCTGGGCTCCTGGTCACTTGCTCAGGGCAAATGGGAAAGTAGGTAGGAGTAGAGGTTGCACAGCAGGGAAAAATAAGGCAGCTGGGAGCAGTGTGATTTTGAGCCGTCGGGCACTCAATGGATTGCAATAGAGAAGCTCAAGAACGAACAAAGGCTGCAAGCTCGGGGACGAAGATTCTTCAGCTGCGACCACCACTTCGAGAGGTAAGTTGGGTAGTTGGAGGATAGATAGGTACCCAGGGGTTGGGCACAGGGGGCCGCAGGGCGCCAGGATGCCTTTTGGTGTCGGGAAATCTTACCCTCTGCTGATCGTGGTTGGGGGGGCCCTGGTTCTAAGGCTGCAGGCGTCGTCAGGAGCATGGAGGTGGGTCCTTGGGTGCCGCATTCGGGGTCACAGTCGCCGGGGGGACGTCCTTGTGGTCTTGGTCCACTCCAGCACAGGCCAGGCTTGGCGGGTGCAGAGTGTGCAGGGTTCGCGGATCCTGGCTGATGCCAGGGGTCAGTTACTTGCTTTGAGCAGTGCCACTGCTCGTGGGAGTCCCAGATGCTCAGAGTCACAAGGTAGCCAGGTCCTCCGGGGTTTGTGAGGTTGCTGGCCACGGGAGATGCCGGGATTTAGCAGGAGCGCAGGTTCGAGAGGCCGGTAGGGCTGGGGCCAAAGCAGTTGGTGTCTTCCTCTTGTTAGCAGCTGCACGGCAGGTCTTCTTTGTTCTTGATCTTATTTGCTGTTTCGGAATCTGGATCTAAGGAAGGAAGGTTCAGAGTGCCCCTAAATACTAAATTTAGGGGCGTTTACAGGTAGGGAAAGGGCAGGGACCACTGGGTCCCTGCCCAGGGGTGGGTACACCCCCTATCCTGCCACTCTCCTGTTGGAGGGGGGCAGTGGCCTAGTCCTGATTGGGCAGGGCTCCCCATCTTCAAGATGGCGAGAGCCCAGAGATGTGCTTCACCTTGCCCCCCCACCTGAGGGGTGGGGTTGGCAGAGGCTGGCACACCACCTGTCCTTCCTGAGGTTTCCGGCCAGTCTTCCCGCCAGAGTGGGAGTTTAGAACCAGTAGGGGCCAGTTGCTGAGTACAGCAAGTGGCCTGGAGAAGCTCACAAAGGCGGCATGCCTTTGAAGCTTCCCCTGCCCATCCTGGGGGAGGAGACCTAGCATCTCGCCCAGGATGTGCATTGTTGCAGGCCCAGGAGAGCGGATGGCTCTATACCCAGGGGTCCAGCATCAGGTCTGCTGTGTGGCAGCCTAGGCAGCCCCTCAGACCAGACGTGGATTGTAGGTTAGGTTCAGGGGGCATCTCTAAGATGCCCTCTGTCGTGCACTGTACATTAAATCCTGCACTGGCATCAGTGCAGGTTTAATGTTCTGAGAAGTTTGATACCAAACTTCTCAGTCTGCAGTGGAGCCATATACTCTTAAATGGCAGCACTGCACTTAAAGTGCCCAGGAATGGACCTGGGTACTGTAGGGGCACAGGACACAGGGCTCATGCTCCTATACCTACACCACTGGCATAGGGCACCCAGCTAGAGGGGTGGCTGATGTGTGCCAGGGCAGTGTATGTTGTGGGCATGGCACACAGGGATGTGTGCCATGTTAACTCTCTGTTTTGTCCTATACCCAGACACTCAGCTTGCAAGGGCAGTGTGTTTGTGTCAGGGTACAGGGCCTCTAAGGGTGGCACAATAAGTGCTGCAGCCCTTCGAGGCCTTCCCTTGTCACAAGGCCCTGGGTACCTAGTGTACCATTTACCAGGGGCTGACATGTGGCCAGGGTTTGCCAATTTGGGTTTTAGGTTTCAGCACAGTTTTCAGGGAAGGAACATAGGCCCTGGGCACCTGGCAGGAGCCCAGGGCACACTCAGACAAAGTACATTCAGCAAAAAGTAGGGGCATACCATGCAAGAAAGATGGCACTTTCTCACACTATGGTGACATTAGACGGGGGGAGGGTTACTGGCCTGAAACAGGTGGTGGTCTCTCCAAAGTAACCAGCTGCATGTCTGCTTGGCAATGACCTGGAAACCTCAGCATGGGCGGAGGTTGAACTGAAAACCCATGCAGCAATGCTGGATATCCCTGAATTGGTGTGTGTAAATCCAAGAGCACAGAGCAAGAGGCAGGGTGAAAAAGAAGTGTTAGAGCTTGAAAGTACAGCCCAACCTTCCACGAGAAAAGGAAAGAAGACTGGGAACCAGCTTCTGTACAGCAAAAGGATCAGGACCCCTCTCCTCAGCGAGAGGACTTGGACATAGGGAACTGAGCCCATGGAGCTTGACCCTTACCAGGTTGCACTCTTAGGCCCAGGGGGACCCTCTAGGGAAGAGCTTTGCCTTGGACAGTAGGACCATCCAACTCTTGAAAGCCTGAGGCAGCAAGTTGTTATACAGGAAAAGGGAGATGTCAGTGGTACCAACAGAGCATATTGGGACGAGGGACTACTGTACACGGAGGCCAGAGACCCCAAACCTGGAGCCACTAGGAGAGTGGTAGTGCCTCAGAAGTACAGGGAGTTTCTCCTAACTTTAGCTCATGACATTCCCCTAGCTGGACATCTGGGCCAAACCAAGATTTGGGAAAGGCTAGTTAGCCACTTTTACTGGCCCCAGATGCACCAAAAAGTAAAGGAGTTAGTCAGCTCCTGTGTCACCTGTCAGGCTCGTGGCAAGACAGGTGGCCCCTCAAAGGCCCCCCCGATACCACTACTTGTGGTGGGGGTTCCCTTTGAAAGGGAAGGTGTGGACATAGTTGGTCCGCTTGAACCTCCCACAGCATCAGGGAATAAATTCACTCTAGTGGTAGTGGATCATGCCACTAGGTACCCTGAGGCAATTGGACTACTACAGCTCCTGCAGTAGCCAAGGCCCTCATTGGTGTCTTCACCAGAGTAGGGTTTCCTAAGGAGGTGGTTTGAGACAGAGGTTCCAACTTCATGTCTGCTTACCTAAAATACATATGGAAAGAGTGTGGAGTGCTGTACAAGTTTACTTCACCCTATCACCCACAAATCAATAGCCTTGTTCACAGATTCAACAAGACATTGAAAGGCATGATTATGGGGCTCCCTGAAAAACTCAAAAGGAGATGGGATGTCCTTTTACCCTGCCTGTTTTTCGCTTACAGAGAAGCGCCACAGAAGGGAATAGGGTTTTCCCACCTTTGAACGTCTGTTTGGCCATTCTGTGAGGGGACCACTTTGTCTTGTAAAAGAGGCTTGGGAGAAGCCTCTCCAAGAACCCAAACAAGATATTGTGGACTATGAGCTTGGCCTAAGGTCCAGAATGGCTGAGTACATCGAAAAGGCATCCGAAAATTTTGAGGCCAGCCAGGAGCTTCAGAAGCACTGGTATGACCAAAAAGCAGCACTGGTTGAATTTCAAACTGGGCAAAAGGTGTGGGTTTTGGAGCCAGTGGCACCAAGGACTCTCCAGGACAGATGGCGTGGCCCTTACCCTATCCTAGAAAGAAAAGAAAAAAAGAGTGAGGTCACCTACTTGGTTGACCTGGGCACAAGCAGGACCCCCAAAAGGGTTATCCACGTGAACCGCCTGAAGCTCTACCATTACAGGGCTGACATCACCATGCTGATGGTGACTGATGAGGATCAGGAAGCAAAGAGTGAACCTCTCCCTGATCTCTTCTCATACAGCCCAAAAGATGGGTCAGTAGATGGAGTTGTCTTTTCAGACACCCTCTCTGCCCAACAGCAGACTGATTACAAGCAAGTCTTGCAGCAGTATGCTAAGCTCTTTTCCTTGACCCCATGTCAGACAAACTGGTGTAAACATGATGTGGACACTGGTGACAGTTCACCTGTCAACAACAAAATCTATTGACAGTCTGATCAATTCAAGGAAAGCATCAGAGCTGAAGTCAGCAAGATGCTGGAGTTGGGAGTTATTGAACCCTCTGAGAGCCCCTGGGCCAGCCCAGTGGTTCTAGTCCCCAAACCTCATCCACAAGGTGGAAAAATAGAAATGAGGTTCTGTGTGGACTATAGAGGGCTCAACTCTGACACCAACACAGATGCTCACCCTATCCCAAGAGCAAATATCAAGTACCTTTGACTTAACTGCAGGGTACTGGCAAATTGGCATGGTTCCGGGAGCAAAAGAAAAGACAGCATTCTCCACACCTGATGGGCATTATCAGTTTACTGTTATGCCCTTTGGTTTAGAGAATGCCCCTGCCACCTTCCAGAGGTTGATTAACCAAGTCCTTGCTGGATTGGAGTCCTTTAGTGCAGCTGATCTAGATGATATTGCTGTCTTTAGCTCCACCTGGCAGGATCACCTGATCCACTTTGGGAAGGTTTTAAATGCCCTGCAAACTGCAGGCCTAACTATCAAGGCATCCAAAAGCCAGATAGGGCAGGGAACTATGGTGTACTTGGGCCACCTTGTTGGTGGAGACCAGGTACAACTCTTACAGCCAGCCCAAGATCTAGGTCATCCTGGACTGGGCAGCTCCAACAACCCAAACCCAAGTCAGGGCATTCCTTGGCTTGACTGGTTACTACAGGTTTGTGAAGGGATATGGGCCCATTGTGGCTCCCCTCACAGAACTCACCTCCAAGAAGATGCCCAAAAAGGCAAACTGGACAGTTAGTTGTCAAAAGGCTTTTGATACCCTGAAACAGGCTATGTGCTCAGCACCAATTCTCAAAGCTACAGACTATGCCAAGCAGTTCATTGTGCAGTCTGATGCCTCTGAGCTAGGGATAGGAGTGGTCCTATTCCAGAACAATGATTAAGTACAAGACCAACCTGTTGCTTTTATAAGCAGAAGGCTTCTCCCCAGGGAGCAGCGTCGGCGTGCCATTGCGAGGGAGGCCTTTACTGTGGTTTGGTCCCTGAAGAAGCTGAGACCATACTTGTTTGGTACTCACTTCCTAGTTCAAACTGATCACAGATCTCTCAGATGGCTAATACATATGAAAGGTGAAAATCCTAAACTGTTGAGGTGGTCCATCTACCTAGTGGGAATGAACTTTGTAGTGGAAATAGACCTCGGACTGCTCATGTCAATGCAGATGGACTTTTCAGGCTCTTCCACTTAGAAAATGAAGACTCTGTAGGGAAATGTTAGTCTCATCCTCTTTTGTTGGGGGGGGGGGGGGGGGGGGGGGGGGTGAGGGTTTGTGTGACCTCTTTCTGCATGGTTGCCCCCACTTTTTGCTGAATCGCTGCTGTACTTTGACTGAGTGTGCCCTGGGATAATAAGGTACCCAGGGCCTATGTTCTTTCCCTATAACTGCATTGAAGCCTAAACCCAATTGGCATCTCTGGCCACAGCTCAGTCCCTGGTAAATGGCACTGTGACCAGGGAAGGCCTCTAAGGGCTGCAGCACTTATTGTGCCACCCTTAGAGGTCCTGCACCACTACGCTCACACACTGCCTTTGCAGGCTGCGTGTTTTGGTGCAGAACAAAGTGACGTGTTGACATGGCACACATCTCTGTGTGCCATGCCTACAACCCACTGCCCTGGCATAGGTCAGTCACCCTTCTAGCTGGGTGCACTATACCAGTGGTGAGGGTACAGGTGCATGAGCCCTGTACCCCTACAATGTTTAAGTCCATTCTTAGACATTGTAAGTGCAATGCTGCCATTAAGAGTATATGGTGCTGGGAGCTTGTCATTACAAACTCCACAGCACCATAATGGCTACACTGAAAACTGAGAAGTTTGGTATCAAACTTCTCAGCACATTAAACCCACACTGATTTCAATGTGGGATTTAATGAAAATTGCACACAGAGTGCATCTTACAGATGCCCCCTGAAAACTAACCTACCTCTAGTGTCCAGGCAGAGTAGCTGCTTTCAGCTGCCACCACCAGACATGTTTCTGGACCCCTGGGTCAAGAGCCTGCTGCTCTCTGGGGCCTGAAACAATGTATATCCTGGGACGAGGTGCCAAGCCTCCTCCCTCAGGATGGGCAGGGTTCACAAAGGGGAAGCTTCAAAGGCTTGTCGCCTTTGTGAGCTTCCCCAGGCCACTTGCTGCTTTCAGCAACTGGTCCCCACTGGTTCTGACCCCCACTTTGGGTGGGGGAACCGGCGGGAAAAACAAGTGAGGAAGAGAGGTGTGCCCACCTCTGCCAACTCCACCCCTCGGGGGAGGCGAGGTGAAGCACAACTCTCAGTCCACGCCATCTTGTAGATGGGGGGGGGGGGGGGGACTCAGCCAACCAGGGACAGGCACAAGCCCCCCCTCCCACTGCAGGATGGCATAATAGGGGGTGTAAAACCAAAGGGGATGACGGACGGAGTGTTGAACAATGCAAGCACTCACCCCCAGTCAACTGATCTGGGTTTAATCAATCATCATTCTTTAGCTCACTCAGCCACCCCACTTCAGACATGGCCATATGCAAATCAGTCCGACCCTGTGCCTCATGGGAACAGTCCAGCCCGAACTGCCAAGTTATGTCTTCCCTGGATCGGAAACAAGCATCCTGGGACCGGTTTCTGGCTAATCAACCATCATCAGCCAGGCTAGCTTGAATCCAGTGGCAAAGTAATAGGGCGTGTACCCACCCCAGGGAAGGGACTCACTGGTCCCTGCCTTTTAACTACCTGTAACGCCCCTAAATCTAGTATTTATGGGCACCCATGAACCCTGCTTCCCCAGATCCCCAGACAAGAGCCTGCAAGAAGAGGAAGAAGGACCAAACAGCTGTGAAGCAGCTAACAAGAGGAACATGCACACTGACTTGGCCCCAGCCCTACCGGCCTGTCACCCCCTCGACCCCGCTCCTGCGAAATCCTGGTGTGTCCTGCAGCCAGCAACCTGAAAAACCCGAGGACCTGCCTGCCTTCAACTACAAAGACTTTGTCTCCCGTGAACACCGGATTTGTTCACCTGCAACCTTTGGCTCCGGCCGGACACCGCAAATCCGCCCCACTCTGCACCCGCAGTCCACGGCTTGAGCTCCAGTGGGCAAACACCACGAGGAGGTCACCCCGGCGATCCTGACCCAAGATCCGGAGACCCTTGACCTGCCTCAAGCCTCCAGCCGATGCCTGCAGCCTAAATCCAGAAGGCCCCCCTAACTGCGACCAGGAGCTGGCAAGATGATCCGACCCCAAAAGGCACCCCTGCAGCCGACAACCCACGGCCTTGTGTGCCCAAACCGACAGTGCCTAACCAACCCCTAACTTCCCAACTTACCCCTGGAAGTGGTGGTCGCACCCAAAAGACCTTCATTCCCCAAGCCTGCAGTGTCTTTCCAAACCGGAGGTTCTCCATTGAGTCAACACAGTGTCAGACGTCGAAACAGCACTCTGAACCTGTCCGAACTTGTGCCGCTGAGGGTGCACCTTTGTTGCTACTTTGTTTCCACACTTGCCCTGAGCTAAAGTCCAGGAGCTTTGCTCCCACAGCCAAGTGGCCTGCTAGTCATCAGCCACCAACCGGAGGCCCCCCTATCCCCCATTGGATAAATTGGGCCTCAGCACTCTGCACCTGGCCGCCCTAGTGCAGCTGAGAATGTAACTAGAGTCTATCCTTGATCCTGGGGGACCCCTGAGTCTAACCCCAGAACCTCAACTCCCACTACCAAATACTTACCTCAAAACCGATAACACTATTTTCCTCCATAGGATAACTTTGACTGTTTTTCTGTGAAAAGTTTCTAAGTGTGAAGTTTGAGAAACTAAAGAAATTCTTTAAGATTGCATAATCTAACAAACGATTTTACTTACCTGCTTTCAGGAAATGTCCCAGAGTAGTATCTAGGTATACTACTCTGTGTAAGCCTAGTAATCTCAAAAGTTACTTACCTGCTCTTTTACTAAAAAGCATATTCAAGTCTATGTACTGCATTTATTAAGTATTGCATTTCTCTGCATCCATACTGTAAATCAAACCACGTATTGCGTGTAGGAAAGTGGATTTCTGTTGCAGTAACCCCCCCACTTTTTGCCAGACTACTGATGCACTTTGACTTGGAGGTGCCCTGGGTCCCTGCCAATCAGGTTCCCAGGGCTTGTGTGCTTTGCCCAAAACTAACCCAATTGGCATCTCTAGCCACAGGTCAGCCCCTGGTAAACGGTACCACAGGTACCCAGAGCACTGTGAAGACCTCTAAGGGCTGCAGCACTTATTGTGCCACCCTTAGAGGCCCTGTACCTTTTCACACGCACACTGCCTTGGCAGGCTGCGTGTTTTGGTGCAGAACAAAGGTGAAGATTCGACATGGCACACATCCCTGTGTGCCATGCCTACAACCCACTGCCCTGGCATAGATCAGTCACCCCTCTAGCTGGGTGCCATAGGCCAGTGGTGAGGGTACGGGTGCATGAGCCCTGTACCCCTACAGTGTCTAAGTCCATTCTTAGACATTGTAAGTGCAGTGCTGCCATTAAGAGTATATGGTGCTAGGAGCTTGTCATTACGGACTCCACAGCACCATAATGGCTACACCGAAAACTGAGAAGTTTGGTATCAAACTTCTCAGCACATTAAACCCACACTGATGCCAGTGTGGGATTTAATGAAAAATGCATACAGAAGGCATCTTTGAGATGCCCCCTGAAAAACGACCAGCCTCTGGTGGGTTCCCTGACTGATACACACCAGCCTACCACCACGATACATGTTTCTGGACCCCTAGGGTGGGAGCCTGCACTCCCTGAGCCCAGAAACAAAGCCTTTCCTGGGCGGAGGTGTTCACACCTCCGCCAGGCCAGGACGAGCCATCTGTGGCAGGGGAGCTTCACAGGCTTGGCAGCCTTTGTAATGCGACCCCCAGACTCTCCTGCTATCAGGAGCAGGCCCCTCCCTGTCTCCCCTCCCTTTCGGCGGGAAAAACTAGCCAGCCCAGCAGGTGTGGCCACCTCTGCCAACTCCACCCCTCAAGTGGGGGAGGCATGGTGAAGCCCACTCTCCAGTGCTCACGATCTTGCAGAGGGCAGGCCCTCCCCAACCAGGACTAGGGATTGTGCTCACTCTCCCACGTGGGGTGAGCACACCAAGGGTGTAGTCACCCTAAGGTCAGTAGCCCATTGGCTACTGACCTCAAGACCCCTGAAAACGCCCCCTAAATACATTATTTAGGGGTCAACCCTGAACCAAGAACTCAGATCCAGAAACGACAAGAAAAGAAGCTAAGAAGAAGGACCGAAGAGCCTTGCAGAGCTAACAAGAGGACGACGCCCACTGACTTGGACCCAGCCCTACAGGCCCTAGAACCTGTCCTGCGAAATCCTGGTGTGTCCTGCAGCCAGCAACCTCAAAAACCTCGAGGACCTGCCTGCCTTCACTTCAAAGACGGAATCTCCAGTTTACACCGGACTTGTTCAAACTGCAGCTTCTGGTGCTAACCGGAGACCGCAAATCCAGCCCACTCTGCACCCGCCGAACACTGCCCGAGTGGAAAAACACCTCGAGGAGGTCACCCCAGCGAACCTGACCAGAGATCCGGTGACCCCTTACCTCCCTCAAGCCTTCAGACGACGCCTGGAGCCTCAATCCAGAAGGCCCCCCTTACCGGGACCATGAGCTGGTAAGAAGATCCGACCCCAAAAGGCACCCCTGCACCCGACGTCCCACGGTCTTGTGTGCCCAAACCGACGGTGCCTAGCCAACCCTTAACTTCCCAACTTACCTCTCCAAGTGGTGGGCGCACCCAGAAGTCCATCGTCTCCCTGCCTGCAGTGATTTTGCACATCGGAGGTTCTCCATAGAAAACAGGGCGCCTGACGTCGAAACAGCACTCTGCAACCGGCCGCCCCAGTGCCCGTGAGGGTGCACCTTTTGTGCTACTTTATTTCCCCATTTGCCCTGACCTTAACCCTGGGAGCTTTGCTCCCACAACCCAGTGGCCTGCTAGCCAGTAGCCACCAACCGGAGGCCCCCTATCCCCATTGGATAACATTGGGCCTCAACACACTGCACCCGGCCGCCCTAGTGCCGTTGAGGGTGCAACAACAGTGCATCGCTGACCCTGGGCCACCCCCGAGTCTAACCCCAGAACCTTAACTCCCACAGTCGATTACTTACCTGTGAACCGTTAACTTGTTATCTTTCCTTAGGATAACATTGACACTTTGTCTCCCAAAATTTTTTAAGTGTGGTGTTTTGAAATCTGAAAATATTCTTTCAAAATCGCACGAATAACCAAAACGTGTTTACTCCCCTGTATGCAGGAAATATCCCAGTCATGAATCTAGGTATCCAGCACGGAGTTAGAAAAGTAATGCGAAAAGTAACTTACCTGCAATTTACTGTAAAAGCCTATTCATTTCAATGAACTGCTCCAAAAGGTTTACAAGTGTGGAGTTTTGAAATCTAAAAATATTCTTTAAAAAAAATCAAAAAAAAAAAATAAAAAAAAAAAAAAAAATCGCACGAATAACCAAAATGTATTAACTTACCTGTTTGCAGGAAATGTCTAGTGCTGAATCTAGGTATCCCGCACTGAGTTAGAAAAGTAACTTACCTGTAATTTACTGAAAAGGCCTATTCATTTCAATTTACTATATTTGCTAAGTGTTGCATACTACTGCTCCCCTGTAAATCAAGCAAAGTACAATTTCTATTGCATTTTCAAACTGTTCTATATCCAGAAACTTATTACTGAAAAGTATTTAATGCTTACCTGTGCCAGGCTTGCTTGGTTCTAAAAATAAACATCAGTATATTTTTATACAAAAACAATTGGCCTAGAGTTCAGTTCTTGAGTGTGTGAATTTATTTGCTGACTGAGTGTGTCCATCAAATGCTTAACACTGTCCTCTGATACTGCCTTACTGCTTGACCAAGCAACTACAATCAGAGAGTAAGGTTCTATCTAACTTTAACCTCTGTCTACATTTGGGGACACTTGGACTCAATACACACTATACCTCATTTTGGTGTAGTATTTACAGAGACAGTTTCTTACATTGCATTTCTCTGCATCCATACTGTAAATCAAACCAAAGTGCACATGCAATTATCATTTAAACTGTATTTCAATTGCATTACTACTGTAAAGTATTTAATGCTTACCTGTACCAGGCTTGCTTGGCTCTAGAAAATAAAATAACTAAAAGAATATTTTAATACAAAAACAATTGGTCTGAAGTTCAGTCTTTGAGTGTGTGAATTCATTTGCTGACTGAGTGTGCACAACAAATGCTTAACACTGTCCTCTGATACTGCCTTACTGCTCGACCACACTACCACAAATAGAGAGTAAGGTTCTATCTAACTTTACCTCTGCCTACCTTTGGGGTTCCACTGGACTCTGTGCACACTATGCCTCACTTTGGTATAGTATATACAGAGCCAGCTTCCTACAACTTAGAAAAAATATTTATAACTGGAGATATGCAGGTGCCACGGGATAGCAATATCAAACCTGAAGAATATAACAAGTCAGCTCAACAGGAGGTACAATATCTGCGTAAGGAAGCCAAGAGTTTGATATTAGCAGAAGGAGGTGGATGGGAGAAAACACTGGCACAATTGGTCCGCTGACCATTGGCTATCACAAATGTCATAGAGATTAGTTAGGGAAACTACCAAGAGTGGATGAAATCATACAAGATTTCACAAAATACTGTCCTACTCTAATCAATCTAAATCTACTCCTACCCAAGAGGACATCCAATCTTTCTTTGTCACCATAAAGCTGGCTTAGTCGGATGACATGCACAGACATACCATTTACTACTGAAAAAATTATGCAAATCATCAAAAGCATGCTAGCTGATAAAGCACCGGGGGCAAATGGACTACCTGCCCAAATCTACAAGGCATATTCACAAATACTAGCACCCAATCTCTGGCCATGTATGAAGAGGCTAGATAGCGGTATTCTCCACTCTCCTTCTGAAACAGCTTAATTGTAGCAATTTTAAAAACAGATAAACCAACGGAGCAGTAGGCCTACAACTACCTACAGTCGATGAATATTGATAAAAAAAGATTGACTAAGATGTTAGCCCGTAGAATACTCTCATTACTTCTGAGGCTCATTTCATTATAATAGGGGTCTTATTCCTGGATGCCGTACTTCCCATAGCTCAGCACCTTTTTCCACCACTTGATCACGAGAACAGTACTGTGGTAGTGTTACTAGATGCCACTAAGACATTAAACTTGCTAACCCCTTAACTGTCGAGGCTTTTTCATCCCAGTGCTGAGACCATTATTGACTATTTGGGGGTAGTTTGCACCTAGGCCTCCTTAACTTTTTTCCACATAAGGTATCCACACTAAATTGGCGCCCTTATTTCCCAACATCATAGAGATTCTAACGAACACAGGGATGTGGATTCCCCTGGGGGAGACCTAGAAAATAGTTAGAAAATAGCTAAATTTGGAGTTTTGGGGACAAATGGCACAAAGTGCTCCACAAAACAGTCTGGTTCTTTTCCTAGAGATTGCATCAATAAAAGGTTTGCTGTTCTAAAAACAGAACCATGCAGAGCTGTACATAAAAAAACATTTTGAAACCACAGCTTTGAAATTTTTTAAGAGGTATCCCATTTTTAGGTCTCGCTAGCGTAGGCTGCGCACATGTGTAGTCTCGCTGGCGAGATGTAAAGTTTTGGCGATTTTTCAGTAAAGGGCTTTAAGCCCCACCCCTCTTTCCCATTGGCCGGCGTCACCGTTTATGCTAAACGGCAGCCAGCCATTGGGAAAGAGCTGTTGGTGATGTTTTCGCTCTGCTTTTTCTGCCGTCCCACTTGGACGGCCTCGCCTGCTTTCCTTCTGAAGTAAAAGGTTTCTTATCTTTATGGGGCCAAACACATGGCCCCATAAAGATAAGAAACCTTTTAGCAGGCGAGGCCGTCCAAGTGGGACGGCAGAAAAAGGCAAACAAAAACGTCATGGCGAGCGCTCGTTATGTTCTGTGTCTGCTATTGCCCGTGATTGAATTGTGTAGAGTTATGTTTAAATCTCTGCTTCTCGTGGATGTCTGGGAAAGGTAGCGCCTTGTATTCCATCTTATCAGGTGCTGGCGCGCACAAAGATACAGGGACAACGGAGCTGGCTGTTTCCCCTTTTCGGCATCTGTGTTTAAGTGGAATCTTCTAATGTCGTAACGCGATTGGTGCTCGTGTCGGACAAAACATCAGCCGTCCCTGGCAGAACAAACCTGGCACAGCTCGGGGAACCCGCGCTACTGCTGGCCGCCTCGGCGGAGCCGCTCCACACGCAGTTACTAACAGTCCTTTTCGGGCGCCATGTTGTGTTTGGGGAGGGGGCTGTGAGAGGGGGGGAATATGCTATCCAGACTGTTTTTTTAAAGGTACTAATGTTCTGCAGGGCGTGGAGCCTCAGGAAGTGGGAGTGTGCTTGGTTTCGGAGCAGGGTTGGCGGGGAGGGGGCAGGTTGATCAAAATAATAAACAAGTGCTGGTGAGGGAGGGAGAAGGGTAAATGTGTGGATGTCAGTGCGGTGACACAACGCTGGGCAGGTTTCAGGGGTTAGAGACGAGTTACAACTGAGGTTTGAGTGGGTTCTTGTTTGATGTCATTCTCTTTCACCTCAGAATCCTTTAGGCGGGCCGTTAGAGGGTAAGAGGCCTAAAACTGGCTTGGCCATTACCATGGCAACTAAAAGTGGCCTGTGATGGAAGCAGGGGCGTGGACTCCCTACCTCCTGATTTTGGTGAACTTTGAATTTTATGTACCAGCATTTCTGTCACCTTTTGGCGACTGGTCTTTTTTATGAAGAGAAAGGCAAATGCTACTTACCAGTATGCATCTGTTCTTGGCATGTAGAGCTGCAGATCTACACACTGTGCATAGATCGCCATCTGGTGTTGGGCCCGGATGTTTGCAGTGGATTTTCCTCTTGGAAAGTCTTTGGAAGTCACGAGGTATGTGACTCCTCCTTTGGATCGTATTGCGCATGGGCTTCGGCTCAATCCTCAGATTGTTTTTCGCCAGCAGGGAAATGATGGAGCGTAGTAATAAGCAGTGAAGATGCCCATGTGTGCTGTATCTAAATAAGATAAACTGGAACAGATAAAGGTAGCCGGGGAGGCGGGTGTAGATCTGCAGCTCTACATGCCAAGAACAGATGCATACTGGTAAGTAGCATTTGCCGTTCAAGGCATATGAGCTGCAGATTACACACTGTACATAGATTATATAGCAGTACCCATCGTTAGCAGCGACCACCAGTATCTGTTGCAGTGGTTTGAAACAAGGTTTTGAGTACAGCCTGGCCCACACTAGCTTGTTGCTTAGTTTGCACATCTACACAATAGTGTTTAGTGAAAGTGTGCGGTGTTGACCATGTAGCTGCTTTGCAGATATCATCTAAGGGGATGTTCCCTAAAAATGCCATGGAAGCCCCTATCTTACGTGTAGAGTGGGCATTAGGGGGTGTGGAAATATGGATTTTTCTGGTCAATTATGTCCCCTATCTTGGACCCCAACGGTTCTATGTGCATGTTACAAGTACATGTATGTTCCCTCCAGTTCCAGTTATGAAGACGCAAATACATGTGCGTCCACCGTTAACATGTCCTCTTTTAGATCCGCCATGAATGAGCCGGATATTCCATTCCTAAGTACGAAAGGCCACCGCCTTTATATGGTTCACTTATGCCATTTTGCAGTTCAGACGAGTAGGCCCTGATTCTGTCATCAAGCTTTTCCTGCTTTCTACCTCTGAAGCTCCAGTCCGAGCCTGCATCTGTGACCATGAACTTTGTCTCATCCTCTGCGCGGCTCACGATGCCTGACATCAGCTTGCTGCCTGCCAAGAACTGTATTTCACCTTCGGAAATTATCTGCTCCGCTCCCTGCCCAATGCATTCCTGTCTAGTAGCTTAAGTAAACATTCTGCCAGCTACCGAGCAAAGGCCCGGCTTCTCTGTCTTTATGCAAGTAATTCATAGCCCTGTTACTATGGAAGATTCCTGCCCTCGCATCTAGTGTAGACACTTAGACGCTTGTACACGCACTAACAGTCAGTATAGTCAGTATAGAATAAGATTCTACTCCAAGAAGGCCTCTCTTTTGGATAACATAGTTCTTTAAACATAGGATGTTAGATATGATTTAGGATTAGGTTGACTTGACCCTCCAGACATCTGTCGCCACATGTAGAGCTAAATGTCAAGTCCCCTTCACCCCCTAGCTGCACGTCAATCACACGTCATGCTGCTGCGCGCGCATCTCTGCAAAGTATTTCTGCTGACATTGCGAAATTATTTCATAGATCCACCCATATGTAACATCACAACCAATGACGTTTCCTTGTTACTCCCAATTACGCCTCCTTCAGCTACGCATGTGAAATGTTATCTTTGCTATCAATTGTTACGCCTCTTGCATTTGCTTCGCTGTAATGCCTATTGTATAAAAGTTATTAATTATCAATAATGTATGTACTTCACTTCCTGAGCCTCCGTGGTGATGGAACCTGGAGTCCACGATTTCGAAATCGTCCATTGGAATAAAGCCCGTTCCTAACCTCTAATACCACGGATTCTGCCTCTTATTTATTGAGCTATTTTTATTATGTTCTGTATCAAATTAAGTCCCGGTAATTAAATTATTTACCACATAAATGGCGCCCGAACAGGGACACTTTCTCATCTCACGCGCCGGCGGTGCGTTGCAGGCCCGGTCTCCTGCCACAGCTGGACGGACAACAACGCGTACCAGCAGGATTTCCTGTATCTCACTCCGGTCAAGCGGGGGCGACTGAGGCTGCGATCAACACCCAGACGAGGCGGTGAGAAGTGCGAAGTATCCCGACCAGAGCCTAGCTGAGAGAGCAAGATCCGAGGTATACAGAGGCCCACCAGGTTTCCGATGTCCTGAAGTGTCCGAAGTTGTCGAGTCGAGTCCAGTCCGGTCCAGTTCAGTTCAGTTCCGTTCCGAGGCCTTCCGTTCCGAGCTACCCGGTGAGTACCATTACTGGGGAGGCGTTCTGGCGTGCACATAAGTTGTGCCGGTCCAGACGGGTTTGGGTACACAAATCCGGTCTGCACTGTTTTAGCAGTGTATCTGTACTGTTTAGCAGTATATCTTGTATATCAAGTATATAAATTCAGAATAATTCCGTTTAATGTCGAGAATTACGTTTTATGATTAAGTTTTCTTAGATCGTCATCTTCATTGTTGCTCATTTAAAAATGTTAAATGTTAAATGTATTAATACGTCCTGCATATTGTGGTGTGAATGACTGTTCATTATCGTGGTTTATTGTATTAAGTTTGTTCAAGACCAAGTATCAGACCAGTTCTCAATATGCCGCTCTTTTCGAAACTAAGACAGATCACAACTAGAAAAGGGGTACTCGAAGAAGCTGTTCCTATTCCTCCTAGGGACACTCCAGGGTACTTCATGTATCATAAACACGGCCTAGACGCTATATTATTTCTTGATCTATGGGTAGACTACACTAAGGAATTACCAGAAAGTCAGAGGTGGCCCGCAGCTGGGACCTGGGATGCAGAGTGCATCGTGAAAGTAGAGGAAGAATTATGGAAAAAGAAAGCTAGACAATCACAGAAAGACGCCATTGAATTATGGCGTAAAGAATCGTATAGACGTACAGAAAAAGCACGTAGACAGGAAGAGAAGAGTAAAGAGAATTCAAATAAAGTTCAAGAAAATCTATTAATTGAAGAAGGTACACGAGTGAAATCAGAACAAGTAGACAGACAAAGACATGCCCTTATGAAGGGTATGTATCCCCTTCTGGCCGAGGGATTACCTAAGGCTACTCCGGGGATACCAAAAGACTTGCCACCCCCATTATTTCCAATAAAAGTACATCCTAAGGGGCATCCTAGAACCGCAGAAGATGTTTTTCTTTCCTCATATTTAGATGACGCAGCTCCCGAGTATGCTAACCCCGCCCCACATAGACCGTTGGCCGGGGAGGTTCAACGCCAAGATCCTGTATCTGTATCCTTACAGCATCAAATCCTGACACAAGTTCCGGCAAGCACGTCCGTTTCCACATCTGTTCCTACAGCTACTTCTATAGCTGTGTCCACACCTATAGTTGCTGTATCGCGTTCTACGAATCCTTTCACGCCCAATACTCCAGACGGGGTTACTGGAGGTGCTACCAACATTTTCTCTACGCCACCCAGAGTAAATAAACTTACCTTTCAAGAGTCAGCACATCCACGTACCCCCAAACTCATAAATGCCCGCACGCTTAAGGAACTTCTTATAGATTGTAGATATGACCCTGTGCCCGGCAAAGAGGACGAAATGATCCTGGCATCATTACGTATCAGACGAGCCGCGGTGTATTTAGGGAAGTTACCAGGAATGACTATGCATCTAGATAATATATATCATTTTGTCCAAACAGGGCGAGATTCTGAAAGTATTAACAGAGCTATGGAATACCAGAAAGTGGAAATACAGGGGGAACTGTTACGTTTCCTCATAAATTGTGTGATCAGAAATCAAGACCGACCGGGGGTAGACCCGGAAACAATGGAAACTCTTACCAGATGGAGCCAGAATATATCAGAAGGGAGACATGATAGGCAAAAATGTATAATAGCCATGTGCAGAAAGATCCGAAAAGAAATAGAACGCCTACACGAAGAAAGATTAGCGATAGACCAGTTTGAACAAAACGAGGAGGAAGAAGGATCAGGACCGTCCACAGGACAGTCAGAAACGATAGCCTATGTAGGTAGAGGAAGATCTTGTAATAGTACTAGATGTTTTACTGACCCGATACGTCCGATATGTCCAGATAATAACAGGAATTTCCAAACACCTATAATAAATATGAGGTCCCCCGAGCATTCGTTCCAAGCCGCTGACAAATTACTGCGAGAACGAAGGGGTTATCATTTACTCGATTCTATGGATGAACAAGAATTAGCCAGGTCAGCCGTTCATTGGGTTGACAGTCCCGGAAAATATGGTGATGATACAGTAGCACACACATTTTTGAACCTCACCCCAGATGAACAGCGTTTAGCTGGGATTTATATGATTCAACAACTTCTTATACTATATAAAAGCCAACATTCAGATCCTGGTCCCTTACCTGATATATTGACTGAATTACTCACGAATAGATGGAGAGGTTCAGGTACTAAGTTAATTAAGGAAATACTAGAATCCAGAAAGCAGTACATTCTTTTTGTATGTCCAGAACATGTTTCACTGCCCATCAAGGAAAGACCGATGTATTACATGGACAGACAGAATCCCTTACGAGAAGTGCACCCAATAAAGGGCGAGGACAATCAGTTTAAACGTGTATATGTATATACGCCCATATCGAAAATAGAATTGTTAGAAATGAAGAAAGTGGTACCCAGTCATGACAAAGACCCAGCGGGTTTCCACCGAGAAATTAAAGACATGTTACTCATGGGAGAGTATACCTATCCCGACATTATGACAATATTAAAGGTATTAATGCCTGCTGGCATTTATGAAAAACTCAAGGAAAAAGAGTGGGAGGTAGGAGACCAAAAGATAGATTGGACAGCATTAGAAAATGAAGAAAAGGCCCGAGGTCCAGGTTCGGGGCTTGGGGACAAAACTAAAGCACTACTAGGTTTATTAGTACAGGTACTGCCACGTTTATTAACTACGAAAAAGGAAGACTGGGGTGCAATCTCAGCCTGTAAACAAAAGCAAGATGAAGACACTAGTGATTTCTATGCCCGATTCGAAAAATGTTTTGGTATAAATAGTGGTATAAAAGCAAGTAGCGAGTCATACCCACATCTGTTTGTGACAAAATTAGTTGAAAATTCCTTGCCCCAAGTGAAGAATAGAGTATTAAAATTCGAGAGTACCTGGCAAGGTAATACCCCATCACAAATGTTACAAATGTTACAGTACCATTACAATAGAATTAGAGAAGAACAAGAACATGAACAAAGACGCATGAAAGACACGAAAATGAAAATGCTAGTCTCCCAGACAGTTCCAGCTGAAGGTCATAAAAAGGGTACGACACAGTCCGGTGATTCAGCAGGACCTGTAAAAGGGACATGCAACTATTGTAAACAACCAGGTCATTACATACACGACTGCCCAGTCCTGAAGCGTAATATCGCCATAGGTATTACAAAAGAAAGACCACGGCCACCTAGACAGGATCAGAATGAACAAGGAGCACCGCAGCATGCACAAGCCATGCCAGCTCCACAACAGTCTATACAGTTTGTGCCAGCCGCACCAGCGCTGCCGGCTGCTGCCACACAAACCACGACACGACAGCTGTACCAGACCGCACAGTATGACTATCCTGATTATCAACGATATGCATGAACCAGCCTAGAGAGGGAAGTTGACTTACCCCTTATCGAGGTCCCTGTAGACCAAGAAGGACCTTATGTACATAGTGAATTATTAGGCCAAGATAGAAAATTTTTACTAGATACAGGGGCAAGTCGAACAACTATAAAACGTAGTGAAGTTCCAGGGGCACCCCTCTCAGGCTCCCAGAATATTTCCCTTGGTTTTTCAGGAAAACCTATTGTTAATGAAGTATCACAGCCTCTTCCACTTACGATAGGACCCTTGACCAGAACTACAGATTTATTGCTTACTAAATCATGTCCAGAAAACTTGTTAGGTATAAGAACACTGAAAGCTCTAGGAGCTATAATATGTTGTTCTCCGGAAGGAGTAAGATTGTTTTTACGTGATTTCAAAGGTCATTATGTGTCTCGAGACATGGATTCCCGACTGCAGAATTTGCCCACACATTTATGGGCACAAGGCCCTACAGATGTTGGTTGCATGAATATTACGCCATATCGAGTCACACTAAAGGCAGGAGTGGTACTACCACGAATGCGACAATATAAGTTACCCCCAGATGCTGTAATGGCTTTACTGCAAATCATTGACGAACTTATCGGCCAAGGAGTGGTTGTGGAGACCGACTCCAATATATGTAATTCACCGATAATTCCGATTCTTAAACGAACTGATCCAAAGGCTCCCCCAGTATATCGATTGGTTATTGATCTGCGCGAATTAAATAAATGTATTGTACCACAATACCCCGTAGTTCCAGACATCTCTTCATTACTGACAGCTATTGATTCCGAAGCAACGTTCTTTACTGTAATTGATCTCAAGAATGCCTTTTTCAGCGTCCCAATAGATCCAGAAAGTCAATACTTGTTCGGATTCAGTTTAAATGGACGTAGCTTTAAATTCACAAGCGCACCTCAAGGATTTACAGAAAGCCCCAGCATCTATAGCCAAGCACTGAAACGAGAACTTGACAGTATACACATGCCAGTCAACACTGCTCTGCTTCAATATGTCGATGATCTGCTGATCACCGCCCGAAGCGAACCTGAATGTGAAAAAGCATCACTGACGGTTTTACAATTTCTAGCCGAAAAGGGGCACAAGGTGTCCCCTTCTAAGCTGCAATTCTGTGTCCAGCGAGTTATTTACCTTGGTCACTCGCTGTCCAAGGAGGGAAGGCAGCTTACACCAGATCGCATCCAGCTAATTGCAAATATGCCAACACCCAAGACACAAAAGGAGGTGCGGGCTTTCATAGGCCTCACTTCATATTGTAGGCAGTGGATCCCTCAGTATGCATTTCTAGCAAAACCACTCATTCAATTAACAACACAGGAGGCAGCCACATCGACTGTCCTCCCTTGGACTCAGGAACACACACTAGCTTTTGAAAGCTTAAAGAAAGCTCTATGCCAAGCACCTGTTTTAGCAACACCATGTTACAGAAAACATTTTACACTCTTTGTTACAGAACGAGAAGGTACTGCCTTGTCAGTACTCACACAGGAACAAGCAGGATCACACAAACCGTGTGCTTATTTTTCTAGTACATTAGATCCCGTAGCTCAGGCTCTGCCTGCGTGCCTGAAATCAGTGGCAGCGACAGCTTTAGCAATCAGACAAAGCGATGCCATAGTGTTAGGACATCCATTGACAGTACAAGTACCACATGCAGTAGAGGTTCTTGTGAATCGAACGCAAACACAACACTTGACTATAGCGCGACTTACAGGTTACGAATTAACATTGTTTCAGCCACATATAGAAATCAGACGTTGTTACACATTGAATCCTGCCACACTTTTACCTGTAAATGGAACAGACCCACTAGCTCATGACTGTATTGAAGTTATTACAATAACGACGAAACCCAGACAAGACTTGACAGATGTCCCATTGTCAGATCCAGACCTGACGTTGTATGTAGATGGTTCATGTATGAGAACAGGTACAGGAGAGTTAGTGGCCGCTTATGCAGTCACAACAGACACTGAAATTATTGAAACAAGGTGTATAAATACCTTGTCCGCTCAAGCAGCAGAGCTCATCGCTCTGACACAAGCCTGTATTCAAGCCACAAATAAAAAAGTCAACATATACACTGATTCACGTTATGCATTCGGAGTTGTACATGACTTCGGCGTGCTGTGGCGAGAGAGAGGTTATTTAACTTCTCACGGTGCCCACATTCAGCACGGACCCCTCATTCATGCCTTATTAGATGCAATACATCTACCCACTGCAATATCGATTATGAAATGTAAAGCTCATACGAAAATTACTGATATCATTTCTCAAGGCAATGATCTAGCTGACAGAACAGCTAAACAGACTGCTCAAACTCAAACATCCGACATGACAAAGACAATAGTCCAGACACCAACACATTGCATGATGGTTAAGGATCCCGCTCTTGATGTAATGGACATACAGACACATGCTACTCCAGACGAAATAAGGAAATGGACTGAATTAGGAGGGATCCAAACGGATCAAGGATGGATGACGAAGGAAAAATCTGTGTGGTTCCTTCCTGATTCAATGGTCCAAGTCATTATTAACACTATCCATAGTCCAGCACATCTAGGAGAAAAAGCTATGCTAGACAGCATTCAACACATTTGGTTCAACAAACATTTACGAGCAGCAGCCAAACAAAAAGTCCGTACCTGTATGATCTGTTGTCAGTTCAACCCAGGAAAAAGCATTCCCGTAGAGCAGGGTGGATTTCAGCCTCCTGACCACCCTTTTGAAATTCTCCAGATGGATTATATCCAGATGGAACGATGTCGAGGATTCAAATATGTTCTCGTAGTTGTCTGTGCTCTTTCCCGTTGGACAGAGGCGTACCCGGTTTCAGATTACACTGCCCCGACTACTGCCAAACAGTTAGTTCGAGAATTCTTCCCACGATACGGTTTACCACGTGCTGTCTACTCAGATAACGGCCAGCCGTTCTCATCCGAACTAATGAAACACGTTTCACTTTTGTTAGGTTATCAGTGGAAATTCCACTGTGTCCGACACCCCGAGGCAGCAGGTCTCGTGGAAAGACATAATCAGACCCTGAAAATTAGATTGTCCAAAATATGCAGGGAGAAAGGTGTCGACTGGGTAGTAGCATTACCAGTTGCACTCTTTTACATGAGAATGGTAGCACACTCTCGAACAGGGCTATCCCCGTATGAGGTGATCTTTGGCAGACCACCAAATATGTGGGGGACGCCTATACCACGTAAAATAACTGATATTGACTGTAATATGCTGACAGATTATTTGGCTTCCTTGATGTCTGCACTACAATCTTGTCGTTCACAGGTAGCTGCAGCTTTTCCTGACAACACTGAGGTGAAACCCCACGACGTAATTCCGGGGGATCTCGTTTTAGTGAGGAACTTTGATCGAAAGACTCAGCTGGATCCTAGGTGGAAGTCGCCTCAATTGGTCTTGCTCACCACAAGGACAGCCGTGAAGATCGAAGGCAGAAAAGGCTGGGTACATTCAAGTCATATCAAGAAATTTTATGGATTACCATCAGATATAAAAACTACACCTTGCGTGTCTTCACCCATTGACTCAAAACTTTCTTTGGTTGACTCAGGTAGTCACGAACATTATAAACTAAAACTCAGATCTAATCAGTCAGGAAATTTGATTGTTTAAGTCCTCTCCAAGGTGAAGCGGTTGAATTTGTCTCTGACATGTATCCCTTAGATCTGAATAGAGAAAGAACCCGAAAAATGTTGAAACGACATACATACTGTAAATCACTGCGTAGTCATTGCACAGTGACGTTATTGATTTTGTTTTTCCTAAGTCTTTTAATAATTACTGCAAGTATATTGTTGCACATATGTTATCCTATTTTTAGACATGTTTATAATGTTACTGCTGAACATTCTTTTAGTGAATTACCTCCGCATGAATTGTCATACAGATTTGCGCTGCGCAATAACACTTTTATTAGTATGTTACATCATTCCCATCAGGTTAGCAATGCTACAAATTGTTGGATATGTGGCCGACTCCCTCCCTATCAGAACTATAAAGGAATTCTACCTCTTTTTCCATACCCGTTCACACACAACGGCTCCTGTGGAGCATGGTTTAGTTTACTTAATTCCCAAGATTCGAACTCCGCAGTTTATCAAGACAATGGGGTATGGGGAAATCTGAACTTAGTTTTACTTAAAGTCTGCCACCCCAACAAGGAGGGACTTCCCAAAAGAACAGGAACTGATCTAGAAAATGAAGTATATGGATTAGGTAATTTTACGCTTAATCTCCTGATCTTGAATGTCGAATCCGAAGCTAATCCAAGTTTGCCCGCCATGTCAGTATTTCCAGTAAAAGGTGAATTATGTGTAAGAAAGAATGGTTCCATACATATGGGCCATAGTAGATGCACCATTGTAATAGAATTCAGTGATCAAGGCAAATCGACATTTAGAGCTTCCCGCCATTCCTATTTTATATGTGGTCAGACGGCATATGTACGTTTGCCTCTAGACTGGGATGGTACCTGCTACATTGGATTCCTTTTGCCACCTGTTTTTCTAGCTCCTCCTGATTATCACAGAAATACTCATTTAGTACACAATAGAGAAAGGAGAGATCTCCCAATAGTCGATTACACTGAAACAGCATGGGAAAAATACACAGATTTCAATAAAGGTCTCTTTCCCTATATAGGTACCGTTACTAATAGTAAGCGGATACGTAGATTAACTAGAACACTGGAAGCAGTAGTGAACGAAACTATTTCCGCCTTAGGCAATTTAACAGAAGAGCAGTCTGCTATGCGGATTGTTGTACTTCAAAATCGTCTTGTCCTTGACGTCATCCTGGCCGATAGGGGCGGAGCTTGTAGGGTCATCGGATCAAGTTGTTGCGTATTCATACCAGAAAATTCGCCATCTGTATATAAAGCCATAACCCACCTTCATAAGATTGTAAGCCAGATACACCAGAATCCAGGCACCTGGACTTGGTCCGGTTGGTTTTGGAGCGTGTTATCAGCCTGGGGATGGAGAGTTCTATCCTTCCTAGGTATTGGCCTTCTCATACTATTCAGTTGCTGCTTATGCCTGCAATGTGGACCAGCGATTTGTGGTCTGTGTGCCACATCGTGTATTCCACATCAAGATTTTCATTCAAGATCCCGGAAGAAGAAAGAAGAACAAATGATGCTATATGAACAGATCAATGGATTAATGAAGATTGATATCTCTTGACGGGCAAGTAGGGGACAAGGAGGGAATGTGGAAATATGGATTTTTCTGGTCAATTATGTCCCCTATCTTGGACCCCAACGGTTCTATGTGCATGTTACAAGTACATGTATGTTCCCTCCAGTTCCAGTTATGAAGACGCAAATACATGTGCGTCCACCGTTAACATGTCCTCTTTTAGATCCGCCATGAATGAGGATATTCCATTCCTAAGTACGAAAGGCCACCGCCTTTATATGGTTCACTTATGCCATTTTGCAGTTCAGACGAGTAGGCCCTGATTCTGTCATCAAGCTTTTCCTGCTTTCTACCTCTGAAGCTCCAGTCCGAGCCTGCATCTGTGACCATGAACTTTGTCTCATCCTCTGCGCGGCTCACGATGCCTGACATCAGCTTGCTGCCTGCCAAGAACTGTATTTCACCTTCGGAAATTATCTGCTCCGCTCCCTGCCCAATGCATTCCTGTCTAGTAGCTTAAGTAAACATTCTGCCAGCTACCGAGCAAAGGCCCGGCTTCTCTGTCTTTATGCAAGTAATTCATAGCCCTGTTACTATGGAAGATTCCTGCCCTCGCATCTAGTGTAGACACTTAGACGCTTGTACACGCACTAACAGTCAGTATAGTCAGTATAGAATAAGATTCTACTCCAAGAAGGCCTCTCTTTTGGATAACATAGTTCTTTAAACATAGGATGTTAGATATGATTTAGGATTAGGTTGACTTGACCCTCCAGACATCTGTCGCCACATGTAGAGCTAAATGTCAAGTCCCCTTCACCCCCTAGCTGCACGTCAATCACACGTCATGCTGCTGCGCGCGCATCTCTGCAAAGTATTTCTGCTGACATTGCGAAATTATTTCATAGATCCACCCATATGTAACATCACAACCAATGACGTTTCCTTGTTACTCCCAATTACGCCTCCTTCAGCTACGCATGTGAAATGTTATCTTTGCTATCAATTGTTACGCCTCTTGCATTTGCTTCGCTGTAATGCCTATTGTATAAAAGTTATTAATTATCAATAATGTATGTAATTCACTTCCTGAGCCTCCGTGGTGATGGAACCTGGAGTCCACGATTTCGAAATCGTCCATTGGAATAAAGCCCGTTCCTAACCTCTAATACCACGGATTCTGCCTCTTATTTATTGAGCTATTTTTATTATGTTCTGTATCAAATTAAGTCCCGGTAATTAAATTATTTACCACAGGGGAACAGATAGCGTTCGTTTTGCTTTGTGGTAGCAAATCGGAATGCATTTGACAATCCACCTAGCTATCCCAGATTTGGAGATGGGGTTGCCTTTATGTGGTGGTGAGAAGGAAACGAACAGTTGTTTGGTTTTACGAAAAGGTTGTGTTCTCTCGGTGTAGAAGAGTAAGGCTCGTTTGACATCTAGTGTGTGGAGAGCTCTTTCTGCAACGGTGTGTGGTTTCGAGAAGAATACGGGTAGTTCCACAGATTGGTTTAGGTGAAAGGGAGAAATGACTTTAGGGATGAATTTTGGATTAGTACGGAGAACAACCTTATTATGGTGCATTTGCAGAAAAGGTTCTTGAATGGTAAGTGCTTGTATCTCACTGACTCTTCTGAGGGAAGTGATGGCTACAAGAAAAGCAGTTTTCCATGTTAGGAATTGAAGTTCACATTTGTGTAGAGGTTCAAAGGGAGGCCCCATTAGTCTGGTGAGAACGATGTTTAGGTTCCACACAGGTGAGGGTGGCACTCTAGGGGGAATTATTCTTTTGAGGCCTTCCATGAAGGATTTTATGGCAGGTACGTTAAAGAGTGATAGGTGCTGCCTGTTTTGTAGGTAGGCTGCTATGGCTGCAAGGTGCAGTCGAATAGACGTGTAGGCTAGATTGCATCTCTGTAAGTGTAGTAAATAGCATATGATGTGTTGAATGGACACATCTAGGGGATTGAAGTTATTTTTGTGAAAATAGACTACAAATCGTTTCCACCTGGCTGCGTAGCAAGCTCTAGAGGTAGGTCGTCTAGCTTCTCTAATGACGTTCATACAGTCTGGGGGGAGATTTAGATAACCGAATTCTAGGATTTCAGGAGCCAGATCGCAAGGTTGAGCTGAGCTGGGTCCGGGTGCCTGATCTCTCCATAGTTCTGGGTTAAGAGGTGTGGAGAGAGGTGTAACTTTTGGTGCGGTACTATGGATAGTTCCAGCAGTGTGGTGTACCACGGTTATCTGGCCCAAGTCGGAGCTACTAGCGTTAGTGTGAGGGAATGTTGTTGTAGTTTGCGCACCACTATTGGAATGAGTGGGAGAGGCGGAAAAGCGTACGCAAATCTGCCTGACCAGTTCTTCCATATCGCATTGCCTTTGGACAATGGGTGTGGATACCTGGCAGCGAAGCTTGGGCATTTGGCGTTTTCGTGGGTGGCGAAGAGGTCTATCTGTGGATGCCCCCAAATTTGAAAGTACGGGTGAAGAACTTGTAGATGGAGTTCCCACTCGTGGATCTGTTGAGTTTGTCTGCTCAGGAGATCGGCTATAGTGTTTTAGAATCCTGGGCCATGTTGGGCTAGGAGAAAGATTTTTCGGGGTATGGCCCATCTCCATATGCTCTGTGCTAGCCGAGAGAGTTGTGGAGAGTGTGTGCCTCCTTGTTTTTGTATATAGTACATGGCTGTCATGTTGTCTGTGCGGACTAGGACTGCCTTGTCTGAGATTTGTGGGCTAAATATATGGCTAGTAACTCTAGATGGTTGATGTGGAGTAACTTTTGTTGAGGTGTCCACCTGCCCTGCATGGTGTGATGTAGTAGGTGAGCTACCCAGCCGGAGAGCGATGCGTCCGCTGTTAGTACTACCTTAGGAACCGGGTCCAGGAACGGTCGCCCTATGGAAAGGTTTTTGGTGGTCCACCACTGCAGAGAGCGATGGGTACGACCGTCTACCAACACCAGATCTGTCAGTTGACCTTGGGCCTGGTTCCATTGGCGCGCTAAGCACTCTTGGAGAGGACGCATCTGGAGTCTTGCGTGAGGTACTATGAATATGCAAGAGGCCATCATTCCTATTAGTTGCATGAACACTCGAGCTGGAAGAGAGTGTTGTGGCTGAAATTTGGCGCGTAGAGCCTGAATGCTTGCTATCCTGGCAGGACTGGCATAGGCTAGCGCTCTTGAGGTGTCTATGGTGGCACCGAGGTATTGTTTTACGTGGGACGACTGCAGATGGGACTCTGCGTGGTTTACTGTGAAGCCCAGTTCGTGAAGTAGCTGGATAGTGGCGTGCATGTGTTGTACACACTGGTTGTATGAGCTGGCTTTTATTAGCCAGTCATCTAAGTATGGGAAGACATGGATGTTTTGTATCCGCAGGTGTGCGGCCACTACTGCTAGGCACTTGGTAAATACTCGTGGTGCTGTGGTGACTCCGAATGGGAGCACCTTGAATTGATAGTGTTGACCGTCCACCACAAATCTGAGCAACTTCCTGTGAGCGTTGTGAACAGGAATGTGGAAATAGGTGTCTGAGTCCTAAAGTGGCCAGGAAATCGTTATGGGAGAGCAGGGGAAGTACCTGCTGGAGTGTGACCATATGAAAATGGTCTGAGTGGATATATTGGTTCAGGGGCCTGAGGTCTAGGATGGGCCTTAGCTTGTCGTCCCCTTTTGGTATGAGAAAATATAGGGAGTAAACCCCTATATTTTGTTGGTTGATAGGAACTAGTTCTATTGCCTCCTTTTGTAGGAGGGAGATTACCTCCTGCTTTAGTAGTGTTAAATGTTCCTGTGACATTGGCTGTTGTTTGGGTGGAATGTTTGGTGGGTAGATGTTAGTTTGAGGCAGTAGCCTGACCTAATTATTTGTGTTACCCATTTGTCTGAGGTGATGGTAGTCCAGACAGGAAAGAAATTGTGGAGTCTGCCCCCGACCGGAGTGGGATGGTCTAGGGGGAGTGAAGGGAAGCCATTGGGTAGGGGTGGAGGCAGAGCGGGAGGTGTATGTCTTGCCTATGTCTTTATTATTGTTGCTTCTGTAGCCGCCTCTTTGGTAACTGAGAAAGTGGCTCTGTATATACTGTTCCCAAATAGGTACAGGGTGTACAGAGTCCACAGTCCCCAGAGGTTTGGCAGAGGCTAAAGTTAGATATAACCTTACTCTCTAAAGTGGTAGCTTGGTCGAGCAGTACGGCAGTATCAGAGGACAGTGTAAAGCATTTGTTGTACACACTCGGTCAGCAAATGGTCTCACACACTCAATAACTGAACTCTAGGCCAATGGTTTATATATAAAAAATATATGCTTGTTTTATTTTAGAACCAACAATAGGTATTAAAATATACTTTCTCAGAATGAGATGCTTTATATAAATACTTTTGCAATATTCAATTGACTTTTGTAAACAGTTACAAGTGGTTGCAATAGGCAACACAATTTTAAACACAATAATGCATTGAGTTCAATGGAAGTTTCAAGTTATTTGCAACAGATTACTTTTAGGATTACTTTTGGAATTCCAGGACTGGATCCTAGATTCAGTCCTGGGTGAGTACTTAGAATCAAGTGATAAAAGTCGACTTAATTACTGTGTTGATTTTTAGACAATATTTTGCCATTTTAAAATTGACACTTAGAAAATATTTCATAGAAAACAGTCAATGATTCCCGATAGAAGAAAATTCAAGTTGCAGGTATAGTATGTTCTTGTTACTTTTGTAATCCAGTACTGGGTACTTAGACTCAGTACTGGAACCTTTATCCAAAACAGGTAAGCAATTACGTTTTCAGAAGTAAAACGATTTTTAAAGAATATTTAAAGTTTGCAGAAATTGACACTTAGAAGATATTTCACAGAAAAACAGTCAATGATTTCCTATGGTAGAAAATTTGGTTACTGGTAAGTACAGTTGTAAGTATGTTTCAGAGTCAGTGCTGGGCACCAAGATCCAGCACTGGGAGCTCACCTAAGAGCAGGTGAGTATTTTCATTTTTGTTACTCAGCTGATTTTTGGTGAATATTTTAAGATTTGAAAAGTCCACACTAAGAAGAAATTTCAGGAAAAAGCCAGTCCATGTGAAGAAAATTGAGTTAACGGTTTAAAGGTAAGTACTCGACTGGCAGAGTTGAGGTTCTGGGCATAGACTCAGGGGTCCCCCAGGGCCAGGTAGGTACAGTTGGTTCACCCTCAGCGGCACTAGGGCGGCTGGGTGCAGAGAGAGTTAGGCCCAATGTTATCCTATGAGGGATGGGGGGCCTTGGTTGGTGGCTGCTGACTAGCAGGCCATACGGCTGTGGGAGCTGGGCTCCTGGTCACTTACTCAGGGCAAGTGGGGAAGTAGATAGGTGTAAAGGTTGCACTGCCAGGGCCACTCGGGCGGCTGGGTGCAGGGTGCTTTTGAGCCTTCGGGCGCTCAATTTATTTCAATGAGAAATCTCCGGTTTGGAAAAAGACTGCAAGCTCGGGGACGAGGATTCTTCAGGTGCCACCACCACTTCGAGAGGTAAGTTGGGTAGTTGGAGGATAGGTAGGTACCCCGGGATTGGGCACAGGGGGCCGCGGGGCGCCGGGTGCAGGGGTGCCTTTTGGTGTCGGGAAATCTTATCCTCTGTTGATCGCCGTGGGTTGTCACCTTGTTCTGAGGCTGCAGGCTTCTTCAGGAGTGTGGAGGGAGGTCCTTGGGTGCCGGACTCGGGGTCACAGTCGCGGTGGGGTCGTCCTCGTGGTCTTGGTTCACTCCGGCACAGGCCAGGCTTGGCTGGTGCAGAGTGTGCTGGGTTCGCGGTTCCGGGCTGCTGCCAGGGGTTAGAAGTAGATTTTGAGTAGAGCCTCTACTCATGGGAGTCCCAGGGGCTTAGAGTCAAAAGGTAGCCAGGTCCTCCGGGGTTTGTGAGGTTGCTGGCCACAAGAGATGCCGGGTTGGAGCAGGAGCAGGTTCGAGGGTCGACAGGCCGGTAGGGCTGGAGCCAAAGCAGTTTGTGTCTTCCTCTTCTTAGCAGCTGCAGGGCAGGTCTTCTTTCTTCTAGCTCTTCTTCGGACTTTGGAATCTGGAATCTGGGGAAGGAAGGTTCAGGGTGCCCCTAAATACTAGTTTAGGGGCGTTACAGGTAGGTGAAGGGCAGGGACCAATGGGTCCCTGTCCTGGGGTGGGTACACCCCCTATCCTGCCTCTCTCCTGTGGGAGGGGGGCAGTAGCCTAGTCCTGATTGGGTAGGGCTTCCCATCTTCAAGATGGCGAGAGCCCGGGATGTGCTTCACCTCGCCTCCCTCACCTGGGGGGTGGGGTTGGCAGGCTGGCACATCCCCTGTCCTTATTTGGGATTTCCGGCCAAGCTTCCCGCCAGAGTGGGGGGTTGCAGTGACCTGGGGAAGCTCACAGAGGCGGCATGCCTTTGAAGCTTCCCCCTGCCCATCCTGGGGGAGGAGATTTAGCACATCGCCCAGGATGTGCATTGTTGCAGGCCCAAGAGAGCAGGGGCTCTCCTACCCAGGGGTCCAGGAACATGTCTGCTGTGTGGCAGCCTAGGCAGCCTCAGTACAGACGTGGATTGTGGGTTAGGTTTCAGGGGTCCTCTCTTAGATGCCCTCTGTGGTGCTTGGTACATTAAATCCCACACTGGCATCAGTGTGGATTTATTGTGCTGAGCAGTTTGATACCAAACTTCTCAGGCTTCAGTGCTGCCATTATGGTGCTGTGGAGTTCGCGTTTGACAAGCTCCCAGCCCCATGTACTCTTAAATGGCAGCACTGCACTTACAGGGCCCAGGAATGGACCTGGGTACTGTAGGGGCACAGGGCTCCTGCCTCTGTGCCCACACCACTGGCATAGGGCACCCAGCTAGAGAGGTGGCTGATGTATGCCAGGGCAGTGTCGGTTGTGGGCATGGCACACAGGGATGTGTGCCATGTCGACTCTCTGTTTTGTCTTGTACCCAAACACTCAGCCTGCCAGAGCAGTGTGTGGGTGTTAGGGTACAGGGCCTCTAAGGGTGGCACAATGAGTTCTGCAGCCCTTAGAGGCCTTCACTGGTCACAAGGCCCTGGGTACCTAGGGTACCACTTACCAGGGGCTGACATGTGGCCAGGGTTTACCAATTTGGTTTTGAGGTTTTGTTTAGGGAAGGAACATAGGTCCTGGGCACCTGATTGGCAGGAGTCCAGGGCACACTCAGTCAAAGTACATTCAGCAATTCAGCAAAAAGTGGGGGCATACCATGCAAGAAAGATGGCACTTTCTCACAGTAACCACTTGTAAAGGTGGATTGGGTAGGGGCTTTATAGGTAGTGGAAGCGGTGTCAGAGGAGTAGCCTCTTGTGGTAAATATTTCGTTACCGGTACTATTTTTTATGCGGTAAAATCTATCAAGAATAACTCAGTAAATATAAGAGGCAGAATCCGTGGTATTAGAGGTTTTAAAAAGGCTTTATTCCTATACAAAGGAAGACAATTCGAATTGTGGGCCTTCTGTTCCATCACCACGAAAGTTCAGGAAGGAAGGGAGCCTATATTATTGACAGATAGGCAGTTTTATAGAAAATACATTACAGTAAAGCAGATGCAAGAGGCGTAACAGCTGATAAAAGGTGCATACGTAGCTAATAGAGGGCGTAATTTAATAAACGTCACTTAAACATGATATCACAAATGGGTGGATCCATAAAAGAATCCTGCAATGTCAGCAGAAATGCTTGGCAAGGATGCGCACGCAGCCGCATGACGTGTGATTGACGTGCAACTAGAGGGTGAAGGGGACTTGACATTTAGCTCTACATGTGGAGACAGAAGTCTGGGGTTATGTCAACCTAATTCCAAATCATATCTAATATCCTATGTTTAAAGAACTGTGTTATCCAAAAGGAAAGGTCTCTTAGGATAGAATCTCATTCTATACTGACTATACTGACTGTTAGTGCGTGTACAAGCGTCTAAGTGTCTACACTAGATGCGAGGGGGTAGGAATATTCCATGGTAACGGGGCTATGAGTTATTTGCATGAGGGCAGCGAGGCTTGGCCCTTTGCACGGGAGCTGGAAGAATGTTTACCTAAACTACTAGACAGGAATGCATCGGATGAGGAGCGAAGGAGATAATCTCGAAGGTGAAATACAGTTTTTTTGGCAGGCAATATGGTGGATCAGGCACCGTTAGCCGCGCAGGGAGTAGGACAAAGTTCATGGTCACGGATGCAGGCTCAGACTGGAGCTTTCAGAGGCAGAAGGCAGGAAAAGGCTCGATGACAGAATTCGGGCCTACTCGCCTGAATCTGTGAGATGTGGAAAGTGAACCACATAAAGTCGGTGGCTTTTCATACTTAGGAATGGAATATCTGACCCATTCATGGCGGATCTGAAAGAGGACATGTGGACGGTGGACGCACATATATTTGCGTCTTCAGAACTGGAGCAGGAGGGAACATACATGTACTTATAGCATGCACATGGAGCCGTTGGGGTCTACGATAGGGGACATAACTGATCACAAAATTCATATTTCCTCATTCCCTCCTTGTCCCCTTCGGACCCTTAGGAGATATCGATCTTCATCAATCCATCGATCTGTTCATATAGTATCATTTGTTCTTCTTTCTTCTTCCGGGATCTCGAACGAATACTTGGATGTGGGATACACGAGGTGGCACACAGACCACAAATCGCTGGCCCACATTGTAGACATAAGCAGCAACTGAATAGTATGAGAAAGCCAATACCTAGGAAGGATAGTATTCTCCATCCCCAGGCTGACAACACGCCCCAGAACCAACCGGACCAAGTCCAGGTGCCTGGACTCTGGTGTATCTGGCTTACAATCTTATGAAGGCGGGTTATGGCTTTATATACTGACGGCAAATTTTCTGGTATGAAAATGCAACAACTTGATCCGATGACCCTACAAGCTCCGCCCCCATCGGCCAGGATGACGTCAAGGACAAGACGATTTTGAAGCACAACAATCCGCATAGCAGACTGCTCTTCTGTTAAATTGCCTAAGGCGGAAATAGTTTCGTTCACTACTGCTTCAAGGGTTCTGGTTAATCTACGTATCAGCTTACTATTAGTGACTGTACCTATATAAGGAAAGAAACCTTTATTGAAATCTGTGTATTTCTCCCATGCTGTTTCAGTGTAATCGACAATTGGGAGATCTCTCTGCTGTCTATTGTGTACTAAATGGGTATTTCTATGATAATCAGGAGGAGCTAGGAAAACAGGTGGCAGAAGGAATGCTATGTAACAGGTACCATCCCAATCTAAAGGTAGACATATATATGAGGTCTGGCCACATATGAAGTAGGAATGATGGGAAGCTCTAAATGTAGACTTGCCTTGATCACTGAATTTTATTACAGTGGTACATTTACTATGGCCCATATGTATGGAACCATTCTTTCTTATACATAATTCCCCTTTTACTGGGAATACTGACATGGCGGGCAAGATTGGTGTAGCTTCAGATTCAACGTTCAGGATCATGAGGTTAAGTGTAAAATTACCTAATCCATATACTTCATTTTCTAGATCAGTTCCTGTTCTTTTGGGAAGTCCCTCCTTGTTAGGGTAGCAGACTTTAAGTAAAGCTAGGTTCAGGTTTCCCCATACCCAGTTGTCTTGATAAACTGCGGAATTTGAATCTAGGGTATTAATCAAACTAAACCATGCTCCACAGGAGCCATTGTGTGTGAACGGATAGGGAAAGAGGGGCAAGACTCCCTTATAGTTCTGATAGGGAGGGAGTCGGCCACATATCCAACAATTTGTGGCATTGCTGGTTTGGTGGGAATGATGTAACATACTAATAAAAGTGTTGTTGCGTAGCGCAAATCTATATGACAACTCATGCGGTGGAAATTCACTAAAAGAATGTTCTGCAGTTATATTATAAGCATGCTTAGGAATAGGGTAATACATGTGCAATAGGATGCTGACAATGATGATCAAAAGACTTAGAAAAAACAAAATTAATAATGTTACTGTACAATGACTACGAAATGATTTACAATACGCATGCTTTTTCAGCTGCTTTCGCTGATTTCTCTCTCTATTTCGGTCTAGAGGATACATGTCAGAGACAAATTCAACCGATTCACCTTGGAGAGGACTTAAAAAATCAAATTGTCTGACTTATTAGACCTCAATTTTAGTTTATAGGTTTCTGAGTTCGATTGCTCAACCAAGGGGAGCTTTGAGTCTGTCTTTGAGGAAATACAGGGTTTAGTCTCTATATTGGATGGTAGTCCATAAAATTTCTTGATATGACTCGAGTGCAACCATCCTTTTCTTCCCTCGATTTTCACGGCTGTCCTGGTGGTAAGTAAAACTAACTTCGGTGACTTCCACCTAGGATCCAGTTGGGTCTTCCGGTCAAAGTTCCTGACCAGCACCAAGTCCCCAGGAACCACGTCATGGGGCTTCACCTCAGTATTGTCGGGAAAAGCTGCTGATACCTGTGAACGACAAGATTGTAGTGCAGACATCAAGGAAGCCAGGTAATCTGTCAGCATATTACAGTCAACGTCAGTGATTTTACGAGGTATAGGCGTCCCCCACATATTTGGTGGTCTACCGAAGATCACCTCATACGGGGATAGCCCTGTTCGAGAATGTGCTACCATTCTCATGTAAAAGAGCGCAACTGGTAAGGCTACTATCCAATCAACTCCTTTTTCTCTACATATTTTGGACAATCTAATTTTAAGAGTTTGATTATGACGTTCTACGAGACCTGCTGCCTCGGGATGTCGGACACAGTGAAATTTCCATTGATACCCTAACAAAAGGGAAACGTGTTTCATTAGTTCGGATGAGAACGGCTGGCCGTTATCTGAATAGACAACACGTGGTAAACCGTACCGTGGGAAGAATTCTCGAACTAACTGTTTGGCAGTAGTCGGGGCAGTGTAATCTGAAACCGGGTATGCTTCTGTCCAACGGGAAAGAGCACAGACAACTACGAGAACATATTTGAATCCTCGACATCGTTCCATCTGGATATAATCCATCTGGAGGACTTCAAAAGCATGATCGGGAGTTTGGAATCCACCCTGTTCTACGGGGATGCTTTTACCTGGATTAAACTGACAACATATCATACAGGTACGAACTTTTTGTTTAGCTGCGGCTCGTAAATGTTTGTTGAACCAAACGTGTTGAATGCTGTCTAGCATAGCTTTTTCTCCTAGGTGAGCTGGACTATGTATAGTGTTAATGATGACTTGGACCATTGAGTCGGGAAGAAACCATATAGATTTTTCCTTCGTCATCCATCCCTGATCTGTTTGGATCCCTCCTAATTCAGTCCATTTCTTTATTTCTTCTGGTGTAGCGTGTGTCTGTATATCAATTACATCAAGGGCGGGATCCTTAACTGTCATGCAATGTGTTGGTGTCGGAACTATTGTCTTTGTCATGTCAGCTGTGTGAGTCTGATTCTGAGCAGTCTGTTTAGCTGTTCTGTCAGCTAGGTCATTACCCTGAGAAATGATATCGGTAACTTTTGTGTGGGCTTTGCATTTCATAATCGATATTGCAGTAGGTAGATGAATCGCGTCTAATAGGGCTTGAATGAGGGGTCCGTGTTGAATGTGGGCACCGTGAGAAGTTAAATAACCTCTCTCTCGCCACAATACGCCGAAGTCATGGACAAATCCAAAGGCATAACGTGAATCTGTGTATATGTTGACTTTTTTATTTTTGGCTTGAATACAGGCTTGTGTCAGAGCGGTGAGCTCTGCTGCTTGAGCTGACAAAGTGTTAATACAATTTGTTTCAATGACTTCAGTGTCTGTTGTGACTGCGTAAGCGGCCACTAGCTCTCCTGTACTTGCTCTCATACATGACCCATCTACATACAATGTCAAGTCTGGATCTGACAAAGGGATATCTGTCAAGTCTTGTCTGGGTTTCGTCGTGATAGTAATAACTTCGACACAATCATGTGCCAATGGATCTGTTCCGCTCACTGGTAACAGTGTGGCAGGATTTAACGTATTACAACGTCTGATTTCTATATGTGGCTGAAACAGTGTTAATTCGTAACCGGTGAGTCTCGCTATAGTCAAGTGTTGTGTTTGTGTGCGGTTCAAGAGAACCTCTACTGCGTGTGGTACTTGTACTGTCAATTGATGTCCCAACACTATGGCATCGCTTTGTCTGATTGCTAAAGCTGTTGCTGCCACTGATTTCAGGCACGCTGGAAGTGCCTGAGCTACTGGATCTAATGTACTAGAGAAATAAGCACATGGTTTATGTGATCCTGCTTGTTCCTGAGTGAGTACTGACAAAGCAGTACCTTCGCGTTCTGTAACGAAGAGTGTAAACTGTTTACTGTAACATGGTGTTGCTAGGACTGGTGCTTGGCATAAAGCTTTCTTTAAGCTTTCAAAGGCGTGTGTATGTTCTGGAGTCCAAGGGAGGACAGTCGATGTGGCTGCCTCCTGTGTTGTCAACTGGATGAGTGGTTTTGCTAGAAATGCATATTGAGGGATCCACTGCCTACAGTATGAAGTGAGGCCTATAAAAGCCCGCACCTCCTTTTGTGTCTTGGGTGGTGGCATGTTAGCGATTAACTGGATGCGGTCGGATGCAAGCTGCCTTCCCTCCTTGGACAGCGAGTGCCCAAGGTAAACAACTCGCTGGACACAGAATTGCAGCTTAGAGGGGGACACCTTGTGCCCCTTGTCAGCCAAAAATTTTAAAACCGTCAGTGACGCTTTTTCACATTCAGGTTCGCTTCGGGCTGTGATCAGCAGATCATCGACATATTGAAGCAAGGCAGTGTTAACTGGCATATGGATACTGTCAAGTTCTCGTTTCAGTGCTTGGCTATAGATGCTGGGGCTTTCTGTAAATCCTTGAGGTGCGCGTGTGAATTTAAAACTTCGTCCATTTAAACTGAATCCGAACAAATATTGACTTTCCGGATCTATTGGGACACTAAAGAAAGCATTCTTGAGATCAATTACAGTGAAAAACGTTGCTTCTGAGTCAATAGCTGTGAGTAATGAAGAGATATCTGGGACCACGGGGTATTGTGGCACAATACATTTATTTAATTCGCGCAGGTCAATAACTAATCGATATACTGGTGGAACTTTTGGATCCGTTCCTTTAAGAATCGGAATTATCGGAGAATTACATACATTGGAGTCAGTTTCGACAACCACTCCTTGTGCAATGAGCTCGTCAATGATTTGTAGTAAAGCCACTACAGCATCTGGTGGTAACTTGTATTGTCGCATTCGTGGTAGTACTATTCCTGTTTTCAATGTAACTCGATATGGTGTAATGTTCATGCAACCAACATCAGTGGGGCCTTGTGCCCATAAATGTGTAGGTAAATTCTGCAGTCGGTGATCCATGTCTCTGGACACGTAGTGACCTTTAAAGTCACGTAAAAATAGTCGTACTCCTTCCGGAGAACAACATATTATAGCTCCTAGAGCTTTCAATGTTTTTATGCCTAACAAGTTTTCTGGACATGATTTAGTAAGCAATAAATCTGTAGTACGTGTCAATGGACCAATCGTAAGTGGAAGAGGTTGTGTTACGTCATTAATTATAGGTTTTCCTGAGAATCCAAGGGAAATATTCTGTGAGCCTGAGAGGGGTGCCCCTGGAACTTCACTACGTTTTATAGTTGTTCTGCTTGCCCCTGTATCAAGTAAAAACTTTCTGTCTTCCCCTAATAGTTCACTATGTACATAAGGTCCCTCTTGGTCTACAGGAACCTCAATAAGGGGTAAGCCAACTTCCCTCTCTAGGCTATTTCATGTGTATCGCTGATAATCGGGATAATCTGTTTGTGCATACTGATACATTTGTTGTGTTGTTGCTTGAGTTGCAGCAGTAGGCTGCGCTTGTGGTGGTACTACGATCTGTTGTGGAGCTGCCTGTTGCGGAGCTAATTGTTGCGGAGCTAACCTAGATTGTGCCTGCTGAGGCGTCTGTTGTTGATTCTGATCCTGTCTGGGTGGACGTGGTCTCTCATGTGTTCTACCTGTGGCTATATTATGTTTCAGGACTGGACAATCGTGTATATAATGACCTGGTTGTTTACAGTAGTTGCATGTCCCTTTCGCAGGACCTATGGAATCACCCTTATGATGACTATCAGCTGGAACTGACTGTGCAACAAGCATTTTCATTTTCGTATCTTTCATACGTCTCTGTTCGTGTTCTTGTTCTTCTCTAATTCTATTGTGATGATATTGTAACATCTGTAGCATCTGTGATGGGGTATTACCTTGCCAGGTACTTTCGAATTTCAATACTCTATTCTTGACTTGTAGCAGAGAATTTTCAACTAATTTTGTCACAAACAGATGTGGATATGACTCACTACTAGCTTTTATACCACTATTTATACTGAAACATTTTTCAAATCGGGAATAGAAATCACTAGTGTCTTCATCTGGTTTTTGTTTACAGGCTGAGATTGCACCCCAGTCTTCCTTTTTCGTAGTTAATAAACGTGGCAATACCTGTATAAATAATCCTGCTAATGCTGTAGTCTTTTCCCCAAGCCCTGCTCCTGCAGCTCGGGCCTTTTCTTCGTTTTCTAATGCTGTCCAATCTATCTTTTGGTCTCCTACCTCCCATTCTTTTTCTTTGAGTTTTTCATAAACACCTGCGGGTAATAGGACTTTTAATATTTTCATAATGTCGGGGTAGGTATACTCTCCCATGAGTAACATGTCTTATCTCACGGTGGAAACCTGCTGGATCTTTATCATGACTGGGTACTACTTTCTTCATTTCTAATAATTCCAGTTTAGTTATAGGCGTGTACACAAACACGCGTGTGAAATTATCGCCGGCACCTCTGATCGGGTGCACTTCGCGTAACGGGTTCTGTCTATCTATGTGATACATTTTTCTTCCCATTATGGGAACTGGAACGTGTTCTGGGCATATGAAATTTAAATATTGGTTTCGAGATTCTAGTATTTCCTTAATCAAATCAGTACCTGACCCTCTCCATATGTTGGTGAGTAGTTCTGTCAATATGTCAGGTAAGGGTCCTGGATCAGAGTGTTGGCTTTTATATAATATAAGGAGGTGTTGAATCATGTATATACTAGCTAAACGCTGTTCATATGGGTCTAGATTCAGAAATGTGTGTGCAAGTACATCATCATTGTATTCGCCGGGACTGTCAGCCCATTGTACTGCTGACCTGACTAATTCTTGTTCGTCCATGGAATCGAGCACGTGGTATCCCCTTCGATCTCGGAGTAATTTATCAGCGGTTTGGAATAGGTGTTCAGGGGATTTTGTATTCAGCATAGGGTTTGGAAAATGTCTATTATATTCTGGACGTATTGGACGTATTGGGTCGTTAAAACCTCTGGTATTATTATGGGGTCTTCCTTTACCTACATAAGCTATCGTGTCTACTTGCTCTGATTCTTGCTCCTCCTCCTCTCTGTTTAGATCAGCGGCGTCTACCTCTAATCTTTCTTCGTGTATTCGTTCTACCTCTTTGCGGATCTTTCGGTACATAGCTACTATACATAACTGTTTATCATGTCTTCCTTCTGATATATTCCGGCCCCAAGTGACAAGTGTTTGCATTTCTTCCGGATTTACCCCAGGCCGGTCTTGATTTCTAATTACACAGTTGATGAGGAAACGTAACAGTTGTCCCTGTACCTCCGCTTTCTGGTACTCCATGGCTCTGCTAATACTTTCAGGGCCTCGCCCTGACTGGACAAAGTGATATATATTTTCTAAATGTGTATTCATTCCTGGTAACTTCGGTAAATATATTGCAGCTCGTCTAATACGTAATGATGACAGCAGCATTTCGTCCCGTTTACCGGGCACAGGATCATATCTACAATCTACTAGAAGTTCCTTAAGCATGTCAGGAGTGGCTAGTTGGGCGTACGTTGGAGGGCTAAATCTCTAAGGGAAAATTTATTTCCTCTGGGTGGCGTAGAAAAAATGTCTGTCGTACCTCCTGTAGCACCGTCTGGGGTGCTGGACGTGAAAGGATTTGTTGAGGGTGAGACAGCAACCGTCGTTGTGGGAAAAGCTCTAGAAACAGATGTGCTTGTCTGAATGTGTGTCGAAGCGTGTTGTTGCGGAGGTACAGACGAATGTTCTTGGCGATGAGCATCATCGGCAAGCGGTCTATGTGCTGCGGTATTAGCATACTCGGGAGCTGCGTCATCTAAATAGCGGGAAAGGAAAACATCTTCTGCGGTTCTGGGATGCCCCTTGGGATGTGCTTTTATCGGAAACAATGGGGTTGGCAAGTCTTTTGGTATTTCTGGAGTAGCCTTAGGTAACCCTTCGGCCAGAAGTGGATACATACCATTCATAAGAGCGTTTCTTTGTCTATCTACTTGTTCTGATTTTACTCGGGTACCTTCCTCAAGTAATAGTTTTTCTCGGACTTTATTCGAATTCTCCTTACCCTTATTTTCCTGTCTGAGTGCTTTTTCTGTACGTCTATACGATTCTTTACGCCATAATTCAATGGCATCTTTCTGTGACTGTCTGGCTTTCTTTTTCCATAATTCTTCTTCTACTCTCATGATGCAATCTGCATCCCAGGTCCCCGCTGCAGGCCATCTCGGACTCTCTGGTAATTCTTTGGAGTAGTCCACCTATAAATCAAGAAATAATATGGCATCTAGGCCATGCTTATGATACATAAAGTACCCTGGAGTGTCCCTTGGTGGGATGGGAACGGCTTCTTCGAGTACACCTTTTCTAGTTTTGATCTGTCTTAGTTTCGAAAAGAGCGGCATTTTCAGACCTTATTACTAGGACACACTTTATACTAAAAAAACACAATAATGAACAGTCATTCACACCACAATATATAGAACGTATTTAAAACATTTAACGTTTAACAGTTTTTACGAACAATGATAACTAATAGAAAACTGGTTACTGACATTATACTGACACTAGATGATACTTATTTATATGCAAGACATACTATATTACTATATATACTGCTAAACAGTACAGATACACTGCTAGAACAGTGCAGACCGGATTTGTGTACCCAAACCCGTCTTGACCGGCACAGACTATGTGCACGTTAAATGCCTCCCCGGTAATGGTACTCACCGGGTAGCTCGGAACGGAAGGCCTCGGAACGGAACTTGAAACTGGACCGGACTGGATTCGACTCGACTGGACTCGGAACTTCGGAACCTGGCGGGTCTCTGTATACCTCGGATCTTGCTCTCTCAGCTAGGCTCTGGTCGGGATACTTCGCACTTCTCACCGCCTCGTCTGGGTGTTGATCGCAGCCTCAGTCGTCCCCGCTTGGCCGGAAGGAGACACAGGAAATCCTGTAGATACGCGTTTTTGTTGTCCGTTCAGCTGTGGCAGGAGACCGGGCCTGCAACGCACCGCCGGCGCGTGAGATGAGAAAGTGTCCCTGTTCGGGCGCCAATTTATGTGGTAAATATTTCGTTACCGGTACTATTTTTTATGCGGTAAAATCTATCAAGAATAACTCAGTAAATATAAGAGGCAGAATCCGTGGTATTAGAGGTTTTAAAAAGGCTTTATTCCTATACAAAGGAAGACAATTCGAATTGTGGGCCTTCTGTTCCATCACCACGAAAGTTCAGGAAGGAAGGGAGCCTATATTATTGACAGATAGGCAGTTTTATAGAAAATACATTACAGTAAAGCAGATGCAAGAGGCGTAACAGCTGATAAAAGGTGCATACGTAGCTAATAGAGGGCGTAATTTAATAAACGTCACTTAAACATGATATCACAAATGGGTGGATCCATAAAAGAATCCTGCAATGTCAGCAGAAATGCTTGGCAAGGATGCGCACGCAGCCGCATGACGTGTGATTGACGTGCAACTAGAGGGTGAAGGGGACTTGACATTTAGCTCTACATGTGGAGACAGAAGTCTGGGGTTATGTCAACCTAATTCCAAATCATATCTAATATCCTATGTTTAAAGAACTGTGTTATCCAAAAGGAAAGGTCTCTTAGGATAGAATCTCATTCTATACTGACTATACTGACTGTTAGTGCGTGTACAAGCGTCTAAGTGTCTACACTAGATGCGAGGGGGTAGGAATATTCCATGGTAACGGGGCTATGAGTTATTTGCATGAGGGCAGCGAGGCTTGGCCCTTTGCACGGGAGCTGGAAGAATGTTTACCTAAACTACTAGACAGGAATGCATCGGATGAGGAGCGAAGGAGATAATCTCGAAGGTGAAATACAGTTTTTTTGGCAGGCAATATGGTGGATCAGGCACCGTTAGCCGCGCAGGGAGTAGGACAAAGTTCATGGTCACGGATGCAGGCTCAGACTGGAGCTTTCAGAGGCAGAAGGCAGGAAAAGGCTCGATGACAGAATTCGGGCCTACTCGCCTGAATCTGTGAGATGTGGAAAGTGAACCACATAAAGTCGGTGGCTTTTCATACTTAGGAATGGAATATCTGACCCATTCATGGCGGATCTGAAAGAGGACATGTGGACGGTGGACGCACATATATTTGCGTCTTCAGAACTGGAGCAGGAGGGAACATACATGTACTTATAGCATGCACATGGAGCCGTTGGGGTCTACGATAGGGGACATAACTGATCACAAAATTCATATTTCCTCATTCCCTCCTTGTCCCCTTCGGACCCTTAGGAGATATCGATCTTCATCAATCCATCGATCTGTTCATATAGTATCATTTGTTCTTCTTTCTTCTTCCGGGATCTCGAACGAATACTTGGATGTGGGATACACGAGGTGGCACACAGACCACAAATCGCTGGCCCACATTGTAGACATAAGCAGCAACTGAATAGTATGAGAAAGCCAATACCTAGGAAGGATAGTATTCTCCATCCCCAGGCTGACAACACGCCCCAGAACCAACCGGACCAAGTCCAGGTGCCTGGACTCTGGTGTATCTGGCTTACAATCTTATGAAGGCGGGTTATGGCTTTATATACTGACGGCAAATTTTTTCTGGTATGAAAATGCAACAACTTGATCCGATGACCCTACAAGCTCCGCCCCCATCGGCCAGGATGACGTCAAGGACAAGACGATTTTGAAGCACAACAATCCGCATAGCAGACTGCTCTTCTGTTAAATTGCCTAAGGCGGAAATAGTTTCGTTCACTACTGCTTCAAGGGTTCTGGTTAATCTACGTATCAGCTTACTATTAGTGACTGTACCTATATAAGGAAAGAAACCTTTATTGAAATCTGTGTATTTCTCCCATGCTGTTTCAGTGTAATCGACAATTGGGAGATCTCTCTGCTGTCTATTGTGTACTAAATGGGTATTTCTATGATAATCAGGAGGAGCTAGGAAAACAGGTGGCAGAAGGAATGCTATGTAACAGGTACCATCCCAATCTAAAGGTAGACATATATATGAGGTCTGGCCACATATGAAGTAGGAATGATGGGAAGCTCTAAATGTAGACTTGCCTTGATCACTGAATTTTATTACAGTGGTACATTTACTATGGCCCATATGTATGGAACCATTCTTTCTTATACATAATTCCCCTTTTACTGGGAATACTGACATGGCGGGCAAGATTGGTGTAGCTTCAGATTCAACGTTCAGGATCATGAGGTTAAGTGTAAAATTACCTAATCCATATACTTCATTTTCTAGATCAGTTCCTGTTCTTTTGGGAAGTCCCTCCTTGTTAGGGTAGCAGACTTTAAGTAAAGCTAGGTTCAGGTTTCCCCATACCCAGTTGTCTTGATAAACTGCGGAATTTGAATCTAGGGTATTAATCAAACTAAACCATGCTCCACAGGAGCCATTGTGTGTGAACGGATAGGGAAAGAGGGGCAAGACTCCCTTATAGTTCTGATAGGGAGGGAGTCGGCCACATATCCAACAATTTGTGGCATTGCTGGTTTGGTGGGAATGATGTAACATACTAATAAAAGTGTTGTTGCGTAGCGCAAATCTATATGACAACTCATGCGGTGGAAATTCACTAAAAGAATGTTCTGCAGTTATATTATAAGCATGCTTAGGAATAGGGTAATACATGTGCAATAGGATGCTGACAATGATGATCAAAAGACTTAGAAAAAACAAAATTAATAATGTTACTGTACAATGACTACGAAATGATTTACAATACGCATGCTTTTTCAGCTGCTTTCGCTGATTTCTCTCTCTATTTCGGTCTAGAGGATACATGTCAGAGACAAATTCAACCGATTCACCTTGGAGAGGACTTAAAAAATCAAATTGTCTGACTTATTAGACCTCAATTTTAGTTTATAGGTTTCTGAGTTCGATTGCTCAACCAAGGGGAGCTTTGAGTCTGTCTTTGAGGAAATACAGGGTTTAGTCTCTATATTGGATGGTAGTCCATAAAATTTCTTGATATGACTCGAGTGCAACCATCCTTTTCTTCCCTCGATTTTCACGGCTGTCCTGGTGGTAAGTAAAACTAACTTCGGTGACTTCCACCTAGGATCCAGTTGGGTCTTCCGGTCAAAGTTCCTGACCAGCACCAAGTCCCCAGGAACCACGTCATGGGGCTTCACCTCAGTATTGTCGGGAAAAGCTGCTGATACCTGTGAACGACAAGATTGTAGTGCAGACATCAAGGAAGCCAGGTAATCTGTCAGCATATTACAGTCAACGTCAGTGATTTTACGAGGTATAGGCGTCCCCCACATATTTGGTGGTCTACCGAAGATCACCTCATACGGGGATAGCCCTGTTCGAGAATGTGCTACCATTCTCATGTAAAAGAGCGCAACTGGTAAGGCTACTATCCAATCAACTCCTTTTTCTCTACATATTTTGGACAATCTAATTTTAAGAGTTTGATTATGACGTTCTACGAGACCTGCTGCCTCGGGATGTCGGACACAGTGAAATTTCCATTGATACCCTAACAAAAGGGAAACGTGTTTCATTAGTTCGGATGAGAACGGCTGGCCGTTATCTGAATAGACAACACGTGGTAAACCGTACCGTGGGAAGAATTCTCGAACTAACTGTTTGGCAGTAGTCGGGGCAGTGTAATCTGAAACCGGGTATGCTTCTGTCCAACGGGAAAGAGCACAGACAACTACGAGAACATATTTGAATCCTCGACATCGTTCCATCTGGATATAATCCATCTGGAGGACTTCAAAAGCATGATCGGGAGTTTGGAATCCACCCTGTTCTACGGGGATGCTTTTACCTGGATTAAACTGACAACATATCATACAGGTACGAACTTTTTGTTTAGCTGCGGCTCGTAAATGTTTGTTGAACCAAACGTGTTGAATGCTGTCTAGCATAGCTTTTTCTCCTAGGTGAGCTGGACTATGTATAGTGTTAATGATGACTTGGACCATTGAGTCGGGAAGAAACCATATAGATTTTTCCTTCGTCATCCATCCCTGATCTGTTTGGATCCCTCCTAATTCAGTCCATTTCTTTATTTCTTCTGGTGTAGCGTGTGTCTGTATATCAATTACATCAAGGGCGGGATCCTTAACTGTCATGCAATGTGTTGGTGTCGGAACTATTGTCTTTGTCATGTCAGCTGTGTGAGTCTGATTCTGAGCAGTCTGTTTAGCTGTTCTGTCAGCTAGGTCATTACCCTGAGAAATGATATCGGTAACTTTTGTGTGGGCTTTGCATTTCATAATCGATATTGCAGTAGGTAGATGAATCGCGTCTAATAGGGCTTGAATGAGGGGTCCGTGTTGAATGTGGGCACCGTGAGAAGTTAAATAACCTCTCTCTCGCCACAATACGCCGAAGTCATGGACAAATCCAAAGGCATAACGTGAATCTGTGTATATGTTGACTTTTTTATTTTTGGCTTGAATACAGGCTTGTGTCAGAGCGGTGAGCTCTGCTGCTTGAGCTGACAAAGTGTTAATACAATTTGTTTCAATGACTTCAGTGTCTGTTGTGACTGCGTAAGCGGCCACTAGCTCTCCTGTACTTGCTCTCATACATGACCCATCTACATACAATGTCAAGTCTGGATCTGACAAAGGGATATCTGTCAAGTCTTGTCTGGGTTTCGTCGTGATAGTAATAACTTCGACACAATCATGTGCCAATGGATCTGTTCCGCTCACTGGTAACAGTGTGGCAGGATTTAACGTATTACAACGTCTGATTTCTATATGTGGCTGAAACAGTGTTAATTCGTAACCGGTGAGTCTCGCTATAGTCAAGTGTTGTGTTTGTGTGCGGTTCAAGAGAACCTCTACTGCGTGTGGTACTTGTACTGTCAATTGATGTCCCAACACTATGGCATCGCTTTGTCTGATTGCTAAAGCTGTTGCTGCCACTGATTTCAGGCACGCTGGAAGTGCCTGAGCTACTGGATCTAATGTACTAGAGAAATAAGCACATGGTTTATGTGATCCTGCTTGTTCCTGAGTGAGTACTGACAAAGCAGTACCTTCGCGTTCTGTAACGAAGAGTGTAAACTGTTTACTGTAACATGGTGTTGCTAGGACTGGTGCTTGGCATAAAGCTTTCTTTAAGCTTTCAAAGGCGTGTGTATGTTCTGGAGTCCAAGGGAGGACAGTCGATGTGGCTGCCTCCTGTGTTGTCAACTGGATGAGTGGTTTTGCTAGAAATGCATATTGAGGGATCCACTGCCTACAGTATGAAGTGAGGCCTATAAAAGCCCGCACCTCCTTTTGTGTCTTGGGTGGTGGCATGTTAGCGATTAACTGGATGCGGTCGGATGCAAGCTGCCTTCCCTCCTTGGACAGCGAGTGCCCATGGTAAACAACTCGCTGGACACAGAATTGCAGCTTAGAGGGGGACACCTTGTGCCCCTTGTCAGCCAAAAATTTTAAAACCGTCAGTGACGCTTTTTCACATTCAGGTTCGCTTCGGGCTGTGATCAGCAGATCATCGACATATTGAAGCAAGGCAGTGTTAACTGGCATATGGATACTGTCAAGTTCTCGTTTCAGTGCTTGGCTATAGATGCTGGGGCTTTCTGTAAATCCTTGAGGTGCGCGTGTGAATTTAAAACTTCGTCCATTTAAACTGAATCCGAACAAATATTGACTTTCCGGATCTATTGGGACACTAAAGAAAGCATTCTTGAGATCAATTACAGTGAAAAACGTTGCTTCTGAGTCAATAGCTGTGAGTAATGAAGAGATATCTGGGACCACGGGGTATTGTGGCACAATACATTTATTTAATTCGCGCAGGTCAATAACTAATCGATATACTGGTGGAACTTTTGGATCCGTTCCTTTAAGAATCGGAATTATCGGAGAATTACATACATTGGAGTCAGTTTCGACAACCACTCCTTGTGCAATGAGCTCGTCAATGATTTGTAGTAAAGCCACTACAGCATCTGGTGGTAACTTGTATTGTCGCATTCGTGGTAGTACTATTCCTGTTTTCAATGTAACTCGATATGGTGTAATGTTCATGCAACCAACATCAGTGGGGCCTTGTGCCCATAAATGTGTAGGTAAATTCTGCAGTCGGTGATCCATGTCTCTGGACACGTAGTGACCTTTAAAGTCACGTAAAAATAGTCGTACTCCTTCCGGAGAACAACATATTATAGCTCCTAGAGCTTTCAATGTTTTTATGCCTAACAAGTTTTCTGGACATGATTTAGTAAGCAATAAATCTGTAGTACGTGTCAATGGACCAATCGTAAGTGGAAGAGGTTGTGTTACGTCATTAATTATAGGTTTTCCTGAGAATCCAAGGGAAATATTCTGTGAGCCTGAGAGGGGTGCCCCTGGAACTTCACTACGTTTTATAGTTGTTCTGCTTGCCCCTGTATCAAGTAAAAACTTTCTGTCTTCCCCTAATAGTTCACTATGTACATAAGGTCCCTCTTGGTCTACAGGAACCTCAATAAGGGGTAAGCCAACTTCCCTCTCTAGGCTATTTCATGTGTATCGCTGATAATCGGGATAATCTGTTTGTGCATACTGATACATTTGTTGTGTTGTTGCTTGAGTTGCAGCAGTAGGCTGCGCTTGTGGTGGTACTACGATCTGTTGTGGAGCTGCCTGTTGCGGAGCTAATTGTTGCGGAGCTAACCTAGATTGTGCCTGCTGAGGCGTCTGTTGTTGATTCTGATCCTGTCTGGGTGGACGTGGTCTCTCATGTGTTCTACCTGTGGCTATATTATGTTTCAGGACTGGACAATCGTGTATATAATGACCTGGTTGTTTACAGTAGTTGCATGTCCCTTTCGCAGGACCTATGGAATCACCCTTATGATGACTATCAGCTGGAACTGACTGTGCAACAAGCATTTTCATTTTCGTATCTTTCATACGTCTCTGTTCGTGTTCTTGTTCTTCTCTAATTCTATTGTGATGATATTGTAACATCTGTAGCATCTGTGATGGGGTATTACCTTGCCAGGTACTTTCGAATTTCAATACTCTATTCTTGACTTGTAGCAGAGAATTTTCAACTAATTTTGTCACAAACAGATGTGGATATGACTCACTACTAGCTTTTATACCACTATTTATACTGAAACATTTTTCAAATCGGGAATAGAAATCACTAGTGTCTTCATCTGGTTTTTGTTTACAGGCTGAGATTGCACCCCAGTCTTCCTTTTTCGTAGTTAATAAACGTGGCAATACCTGTATAAATAATCCTGCTAATGCTGTAGTCTTTTCCCCAAGCCCTGCTCCTGCAGCTCGGGCCTTTTCTTCGTTTTCTAATGCTGTCCAATCTATCTTTTGGTCTCCTACCTCCCATTCTTTTTCTTTGAGTTTTTCATAAACACCTGCGGGTAATAGGACTTTTAATATTTTCATAATGTCGGGGTAGGTATACTCTCCCATGAGTAACATGTCTTATCTCACGGTGGAAACCTGCTGGATCTTTATCATGACTGGGTACTACTTTCTTCATTTCTAATAATTCCAGTTTAGTTATAGGCGTGTACACAAACACGCGTGTGAAATTATCGCCGGCACCTCTGATCGGGTGCACTTCGCGTAACGGGTTCTGTCTATCTATGTGATACATTTTTCTTCCCATTATGGGAACTGGAACGTGTTCTGGGCATATGAAATTTAAATATTGGTTTCGAGATTCTAGTATTTCCTTAATCAAATCAGTACCTGACCCTCTCCATATGTTGGTGAGTAGTTCTGTCAATATGTCAGGTAAGGGTCCTGGATCAGAGTGTTGGCTTTTATATAATATAAGGAGGTGTTGAATCATGTATATACTAGCTAAACGCTGTTCATATGGGTCTAGATTCAGAAATGTGTGTGCAAGTACATCATCATTGTATTCGCCGGGACTGTCAGCCCATTGTACTGCTGACCTGACTAATTCTTGTTCGTCCATGGAATCGAGCACGTGGTATCCCCTTCGATCTCGGAGTAATTTATCAGCGGTTTGGAATAGGTGTTCAGGGGATTTTGTATTCAGCATAGGGTTTGGAAAATGTCTATTATATTCTGGACGTATTGGACGTATTGGGTCGTTAAAACCTCTGGTATTATTATGGGGTCTTCCTTTACCTACATAAGCTATCGTGTCTACTTGCTCTGATTCTTGCTCCTCCTCCTCTCTGTTTAGATCAGCGGCGTCTACCTCTAATCTTTCTTCGTGTATTCGTTCTACCTCTTTGCGGATCTTTCGGTACATAGCTACTATACATAACTGTTTATCATGTCTTCCTTCTGATATATTCCGGCCCCAAGTGACAAGTGTTTGCATTTCTTCCGGATTTACCCCAGGCCGGTCTTGATTTCTAATTACACAGTTGATGAGGAAACGTAACAGTTGTCCCTGTACCTCCGCTTTCTGGTACTCCATGGCTCTGCTAATACTTTCAGGGCCTCGCCCTGACTGGACAAAGTGATATATATTTTCTAAATGTGTATTCATTCCTGGTAACTTCGTTAAATATATTGCAGCTCGTCTAATACGTAATGATGACAGCAGCATTTCGTCCCGTTTACCGGGCACAGGATCATATCTACAATCTACTAGAAGTTCCTTAAGCATGTCAGGAGTGGCTAGTTGGGCGTACGTTGGAGGGCTAAATCTCTAAGGGAAAATTTATTTCCTCTGGGTGGCGTAGAAAAAATGTCTGTCGTACCTCCTGTAGCACCGTCTGGGGTGCTGGACGTGAAAGGATTTGTTGAGGGTGAGACAGCAACCGTCGTTGTGGGAAAAGCTCTAGAAACAGATGTGCTTGTCTGAATGTGTGTCGAAGCGTGTTGTTGCGGAGGTACAGACGAATGTTCTTGGCGATGAGCATCATCGGCAAGCGGTCTATGTGCTGCGGTATTAGCATACTCGGGAGCTGCGTCATCTAAATAGCGGGAAAGGAAAACATCTTCTGCGGTTCTGGGATGCCCCTTGGGATGTGCTTTTATCGGAAACAATGGGGTTGGCAAGTCTTTTGGTATTTCTGGAGTAGCCTTAGGTAACCCTTCGGCCAGAAGTGGATACATACCATTCATAAGAGCGTTTCTTTGTCTATCTACTTGTTCTGATTTTACTCGGGTACCTTCCTCAAGTAATAGTTTTTCTCGGACTTTATTCGAATTCTCCTTACCCTTATTTTCCTGTCTGAGTGCTTTTTCTGTACGTCTATACGATTCTTTACGCCATAATTCAATGGCATCTTTCTGTGACTGTCTGGCTTTCTTTTTCCATAATTCTTCTTCTACTCTCATGATGCAATCTGCATCCCAGGTCCCCGCTGCAGGCCATCTCGGACTCTCTGGTAATTCTTTGGAGTAGTCCACCTATAAATCAAGAAATAATATGGCATCTAGGCCATGCTTATGATACATAAAGTACCCTGGAGTGTCCCTTGGTGGGATGGGAACGGCTTCTTCGAGTACACCTTTTCTAGTTTTGATCTGTCTTAGTTTCGAAAAGAGCGGCATTTTCAGACCTTATTACTAGGACACACTTTATACTAAAAAAACACAATAATGAACAGTCATTCACACCACAATATATAGAACGTATTTAAAACATTTAACGTTTAACAGTTTTTACGAACAATGATAACTAATAGAAAACTGGTTACTGACATTATACTGACACTAGATGATACTTATTTATATGCAAGACATACTATATTACTATATATACTGCTAAACAGTACAGATACACTGCTAGAACAGTGCAGACCGGATTTGTGTACCCAAACCCGTCTTGACCGGCACAGACTATGTGCACGTTAAATGCCTCCCCGGTAATGGTACTCACCGGGTAGCTCGGAACGGAAGGCCTCGGAACGGAACTTGAAACTGGACCGGACTGGATTCGACTCGACTGGACTCGGAACTTCGGAACCTGGCGGGTCTCTGTATACCTCGGATCTTGCTCTCTCAGCTAGGCTCTGGTCGGGATACTTCGCACTTCTCACCGCCTCGTCTGGGTGTTGATCGCAGCCTCAGTCGTCCCCGCTTGGCCGGAAGGAGACACAGGAAATCCTGTAGATACGCGTTTTTGTTGTCCGTTCAGCTGTGGCAGGAGACCGGGCCTGCAACGCACCGCCGGCGCGTGAGATGAGAAAGTGTCCCTGTTCGGGCGCCAATTTATGTGGTAAATATTTCGTTACCGGTACTATTTTTTATGCGGTAAAATCTATCAAGAATAACTCAGTAAATATAAGAGGCAGAATCCGTGGTATTAGAGGTTTTAAAAAGGCTTTATTCCTATACAAAGGAAGACAATTCGAATTGTGGGCCTTCTGTTCCATCACCACGAAAGTTCAGGAAGGAAGGGAGCCTATATTATTGACAGATAGGCAGTTTTATAGAAAATACATTACAGTAAAGCAGATGCAAGAGGCGTAACAGCTGATAAAAGGTGCATACGTAGCTAATAGAGGGCGTAATTTAATAAACGTCACTTAAACATGATATCACAAATGGGTGGATCCATAAAAGAATCCTGCAATGTCAGCAGAAATGCTTGGCAAGGATGCGCACGCAGCCGCATGACGTGTGATTGACGTGCAACTAGAGGGTGAAGGGGACTTGACATTTAGCTCTACATGTGGAGACAGAAGTCTGGGGTTATGTCAACCTAATTCCAAATCATATCTAATATCCTATGTTTAAAGAACTGTGTTATCCAAAAGGAAAGGTCTCTTAGGATAGAATCTCATTCTATACTGACTATACTGACTGTTAGTGCGTGTACAAGCGTCTAAGTGTCTACACTAGATGCGAGGGGGTAGGAATATTCCATGGTAACGGGGCTATGAGTTATTTGCATGAGGGCAGCGAGGCTTGGCCCTTTGCACGGGAGCTGGAAGAATGTTTACCTAAACTACTAGACAGGAATGCATCGGATGAGGAGCGAAGGAGATAATCTCGAAGGTGAAATACAGTTTTTTTGGCAGGCAATATGGTGGATCAGGCACCGTTAGCCGCGCAGGGAGTAGGACAAAGTTCATGGTCACGGATGCAGGCTCAGACTGGAGCTTTCAGAGGCAGAAGGCAGGAAAAGGCTCGATGACAGAATTCGGGCCTACTCGCCTGAATCTGTGAGATGTGGAAAGTGAACCACATAAAGTCGGTGGCTTTTCATACTTAGGAATGGAATATCTGACCCATTCATGGCGGATCTGAAAGAGGACATGTGGACGGTGGACGCACATATATTTGCGTCTTCAGAACTGGAGCAGGAGGGAACATACATGTACTTATAGCATGCACATGGAGCCGTTGGGGTCTACGATAGGGGACATAACTGATCACAAAATTCATATTTCCTCATTCTGGATGTGCTTCGAAAGGAAGAGCGGCGAAAAGAGCGCCTGGGAGGGTGCGACTGTAAGGCTCCCATAGATTTCGCCATATCTGTGTCTTTCTTCATTTTTTCCAGGGCCTCATCTACTTTTGCTTTTTTATAATGCAATTGCCTCCGACACCATGAATCACAATTTTTTCTTTTCTCAGCAAGCCTATTTATTGACTGCGAGTTTTAATTCAATTATAACAATCTGCAATTCTTTGAAACAGAGAACACTTCTTCATTTTGACATACACATGTCCTTTACATAAAACATTGAAAAAACTTTACATTTTTCACAGTGACTTTATGACAAATCAACAAACATAAATAGACTGCTTTAAACAAACACATTTTTTTTTGCACTACAGTACTTGGATATCCTATTTTATAAAACGTGGGGACTCAAACTTATTGTTGCCTCAACGTTAACTACTTGTTATGGTCCTGTGCCGGGTCAGAGAAAAGTATTTCATAATACTTATGAAGAGCAGTGACTAAATTTGTTGTTTTTGCTCTTCGGGGGACGCTATTGTCTGATTTTTATCCCAAACGTGTCTGGATCTCTGCTAGCCGACGCGTTTCGACCTGTGTTGTGGTGAACCTATATTTTATTCATTAGTTCTTCGTCAGGGCTCATATGTGATTCCAATGGGACATCTTTTTCCTGTAAAAATAATAATATGCCTACTTTTAATGTGTGTTATAAAACTACGTTTTTTTCTTTTAAAAGCATTATTGTTGGAAAAACGTACGTACTATCGGTTATAGGTTGCGGTCATCTTCTTTACCTATAACACACAAAAGAGAACGAGTCTATGAAATGGGGGTTCCCTGGTAGTCTTGTCACTTGCTCGCATTGTGAAGCCAAGCTGTATCTGCTTGGTTTTTACATACCCTTTGGGTTGATTCATGGGGAAAAGGACTAGCATGTGGTTCTGGTCCAATCTTTAAGCGGCTGGAATCTCTGTAAATGCAAACGAAAGGGAACACTGTAGTAGGGAAGGAGCAAAGACCGCTAATTGTTTACTTATGCAGGGGGTGCTACCTTGTGAGTTTCATTTAATGGACTTTAGCCGCCACCTGTGTCTCATAGACTAGCGGTGTGCAAAAAAGACAGAAAAGAGCTTTGTGCGTTTGTTTTTTCAGCTTTAGTAACGGTCCTGAAGTGCTCGTTATCAATACAAGTGATTGTTGGTATGGGGTACCCCTTTGTGACACCTCGATATCGTGCGGGAGTCACTATCGTTGGATGGTGGCAATTCTCACAACGTCATATACTGCGTTCTTTGCCCCTGTCCATTAGCCTACATTGGGAAAACTACCCAACCCATAAAAAAAACGCATTTCTCAACACCACTCCATGATCAAGTGCAAAACACCAAATGCCCCCATGGTTTCCCACTGCGTAGAAAAAAAACATGGTCCAAACGATCTAAAATGGACAGTTCTGCGTCACATCAAAGGTAAAAACATCGATGCCTTATTATCAAAAATTGAAGCAAAAATCATAATGTTCCTGGGAACTATTGAAAATGGGCTAAACGAAATGACAGAATTATCACACATTGTATAAAAGAAGGGTTCCATTTGTCATCTCCTCTCGAGGTACAGAGATTTAGGCCAACATGTGCGTATATACTTTTTCCTACAAGAAATAAGGAACTTTATTGTCCACTAAAGTAACACAACACAAAACAAGATGAACAACAAGAAACTTTGACAGTTACAAGTTCCGCCCAAGTTTTCTCAACAACACGCAACAGATCAACGAAATATATGAAGTGAGTCCCGCTTGAAAACTTGACCATTTTAGGCAATTTCAACATAACAGCATGTGAACGCCATAAAAGATCGCTACATTAGAACTCAGGATAGCAAAATCGGGAAAGGATCGTACATCAGCGATAACACCGAACATGAATTTTTCTCCCAGATGAAGGATATCAGCCTTTGATGCGATAACTGAGCACTAAGAGACGAAGGAAGACACGAGCCGCAAACACACCCACCGTTGCCGCATCGGGAACAATGTCAGACGTAGCCACGCCGGAAGCATAAATGAACCAATCAACATACCCCACTGAAACGGACCATTTTCCAACAGCTGAGGACGTAGACGAAGGAAACGCCGTACAAGAAGCAAGCCGGCACCTACAAACTTATGAATAACAAGGTATGAAAAACCATTACACAATGACTGCGATCTTCGCAGGACAACGAGGCGACATGAACGGGCACTCTCTACTAACAAGCGTTGCCGCATACTATGAGCACTCCAGTATCGCCACGATTCCCTGATCGGAATGCATAAAGCTGGCTTCCATCTTCCCCACAATACTAATTCACGAGAAATAAGTGGTGGCTTAAGTTTATTCATTTAGACATCACGAGCAGTGAGGTACGAAAGACCACCATCCAACGACAGTGACTCCCGCACGATATCGAGGTGTCACGAAGGGGTACCCCATACCAACAATCACTTGTATTGATAACGAGCACTTCAGGACCGTTACTAAAGCTGAAAAAACAAACGCACAAAGCTCTTTTCTGTCTTTTTTGCACACCGCTAGTCTATGAGACACAGGTAGCAGCTAAAGTCCATTAAATAAAACTCACAAGGTAGCACCCCCTGCATAAGTAAACAATTAGCGGTCTTTGCTCCTTCTCTACTACAGTGTTCCCTTTCGTTTGCATTTACAGAGATTCCAGCCGCTTAAAGCGAGATTGGACCAGAACCACATGTCAGTCCTTTTCCCTATGAATCAACCCAAAGGGTATGTAAAAACCAAGCAGATACAGCTTGGCTTCACAATGCGAGGAAGTGACAAGACTACCAGGGAACCCCCATTTCATAGACTTGTTCTCTTTTGTGTGTTATAGGTAAAGAGGATGACAGCAACCTATAACCGATAGTACGTACGTTTTTCCAACTATAATGCTTTTAAAAGAAAACAAAAACTTAGTTTTATAACACACATTAAAAGTAGGCATATTATTATTTTTACAGGAAAAAGATGTCCCATTGGAATCACATATGAGCCCTGACGAAGACCTTATGAATAAAATATAGGTCCACCACAACACAGGTCGAAACGCGTCGGCTAGCAGAGATCCAGACACGTTTGGGATAAAAATCAGACAATAGCGTCCCCCCAAGAGCAAAAACAACAAATTTAGTCACTGCTCTTCATAAGTATTATGAAATACTTATCTCTGACCCTGCACAGGACCATAACAAGTAGTTAACGTTGAGGCAACAATAAGTTTGAGTCCCTAAGTTTTATAAAATAGGATATCCAAGTACTGTAGTGCAAAAAAATGTTTGTTTGTTTAAAGCACTCTATTTATGTTTGTTGATTTGTCATAAAGTCACTGTGAAAAATGTAAAGTTTTTTCAATGTTTTATGTAAAGGACATGTGTATGTCAAAATGAAGAAGTGTTCCCTATGTTTCAAAGAATTGCAGATTGTTATAATTGAATTAAAACTAGCAGTCAATAAATAGGCTTGCTGAGAAAGGAAAAAATTGTGATTCATGGTGTCAGAGGCAATTGCATTATAAAAAAGTTACTGTATAGATTCCGGCCTCTGAAAACCTTACAGAATCTTCCTCCTGTTTCATCTCCTCATCTACTTTTGGGCCGAACAGATGTTCCTGGTCAAAAGGGTGGTTCAGGATGGAAGCTTGCACCTCTGGTTTGAAACCTGAAATCCTTAGCCAGGCATGGCGAGGGAGGAGGACGCTGGTGTTAATTGCCCTAGAGGCGGTGTCAGCTGCATCTAGGGCACAGAGGATGGAGGTATTGGTGATGGTTTTGCCCTCCTGAATTAACTCATTGGCTCTATTTTTATATTTGTCAGGAGGTGTTGCATTATGGCTTCTAGTTCTTCATAATGTGCCCTGTCATATCTTGCCAGAAGCGCGTGTGTATTTGCGATGCGCCATATGTTGGCAGCCTGGGATGCAGTGCGCTTGCCCGATGCGTCCAAGAGTTTTGACTCTTTATCAGGTGGTGGTGCCTCGCCTGATGCTTGGGAGTTTGCTCACTTTCGTGCTGTAGACACTACTAGGGAATCTAGTGGTGCTGGTCCTCTGATGTAGGCGGGATCTGTAGGGGCGGCCTTATATTTTTTGTCTATGCGAGGGTGGATGACCCTGGCTCTGACTGGATCTTTAAAGACCTCCGGCGCGTGCTTGATAACTCCTTTGAGCATGGGCAGGATAGAGGTGGCCCTGTGTGTCGTGTCGAAAGTATCAAGGAGGAAGTCCTCCTCCACGGGGTCGGTAGGGAGACCCACACCGTGGTAATGTGCAGCCCTCTGGAGTAGGTGGTTGAACCCCAATGAGTCTTGTGGTAGGGATGGTCTCGAAGGGTAGAGATCATCCTGCAGGACGTTAGGAATGTCAGGAATGTTATAGTCGTCCCATGGGTCTGGGGAGCCTGTAGAAGTGGGGTCCCCTGTAGGTTGATCATGTGGCTCGTCCCCTATGTCATCATAGACATCATCATTGTCATCATCCGAAGAGGGTGTGGGGGGAATGATGAGGTGGGGGGGAGGAGGTGGAGGTGGAGGGGGTGGAGGAGGGGGCAAAGGTATTCTCAAAGGGGAGGTAGCAAAGTCTTTTCTCTTTGGAGGTGGAGCTGGGGCAGGCTTGTCCAGCTGTCTTTTTTTGATGCTGAGCATCAAATGTCCAGTCTTAGGATCCTTGACCAGTGTTTTTTGCAATGGATCAGGCTTAAAAAGTTCTTCAGAGAGTGGCCTGTCCGTCGGCGCCGAAGGCATCGGGCCGTATGTTTTTTTGTTTTACAGTCTGCACTAGTCCGGTGTTTTGAACTATGCGGCTTTGAAAGGGCTGATTGATCACTCGGCTCCGAGATGGTTTTCGGCTTCGAGATATGGGTGTCGGTGGCCTTGTGTTTTTTGCTCGGTTCCGGGGACGGTGTCGGTACCGAGGAGCTGGTGCTGGTTTTCGGCGCAGAGTGCTTCGGTATGGAGCTCGGTGCCGAGGGGGAGGCCATTTTCTTTTTCGGCACCGGTGCGGAGGAGTGTTTCTCGGCACAGACAGTGGGCTGGCTCGAGCCCGAGCCGCCGGAAGGCTTAATAGGCTTCTTTACCGGTCCCGAAGGTGCGGTGTGGGAAGCAGTGTTATTGGTCGTGCCTAGGCCCGGAGGTGAAGGCGTGACCGAAGCCTTTTTGGATGCCACGGAGGGTGTGGGTGGATTTCGGTACTCACGACCCTCTTTGCCGGAGTGATGTCCTCTACATCTGAATCGTCGAATTCGGAGGCGCTGACGAGGCCCTCGTCGGTTTGTTGTCCTTCTGGAGCGTCGACGCCTTCTCCGAAGATGTCGTCTGGAATCGCCGTTGACGAGTGTGCCATAGTTCTTCGTGCCCTTCAGTCTCAAATGGTTTTCTTGGACCGGAAGGATTTGCACGCCGGACAGTCTCGAGCCTCGTGTTCAGGGGAGAGGCAGAGGTTGCATATCTCGTGGAGATCGGTGTGGGGGAATTTGGACCCACATCGAGGGCACTTCTTGAATGGAGTCTTTTCCATTAGCCAGGACCGGAGCTTGGGTAGGCCCGAAGGCCGTCGTCGACGACTGGAATCGAAGGTCTTGATCGATGAGAGCCGCGTCGAGTGTGGAGATCGCGATCATCGAAAACAATACCGCGAAAAGGGGGGAGGATTGCGCGTCGATTGGAGAACTGGAAACTGTTCGGAACCGGAGCGTGAAGATCACATCCGAGCCCGATAGTGGAAAAAAACTATCGGAGGATGGAGCCGAAGCCCATGTGCAATACGATCCAAAGGAGGAGTCACATACCTTGTGACTTCCAAAGACTTTCCAAGAGGAAAAACAACTGCAAACATCCGGGCCCAACACCAGATGGCGATCTATGCACAGTGTGTAATCTGCAGCTCATATGCCTCAAACATGTTTTTTTTTTTTTTTTTTTTTTTTTAACTGAAATTGTTGTGAATTGAGCTCGTCCGGGGCACTTTGCCCCTCCCCAGCGAGTAGACTTTTCTTCCTGTGTGTAATTGAGACCAAACGCTGGGCCTTGGGCGCCAGGAGAAAAGGGCTGGGGTCTGCAAGTCATTAGTGAGGTGAGAAGAAGGGATCCATCCCCGCCGAGAAGGCCTGCAGCGCCCGTTCAGCACCATGGGACTTACGCCGAAAGCACGCCTGTGATCCTGAGCACACCAGCCGGGCATCCGCATGCAGAACCTTGGAAAAGCCGGTGCGGAGGGCCACTGCCATGCAGACTTGTGCACCCCTGAAGATGGCGTGCAGTACGTGGGACCTGCGAGCCCGGGAGATGCCTCTGATTTTAAAGGGGCCCCTATAACTTGGGGTGCGACACTTTGCTGGAGGAGTTGGGGCCTTGGTTGCTGGAACTCCACGAGAAAGATGTAGCTGTCAATGGATGCGTCATAATGATCGACGTGAACTTCAGCCTGCAGGAGTTGCTGAACAAATTTGAAAAGGTAAGGTAAGCTGGGTAGGTAAAGCACCTGCTCCCGAGACAGGAGTCTCAAGATTTTCAATGTCAGACCTGAGTACTTATCCTGTCCTGCATCTATACACGTTTTTATTGTCATACTGTAAGTATTTCTTTTTCCCAGCACTGTAAGAAATAGAATGCAAATGAAAAGAAAGCGGAGCCCGTACCCTGTGTATTGCACCCCTTATACTAGCAGCGATCTAAGTGTGCCCAGTGTCATCCAGGAGTAACCATTTCCTGATAAAAGCGGGCCTACCTACCCGTTCATCCTTCAGGAGTTTATCAGATGACTATTCTTGGGGACACAATGGCGCATTTAAGTCACAGCGCTTAGAAAATGCATCCCCTGGCAGCGCTCTATACGTGGAGTGTGAGTTCCCTGTTCTTTCTTCCCTCCCCGGGCCTCTTGGTCCAAGCTCCCCTTCCCTTGGCGAGCTGCAGCCTCCTTCTTGGAAGGCCATCTTGCCATTTATTTTCTTTGTCATTATAAGTTCAAAATCTGCTCCTTTGGAAGGTTTCAGGGCTCACTGAAAAAGCTCCTTTGACAGTGATTAGTGTCAGACAGCTTGTTGGCAGAGTGGGGGGGGGGAGCAACGTCTCCCCCTTTCCCACCCAAGCCTGTTGCAAATCTGAGAAGGGTGGGAAGGGGCGCGCAAGAGTGCACTCTCTTTGTTTTTCTTCATTGTCCTGTAGTTAGTGTTGTTTTCTAGGCGCCCCTGTTTTCTTCATTTTCTGTTTTTTGGGCACTTTAATACTGACACAGAAAAGAATTTATAAGTACAGGAAGCAGTGTTTCAGCAGTACTCGTTAACATACCGTTACACACCTTGGTGAATCGGTCCCAGAATGTCCAACTCCCTACTGTCGAAAGTGCAACGAGGGCAGAGTCCTTTCCATTTGCACTCAGCCTATATGAATGTTAACTTTTTCTATTTTACATGTTTTGAGGCCAATTCACAGAGGCATATAAGAGTATGTGAAAGAATTGCAAGGGAAGGTTACATTTTGCACTTCAAAATTCCTTCATCTCTGTTCCTTCAGTTTTTTTTCTGGCAAAATTCATAAGTTATTTACAATTCCTGAACCTGTATATAGCTGCATGTTGAGATTTATTTCTGCCTCATGAGTATGGTGGCTTCTTCTATGCATTAGAGGTGTGCGGAATGACTTGTCCGATAGAGCCAGCTGTAAGAAGTTAAAGACTCCACACCTAAGTACATATGGGTCTGCTCGGGTGATCACATCTTTCGAAGGTCAGAAACTAGCAGCCCACTCTCATCTCCATGATACAAAAAAAATCAAATTACAAAAAAACCAATGCAGTGTGGCCGACCACCTTGTCTTGAGATTGTATGTAAGACACAAACCTGAGCCGCCTCGATTTCTAACTTTTTACAACTCAGACAAGCAAAGTTCACCCTTAGATCAGGTTTAGCTACATGGGCCCGACTCTAGCCTTACTTCAGGCCTCTTATTGGACAATCCTTTAACTATATTCTGTGTTGCTGCATCAAACATACTTTGCAGTCTCAAGAACTTACCTGGGGTGGTTCTAAAGCATACACATCTCCCTTTCAGCACTAGAGTACTCGCCATGCTTCATACAGACTTAATGAGCGTTAGACCGCTCTTCGCTTCATCTGCACGGTGCATGTATACATTCTGTGGTTTTGTGTGTCGTGGCGTTGTTAAGGCGCTGGTTAGCATGTGGTTTTCCTTTCGTGCTCCTTCAAAGTACACCAAGAAGCTATGGAAGGATTATTTTTTTTTTTCAGTCCCCCAAAGCCCAGTCACTTTGCACGGTTGTGGGTACTTTCTCTTATTGGAGCAGTATATATGATTTGGCAAAGTGAACAGGACGCTGAGCTCGCTGACGCGCCCCCTGATGAATTTTATAAGACGATATGTCAAATTGGACTATAAAAAAAGTTTGTATTTGTGTCTCTTTCATATGGGCTAATGAATTATTTTTTTCTGTACTACGAACTGTAATCTGTACCACATCTAGGTGCTTTACATTTTGATATAACGTGAACAGAGAAATTTTTTGTGTGTGTGTGTGGAGGGGGTGGTAGAGACTTGCTCAGTAAAGCAAACTTCAGTGGGGTGGGGAAGACAGGATTTGAACCAGACACAGAGCTCCTGACCACATCCCAACGCAGTAGTCTATACATCCACCTAATTTAGTCTGTGTTTGATGCATGCTCAGAATGTGCAGTTTTCATTAAATAAACAGCAAAGGCAATCCAGGTTGGGCATGCACTAAGATTCTTGGCCAAGCACCCCACCCACCCCTGACCCACTTAAATAGCAGAAATAAAAACACAAACATATAGAAAGCATCACAGAACCTTTGTACCGGTGCACACCAGGGCAACACTGGCGTAGCGAAAAGTGAGGGGGCCTCCCTGCACGGTACATAGAGGGGCCCCCTCTGAGCCTAATCTGGAGCTCTCCGGCCAGACTGCAGTGCCGAGGGGGCCCCTTGGAGCTTGGGGCACCCCCTGCACTGCGGGGGCCTGTGTTACACCCCTGCAGTGCAACCCATTATACCGTTTGAGCATTACGGAAAGGAGCTCACTGTGTTCCCCTCCGCACACCCTTCCACACAAAAAAAGCTTTTTGTGCCTTAGCAAATTAAGAAAATGGGTTGTGGAACCACTGTTAAATGCACCAAACCTTGCAGCCCTGTGGTTGAGCTGGGGGGAGGCAGTCTCCCGCCCCCACCACCGACCGAAGGCCTAAGAATATCTGTGAGTAATGAGGCTGTTCGGGGCCTCTAACAACATTCTGTGGAGGGGCCTTGTCATTTTGCGTAACACCACTGATATGTTTATAAATCATTTACATTTGTCAGGGGTGGGTGGGGTGTTCAGCCAAGAAATCTTAATGCAGGCCTAACCTGGGTAGTTTTTAGGTCTCGCTGAGTCAGCACGCATGCGCTGCTCGGAGAGACATTCAGTATGTGAGTTTTGAAAGTGCTGCTGGCTGGCGATAAGCTTGCGTTCCTGCGAGCGTGCACGCGCGCACCCGGCAGCTTTGCAATATGTACCCCCGCTGCTGCGCGCGCATCCCTAGCGTGCTTTAGCGCATCATCGCGATCGCTTTCAGAGTGATCGCGATGACTTTCGCTTTTATGGCCGCGCGGCGTTACTTTTACTGCCGCGCGGCCAATGCTTGTTTTAAATTGTTACCGTTTGTTAATGTGAGACACATTGTGCATTTTTTATAATATATTTTTGCCGCTTCCAAAAGCTGTACCGGGTGTTGCATATTGCACATTTTAACGGTGCTCAAAGTGTCTACAAATGTATTATAGAATGGTAGTCGGTTTATTGACTTTGGAAGGATAATGGGCTGAGGCGCACTTGAGTGTTAGTCGCATTTGCAGGTTACACACAGGTGTCAGTAGCGAGGGACCAATCGTTGAGCCATCTTTCTAGCATCCTTCCAAATGCAGAAAAAAAACTGACTACCGGCAAAAAAGCTGAAAAACTTAGTCACCATTACAAAAAGCTCGAAGTCTGAGTAGATTGCCTAATGATGAGTCGTGTTTGAACTACTATTGTGTTTTTACGTGTGGTGTGATGTGTTTAGCAGTATCACACACGGCATGTAATTTTATCACCAGCATTTTAAAATGTTTTGTTTGTGTTTAGTTGATTGTTTGCACACCACAACGGGATAGAGAGAAATGTACTTTATAACAACTCATGTTAGTGAGCGAGTAAACCTTCAGTATTGATGGCTCGTCTGCTCCACCGCGTGGCTCCCTCTTGTAACTACACCCATTGTGCTGGTTTACCACACTTGATCTTCGACAAAAGGACATGAACCGACAGGGTGTTTTTTTTTTTTTTTTAACTTCGCAGTGCATTAAATAGGTTTTAACATCTCATGTGTATTAAATGCGTTTTGTCATGCTATATTGCAATATTTAAAAATTAGTTTTAAAAAACTTTACATATTTTTAACTTGAACAGCTATTTTCTCATTCACGTTAAGTTTAAACCTGGTCAGTACTTGAAATGAAAACAAGCATTTGCAATGCAATAGGTCTCGCATTTACGCGAGTTTAAGCTATTGGCATTGTAAATGACAATGCCAATAGCTTAAACTCGCGTAAATGCGAGACCTATTGCATTGCAAATGCTTGTTGCTATTGCTGTGATACTTTTTATATGTTTGTGTTTAGGTCTCGCCTAGCTATTGCATTTACGCAATCGCTATGCGAGACTCTAGTAAGAGGGGCATTTCAAAGTGCTTCCAAAAGTGGATTGCATGGCGAGCACGCGCACAATCACGTGCATCGTGCCGCCATGCAATCCGTTTGGGGAAGCGCTTCAGCCCACTGGCGCATGCACGTGTAGCCACAGCCTCTGCATCATACTTCAAAGGGTCCGCTCCCCCGCCAGGAATGCGCTTCCCCGCCCCCGACACAGCATGCCAAGAGATTGTTTCCTCATGGCGCCTCTCACAACTGTCCCTCCCCCACCACAGGGCTAGTTCTGTTTCTGACTAGGATTGTCGGCTTCTTTGATGCTTCTAGTCTTAGTGTTACCTCCTTCTCCTCCCTGCAGCTACAGGGCTTAAAGCTGCTTTCCGCCAGTGTCTTTGATATTTTCTGACCTCCACAAGTTTATTTGTTGTAAGACGTTTCACTCTGCCGCAAGGAATCCCGCAATGCTAAACACAACTATATAATCACACAGCAACGATATTCAGGCAAGCAATCCCAAACCTATTACATACCGAAGTAAAAAAACAATGTATATAGCAGCAATATTTTTTTAGTAGTGGACATTAATTGTATGTATTCAAGCACCGCAGCCGCTTTAAAAAAAAAACATATATATATCTTCCTATTGGAGCACTCTATTTTGTGTTTCTTCGCTTCATATTCGGGTGCTACACTTCATATTCAGCATGGCGCCAGCTTTAAAAATAATTTTAATCCCGCTCACTAATTGCATGTAGTTGGGCACCGCGGATATACAACACGGCGCCCGCTTTTTAAAACATTTATTTTATGGTGCACACACAACTTTTATATATTCGGGCACTGCACATTATGGGCAGTCAAATGCTACAAATAACCAAGTGATAAGGCCAGACAGGTCCCTCCCTCGCCCTGCAGCTAATCACACACGACTTCGCAAAAGCCGGAAGCTTTGGCCCTCACTTCCTGGCACTGCATATTTTCCCTGCCGTACCGTACCGTTCAACATGCTGCCTGCAATGCATCAATGGGGACATGGGGGAGGTGGTTGAGTGGCTCTCGGAGATCTCAGACTCAGCTGCTTCTAAATAACAAAGGGGACATTTTAAGGTAATTCTGTTACAGTTTTATTCTCAAAGGCACACGCAGGAACGTTCTCCAAATTGGTTTTTATGTGTTATGTAATAGTTAGTAAAACAAGTTTAGTTTCTGAACGTTAGCCTTTTTTTCACTTTAAACATTAATATTATAGTATGTCACCCTGGAACTAATCGGCTTACTTACGCACTTAACGAGCTCACTTGCCAGAAGGAATTAATACTAATTTGAAGGAAGACGGCAGGAAAATTCTTTTACAATGATAAACCCACGGAACGGGTCTGGGTGGGAAGGGAGTGAAAGGCACGGCGTGGCACACACACGGTGCAGGCTACCAACATCTCACAAGTCACTCAGGGAGGGCAGAAAACACTATCCAGTGGTAGCTCTGGAAACTATAGCTCCATTTTTACTTTTCAAAGTTTCGCTAATAATTTTACGTTTATTTGGCTACTTCATTTCGAACTAACATGAAGCGTTTTGTCCACTTAAAAGAAGCACACACACATTAGGCTAAACTGGTGGTCAATCTAATTAATTCAGATGAAACAATACACATCCCTTTTATAAAACCTTAACAGTCTAATAGGATTTTATCAAACACATATCCATGACATATACGTTAAAGTTTCACTTGCACAAAAAAAAAACTCATGCTTTTCATAATGTTTTTTTTTTTCAAACCACCTTTATTTGGTTTTTGGAACACGCCTCATCTAAGATGTGTTCTCAAATGCAATGTGCATGCTATCAGAGTAGGATAAATTGTCTTCCAGTCATACATTCGCTGCAGGATACCAAGTGCATAGTGTCTACCCAAATAGGTCTGGCTGGTATATCACGCTATACCTGCTTCAACTCCTGCTTTTTGTAGGACTTTGTAGGGCTTTCTACTGTTTCACCACACAGTACTTTTTCATCATATTAACAACCCAGCTTAAACTGCCCCAAAAAAGATCTACAACACACTACAGAAGCAAAGAAAATCGGAACCATCAAGGAGATCGTTCCTCTGTTTTTCATCAAACAACAGTAAAAGATAAATAAATTCATTTTAAAAAAACAACACACCCAAGATTTTTCTTAGGAGCCTGCTGCTGTCAATGCTGCCTAGTCTTTATTCCAACCTGCTGCTTCTTTAACTCATTCATCCTAGTTAGATTTAATCTGTTTTCTTTTTGTGCCTCTGTGTTTCAGACTTTCTCTTTCTCCTTCTTCACTCCTTTTCCAACTTTATCTCTTGTACTCTAGGTCAAAGCCCAATGTTGAAAAATAAGTACAAGTCCCCAAGAACGAGTGCACTTTTAATTGGGGCAGATCACTAAGAATAAAGCACTTAAAACAAACATTTGCAATGCAATAGATCTCGCATTTCAGTTTGTGCTATTGGCATTGAAAATGACAATGACTTTTATTCATTTGTTTTGAAAACCTGCAAGCGGTGCATAAACACGCACTTTGTATGTATAGCCTTACTTACGAGAAGCAAGGATGGCAGCAAAAGAGACTGCCAGCCTTGCTTCTCATAAGCAAGGACTATAAGTACAAAGTGCTTGTTTACGCACAGCTTGCAGGTTTTCAAACGCATAAATAAAAAGCATTGTCATTTACAATGCCAATAGCTCAAACTCTCGCAAATGTGAGACCTATTGCATTGCAAATGCTTGTTTTATTTTTGCTATTACTTATAAAAACCTGGAGTGGTTGACCGGAAGCTCTTTAAACTGAGCGCCTCTGCCTGGCCGAGTATTGGCGTGCGCCTGATACCACAAGACATGTTTCCATCACACTGCACTGGAAGCATGACGCCGTGTCCCCATCTCTCCTGTGCCCCGGAGTGTGTCTGGAAGAGAAGGCATATGTTTACTTTAGGAGTTCTGACACTGAGCCGATGGAGCATGATTCAGTCACCCGAGGAGAACACCTTGGCATCGTGTGCAGCCTACCATATCTTCCCATCTCTATTTTGGGAATTTATTTTTGGTCTGTCTCGCCTGTCATCATTCGAGGTGTGGCTGACGAAACATGCCCCTCACAGCTTTGAGAATTAAGTGGAAAAATGTGTTCATTTAATGCAGCTTCAAAGTGCTTGTTTTCAAAGGAAGCAATAGGAGCGTGTGGAGACGTTGGATGGGTGTACCGTCAGGGCATTAAGTGGGCTGGGTCCTGCCGGTGCTCAGCACCGGCAGTTCTAAAAAGCAGGTGCTGAGACGGGTCCCTATTGGGCTCTCCGTTTTTGCCCTCAACATCAAGGTGGGAAACAAATCTTAACTCTGCAGCAGTACCACCCTTCACAGCCATTGATGTAACTTCAAAGCGACTCGTTATAATACTTTCACACTCTCGTAATTTCAGAAAATATTGTATACAACGAAGCCATAGTTGTTGCTTTTTTACCTTATACAACTAATAACCAAAGGCAATAGTCCTGGCTTGTTGTAGGTGTAATGTTACTTGTGGTATTATATGTCTGGATGCAATGACAGAAGCAGCAAAATACCAGTGAGGCGGCACACAATGGTAAGCACAGATTTTAGCTATGGCGGTTTTAAGCCATGCCCTTAATTATATCGTCCATCCCCAGTTTTTTTCAGCCCACTTAAAGCCCTAGGTGTACGCTTATATGACACTTTCACTGTGTAGACAAAAACACTGGAGCTGTACAGAAGGGGGGCAGCTGACCAAGGGGAAGTCTGCCCCCCGGGCAGGTTGGGAGGGTGGTGCAGTGCAACAACTGCCTTTCTGTGTTGGGCTCCTTTGGAGCCCAAATATAGCACAACGTATATATGGGGTCCCCTTGGGCTACCAGCCACCATTTTAGGGTCAGGTGACCTGGCGGCTGGTACCTCTTGTAGTGGTCATTTTTTCCCCGCCCTCTCACCCTTTAATTAGGGTCCGGGGGTGGTCCAACCTGGAGGTCTGTTTGGGGCCGTGCTTTGAGATAGGTGTGCAGGGGTAGGGGTCTGTGTATCTGTCGCTTAGCAGGTGCTTTTCAGGAGGGTACGCAGGTGTTAAAGGTTCACTTTAGGACATTTGGTTACTTACAGGTTCATATAGATACTCATAGGATGTAGGAAGAATTTGATTGGGAAATGTTGAAATGCAACAAAGTTGATGAGTTATCTGCAGGGTGGACATGTTCTGGGGGATTGTAGGGGTGGGATAGGGGATAGTTCTCTCAATGTATAATGAGGTTTTGGTTTTGTGAGGCAGTGGCCAAGGAATTTTGTGATGTGCACCCGTGTTAATAAAGCGGCCTTTTTCACACACACAAGTGGTCTGTGTTTGTCTGCACCCCTTCCTCCCAATAACAAAATACCCAGACAAGCAAAACCTTCATCCAGTTCTTCCAAACTCGCCTTCTCTTGGCCTCTCTTCCCTCATTCTGCTCCTAACAGCGCTTTATGGCAGCCACAGTGTGGCTCGAATCAGTCCTGTCACGGGACCATCAGTTGTAGCACGAGGAAGAAAATGTGAATTTCTTAGTTCAGTGCTGGAAATTGAAAAACATTGTTCAAAGTTCCCATAAATAGGGAATCTGGGAATGGAGCCATGAGGGGTGGAGTCATGAGGGCAGCACCACAGGAGCGGGGAGAGCCGTTGAAAGCGCGTGCTGGACACCTGGCATTGCTCGAGGTCCTCTTGGAAGCTCAAGCCCAAAATGAGCCGAGATTTCTTGGGAGGTTATGTGGCTTGCTGGCTAGAACTGCTGACCCATGCATGTATGTGGAACCAGGCTGTAATCCAGGCCTCGGTTTAGCATCCTTTAAATACTTGCAAACATCCCTAAGCAGAACATGTAACGTGTAACTTGTCTGTGTCTGTTAAGTGCTCGTATATCCTTGGGTAAACATGCACCATTACACCCGTCACTTGCGTTCTAACCTGATAGCCCAACAGTTAAGTACAACTTATTAACATTTGATGGCAGAAAGAAATGTCCATCTCGTGGCTGCACTGCACAGTGCGAAAGTGGAAACACTCGGATTAATCCCGGCTTCCCTGCTTGCCCAAATCCTAGGAGAATACTTTTTCACCAAACCTCCTTTTTATTCACTATCGCATAAGAGACCAACTTCGAAAAGAGGAGTTCTGGGTGGGGGGGTTTACCAAATCCTCTTGCGTTTGATTTATTAGCCTGTAACGGTGAACCATCTATAAGAACCTAGGCCACATATGTAGGGTACACTGGCTTGTTCACTAAAAATACAGTCGTCAGGGCAATAGGAGAAATGGGGTAGGAGGTGAACCCTTTGAGGTGGCTCCGAAAGGTAGGCAGCTACTTGTGCTGCCACACCGAACAGGTGGGCCGCCCAAGAGCCATGGGACACGGCCAGGGAAGCCTTCAAAGCGCAAGGCGGAGCTAGGCTTCACCTGAGGGAGTAAAACAAAGCTGATCTTAAGAAGAGTCTGGACCCAAAGTGCCCGCCAACATGGGGAACTTCACTGCTGCGGTTTGGTCCACCACAGCCTGACGGCGGCTCGTGCTGCCTTGCCGAGACCAGTGGCCGCCCACCTGGGAACTGTAGTACAGCAGGAGACCTGCCCCCTAGCCATACCCTGCATGGCATCGCAGAGGAAGCGCTGCGATGGACAAATGAAGAGATGATACTTCCTACCGTGGACCTCACCATGTGAAGCCTCGATCAACTAGGCAGGCGCCGCCCATGTCAAGTCCAGATAAGCCATCGACACAGGAGGCCAGGGAAAAGAAGGAGATGCACAGGAACACCAAATGAGGGCCCCGGCGCTCAGGGTGGACCGTGTTGCCCAGACCCTGGCAGCAGTGAACCCAGCTGGTCTCCAAGATAGACGCTGTTGCATTGCAGATGGGGCTTCTTCACGAGGACCAAAAGAAGCTGTGAGAGAGTGTGACCCAAATAGAAATCTCACTCAGACAACTGCAGCCCCTCATTTTGGACCTTCAACAAGTGTGCAAGCTATCTTCCCGGCATGCCTTTGAGTCACAAATGAGAGGAGATCCCTTTTCTTCACAAACCTAATGGAAGCATGGCGCTGGGTGGAGACTAACAGGTCATCTTCACATCCAGAGACCTCCCAATAATGGTAACAGCACTCCATGGGCCAAAGCAGACATCAAAGCAGAAGACGAAGGTGAGAGTGAGCAAGAGAGCAGCAGGGACGAATCCAGAAACTCCTGACCAGGCTCAAACAGAGGGACAGGTCCACCCGAGGGTCACCCCACAATCTACCAAGTAACTGATATAGCAATGGCATCTCCAGTGAATTAGATAATCACTGGAGGCAGCAACGGCCCGACCAATGGTCGACCACAACTGGGGTGGGCAGCAGGATCCCCGGGTCCAGGGTACATGAGCCCCTAATCCTCAAATTGACTTGGATGGCATGCGGATTTGGTTGACCGGAATATGACATTTCGGCATGGGGCCGGTACCAAGCATAACATGGTCATGGTAGAAACCATCAGGCCCATCCCATGGGACCTTAAGTTACTTTGTGATATGTTTAATCTCTTTAGTGCAGTCTGTTTCTTGTCCTTGGGACTTTGCCAGTCCTGCACCGGCCTCACTTTTCCTTCTTCCCTTTCTGTCCTTAATATCCTCTCCGACCTACCTTGGGCGCCCTCCTAGCAAGGACCCATTCTTGTTGTTCACCACCTCTTTTTACTGTGCAAAGGGGCAGCATGGTGTTATGGTCTCAGCCTGGGCTGGGGAGTTAACAGTTGGGGTTTATGTTGATTGTTGTATTTGAAATGTTGAAGGCAGACACGGTGTTGCACAACACATTTTATGATCCTGTGAATCTGTCACACAGGGCTAAAGTTAGAGTCAGGGTACAAAAGCTTCAGTTGCAATTATGGGGCTCTTTTTATTTGCATTGCTTTATTGGTACAATCCTTGTCAAGTATTTGGCATCTTTTCTCTATCTTTTTGTTTCAGGAACGATCCACAGGAAGTCTCCTGGAAGTATCCTCAAGATCAGGAAAGAGCAGGTAAGTAAAATGTCCTCAGGAATGTACTGTTATCCTCCACCACTACTCCCTAGTGCTCATACAATGAGGGTGCAAGGGTTTAGGGAATTGAGCTAAAAAAAAACATTCTGGTACATCCTTGTGAAAGGAGCCTGGTCCGCTGAGTAGTACCCCCGTTTTTGGAAGGCCCAGGTGGGTTACCTCTCTAAGCATTGCTCGTAGGACACAGTGTACTACCCTCCCATGGACCCCACACCCAAAAAGTCACGCACCTGAGTTAGCCACGCACCTCCAGACACGTGCCTAGGACCGTTGGTGAACTGGCGAGGCTGTCGGTGCATCGGACTCTCGGCAGCTCCTGTCGGCGTCTGTCAGCAAAGTCGGACTGCTACGGTGTTAAGTTCCCTTGGATTCAGCATCCTTACCGCGGTGTGTGTACGCTTCCTATAGGAGGCTGCATACCCATGTAGGGATCCACCGCCCTGGGCTCTGGCTCCAGGCTGTACGGGTTAAAGAGACCGGGCTCGGAAACACCCTGTAGTGTAAACAAAACAAAGAGGGCGTCCTTTTTTTCCAGCGTGGAAGGGCCAAGGCAGGAGGTCGTGAGAGCATCCCTCCTTCTCACAGATGCTCAAAGCATGTATAGAGCAGCCGTTGCTCGAGGGCGCTTGGGGGAGCGGTCAGGTGAATACAGCTCCTCTCATGCCCTACACGGGACACACATGTACAGCAGACACGATGTACCTCACTGTATTTAACATCCTCAGGTGGAACATAAGGGGGTTCGGTACACGGGCCAAGAATCATTGCGTTCACTCATACATGATGTGGCGCAAAACCTATATCGCCAAACTACAGGAGTCACCTGACCGAGCGGGAGGGGACACGCCTGCAACCTCACTGGAGGGGCCAACTCTTCTATATCACTTATTAGGCATACTCAAGAGCGGTCCTGCTATGGGTGGCGCCAGGGGTGCCTTTCCAGCCACAGTGGCAGAAAAGGAAGACCCTGAGGGTTGTTATGTGTTTGTGAGCAGGCAACTGGACGGCTCCCCAATTTACATATTAGGCATTTACTCCCAGAACGTGGGTCAAGCGGCGTACCTACATCAAACAGCAACAGGGAAAACGCCCAGCAACAACAGCCTCCCCTTGGAGTTATTAAAATATTGCCAGGTGGAGCTTATTAAGCACCTTGCCAAGATGTACGCAGCTGCATGCATGGTGGGCGACCTACGGACTCCGCTCGGGAAGCCATGTTCGTTATGATACCGAAGAGGGGGTGACCCGATGGACCTACCTGCATATAGACCCCTGCCCCCCCTCGAACTCGATGGTAAGATCCAGGGGAAAATCAAAGCGAATTGTATCTTCACCTCCCTACTGGCCCTGGCCCACCCAGACAAATGCGGCTTTGTCCCTTTGTTAGACCTGTCAGCCCTTTGGGTGGTCCCTCCTCATCATTATTTATTTTGTCCCACTTTTGCCTCAAACCCTGTTTGAATTTTTCCTTTTTGGGAACCACCAGACTTTTTCGTGTTGCTACAGATTCAGGGAGCCATTTTAGCTACCCCTGAAACTTCTGTCTGAGGGCCTGAAGCACAAAATGGTGGCCACCTGTGACATCACCAGCATCCACTGGAACCTACCAGCACCTTCCAGAACATTCCAGAAGATTCCAGAACTCTGTGACAGTTGGAGGCGGTTTAGAATGTTGGGAGGTTAAGACAGAGTGTTGGCAGTTGGAGCTGGCAGTTGGCACCTGACTGGTGAAGAGAGAGCAGCACAAGAGTGAAGGAGGAAGGAGTGAAGCAGCAGGGGTGGAAACTTGTGCCTGGAGTGGGGTCCATAAACCCACCCTTGATACTTGTCCCTACTGATGGATCCCAGCCTGTAGCCCTGTGTGGGAAGAAGCCAGAAAAACTCATCCTAAGGACCTGGACAGCAGGAACAGGCCTTAGAAACAGAAAGCAGCAAGATCCTGACCTGGAAACTGGTTTCCCTGGAGTCCGGCGTCGAGTAGCCTGAGACCTGGAGCCCGGGGTGGAGAAGCGGCGCTGACTGAGGAAGCAGACGTCGTACCCGGAGCCGCCTGAGGTCGTAAGAGGGCGCCGACGGAGGTCGTGAGGAATACCAGAGGTCGAGGAGGAAGTCAACCGAGGTCGAGTGAGCGGCGTCATCGGAGGAGTGAAGTCCGCCCTCCGGAGTCGTCGGAGACCGAGGTGAAGTGTACCGGAGGTCGGGAGTGAGGATCGCACTCCGGAGTCGCCCGGAACCTGAGAGGAGGAGCACCGGAGGTCGGGGGTGAGGATCGCACCCCGGAGTCGCCGGAAGTCGACATCGAGGCCAGGCCGGCTGACGTCATCGAAGCCGAGAGCGCCATCGGACCGGAGCCGCCCGAAGTCGACATCGAGTAGAGACTGCCCGACGCCGTCGAATCGGAGGTCGAGATCGAACCGAGGCCACCGACATCGGACCGGAACCGCCTACCGGCGTCGTCAAAGAATTGACATTGTGCCGAGGCCGCCGAGACCGAACCGGAACCGCCTCACGGCGTCGACACGACTCCAGCGGCGTCGGAACATCAGAAAAAGGGCAGTAAGTGGAGTAGAGGGCGCCTAAGGCCCTGTGGAGACCTGAGAGACTACTCTAAGGGGCTAGGGAGGTGCTGAAACCAACCTGACTGTGCCTGGGGTGAACTGGGACTAACCTAGAGAGGTTGTGTGGAGAGAGAAAGCCAGGGCACTGGTATTCCCCCCTTTGATCTACCTCAGTTTAGGCCTCAGCCTTGTCCCAGCCAGGGAGTAGCCCCCCCTCAAGCCTTCCACAACCCTACAAGCTGTGCCTGGGCCAAATCAGCCCTTAGAAATTGAAGTCATCTGATTACATGAGTGTTGCTGTATACTTTTAATAATTTATTGGGGGCACTGTATTTATTGAGTTTTTACCTATTTATTGCTTCACTATATTTATAGGTCCACAGGACTTGATGGTGTACAATATTTATTGGTACAGTATTTATTGCCTCAAAATATTTAATTGCCTGTATTACCTGCACTGATATTTATGTCCCTTGTATTTATGATCATCCCTATTTATTGAATTTTCAGATAATATTTATTTGACCTGCTCTATTTAAAATTTGTATATTGTGATTGACCTATTTATTTTCCCAATCAGCAACTAAGAGAAAAAGATAAAGAAACATATTTTCATAATTTTTACGGTGTAGAGTCGTTTTTGGAACGGATGCACGCCTGGTTATTGTATGGGTATATTGTACGCTTAGCACGGTGCCTGATGCCTGACCACTCGAGCCAAGCTACCACAGTGTGTCCGGAAGACCACCACCACCCTTTCTAGTGTGGGAGTGGTTTTCCAACATAAATTGGTGTTCAGCGGTGGGATAGAGCTGTGCCTACATATACTCAACAATAACTGTGGGTAGTCCATAGGCCTACACCGGGAGTTTTCTCAAAGCGGCCTTCCTAATTGTGGGATTTTGTTTTTTTCCAAATTTACTCTGGTGGTGGGAGGAGGTATTATTAAAGGTACCCCCCTGCATTGTTACTGCACAAAACCTGTCCTCTAACCTGAGTGGGCAAGATGGAGTTTGTACTAGAAAATCTAGAAACGTACACGGTGGCCCAACTCAGGGAGTTTTGCCAGCGGGAGGGGGTGTACTGTCCCCCAGGAGCAAAGAAGGGTGCACTCCAAACCAGCTTAAGGGCTTGGGGGGAGGCACGCAGGGAAAGCAAGGCTGAGGAGGAAGACAGGGATGGAGAGCCTGACCCCGAGGGGGCTGAGATGTACCAACCTGAGGTGGGGAACCTGTCAGCAGGGCCCAGGACACTTTCTAGGAAGGGCAGCACTGTCTCTAGTGGGGGCTTATCCGAAGTGGAGTTAGCAGATCGGAGGGAGAAAAGACAGCTCACATGGGACTTAGCAAAGCTGGAGAAGGAGAAGGAGGAACAGAGGATGGCTCATGAGACGGAGAAACAGAAGATGGCTCATGAGATAAGACTGAAAGAGATAGAGCTTCAGATCCTGAGAATTGGGGCACCAACTGTTCCTAATGGTGGCAGCAAAGACCAAGAGATCACCAGGGAATCCAAACCCTACCTGCCAAAGGACATAGTAGCTAGCTATGGGTTGGGTGATGATATCGCCAAGTGGCTAGCGGCCTATGAGGTCTCGTTAAGGGCCCATGGGGTTCCAGAGAAGTACTGGGGAGGGGGATTGTATAAGTACATGCCTCCAGCTGGTAGGGATGCTTTATTGGCCCTCGAAGAGGATGAGCAGACCCACTACCCCACCATGAAACTGGCGCTCATCAGAAAGTTTGGACTAACACCTGAAAAGTACAGACAGAAGTTCAGGGGTAGTCACAAACTGGGCACACAGAATTGGGTGGACTTCCTGGACTATGCAAAGAAGGCACTGGAAGGTTGGATTCAGGGCAGTGAAGTGAGGAACTACGAGGAGTTGTTTGACCTAGTACTGAAGGAACACCTGCTCGAGAAATGTTTCCCTGAACTGCGGCAACACCTGGTGGATAGCAAGCTGACCAGTCCCCGGAAGCTTGCTGAGGAGGCGGACATTTGGGCTAGTACCCGGGTGTCCACAAGGGGGACTGGAGGGGATACTCAAAAGGCCGGACAGGGCGCCCCCCAGAAGAAAGAGGGAGGGGAAAAGAAAAAGGAGTTCTCCAAAGCCCCCAAAATAGCTTCCAAGGAAAGGGAACAGGATTCACCCCTAGGGCTAACCCACCCAGAAACCCTAATCCTGGCCAGAGTCAGCAGCCAAGGGTTGTCCATTGCTACGAGTGCGGTGGCGTTGGACACTATAAAGGAGATCCGAAGTGTCAGAAACGATCACCCCCTCCCACTGGAGGAAAGACCCCCGGAGTAGCTAGTGTAGTGCTCGGGGAGGAGATGCCCTTAACTAAGGGAAGGGAGTGGACGGGTGTCACTTTAGTGTCCCTGGGAGAACGGGAGATGGTTCCTAAGATCCAGGTGCCCGCAAATTATGGGCAGTGGATCACCATCAACGGCCAAAGAGGGGAGGCTCTGAGAGACACAGGAGCCAGTATGACTATGGTGCGTAGCCAGCTGGTGTCTCCAGAGCAGGTAATTCCCGATGTACTCCACCCAGCCGCGATGGCTGACGGCAGAACAGGCCACTATCCCGTGGCCGAGGTTCCCTTTGAATGGGGGGGGGGTTGCAGGTTCACTTCGAGTTGCCGTAAGCCCTGCCGTGCCAGTCGATTGTCTGCTGGGGAATGACATGGAGCACAACGCTTGGAAGGAGATGGAATACCGGACTCACACCGAGATGCTGGGTACACCTGACTGGGCCTGTGTTAGCACAAGGTCCGCGACTACCCGAAGAGGGAGTTCATTCCGGCTGGAGCCTGGAACAAAGGCCCAGCCAGCTGCCAGTCAAGGGAAGAACCGAGGACAGGAGGAGCCTGCCTCGGCGTCTCCACCCCGTAGGACGGATAGGCCACCGGAGGTGGTGGACCAGGAGTCTGCGGAGGGGGACGTTACCAACCTGGAGGACCTACCTATCCCGGCCGAGTGGCACGTGGAGGGAGGCCCGTCCAGGGAGAAATTCTGCCAGGGCCAGAGGGAGTGCCCTACCCTTGAGGGGCTGACGCGACAGGCCGAAGCCCAGGCAGCAGGGAACGTTGAAGGGAACTACAGTGTTTACTGGGAGGATGGCCTCCTCTACAGTGAACCCAAGGCACCCCTACATGGATCGTCACGAGCCTTGGTAGTTCCTCAACGTTATCGAGCCTTCCTTTTGGAGTTGGCTCACGAGATACCATTGGCAGGACACCTGGGGCAAGACAAGACCTTCGCCCGTCTTGTCCCACACTTTTATTGGCCTCAGATGAAAGTGTCGTCCGATACCTACTGCCGGACATGTGTGTCTTGCCAAGCCAGTGGGAAAACAGGGGTGAAGCTGAAAGCTCCCCTGGAACCACTTCCTGTCGTTAGCACCCCCTTTAAAAGGGTGGGCATCGACATTGTGGGTCCATTAGATCCACCAACTACAGCTGGTCACAGGTTTATCCTGGTTCTGGTGGATCATGCCACAAGGTACCCAGAGGCAATACCTCTGAGGACCATAACAGCACCTGTTGTGGCTAGGGCCCTGATGGGAATCTTTACCCGAGTGGGTTTTCCCAAGGAAGTTGTGTCCGACAGGGGGACCAACTTCATGTCAGCATATATGCGGGCAATGTGGAAGGAGTGTGGAGTGACCTACCGGTTCACAACTCCTTACCACCCCCAGACCAATGGTCTGGTGGAAAGGTTTAACAAAACCTTAAAAGGCATGATCAGAAGTCTGCCTGAAAGCCTGCGGAGGAAATGGGACGTCCTCCTACCCTGTCTACTCTTTTCTTACAGGGAAGTGCCACAGAAGGGAGTGGGCTTCAGCCCCTTCGAGCTTCTGTATGGGCACCCTGTACGTGGACCTCTTAACCTGGTGAGAGACGGATGGGAAAGAACTCCCAGAAAGCTCCCCCAGGATGTGGTGAGCTACATGCTGGCCTTCCGGAGCCAAATGGCTAAGTTGTGGAAGCAAGCTTCTGACAACTTGGAAGCCAGCCAAGCAGTGATGAAGGCGTGGTATGACCACAACGCTCACCCGGTGGAGTTGGAGCCTGGCCAGAAGGTGTGGGTGATCGAACCAGGAGAGCTTAGTGCCCTCCAGGATCGCTGGTCAGGACCCTTTGAGGTGTTGGAGAAGAAGGGTAAGGCTACCTACTTGGTGGACCTGAAGACCCCTCGTCAGCCCCTGCGGGTGCTGCATGCCAACCGCCTCAAACCCCACCACGAGAGGCCCGAAGTCATCTTGATGATGGTGACTGACGGAGGAGAGGACGTGGAAAGCGAGCCTCTCCCTGATCTGTTTGCGTCTCAAGAAAAGGATGGGTCGGTGGAGGGAGTGATTCTCTCCCCATCTCTAACTCCTGAACAGCAGGAGGACTGTCGCCAGGTCCTGGGGCAGTACTCTTCGTTGTTCTCCCTTGTCCCGGGTAGGACTCACCTGTGCGTCCATGACGTGGACACAGGAGACAGCCCACCTGTGAAGTCCAAGATCTACCGGATGTCAGACAAGGTGAAGGCCAGCATTCATAGTGAGGTCACTAAGATGCTGGAGCTAGGAGTGATTGAACCTTCTAGCAGCCCCTGGTCCAGTCCGGTGGTGTTAGTACCAAAAGCTGCACCACCGGGTGCCCAACCAGAACTGAGGTTCTGTGTGGACTACCGGGGACTGAATTCAGTGACAAAAACTGATGCTCATCTGTGAGAAAGTGCCATCTTTCTTGCATGGTATGCCCCCACTTTTTGCTAAATTGCTGAATGTACTTCGATTGAGTGTACCCTGGGTTCCTGCCAATCAGGTGCCCAGGGCCTATGTTCCTTCCTTAAACCACACAAACTCCAAATTGGCAAACCCTAGCCACATGTCAGCCCCTAGTAAATGGTACCCTAGGTACCCAGGGCCTTGTGACCAGGGAAGGCCTCTAAGGGCTGCAGCACTCATTGTGCCACCCTCAGAGGCCCTGTACCCTTACACACACACACTGCCCTTGCAGGCTGAGTGTCTGGGTGCAGGACAAAACAAAGAGTCGACATGGCACACATCACTGTGTACCATGCCCATCACCTACACTGCCAAGGCATATGTCAGCCACCCCTCTAGCTGGGTGCATTACGCCTATGGTGTGGGCACAGGAGCAGGAGCCCTGTGCCCCTACAGTACCCGGGTCCATTCCTGGGCACTGTAAGTGCAGTGCTGTCTCTTAAGAATACATGGTGCTGAGAGCTTGTCAAACACGAGCTCCACAGCACCATATTGGCAACACTGAAGCCTGGGAAGTTTGGTATCAAACTTCTCAGCACATTGAACCCACACTGATGCCAGTGTAGGATTTAATGTACTAAGCACCCCAGAGGGCATCTTAGAAGATGCCCCCTTACAGCTAACTTGCAATCCACGTCTGCTCTGAGGCTGCCCAGGCTGCCACACAGCAGACACGTTGCTGGACCCCTGGGTGGGAGAGCCCCTGCTCTCCCGGGCCTGCAACAATGCACATCCTGGGTGAGGTGAGAAATCTCCTCCCCCAGGATGAGCAAAGGGAAGCTTCAAAGGCATGCCGCCAGTTGGAGTTTCCCCAGGCCACTGCAACCCCCCACTCTGGCGGGAAGCTTGGCCGGAAACCCCATACAAGGACAGGGGATGTGCCAGCCTGCCCACCCCACCCCTCAGGTGGGGGAGGCGAGGTGAAGCACATCTCCGGGCTCTCGCCATCTTGGAGATGGGAGGCCCTACCCTATCAGGATTAGGCTACTGCCCCCCTCCCACAGGAGAGAGGCAGGATAGGGGGTGTACCCACCCCAGGACAAGGACCCATTGGTCCCTGGCCTTCACCTACCTGTAACGCCCCTAAATCTAGTATTTAGGGGCCCCCTGAACCTTCCTTCCTCAGATTCCAGATAGAAAAACGACAAGAAGAGCAAGAAGAACAAAGACCTGCCCTGCAGCTGCTAAAAAGAGAAGAAGACACCAACTGCTTTGGCCCCAGCCCTACCGGCCTGTCGACTCTCGAACCTGCACCAGCGCGGCATCCCACGTGGCCAGCAACCTCACCAACCCCGGAGGACCTGGCTACCCTTTAGCTCTAAGCCCCTGGGACTCCCACGAGTAGAGGCTCTACTCAAGAAACCTACTTGCTATCCCTGGCACCAGCCCGGGACCGCGGACCCAACACACTCTGCACCAGCCAAGCCTGGCCAGTGCCGGAGTGGACAAAGACCCTGAGGACGACCCCACGGCGACTGTGACCCCGAGTCCGGCACCCAAGGACCCCCCTCGACATCCCGGAAGAAGCCTGCAGCCTCAGAACCAAGTGCCACCCCAGCCGCGATCAACCAGAGGGTAAGATTCCCGACGTCAAAAGGCACCCCTGCACCCGGCGCCCTGCGACCCCCTGTGCCCAATCCCGGGGTACCCACCTAACCTACAACTACCCAACTTACCTCTCGAAGTGGTGGTGGCACCTGAAACATCCTCGTCCCCGAGCCTGCAGCCTCTTTCCAAACCGGAACATTCCCATTGATTTCCATTGAGCGCCCTAAGGCTCAAAAGCACCCTGCACCCAGCCGCCCGAGTGGCCCTGGCAGTGCCCTCTCTACTCTAACCTACTTCCCCACTTGCCCTGAGTAAGTGACCAGGAGCCCAGCTCCCACAGCCGCGTGGCTTGCCAGACAGCAGCCACCAACCAAGGCCCCCCTATCCCTCATAGGATAACATTGGGCCCAACTCTCTCTGCACCCGGCCGTCCTGAAACCGCTGAGGGTGAACCAACTGTACTTACCTGACACTGGGGGACCCCTGAGTCCATGCCCGGAATTTCAACACCACCAGTCGAGTACATACCCTTAAACCGCTAACTTCATTTTCCTCATAGGGTAACATTGACTGGCTTTTTCTTCAAAAATCTTCTAAGTGTGAACTTTTCAAAACTGCAAAAATTCACCAAAAATCAGCCAAGTGACAAAAACGAATTTACTCACCTGCTCCTAGGTGAGCTCCCAGTGCTGGATCTTGGTGCCCAGCCCTGACTCTGAAAAGTGTTCACAACTATATTTACTTCTAACTCATTTTTCTCCCATAGGAAACCATTGTCTGCTTTTCTGTGAAATTTCTTCTAAGTGTCTACTTTTGCAAATTTGAAATATTCTTTTAAAATCGTACCATTTCTGCAAACGAAATTACTTACCTGCTTTTGATAAGGACCCCAGACCTGGGTCTAGGCACCCAGTCCTGGATTACTAAAGTAACGATTAAGTACTCTACCTGCAATTTGAAATTCTTGCCATAGAGATCCATTGAATGTTTTCTGTGAAATATTTTCTAAGTGCTAACTTTTGAAATAGCTAAATATTATTTAAAAATCATTACAGTTATTAAGTCGACTTTCATCACTTGATTCTGAATACTGACCCCAGGCTGGTTCTAGGATCCAGACCTGGAATTCCAAAAGTAATCTGAAAAGTAATTTATTACAAATAACCTAAATTTACCATTGAGCTCAATGCATTGTTATGTTTAGGAAATAGGATTGTTTATTGCAACCAACTGTGACTGTTTACACAAATTTATTGCTTGAAACAAAAGTATTTATATTCAACCTCTCACTCTGAGAAAGTATATTTTTACCCCCTTTGTGGTTCTAAAAATAAAACAAGCATATATTTTATATATACAAATCATTGGCCTAGAGTTCAGTTATTGAGTGTGTGAAACCATTTGCTGACTGAGTGTGTACAATAAATGCTTTACACTGTCCTCTGGTACTGCCTTACTGCTCGACCAAGCTACCACTTTTGAGAGTAAGGTCATACCTAACTTTGACCTCTATCAGCCTCTGGGGGACTGTGGACTCTGTACACCCTGTACCTATTAGGGAACAGTATATACAGAGCCACTTTCTCACATTGGTGGATCAGCGGTGGGATACAAACTTGCATTTGTTGGACTACTTGGTTACCATCTGATCACACGACAGAACTCTTAAAAATTGCCTTTAGAATTCTGATTGGTTTTTCCAAAATTACTAAAAGTCTTGCTAGGGCCTTGCTTAAGTCCCATTAGAATTTTAGAAAAATAAAAGTCACTATAGTCAGGGTAGAGGGTTAGAACTGTCAGGTTAGAATGTCTCAAACAAACCCAGCTATTAGTGATAATAATAACATGGACCTGGTGGAGGAGCTCGACCTCACACCTTACTTACACTTGTCTTTCAAGGAATTGAGGTCCTTATGTAAACTCAAAAATTTACAAATGGGTCAGCATCCAACCAAACAAGGGCTCCAGGAGCTCCTGGCTGAGTATGCTAAAGACCACCCATCTGAACATGGTGATGGCCAGTCAGATGAGGAAAGGGAATCAGGGGAGGAGGACAGCAACCTCCCCATACTATTCCCTAGGGAGGAGATGGCACCCATACCCTCCAACTCAAGACATAGCATCTGGGCACCTAGAGACCACACAGGTGGCTCTGGTCCCAGAGACAACACTGGGGGACCCCCCAGTGAAGAGGACAGCCTTGTGAGGCTGGCCAAAAGAATAGATCTAGAGTCCAGGCTCCTGGCTCTAGAAAAGGAAAGGAGAGAGATGGGTTTAGCACCCATCAATGGTGGCAGCAATAATAAAAACAAGGATAGGGAGGAAACTTCTGACCTTAAAATCCCCAAAGGGATTGTCCCTAAATTTGAGGAAGGTGATGATATCACCAAATGGTTCACAGCCTTTGAGAGGGCTTGTGATATCAGGAAAGTAAAGAAACCTCTCTGGGGGGCACTCATGTGGGAACTGGTCTCTGGTAACTGCAGGGACAGGCTTCTGACTCTCTCTGGGCCAGAAGCAGGATCCTATGACCTCATGAAGAAAGCTCTGATTGAGGGATTTGGATTCACCACTGAGGAGTATAGAATTAGATTCAGGGGGGCTCACAAAACCCAGACCCAGTCCTGGATTGATTTTGTAGATTTCTCAGTGAAGACACTGGATGGTTGGTTAGCTGGACATGGTGTGCAGGATTTTACTGGATTGTACAATTTATTCATGAAGGAACATATTTTGAGTAACTGCACAAATGAAAAGTTGCATCAGCATTTGGTAGACCTAGGTCTAATTTCTCCCCAAGAATTGGGAAAGAAGGCAGACCACTGGGTCAAGACTAGGGTGACCAAGACAACCACTGGGGGTGACCAAAAGAAGGTGGTCACAAAACCTCCCCAGGGGAAAGGTGGTGAGAATCCCCAAGATAAAAAGTCTGAGTCTTCCAAAGGGCCCCAAAAACCTGTTCAGGTGGGTGGGACCCAAACTACTCCCTATGTGCCCCAACCATATAGGGGGAAGAACTTTGATCCCTTAAAGGCCTGGTGTAATACCTGTAAGAAGCAGGGACACCTAACTGTATCTTGCCCCCAAAACAAAGCCCCTAAGGCACCCAGTACAGCCACTCCTGGGGCAGCAAGTATACAAATGGGATCAGAGGTGTACCCTGAGCAAATCTGGGAACACACTGAAGCAAGTTTAGTCTCCTTGGGAGAAGTGGAGTTTGCCACTGTGGCTGTGTGGCCCCCCAACTTAAAGAAATACTTACAGTACCCCTGGGTAAATGGAACTAGGGTAGAAGCTCTGAGGGATACAGGTGCCAGTGTCACTATGGTGAAAGACACACTGGTTTCCCCTGAGCAATACTTGATTGGGAAGTCTTACCCAGTCACCAACGCTGACAGTGTCACCACTAGTCATCCCATGGCCATGGTAACATTAGGCTGGGGGGGGGTTACTGGCCTGAAACAGGTAGTGGTCTCTCCAAAGTTGCCAGCTGCATGCCTGCTTGGAAATGATCTGGAAACCTCAGCCTGGGCTGAAGTTGAGTTAAAGGCCCATGCAGCCATGCTGGGCATCCCTGAATTGGTGTGTGTGCAAACCAGAGCACAGAGCAAGAGGAAGGGTGAAAAAGTAGGTTTGGAGCCTGGAATAATGGCCCAACCAACCAAGAGGAAGGGCAAGGAGACTGGGGGACCAGCTTCTGTACAGCCAAACACTCAGAACCCCTCTCCCCCTGGAGAGGATGTAGATACCCCTGAGGGAACTGAGTCCATGGAGCTTGACCCTTACCAGGTTGAACTCTTGGGCCCAGGGGGACCCTCTAGGGAAGAGCTGTGCCAGGGCCAGCGAGACTGTCCCACTCTTGAAAGCCTGAGACAACAAGCTGCTTCAGAAGCCAGGGGAGATGTCAGTGGTACCCACAGAGCTTATTGGGAAGAGGGATTACTGTATGCTGAGGCAAGAGACCCCACTCCTGGAGCCACCAGGAGGGTGGTAGTGCCACAGAAGTACAGGGAGTTCCTCCTAACTTTGGCTCATGACATCCCCCTAGCTGGACATCTGGGGCAATCCAAAACTTGGGAAAGGTTAGTGAGTCACTTTTACTGGCCCCAGATGCACCAAAAGGTGAAGGAGTTTGTCAGCTCCTGTGTTACCTGTCAGGCCAGTGGCAAGACAGGTGGCCACCCAAAGGCCCCCCTCATTCCACTACCAGTGGTGGGGGTCCCCTTTGAAAGGGTAGGTGTGGACATTGTGGGTCCACTTGAACCTCCCACAGCCTCAGGGAACAAATTCATTCTAGTAGTAGTGGATCATGCTACTAGGTACCCTGAAGCAATTCCACTTAGGACTACTACAGCTCCTGCAGTAGCCAAGGCCCTCCTGGGTGTCTTCACCAGGGTGGGTTTTCCTAAGGAGGTGGTTTCAGACAGAGGTTCCAACTTCATGTCTGCTTACCTAACACACATGTGGAAAGAGTGTGGAGTGCAGTACAAGTTTACTACACCCTACCACCCACAAACCAATGGCCTTGTTGAGAGGTTCAACAAGACATTGAAAGGTATGATCATGGGACTCCCTGAGAAACTCAAAAGGAGGTGGGATGTCCTGTTACCATGCTTGCTTTTCGCTTACAGGGAAGTGCCACAGAAGGGAGTAGGTTTCTCACCCTTTGAACTTCTGTTTGGTCATCCTGTAAGGGGACCACTATGTCTTGTAAAAGAGGGCTGGGAGAGGCCTCTTCAGGAACCCAAACAAGACATAGTGGACTATGTGCTTGGCCTAAGGTCCAGAATGGCTGAGTATATGGAAAAGGCATCCAAGAACCTTGAGGCCAGCCAGGAGCTCCAGAAGCACTGGTATGACCAAAAAGCTGCACTGGTTGAGTTTCAACCAGGGCAACAGGTGTGGGTTTTGGAGCCAGTGGCACCAAGGGCTCTCCAAGACAAATGGAGTGGCCCTTACCCTATCCTAGAGAGAAAGAGTGAGGTCACCTATCTAGTTGACCTGGGCACTAGCAGGACACCCAAAAGGGTCATCCATGTGAACCGCCTTAAACTCTACAATGATAGGGCTGACATCACCATGCTGATGGTGACTGATGAAGAACAGGAAGCAGAGAGTGAGCCACTCCCTGACCTCCTATCCTACAGCCCAAAAGATGGGTCAGTAGATGGTGTGATTTTCTCAGACACCCTCTCTGCCCAACAGCAGACTGACTGCAAGCAAGTCTTGCAACAATATGCTAGCCTCTTTTCCCTGACCCCTGGTCTGACAAGCTGGTGTACCCATGATGTGGACACTGGTGACAGTGCACCTGTCAAGAACAAAATCTATCGACAGTCAGATCAAGTCAAGGAAAGCATCAAAGCTGAGGTCAGCAAGATGCTGGAGTTAGGGGTCATTGAGCCTTCAGAGAGCCCCTGGGCTAGCCCAGTGGTTCTGGTCCCCAAACCTCATCAACAGGGTGAAAAGAGAGAGATGAGGTTCTGTGTGGACTATAGAGGGCTCAACTCTGTCACCAAGACAGATGCTCACCCTATCCCAAGAGCAGATGAACTGATAGACAAATTGGGGGCTGCCAAATTTCTCAGTACCTTTGACTTAACTGCAGGGTACTGGCAGATTGGCATGGCCCCAGGAGCAAAAGAAAAGACAGCATTCTCCACCCCTGATGGGCATTATCAGTTTACTGTGATGCCCTTTGGGTTAAAGAATGCCCCTGCCACCTTCCAGAGGTTGGTGAACCATGTCCTGGCTGGGTTGGAGTCCTTTAGTGCAGCTTATCTTGATGATATTGCTGTCTTTAGCTCCACCTGGCAGGATCACCTGATCCACCTTGGGAAGGTTTTAGAGGCTCTGCAGAGTGCAGGTCTCACTATCAAGGCATCCAAATGCCAGATAGGGCAGGGCACTGTGGTATACTTGGGCCACCTTGTAGGTGGAGGCCAGGTACAGCCCTTACAACCCAAAATCCAGGCCATCATGGACTGGATAGCTCCAACAACCCAGACCCAAGTCAGGGCATTCCTTGGCTTGACTGGGTACTACAGGAGGTTTGTGAAGGGGTATGGGTCCATTGTGACCCCCCTCACAGAACTCACCTCCAAGAAAATGCCCAAGAAAGTTAACTGGACAGTTAGTTGTCAAAAGGCTTTTGACACCCTAAAAGAAGCAATGTGCTCAGCACCAATTCTAAAAGCTCCAGATTATGCCAAGCAGTTCATAGTGCAGACTGATGCCTCTGAGCTAGGGATAGGAGCGGTCCTATCCCAGACCAATGATGAAGGCCAAGACCAACCTGTTGCTTTTATAAGCAGAAGACTACTCCCTAGAGAGCAGCGTTGGAGTGCCATTGAGAGGGAGGCCTTTGCTGTGGTTTGGTCCCTGAAGAAGCTGAGGCCATACTTGTTTGGCACTCACTTCCTAGTTCAAACTGACCACAGACCTCTCAGATGGCTAATGCAGATGAAAGGGGAAAATCCAAAACTACTGAGGTGGTCCATCTCCCTACAGGGAATGGACTTTGAAGTGGAACACAGACCAGGGACTGCCCATGCCAATGCAGATGGACTTTCCAGGTTCTTCCACTTAGACAATGAAGACTCCATAGGACAAGGTTAGTCTCATCACCTTTCGTTTGGGGGGGGGTTGTGTGAGAAAGTGCCATCTTTCTTGCATGGTATGCCCCCACTTTTTGCTAAATTGCTGAATGTACTTCGATTGAGTGTACCCTGGGTTCCTGCCAATCAGGTGCCCAGGGCCTATGTTCCTTCCTTAAACCACACAAACTCCAAATTGGCAAACCCTAGCCACATGTCAGCCCCTAGTAAATGGTACCCTAGGTACCCAGGGCCTTGTGACCAGGGAAGGCCTCTAAGGGCTGCAGCACTCATTGTGCCACCCTCAGAGGCCCTGTACCCTTACACACACACACTGCCCTTGCAGGCTGCGTGTCTGGGTGCAGGACAAAACAAAGAGTCGACATGGCACACATCACTGTGTACCATGCCCATCACCTACACTGCCAAGGCATATGTCAGCCACCCCTCTAGCTGGGTGCATTACGCCTATGGTGTGGGCACAGGAGCAGGAGCCCTGTGCCCCTACAGTACCCGGGTCCATTCCTGGGCACTGTAAGTGCAGTGCTGTCTCTTAAGAATACATGGTGCTGAGAGCTTGTCAAACACGAGCTCCACAGCACCATATTGGCAACACTGAAGCCTGGGAAGTTTGGTATCAAACTTCTCAGCACATTGAACCCACACTGATGCCAGTGTAGGATTTAATGTACTAAGCACCCCAGAGGGCATCTTAGAAGATGCCCCCTTACAGCTAACTTGCAATCCACGTCTGCTCTGAGGCTGCCCAGGCTGCCACACAGCAGACACGTTGCTGGACCCCTGGGTGGGAGAGCCCCTGCTCTCCCGGGCCTGCAACAATGCACATCCTGGGTGAGGTGAGAAATCTCCTCCCCCAGGATGAGCAAAGGGAAGCTTCAAAGGCATGCCGCCAGTTGGAGTTTCCCCAGGCCACTGCAACCCCCCACTCTGCCGGGAAGCTTGGCCGGAAACCCCATACAAGGACAGGGGATGTGCCAGCCTGCCCACCCCACCCCTCAGGTGGGGGAGGCGAGGTGAAGCACATCTCCGGGCTCTCGCCATCTTGGAGATGGGAGGCCCTACCCTATCAGGATTAGGCTACTGCCCCCCTCCCACAGGAGAGAGGCAGGATAGGGGGTGTACCCACCCCAGGACAAGGACCCATTGGTCCCTGGCCTTCACCTACCTGTAACGCCCCTAAATCTAGTATTTAGGGGCCCCCTGAACCTTCCTTCCTCAGATTCCAGATAGAAAAACGACAAGAAGAGCAAGAAGAACAAAGACCTGCCCTGCAGCTGCTAAAAAGAGAAGAAGACACCAACTGCTTTGGCCCCAGCCCTACCGGCCTGTCGACTCTCGAACCTGCACCAGCGCGGCATCCCACGTGGCCAGCAACCTCACCAACCCCGGAGGACCTGGCTACCCTTTAGCTCTAAGCCCCTGGGACTCCCACGAGTAGAGGCTCTACTCAAGAAACCTACTTGCTATCCCTGGCACCAGCCCGGGACCGCGGACCCAACACACTCTGCACCAGCCAAGCCTGGCCAGTGCCGGAGTGGACAAAGACCCTGTGGACGACCCCACGGCGACTGTGACCCCGAGTCCGGCACCCAAGGACCCCCCTCGACATCCCGGAAGAAGCCTGCAGCCTCAGAACCAAGTGCCACCCCAGCCGCGATCAACCAGAGGGTAAGATTCCCGACGTCAAAAGGCACCCCTGCACCCGGCGCCCTGCGACCCCCTGTGCCCAATCCCGGGGTACCCACCTAACCTACAACTACCCAACTTACCTCTCGAAGTGGTGGTGGCACCTGAAACATCCTCGTCCCCGAGCCTGCAGCCTCTTTCCAAACCGGAACATTCCCATTGATTTCCATTGAGCGCCCTAAGGCTCAAAAGCACCCTGCACCCAGCCGCCCGAGTGGCCCTGGCAGTGCCCTCTCTACTCTAACCTACTTCCCCACTTGCCCTGAGTAAGTGACCAGGAGCCCAGCTCCCACAGCCGCGTGGCTTGCCAGACAGCAGCCACCAACCAAGGCCCCCCTATCCCTCATAGGATAACATTGGGCCCAACTCTCTCTGCACCCGGCCGTCCTGAAACCGCTGAGGGTGAACCAACTGTACTTACCTGACACTGGGGGACCCCTGAGTCCATGCCCGGAATTTCAACACCACCAGTCGAGTACATACCCTTAAACCGCTAACTTCATTTTCCTCATAGGGTAACATTGACTGGCTTTTTCTTCAAAAATCTTCTAAGTGTGAACTTTTCAAAACTGCAAAAATTCACCAAAAATCAGCCAAGTGACAAAAACGAATTTACTCACCTGCTCCTAGGTGAGCTCCCAGTGCTGGATCTTGGTGCCCAGCCCTGACTCTGAAAAGTGTTCACAACTATATTTACTTCTAACTCATTTTTCTCCCATAGGAAACCATTGTCTGCTTTTCTGTGAAATTTCTTCTAAGTGTCTACTTTTGCAAATTTGAAATATTCTTTTAAAATCGTACCATTTCTGCAAACGAAATTACTTACCTGCTTTTGATAAGGACCCCAGACCTGGGTCTAGGCACCCAGTCCTGGATTACTAAAGTAACGATTAAGTACTCTACCTGCAATTTGAAATTCTTGCCATAGAGATCCATTGAATGTTTTCTGTGAAATATTTTCTAAGTGCTAACTTTTGAAATAGCTAAATATTATTTAAAAATCATTACAGTTATTAAGTCGACTTTCATCACTTGATTCTGAATACTGACCCCAGGCTGGTTCTAGGATCCAGACCTGGAATTCCAAAAGTAATCTGAAAAGTAATTTATTACAAATAACCTAAATTTACCATTGAGCTCAATGCATTGTTATGTTTAGGAAATAGGATTGTTTATTGCAACCAACTGTGACTGTTTACACAAATTTATTGCTTGAAACAAAAGTATTTATATTCAACCTCTCACTCTGAGAAAGTATATTTTTACCCCCTTTGTGGTTCTAAAAATAAAACAAGCATATATTTTATATATACAAATCATTGGCCTAGAGTTCAGTTATTGAGTGTGTGAAACCATTTGCTGACTGAGTGTGTACAATAAATGCTTTACACTGTCCTCTGGTACTGCCTTACTGCTCGACCAAGCTACCACTTTTGAGAGTAAGGTCATACCTAACTTTGACCTCTATCAGCCTCTGGGGGACTGTGGACTCTGTACACCCTGTACCTATTAGGGAACAGTATATACAGAGCCACTTTCTCACATTCCGATCCCTAGGGCGGATGAATTGATTGACCGGCTGGGAGCTGCCCAATATCTAAGTACCTTTGACCTTACTTCGGGGTACTGGCAGATCTCTTTGACTGATGGAGCAAGGGAAAGGTCAGCCTTCTCCACGCCCAATGGCCACTACCAGTTCTGTGTGATGCCCTTTGGGCTCAAGAACGCACCTGCCACGTTTCAGCGCCTGGTAAACCAGATCCTCACCGGAATGGAGAGTTTCTCTGCTGCTTATCTGGATGACATAGCCGTCTTCAGTAACAGCTGGGAGGATCACTTGCGTCACCTGCAAGCTGTTCTCCAGGCCCTGAGACAAGCTGGATTGACGATCAAGGCCAGCAAGTGCCAGATCGGGCAGGGGTCGGTAGTGTACCTTGGACACTTGGTGGGTAGGGGAGCGGTGCAACCCCTCCAGGCGAAGATCGAGGCCATCATGGCCTGGGAACCCCCCAAGACACAGACTGAGGTCCGAGCATTTTTGGGCCTCACGGGATATTACCGCCGCTTCGTGAAGGGGTACGGTACCATCGTAGCCCCCCTCACGGAGCTCACGTCCAAGAAACAACCTCGACGGGTAGTCTGGACGGAGGCTTGTCAGCAAGCCTTTGAGAGATTGAAGAAAGCCATGTGCGAGGCCCCGGTCTTAAGGGCCCCAGACTTTTCCAGGAAGTTCATTGTCCAGACAGATGCATCAGAACATGGCATTGGGGCAGTGTTATCGCAACTCAACGAAGAGGGCCTGGATCAACCCGTGGTCTTCCTATCCAGGAGACTACTTCCCAGGGAACAGAAGTGGAGTGCAATAGAGCGTGAAGCCTTTGCAGTGGTATGGGCTCTGAAGAAGTTGCGGCCATACCTGTTTGGCTCGCACTTCCTTGTTCAGACCGACCACAGACCCCTTCGTTGGCTGATGCAAATGAAGGGGGAGAATCCCAAGTTGTTGAGGTGGTCTATTTCCCTACAGGGGATGGACTTCCAGGTGGAACATCGGCCTGGAGTGGACCACGCCAATGCAGACGGTCTCTCAAGGTATTTCCGCCTTAGTGATGAGAACTCCCAAGGGGTTGGGTAGCTCTCCCCACTTTCAGCTGGGGGGGACGCGTGTTAGACCTGTCAGCCCTTTGGGTGGTCCCTCCTCATCATTATTTATTTTGTCCCACTTTTGCCTCAAACCCTGTTTGAATTTTTCCTTTTTGGGAACCACCAGACTTTTTCGTGTTGCTACAGATTCAGGGAGCCATTTTAGCTACCCCTGAAACTTCTGTCTGAGGGCCTGAAGCACAAAATGGTGGCCACCTGTGACATCACCAGCATCCACTGGAACCTACCAGCACCTTCCAGAACATTCCAGAAGATTCCAGAACTCTGTGACAGTTGGAGGCGGTTTAGAATGTTGGGAGGTTAAGACAGAGTGTTGGCAGTTGGAGCTGGCAGTTGGCACCTGACTGGTGAAGAGAGAGCAGCACAAGAGTGAAGGAGGAAGGAGTGAAGCAGCAGGGGTGGAAACTTGTGCCTGGAGTGGGGTCCATAAACCCACCCTTGATACTTGTCCCTACTGATGGATCCCAGCCTGTAGCCCTGTGTGGGAAGAAGCCAGAAAAACTCATCCTAAGGACCTGGACAGCAGGAACAGGCCTTAGAAACAGAAAGCAGCAAGATCCTGACCTGGAAACTGGTTTCCCTGGAGTCCGGCGTCGAGTAGCCTGAGACCTGGAGCCCGGGGTGGAGAAGCGGCGCTGACTGAGGAAGCAGACGTCGTACCCGGAGCCGCCTGAGGTCGTAAGAGGGCGCCGACGGAGGTCGTGAGGAATACCAGAGGTCGAGGAGGAAGTCAACCGAGGTCGAGTGAGCGGCGTCATCGGAGGAGTGAAGTCCGCCCTCCGGAGTCGTCGGAGACCGAGGTGAAGTGTACCGGAGGTCGGGAGTGAGGATCGCACTCCGGAGTCGCCCGGAACCTGAGAGGAGGAGCACCGGAGGTCGGGGGTGAGGATCGCACCCCGGAGTCGCCGGAAGTCGACATCGAGGCCAGGCCGGCTGACGTCATCGAAGCCGAGAGCGCCATCGGACCGGAGCCGCCCGAAGTCGACATCGAGTAGAGACTGCCCGACGCCGTCGAATCGGAGGTCGAGATCGAACCGAGGCCACCGACATCGGACCGGAACCGCCTACCGGCGTCGTCAAAGAATTGACATTGTGCCGAGGCCGCCGAGACCGAACCGGAACCGCCTCACGGCGTCGACACGACTCCAGCGGCGTCGGAACATCAGAAAAAGGGCAGTGAGTAGAGGGCGCCTAAGGCCCTGTGGAGACCTGAGAGACTACTCTAAGGGGCTAGGGAGGTGCTGAAACCAACCTGACTGTGCCTGGGGTGAACTGGGACTAACCTAGAGAGGTTGTGTGGAGAGAGAAAGCCAGGGCACTGGTATTCCCCCCTTTGATCTACCTCAGTTTAGGCCTCAGCCTTGTCCCAGCCAGGGAGTAGCCCCCCCTCAAGCCTTCCACAACCCTACAAGCTGTGCCTGGGCCAAATCAGCCCTTAGAAATTGAAGTCATCTGATTACATGAGTGTTGCTGTATACTTTTAATAATTTATTGGGGGCACTGTATTTATTGAGTTTTTACCTATTTATTGCTTCACTATATTTATAGGTCCACAGGACTTGATGGTGTACAATATTTATTGGTACAGTATTTATTGCCTCAAAATATTTAATTGCCTGTATTACCTGCACTGATATTTATGTCCCTTGTATTTATGATCATCCCTATTTATTGAATTTTCAGATAATATTTATTTGACCTGCTCTATTTAAAATTTGTATATTGTGATTGACCTATTTATTTTCCCAATCAGCAACTAAGAGAAAAAGATAAAGAAACATATTTTCATAATTTTTACGGTGTAGAGTCGTTTTTGGAACGGATGCACGCCTGGTTATTGTATGGGTATATTGTACGCTTAGCACGGTGCCTGATGCCTGACCACTCGAGCCAAGCTACCACAGTGTGTCCGGAAGACCACCACCACCCTTTCTAGTGTGGGAGTGGTTTTCCAACACCCTTGGAGAAACACGTCCCCAAACATACGACGGCTATTCTACATAATGGATGGACAACCAGCGGTGCTCTACCGCGCAGCAGCACCGTCAGTGGACATGGAGAAGGCCTTCAATAGCATTTCATTGGCCTACCTAAGCTCCGTCTTTTGCCATATGGTGTTTGGGAATGGTCTACTGGCCTGGATCTGGGTGCTTGACTCAGCCCCAAGCTTGAGGGTATGTATTAGCTGTGAATACTCAGACTGGTGGCGCATACATAGGGGCACAGGACAGGATTGTCCCACCGCCACTGCTGTTTGTGATCACCATGGAGAGTCTAGCATGCAGAATGTGACCCTCGTATGGACTTATGCTAAACTGACAAGATATACATTATATCCCTTTCTGCAGATGATATCCTGATCTATATGGATGACGCCTTCGCTGGGCTGCCACCCGCCATGTGGCTGCTAGATTAGTTTGGTGCGCTATCTGGCCTATGTATGAACTTAATAAAATTGTTTCTATTACCTCTGTTGGACCACCGCGCCACTCTCCTGACATACCAGTCACCACTCGTACCTTTCAGTACCTGGGAATCCAGATAAAAAGACCCGCCTGATGACCACGAGGGCAACCTGAAGAGGCGGTTGCCTCCCTCAACGCATCCTCAACGTTTTGACAATTGTTGCCGTTATTGCCCAAGGGGCTCAAAGCATTGGAGAAGATGGTGGCCCTGCCACAACTCCTTTATGTGTTTGCTAATGTACCCCCCTATTGCTGCCTTGTACGGTGTTCCAAGATCTTAACAGCTTACTTTCTGACCAAGTTTGGGCCATTGGTCAACAGTGCGTGATGCAGGACAAACTATGTCTACCTCTGGCAGCAGGAGGCCTGTGGTCCCCGGATTATTAATTGTACTACCTGGCATTCCAACTGCAATGGTTTATGACGTGGTTGGCTCGGGAAGTGCAGCCAGAGGCATGTTATCTCTGGCCCTGAAGGACGAGGTACTCAGGGACGTGCTGGGGATGGCCTCGCATGACGAGCAGGCTCCACTCACGCTTCGCACGGCCCAGAACTGTTGGATGCGCTATCAGTGTCGCTAGCGGTGTGGGACAGCCTATTCACCGGACCTACCACTGTGGTGCTTGACGGCCTTTGACAGGGTTGTGGGAGGCAGAATCAGACAACTCTTTCCAGGTTGGCAGAAGATCATGTGAGATATGTGGGTCCTGCAGATAATTCACAGGGAGTAGGCTCTGCCATTCCTTTCTTCCCCACAGCACCTTCCCCCAATGACTGACCGAGGTCATCTTTCCATTTTGAGGCAGGAAGTGCGTGCTCAATTGGGCAAAGGATGCCAGAAGTAGGGCATGGTTGCTATTCTCACTACTTTCTCTTGCCCAAGAACGACAAAGACCTCCAGCCTATATTAGATCTGCGCCCCTTCCTGCAAAAGGAGAAGTTCAAAATGCTCACTTTGGTCCAGGGCTGGTCTGCCCTCAACCCTGGAGACTGGAAGATCGATTTGACCTGCAGTACGCCTATTTTCATTGTCCGGTCCTGCTGGCCCCAGGCGCTACCTGTGGATCGAAGTGGCACAGGAGCATTTCCAGATCGCTGTGCTCACCTTTGGTCTCACCAGTACCCCTCGGGTGCTCACAAATGTTATGGCAGTGGTGGCAGCTCACCATCGGACGTCTGGGGTACCAGTCTTGCCCTACCATGACGAATGGCTGTCGAAGGCGGAGTAGCCGCAGGCAGTCGTCAGCCACCTCCAGACTACGGCAAACCTCCTATCATCTTTGTGGTTCACCATCAACGTGCCAAAGTCACACTTGACTCCTCATATACTCTCCTTCATCAGAGCCATTCAGTACACAGTTCACTTTGTGTCTTTCCCCTAGGAGAAAGAGTCCGAAACATTCCGGTTATGACCCCGATATTTCAGCCAAGGTCCAAGATTTTAGTGAGGCTGACTGAGGCTGCTGGGACTGATGGAATCCTGATTGTTAAGCACGCCAGGCGGTTTATGCAGGCTCTACAATGGGATCTGAAGACCCAGTGAGCCCAACATCAAGGCAACCTCTCCAACCACATTCAGATTTCGGAGGAGACTGCAAAAGATCTGCAGTGGTGGTTGCTGGACCACGGTGGGTAAGTGACAGACCCATCTCCCCTCCCCACCCAGAGTGGACAGTGGTGACTGATGCATTTCTTCTGGGATGGTGCGACCATCTGAGAGAGGTGGAGATCAGAAGCTCCAGGTCTCAGGCACACACCCAGCTCCACATCAACATTCTGGAGCTGATGATTATCTGCGTGGCGCTGAAAGACCTCCCAGAAGAGAAAGTGGCTGGACGGGGCCCAAGAGAACAGCGTGGCGCAGGGTCACATTTAAAAGCAGTCTCTCAAGAATGCAGTGGTGGACCCAATCTGAAGAACAATTCAACCGCAGGGTGGGGAGACCAGATGGACCCTGACCTGGGAGGAGCCTGAGTGCGTTGGAGCCTGGGGCTCTGTGGGGCCTCTGTGAGCGCCACGGGCGGGCGCGAGATTGGAATACAGGTGAGCCCTGGCCTGAGGAGACATATAGAGCTGTATGGGGGTAGTGGAGGGCGCAGGAGGGGGAGCGGACAAAGATGCCCTGAGAGATCAGTGCAACACGTAGACCACATTACAGAGGTGGCCCTCTTGGATCAGTAGTGTCGTCCCCGGAGTGCAGAACTAGAGGGGACTAGACATGCTCTGGTCCAGAGGGAGCCCTGGAGATGCCAAGGATGGGCGGGCAAAAGGAGGGTATGAAGACTGCCCCACCTCTCTAGAATCGGCCACTTTAAAACAAATATCTGGCATCCGGCTGAAAACCCACCAGAACATCCTAGGCACCCGCCGAATATTAGTGAAGAAGTTCCCAGGAGAGAGAGGCTGCTCATGCTGCCACTCCCAACCTCACCCCTGCCCCCCTCCTGACAACCTGGAGTGGAGGCCTGGCGCGCCGGTGTGGTTACGTTTCGCTAGTTAAGGGGCAAGGGATTATGGCACAGGACAAGATTCCCCCAAACAAGGGAGGAGAGATAAGTTTACCAAACAACTGCCACATACCACTACGGCAGCAGTGGCAGCCTGAGGGTCCCTTGAGCCAGGAGAAGAAGGGACTGTGCAGCCTCCTCACCTGGGGACGGCCGCAATTCTTCAGGCCATAGAGTACTCCCGGAAATCTTTAGAAATTTAAAGTGGAGAGGTGGGGGCAGATGTGGCCCTACTGTGACAGGATCTGTACAAGAACACCTCCAGAGTAACAGACTTGGAGAGATGAATTGCCATGCTGGAAGCACCAATCCATATTCTCTGAATGACAGTGCAAAAACTCGTGTACACCAACAATTTTCCGACTCTTCTGCCACAGAAGCTTTATTTCACAACCCTCGGAATGATCTCTTTTAACGAAAATATAGTACAATGTTTACAATAGATAAAAAGTGATTACTACAATCTGATTGTCCATAATGCCCTATCTGACTGGTACGGCAGGAATACTCCACATAGGACCTACTGAACCCCAATCAAGCGTGCCTGTCTTTGGATTCTTGCGCTATTACGAACAGCCCTGACAAAGTCGCTAAACCGATGAAACACGTGTTGGCTACGAGAACTGCAAACAAGATCTACAAATAAAAGATCTGTGCTGACGCTAAAGATTAGGATGATCTCATTATTGACATGAAACAGAATCATTTTCTTTTCTATTCTAATGTGTAATTGATAACAACTACTGTATGGTAATTTCCATTTATATATGTACCGTGTGCCCAGGACTCGTCAATTCTTGCATAGGGCTCCCTCTAGGGGGTCTTCTCTTTAGGAGAGCAGGGGAAACACTCCTTCCTTGTGTGCATCACTTTAAACTCTTATTTTGAAAAATATTGTTTCTTACTATCAGGTGGGCGTCAATCGCTAGTCCCCCCTAAATTTTACCCATGCAATTTTTCTAAACAAATTAAAATTTCTTACCTGGAATATGAACTGGCTGTGCTGCAAAATTTAAAGGGGAGTGGTTGCACAATACCTTCTGGGACACTCCCCAAATATAGTGCTGCTACAGGAAACACAACTGATGGGAAACAAGTCTTATAATCCCTTCACAGGAGTACGTACGCCCTGCCAGCACTTGCGGGTTTCACAGGAGGATCGAGAGGGATGGCGATACTAGCCAAGAAATCTACCCTTCCAAATCATTAAACAACATATCGACCCCAAGGGATGTCATATGGCGGTACAGGGGACTTGTAAAAGAAGTAGCCTTCTCATACTGAATATCTACACCTTTCACCCAAGCTGGCGAGCAAAACCCTAGACCAACTGGAACCCCTATTAACCACTGACACAGACATACATGCAGTGGGAGGGATTGTAAGGAGTTGATGCACAGGTGCCAGAACACATACCCATACGCAGCTGCAATACAGGTATGTGGGCCTAGAGTACTTTGCACTTGCCATGGAAAATGGTTGGAGGGAGAAACATCCGACTAACAGTCAATATTTATTTTTATCATGGGTCCACAGGTCACTGTCTAGTTTAGATTATGTGCTCCTGCCAGTAGATAAGCTCCATTGGATGAGACAGGCCGAATACTTATCCAGGGGTACAACAGATCATACCCCGCTACAAATCATACGAATACTTAAATCACTTCTGAGAAATGTATTCGACGCAGCCAGGGAAGAAGGGGAACTCCCGCCTGACTTTAATCATGCAGTTATAGTGGTAATTCATAAGACAGGTAAACCCAGCAACGTTTGCGCCTTGTGTAGGCCCATCTCACTGTCAAATGCAAAGAGTAAAATACTGGCCAAGATTCTGGCGAGGAAGGTAGTGGGAGTCATCACATTTTTAATGCACGAAGATCAAGTGGTATTTATGCCAGGGAGAGCCACTTGCCTCAACCTTAGACAACTACAAACGTGACTTGCTGACATTCAAAACCACCAGGAGCACAGGGTCATTCTTTCATTAGACACTGAAAAAGTGTTTGACTCGAAAGACTAGACATATGTACATCTGACTTTAAAACGCTTTGGACCTAAATTTAGTCTGTGAGTAGCCCCGTTAACTAAAGCCCCAACGAATGTGGTGAGTCAATGGTATACTCTCAGATAAATTCAAGCTGAGCCGAGGGACGGAGCAGGGTTGCCTGCTCTCCCTCTTATTGTTTGTGCTCTGTCTGAAGCCCCTGGAGTCCTGGGTGCACTGTAAAGCTGATATGTAGGGGTTTCTAGAGGGGGGTGGGGATCAGTGAACCAGAAAACTTCTTGATGTATGCAGACGATGTATTGATATATTTTATCAACCCAGATACAAACATCCCTGCAATCCTATACATTTTCCGTACCTTAGAAGGGTACTTAGGGTACCGTGTAAATTGGGATAAGTTTATGCTGCATAATTTGGGCAGCTGGGAGGGGACCAAAAGGATTGCCGGAAGCCTTAATATCACGGAGGAGGGCTTCAGGTACCTGGGCAACAAGGGCACGGCTAACAGAGATACATTTCAGAAAAATAATCTCAACAAGGTCCTAAGGGCATTTCAGGAAGACGTTAATAGCTGGTATAATCTACCTTTAACGATTCTGAGATGGGCCGCACTATAGAAGATGATTTCCCTGGCCAAATTCCTGCATTTTATACAAAACTCATTCATTGAGGTGCCGAAGGCCTATTTTGGCAAAATAGACAAAGTTTTGCGGAGGCTGCTCTGGAACGATGAAACACTACAGAAAGAGATGCAGACCCTATTTAGGTCTAGTTACAACGGAGACATTGCCCTCCAAGATCTGTGAGCATACTATAGGGTCGCACAACTCAAGCTCATTAATGAGTGGTGTTTTACGTCTCATAACGCACTGGCCACATGACTAGAGAGTCTGGATGACACCAGCCATCTACCTATATTATCTATACGAGAGACCGGACAGAAATTATCTGCTTACCCCAACTAAATCCATGATGAAAGTGTGGGACAATAGTAATAAGGCCATTGGATGGAGTGGGACAAGAACATCAGCAATGCCCTTGTGGAAGGGAAGGCTCCTAAGGTTGTTGCAGCAACGGGGGAGGGTTCTGCACCTGGGCCATAGCAATCTCTACCTTCATGCCTGGACCCACAGCTAATCACCACTGACCTTATTCAGAGGTGGTTAATGCCATCTTGGCAGCCACGTGTACCCTGAAGGAAACCGTATATACCAGTCATTGGGACAAATTTGTAGTTTAGTGGGGTACACGCCAGATTGACTTCCTTCAGTTCAAGTTATCTGACATTCTGTTTGTTCCATCACTTGCTTGGCAAAGCTTTGCTTTGGGAAAGTTAAGACTGCTCATATTTCGACTTCTTACGGTTGCCAGATCAGCTTTCACTGTTTAAATCACCAATTGTGATGTGATTTTTGAAAGGACTACTACATAGGTTTCCCCCTTCTCCCTTTGTGATGCCCCAATGGGACCTTAATCTGGTCCTGACTTACCTGATGTGGACTTAGTTTGAGCTGCTTAACAGCTTTTCCTTACCATCAAGACTATGTCCCTCTTGTCATCACCGGGGCATGGTGAGTGAGCTTCAGGCTCTTTGCGTAAATTAACCTTACACTACCTTCTTCTCAGACAAACTGGTTCTGTGGACTCTGGCATCCTTCCTGATGAAAGTTATGACACCATTCCACATCAGTCAAACCATCACCCTGCCGGACTTCTATGCTCTGCCTCACCCCTCCAAGGAGGAGAATAGACTTCATTGCTTGAACCCCAACAGAAGTCGGAGCTTCTACATATATCACACCAAAGACCATCGGGTGGACGATCAGCTCTTTGTGGGGTTATCTGGAGTGAAAAAAAAGCAGTGCAGTGCAGAAGAGCAGCTTCAACCGTTGGATTGTGCTCTGCATGAAGATCTGCTATGCATTGGCTAAAAAGCAGCCTCTAGAAAGACTGTGTGCTCATTCATTTGTAATTGTAATCACTTGACCCAGTCCTACCTGTGCAGACTTCCAGACACGCTGCCTCCCCCGAGCCGTTCTCCCCGGTCCACCACGAGTTATCCCAATTGAGTGGAGTGAGGTACTTCCGGCAGGGAGGAGATTAGCGCTCTAGCCTTGCTGGTCCACCATAAAAGCGGATGGAACTCGGAGCACGCAGCGGGCGTGCCAAAGGCAAGTCCGTCTGCGCCAGACTGTCGCCAGGAGCCAGGGTCTCTGCCTGTTTACCCTCAGATCCTGGTTTGCACTGTACTAGATACTCGAGGACAGAGCTTCTGCTCATTAGGGAAAACAGCCACTACCCAGGCCTCGAATGCCATAGTGAAGGGGCGCATCGCCTAAAATACTTGGAAGGATTTTCTCCTGTATATACTGTAGGCACCAAAGAACAAATTCAGCCCCAGCAGAATCCTGGCCCGATTTCCCTAAAACATCAAGTAATCCCGACAGACACAAATAAACTAAACGCGTTTAAAGCAGTAGATCCAGATTTGAACATTAAGGATAAACCTACCCCTCCCAGGCAAAGTTGGAAAGGCTTCCTGGGAAATGTGAGATCACTCCCTAAACATGCTACTGAGATATGGGACCTACTAAACTCAAACATACCCGATGTGGGCTTTGTGCCTGAGACATGGCTAAAACCAACCAGCACCCCTGTAATTGCCATCGCTATTCCAGAATGGTATAGGATTCAAAGACTCGACAGGCAGACTAAAACCGGAGGAGGCATCGCCATCATTCATAATGAAAGAGCGAAAATCACAATCTTAGAACAGCGTAGTACCGAGCAGATCGAAATCCTGATTTTTAGGATGGATCTATCATCACAGTACAGCTGGAAAGGGGCACTGGTATATCGCCCACCGGGCCCCATTGCTGAATTCTCTCTGCAGCTCATGGAGCTGATAGCTCCTCACGTGATCTACTCCAGCAACTTCATGCTGCTGGGAGACTTCAACATACATAGTGAATGCCTTGACAAAGCAGAAACGGCATCTTTCCTGGCAGACCTAGCTACACTGAATCTCACAAAAATGAATGAGGGCCCTACTCGCATAGCAGGATACACCCTTGACATTGTCTTTTCTAACTCTCCTTCTCTCATATGTGATGCCCCAAAGCAGTGTGCTGGTCTGACCATGCACTTATCGATTTTCAAGTACAGGGACCCACAGAACTGCAGACGCCTAGTCCTCGCATTCAGTTTTCATATAGACAATGGCACAAAATCAACCCAGAGACTTTCTCATCGGCCGTCACACCTCCTAGGTACATTCCACTAAGCAATATCGACGAGAGCTTAACCCACTTTAATAAAATGGCCTCAGCTGCTATCGAACTGATTGCCCCACTGAAAACATGCTCGAATACATCCAGACAATATCAGGCAGCGTGGTTTACTCCCGAACTTCATAAGGATAAAAGCCACTGTAAAAACTTAGTAAGAAGATGGCGCCGAACTCATCTTAAATTTGACAAAGAGAAATACAGGTCAGCCCTCGCTCTCAATCACAAAAACATTAAGCGGACACGCAAAACCCATATAGCCCAACAATTAAGCCAAGCTGATAACACCCCTAAAGCCTTGTACCAGGTTTTGAAAGATTTCACTTGCCCCAAATCCTGCGAACTGGAAGAAAATTTCTCTCAGTCTCTCTGCGATACAATTAGTGCTTTCTTCATACAGAAAATAGACACCATCTAAAATAAAATCCCTACGACTAGTTGTCCTCTGCCGGTAGATACCACATCAGTACCTCCCCATAGCATTAGGCCAAAAACACGGTTGAATTTTCCTCCTTTATCGCGAGAAGAGACTTAAACGTTAATGCGCGAGGTAAAATCTGGCTCACCTCTTGACGTCCTACCTGCAAGAATTTCAGCCTCTCTTGCCAAATTGCTATCAGATGCCATATGTTCTTTATTGAACATCTCTGAAGGAAGGCCACGTACCTTTAACATGGAAGGCAGCTCAGATCATCCCGATCCGGAAAAACACCAAAGCTTCCATGGAAGATCTCTCAAACCTTCACCCTATTTCCCTTTACCCAATTTCCCTTTTACCTTACCTGAGCAAAGTTCTGGAAAAACATGTTAATAAACACCTATCTGACCCTATCGAATCGGCCGGCTACCTAGATCCATCTCAGTCAGGCTTCTGCCCCAAACACAGCACGGAAACTGCACTGGTGGCCGTAACAGATAACATCAGGCTTCGCCAGATCAGGGCCAATCCACCCTCCTGGTGCTTTTAGATCTTTCTGCCGCATTCGATACGGTCGATCACCAGATTCTGCTCAGAAGAATGAGGGAAGCAGAGATTGGGGGAGTGGCACTACAATGGATGACTAGCTTCCTCTCCTATCGCACCCAGACTATTAATCTGGGCCCATACCCGTCCAACACGAAAGAACTGACCAAGGGAGTGTGCCCCAGGGCTCATGTTTGAGCCCAACCATGTTCAACATGTACATTGCCCCCTTGGCCGCACTACTAAGGAAATATAGGTTCATCCCAATATCCTATGCAGACAACACCCAACTTACCTTCTCCTTCAACAAGACATCCCAGACAGCCCAAGCCTCCTTCTCTTCCGGCATGCTGGCCATCTCACAATGGATAACTTTTTACAACTAAATGCCGGAAAGACGGAAATCATGCTTTTTGGAGAGGCCCCGCTATTATGGGCACCAAGCTGGTGGCCTAAAGAGTTGGGAACCGTTCCAGCACCAAAAACAACAGCAAAAAACCTTGGGGTGCGTCTTGATCAGACTCTAATAATGAAAGAGCATGTAACCCACACTGTTGGCTCATGCTTCCATGTGTTGGGCCTGCTGAGAAGAGTTTTCCCCCATCTCCCTGACCCCCTGCGAAAGACTCTGATTCAAACCCTGGTGCTGAGTAAACTAGATTATTGTAACGCTCTACTGATCGCGGCTAATGAGTCCTCTCTAAATCGCCTTCAGGTGGTACAAAACACTGCAGGATGTTTAGTTTTAAACGCCCCCTTACAGATCAGCCTCACTCCCTCTCCTACAACAAGTACACTGGTTACCTGTACGGAAACATATAAAGTTTAAGATCTGCTGCCTGACACACAAGGCAATATGGGGAAACGGACCCTCCTATCTGGCGGAGAGGCTCCACCAATATATCCCCCAAAGGGACCTGCGATCACGTTCAAAATCCTTGCTCAAAATCCCCAGGATTAAAAAAACACGAACAGGAGGAAAGGCTTTTTCATACCAGGCACCACTCATAATGAACCAACTTCCGATGGCCTTAAGACAATGCCCAGACCACTTAAAATTCAGAAAGGCTTTGAAAACTGCCCTTTTTTTATTAGCTCACCATTACAACTTCTTCTGAAAATCCACAAGCGCCAAGATACCCCTCAGGGGGTGATTCACATGCTATACAAGCTTACAAACTAAAATAAACTAACTAAATCACCTGGGCCAAAGCTGCTACCACTGCATTAGCATGCAGAGTCCCTATCCTGGGCATCTGCCAGGCAACTACATAGACGTCTCGCCATACGTTAAGGAAGCACTATTGTCTGGGCGGTCAAGTTCACCAAGAGTCATTTTGACCACTCGGTCTTGCAGGACTTTCTGGTTTCAGTCCTCTCACAGACCCACCTCCAAGTAGGTATTGCTTTGGTATCTAGTCAAAAGGTGAGGATTTTGCGGCTAGAAGTATCTAGGAGAAGAACAAGTAACTTACCTTTGATATGTTCTTTCTGGTAGAGACTATCTAGTTGTAGAATCCGCATCGACCCTCCTCATCCTGGATGATTGGACTCTAACCATTAGTAAGATCTCAAGTTTAGGAATCTGCACACTGCCTACAACTTTGCTTTTGGAGATCTGCGTGGGGAGGTGGGCAGCACCACAGTCTCAAAAGCAACTGACGTCAGAGCACAAGAGTGGCATCTATATAGGCCATGTACGTCATTTCTGGAGGGTAAGTGCATCAGTGCGAAGCTGCATTGAGCCACCTTCCTTTATGCAGAGGTACTGCTAAAAAAAAAAAATCCAGATTTCGTCTGGGGAATATTCAAGAGGTGAGGAATTTGCAGCTAGATACCAGAAAAGGTGTTACCGAAGGTAAGTAACTGGTTCATTATTGCACTTTTCCTTGAAAGATGAAAAGTACTAACTGATGAGGCGTTATAACTTGAGGAGGGGAACACAGAAACAGTATAACAGAGAACTTCAATCTCCATGAAGAGTCTAAATACTATGGTAAAGAAATGTGGAGTGTGTAACCCACAATTTAAAGGGAATATGAAAATTAAACAAGGTTACCCCTCCTATTTTTGTGCCCAGGACAGTATCTAAGATTTGCTTTATAAGAATCTACTCTTTAGAATGTTTTATTTTAAAAAATCTATTTTTAAAAGTGTTTTTTTCAGGACAAAATTTTAAGAAAAACCTCCGAAAGGGTTATGCTTACAAATAAACCCATGCACAAATCAATGGCAAACCATTACTAAAGAATGTGGGGATGACGCAAAATAGCTTAAATCTTTCTTTACAACATTACAATTGTAAAATAATAACTATACAAAATATTAGTCGGTGATCTTTGCGTGCTATGAATAAATGTGTTAATGCAAAGCCACCATTCTAACAGCTGAAATTATTATGCAGACTCAATAGAAACTTAAAATGTACAAAATTAGTGTAACGAGGTGTTGTTTTACTAGGGCAGCCATTTGAACATCTTATAAAATTGATGCTTGAAACCAGATCTTTTCTATTTTCTACCTAGTATAGTAGGTTACACAAGAAATACTGATTAAAGCAGGAATACAGAAAGCATCTCCTTAATACTTAGCAACCTAATCAATCTTGTACAAGCCCTCTAATATTTCAGCCATCTGCATTGCACATCTATTCACAAGATTACCATCTAAAAAAGACGGCACATCAATGTTTGCAAACCTGTGGCATTAGCTGCGGTTACTGTTCCAGTTCCATCTTTCAAGAAGTATGGCTTCAACTTTGCCACTGCCTCCAAGGTGCTTCCATGGCGAGGGAACTCATCCGTCTTTACTTCCAACGGACCTGTTGAATTTGTAGAAAGATCATTCAAAGAAGTTATTTTTTTTAACTTACAATAACAATGCATGGCTTTTAAGCTCTCTTTGATGTTGTGGCCACTCTTTCTAATGCAGGACAATGAGCAATCTGACCAACGATGCAACATTAATTACACCTCCATGTGTCCTAAATACTTGTTTCGGAATTAACAATATAGAGGAGTTAAGTGCCATGGAGTGGCATAGAGAGAGTTACATAGAGCATCGTGGAGTGGAGTAGTGTTGTGGAGTAGAGTGGCATAGAGTGGAGTGGTGCAGAGTGGAGTGGTGCAGGGTGGAGTATAGCGGTGCACAGTGGAGTGGAGTTGAGTGCAATGGAGGGGCTTAGAGTGGAGTGACGCAGAGTGTAATAACACGGTGCAGAATGGAGTGGCACAGTTGGTTACAGCTTAGGAGGTCTGAAGTATTCTTTTGTGCTTTCCTTATCTGTTGGACTCTCTGTTTATGTTATTTATTTTTGACATTTCAATGTGCATTTTTCCATATTTATTTTCTGTACATCTTATCTGTATGTATCGGTGTTCTTCTTTTGGAAATAAAGTTGCAACTTGTTTATTCTGATATGTATTTAAGAGATAAATGTACATTCGAGCTTGAATGCATGCTGAGTTTTAGCTATCAGTATTGATATATAATACAAACATACTCATCTGATAAAATTCAGCAAAGTGGCTGAGAGAAGTTTACTTTTTTTAACTTGGTACACATACTAGATTGACCGGCTTCCCGCTAGTGCCTAAAGCAGGCTTCTCCAAGGAGTAGCTCACGAGCTACTGGTAGCTCTTTAGCTACCTTTAAGTAGCTCTCCTGTGTGCAGCCCAGCCTACTAAATTAGATTTTCCTGGGCTAAATATATGTGTACCAAAATATAAAAATGTTTATTTTTCAGAACTTATAAGCTGATGTTTTCAGAAAAAAGGTTGAATTGCCAAAATATACTTAAAGCTGATATTTGATAAGGCATGGGGCATTGGGGATACTTATTACTAATATCATTGCCTTGGTGTCAGAGGCATTGCAGCAATGGTGGATGTATGACCCATGTAGAGGCATTCCACATTGACAAAGCCTTTTGTACATTACTACTGGCAACTTTACCTGATGCAGTGAGGCAATTACTACTGATAATCTTGCATAGGTTGGCCACTAATATAATAATAACAGTACCTCAGACTGATTTTAATTGAACATAAGTAGCTCTAATTACAGAGAAGACTGGAGACCCCTGGCCTAAAGGTTTAAAAAAATACTGACTGCCTTCAGGCAGTAGGCTCGATTTGTCCGAATCTCAGGAGTAGCTGTGCTGCACCAGTAAAGATGGATAACCTATAGGCAACATGATTGTTGATTTATTCCACTCAAGACAAGTATTGAGAAGTTAGCTTTGGACAACAAGCACTGGCAAAGCCAATAGGTTGCACCTATGCTAGAGCTATTGGTTTTGCCAATATGTTTTAGCAATGTTGTACACCAGAGTGGCTGCTGTACAGCATGGCTAAAAAAGTTAGTAGAGTAAGAGAGAGTGGCGGGGAGTGGAGTGTCGTAAACTGGAGTAGAGTGGAGTGTTATGGAGTGGCATACAGCAGAGTTGAGTGGCGTGAAGTGGAGTCTGAGAGTAGTGTACAGTGTTGTGGAGTGTGGTGGAGGGACGAGAGTGTCACAGAGTGGAAGGGCATAAAGTCAAGAGGAGTACAGTGTCAGAGTTGAATGGCGTGGCATAGAGTGTTGTGAAGTGGAGTGCAGTGGTGGAGAGGGGGGTAGGCTGTCATACCGTGGAGTGGCGTAGAGCGGAGAAGATTGTCAGAGTGAAGTGGCACAGAGTGGACTAGTTTGTCATAGAATAGAGTGGCGTAAAGTGGCAGGAAGTGTCAGAGTGGAGTAGTGTGTTATAGAATACAGTGGCATAGAGTGGAGCAGTGTATCAAAGTACAGAATGGTGTAAAGTTGCATGGTGTAGTGTTTCATACAATATAGAGGTGTAAAGTGCCATGGAGTGGTATAGAGGGAGTTGCATAGAGCGTCGTGGAGTGGAGTAGTGTCGTAGAGTAGAGTAGAGTGGCACAGAGTGGAGTGACGCACAGTGGAATAACGTGGTGCAGAATGGATTCGCACAGAATGGAGTGGAGTGGTACAGCGTAGAGTGGAGAAGAGTGGTACAGCGTAGAGTGGAGAAGAGTGGTACAGCGTAGAGTGGAGAAGAGTGGTACAGCGTAGAGTGGAGAAGAGTGGTACAGCGTAGAGTGGAGAAGAGTGGTACAGCGTAGAGTGGAGAAGAGTGGTACAGCGTAGAGTGGAGAAGAGTGGTACAGCGTAGAGTGGAGAAGAGTGGTACAGCGTAGAGTGGAGAAGAGTGGTACAGCGTAGAGTGGAGAAGAGTGGTACAGCGTAGAGTGGAGAAGAGTGGTACAGCGTAGAGTGGAGAAGAGTGGTACAGCGTAGAGTGGAGAAGAGTGGTACAGCGTAGAGTGGAGAAGAGTGGTACAGCGTAGAGTGGAGAAGAGTGGTACAGCGTAGAGTGGAGAAGAGTGGTACAGCGTAGAGTGGAGAAGAGTGGTGCAGCGTAGAGTGGAGAAGAGTGGTGCAGCGTAGAGTGGAGAAGAGTGGTGCAGCGTAGAGTGGAGAAGAGTGGTGCAGAGTAGAGTGGAGAAGAGTGGTGCAGAGTAGAGTGGAGTGGAGTGGCGCAGAGTAGAGTGGAGAAGAGTGGCGCAGAGTAGAGTGGAGTGGAGTGGCGCAGAGTGGAGTGGCGCAGAGTGGAGTGGCGCAGAGTGGAGTGGCGCAGAGTGGAGTGGCGCAGAGTGGAGTGGCGCAGAGTGGAGTGGCGCAGAGTGGAGTGGCGCAGAGTGGAGTGGCGCAGAGTGGAGTGGCGCAGAGTGGAGTGGCGCAGAGTGGAGTGGCGCAGAGTGGAGTGGCGCAGAGTGGAGTGGCGCAGAGTGGAGTGGCGCAGAGTGGAGTGGCGCAGAGTGGAGTGGCGCAGAGTGGAGTGGCGCAGAGTGGAGTGGCGCAGAGTGGAGTGGCGCAGAGTGGAGTGGCGCAGAGTAGAGTGGCGCAGAGTAGAGTGGCGCAGAGTAGAGTGGCGCAGAGTAGAGTGGCGCAGAGTAGAGTGGCGCAGAGTAGAGTGGCGCAGAGTAGAGTGGAGTGGAGTGGCGCAGAGTGGCGCAGAGTGGCGCAGAGTGGCGCAGAGTGGCGCAGAGTGGAGTAGAGTGGAGTAGAGTGTAGTGGAGCGGCGCAGAGTGGCGCAGAGTGGAGTAGAGTGTAGTGGAGCGGCGCAGAGTGGAGTGGCGCAGAGTGGCGTGGAGTGGCGCAGAGTGGAGTGGCGCAGGGTGGAGTGGCGCAGGGTGGAGTGGCGCAGGGTGGAGTGGCGCAGGGTGGAGTGGCGCAGGGTGGAGTGGCGCAGGGTGGAGTGGCGCAGGGTGGAGTGGCGCAGGGTGGCGCAGAGTGGAGTAGAGTGTAGTGGAGCGGCGCAGAGTGGCGCAGAGTGGAGTAGAGTGTAGTGGAGCGGCGCAGAGTGGAGTGGCGCAGAGTGGCGTGGAGTGGCGCAGAGTGGAGTGGCGCAGGGTGGAGTGGCGCAGGGTGGAGTGGCGCAGGGTGGAGTGGCGCAGGGTGGAGTGGCGCAGGGTGGAGTGGCGCAGGGTGGAGTGGCGCAGGGTGGAGTGGCGCAGGGTGGAGTGGCGCAGGGTGGAGTAGAGAGCCGCAGGGTGGAGTAGAGAGCCGCAGGGTGGAGTAGAGAGCCGCAGGGTGGAGTAGAGAGCCGCAGGGTGGAGCAGAGAGCCGCAGGGTGGAGCAGAGAGCCGCAGGGTGGAGCAGAGAGCCGCAGGGTGGAGCAGAGAGCCGCAGGGTGGAGCAGAGAGCCGCAGGGTGGAGCAGAGAGCCGCAGGGTGGAGCAGAGAGCCGCAGGGTGGAGCAGAGAGCCGCAGGGTGGAGCAGAGAGCCGCAGGGTGGAGCAGAGTGGCATTAAGTGAAGTGGCGTGGAGTAGGGTACAGTGGAGTAGTGCTGGGGCGTAGAGTGCAGTAGAGTGGCGTAGAGTTGAGGGTTGCAGAGTAGAGTGCAGGGGCGTAGAGTGCACAGGCGTAGGGTAGAATTGTGCAGAATAGAGGGGTTCAGCGAGCAGGGACGTAGAGTACAGTGTTGCAGAGTAGAATAGAGTGGCGTAGAGTGCAGTGGCATAATGTAGAATGTTGTAGAGCATAGTGGTTTAAAGTGCAGTGGTGCAAAGTAGTTGGCGCAGGTGCAATGGCATAGGGTGGATTGGTTTTAAGTAAAGTGGTGTAGAGTGCAGTGATTTAGAGTACAGCGACAGAGTAGACTGCAGAGGCATAGAGTGGTGCAGCGTAGAGTGCAGTGGAGAAGTGTGGCATAGAGTGCAATGGCATTGAGTAGATTGTTGCACAATAGAGTGGAGTGGTGTAGGGTAGAGTATAGAGGTGCAGGGTAGAGTGCAATGGCATACAGTGGAGTGATGCAGAGTGGAGTTGTGCAGAGTGCATTGGCATGGAGTAGAGTGGTGCATTAGCGTAGAGTACAATAATGTAGAGTGCAGTGGTGTATAGTGCAGTCAGGCAGAGTAGAGTGTCAGAGTGAAGAGACATCGAGTGGTGCAGAGTACAGTGGTGCAGAGTAGAACAGAGTGGCGTAGAGCGCAGTGGCGTCATGTAGATTTTTATCAGAGAGTAGTGTGCAGGGTAGAGTATAGTGGTGCAGGGTAGAGTGCAGGGGCTTAGTGTAGTAGCATAGAGCACAGTGGCGCAGAGTGGAGTGGCACACGTAAACTGCAGTGGCGTAGAGTGGATTGTTTCAGAGTGGTGCAGGTTAGAGTATAGTGGTGCAGGGTAGAGTGCAGTGGCTTGGTGTAGTGGCATAGAGCACAGTGGCGCAGAGTGGAGTGGCACAGAGTGGAGTAGAGTGACGTAAAGTGCAGTGGCGTAGAGTAAATTGATGCAGGGCAGAGTGGAGTGGCATAGAGCGGAGTAGTGACAGAGTGCAGTCTTGCAGAGTGGAGTGGCCTAGACTGGAGTGGTGTAGAGTGCGGTGGGGCATAGTAGAGTGCATTGGCATATAGTAGAGTGGTGCAGAGTAGGGACGCATAGAGTGAAGTGCCATAGAGTGCAGTGGTACACACTAGAATAGGGAGGCATATAGTGCATTGGTGTGCAGAGTAGAGTGGCGCAGAGTTCAGAGGCAGAGAGTGCAGTGCTGCAGAATGGAGTGCAGTGGTGTAGAGTGGAGTGCCGTAGAGTGCATTGGTGTAGAGTGCAGAGGCATACAGTTGTGTAGAGCAAAGTGACAGAGTGCAATAGTGTAGAGTAGAGTGGCATAGAGGGCATTGGCATAGTAAGTAAGTAAATCTTTATTTTTACAGATTAGTTGAAATCTTTGCAAAAGAAACGGTCCAATACAAAGTTAAAATCTGCATATAACGTGGCGGATAAAACACAGTGTGCAGTGGCACAGAGTAGAGTATAGTGGCATACAGTACCAGGGTGCAGAGTAGTGCAGAGTAGATTGGCATAGGATGCAGTGGGGTAGAGTGTTTTGGTTGTGAGTGCAGTGGCGTAGAGTGCAGTGGCATAAAGTGGAGTGACACACAGTTTAGTGGCATTGAGTGGCATGAAGTAGAGTGCAATGTTGCAGGGTAAACACTCAGAGTGCAGTGCTCTATAGTAGAGTGGCGTGGAGTGCATTCGCGTAGAGTGCAGTGGCAGAGTATGGTGGCGTAGAGTGCAGTTGCGCATAGTAGAGCGGCACAGACTGCAGTGGCACAGAGCAGAGTGGCGCAGAGTAGAACAGAGTGGCATGAGTGCGGTGAGAGTACAATGGTGCAGAGTGCAGTGGTGTCAAGTATAGTGGCGTAGAGTGCAGTGGTACAGAGTAGACGGACATAGAGTGCACTGGTTTCGAGTAAAGTGGTAGAGTGCATAGGCATAGAGTGAAGTGGTGTGGAGTGCTGCGGAGTGGAAGTGAGTGCAGTAGCACAGGGTGCAGTGGCGTACATTGTTTCAGAGTACAGTTCAGTGCTGCAGGGTAGATTAGAGTGGCTCAGAGGGAACTGGCATAGAGGACACTGGCGTACAGTGGAGTGGTACAGAGTAGAGCGCATTGGCGTAGGGTGCAGTGGCACAGAGTGCAGTGTTACAGAGTAGGGTGGAGTAGTGAAGAGTGCAGTGGTGCATAGTAGAGTAGTGTGGGGTAGAGTGCATTGGCAGAGTAGAGTGGTGTAGAGTAAAGAGAAGTGGAATGGTGATGAGAAGAGTGTAGTAACGCAGAGTGGCATAGTGTGGAGTGGTGCAGAGTAGAGTGCAGTGGCAACGCATCTTCAATTGAAATGACCATTACATTTGCACTCACATACAGTTTTACTGATAAAAGTATACAGCGCACAAACGATGTGTGGAAATTTCATCACCCAATGTACTGATTTGATCGTTAGCACAGTTCATTTACAGACATTTTAAATGTTGTTGTGTACTAGAAACAAAAATAACGTTGTACAGCCTTCCTCAAGCAGACCCCACTAGCCAGCATGATGGTCACAGAAATCCTCTCATACTGAAGTCAGTGAAAGAAAAATAAACAGCAAGCTCCCTGGAAGACAGGCCTGACATTTGACCCCGGTCTCTGAATGCACAGCAAATTTGACAACATAATAAGATTTAAAAGCCTGTTTACAGTAAGCGAGTTTGAGGCAGAATACAGTAAACTAGGGTTGAGCAACAGGAGGGGCGAACTTGAGCTGGACAGCCTAAAGCAAATAAAGCCAGCAAATAGAAAACCAGAAAATTGGAGTTACATACCACAAAGCCAAAGGGTAAGCAACAGGCGGAATGCATTCCTATGTCAACTTTCTGAATGTCCCCAAGATGACTTTAGCAAACCAGACAGATGCACTGTTTGGTAGGCTGTGACCTAATAAGGACTTTAACTGCCCGGTGCAGGACAATGGGTTAACGTCTAGCAAGGACAAAGAGAAATGACAGGCTGATTGCAGTAAGCATGGAGGACGTCTCTCAATGAAGGGTCACACCCAGAAGCCATGAGAGAGCTGAGGAACGTCACTGAGATATTCTAGGACTGCAAATGTGGTGTTTTCCCCTTCCCACCCTTTACCCGAATTTCTTGAGGCCCTGTATCACCCATTTTTTGGACGTAAGCAGCGCACCAGTTTTTATGGTACAGTGTTGTAGACTGGGGCTAATCAAAATGATGGCAAACTGTTTGAAACACACTTCAGGCCCTCGTGGATCCACATATAATGTGGTTTAAATGTCCAATTAGACTCTAACCCTAAAATAAAGTTTCCTACTTACAACTGGAAATCAGCGAGTGCCACAGGTGCCAAAGATGCTCCAGCCTCCCAGAAATGTTCACAGTGATCAAACAACCAAAGGAAAGGGTACCACAGGCTGTGTGCCCTCATGGACCCACTGGATGTGCTAGCCCATATCCAGTAGCAGTAGGACGCTTCCTCACCTCAGTTAGGCCTTTGGAGTATAGCTGGAGCAGTAGCCGGTCTCAGATTTAACAAAATTTGCCCCTTTGGTCTATTGAAACAGTTGGTCCTGTTAACTGAGCAGTGGAACTGTAACATGGGCCGTTATTTGGCATCCTAAAACCACCAATTCTCTGCAGGTATGATTATAATTATTTAACATACTGGACTACATGAAAAACCTGACTTTTGCATCCCTTTCTTTCAGACTGTCCGCATTACAAGAAGAAAATGATACTGGCACTCCATGAATCATTCAAGTTGGCATCACAAACTTTCAGTAATGCATCAATACCATAAACCATCTATTAAGGCGACATTTTAAAGAGAATTCTGGAACTGGAGGTGTAAGGATTGCGAGGCACTGAATACAATGAAGGTAATGCTAACAACTTTCACTATAAATACTTGCTTCTTCAATACGCGCTATTTTTTTTTCCAACTGTCATGGCACCTTTTAGTTCTTTTAAATAAGATAAAGTGCTTTCAAGGTGGAAGGATTTTTGCAGGGCATGGAGTGATAAGAACTTTACTGAGGCCCTGTGGCAATTACTAACCATTAAGGATACTTCCTTCTAAAACTGTTTTTCAAACTCCAAATACATGACCTTTTTACAGTCAAATTGGATAACTGAGTTAATCCTTTTATACATACTATCTCCAAGGGTGCCAAGCTCAAGCAGTCACAATTTCCTCCAGAAGGCTTGGAGCTCAGATACAGAATGACATAGTAATTACACAAAATAATTAGAGCCATCTTTAAAAAAAAAAAAACACAGAACAGGGCTTTGTATATAAATATGTGATGTTGAGCAATTAACATAAAGAACAATACAAAAGGTCCTAGCATCTACAAGGGCCGAGATTTCACCGCAAACCGGTTTGCAAAGCTTATGGGTGAAAGTTTTACAATTTTAATATCATGTACTGCTGGTGGCAGGTTTGAGAGTTCCTGGCTCTGTTCAGAAATCTTCAGGTCTCGGACACTTTTCACAGCTTTATTTGCAGTGCCAAGTCAATGGAAAAAAAAATGGCAGAGATAATACTGCATATGTTTGCCCTTCATCCTACTTTCTGAACGGCGGTGGGTACAATGGGGGAGCAAACAACAGGGTTTGCCCTAGGCTGCAGAGAATATGAAAATAATAAGAAAAACACAAAAATGTTCCAAAACATCCAAAACCCAACCTCAAAAATGAATTTGAATTCTTCTTCAGCGTTACCCACTGTGACAAATCAAGAATATAAATGCGTAAAATGGAGGGGGGATGGGGGACACTGAACTTTATATAAGAGGTTGATGTCAAATATTTTTTTATAAAACTTGGGTGCTAAATATCATGCACCGGCTAGTATGGAACGCTAATGTGAAAAACTAATTTAAAGACTAGCAAGAATTTGAGGAATTCTGCGCATAGAAATAGCAGCAGGGGAACAGAAATGTATTTCATTTTGTATTCCGAAGACTATTAGGTTGAAATATTTATCAAATTATAAAAGACCAGTATTTGAAAGGAGTTTCTTGGTACTGAATAGCATCCTGATGTTGGAACTATGAAGACCAGTTCAATACTGGGTAGCATCATGACAAATTACATTGTGCACAATAAGAGTTTAAAGGTCGCTTGGGGTTGATGTGGGAGACAGTCGCAACATTTGAGGAGCTGGGCAACGTGGGTTTTAACTGCTATTTTGAGCAATGACCAAGGACATGTGTTTAGGAGTCCTTGAAATGCATCTTGGCCTCTTAAAGAAATTCAGCACAAACAGAAGGGGCAAGGGATTAAAAATGATCAATGTAGAACTTCATAAAAGTGTTCGGTAGATATGGAGGAAACCTTAAGATGCTATCCTAATACGTTAAGCATTTGCAAACTTGATCTCTTTGGTGTCTTACCACCTAAAGTATTCGGTCACAGATGGAGGCTAAAAAAGTGTTTTTCCTAAGAAAACAGAAGTAGAAAAGAAGCACACATACACAGGTCCTCAGTGTCTAAGGGCCTGACAGTGTCTAAGAGTCTGACCGGCACCGTAGCAGAAGCAGGACCGCCCGACTAGAAGTCGGCAGTCCCGCTGCCCTGATTACAATGTGACGGCCTTCACGGCAGGCGCAATTTGAATATTTTCTCTTGCGACGTGCGCTGTGGGTTGCAGCCCACGCCCCATCGGAAAATTAACACTTTAGAAACATCCCTGCAACGTGTGGCACAGGGATGCCAGGCCCCATAGCGGAGGGCCAGGGGAGAAGGGGCCATGTTAGGGGGGCCCAAAGTCACTTTCCGTCTGTCTTTTCATGGCAGGTGAACCGCCATGAATGGGCAGGCGGAAAGGGACATTGTAATCCCTACAGGGGTGCCTAGCAGTCTGTGTTGGACCCACCGACATCGTAATGAGACCCTAAGTAACAATTTAGAAGGTCGATTCTCAACAGTTCTCTTATCACGCAAGTTATTTCTATTGACATTATGACATCAACCCCTCAACCAGTCTTTCAATGTAGTGGCCACATTAATTTTACATATATAAATACATTATTTTGAAATTAACCAACTACCTTACATTGGCCAAGCCTGTAGATCTCACCTTTGGTAACTGCTGGCCTTGCCTGTTCCTTTTGGTAGTGCTGTAGAGTATTGTCAAATTAAAAGCTTAAAAATAAGGCACGATTGTGGTTGTGTCATTCCACTGCGGCAAGCAGGTGTCAGAACGCATGATTGCCCATCAGAATGACAGGGGTGCCTTTCGCTTTAATTTTCTATTAAACAATCCAAGATGACGGTCGCTACTTGGATCTGTAAATAAAACAGATTTTTTTTTTTTTTTTGCATGAAAGCTCCAATTTAAACAAGCATTTACAATGCAATGGTCTCGGCATTGTAAAAGTTAGAGCTATTGGCATTGCTCATGACACTCTCAAATGCGAGACCTCGTTCGTCATCATCGAGTTGTAGCGTAATTACAGTGGTTCATAATGTGAACAGCAGTGACAACGATCTTTAATCATTGGACGTAAGGAACGAAGTTGCATAAACCCCAGCCAGTGTAAAGACATTAACGTTTGCCTACATTGCCCCAAACCAAACGCAACCCGTTCTAATTTTGCGGCGGGCTAATAAATGGAACCAGCAGCACTTTCATATTTTTTTGTTACTTAATAGGCTCCGGTACCACTGCCTGCTGGACCACCGATAGCTACACACGTGAACGACTTACAACGTGAAGACACATTGTGCAGGCTTATCAATACTGCCTCCAAAAAGTCAAAAGGAGACCCACACGATTAAATTTAAAATGGACTGCCACTGCACTACTTAAGATGTGACATCCAGGGTATATCGGTGCACATTTTGAGACAACTTCCAAAACAATTGAAAAAAATAGCACAAAATAAAGACTTCCCAAATGTTTTGGGCGCTTATGTAAGATCTGCCAAGATGCAACTAAAACGTCAAAGCCTCATTAAACACAAACCGTCCGCAGCGAATACTACTTTTTACTTTCTAGAGGGATAAGAACATTTAAATGCGATTTTATCTAGCGCGAACATTAACCGTAGGTGTCAGAACGCTTTACATAAGATCCAGTTGCATTACATAAGGACTTTGGATTACATAAAAAAGGTACAAACAGCAAAAGACAGAAAAACGCTACATTCACATAGGAGCAGTAGTAAGTACAAAGGTCTACTACAAGTTGCATATTCACTCATGGTTACATTTTAAAACGCGCTTATATATTGCATATTTCCAGAGCATGGCATTTTGCCATTATGGGTCTGGAGGAATCTCCTAGATGGAGGATGTCTGTGTGGGTAAAAGTCTGTATGGGTAAAAGGCCGGGTGGAAGTGGGGGAAGCAGCAAGGCACCCCCGGTCTGAACTGGAGGTCGTGCTAAAACCCAGGGCCAGTCCATCACCCCCCAGGCAGCAACAAAGGCAAGGTCCAAGGTCTTGTTGAGAAAAGGCATCCCGTTAAGAGGAGAACGTGGAGACGGCACTGTCCGGCTGGATCAACAAAATAAAAGTCCGGAAACAAGCGGAGAGTTGAAAGCCAGAAGCATGCCATCAAGACGGAGGGCTTGGGTCGTCTTCACATCGCCCCTCGGCAGAAAATGGCGGAGATCCAGACCATCGAACACCAAGACACCAGTAGGGGGGCGCAGTGGTGGTAAACGAGAGAGGGGACAACCAGGAACTCACCGTTCTCTTCCATTACAACTAGGCGGTCCTGTCATGCCGCCCGCATCATTACCACTTTTTCGACTATAACTAAAGTTAACTAAGGAGGATCATTTCAAACCTCTCAAAATCACCCATCCTTTAACAGAAAAGGTGGTAGGGGGTGGATGGGGGAAGCAATGAGTAATCCATGCATGAGGTGAATTAGTAGTTCGGTTGTATTCAAGCCACGCGGACGAGTTAAACATCCTCCATTTCCTCACCTGCCCGTAAGCCCCTTTTGTTCATCTGTCGCGGCTGGAAGTCATGGCGGCAGCGAGAGCAGTGTCGCGGCTGGAAGTCATGGCGGCAGCGAGAGCAGTGTCGCGGCTGGAAGTCATGGCGGCAGCGAGAGCAATGTCGCGGCTGGAAGTCATGGCGGCAGCGAGAGGACGCCATTAACACCGCCGCCTTTCTCCGAGGTGAAGCAGAAATGCCTCGGAGAAAGGCAGCGGAGTTTTCGGATTCGGGGGCGTGTTAAACACGCCCAGAGAAAGAATCGAAAACAACACGCCCCCGAATCGCAAAAGGACGGGGCCTGTTCGGAGAGACAAACCTCTTCTCCAATGGCTGGCCAGTATTCAAGAGGCCAGCCAATGGAGAAGAGGAGAGAAGAGGGCGGGTTCAAGCCCCTCTTCTCCGAGTCATTAAATCTCGCGAGCGGGACTGTGCAAGCGCAACCTTCGCTAGCCGAGACCTAAAAAATGACTGCATGTGTTCGGTGGATTGGGGGGATAACAGAGAAGCGACTGGGGGAGTAGTCATGTAAAAAGGAGCAAAAGGAAGGCGGTGGGAGAAGCACACAGGCGAGAGAGAGCGCAACACAGCGTGTAAAACGCAAGGACAGAAGCAGATGGAGGAGAGAGAGCAGCAGGGGGCAAGAAGCAGACGGATGAGAGAGAAAAAATGAGGAGGAGAGATGCATTCAAGGGATACCGCTGGAAAAAACATGCACCTGTGGAGTGCTTAATCTAAAATATGTGAAAGAGGAGTAGGGGAAGCAAATGGAAGAGAGCGAAACACAGGACGAGAGGGGGAGAGATGCACATGAGGGAGGCAGTTGAAAAACACATATGCTGTTCTGCTTAAGCAAAAAGTAAACAGTATTTCCCTAAATTTCAACAGTGGAAGGACACAAAATGGACAAGGTATGCCTTTGAATAAGAAGCAAGTAAATGAGAGTGACACAAAAGACAACCAATAGTAAACAAGAGACGGGCGTTAGGGCCACTCTAAGAAACTGATAAGCTGAAAATCGGTATTTTACAACAAGACAGGTGGTAGGTTCAATCTAAAAAAAGGCTTGATAATACAAATGCTGTTGGGAACATACACTGCTATCTGATCCTTTAGGTCAGCTGTCTCAGGAGGAAAATCTTAACCATAAAGTGGATACTAATAGAAACAGTCCTTATTCACCAATACACATACCACATGGCTTTTGGCCATGGCTCATCTGGCAGAGAAGGAGATCTAGTTCAGACAAAGGTCATCTGGAACTAGTCCTTCTCAGTATGGAATGACCTTCTAGAATTATACTGCTATTAGAATGTTTAATTCAAATTAATATTGGTTTGTTTAGCTAATTTTCACTTGGATTTGATAATCTTTTTAACTTCAATTATTTATTATGTTTTATGTTTATGCAAAACAGTAAAAAAAAACTAAACAGCACACAGAGTTTATAAGCATGTAGTTCAACCCCTCCAAATACAGAATCACAAACAGCGAAATATTCAACTGTTGGATCTTATTGAATAACAAGTTTGATTCCTTTTCAGGAAAACAGAATTTGCTGTACCAATTACCTCGATATTATTGCTCTGGAAGGCAGCCTACGTAGCCCGAAAAGTGGCCCACCCATCCGTAAGAATGTCGAGCAGTCACCCACCTTATATTCAGTATAGCCCGACTGGCGCTCATTATAAACCCAGGGGAGTGGGGTGGTAGGGGTGGTCTGATCTTCCGCTACTCTTAGTAGATGAGGTATGTGATGCTCCTTAGAAGGCATTGCCATAGTTTCTAACAAGTGTCAATTAACAGAGTAAAGAGTTTAATAAAAAGTTTCTAGACCGCTTACAAGGGCTCCATCTGATCACTAACCTTGTATATGACGGACTTTTCCACATTCTTCAACTCTGGCACGTTCAGGTAACCATTCTGAGAGTGTGGGAAGGAAAAGGTTTCACTAAACACACCTTGGTGGCAGATTGTGCGGTTATTTTTGGTTAAGTTTATTAGGCACTAGATAGTCTGCCGTATTATGAAGAAGGGCGATGTGACATCTTTTTAATATATGTAAATGAGTTTTCAGCTCTAGTTAGTATGCTGCAGTAACCACTTATGAAGTGTAGAGTACTACAGGACAATAGTATTGCATCTGCAATGAAATTTTTACATTAGTCCCATCATTGTACTTGCTGGAAATTGGTAAAAATGGGACGTAGAAACAATTTATCATTCAAGTCTGTTCACTTATTGCATCTTTCAATAACCTCTCTATATTTATCTGCTTTGGTTGTCATATTTACTCTGTGTAACTTGTTATATAATTTCTAGATGACCCAAATAATTTAATGCATTTGCTTTTTCACTTTAAAATGTATCTAATGTGTTACTGTACAAATCGGTCAAGCTGCAGTAAACCCACTCGGAAAAAAACAAGTCCACACAGAGCAAATGTCTTACTTGCATTTTCAGGGATTCGCCAAACTTTGGCTCACCTAAAAAAAACTCATGGTTGAAGAAGGCTGACCCAAAGCCAACTCTCTTTGTATATTATAATCAACTGATCTTGCAGATACCAGTGTCAAACTAGCCCTAAACAGACATCAATGCAAGTTCTCTTTACTCCCTAATGTATACAATTTACTTTTTTTTAAATTTCACTCTTCTAAAAATGTTTTTTATATTTCTACTTCTCCGAAACAACTCCTTTATTGTTTACATGTTACATAAGATTGTCTAACGGCTAGTTTAGGATTCATTCAATAGATGTCCATCAAGAAATTTCTACATGTGTTGCCATTTATGTGCCTGTCACTGAGGCTTCTGCCTACAACAAGAACAAAGTCCAGGCCTATGTAACATCAAATAATTTATACTCGGCTAACAAGGCATACATTGCTAGTGCCCGCTTAAAGCAGAGGGCTGATTCCCTCACTCAGCTCTTATTACATAGGACATTCTTCCGACTAATCTGGTTGCCTTCATGGAAACGTTTTAAATACTTCAAACACCAACAGTCTCCAGTGGATATGGAGCCAGGTCAGGTGGCTTTGTGGACTAATGCATCCACTGTAGGGGCCTGTGTTCGACCTCATGGCCACCGGTTCAAATCCCGGCAGGCCTTTCGTTCTAATGAGATCGATAAAATAAGTACCATTGGGTTGGGTAACAATGAACATCTGTTTTTCAGCTCCAAGGTACCCTTGGGTGAACGTGTGTTTTATGAATACACGTTATGGTATATACCAACTGTAGCTGCTAAGCCACAAGAGGACTCTGGCTTCTGAAAGCATGATATCTATATCGCACTATGTACAGGGCGCATCTAGGAAATTAATCGGTAAACAACGTTTACTACAAAACTTTTTCCCCGCAGGGAATTACAAAGCGGTCGTTACAACGACCGCGTTGTAATTCCGCATACCATTACTCCACAAGTCGGAACAACGACTTGCGGAGGGGGGAGAAGGTGTTGGATTTAAAATCCAACACCTTTCCTACTGTCCGCACAGACTGGAGTTGGATTAGTAAATTATACTATTCCAACATCCAGCGCCCCCCTCCGCAAGTCGTTTTTATGACTTGCTGGGTAATGGTATGCGGAATTACAACGCGGTCGTTGTAACGACAGAGTTGTAATTCCCTGCGGGGAAAAAGACTGCGTGATAACGTCATATATTCAATTCATCTGCCTATAGAGCTCTCCTCGGTCTTTTCAATTTGGATTCTAGACTTTAATTTTCAGTTCTTCTGTGGCTAAGGCCTGTTTTCCATGCTTCATAAATGTGCTCTACTTAAACTGGTGTGCATACACTTTCCAACTGCAGCCTTGGCCGGTGAAGGTCTGTCCTGAGACCATCATCCACATTGTACCGATAAGTATTCCATTATATGGATTCACAGCAAGAACTCAGTTTGTGAAAATGGGCCAATCTGAATCCCCTACTCATCCACTGCAGGGCTACGTTCTGTCCGCCTTATCGATTCGGCTTAAATAGAAAATAACAACACTAAACTACAGGATAAAACAAGCATTGGCATAGCCAATAGGTCTTGCTTTTGGGACCTTATAAGTATTTAGTTATGCAGCACAATACCCTTGGTGCAACAACAACTGTTGCATGGCTAAACACTTATAAGGTCCCGAAGGCGAGACCTATTGGCTATGCTAATGCTTGTTCCCGTTGCTTTGGTATAGCTCATCTCTTTTACCATCCAGCCATGACGTGCATTACGCACTGCGGAATTTAAAGGGCCAGCGGGAGAACCATGGTCTAGTTACTTAGAGATTGCAGAGTACAGCGCAGACAGTCATTGGAAAACACTGATTATTAGTAGGTGTCCCAGCTATAATTCCAGTAGTGTCTGGTTCCACAGGGGGCTGACTGCTGCTGGCGTTTATCATAGCTCTTCACTCCCTCCTTTAGCAAGGCCGTCTCCCTACATTGTACTAGCAGAGGCTGCCCCCGAAGGGGGCCTCAATTGCCAGCGCCATAATGGCCGCCAGAGCCCGGAAAGGAACAGAACTGGTTTGCGCCGCCAGGAAGCGAAGCGCAATGGGGGGCCCGGCAAGCGTTCGGATCACCCAATAGGGTGGAACTCCCTCCCCCTTTCCACACCAAGGGCAAGAAACTGAAAGGGGGGGATATAGGGCGACGCTCCCCCTGGGACAGCTCACTCTACATCATGGAGCTGGGGGAGCGGCCCTGAGAATTTCTAGTGGCAACACCATGATGTAGAAAATCTAGTGCCGGCCTGCCCCTTACTTGGTTGCTTGGTGGTGTCCTAAATTGGCGCGACTCGAGGCGCTTCACCAGAGAAGAGGAAGTAGGGAGGATGTCGACTTACAGCCGGAGATATTGAAGGGGGAACTGAGGAACCGGGTTTGGGCCCAGGCCTCGGCGCAATATCTAGTAGCATCCAGGTTTTATGGGGTTGACGCCTGAGTCGCAGTGAAATTGACATGAAAATCACTGTTGAGGTCCGCGTCTGCGCAGCACTCAGAGGCTGTGAGGAGGTCACAGGGAGGCTTTAGCCTGTTAAGTGTGAATGAAGGCTCTTGTAAACAAATTGGTTAGCGGGGAGCATGGCATCTAGAGGGTATTACTGGTCAGTAATAAAAGTATTTAAATGGGTATTTGTTAAAATTCGAGAAAAGAGTGTGCCCAAAAGAATTTTGCCAGCTAGTAGACGTGGGAAAGGTTGTCGTGTAGTGCCTAGAGCTGCCGCCTTTGGAGCTCGAAGTAGCGGGCGTGGCGTAGGGTCCACCATCCTGTGGCATAAGTAACTGGTGCTCACGTAAAGCAATTAAGGTCATTGCGGCTTTATCCAACCCAGGTGCCCTGAATGTGTTTAAGTGTCTTCCTGTCTACACATGGCTAGTTCTTGCCTATTACACGTGCACAAACAAAGGAAAAACGATAAAACATTTTTTTTTTTTAAACGATGCTGTAACATTGCGCGGGGCCGAAGGCGGCGGATTGGATAAACCCTTGTTAAGTATGATATAATGACCCCAGGGTACTTGTAAAATGGCACAAAGATTCCCTCTAATTGCGAGAAGGTCCCTGGCGGGACCTACGTTCGAGCTCTGCAGTTGCTTAATGAGCTGCATGGTTGCTCTGTGAAGATGGAGGAAGAGCCTTGTGAACATTTAACATCAAGTTCCCAGCACGTTTGGTAACCCATCTAAAACAGCTGCTACGGGGGTCTATTACTTAGGACCAACATACGGTGTAACAGCTACAGCTGCCGACGCTGGCGCTCAGAAGCAGGGTTCGGGAATGGAAACAAGAAGTCTTTCCATAACATCTGTACCTCCTCCAGGTGCACAAGTGTCATGACCACAAAGACAGACGTTGTGGGGCCGAGTCATCAGAATGTGCATACGTGTATGACAGAGCTCTGTGATAGGGCACAGTCATGGACAGGAGCACCCTGCGATTGAAACCTGTGCATTGGTTCTTTAGAAGCAATTTTATTTCACCTAAATTAATGGCAGCTTGCTTGCATGAATGATCGGAACTGCGGGCAAAACTGCACCTTGCCATTTGGGCACTGTTTCAAACCATTTAACCTCTTCATGCTGGATACGAATGTTGGGGGGCTTTTCGAATTAGGATGTGGGGCTAGGGCCCAAAATGAATAAATAAATACTCCTTTGAGATGCGGCATAACGGCTAGAGCTGCCGCCGGTGGAGGAACATAATAAATGTATCCTCATATAATGCAACTGGTTCCCGAGTAAAGCGCTCTGATGCCCCATACCTTCGGGGCAAGTTCGTGCTAGAAAAACTCTCCCGGCGCGTAGCTCCACGCGAGTACCCCAGCTGTATATATTAAGCATTTGTTCTTATCGTAAACGAGAATGGAAGAGGTTATGGCTTCCGATCTATTCACGGCTACTAAAGCAGCAGTCCCCACTGTCGAGCACTCGAACTTTGGAGCATGGGGAGATCAGGCACCAAAGAAGCTCCATTTATGCAGATGCATGATCTAAACACACTGGTGTGTGGAATGGAAACCAGGTTTTGAGGTGCAGTGTCTCACACGTTGAATGTGAAGTTCAAGTGTGCTGTTTGGGCAAAGTACTGTTGGTTAACTAAACACTGCGCAGGACACCCCTTCCAGTGTAGTGATAAACAGTATGATGTAATGTTGTGAAGAAGAATTTGTTTTAATGCTGTGCCTGCGGTTGCGTTTCATGGCAAAAAAAATAAATAAAGGGTGCGGAGCCCAGTGCACGACGGCCGGAAAGTGATGCGGTGTCAATGGAGTTTCATGGCTGAAAAATGAGGCGGTGCCTAGCGCCTCGCGGGCAAAAAAGTGTGCGTTGCTTTGGGGAGGAGCATTCCGAGGGGGGCGCTAAGTACAACAAGTGCTGAAAGACAAGCGCGGCCGCGAAAGTTAAAGCGACGTGCAGGACTTTTTGGGAAACTGGTGCATGTACTGCACTGTTCCCAATAAGCCCTCGTGCATGTGTGGCGTTTACCTTACGGGAGCGAGCAGCGGTGGGCGCGATAATTGCAAACAGATGGCGCCGCTGCTCGCTCCCGCAAGGTAAACGCCACACATGCACGAGGGCTCATTGGGAACAGTGCAGTACATGCACGAGTTTCCCAAAAAGTCCTGGGTGATTCCAAGAGGTAATCTCCTACGCAGCGCTTGCGTGCTGCATAGGCGAGACCTAACCATCTCCATTCATCACTGTAATTACATTTTCCAAACCAACCAGCCTATCCAATCTGAGTCAGGAATGTCAATGTCACCCATCTCTTCAGTTCTACCATCCCAATTATTATTAATTCAAGAGTGGGAAGAAGGATCTGTGAGTGAATGGTTGTGCTATCCCAAAATGAAGTGGGGAGCACAGCAGTGTCCTGTGAGGCAGAGCCTTTAGTATTATCCAGGAAGGAGCTGGACAGTGACAGACACTGAGAGGTATGTAGAATCTCACAGTAAATGAGAAGGAACAGTGAATTCCCAAACAAAATCTCAGTGGCCACTTTGTGACCATCTTCTATAAGGGACCCAACACCCCACAGACACCACTCGTTATTTTACGAATTGCGAGGTGCAGTAGTGAGGGTGTCGGCCCCAGGATTGAGTGATCTGCTATCAGTGAGTTGGGGACGGGTGTGGCTTGACGCCGATTTAGGGAGCAGCGGACCTCCTCCGTGGCCTCCCTCCACTCCAACTAATCCTGAAAAGCTGTGGTGGCCCCTGGCCGCATACCCTGTACCGGAACAACTGGTGCCCCTGTGGGAGAACTCCCGAAGAGCTGGAGGGCCGTGGTGAGGAGTAATCGGCAGTTCTTTCCCCCGCCTGATCACCGGCTGGATTGATGCCAAGATGGCAGCCGCCACTTGAGGCGGAGGTCCCCGTTTGCGGAGGAGACCGGCATGCTGCGAGCTGCTCCTGAACGACGGAGTGGTGCATGGGGTTTGATCGTGAGCAGGAGCACCCGGGATGCAGCTGCGAGGAGCGCGCAGGTGAAGTAAGAGGCTTTCAGCACGCCCTGCCAACGAGAAGCAACCCTAAGATGGCGGTGCTGGGGGCTGCTGGCGAGAAGCGAAGACTCCATACACCGCCGGCCGCGCACAGCGGTTGGGAAGCGCCCGCTCCCCCCGAAGTGGCGAATTGACGACTGCGCAAGACACCCTAGAACTAGGGCTGCACCACGGACGGTGGAGGATTGGAGCCTCAACAGGTGTGAGTGAGAGAGACCGTGAGAGCACGGGCCTGCGGCAGGACAAGGGTGGAGAAACGCACAGAGCCCAGAACTTCCCTGTACAGTTTGGAGGCCTGGGCAGGATACGACGCTCCCCACGTGGGCAGGAGGTTGGCTGCGGCACAGTGACACCCTGCAATCAAGGAAGTCCACGGAGCGCGTTGAGCTCCCAGGTGGAGACACTTGAGGTGCAGAGGAGATTGTGGACTGTTGGCCTGGATGCCCTGGCCCTCGCTCAGAACTGCTACAAAGAGAAACAGTGCTGGGGCGGCGCTCTGTTGGAGGACGCGGAGCTGTTGCCTAGTTGCTGGTAGCCCCTGGTTGGCGCTGGCTTACGTTATGGACCTGGTTGGCGTCACAGAGCTGCTGGGTGACTGCTGCGTGCCCCTGCAAGACCTGGTGTAACTGCTTATAGGCACACCAAAGATGTCCCTCCCGTTTGTGTGAGAGGGGCTTCTAAGCCGACCTCTGTACTGTGGTGCGATTACGCCCATTGTCGGGCATCAACGGGAGCTGGAGAGCATAGGTTATTGCATCAATCGAAGGGCGCCTAACTATATACTGGCTAGTGGGTTTCGGGCCTACGCGGATCCTGTGACATTTCACTACTTCTTGCAGCAGGCTGCACGATGGGGAGAGTGTCCAGACGAAAGGGGTTTGAGGTCCTGCGGGTGGACGAACCGGAACAACACACGGACGATGATGAGAGTACATCTGGAGGGAGGGCAGAGAGAACACCCTACCCTGGCCGACATCATGGAGGTCAATACCTCCTCGAGAGAAGCGCTGGAGACGAAGATTGATGCCACAGGGACGGATCTCACCCTGTTAAAGGACGATCACCGCAAACTTAAGTGACTGCCAATGAGAATGCCATGAAGGACATTCCGGAAATGGTAGTTACCCTACAGCCTGCCCTGAAAGTGGTGGAAACCAGGATTAAAAGGTTGGAAGTGAGGGCTGAGGACAGTGAGGGGCGCTCACAATGAAATAATCTGCACATAGTGGGAGTTCCGGAACGTGAAGAATGGGCCGATGCTGTCCAGTTCTTGGAGTCTTGGTTGAGGGCGGAGGTGGCCCCGGAGGGTCTCTCCCCCTTCTTTGCCCAAGAGCGTGCTCACAGAGTCCCGGCCGCCTAAGCCTGGTGCCCCACCCCGCCCGCTGGTGGTGAGGTTGCTTCATTATCGTGATCGAGATTTCCTCCTACAGTGAGCCCGCGAAAAACAGACCCTACAGATCGGAAACAGTAGGGTGAGGATCTTCCCGGACTACACTAGGGAGGTGCAGCGGCAGAAATCTTCCTTTCTGGCTGTTAAGCGAAAATTGCGCCAGTTACAGCTTCCCTATGCCATGTTGTTCCCGGCTCGCCTCCGGGTGACTGCGGATGCGGAGACGCATTTCTTTCTTACCCCGCATGAAGCTTGGAACTGGCTAGAAACCAGACGCAGCAGCGGACCCCGCTCTCCACCATTGGCCTCGCCCCGACGGAAGTCACCCACTCCTTCGCCTCCTCGGAGGGCCCCTTCACCTGCTGGACAGCGCCAAGAACATGATAGGGCGGTGCAGGCAGTGGCAGAGATTAGTCATGGTGATGTGAGTCCGTTCAGCAATACCACGGACCTTGACCTGGACAGATCCGATGGTTCGAGATCAAGCAGTGTTCACAAGACCTAAGATACTGAACTCCCGGACATCACACCACAAACAGCAGAATACGTAATCGGATAATCGAACGACAGGTCGTATGCAAAAGGGATTGCCGGTTGATGAGGGATGGTCCTTGATATTGGATGTCCAGTTTGAGAACTCCCAGGGGGCACACCCGTACTATTGGGGCCTACTGTTAGTTCCATGTCGGGGGGGGGGTGGGTCATCTGGGTCTAATGGGGTCGGGACATGTTTTGCCACTTCCATGATTCACTGTTTGAGTGCCTTAGTTTGGATGGGGACTTGTTTGTGTACGCCTGTCCTGGTGAAAGTGAATTGGAATGTTTTTCTTGTTAGGGGAAATTGGTTTGGGCCAGGCATGTCGCTATAGGGGAGTTACACCGAGAAAGTCTGGGGATTGTGTTATGGGTCCCACCGTAGGTATCAAATGCATAACTTGGAATGTTAGGGGGATGCACACCATGGTCCGACGGCATAAAATTCATGCTCATCTGGTCAGAAGAGGGGTGCAAATTGCAATATTACAGGAAACCCATTTAATGCAGAAGGAAGGAGCGGCACTGCAGCGCCGCTGGAGAAGGTAGGTATTTCACACTACGTATTCAGCCTTTGCTAGATGGACCCTGATCTGGGTACGGGCGGGAGTCCCCTTTCAATGTGTCAGACAAATTATAGACCCAGAGGGCAGGTTTGTGGTAGTATTGGGGCGGCTGGATGGACGAGATATAACCATAGGAAGTATATACGCCCCTAACGTCGATCAACCTGCATTCTTGGCTCAGCTTTCACAGACCCTAGCGCAGGTACTGACTGGATCGGTACTTCTGGGGAGGGACTGATATCACTCTGGACCGTTCCCACCCGCCACTCCCTGACGCTCCTACACACAGGGTTGCAGAGGCTAGGTGTGATTGGCAGCGGCATTGGGGGATGACAGACACATGGAGAGCCCATCATCCAGTGGAGAGGAACTACTCTTATTTTTCGGCTCTACATGAGCTGCATGTTCGTTTAGACTCCATCCTTTGCTCCCCGGACGTACATGTAGGAATCACCCTGAGTGAGTACTTAGCTAGGACAGTATCTGATCACAATCCCCTGCTGGTGTCCTTGGATTGGGTGCGGACTAGGCCGACAATTCCTAGTTGGTGACTCCGACCGAAGGTGTTAGAGGATCAGGTGTTTCGAACCATGGTAGGCACTGCTATAGAGGGTTATTTCCTGACTAATACTAACACAGCTACCAGCCCCCTTATTAAATGGGATGCTTTCAAAGTTGTCATTATAGTCGATTAGAGGTCGATGTATTGGTGAGGCAGTGGGAGTACGGAGGGTCCTCCTGGGTGAAGTGCAGAAAGCGGAACAACGGCTCCGAGACGCAGAAAGGGATAGGCCGGAGAGAGTGGACAGACAAACAGGTCTACGAGAGGCCGGGGAAACGCTGGTGGTACAGGTGGAACGGTTGAGATGCTTTGACTACAGGGCTTACACAGCTCGCGCCCATGCTAAGAGAGACAAGTCTGGGGCGTTGCTGGCTTGGATGGCCAATCCAGCGCGTAGAGGGACGACGAACCTGGAATTGCGGGGGAGGGATGGCGCGAGTCACTATGGGCAGCAGGATATCAACGCTCAGTTTTTGGAATACTATACTGCTCTGTATCAGCGTCAACTACACCCAATGGTGTTAGAAGGGGAGGGATTGTTAGATGATATCGAACTTCCTCAAATTGATGCAGATGCAGCGGAGGCCCTAGGTCGTGATGTTGAACTTGGTGAGGTCAGGGGGGGCCATAAAGCACATGGCCAGAAACAAAACTCCTGGTACTGTCGGACTCCTGGTTGAGTTCTACTCCACATATGTTGACGCTTTGGCTCCCCGCTTGCTGGCCCTCTATAATAGATCGAAGCGCGATCGGTGTTTGCCCATATCAACGAGGGAAGCGGTAATTATCCCGCTCCTAAAACCTGTTAAACCAGCTTGGGATCGCACTGCATATCGGCCCCTCGCCATGCTCAATCTAGATTATAAGATATTAAGCCGCATCTTGGCTAGCCGCCTGATGATCCACATGACGACACTTGTACACGTGGACCAGGCAGGTTTCATTCTGTCCCGGAACACGGCCATGAATATACAACGACTGCTGGACGCGTCTACCTATGACAAAGATGAGGCGTGCATTTTATCGATTGACATCGAGAAAGCCTTTGACAGTATCGAATGGTCATATCTTTACGGTATTGAGGGCCTTTGGGTTAGGGGAGGAGTTCGTAGCCTGGACAGCAATACTATGTAAGAGCTCCACTGCCAGGGTTCGCACGGGAGGTTTGATCTCAGAGGCCTGCGCTGTAGGCAGGGGAATGAGACAGGGATGTCCGCTGTCTCCCCTCGTGTTCGTGCTGGCAGTGGAACCTCTGGCTGTACATGCACGATCGGGGCGGTATTATCGGGGACTGGACATGATGGGCTAACCCCAATTTATAGCATTATATGCAGATCTCCTAATGTTCCTCGCCAATTCTGCGGAGGACCTGCGGGGAGCCAAGGATCTACTGAATAGGCTGGGAAGAGTTGCGTGCCAAAAGGTCAATTGGAACAAGACGTGCCTTTTTCCCTGCTTTGAGTGGAAGGAATGACCCACCGGACACGCTAGATGTAGCATGGGAAAGCAGATGCCTGACTTTCCTGGGTGTCGTACGAGCGATACAAGCCACCAAGAGTAACTTTGAATTTTGGGGGACCCTCCCGCTGTGAGTGGCAGGACGGGTGGCACTACTAAAGATGGTCACACAACCGCGATTGCTCTATTATTTTGGCTTGTTACCACTCTGGGTCCCACGCAATATTTTTACCCAACTTAACACCATGATCACAGGATTTTTATGGGGCTCTGGGAGACATAGGGTAGCGTTCATCACCATGATGAGACCCAGGAGGGAGCTGGGGCTTTACAGTGCCAGACTTTGAGGCCTATTATCACGCAGCCCAAATACAGTGGTTCACGAAGTGGATGGCGGGGAGGTTTCACAATGAGGAGGTCCATGGGAGTACAGATCCGGGTCTGAGACTGCTGTCCCGCATGCTGTTGCGGCTCCCCTTGAGTGAAAGAGAAGCCCCGGGGGACTTATGGGTGATGCGCCACTGCTGGAACCGGGCTGGTAGAAGAGCACAGCAGGGACCCCCATATGTGCCTGAGATTCCGCTGTTGGTCTGCGAGGCCCTGCCTCATGGTGGAGATTGGCAGGGACTACGGACTTTGGAGGATGCTGCGATCTCCACTATTGGAGACCTCTATGAGAACAATACCCTGCTCCCCTTTAATGATTTATTGGAGCACTATGAGCTTCCCAGGAGTGACTTTCTTTTACATGCTGCCCTGACAGCAGCCATCCATAAACATTGGAGGAAGGGGATGGTAGAACCACCGACCTCTTTACCTTGCCAGTATGTAGTGATGGCAGCCAGGACGATCAAGGCAGTCACTTGCCTCTATCGACTGCTCACCCAAGAGATACTGCGTCCCTTGTAGGGCCTGCGTCTTAAATGGGAGACAGACCTAGGTATGCCCATAGATGAGAAGCCCTGGGAAGAACTGATAGAAAGAGCCTGGAAAAGTTCCAGAAATGCGTGTTTCCAGCTAATACATTTTTTTGTCCTCCACAGAGCATATCTTACCCCGTACAAGATTAATTAGTATTTTGGGGCCCGATCAGCCTGTCCGAGGTGTAATTTAGAAAATGCCGAATTTTTACATATGTTCTGGGACTGCCCATTACTAGAGGGCTTCTGGAGGGAGATCTCGACTAGATTAGGCGACATAACACGGACCCCGGGGTATTGCCTTCTACACTGGTTTCCTCACACCGCCCGGAATAAAATTACCAGCAAATTCATAGACTTGGGGTTGGTTCTGGCTAAAAGGGAAATCACTAGTCATTGGAAGGCGAACAGTGCCCCTAGCGTCTTGAGGTGCTGAGGGAGTTTATAAAATGGGCTCATTGTGAAGGGATTTTTAGACTGCAAATGGCCCAAAGAAATGGCAGTGAAAAAACACTGGACGTGGCGAGAGCGTGGGTGGCGTTAGTAGAGTTGCCCAAGCAACCGAGTGATAACGAACCACCCCCTGAATGAGTAGAACCGGATGTGGAGGTTGGAACGCTGCCCTACCTGTGCATGTAGCCTGGCAGACAGAGTATATACTGCATAGGGGTTCACCCTTTTTAGATCTCTTCCTACTGGAATTATTGAGTCCGATGCCTTGTACGACTGGATATTATTCTCCAAAGAGAATTGGATGATTGAGCGACATGCCTGGGGGCCGCCTGGGGGCCCCCTGGGGGTGGGTAGGAGTTGAGCGGGAGGGAGGGGAGGGAGGTTTCTGTTATTTTATTCATTTGTTGTGAATCTTGCAAGTTCGTAATGGAACAGACTGTTAAGATGTCGGCTTTCCACTGAAGGGATATAGAGCCTGGCTCGCCCGAGGACTCCGATTTGACCTCACCGTACTGTTGACATTTTGCACAAGGATCACATCTGGCGAGTATCTGAAGCCGGTGGATTGAGATCATTGTATATGGATGTTGATAATTATTGTCAAAAGTACGATGTAAGCTCTAAACCCCCATTGTATTGCTTTTGAATGATTGGATGCTACTGAATAAAATCTGTTTACAAAAAAAAAATTTTAAAAAAAATCAGTGAGTTGGGGACTTGCTGCATCTTTTTTGATTTTGCCTCCGGTTATTCTGGTGTCGGCGGCGCAGCCAAGAAAAGCACTGACCATGAAACTTCTCTTCATAAAAATTCAGATGAGTGACGCATTTCCCGTTTGGTCATAGGTCTTGCAGAACGTTATCCCTTGTGCATTGTGCATTAGGAGATGCACTAACAAGAGTCGGTGATACTCTTATGTTGAAAATTCATTCTGTGATACAATAGAGACTTCCGGTCCATTAGAGTCTCCTCTCCTGAAGACATATTGTTGGAGTTAATTTGAGGTGACTGACATTGAGTAGGGATACTAGGGCAGAGAACCACGTATCAGAGGGTATTTTTCAAAATCCTAAACCTTTTATTTAGAAGAATTATTTCCTAACCTTCTGGATCTTAATTGCACAAGTGCTCTTTCCAAGAAAATGAAAGACTGACAGTTGGAGATCAGTATTGTATCCTGTCTACTCGTATTTGCAGTGTCACTAAACTTGTTAAAGGGAAGCTTAAGGCGATTCCAACATTATGATTCACCTTGGAAATCATCCTGGCTAATATATTTGTGTATGAAAAGTGCACAATTAAAAAACAAGAAACAGGTTGAGAGAAAGTGTGAACGGTGATGAAAGAATAATTAAAATAAACAGATGCCACTCAGCCTGTTCCTCCTACCGTTCCAGATCTCTTTCCCTACAGGACCCTAATTCTGTAGTGCAACGCAAAATGATGATTTAGCTAAATAAACAAACAATGGTGCATTTTTAAAAACGCAAGCTAACAAAATCTCACTTCCAATAAAAACAAATGGCAAAGTATGCTCCGCTGCAATCTTTTGTATGCTCAGCTACACTCTCTCTCTCTTTATAATTGCATTAAGGGTGCAGTACCTTATGTGGCTAATAGAGGTCCCTTTACAACTCCAGAGGGACACCTAGTAACAGCCTGTGGTACTGCACCCTTTTCTTGCAGTATGTAAAACATCCACTCACCGCGGAGCTGAAACTGACTGTTTGCAATTATGCTGCACCACCAAGGGACACAAAGAGCAAGGTACACAGTGGGCCATGTGACGAAGGATTAATAAGGGGAAGGACTGACCTGATCCAGTGAGCCGGGTGTGATCGAGGGACACCTCATGAAGCAGGGGAAGTGTGGCCTGAATGTTGTAGGAAAGATGACAGCAATAAGCAGTGGGGCATAAAAGTCAACATGTAAAGGAAGAGGCACCGGTCAATGGAAGGAGCGTGCCGTGAGGATCACACCAGTTAAAGGGACGGCATTGTTAAAGTAAATGCGCGGCATCGTGCACTTCCAAAAATAAACACTATGTTTTCCAACTTCAATACAACGAGCCACGCAGAAAGAAAGTCACGCGGCCACCATTGTCGAAGTGAAGCGCAGCATGGGGCGCTACAAAAAATAAACGCTTAATGTTTTACAACTTGAATACAGAGATCCGCACAAAACAAACAAAAAAGGCGTGCACCCGCCATTCTAAAAGTGAAAGGCAGAATGGCGTAATGCAAAAAAAAAAAAAAAAGATTTGAATGCAGCGCTCTTACTAAGCAGTGCACACTAAGGAACAGAAACAGAGGGAAAAAAACACTTTCATTACAGGACAAACATGTCGGGGAAGTGCGTTTGGGGAAGTGCGCAGCTGTTGCGTATGGAGCAAAAGCTACGACGATGAAATAATTAACAAAAGATTGCGGAGAAACTGTAAATGAAAATACAGAGTATTGTCACATGTAAAAGAGGCAGTCCTTATGGGAGATTTAAAGAGTAGAAAAGGAGGGACTAAGGAGGGCCTACTTAAGAAATTAGCCAAAGAAAAAAACATTCCAAAAGACAGTGAAAGGAGCCAATTTAAAAAAATGGGCGGAGCTTAAAACCCAGATTTCGAATACAACAGGTCTCAAAGAGACTTTGAAAGTGCTGCGTAGGCGGGACCTAAAAAGGCCCAAGGTCAACAAAGAGTAAGACCTAATACTGTAGATAACCTCAGCCAAGAACACTAAAACCATGAATAAAGCATTCACATTCTGGGCACCCAGATGGTGAAATCATTCTGGATTATAACAGGGTCAAACTGAACATCTTGGCATTCAGAATGAATCTAAAACCTTGTGTTCTCAAACTACATCTCATGTGGATTATCCATTCCCCCTTTTCCATGTGTCTCACATTACATCATATGTCTGTTGTTCTTCAGATGATACCAACTGTTAATCTGTACCTATTGTTATCTTGGCTACTGTAAAGAGCCCTTCAGGCTAGGTCTGTGATTTATTTTATTTGTAGTATTTATATAGCAATGTATTGACACAGGGACACACAAATATAAACACCAAGTTTAACAAGTGACAAGTTAAATGTACAGACCACTACCCAATTCAACTTAACTCATAAAGGCAAGCTGACCTGAAAGACTATATATATTATATATATATATATATATATATATATATATATATTTTAAAAGCACTGATGAAAGCTGTTTGCTGAAACGTGTCTGCTAAATTAATAAAAGTGGATTGCAGTCCTCGTGAGTGCCTATGCGTGCTATATTTATCGCATGCAATTGAGCCGTCATTTAAACGTGAGTTCCATCCTCACGAAGATTATGGCACCCGCCTTAAGAGTTCGGCGTAACCTGTATGTGATGGAGCTGGAGCTTGGATTGTTTGCAGGAGCCAGAACCGTCTCTGCATGATGAAGCTGTCGACCGGAAAAGGTCGTGAATTATTGAATTCATGGTTTGCGGTAATTCTACTGCCGCCCGCGGACTTATCATGAGGAAATCAGAGGCTTGGTGAGGGGACTGAGCTGCACGGCGTTGTGTTGGTGGTGATTGCCCATGTTTGGGGTAAAACATCGAAAATAGGAATGGACTGATTCTATATAAAAAACCGTCTGAATAATAAGAACTCTTTGAACATTGAAATATTCATTTGAGATGAAAGTCGATATGGCCCAAAGAGACATAACGATTTCTTATGTATACGGATGCCAGAAAGAAGAAATATTGATGGAGTCCTTCCTCACTTACCACCACTTGGAAGCGCCAATCAGGCGAGACTATTCTTTAATTTAAATGCGCGCCGTGCATTTGTTACCGTTACACTTTTTAAAAGCACTGATGAAAGCTGTTTGCTGAAACGCGTCTGCTAAATTAATAAAAGTGGATTGCAGTCCCCGTGAGTGCCTATGCGTGCTATATTTATCGCATGCAATTGAGCCGTTATATATATATATATAAAATCTACTGGCGGTCGCCAGTAGATAGTTATAGTTAGGACCGTGTTTCCATAGGAAATCCGCAACATTCTATTTGGAATAACTTTGGCGCCGATTGACGAATCCTCGCAAAGTTTTCAAAATAGGTGGGGCGCTCCGCTCCGCTCCTTCCCTGAAGTCTCGGGGGGATTCGTCAAGCGGGGGCTGAGAAAAAGGGGGGGGGGTCCCAAAACGCGTTTTCCCCATGCATTTTTCCATAGGACCTTTAGTCCAAGCTACAGCCCGAACGGCTGAACAGAATTACTTGAAATTTGGCAGAGAGGTAGTCCTCAGTTCAGGGATGTGCCTTTTGCAGGTCTTGTGTAAATCTGTTCATTAGTTCCTGAGAAAATTGCAGTTAAAAGCATATATATATGAGCGCGCACCGTGCGCGTACGGTAAGCATACCGTACGCGCACGGTGACGTGCGCGAGCGCAATTCTGATTGGTTGTTAGATGTCCGTAAACATTTTACTCGGTCGAAATCAGGAAGTGTCGGCCGCCATTTTGTCTCTCGCAGTCTGAGGCAATGAAAAACAAAGGGGGAAAACGTGAGAAGGGGGCAGGATGGACAGGTCCTGACCCCCCTAGGCTTTGTCAGGGGGTCACTGAAGGACCCCCAAGGGTAAAAAAAAATCTATATCTTTTTTTGCCAAAAATCGCGGGGTGCGCGCACCGTACGCGCACGTCACGAACGCATCGTGGGTGCTTGGTGCGCAAAGCGCACCAAGCGCCCACAGCGCGCGCACGGTGCGTGAAGCGCACCGTGCGCGTACAATACGCGCACAGTGAAAAAACTTTAAAAAAATAAAATAAAATACATAACTTAGCATTTAAAAAAACGTACAAATTCACTGAAAAAACCATAGGTTTCACACACGTTATAGTTAGGAATTAGCATTTAAAAAACCTTGCAAATTCACTTAAAATACCATAGGTTTCACACATGTTATAGTTAGCTGGACATTTCACTCGTGAAAAACCATTGAAATTCCCCCGTTATAGTTAGTGCAGGCAACTATAACTCACGCGACCGCAATCCTCTGCTGATGACGTCAGATATTACATCACTGATGACATATGTGTCTTTCTGAAAAAAAAATATTTGTAATATATGTATAGCTAAAAATTAATGGAAGAAGACATGGGTAAATAAGTGTGTAAATACAGTGATGTAATATCGGACGTCATCATCAGAGGATTGCGGTCGCGCGAGTTATAGTTGTAGGGACACAACGGCAACTCAGGCATCAAAACTTCATATATATATATATACATACATACATATATATATATATATATTCACTGAAAAAACCATAGGTTTCAGGGGTGTTATAGTTAGCTGGACTTTTCACTTGTACAAAACCATTGAAATTCCCCCGTTATAGTTAGTTCAGCTAACTATAACTCGCGCGCCCGCAATGCACTGCTGATGACGTCACATATTACATCACTCATGACATGGTCAGTGACATCACTGATGACATCACTGATGACATCTCAAATGATATCACTGATGACATCACTGATGACATCATCCAGTGAATGTGTGTTTTTCTGAAAATTAAATATGTTTTATATATGTATATCTCAAGGTCGATGGAAGAATAAATGGGTATATAAGTGTCTAAATGGATGATTTGTTTTTGAAAAATTGATTGTGTAACTGACTGATTAAGTGTATCATAGTGAATACATGGCTTAGTGAGTAATGTTTAAATATGTAAATATCTGTATCAGTCTCTCACTTTGTGTATAAGTGGCTGCATGGGTTGATGAGTAGCTACATGGGTGTCTATATAGGTTATTAGTTGTTTTTTTGAGTATCATTCTGAGTGTCTGCATGGTTCGGTGGGGGGTATTACGTAGTGCATAGGTGCATGAATGAGTGACTCACTGTTTGTATGGGTTGAACACAGCATGTGTGCAGGACTGTATGGGTGGATGAGTGTGTGTATGGGTGTGTTAGTGAGTGAATGACTGTCTCAATAGTGTCTTTATGAGTAACTACATATGTTTTAAACTAGTATATGTGACTATTGGTGTATATATGTGAGTATATGTGAGAGTGAGAGATTGAAAGAGTTCCTGTATGAATAAGTATGTGTTTCTATAAGTGATTGTTTAAAAGACTAAGTATGTGTAAGTTTCCGTAGAAGTAAGTATGGTGGTGTGTGTATAACTGTATATGCAAGTAAATGTATGTTTGATTCTTTATTAGCATGAGTGACTATGTGTGTGAGTAACTCTATGGATGAGTGGCATTGTGTAACAGGATGTATAGGTGTATGAGTACATATGATGAGTGAGTACATGTATGAGTGACTGTATAGGACTGTTGGTGAATGAGTGGATGTGTATGTGGATCTTAGAATTACTGAAGAGGTTGTTGTAACTGGTATTGGTATGTCCATTGTTTTGAAAATTTTAGTCTCTATTTTTGAATGTGTGTATCAAAGGTTATATTAGGGTGAGAGGAGGTCTGCCACTCTATCACAAGGATGATGTCATCAGTGATGTCATGAGTGATGTCATTTGAGATGTCATCAGTGATGTCATGAGTGATGTCACTGACCATGTCATGAGTGATGTAATATGTGACGTCATCAGCAGTGCATTGCGGGCGCGCGAGTTATAGTTAGCTGAACTAACTATAACGGGGGAATTTCAATGGTTTTGTACAAGTGAAAAGTCCAGCTAACTAGAACACCCCTGAAACCTATGGTTTTTTCAGTGAATTTCTGAGGTTTTTTAAATGCTAATTCCTAACTATAACGTGCCTGAAACCTATGGTTTTTTCTGTGAATTTCAAAGGTTTTTTAAATGCTAATTTCTAACTATGCCTACAGAGATAGGACATGTGAAGAAAGAAGAAAAAATGCACAGAAAGAAACAAAAGAAGTGCAGAAAGAAGCAACAGAAGTCCTCAAATACGAAGATAAGTGCAGGAAGAAGGATAACGTGCAGAAAGAACAAAAAGAAGAGCAGAAAGAAGCCTTGTTGCAAAATCATCCTGTACCCTCAACTTTTTCAGATGGATACTGGTGGTAACGGAGTCTGACTAACCAGTCCTAGAGCCAGTGCTATGTTAAAAGACACTTAGAATACAGTGAAAACACCTACATACACTAGGGAACATTATGCGTTGGGGTCCCCCTGTGATTAGCATGACCTCCTCTGTAAGCCCCTAGTATATAATAGGGCATGGGGATTAAAACTACCTCTTAAAACAGGCCACAGGGCGTTTTTGCACACGTTAACTCAGGCCCCGTCCCCTCCATTCACCACTGTGTAAACACGCCCTGTGTCCATTTTTAGTTGGGAGATAAAGTTCATTTGAATCCTGAGGGTCCCTAGGGTCCAACTAGCCCACTAGGTACCTCCAGTAAGTGCCACAGAGCTGCGTTGCAGAGAGGTGTAAAAAGTGGCACGGCCTGGACCACCTCTCTGCAATGCAGCTCAGTGGCGCTTACTGGAAGCACTTGGTGGGCTAGTTAGCCCCCAGGGGCCCTCAGTATTGAAGGGAAATTATATCCCCAATTTAAAACGTGCCATAGTGCGTGTTTGCACACGTCACCTCAGGCCCCGTCCCCTCCCTTCACCACTGTGTAAACGCGCCCTGTGGCTGTTCTAAGTTGAGAGATTAAGTCCCCTTGAATCCTAAGGGTCCCTAGGGTCAAACTAGACCACTAGGTACCTCCAGTAAGCGCCACAGAGCTGCGTTGCAGAGAGGTGTAAAAAGGGGCTTGGCCTCAGAACACCTGGCTGCAGCGCAGCTCCCTGGCGCATACTGGAGATGCCTGTTGGGGGCGCGTTTAGAGAGTGCTGCACGGAGGGGGCATGGCCTCCGGCACGATGCCAGTCTTTTATTTATTTTAGTTTTTTAAGAAGGGGGGCTGTTTGGTTCCCCTTCTTATTCTACTTTATTGGCCCTGATGACCCCATCCCCCAGGGCCAGTCTCCTAATTATATTTTTTTGACCCCAATCCCCAGGGCCGGCCACTGTTTTTTATTATTTTAAAAAAATATATATTCATAGACACACCTAGGACATGCTGGACAAACCGTACGTACCTATCACCATGACGATTTGCGTGATATTCATTAAAAGGCGACTATGCATGCAATGAATCCACGTGGAATGTATTTACACCACTAGTGAAGCTCTGACATGTCTGATGCCCTACCGTGCCTAATCCTGGTAGACACCCTTGTCGTTTATTTATACAAACATGGGTAGCTATTGACGGGCACATTTAATACACATGCACACCAAGCCATTCAAAGGGGATTCGACAAAAATTCGACCAAAACTATGCAAGAAACCCCCCTCACGGTTAATAAAACACACATCCACTGCCGGATGTGTAATACTTTTTATTTTACTCTCTGGAAAGGGGACGAACATCACTTGAGAGTCACAGCGTGCTCCTGACAGAGCCCAATGCTGTGTTACACCCACCATTGCCTGCCGAGTGCCACACACCTCTGTGTTGTATTCCACTAGCTAGTGCATATGCTGTGACACTCTCTAGCCCATGTGCACTGTAACACCACCCCGTGAATATGTCATGCCACACTTGTCTTCGCACGGGTTATATTGCCCCATCTAACGTGCCTTTCTGGATGCCTATGTTATAACGCACAGTGCTATGCCATACATATTACAATCTGGGATCCATATCTTTGTCACAGTGCATATGCAACGTTACACTCCCCAGCACATATTTTATATTACAACTTTAGAGACTAGTTAGGTTACACAACACTGCCATGTGCATATTACACTCCAAGGCGCATATCGCATAGCACGCGCTAGTGCCTGTGCTATCTCGCGCTCTCCAATGAATCTGTCATTGCGCACAATGTATTGCATATTATATTTCACGCCTGGTTCATCTTATATCACACTTTTTGGTGCATAGTTTATACCATACACTATATCTAGTTTTCATTTTCAATCGTGCTCTCAGGACTATGTTCTATATAACACTGTGTTCACCTACCCTTTTCACGGGCATTACATTTTGCGATAGGGGGTGGAGGGTCAGGGGGTGTTTCTGCCAAGTGAGCCCGGAGTCACAGTCACAAACGTCCACTTCTTCCTGAATAAAAGTGAGATTATGCTGCATACTTGTTCATATTTTAAGTAGTTCGCACAGACACAATGTTTTAAAAACAATAAAGTTCCTAATACCCGCCTTCTCTGAACAGTTAGCTTGCTGCCCCATCCCCTTCCTCCCTATCCTCTGTTGTGTGAATCCATGGACTAGCCTCCTCCCTCCTGCCATGCATGGTCTGATGTGCTGCCACTGCCCTCAATTTAGTATGATGTACCAGTCCACTCCTCCTGCCCTCCATTGCCCAATTCTATGCCCCATCATTGACCTCCTGCTTAAACTCTGTGCTTAGCTTGCTGCCCCTATTCTCCTTCCCCCTGCCCTCCGATGTCTTTGTGCATGCCCCTGCTCCATCCTTTTTGCCCACCATGTCCCATGGACCTGCCACTCCTATCTACTCTGAGTGTTCTGTTGAGCTGCCACTCCCCTCCCACCTGCCTAGCATTGTCAGATGACTGTAACCTGTCCCTGCCACCTCCACCCTGCCTGTCCACATGCCATGCCCCTATCCTCTTCCTCCTGTCCTACATGGTCCATTGTACTGCCACACCCTTCTGCCCTCCCTGGTCTGTTGTGCTGCAACTGCTCCTCCTGCCTGCCCCGTGTGGTCTGTTGTGAGGTCCCTTCCCCTGAACTTTCTTGTCTGTGCACAGGTCCTGACCCTCCCTTCTATCCTCCATCGTCCTTTGTGCATGCCCCTCCACCCTCCTTCTTGCCCATCATAGCCATTGTGCTGCCACTAACCCTCCCACTTGCCATGCATGGTCTTCTGTGCTGCCATGGCCCCTCCCACCTTCCCTGTGTGGTCAGTTAGCTGCCCCTGACCCCCTCCCACCTTCCCTCCATGGTCTGTGTGTATGCCATCACAGTCTCACTGTTGCTCTTCATGGTGTGTCTTGCTTCTAGTGCCCATCCTGCCTGACCTCCATGGCTATCTTGCTGCTCCTGCCCTGCCCCCTTGCCCCCAGCCCTACTCCCTCCCTCCTGGCTTGTCTGTTCCATTGTAATGCCCCTGATCCGTCCCTCCTGCCCTTTATGGTCTGTTATGCTGCAGCTTTCTCTCCTGTCTGTCCATTATGGTCAGCTAGCTACCATTGCCTCTTGCCCCTCTGTTCTCGGTTGTCCATGTGCATGGTCCTGTCCCCTCCCTCTTGCTTTCTATGGATTGTTGTGCTGCACTCCCGTCCTGCATGCCCTGTGTGGTGTATTGTGCTGCTGCAAACCCTGATGCCTGCCCTGCAGGGTCAGTTTGGTGCACCTCTCCATGTCCCTCCTGTCCTCTGTTATCCAAGTCCATGTCCCTATCCCATTTCCTTCCATGATCCAATGTACCATACTTGCGAACATTTTGAACTTGGTAAGAGGGAGATTTTGAAAAAAAACTGGGGTATTGATTTTCCCCTTTGAGTTACATTGAAAAAGAGGATATTGTAGACAGGAGACAGATCAAATAAAGCCCATTTGAGCTTAAAAACATTGGACGTTTCCTGGCTGAATCGGGTCTGTTGGCATGTATGGTTGTACTACCATTGCCTCTTCCTTCTGCCCACAATGGTCTATTACATTGCCACAGCCTTGAAGGAGGGTAGATTTTGTATCACAGGGGGCCCCTGGCCCGTTCTGTCCACACCTGAAGTATGAGACCCTTGTCCTTGCCCTGCCAGCTGCATTTGTAGGCCGTATTAAATTGACCAGCGGGTCCTGTGTTGCTATATAATTATCCTGAGACATCCTTACCACTCAGCCAGCATAAAACCCCTGTGTAGGCCCTTCTGTTCAATATGTAGGCCTCTTTGTTAAATTGACCATAGCTCTGCAATTTTAGTGTATAGCAGTCTGAAGGCAGGTCTGCGAGGCCTTCTGATCCAAACTAGTAGCCCCCACCCTACCCGAGTGCTCCGTGCTCGGTATCAAAGTTCAACATCCCCCTGAAGCTGTCGACATACAGTAGGCTGCATCCTGGACTGGTACTTGCTTCCTGGGCAGGTTTCCCGCTTTTAAGGAAGTGGCAACCGCAGAGCGTCAAGTTAGGAGAACTGAGGAGATTTTATACATGAATATATTGAATTCCCGTACAATACCCATTATTTTCTGCTTGCTCTATGGAACTTACGATAAGCGATTGGCCTGAGAGACTGACCTTTTCACCCAGTCCATTGTCAGCATTCAGTGGGTAAATGACGAAATGTCTGGTAAAATCTGCAGACGAAGCTTTTGGGTAGCATACGTAGGTAGATGTAGCGTGCAAAGGAGCCCACAAAATGATATAAAAAGGGAGCACCCACAGATATCGACGGACTACCTCGCCGTCTGTATGTAGGTTAACAGGCAGTGCAGGTTTTCCCCAAGAGCTGGGAGCTCTTGTCTTCCTTTGCTTAAAATGTCTTGCTCTGCTTTGCTTGAAGTATCTTATTCTATTTTACCTATATGAAATGTCATGTTATGTTTAACCATTGTTCTCTTTACTTTTGCATTTAAAAGATTTTGTATTGTAATTGCAGGAATGCTTGCTCTAAGAGTAAACGTGAGTGTTCCTAGGTAACATTTTCCTTGGTGTAACTTGTTTCTCATGATGCATTTATAGATGTGTTTTCTCTCTCTCTCTGTCAGTACATTAATTGAGATACAGAGAATATTATGACAGCTGTATGATTATCTGGATTCTGTATTTTGTACTTTATGTCTCTATTCTGCGGTTTCCTTGAAGTTGCATCTTCTCATTAAACTGCCATTGTATTCTGCCTCCAATTCCATGTCTCAGATGTCTGTTTTCTTCATTTTTGGAGCAAGCGTTCCTAGGCACCCCGGCTCAAATTAAGGTGCCCCTTTTGTCCCTGACTCACTCTCCTGCTCAGTTCTGTGGTGGCTCCCGGGGATCTGGGGACCGCCCCTAGCTTCCTTGACCCGTAATAGATATTCCCTCCAACAGCCTCTCTTGCAAGTCCTGTATTGTTGGTTTGTTGCCCCTGCCCCCCTTTCCACTGCCCTCCATAGTCTGTTGTGCTTCCACGGCCCTTCCTGCCTGCTCAGTGTGGTTAAATTGTTGCCTTTGCACCCTCCTACCTGCCTTCAATTTTCAGAGTCCGTGCCCCTGGCCTCTGCCTCTCAACAGTATCCTAATGAACAACTAGATTGCTAACATTCTATATTTATTACAAAAGTGTGGAACGCCTGACATCATCTTGATATAATCAAAACTGTAATACCTAGAGCATTTCCTTTAGAAATTACATATATGAGAGGGTCTTATTGGCATCAAAATTATGGTTAGTGCTCTAAAAGACTAAAATAAGGACATATTTTCTGAGTTTTCAAATAGCGACAAAGCACTTTTAAATTGTTATCTTTATGTTTTTTTATCCAGTTGACCACTTGATTAAATGTTGCACTTAGGGGAGAGGATGTGGTGTTACTTCCAGAACTGCAGACTTTGCAACTGGGGAACCAGGTTGAAGTTTCTGCTTCAGCTCGACATTCTGTGATTCTGGTCAAATCACTTAGTCTCCCCATGTCTACAACCAAAATGAATTAGTTCTTGTGTGATGTAACCAATGCTCATGTAAATCACTCCAATACCTGACAAGTCTGCACTATATAACACTGCAAAAACACAAAATAATAAGTGTTTTGCACACTTCTGTCATTGGGCTATATTTGGGCTACATCTGGGTGATTTTGGGCTACATTTGGGCTCTTTTGTCTCCGGTGGCCATCTTGGGAGATTTATTTGTTATGAAGTTTCCTAATTTCCTCATGTACTGCAGTCTTCTCAGTAGGAAATGCTTTCAGTTTTTTACTTTGATTCCATCATGAAGGTATTCAGATATGTCACACATTTGCCATAAATTCTGAATGTTAGCACTCTAGTTGCTCATTAGATCACTGTAGTAAAACTACTGCACCATGGAAGTCTGCTCCTGGTATTAAAAGTGCATGTTTCAGTCTGCATGTCAGAATTTTTTAATGAAATAGAAGAGGATTTGAGAAGTCACTCAAAATGTGCCCTCATTTTCTTTCTTCAGCATTAATCATAATTTCTATGGCAAAATGAACCTCCTCATTGTGTTCCTTTTTAAATTAAATGTTTTAAGTGTTACCAGTTTATTCCAATCAAGATGGCTTCAGGTGTGCCATACTTTTGTCATAATGAAGACAGTAAGCGCTCTAGTTGTTTTTAAGAACATTCTGGGACATTCTGTCATTGGGCTATACTTGGGCTACATCTGGGTGATATTTGGGCTACATTTGGGCTCTTTTGTCTCTGGTGGCCATCTTGGGAGACTTATTTGTTATGAAGTTTCCTAATTTCCTCATTTACTGCAGTCTCCTCAGTAGGAAATACTTTCAGTTTTTTACTTTGATTCCATCAAGAAGGCATTCAGATGTGTCACACATTTGCCATAAATTCAGAATGTTAGCACTCTTTTTGCTCATTAGATCACTGTAGTAAAGCTACTGCTCACCAGGGAAAACTGCTGCTGGTATTGAAAGTGCATGTTTCAGTCTGCATGTCAGAATTTTTTAATGAAATAGAAGAGGATTTGAGAAGTCACTCAAAATGTGCCCTACTTTTTCTTTCTGCAGCACTAATCATACTTTTTATGGAAAAATGAACCCCCTCATTTTGTTCCTTTTTAAATTAAATGTTTTAAGAGTTACCACTTTAATCCAAGCAAGATGGCTTCAGGTGTGCCATACGTTTATCATAAGTAGGACTGTTAGCGCTCTAGTAGTTCTTTGGAACACTCTGGGAAGCTGCAGTAGAACACAAAGGAATCAACTGACAGTCTCTGCCCTTGTTGGATGTACATGTTTTACTGAGAATGTCAGACTTCATTCTCACATGACTGAGAAAGATAATGTGAATTTACAGAAAATAAGCTCTCAGTTTAGCCTATAGATCACCTTCCAAACCTCTGTGGTAAAAGCATGAGAAAATATTTTTCTCTCAATCATGATATCCCAGCAGAAGGCTTTTTCACATGGTGAAATCACCTTAGAACACACCACAATTCCTAAAATGAGTATGGTACCATCAACAAATGATTTTTAATGTAACTAAAGTTTTAAAACCTTCTATTAACTGCAATGCTTTTTAATGAGGTGCTATCATGTATATTGGTCCCAAGATGGCTGCCAACACTTCTTGGATGAAGTGCTGACAGCCAATCAGATCTCAGGATGAGATGTGTGGTTAGGCTCCGCCCACATATATATATGCTTTTAAATGCTATTTTCTCAGGAAATACTGAACAGATTTACACCAGACCTGCAAAAGGCACTTCCTTGACCTTATGGCTACCTCTCTGCCAAATTTCAAGTAATTCTGTTCAGCCGTTCGGGCTGTAGCTGTGTCTAAAGGTCCTATGGAAAAATGCATGGGGAAAACGCGTTTTGGGACCCCCCTTTTTTCTCGGCCCCTGCTTGACGAATCCCCCCGAGACTTTCAGGGTAGGAGCGGAGCGGAGCGCCCCACCTATTTTGAAAATTTCGCGAGGATTCGTCGACCGGCGCCAAAGTTATTCCAAATAGAATGTTGCGGATTTCCTATGGAAACAGGGTCCTAACTATAACTACCTACTGGCGACCGCCAGTAGGTAATATATATATATATACACACACACACACACACACACACACACACACACACACACACACACACACAAGCATTTAACCTCTGTACTTCTTTTCCATACTTTTGCAACATGGAACATTGTTTGCTTGAGACCAACAACAGGTATCTTATTGGTGTGTTTTTGACACATACCATCATACCTTTTTGTACCCGGAGGAGTGTCATCAATTAATTCTGATGGTGTTTGGTTTGTTTAACGTCTAGTTCAGAAGTGGTTTGTTTAGGTTTGTGTGAAAGAAAAATGGAGATTGAGCTTGAAAGATTTTTATAATTAATTATATCTAACGGCAGGTGCTGTGTAGGAATGTTTCACTTTCCTTTATTTTGGGTAGCAGTTTGTCCATTGCTCAGCTACAGTTGAGTGTGTTTTATGTATCAATCACAACCCAGGCTGGTAATCCTGATGCGCTATTTTGTGTATGAGAAAGTGATATATATATATATATATATATATAAAATGCTACTTACCAGTATGCATCTGTTCTTGGCATGTAGGGCTGCAAATTCACACACTAGTGCATAGATCGCCATCTGGTGGTGGGCCGGATGATTACACTTTGTTGTTGTCCTGGAAGAGTCTTTGTATGGTAGGCGACTCCTCCTCTGGAGCATAGTGAGCATGGGCATCGACTCCATCTTCAGATTGTTTTTCGCCATTACGGGAAATGATGTAGTTGTGAAAGAACAGAAAGAGATGTCCATGTATAGTGTATCTACTAAGATATTACCGGAACAGATGGAGGTAGCCGGGGAGGCGGGTGGGCGTGTGTGAATCTGCAGCCCTACATGCCAAGAACAGATGCATACAGGTAAGTAGCATTTTCCGTTTGAGGCATATGGGCTGCAGATCACACCCTAGTGCATAGATTGCATAGCAGTTCTCACCCTTAGCGGAGAGTACCAGTATCAGTTGCAGTGGTTTGAAATAGTGTTTTGAGTACAGCCTGGCCCACACTAGCTTGTTGTTTTGCTTGCACATCTACACAGTAGTGCTTTGTGAATGTGTGTGGTGTAGATCATGTAGCTTTGCAGATATCATCTAAGGGACTGTTCCCTAAAAATGCCATAGATGCCCCTAGTTTACGGGTGGAATGAGCCCTAGGGGGAAATGGATAGAGTGCGTTTTGCTTTTTGGTAGCAAATTTGAATGCATTTAACAATCCACCTTGTAATCCCAGTTTTTGAGATGGGATTACCTTTGTGTGGAGGAGAAAAGGACACAAAAAGCTTCTTTGTTTTACAAAATGGCTTTGTCCTATCAATATAGTAGGGGAGAGCTCTTTTAACATATAATGTATGGAGAGCTCTCTCAGCAACTGTTTGAGGTTGGGAAAAGAATACTGACAACGCAACAGACTGATTGAGATGGAATGGTGAAATGACTTTTGGAAGGAATTTGGGATTTGTCCTTAGAACCACCTTGTTGTGATGGAGTTGCAAGAATGTTTCTTGAACTGTTAGTGCCTGGATCTCACTCACCCTTCTGAGTGATGGAATAGCTACTAGAAACGCAACTTTCCATGAAAGAAATTGTAATTCACACCTATGCAAAGGCTCAAATGGAGGACCCATGAGCCTGGTGAGAACAATGTTGAGGTTCCATACAGGGGAGGGTGGTACCCTGGGAGGAATTATTCTTTTGAGACCTTCCATGAAGGCTTTGATGGCAGGAACTTTGAATAATGATAGATGCTGTCTGTTTTGAAGGTAAGCTGCTATAGCAGCAAGATGTAACCTGATTGAGGAGTATGCTGAACTGCATTTGTGGAGATGCAGTAAGTAGCATATGATGTTCTGGATGGAAACATCTAGTGGGTTGATGTTGTTATTGGTGCAATATATAACAAATCCTTTCCACATAGCTGCAGAGCAAGCTCTAGTGGTGGGACGTCTAGCTTCTTTGATAACGTTCATGCAATCAGATGGGAGTTTGAGATATCCAAATTCTAAGACCTCAGGAGCCAAACTGCTAGGTTGAGCTGCATGGGGTCCAGATGCATGATCTCTCCCTGGTTCTGTGTTAACAGGTGTGGTGAGAGTTGCAGTTTATGATGTGGTACCACTGAGAGTTCTAGTAGTGTGGTTTACCACGGTTGCCTTGCCCATGTTGGTGCAATGAGAATCAGTGTGAGGGAGTGCTGCTGCAGCTTGAGCACCACTAACGGAATGAGTGGGAGAGGCGGAAAAGCGTACGCAAATCTGCCTGACCAACTCATCCATATCGCATTGCCTTTGGACAACGGGTGGGATACCTGGCGGCAAAGCTTGGGCATTTGGAGTTTAGGTGTGTGACGAACAGATCTTTTTGTGGCTGTCCCCATACTTGAAAGAAAGGTTGAAGAACTTGCGGATGAAGTTCCCACTCGTGAATCTGTTGTCTCTGACGACTTAACAGATCTGCAACCTGATTTTGAACTCCTGGTAGATGTCCAGCTAGTAGGTAGATGTTTTGAGGAATGGCCCACCTCCATATGCTCTGCGCGAGCCAGGAGAGCTGCAAGTAGTGTGTTCCTCCCTGTTTTTGAATGTAGTACATGGCTGTCATATTGTCTGTGCAGACTAAGACAGCCTTGCCTGATAGGTAATTTTGAAAAGATTTTAGAGCTAGAAAAATGGCTAGCAACTCCAGATGGTTTATGTGGAGTAGCTTCTGTTGTGAGACCGGGATGGTTGGAGGTGCGACTTTGTTTTGTTTATAGTGAAACCGAGTTTGTGTAAGAGGTGAATGGTCTTGTGTGTGTGCTGGACGCATTGCTGGTATGACTTGGCTTTTAATAACCAGTCGTCCAGATATGGGAAGACATGGATGTTTTCTCTTCTCAAGTGTGCTGCTACTACCGCGAGACACTTTGTGAAGACTTGGGGTGCTGTAGTGACTCCAAAGGGGAGGACTTAGAATTGGTAATGCTGACTGTCCACTACAAACCGAAGGTACTTCCTGTGAGCTTGGTGAATGGGAATGTGAAAGTAGGCGTCCTTGAGATCTAGGGTAGCAAGGAAATCGCCTTGTTTTAACAGAGGAAGGACCTGCTGTAATGTGACCATATGGAAGTGATCTGACTGTATGTAAAGGTTCAGGGGTCTCAGGTCCATTATGGGTCTGAGGGAGCCGTCTTTTTTGGGAATAAGGAAATACAGAGAGTAAACCCCAGTGTTTTGATGGTGTAGTGGAACTGGTTCTATTGCCTGTTTGTTCAGTAGAGCGACGACCTCCTGTTTTAGGAGTGTGAGATGCTCTTGTGACATGGGATGCTGTTTGGGTGGTATTGTTGGAGGAGTGGAAGCGTTGTGATTGAGTTCCAGACAGGTAGAAACTGTTGTAATCTCCCACCGACAGGAGTGGAATGGTCTGGGGCGGGGAGAAAAGTCACTGTTTGGGGGCAGAGGTGGTACGGGTGTTGTTACCTCTGCCTCTACCTTTAGTATTGTTGCCTCTGTATCCTCCTCTGTAATAACCTCTATTGGGCAGGGATTGGGTGGGAGTTTTGTAAGAAGAGTGTTGGTAGGAAAAGTTGTTGAGGCGCCCCTGTACGAGGAGCGACTAAAGGATGCTCTGGGAGTTTAATTTTGTAAAGCACCCTTGGATTTTGCAGTCTCGGTGTCCCTTTTCATTTTTTTCGAGAGAGGTATCCACCGTGGGACCAAACGGATGTTGTTGGTCAAAGGGTTGGTTGAGAATACTGGTTTGTACTTCTGGTTTAAAACCAGAAATACGCAGCCAGACATGCCTGCGTAAAAGTAGGCCGGTATTTATTGCCCTTGAGGCTGTGTCAGCAGCATCTAGAGCGAACGGATGGAAGTGTTAGTAATGACCTTCCCTTCCTGTATCAAATCAGTAGCCCTGGTCTTGTATTTGTCTGGTAGATGTTGTATAAGGGTTTCAAGCTCATCGTAGTGAACCCTATCGTATCTTGCCAACAGAGCTTGGGTGTTGGCGATTCTCCAGACGTTAGCTCTTTTTCATGCGTTGGAGACCACTAAAGAGTCTAATGGTAGATGGCCCTTGATATAGGCTGTCAGTTGGAGCGGCTTTGCATTTTTTTCTCCAACCTGGGATTAATTACCCTGGCCCTGACGGGATCTTTAAATACGTCTGGTGCGTGTTTTATAACCCCTTTAAGTATTGGTAAGATGGTTGTGTTCTTATGAGAGGGTAATAGTGTGTCGATAAGGAAGTCGCCATCCACTGGATCAGTATGGAGATCGACCCCATAAAAGGCTGCTGCTCTGTGAATGAGTTGTGTGAACCCTATGGTGTCATCTGGAGGAGATGTCCTAGAAGGGTATGAGTCATCTTGGGGTAGATCCAGGGCATCTGGTGCATTGTAGACATCCCAAGGATCATCAGATGGGCCAGTAATATCATCTGGATCATCTAAAGGTTGCTCATCTTCTGCCTCCCCAAAAATATCACCCTCATCGTCATCTGCTGGTGCAGGGCTGTGTGGGATGAGTGGTGAGTGTGTGGGGGAAATGTAAGGGTCTGGCACTTCTGGAAGTGGTTAAGGTACTCTTATGGGAGAAGTTTGAGCATGTTTTTTGAGAGGGACTGTGGGAGGAGGTTCCAGTTTCCAGGTGTAGTGATGATATGTCCAGTCTTTGGGTGAATAAGAAGAGTCTTTTGCTTTGTGTCTGGACGGAAAAGCTCTTCTATGGGAGAATCCTTTCTCGGAACCGGCCTGTCATGTTTGGGATCGAGTTGTTTGCTGGGTTTAACAATGTTTAGTACAGTCTAAGGAGTAGATTGTGGTTTCGGTTCCGAAAACTTGTGGTCGGAAGCGTTTTTCGGTTCGAGTTTTTTCTTCGGATCAGAGATTTTTTCCGGATCTGGAGTTGTTGGTTCCGAAGCGAGTTTCGGGTCGACAGTTTTAGGAGCCGAAGTTTGCTTTGGTGCCGAAGTTTGCTTTGGTGTCGGACTTGGGTTTAGTTTGACAGTTTTAGGTGCCGGAGTTTGTATAGGTTTCACTTTCGGTTTAAAAACCTTCTGTTTATCGGGATTGACTGGAGGCTGACTCGAGCCCGAGTCGCCTAGATGCTTTTTGAGAGTCTTCGCTGCCGGGCCCAAAGGCGGGGCATTGGAAGTTTGTGATCAGTGTGCACCTGGGCCCGAAGGTGGAGGTGGAACCGAAGCCTCAAGCGGTGTGGGGGTATCAAGAGGGTCGATGTCTGTACTTATGACCCGCTGACCGGCTGGAAGGGGATCGTCATCTTCTGCCTGCTCGTCGGCTCCGGAAGCTGAATCCTCTGCTTCGGAAACAATGACTTCTTCCTGCTGTTCTTCTTGTTCGGACTCCGGTTGGACTGGAGTCTCCTGGACGAGGGTGTCTGGTGCCGATGAAGACAATTGTGCCATGACTCTCCGAGCTTGACGGTCTCGGATTGTCTTTTTCGAACAGAACGAAGCACAGGCCAGGCAATATCGGCTTTCGTGCTCTGGGGACAAGCACAGTATAGTACACCTCATGTAGATCAGTGTGGGGGAATTTGTGTCCACACCGAGGGCACTTCTTGAATGGTGTTCTTTCCATGAGCCGAAGGCCCAATGGCGCAGTTGGGTCCAACGGCCCTCGACGAGCACCGGAATCGAGAAGTGAAGGTTGTTCGAGACGTGTGTATAAGGAAGTCTCGAAAACAATATAGACGGTAGGAATCAAGGAATGCGTGTCGAAATGAGATCGGTAACAAAGCCGAGCGGGAGCGACATTCACATCCGAGCCCGATGGCAGAAAAAAACCATCTGAAGATGGAGTCGATGCCCATGCACACTATGCTCCAGAAGAGGAGTCACCTACCATACAAAGACTCTTCTAGGACAACAACAAAGTGCAATCATCCGGGCCCACCACCAGATGGCGATCTATGCACTAGTGTGTGATCTGCAGCCCATATACCTCGAACATCCATCCATCCATCCATCCATCCATCCATCCATCTATATATATATATATACACATACATTTCTTATGACGCAGTGGTTCTTGGGCATATGGTGGTGTACAGTGTGACAGAGCGGTCACTTTAATAATAATAAAAAATGATATAGGTTAAGGATGCAATAGAGATATCAGAAATGTCAAAGTGCTCAGAAAATGGGATGTAGCAAGGGGTGTGACCAGGCAATGCAACACAGTGATGTATGCTAGGCTGTTCCTGACAATTGGTTCTAACAGAGTAGGGGGGCCACGGCATTGAATGAATCAATCGGCACATAAGTATTTCAGAGACAGATGGTAGTCCAAATAAATAAAGGTTGATGTACTCTAAACTCCAGTCCTAGGGACATAGGGCCATCAGGACGAAAAGGTGATGACTCAAACACCTAACAACCTAGAAGGTGCATAGCTAGTGATCAGCAATGCACATGCTGTAAACACAATGTTTGCAGCGTGAAAGCCCATCCTCAATGGAATGTGCTGTAGCAAAGGGCCAAACACGGCTTATTGGTGTCCCTATTCTTGACTCCCTCATTTCCGTCCGCATCAGATAACTCAAGTCACCACTGAATTCCGAGGCCACTACAACTGTAAGACTGTCTGATGAAACACCTTATTTTCACATCCACAGGTAGTTGCTAAAGTTAAACAGCATCTGGAGCTTCCTTGTCACCCTATGGTGAATTAACACTGCCTGAGTATCATTCCTGGGGCTATGCTACAGGTGATCTACAGGCTCAATCACACACAAAAAAAGAAACTAAACAATAAAATAAAAAACTCTTTTGGTATCAGAGCAGTTAACAGCAGCTACAAGCATCTGCAAAGTCAGCCATGTCCTCTTGCAGGCATACCTTTTCTTGAAGGAACGGTAACAGGCACAATTTCTTTATCAAAGTATCCAGAATTCTGTGCTTCTTCGGCTTTATGCTGAGAATTCACAGAGTATTTGTCTTGGTCCTCTCTGCTAATCTTCCACTGTTTGGCTACATTCTCCGCTACACAAAAAAAGAAAAAAAGAAGAACACGCACCAAGGATTACAAACTCAAGACCAATCTGTACATACAATTGTGACTGAGCTGTGAAATGCAATTTGACAAGGAAAACAAACGTCATGTAACATTACATTCTCAAACACTATTCCAAGAAAGTGGATTATGTTCTATCGCACTATGACAAACTGTGAGAGAGGCGAACACAGAGGAAAGCATTTACTTTAGTACATCAAGTCTAATATACTTCTCAAAGAAAAACTGGGTAAAATCATGAGAAATAAAAAAATCAGTCTGAATTCATGAATTTATACCAACTTCAAGACTTTGACTCAAGCAACTACCTAATTAAAAAACATGTAAACTGAGGGACATGTGGCCTAGCAGTTGGGAAGATGGGTGTTCCCTCTGAACTCTGGGCATGATTCTAGCTCCTTTTGAGTTGTCAATCTCCCTCGGGGATTTGTTCCAGTCCTGGGGTGTCAGACTCTAGAAGGGGAGCTGACGTGAGATAGTTGGTGATGGCAACAGTGAGCAAAGTGGCTTTGGCAAGTGGAGAAGGTAAGCCCCTCCACCTGTCCCTTCATCTCCCTCTCCAGTTTCAAATAAATTCCAAGCATGACAGCAGTCTGGGAGGGCCACAGGAGACCCCATCAGCAGCAGCATCTCAGAGACAGATACTTCCCGATGGCGCATCTTAGCTGCAAAAACTGGGACATGCGAATGCAGCCCAGGGCACAAAGGGAGCTACAAGACACTAAAGATGGCAGAGTTGATGTTCACTCATGCCAACTGATGTGGGAAAAGGACACAGTCATATCTAGATAAGTGGATCCCCCAAGCAATAAAGGGTGGAAGATATCAGTAGTTCTGCTTGGCCTGTGGCAGCAGCACCCTTTTCCCAATCCTCTAGGGTCGTGCATGGAGGCAAGGGGAGTCTCTCGTCACAACCCAGACCGAGGATCCGAAGTTGGTTTGTATATTGGTAGAATTGATCAACACATGCATGCTGTGGACCAGCACCAAGATTAAGGTGTTGGTGGAAGGACATGGCTTATGAGGCCCCTCAGAATACAACAGTTAAGTGGGCGAGACATTGCAACAGCACAAAGCGATTAGAAGGAAAGTGAATGTACTGCTGTTGAGCCCAGGAAAACTCAGATTTAGCCTTAGAAGCTAGCAGAACAAGTACTAAAAGCTCAGCTAGATGACTAATACCATTGGGCACAGCTAGATCCTCGCATGTTGATGAGTGTGTTCCCTTCACATTTCTATGTTCAGTCCGTACTGCTGATTCATATATATGTATATATATATGTTTCCTAAGGTTCTTGACAGCAGCTGTAAAAAGTTCATCACTTACCTGTAATTCCCATGTGGTACTTAAAGAAAGCATCATTGAGACCGTCAATAAGTATACTGTCCTGCAGAGGTGCATCTCCCATTTTCACCCCAGCTCGCATTTGCAGTAAATGAGGTGCCTGCAATCACGAAAAGGAAAGATCTTTTAACACAGGAGCAGACTATGTAATTGTGTAACTCTAAATCTCCCTAAAATGTGACTCTGCCTAAAGAAAATGAATAAGCTTGATCTTGTCATGAATATTATTGCTTTTTTCCTCATATCAATATTTTCCGCAAAATTGGCCAATCAATCCTCAAAGTAATACATCTTCGACATGTAGCTTTATAGGCCAAATCATGGCAAACATTCAGGAGATAAGCAGGACAGAAGAAATGATCTTCAATGTAAATTTCATATTTCATGCGTAGGAAATTGTCTGTTAACTGACAACACAGGAGGCATACATAATTAAACTGGCTGCAACACGCAAGTGAGCTGGACAATCAACTGCATTTTCTAGAGGATGCTTCAACAAGAGGTTAGTCTACCTCTCAGTTCCAAGCCCGTATTCAAGACAATTTATTTTTATATTCCAGAACAGTGATGGGCAGGACCTGTCCTGGGTCAACTTTATCAATCCTTCAAGTGGCCAAGCCTTAGCTCATGCCACACACAACAGATTTGAGGACTTCTTTCAGTACAGTAACTACAGCAAATTACAAACATTATTACAAATGCCAAACACCTTAAGAACTTCAGTGAGGTCCTGATGCAAGTTATCAGTCAGCTCCTGAGCAGAGGGAGACCCGATACGATCTGGCATAGAACCGGTGCGTGAAAATAAAACATTAAATATTATACATGTAAGAATAATTCAGGATGGCTATGGCAATTGAGTGCCTGCGCAAGAATTGGCGAGAATATTCACTGCCTTCATGCAATATATCTGATAACAACTTTACAAGAATTGAGTTACTGCCACTTTTAATAGAGCAACATATGAGCGTCCTGGTCCTTCTTCACTGTTTGGGGCTACGCTTTTAAAGATCGGATAAGTCTGCCATTAATATGTGTATATAATTAAGGCTTGCAGGAGCCGAAACGCGCGATGACATTAATTTTACCTGGAATAAAGAACGGTTTTTGAAACACGTCTGGAGGGCTTGTTTGTACAGCACTAAATAGTGCGTACAAATTGCAAACCCTGTGGTGTCATATTTCATTGGGTACAATAAATATTGCATTCCAAACCGCGGTACTTGCAATCAAGGCCTTTGTGAAAGGAAATACTTGTGGAAGTTTTTCCAATAGATACATGGTAACAGAGTAAGGATTTTGTGGACTAAGAGGTAAGAGTAATTAGTTTAGCTCTTTGTTCAAGTTAATTAGCAATCCAGAAAACAATAACTGAAAATAATTCATACAAGGTCAGTACCTCTCATCGATTGGAGGATGTTTACGGTTACCAACAAACGCTGCTGAAAAGGACCTTCCCACATCTCCACAGTAGTGGATGAAGGATCAACATTGGCAGTGATGCCAAATAAAGGGCAAGTGAGTTGAACAAAGAGCAAAAGGGAGACCTGGAGCAAGTTCCTGCTAGGTACAGGATGAGAAACAAGTGTGCGGCAAAATGTTAAGCTTACAAAAGTTTGAAACAGAGTACAAGGCCTTGCATCTAGTCAGCAATGTAATCACACAAAGATACAGGCTCACCTGGCTCATGTTCTCTAGTCCACCTGCCACAACGATACTGGACTCTCCGGTCATGATTGCCTGAGCACCGAGGCACACAGCTTTTAGGCCTGACCCACATATCATCTGGCAACTCCAAGATGGTACAGAGTATGGAATCCCAGCACTTACACTGGCCTGACGCACAGGATTCTGACCAATTCCTGCACAATTCAAATGGAGGAAAGAGGAAACGAAAGGTATACTTAATGTTGGGAAAGCCACCACCAAATAAGTAATGAACTCAGAACATTACACACTGATATCTCATGAAAGTGTTCTTCTCACACAATCCTTTATGTCTCTCCACATATACTCTAGCCAGCCCCCTTTATCCACTGGTCTGTTCAACTGTCATTCACGGTTTGCTTCCGCCCATCAAAGCATCAAGCATGGGCCAACGGGTTAGTTAGTCCATATTAGCCAATGGCTCTCTTGCACTGTGACTGGAGCCAAACTGTCTGATCACAATTACCCACCCTCCTGAAAACTAGTGCAGTACAGGGCCAGAGATAATGTTAGTAGCTGGTGTTAGTTGCCAATGTTTTTTTCTTTACCTTTACTATCCTTTAAAAAATATATATAATCCTTGTGTGCTTAACCTATGTCCCCAACACCGAGTAAATTGCACCAAGAGTATCTTTTATTTGCAACTAAAATAACCATATTTTCCTGTACGTGCATTACCCACCTGCTCAAAAACACATCCATTGTTTTATTCAAATTATCGGCAATGGTTGATATTTTTGTTTTATTTACATTTTATATTCAAAGCACATTGTACATGTTAAGGCAGAGGCAAGTTTACTATCTTTTTTCTTAGTTTTTTCTTATGTGGTATATCCTTACAGTACAAAAACAAAATAAATAACCGTTGCATCAGCTTGTAAAAAGACCTATTGGCATTTCCAATGATTATTAGATTGTGGTTCTAGTTTAGCCTTTTATCATCATTTAGATTCGGTTTCACAAATAATAGGTTTCCTTTGCTGTGGTCGTAGGTTTACCAGGTGTTTTGATTCAAGTTTACAATAAAGTAGGCGAGGTGACCCAGTATGCTCTGTGCCAATCAAGTACCACCCTAATTGAAGGCTTGGTGAGAATGAAGGGTCAATGTTCGAGACTATGACGAAGCAAAACAAACCAAAGAAATAGCTTTATGGTACTGTATTCTTTGGCACCTCAAATGCCACTGACCCCACTGGTGAGGCATATGCAGACGATACCCAGGTGACGGTATATTTGAAGGTAGCCCTAATCAAAGTGACATATTAACCAAGTCTTGTTGATATAAAAACACGGATGGTAATAATGTAACCAAAGAAGCCAATTCAGGAGCGTGGGCAGTGATGAAGTGAGAGTCAGTCATTTGTATTTTTGGACATAATATGAATAGTAACACCAATGTGAAAAGTTATGGGATGCTCCTTGATGGCCATCTATGAGAGCATTGGTATCATATGTGACCAGGACCACCTTCTTTCCTGTGGCATTGGTTAAATGAATACGACATCTTCCACCTTGTGTTCTCCCTTCAGCGATGGGTGCCTTGGTCAACTCCAGTTTGAACTGTGCCAACTCCTTATACTTATGGAAGGACTAGAAGTGAACTAGGAATGTCAGGTTGCGCTAAACACTGTACTTAGGTTCATCTCAAGACTTAGCAGGTGCATCGTGTCTTGAATGCCAGATGAGATCAACACATGTTTATGGCAGAAGAGAATCATTTTCATGTGCTCAATAAATAAATGCATTCATAACTGATCTGTTGCCTATGTCAGTCACAGAACTGAAATCCACCACTAAAGCATTATTCTAACCATCTCAATCCCAGCTGTCAACAGCGCAAGTAGGGAAGGTTTTACAACTTGGAAACCAACATACTGAACTCTCTAACAGACTCATTTAGAAGAGAGAACTCGTTGGTGTGTTTCAAAAACTCACTTTTGGTGTTTTGTTTTTCTCCTAATCTGGTTCGACATCTGCTCAGAACTTTATAATTTGATGACTCTCTATGCTTCCTTTTTTGCCTCTTATATTTATTTTGCAGTATATGTTATTCCAATTCCTGCACCTGCAGACACATTAGGAAGCTCCATAAGTGATATTTATACATCTATAAAGGAGTTAAGGTGAGTGGGGGTAAGGTCCACAACACCACCAGCAGTACACCGCCAGCTGCACGACGGCGGCCGGCTGCAGGGTGCAAAACAGCGTGGGGAGCCAAAGGTTTCTATGGAGATCGGGCACTGTGAAAAGAGGCTACAGGTGCTGGCTGGAAGGTCAGTTGGGGTGAACTAACACAGGGGTTCAAGTCTCGTAATGTTTCGAGACGTAGGGACACCTGGGGTCCTCTACACCACGGCCTAAGGGCAACAGATGCAGAGGTGTCTTTAGGCATTTTTTTTTTCTTCCGGAGACCAGTTGTGGTCGAGCGGGCCTGTGTTCAGACGCTGTACGAGATGTCAGTGAGTCCACGATGGACTAGAGCTCTGGAGGGCTGGGGGAGCTTGTTGACAGCAGTGGCCCACTTCAACTCAGGTCAGAGGCGGCAGGTGCAGTGGTGGCTTCAAGTGTCAGGTTTTGGCAGTTCCAGAGGCCTCAGAGTCATTTCTTTTGAGTTCCGCTATTCTTTGGGAGGACTTGGTCTCTTGAAGACAGGCAGTCCTCCCAGGTTTTGGAGGCACAAAGCTGCAGGTCAAGTCGGCTTTGGTGCAAGGCTGACAAAGAACGGCAGACAGGTCAGTAGGGCTGGGGCCAAGTCAGCTGCTTTCTTCTGCGACTCTTCGTGTACTTGTTTGTAGGTAGTCGGGATCTGCTTCCCTGGTGCCAGTGGATCCCCTAAATACTGAATTTAGGGATCTTAGGGGAGCGTAGGTAGTAGCCAATGGGTTCCTGACCCTTGGGGTCACTACTGCTCCTATATGGCCACTTCCTGAGGGAAGTGGGCATAACCCTGACCAAGAATTCCTAAGTATGCAATTACAAAGATTGCTACTTCTGAAAAAATCATGTCCACCTCATAGTAGTACCTAGTGAGTAATGCTGGGCTCTGTGAAGCAAACTTACCATAAATAATGCATTCTGGGAATTCAAGTTCGCAAATAATATTGTGATGTTATAACAATATTAAACCGCATCAAAATACGGACACATTTGTTTCTTTGAACTTGACGTAAACGATTGAAACCTTAATATAAGGACTATTCCTGCAACCGGGGGACATACCCCATGGATATGGGGGTGCAACTTCAGTACTACCCTAGAGGTGTCACGCCTATCTTACTAGCTAATATTTCTGCTGTCCAGGTGCCAAAGGGATCCTGGACAAAAGGGTCAGATTCCTCTCCTGTGAGGGGAAGAGAGATTCACATTTCAAAGGTAGAGCCCTTTGAGGCTTGCCACACAAGGCAGGCTAATCAGCAGACCATCTTGTGGGCGGGGATGTTACACCCTCTTACCAGACAGAAATTAGTTCTGGGTCTCCTGAGAACAAAAGGCTCTCAACCTAGGAGGTCAGAACAGAGTCTCTGGTGGCAGGCTGGCAGAATCCAGTCAGCAAGGATACCAGAGACTTGCAGGTTTGCAGGGGGAACCTCTAAGGTGCCCTCAGGGTGCACGTTTTGGTTAATATTACACTGTCTTGGTGTGGGTTTATCAATACGAGATGTTTGATACCAAAAATATCTATTTTCAGTGAAGTCTTCGTGTAGCTGGGGAACTTGTTTTCATCAGTTTCCAGCACATATCTTAAGATGGCTTACCTGGTCACTTGCACTGGCAGTAATAGGACTGACCAGCACAGGGGTATATCTGCTCATGCAGGTATGTACTTCTAGGTAATATTCAGTACCCTGCCATAGGGCTGTCAGGCCTGCTGTAGGGGTGACTTACTATTATCACATGCAGTGTTAGGGGACATGGCACACAGGGATGTGAGTTGTGTTGTGTTTTCGCTTTTGTCTGCACCAAGACACTCGTCTTGCAATGGCAGCCTTGCATGTACTAGGTGAGTGCCTCAAGCCCTAGGTACCACGGGTACCCTTTACTAGGGGCTTACAGAGGGTGTGAAAGGTTTTGCCAAATGGGGAAAACAATTGAACATTTTTAGGGAAATAACACTGGTTCTGGGTACTTGGTTAGGAGGAGCCCAGTACACTTCAGCAATTACCAGGCAAGAAGTGGGGGGTGGAGGCGAGTACTGCAACAAGAACCCAGCTCCTTACAGATGGTCATCACTTTCCTGAGCTCTAGTGAACAAGATCAACTTCTCTACATGTGTTCATGTGCCCCTAGCCTTCTCAAGCAGAAGACAATGGAATTGCGCCTTGGGCTCTCTAGAATAAGGATTTCTGGTGTGTGTCCATTAGCTTGCCATAGCTACATCCTTTATCCACACTCTAAGGTGAGAAGGTTCTGGGTAAACGCTACCTCCTACAGAACAGATACCCTGCTTTGATATGGTTCTGCTGAGGTAAGCATGGTTAAAGTCAGACGAGTGTTTTAAGTAGGTTTTTAGGTCGAGGACTACCGGTCTGCCGAAGGCAGAACCGGAAGTCAGAGATTTAATGACTTGGAGAAGAGGGGCTTGAACCCGCCCCTCTTCTCCCCTGTTCTCCATTGGCTGGCCTCTTGAATGCTGGCCAGCCATTGGAGAAGAGGTCAGTCATTCCGATCAGGCCCCGTCCTTTTTTCGGATCGGGGGGCGTGTTTTTTGCAAAAAGTCTCATTATCTCCTCCAGCCAATGGCTGGAGGAGAGAAAAGACAAACACGCCCCCGAATCCGAAAATGCCGCTGCCTTTCTCCGAGGCATTTCTTCTTGACCTCGGAGAAAGGCAGTGGTGTGCCTGTTTAATCGTGCCCTGCTAGGAAGGGGCTTCGCCTGACATCCTGTGGGCTCGGATTGCTCCTGGTCCGCGCCTCTTCTCCTGGTCTTTCCCGGGCTGCAGGATCCTCTAAGTGGGATTTCTCTTGTCCGGATCTTGGCGAGGGAGCATCGCTGGCTGCTGGGCCGAGGGTGTGCAAGGGGTTGTGGCGTGGCAGTCCTCCGGGATACGCACACATCGGCGCCTCCGCCTCCTGCTCCCAGGCTAGGCAGGCCCCTCAGAAGGTTATCTGCGCCGGGAGGCCCAGCGGACTCGGGTGGCAACAGCTCGGGAAACATGAAAACATGGTTTTCATTAATTTTATTATTCATATGACCATAGTATATTAAGAGTAAAAATTGACATGCACACTAAGCTAAAGTCGCTAAAACAAAATGAAAGCAAGAATGCATTAGCCATATCCGTTTTTTGAGGCCGTTTTATCCTTTTCATATTATTTGGAAATGAGAATAACCAACTGCAAAATTAATCCCAAAGCCTATTGCCTGAGACAATTACGTGCAATTTTTTTTTAAGAGCTTAAACCAGATATGACTAACAGTCTAGCATCGAAATGTTATTTTTTGTGGGAAAATAAGGTTTTTTTGTATCGACATGGCTGCTATTTCAATGTACAGAATGCACTCCAAACGGTTTTTTCGGTGGTCATTTTTCATCGCCGCTGCGTCTCATCTATAGGTCTCCTGTAGGTACCAGGTTTCTGAATGGAACATAGGTGCGTTGTTTGCGAGCCTATTTATGTGGGTGTTTAGATAGCGCTATGTATCTCCTTGCAGCTGCTTCACGGCGCTTTGTCCTGATGGAAATGCAGTTAAGAGCGAGGATCAGGGCAGAGTCCCACAGAGTGTGTGGAGGGTCCGACTCCCCACACATCATTTGTCATGCACCGTTACACTTTAAAACAAATATACACTGAGAGCCGGCTGTGAGGCGCCATGAAGTGCGGTCAAATGCAATTCAATGTGAATTTATGCAAACGGCGTTTTTGAAGGAAACATCACTGGCGGCGCACGCAGTGATTCGACAAGCAACCAATATTTGTTGTTGTTGATTGAAATGCATTTAATTTCGCAACCGTGTTCTAAATAGGGTTTTTTTGAAAAAAAATAATAATTTAGGAGCATTTAACGCGTACGATATGTTTTGCAAACACCGAATTCCAACTTGCTAAATGACTGTTCCACTGAATTTTTTTCGCACTTTGAAAACAATATACTCAAATACACAGCGTACTTTTGCTAAACTAGGTGTGCTTTGTCGTTTTGCCACACATTTGGGAATTTAATGTGCTACCTATGCGCCGAAAGTCTAGTTTTGTGGCGTTTTCTTCGGATTTTAGATCGTATTTAGTCTACAGCGCTTCCATGTTTCGGGGTGGGGGGGGTAGCGGCGGGGGGGGGGGGGGGGGGGAGTTTCTTCATCTAGTCGAATTTTCGTTTTATTATTTATTCTTTTCCGTAATTTTTTTGTAATTAAAGCAGATTCCTGATTTACGGAACAACGGTCTGTGCATTTTGCAAGAACTGGACAGTTTAGGATTGCAGGACGGCCTGGCGGTGATTTATTTATACTCCTGTTTAAGTAATATTTATTTTAATGTTTACCCCTCCGAGTTGCACGTGAGTAGAACGCCTTTGCTCGAATGAACAAAACAGCTGTTTGTAGCATCCTTTTACGAGCACTAACACATCCTGTGCACTTGTGGTTCGCGGGGTTAAACTCTGTCTCGCACAGAGTACTGGAGCCGGCAGCGCCCGTGCCGTCGGTGGGGCGAGGGTACCCCAATAACGCCCCGGAGAGCCGAGGCTCAGGGGCTGACCACAAGCCCCTGCCTTAAACCCCAGTTTAGAGAGACACCGAACATCTTTCTGCCTTTCGAGACGTGTGAAGCGGTCTCACCATCCATGTAGAAATAATGAACTCAACTTTCATTGCAGAAACGAGCGCAGCGTCGGACTGGGACATAAAATAAAAGTGGCCACCGTTGGCGAACCAGAGAGCAAACCAGTGGCCACATTTCCAAATCAGACCCGTTGTGAACTTGTAACAAGCATTTACAATGCAATGGTCTCGGCACTGGTAAAGTTAGAGCTATTGGCATTGCTCATGACATTATTTTTGTTAATGTTTTTGTTTTTAAAACATTTAAAGAAACGGCATTGTCATGAGCAATGCCAATAGCTCTAACTTTAACAATGCGGAGACCGTTGCATTGTAAATACTTGTTATAAATAGGTTTTACTTAGTTATGATCTGAGTTTCAAGATCTTTACTTTAGTCAACAGTCAACATTCACGATTATATGTTTAAGTGTTATGTAGTTTAATTTATTTTTAATTATATGCTTCTAGTTTTGCATAAGCCTAGTGTGTTTCATTAACCTTCAGTCGCTCTCTCTATAGCTCTGAACACAGAAGAAGGGAACTCTTGGAGGATGGATGGATGCCCAGTGACCTGAAGGGAGGACGTACAATTATAGTAATTCTTCGCTTTGAGGTGAGCAAGTTTATTCCCTTTGAGCACGTGACCTGTACAAAGTCCATATAACAGGGTAGAAAAGAGGAATGTCGATAAAGGCAAAGTTCTCTAGAGCAGTGTCCTTACCTGTTCCAAAAGTCAATCATTTCCTAGGTGGCACTATTGCACCCCTGGTTCATCACTCATTCTCTACGAATTAATGACTTTTAAACACTTCCAGCCTAACATTTTAAAAAGTGAAAATATCCACTATACTGATAAAAAACATTTTAGATAGTGTTTTGGGTTCCAAAATTAGCATAAAACTACAAGTGTTTCTTCTACTTGTTTCTCCTACAACTTAAATTCTTAAAGCCGTACCAGCCTCGAACCATTCTTAAAGGTTTTTTGCACCAGGGTAGCATGCAAGCGCAGCACGTTCATCTGGACCGAGGCAAATAATGTCAACGCATAACTCCAGAACCGACCAGCTTCCAAGCTGCATCAGTTCCGGGAGTATTACAGGAAGTGATAACGCCGCTGATCACCCCTTCATAGTCTCACAATCTGGACACGGATTTTCCATGCTCACAGTTTTGTCTTACCTCCCAATTCTCTGGTCTTCTTGGCTGCCTAGTCCTGCTTAGTCACAGCTCACACTTTGCAGGTGCTTATGATGAAAGCGCCCGAATTGTCAATTGGACAATGAAAACGTAGAGCACTACAACTGTGGGACTGGCATCACATTATACCCTGCCCCACAGTTAGCATGACTGATTACAGGTAATGGAGATAAAGTATCTCCTTTAAATAAAATGGTAGGAAAGTTTATTTGTACTGCATTACTAGTATGATCTGAGTTCCTATACAGCTTCCAAAAATACTTAATAACCTGGGTCCTAAGGGAAGTAATATATTAGGGACACACGTATCAAGCATTTTACCAGTCGAAAACAGGGTGATTCGCAGAATCGGCCTGTTTGCGACCGGTAAAATGCTATGTGCAATGCATCAAGCCCAAAGGCATTCGCAAAACAGGTAATCGCAATTTTTGTGATTACCTATTTTGCAATTGCCTAATTGCGATGCATCACGCATTAGCAAATTGCGTTTTTGCATGTTGGAATCGCAAATTACCATCAACCTAAAGTTGATGGTAAGTTGCGCTTCTTTTGAAAAATGCACAAAAAGACATTTTTCAAAGTGCAATGTGGTGCATACACATGCCCTCAGGACATGTGTGTGCAGCACGTGTGCATACTTACCTTTGTTGGGTGTGCATCAGGGAGGGTGGCCTATTGGACCCCTTGCACCCTTCAGATTGCATGCGCAATTTGTGCTTACCTATTTGGTAATCGTAAATTGCAAATGCTGTCCCATTCATTCCAATGGGCCTCTAGGCCCAAAGGAATGAATGGGATGGCATTCCTTAATTGAGAATCGCAATTTGCGATTTGCAATTAAGGAATGTGTAGGAATCGCAAATATTATAGTGAAACCTACATGCATAAGGAATAGCGATTCCTTAATAGCTATTAAGGAATGGCTATTCCTTAGCTTAATGCATGTGGCCCTTAGTTCCGGCTGAAAAAACCTGAATATTCTTAAGTAGTTTTTGTTTGTAAGTCGAGTACTTAATTGTTGGGCTTTCTCTGCCTGTAAAAAACACTTTGCATGCGATTGTACACAGTCGAAATATTAGGCAAACTGAATAAAAAGCATTCAGTTTGAAAAAGAAATATGACATGACCATATTACCACAATTTACCATCATGATGATTTCACTCTACAGCTCAAAATGGCTAACACTGGACTAAAACCAATGTATCTACAGAGTTGAAGCAATGGTAGGAGAAAATAACTGCCAAGTCAAAGTTATGCCAGAAAAAAGCTTGCTTAAAAAATGCAATTTTCAAGTATTTTTCTCAAAATTCTGAATCTTCAAACATGGGAGCAAGCCCAATGGCAGAAGCATTGAGCTAAATGTTTCTTAATAAATTTACCAAACAAAAAATATTTCAAATTAAACGATTCAAACAATTAACTAAGAATCCTCAAAGTCAGCTAAAAGGCCTCATTTGGGGTTTGCGTCCCAAAGTCAGGTTCTGCTCTGCACATGCAGTGACTAGAACAAACCTTTATTTTGAATCTGGACTTACAAGGAAAATATTCAGCTTTTAGTGGTTGAGTTCACGCTTCATGTAATTCAAATGCGTTTCCTCTTCCAACCTGCAGGACCATCAACAATGAAATAACAGCAGACACGTCAAACTTTACAGGCTCAGTGCTGTTGAAACCACTTTCGTACCAACCATAGGGTCAAGGTTGATGACGAGCACTAAGGTGTGGACAGGTTTGTTGTGAACGTCATTGCAATTACGTTAAATCAGTTGATGTCTTAACCATGGCCAAAAATCTGGTGGGTTTAATCAAAGGAGAACAAGGAATTTATTATGTGAGGGCCATTATCCGCCTCAATCCTAAAATATATAACTAAAGTGTTCTTGAATGAAATGTACAGCACATAGGTCAAGTGGCACAAACCTTCTGTGTCTAAACAAAAAGTCACAAGACTTGGAGTTTCATTGGGCCTTAAAAAACTTCTTCTTCATTAAGTAGTGGAATGGTGTGGAAGTATGTATTTTATTACTGACTGTAAAACTAGCCAGCTGCCATTAGACATTTTGTGCAGAATGCTTCACAGATGGAAGCTCGCTCCCTCTTATGAACTTAAAATCTAGTTGGTTGGATTGGTGTACTTTCCTCAAAGCGATATTTTGATATTTTTGACCTTGACCTTATGTCAATAGTGTTCCCTTCTAACTAAATGCTCCCTCTGCCCACAGTTGAGACCTGCAGGTTTCTTTTAGGTGCACTGAATGCAAAGCAGATAAAACATTTACACCTCCACTCAGCATACGATGTCTTTTGAGCTTTAGGAAAACTGGCATTTGTTTGTTAATCCTATCAGGCTAAAACTTCCAATCCAACAACAGATGGCAAGGAAGGTGTCAAATGAACATTCTGCATTTGTAAATACGTTTTCAGTAGGTGCATAAAGGACATCAGAAAGGGTAGAAATAAAAAAAAGAAGAGATCACAAAAAAAGAGGACAGAGTGAAAGAGGGAACACGGGACAGAGATAGCGGACACAGAGGGGGCTAAGAACAGAATGAGGGAAGAGAGAAAGAGATAGGAAGGATGGGGAAGGAACATATAGGGAGATATACAAGAGCATGTGGAAGTGTAGCAGAGAAAAGAGGGACAACAGAGGCATGGCAGCAGGAGACCGAGGGGCTCAAGAAAGGAGTGAAGGGGAAAAGAGAGAGGGAAAAACGGATACATATTGGAGAAAGATACGGGGTGGGAGAGATTACTGTAATGCCATTTTTCTAGGCATGTCTTGAATAAACCTTAACAGACTTCAGTATATCTAAAATGCTGCATCCAGCGCTAGAGCTAATTTACGTAAATCGGACTCCATGTCTGACAAAACGACCTTCCTGAACTTGCTGACGTTTAGTAAGAGAACTATTTTTGAGGTTCTGTGTCATACACAGGATTATCTAGTTAAAGAAATCGCTATATTTGACCTATCCATTTACCTAATATAAGCTTGACGCTAAACTGCGATCTGCTTCAAGCAAACGTTTTAGAATCCACAAATTCAAGTGTACCATACGGGGTATAAAATCCCTGAGCGTTCTTGGCTCTAAATTGTGGAATAAAATCAGCCTTTCCCTAAAACAGAAAGATGTCCTGTTCAAATTTAGGATGCGTTTGAAAATGTGTCTCTTAGGCCTAACTAGCCATACCGTGCCTTATATGATAGAAGCTCCAGTTGCTGCTTCGGCGTGTACAGCTTCTTGGGTTGTGGAAATTTAGTTCGTAACTGAACATTATCTGCGCCATCTTGCCTCTCCCCAGCGCCACGCGCAGCGAACGCACGGCCGCCATTTTAGGCACCCTGGTCTCTCTCCCTGCTCATTGCCGATCGCCAGCGCGTCCCTCTGGCGCTGCGAACATCCCCCGCGCGCCTAACCACCCCCGCTCTCTCATACATAGGCCATGAACCCTCTCCTTCTGCGCGACCCTGCCATGAAACCACATCCGACGCCTGACCGACATCCCATACATGGTCATACATCTCTTTGATAACCCCCTTCCTCTGCGCCCAATTGTCCGAACCGATCCCAGGCCATCACCTAGCCCTGCGGATGCAGTTTATTGCCCCTACTATAAGGGAAACACCCCACATCAAAGGGATTACAGTAGATCAAGGCCCCCCCACCCCCTGAGACCCGACCGGTCGCACACACCCCCGGGAATTGGCGGAATGTCCAGCTGTGTGATAGCCATCTCTTACTGTGGGTGGGGTGGGGACTTCCACTGTAGATATGTGTGGGAACGAGCTTGAAGTGGGGATTCTGAGGATGTTCTTTCATGTATCAAAGCGATCTCAAGAATGTGCCATGTATGATAAACCTGCAATAAAGTCATAAACCTGTGTATAAGAGGCCAGGCCTCAGAGATGCAGTTAGAGCACCTCGTGACGATACCTTGCTGTCTGACCTGATGTGTTCTCCTCCGGAGAGAATAAAACTGTTTCCTGCCTTCCAGTCTCCGGCGCCTGCCTCTCTGTTGATTTATCATCAAATGGTATAAGAGGCGATTACCGCCGGGCAATACTTTAAAGGTTACCAACTACGACTGTCGCTACCTTTTAACAACATTTATCGCTCAATAAATGTCGCTTAAGTAGTAGTATTCGTAAAGAAATTTTCACAGAGCTATCTCACCAGAGTAGGACACAATATATAGGTTTTTAAGTTAAAAAGATATGTATTCTTCTCCTTTCATGAAGTCATATTGTCAAAAATGAGTTTTATGATAAAATACTGGTAAAATAATAGACTGTCTGCTGCAATAAAGCAAGAGAAGCATGGAGGATAGCAATGACAAGGACACCATGGACGGCCCTCATTAAGCTTCCGGCCCCTCGAGATCTTCCCACAAATATTTGCAATATATCTTAGAGGCCATGATATACCTGAGAAGCTGAAGATGCAAGCAGATAACACCCTACTCGTTGTGCACTGGGGAGTGGCAGTGGCCTCGGAAATGAAGAACAGGTCTAGGAGGATGGTGAAGTATGAGGTTTAGATAGCCGCTGCTCTTTGCTTCCTAGGAGTGACAGGTTTATCAGGGAAGCCAGGCTCAAGCTGTACAATTTCAAAATCTTGCAAACTGGCACTGGTCACTACTCAGACCCATCTAAAATGGCCAACTGCATCATTCCGAGTGCTGGAGGTCTGAACAATCTGGGTGAGTCTTGCTTCCCATATTGTGGAGCTGCCCCAGTTTGGATCCTTACAGGAACGCACTGTGGGATTGGATGCCGATGACTAAGGATTTCTGAAGTCCACTTTTCGACCCATCTGGCTTTTTACATGATACATTCGATAAGGGAAGTTTTCAATGCAAACACACATTGCCTGCGATGTCTTCAGCTGAAAATCTGTGTTCCTAGACATCTAGAGACATTTGAGAAAATCAAGTGTGCCCCAACAGGACGAGTGGCTGATTGAACTACTGTGGTTCTCCTCTCATGAACACACCATGTATAAAATTATTGACCAGATGACCAGGTTTGAGAACCTTACTTGAATCTCCCTGGAATGGTTTTAGTGGTGTAGCTAAGTCCTCTTACGCCTGGTCCGCTTACCCTATACTCTAGACTTTCTGGATAGCGAGACTTGATCTTAGAAACTTAAGTTTTCACTACAGAGTGTGTTGTGTTATTGTTGTATTTTATGAAAGCTGTAACACACACAACTATACCTGTTCAGTTTTCCTATTTAATGTATTTGAACATATACCATGCTGCTTTCTAAAAATTCCAGTACATAATTGCTTTTAAAAAACAACAAAAAATTGTTGCTACTCTATTTCATGCATTACTGCACAACAACTCCCATATTGAGACCCCTGCAGGTGCATACGGGTGTGAGGAGTAGCAGTGAGTGCACCTACTTTGTGAAGAGGGGACGCTTTCAAATGTGAAAAGGGCTGACAAGGGACGCCGTGCCTACTCTCTCGCGGTGAGAGACATACCCAAATTCTGTCTGCCTGAAACAGAGAAAGTTGGAGATTGGTGAAGTGTGGCAGAAGATTACCACACTGCAGGTCCTCTTTTAAATTCACTAAACTGGTCTGGCAGCACTTGTTCAGGCCTTCATTAAATTTTTGTTTTTGAAGATATCACCTCATTCTTGTAGGACAGGCTTCTCCAACAAGTGGCTCGTGAGCTACTGGTTGCTATCCAGCAAGCTGCAAGTAGCTCTCTTGAGTGCAAGACATAGTATTAAATTAGAGACTTTTGATTGGTTGAATTAATATATGTATAGCAACATACAAAAGTGAAAAGTGTGCGCATTAATAGGAATCATTACCAGATTTTTGGAGAATAACAGCCGAATTTTCAAAATATATTTACAGCTCATATTTGAAGGTTGGAGAGACTTATTACCAATATCACTTACATTGTTTTTTTACATAACTACTGGTATCCATGCCTGATACACTAAGGTGAACACTGCTTTTAATCTTACATTATGGTGGTCACTAGTGTAATATTGTCTTATTTGGTCACTATTACAGCAAATACTATTAGTAGCTAGGAATAGTTTTTATTGAACATTAGCACTTATTACAAAAAAAGGTTGGAGACCCCTCGTCTAGGCCATATGCAGCCCTCATGCAGTGAATCCAGAGTTAGCTTGCAGAGCGGCCCTATATTTCCTATGGTGGAAAAATATTAACTGCTAGATCCAGAAAAAAAAACATCAACATTTACAATACCACAGCAAACCCTCGTTCTGAAATACGAAGTAGGATGTAGATGGTAATAAAAACATGGCATCAGCCAAGAACAAGCCCACAAAACAATGCAATGTTAAAAATATGCTAGCAATGCTGAGAACAGTGCTCAAGGTCGGCGAGTCCTCACACAGGCTGAGGATTCTTACCATGAGCCCTTCAAGAGCGGAAATACGAACATTTCTTCCACTAAAGGCGACTCTAGCCTCCGGATAATGACATTTTAAAAAGAGGGGGCTCCCATGTCAGTAATTTGCTAAATCCTTGACAGAATTGGATCAGATCATCCAAAATATGGAAACGAGGGTTGAGTAATTAGATGCTGTGACTGCAGAAGGGACTCACAAGGGAAACAAGCTGGAGGTTAGGTGTTAGAGCTTAAATGTCAAAATCGCGATCTGCCTTTTCTGCCTGGACCGGTTTTCATCATTGATTTTTGACAATCTGAGCATCAGGGGAGCCTCTACATCAACACAACATTTAAAGTGGAGAAGTGTGGCTCAATGATTAGAGCGGCAGACCCTGATGCAGAGGTCTAGCCCGGGACCAGGGTTCAATTCCCCGCCTTGGCGGGTCTTGGGCTCAAAAATTCCACGGACCTGATAATTCTCGCCTCGGTGCCATTCCAATCATGGAGTCCCACTCTGCAACTCTGGGCAATAGCTTGCTTAATCTCCACAACGGCCCCCACAACGCTAAGGATGCCTGGCCTCCACCTTGGGGGTGCCCAGGAGTGGACGCCTCACAGGGAAAGCCAGGATGGGTTCCACAGCGGTATTCGTACAAGCGCCTTGAGACCCTTGCGGGTGAGTAGTGCGCTATACAAGTATCAATTTACATTTACATTTAAGAATTTGTCTACGGTATATTCTGAATGCTCTGAAGGATCAACAATTGCCTTGAACCACACAGAGTCCATTCTGCTTACCAAGTGAACAAGCATTGGCATAGCCAATAGGTCTCGCTTTTGGGACCTTATAAGTATTTAGTTATGCAGCACAATATCCTTGGTGCAACAACATCAACTTTTGCATGGCTAAACACTTATAAGGTACAAGGTTTAGCCATGCAACAGCTGATGTTGTTGCACCAAGGATATTGTGCTGCAAAACTAAATACTTATAAAGTCGCAAAAGCGAAACCTATTGGCTATGCCAGAATAGATGGAAAGAAAGATAGAGAGGGATAGGAGGTTTGTGCACAAAGTGGTGAATAAACTCTAGAAAGCGGAGCAGTGAAAGTGTGTGAGAAAAAGGGAATGAAGGGGAGAGCAGGCTATAGTCAAATAAATAGGGAGTGCTTGTGTATGCAGAAGAGAGCATAAGAAGAGGAGGAGAGCATGGTTTTGAGGGATGGAAATGTTGATGAGGCACGGAAAAGAAATTGTGCTTGAAGACCAGAAATGAGCTAATATGAGAGAGTGTCAGTGAGAGTGAGAGTGTCAGTGAGAGTGAGAGTGAGAGTGTCAGTGAGAGTGAGAGTGTCAGTGAGAGTGAGAGTGTCAGTGAGAGTGAGAGTGTCAGTGAGAGTGAGAGTGTCAGTGAGAGTGAGAGTGTCAGTGAGAGTGAGAGTGTCAGTGAGAGTGAGAGTGTCAGTGAGAGTGAGAGTGTCAGTGAGAGTGAGAGTGTCAGTGAGAGTGAGAGTGTCAGTGAGAGTGTCAGTGAGAGTGAGAGTGTCAGTGAGAGTGTCAGTGAGAGTGAGAGTGTCAGGAAGAGTGAGAGTGTCAGGAAGAGTGAGAGTGTCAGGAAGAGTGAGAGTGTCAGGAAGAGTGAGAGTGTCAGGAAGAGTGAGAGTGTCAGGAAGAGTGAGAGTGTCAGGAAGAGTGAGAGTGTCAGGAAGAGTGAGAGTGTCAGGAAGAGGAAGAGGGAAAACCCAGAGCATGGAGGGTGAGAGGTGTACTTTTGCACAGCGCAAGGTGGTACAAGAAAGTGGTATGTGTGACCAGGCATACTAGAGAGGAGACAGAGTGTGAGGGAGGGATGAGATGGGATAGTGGAATTGTTGAGATAAGAGTGCGTAGTGGCAGTGCAAGAGAGATGAGAGGGGTAGTGGGTGTGTAGGGTAGAGACGATAGGGTTGGTGGAAGTGCAAGTTTGATATGTGTTGTTTTGGAATTCTTTGTTGTTGTATTGCGGAGTGGAGTAGTGGAAATATATAGTATGATGTGCTTTGGAAGTATATGGATAGTAACTAAATGGCATTAATTGTAAAGGAATTATGTATAATGTGGTTTTGTGTTATGGAGTTGATTATGTGGAAATGTGTTGTTTAGTGGCATGTTGTGGGCTAGAATTATGTGGTGTTCTGTTGTGGCATAATGTGGGAATTTGTGGTGTGTATTGTAGGTATGTAGTGTGGTGTGGAATTATGTGGTATGTGGACTAGAACAAAGCGTAAACATATTGCGAAACTATAGTACCCTCATGTACGAAGAAACACAAAAGCCACACTTATTAGCATCCAAAACAATTCCAGAGTATGGCCCAATGAGAAAGAATGTCAACAGACAGCAAAGTTCTCCGTTTTTTGCAATTACCTTCAGCAAACCAAGAAGCCTCCACCCCAGCAGTGTCTCCAAGAGAAGAGCATGCATGAGGTCCAACTCACATGCACGAAGCTCCACAGAATGAACCCCTGTGAAAGTGTGGGTGAAACTATTTGATGGTGTTTGGAAACCAGCGCTCCTGGTTGAGTTTTGGGCTCGTCTGAGCCAACAATACCACGAAGTGGGACTGTAGCTCATCGCAAAACATGCACAAGCTGCTCTGCAAGCAATCATTCATGGTAGGTAAGAATATTCCAGGCGACCTAGGACAAAACACATACAAAAACCTCCTACACAATCCGGCATGCACCCAAGGAGAAGTGACAATAAATGCTTCAAGTGCACAGCCCTACAAACCAGAAAATATACAACAACAAATCTAATAATGGAAGATGCACACCACATATAGGAGATGCACACCACCTAAAGAAGCGGAAAAAACATCAAGCAAAATAATGAATCATTTATTGAACTAAATAAAAATACACCATATATTGAAAAGCCCCAATATGGACAGTGAACAAGATGAAATGATACAAGCTACTGAGCACAATATGTGGTAGTTAAGTAGTGAAGATGCTTCAGGGTTGATAAACAGTCCAGTGCGTGGCGCTCTGTGAGCAAATCCTGCTGTGTAGTGGTAGGAAACGCACGGGCGCGCGCGTTCTATGCCAGCGCTGGGCTCTCGTGTACTTCCTTGGTCCTGCGAGGCCTGCTTGCACTGCCCCCCAGGTTAAGGACGCACTCACCTGTTCGCGCAGGCGGCGTCCCACCAACACTGTGGACTCCGGTCTACGCACGAAGTGGGCCAAGCAGAGCCACACCAGAGTCCAAAGCAAAGCACACCCCCTCCTCTGCATTGGGGGCAATGTAGGGCAAGGGCAGTGCAAGGAGAGGCAAGGTAACACAGAGTGAGTGGACCAACCGGCCCAAGGGGGCAGGAGAGGAAGAGGGCAAGGTACAACAACTGCACGGGATGGGAGGGGGAGGGAGGAGAAATGGGAAACACGCGAAATGGAAAGTGGGAGAGAGAAACTGGAGAAGTCGAAGGAGGAAAGAGGAAGGACTGCAGAGGGAAAGGGTAGAAATTTGAGAAGACCGTATGAACTGGATGGGTGAGGGGGAAACAGGAGAGAGACGAGGAATAATTGTAGAGGAGAAAAGGTGGCGGAGTGAAATAAGAGAATAACAACAGGACAGGGTGAGAGTGAAATAGGTAAACAGCGAACCAGGGCGGAAGAACAAGGACGTAACAGAGGAAAGCCAAACACAGCAGAAACATATGGATGAAATTTTGAGAGGGGAAGGGAATCGTAGTACGAAGGAGCTGATAGAAAGGCTTCTAATTCCTTATTTAAAAATTTACCTACCCTCGCAAAAAGGAAATTTTTCATAATTGTAATGGAACACTGACAATCTAAATTAATTCTATATTGAATGGGATACCCTTTCTGCAAATTCTTTCTAATAAATGGAAATCAGCAATCAATGACTACTTGCGAGGAAACGATCTAGCCATGAGGCCTTGATGTAGATTGGGAATGAGGAGAGGACTTGTCAGATGAGATCCACCCCGTCTGGCAGTCTCAACAGTCAAAGAGATTGAAGGGGAAAGCTAGGAACCGACACCATGAGGAAAGTGCAGAAATGGAAGATGTTCATTTTGTAAATTATCCAATTCCAGAAATGTGTCTTTACGTCCTTCATTTCTTGGATTGGGGATTATCTTCACCAAATGTTTAATTTGTTATGAGCACACGTCACATAAGAAGTGCTGACAACACAGATGTTTATCAAAATCCTACCAAACAGATTGTGGCTTTGTTTTTATAAAATATTCTCCGATGCTCTGAGGCAAACAAAGCGCTAAATACCTTTAGAGATTTATCCTGATAGATAATTTGTGACAGCTGTATGCTACAATCAAACTTGACCATATAGATCCACAATATTGGGATTGTTTATTAACCCCTTCAGTGCCCGCCCCTTTCCCGCCCTGTGCCGGCCGTTTCATTAGCGGGCGGGGTTTATGACGAGCTGGTCTCGTCATGGGCACAGCGCAACCGCGGCCCATGACGAGACCAGCTCGTCACGGGCATTGAAGAGGTTAATAATGTCGTTTTGTTTATTATAGAATACGTCGTTTATAAATTCCTGTAGCATTGCATAATCGGCCTTACAATATTTGGGATCCTAATAGTCTTCTTAAAAAAAAAAATAAAGGTACCATGAGGTCTTGAGACAAGAAGGCGGCACAAAAGATTCACAGGGGTGCTTAGGAGACATTCAAAAAGCCCCCGCATAAGGATTTACACCCAATGACAAGATGTGCTGCACAACAATAGTTAGAATTACATGATACAAAATAGGCAAGGGATGTACACTCCCATCAAGAGAAAGATGCTACTAAAAAGGTTATATTCCAAGGAAGAACACATGGTGATGCTTTAATCACCCATTCACCTTTCTTTACAACTAGTTTCCTCGACCTGAAACAATCAATCATCTTATTTCAACATACACATTTCTCCAATGTGCATTGGTCCTACTCAAGCACAAGCTATTTTTTGACATCCTCCTCTTCGGGAGACTCAGTTTGGTTGGTGAAGGTCAGCACTCCGGTCCTTTCTAACCTATGAATGAAAAGTTGTATTTTAAAGTTATATTGATTATATCATTGTGTATTATTAATGAGGTAGATCTCACCATGCATGACGGGCTAAGGGACTGGAAGAAGTAGAACTACCGGATTATGCTCCCCTAGAGGGTAGGCTACTCATAGAAGAGATAGTCTACCTCACATTCAAAAAGCTCACCAACCATATGCCCGACACCTTGACTAACTTGAGTGTAAGATGGGAGAGGGGTGTGGGTGAGATGGATGATACCGACTGTGAGGCAGCCCTTGTGCACCCACATGAGGAAGCCATTAAGTCCAGACTGCGGCTTATACATCTTTAGATTCTGCATAGGGTCTACTACGACCTTGAACACATACACAAAATAGGGAGGGCGGTGTCTCCGGATTGTCTGAGATGTAATGGTGCTAGAGGAACGTTTGTGCACACGCTCTGGGGATGCCCAATCATACAATACTATTGGACGAAGGTAGTACGAAACTCTAACATAATGGAGGTCACAATTCCACTGGAGCCGAAGTATATTCTCCTCAGTGTTCCAACTGATGTGGATGTCCCACGGGCCAAGCTACTCTTTAGCAACCTGGGCCTGGTGGTGGCAAAGAGAGACTTAGCCAAACACTGGGACGTATCAGAGATTACAACCTTACACAAGATGGATGTATACATGGCAGTGCCCACGTAACTTTTTCAAAGTCCGGGTGAACTGGATTTTCTTTTGTTGCATATTTATATAGCGCGAACTCGACCCGAAGGTATTGGAGCGCTTTACATGAGCACCGTATTTACATTACACATTCAGGCACGGGGAGATTAAGTGATTTGCCCAGAATCACAGGATGTGGACGCAACCCTGAGGCTCGAACCCTGGTTTCCAGCACCAAGGTCGGCAGTCTAGCCTAATCGATGGCGAAACTAGGCCCTCACTGTGACAAGCCTGATATTCATAATGTAGCGTCCTTATGTTTTATGAAAGCACTATTGCGAACCTTATCGGTTGTTGGACACTCCACCATATTTATGCCTATGCTGATGTTGTGACTTCTTGCTTCCCTCTGCTGTTTTACAATTGTTGTGGGGGGGGTGTTCCTGCCCTCTTTGGTTGTCCGCACCTATAAACTAAATAAAAATATTTCCCCCCCAAAAAAATAATGTGGATCTCATGGTAGATCTAAAGCCTAATAAATAGATTTAAAATTGAGAAAGTAACAGCAAAGAATGTACTAAGGGGAGAAGTAATTTCCCACATGGCTATGCTTACCAGGTTAGCAAAAAACAGACCAGTCAAGGTCTGAGCAGAGACATCTCAGAAACAGGAATCAAAACTATATTTTCTAGAACAACGTATTAACAACTCTGTAGGGCTAGAGAAGAGCTAATGCTGTTCCTTTTTTACCATGGATGTGGCCCAGATATTGCTGGATACAAAACAAAGAAATTATGAAACCGACAGACAAGCCGAAAGACAGCTAACCTACTTAATAAGGGCAGACAAAACTCCAAATGATATACTCTTAATTTTCTGACACTGGCATGGTTTAAACCAATCCGCGAGTCCTAAAGCACTTATGCATTTTTATTCTTGCCACTACTATGTGGAACTATGGAGTTGAAGTTCAGCACCCAACAAACCCAATTGATTCGCTTGAGGGGCTAGACTCCACAATCTCAGAAGATAAGGTTCATCAGGCCATTTCAAAGGTACTGTGTGGCAAACCACCAGGTCCCACAATTTCCCAACTTCTTTCTACAAGGCGTTCATAAAAATATTGACACCACCCTGACCAGATTTTAATTATTTTTATAATACAGGCATAGTAACGTTGAACATGATGGCATCTACTCTTGCATTACGAAAATGTGCCCCAGTCATGCGGTTCTTACAGGACAATTACACTCCTGAACATGGATGTTAAAATTTTCACCTGGGGGGCGTGGCTAACCGAGCAGCGAGATGGCCGCTCTTTGAGTGAGCTCCGCCGGCTGCACATGAATAAATCCTTCAATATCCTACATAACGCTACCGAGGGGCCCGGCTTCCGTATGTAATTGTTGCGGCAGTCCGGAGGCACGATCAACTGAATCCTTGCAACTCGCGAGCGGCTGGGCGCCGAGATCTGGCGGCCGCGGGTGACGCCGGCCCGTGCACCAAGGCCCGCCTGCTGCTGAGGAGCCCGAGACGGCGGTGACGCCTGCCCGAGCCTCGGGGATTACTGGGCCTACGGAGATCGGCGGAGGTGAGACCACTCTGGCGCTCTTGGCGCTGGGCTGGGAGCTACCAGCGGCCACCACGCGGAGACCATTGTGAACGGAGGAGGGGAGCGGAGCGACCATTAGACGGAGGTAACGGCTCGGGGGAAGGTCGGGGCTTGGGCGGAAGCGTGACGCCGCCATTTTGCGGGGCTACTGGGTTGATAGAGGAGAAGCTGTGGACCCGTGGCGCACTACAGCCCACCCTGCGTGAACCCCCTGCTTGGCGTACCCCTGAGCCCCTGCGGATCGCCGTTTGGCGTACAGGTGTCGATCTTGCCCTGCTACAAGGAGCTCCGCTCCCGGGCACGGAACCGTATTAACTACCTCAGCCTGATCCTGCCGGAGCCTTTCCCGTGCTCTATCCTCCGCCCGGAGATCGTGGGGGGACCTTGGTAGGGTCACAGCAGGACACTGAGCAGCCCACCGTGGATTGGGGCTGCTGACCCCCCAGTTCCCTCCTGCAACGACTCACACTGTGCCTGTCGGCCCCACAAACATACTACCACAGCCTGCACCCCGTGCTCCACGCGTGTCAGAAATGGGGGGCACGAAGGATGCAAAGCAGCCCAAACTGACTTTTGACCATAAGCAGAAGGCCAAGCAACACACAGCGGAAACGGGAGCCGCGTCGTCTCCTCCCAAGAGCCCTGCCGCTGAGATTGATTTTGGCGCTTTAATGATGGAGGTTAGATCTAGCCTGAAGAGTATCGACGCAAAGTTGGATGCTATGGCCACACAGCTAGAGGCGGTCAAGTCCAAAGTGGACGTACACGAAACGAGGCTAGACTGCCTAGAAAACAGGCATACTGAATGTGCCGAGTTTCAGCAGCAGGCGAAAAATCACATAACCAATATTGAGCGCGAACTGGAATCCATGCGGGCGAAGGCGGACGATCTAGAAGCACGCTCCCGGAGGTCCAACGTTAGAATCACGGGCATTCCGGAGACGGACAACACCGGAAAGATGGAGGTCTTCGTGACTGATCTCCTACACGAGCTGTTTGACCCGGACCTGTCCCAGGTATTTACGGTGGAGAGGGCGCACAGGACACTGGGCAAGAGACCGCCACCAGGTGCCACCCCACGCCCTATACTAGCCAAGCTGCTCAATTTCCAGGACAGGGACCGCATCCTGCAGATGGCCCGTGAAAAAGGCAAGATCATCCATAAAGGGAATCATATCTCATTTTACCCTGATTTCACCCCCCTCGTCCAGGCTGCCAGAAAGGAGTTCATACCTGCGAAGAAACTCTTGATGCAGGCCGGAGTCCAATACTCCTTGCTATACCCAGCCAAATTGAAGATCTTCCATGAACAAACTGCCCACTTCTTCACCGACGCTAAGTCAGCCTTGAAGTTTGCTAAACATGTCAGTGGCCCTGGCGCCAGACGCAAATCGCCGAGGTTGGAGGAGGAAGCGGCCCGCACAAGCGACAACGATTGAGGGACTGAGGGTAATGGGGTCTGTGTTGCCCCTTTCAGCTAAAGCTGACACTCGCTGGCTTGTTTGGTTCCCTCAAGAGGTGAAATGGAGGGCACTACTGGAACTGCTGGAGCTGGCCTATTTAGGTTGGGAGGGTCTTGGTTGCTGTCGGTGTCACAGGTCTGAGGCGTACTGGACGGCAAACAACTAAGGTACCGTTTGTTCCATGCTGCTGGGCCCCTCGGGTGTCGCGTATTACCTTCAGTGTGCAGCCACCCTGTGTATTCAGGGGTGTCAGCTAGGAGCACCTCGCCCCATGGGGAATCTCCCGTTGTTTTTGTTCTCGTTTGACTCAAGTGCGATTCAGAGCACATATGGGATTCTAGCGCAACCTGATTGGGGGGTTGGCGTGGGTGGGGGGTGGGGGGGGCTGTTGAATGTTCGGTTACAGGTGCTGGTGGAGCGAGTTGCAATCTATATTCTCATGACTGTACTGCGCGGGGGTGTGCGGCGGCCTGGGCCTGTCGGTGTGGGGGGGGGGGGGGGAGCGGGGTGGCGGCCTGGTCGCCCTGGATGTGCTATAGACATGGGGGGAGTTAAACTGTGGACTTGGAACATTCGTGGCCTTGGGGACTATAAAAAAGCCAGATTGATGCATAACATGTTGACCAGACACAATGTAGACATTTGCTTGCTGCAGGAATCTCACATCAACTCGATCCCATCGCCCAGGCTGAAACACCACAGGTGGTCGCATGTATATTCAGCTATCTACTCTAACTATGCCCGGGGGGTGGCTGTCCTCATACGGAAAGGGTTGGATTGGAGAGAGCATCATTGTGTACTGGATAAGGAGGGTCGTTATGTACTGGTGCATGGCTCCTTGCAGGGCAGGCCGCTGGTTCTGGCCGCTATCTATGGCCCAAATGTAGACGACCCTGATTTTTTTCGCAATGTTTGGGCGCAAATAGTGTTGCTCGATTGTAGCCTGATAGTGGTGGGGGGGGATTTCAATGTTGTGTTGGACGATGACTGGGACAGAAGGGGTGCTAGTAGACCGACGCATGCGAAGGCGAGACAGGCGTTGCTAGATGTGATGGAGGAGGGGAGACTGACTGATGTGTGGAGACTTCGTCATCCTGGGGAGAGAATGGGGACCTGTATTACGTGTCATCATGACGCTTGGTCCCGCCTAGACTTTTGGCTGCTATCTCCTGAGGTGGCTACATGGGTGGGGGAGGTTGACATTCAGGCCAGGTCGCTCTCGGACCACGCCCCCTGCATGCTAGAGCTGCGTGTGCCCGACGTGGCCCCTAGGGCGTTCTCATGACGGTTGCCGGCCCACGCCCTTACGGACCAGGTGTTCACGGAAGAAATCAGAGATGACATTGTCAAGTACTTTGCCGAAAACGAGGGTTCGGCCTCCTCTGAGGCCGTGGTGTGGGACGCTTTTAAGGCGGTGATACGGGGCCAGTGCATAGCTCGGCAGGCAGGGGTGCTACATACCATACGTCGGACACTGGCTAAGCTAGAGCTAGAACTCAAGGAGCTGGACTTGGCTTTCTGCCGAGACCCGACGTTAGCTATTGCAGGAAGTCTTAAAGCAAAACTGTTGGACTTCAACGAGGAGGCACAGAGGGAGGTGAAGTTTTTAGGGAAACAGGCCGAAGCCCGCAGATATGGGGAAGGCGACAGGCCGAGCAGGACACTAGCTAGACTGATCGCTCCTCAGGCCCAGGCGCATTATATACACACCATCAGGAATAGTGAGGGGACACAGGTCATGGGCCAAGAGGCGGTGCTGAAGGCCTTTGCCGATTTTTATGCTTCCCTTTACACGTCCAGGCACTCTGCTGCTCCGCCTCCCCTGGACGGTTTTCTTGACTCTATCGCCCTTGTCTGGTTCAATGACAACCATAGACAATACATGGACCTGCCTGTCTCGGCCCAAGACATAGCTCAGGTTATCAAGAGCATGCCAGCTAATAAAGCTCCCGGCCCAGATGGCCTAACCACAATGTTTTACAAGACATACGCTGAAGAACTGGCCCCGAAATTGCACTCCGTATTCGTGGAGGCGCTGGAGCTGGGTGCCCTCCCGGACTCCATGCGCGAGGCGCTCATAGTCACCCTATTAAAACCCGACAAAGACGAATCATATTTGGACTCCTATCGTCCCCTTTCTCTCATAAATGTGGACGCTAAAATTTTCGCCAAAGTCATTGCAGACAAGTTGCAGCCGCTGCTGCCGATCATCGCTCTCCCGGACCAGTCAGGATTCATTCCTGGCCGTGCCACCTCGCACAACCTCAGGACACTTTTCTCCATCCTACATTATCTCCACCCCTCTGTCCAGGCTGCAGTCGTGTTTTTAGACGCGACTAAGGCCTTCGATTCGCTGGAGTGGCCGTACCTGTTTCGTGTCTTGAGCAGGATGGGCTTCAGTCGTAACTTTATTACTCTCATCCAATTGCTATATGACAGACCTCGAGCTCGAGTGCGAGTAAATGGCCTGGTGTCCGAGCCCTTTCCCATCTCCAGGGGGACGAGACAGGGGTGCCCGCTGTCGCCCCTCCTCTTTGCTATTGCGATGGAGCCACTGGCGGCCAGAATACGCCAACACCACACGGCGAGAGGGATAAGCTTCAGCTCTCGTAGTCTGCTGATCTCTCTTTATGCAGATGACGTCACTCTATGTCTCAAGCCCCGCAGAGAATTTGAATCCACTGCTCCGAGAATTTGTACGTTTCGAGGGTCTGGCGGGCGTGTCTATAAATTGGTCCAAGTCAGTCGCGTTCCCTCTAACTGGCGAGACAGCTCAACCTCCTTCGGACTACCCCCTACGTTGGGAGACCGACGCGGTCAAATACTTAGGAATTTGGATTAGTCGGGACACGCAGGAACTATGGTCTCTTAACTTCGGCAGAGCGGTCGACTGGCTGGAGCGGAGAGTGGAGGCCTGGAACAAACTTCCCCTGTCCCTGGTTGCGAGGGTTGCACTGGCGAAAATGGTAGTTCTCCCGAAATTCCTATATCTGTTCGTTAATCTTCCGCTGCCCATGACAGCATGCTTCCATGCACGAGTCCGCTCCTTGCTTGTATCTCTGGTGTGGGCTGGGCGGCAGGCAAGGACCTCTTGGGCTTTGCTCACACTCCCGCTGCGACAGGGGGGCCTCGGGGCGCCTGACCTGAAGCTCTACTCGCTGTGCGCTCAGGCTCAATTTTTGCACTTCTGGGTATTCCCCACCCCCTACCAGCCGCATGTAGCGGTGGAATTGGCCGCGGTTGCCCCGCTGCCACTTCGGGTGGCGTTGTATGGCAGGGTTTCCCGCCCCTCGAAGGAGGTGGACACCGTTGAAATGATCCGCTGGTCATGGAAGGAGTTGCGCCGGAGGGCGGGCCTTCCCTTGCTCTATGCGCCGGCCATTCCGCTGCGAAGCAACCCGATGCTGCCCTGCCTTTGCGCCAGGGGAGATACCATCACGCTCCAGGGGAAACGGGTGGCTACTTTCGCAGAAATCTACCCTGATGGGACGTTTGGAGCGTTGGGTGTCCGGGAGGACGGTCAGCCTACCTCGTTCTCGGACGCGCTTCTGTATCACTCTCTCCGGGAGTCCTGCAAGAAGATGTGGCCTCAATTCCCCGAGGAACCCCCACAACTGGATGCCCTGCAGAACTTGCTGTCACGATCCTCCCCCGCGAAACTGGTATCAAGGCTGTACAACTGCATGCAGGAGCAGGCCCCGCTCACTGTGCCTGTGGCCAAACAGGCCTGGGCCGCAGACCTGGACGGTGCCCTGTCAGATGACATGTGGGAATACTGCTGTAAGCAGCTCACGGCGCTGTCACCGAACTATAGGCTACGGCTGGTCCACTTCAAATTCTTGCACCGGTACTATCGCACACCAGTGTTGCTACACCGCATGGGAATCCGCACTGACGCTTCATGCTGGAAGTGTGGTGGTGCTGACGCGTCCTTTCTCCATGTGGCGTGGAGCTGCCCAAGGCTGGATGAGTACTGGTCGAGCATCTTTGAGGCCATCAATCACATTTTACACAGGTCAGATGAACCCACTCCGCTTTTGGGGCTCCTGGGATACGTTAAAGACACCGAACCCGTTGACAGGAAACTGCACGCGATGCTGCTGCTTTACGCTAAACGTCAGGTGGCGATACACTGGGGCCGTGGAGCCTTGCCCACGTTCGCCGCATGGGTTCGAGACGTTACATATGGTCAGACACAACTCACGAACTACTGGGAGACGATGCCCACCGCGTCTAGGCCCAATGACATCTGGGAACCGTTCCTGCAGGGGACTAGAGGGCGGGCGGGTTCGGATACCTCTGTGGACTCCCCTGGGACGGGTGTTTCGGACGACATGGGGTGAACCTTTGTGCCCTGTGAGCATTGTGTTGGGATGGATGGATGCATGCTTGGTGGATGTGTTTGAGGGCTGTGGAATGTCTTGCTCTTGCCGGATCCCCTGCCTGCTGCATCCCATCGGGTTTGACGTGTTGCCCCCCTTCCCGTCCATGCGCCCTGCCGTTTTGTCCTGCTGCGTTCCCTCCCCCCCCCTCCCCCGCCCCCGCCCCATGGCCGCTGCCCTGCGATCCTCCTGCAGCCACCGATACTGCTTGTAGTCGTCCCTCTATGACGGACGGGCCCTTGTACGTGAGCCCCTGCGTATGCGAGATGAGATGTCTGTTGTTTTTTTTTGTCTTTTTGTAATAAGCTCTGCACCGAAGTTTGCTGTTTCCCTCCGATTGTTGCGGGGGGGTTGGGTGAAAAGGTGGTAGTGGACGATTTACCTGTTCAGTACCTCTTTCATGTGCTGCGGTCCTAGTACTCGCCGGAGTGCCTGGATGAGACCGTGAGCCTAGGATTCGTTTCTAGTACACGAAACCCAAAAATGTAAGACCAATCCACTCTACACTGGTTACGCCTTGGTACTCCTCACCAGGGTTGAGGGTGTGTATCGCCATTAATGTTGGGATATTACATTGTTTACGTCTCCTAATCTGGTACACCTCAATTGTTAACCTTTGTTGATATTGCGGCCTGCCTCCGGGTTGTTGGCGTGACGCAGTGTGACCATTCTTTTGCACAATAAAGGTCTTTATATAAAAAAAAAAAAAAAAAAAAAAAATTTCACCTGGATCCTTCTGAACGAACTTGAAGATATTTGACCGATCATGATCTCTCCATAGCAGACTGGGTGCATAATATGAGAATTTCTTCAACATTTTGGACAGAGCCAAACACTATAATACTCAGATGACCCCTTCCCTCCCTATATGTGGAGGAGATGTTTGATTAAATAAATTGCAATTATACATTGAAGGTCATTAGAAAAAAAGTCAGTTTTAGGGTATAGAAGACCTTCGTTTATCAATGTCAATCTCAAAAACCTATCCACTATATAAAACTAATAAAATAGGTTTTAATAAAAAAACACCTATCCACCAAGCTAAAGATCCATTTCTGGTTCTCTCAATTCATCCCTTATGTCTAGAACGAAAGAACGATTCGCCCATTGTCAACAAAGATTCTTGCTGTCTCCGCTGAACCATTCCTTCAAAACGTTAAATCTAATAGACATTAGGGGACTAGACATGGACTCTGGACAGATAAAGGTGGTATTGTCCACTAATTATGTTTTATGCTGCCTGATCTATCCCAGAGTGTCAATGCCAGCATTGCTGAAGGAATTTCAGATTTTAACACAAGTTTCAGGATTCAAGATAAACTACCAAAGGTCTAGGGGTATGGGAGTGGCCTCCAAAAAAAGAGGAAAGTAAGGAGGCATTTAGAAGACAGGAGGTCCTTCGGGTAGAGACTATTTAGGCACTGCTCTTCCTTCCACTATCAAAGAGGTTTACAACGGTAATATTTCGGCTTTGTTGGATACACTCTACAAAGACCTTAACTGGTGAAATATTGGAGATCTCATGGATATTAAGGGCTAAGTACTTACAAAAAATAATGTTATTCCTAGGTTGCTTTAAATTGCCAGAATTCGCTCAATCTTGTTCCCCGTTGGGGGTGTTGAAGTTGATCCAAAACTCTGGAATTTCATTTAGAACAGCAAAACTCCTCAAGTTGTTAAATCGGTTTTATTTCAGTTGCGTTAGGGTTTGCCAAGGTTAGCAAATATGTATGCGCAGCTGAGCAGAGGCCAGACCTGGAGTGGTTCTCTTGAACTTGTGATAAACTTTGGTCTAGAAGGGAGCAAAGAACCTATGAAAAATCTGCTATGGACGACTCTCAGCCTCCACCTGCAGTAAGGGCCTATTCTTTTCTATTTTTTTTTTTAAATAAATATATTTATTGGCATTTTCTTAACTGCAGTACAAAAACATTGTTCAGCAGCAAAACGTATTAGCATATTCAATTGGACGTCTGCATCATATTCAAATAGCAGTGGCGGACAATCAAATAACTGTATCATACACCAGCACATCATTGTGGGCCCCTTCATTGCCCTCCACCCGTACACCCACCGTAGGAAATCATTGTGAATCAGAGAGTGGGAGTCCATAATGTGTGAGCCATGGTTTCCATAATTTCCAGAACTTTCTGGGACAGCCCCGTGCTTTATAGGACGTCTTTTCCCCCAACATGTACATATCCATACTCTTTTCCCATTCAACCAGAGACGGACTCGTCACAGCCCCCCATGCCTTAGCCAGGTTGCGTTTTGCCACCACTAATCCCAATTGAAGTAAGGTCAACTTTGGTTTGGGGAGGTCAATTACGGTGGGATTGAGCGGAATTGTCTCTCCCAGAATAGTTCCCAGCTCCTCCAACAGGGTAGCCCAGTATAGCCGAATCTTTGAACATTCTCAAACTGTGTGAAAGAATGTACCCTCTGACGCTCTACAGCGCAAACAATCAGGTGTTTCCGCCCTCCTTATGTGATGCATTCGGGCTCTGTCATAGTAAATTCTATGCAGATTTTTAATTGAATCAGTCTCAGCCGTGATTTAATGGCCACCTCTCGGGGAAGCATCAACGCCATTTCCCAATCTAAGTCCTCCATCTCACCCAACTCTTGACTCCCATTTCGTCCGCAGCTTCTGCAATGTGTCTGGCTTATTATTAATTATAGTTTTATATGTCCAGGAAACTGCCTTTTCCTCTAACTCCCCTATCAGGGTCATCCCTCTAAAGGTGCGTATTCAGGGATGTCAGTGGTGTCTAAATGCTGCGTCCGCCATGCATGGGCCAGATGCAGGTATTTGTAGTGTTGAGTTGTGTTCATATCATACTCAGCCTGAAGGTGTGAGAAAGTGGCCAGCTCTTTACAGCGTAATATGTCCTTAAGTTGTGAAATGCCTAGCAGGTCCCATAGTCGGAAACCTCGCAATTTCGTGATTTCTGAAGCCGGGTCCCCACCTATGCGGGGTTTCTCTGGTGACCCGGCCATCCCATTTCATTTGTCGTTCAGCCTGTTTCCATGCTGTTACAACAATCCGTGTCGCTGTCAGGAGCTGTGCAGCGCCCTTCCCCCCATATATATATATATATATAATGCGTGTATGGGTGCTTAGTAAACTGTGTGCGTTCAAGTACGTATGTGGGATGATCTCTCTCTCTCCGTGTTGCCATTCGTTCACAACAACTAGATGGGCTGCCCAATAATATGACCGAAGATCTGGCAGGGAGATACCGCCATTATATTCGTTGCGTTGTAACATCGCCAGCGATATCCTCGGCGGTCTCCCGTCCCAAAGAAATGTCCGTAACATGTCACTTTTTTTGAACACCTCAATTGGTATTGGCTGATAAGTGTTTTGCTGAACGTAAAGGAATTTTGGGAACACTATCATTTTGTATAGTGCTGCTCTGCCGAGCAACGTCAGCGGTAAACTCCTCTATCTCTCCACGTCTGCGCGAAATTCTCTGAGCACCCTATAGAGGTTGTGATCCAGCGCTACTGTGTATTAGTTGTGACGTAGATCCCTAGGTACTTTATGCCCTCTCGTGCCAGCTGGAGTTGGCTTGGTCCAACTGTATAGCCACTGTTCTTGTCTGCTGGGTATAAGTATGATTTTCCCCAGTTGATTTTATATCCCACATGTATGCCATATGTTTCACAACTGTCCATGATCGCAGGGAGGGCCGTTTCCAGGTTTGTGACATACATTAATATGTCACCAGCATATAGAGATATGCGTTAGTCGGTCCCATCATTTTCTCCACTCCGGAATCCTGTTATGTCCGGGTGCATTCGGATCACAAAGGCAAATGGTTCCAGCACCAGAGCAAATAGCAGAGGGGATAGTGGACACCCCTGTTGAATACCCCTACCTATAGGGAATTCCAGTGACACTACCCAGTTGACTCGAACCTTAGCCATGGGTTTTTTGTAGAGAACGGCGATCCAACGCCTGGATACCGGACCAAATCCGAACTCCTCTAAAGCAGACATGAGAAAGGGCCAGTGGACAGTGTCAAATGCCTTTTCGGTATCAAGGGACAGGACGAGATGAGGATCTTCTATTTTGTTCACCACCTCCAATCAATTATGCAGTCTCCTCAGGTTGAGCCTCGTCCACCTTTTGGGCATAAAACCGGACTGGTCTCTATGAATGAGACCAGCAATTACAGCTGCGAGCCTGTTTGCTAGCATTCTGGTTAATATCTTAGTCTCCATGGGCCATATGTATCAAAAAAGAGTTTGGCGATTCTCAAATTGCGAATTTTAGCGAATCGCAATTAGAGAATCGCAAAATCCAATATCTGTAGGATTTGCTAAAAATGTTGCAAATCCTACATATTCCTTATTTGAGAATCGCAAATTGAGATTCACAAATAAAGAATACCTTCCCATTCATTCCTATGAGCTAGGAGGCCCATTGGAAGGAATGGGAAGACATTCTCAATTTGCGATTACCAATTAGAGAATCGCAAATTGAGAATGCAATTTCAAGGTTGCAAGGGTGCCAAAAGGACACCCTGTTGCACCCCTGAAATATGCATGTGTGCACATTTTTGCGACATATGGCACTTTATAAAAATCAAAAGTGCTTTTTTAAAGAAAATCGCAATTAACCGCCAACTTGAAGTTGGTGGTAATTTGCAGTTCCTTAAGGCCAAATAGCAAATTTTTGGTGCTTAAAGAATTGCATTTAAGGAATCGCAATTTGCAATTCCTTAATGGCATTCGCAAAATAGAGAATCGCAAATTTTGCAATTCTCTATTTTGCGATGGCCTTTTGGAATGATACATCCCAAAAGGCTTTTTCCAATTCGCAAATGGGCCGATTCTGAGAATCAGCCCGTTTGCAAACGGGAAAAAGGCTTAATACATATGGCCCCATGTTTATAAGGGAGATAGGGCGATATGAGCTACACACCTGTGGTGGTCTGCCCTGTTTAAGGATTACCGCGATTGTGACTGTCCGCAAGTCTCTGGGGAGGCTTCCCATCTCATGCACCTCCAAATATAATTGGAGGAGGTGTGGGCCCAAAAAATTCCAGAGGTAGCCCATTAGACCATGGGGCCTTCCCAGTTTTCAACTGGCCAATGCCTGTCATTATTTCTCCTTTTGTAATCTTATCGTCTAGTGTCTTTGACTCGCTGTCTGCTAATTTGGGGAGTTGTATTGCCCGCATATATACCTGGATCTGTGACAGCTCGGCTAATTCACGTTGCACGTAAAAGGTCTTGTAGTAGTCTGCAAAGGCGTTAGCTATTGCCCACGCTAGCAATCTACCTGTCTTGTCGCCTACATCGTACAGACGCCGGTGCATGGCTTGTATCACGTGCTGCGCGTCTTTTTTGGCCAGTGCGAAATATTCCGGTCTAAGTAGTTGTAGGCTGCGTAGCAGAGAGCGATTATTGCCCGTGATTCGAGCTGTAGTAGTCGGGATTCCAACCCAGTGATCTCCTCTTCCTCTTTTCGTTTTTTGTGGGCTATAATGTTTTGTGCCCTATCCCGTAGTACGGGTTTGTATGCCTCCCATAGTGTAATGGCCGAGTCCACTGACCCCACATTCTCTGTAAAATACAGCTCCGTGTCTCCCCTGAGTTCCCTAGCAACCTGGGTGTCTTTGAGTTCGCATGGGTTCAGTTTCCATTCCCCGTTCTGTCGTTGTGTACGGGTACCCGCTGTGAGCCATAAGGGCGAGTGATCCGAGAGGCCCCTTGCCAAGTACTCCACCTTATGTATCTCTCCTTGTTCACCCACCGGAGCAAATATGTAGTCTATCCTTGAAAAAGCTTTGTGGGCTCCTGAATAAAAGGAATAAGCTCTAGTCTGAGGATGCTGCCAACGCCATATGTCTGTGAGTGTTAATGTATCTGCAAATCGTTTGAGTGGCGTCTCTTTGGGATCTCCCGTTGGGACAGTCGTGCGGTCACTTGTGGGGTCCATCACGTCATTAAAGTCGCCCCCAATAATGTGTGTGTCGGAGCCTGCCTCCAATAGAATTGCTGCGCGCTTCTCCATTGTTTGCCTTTGGAGCTTGGGTGGTGCGTATACACTAATAAAGGTGATGTGTCTTCTGTTCCACACTCCTTTGACCGCTACATATGTACCGTTGGGGTCTGTCCAAGTGCGTTCTAGTCTGAAGGGTGGGTTTTTCCTGATGAGTATTGCCACACCCCTCCCCCCGGTAGAGAATCCAGCGTGGGTCAATGTTTTATATGCCTCTCGACCTAAGAACCCGCATTGAGTGCCTTTTAAGTGAGTCTCCTGTAGGAGAATGACATCTGGTTTCAATCTTTTAAAATATGCGGCCACTAGTCCTCTCTCAACCTTATTCCCCATCCCGTTCACGTTCCAGGAGAGGATCGAGTACATTCCTCGATTAGGTGTAGCCATCTCGGTGATGTACTATGTCCAGCTCATCAGCAAGTCTTCCTTCCCCTTCCCACTGCTGTTGTTTCTGCAATTTCATGATGTCTGACGTCTTATTGTTTTGCCACATAACTGTAAAGGTACCTGTTGTGATCTGTGTTTAGAACATTGGAATGCTATCCATGTAATGGAATGGAGTGATGTACTTGATGATGTTCACTCATTCCAGTTGGAGATAGAGCAACGGAGTAACGTTGGTGCTGTGCTGTATTACTGGAGTGCATTACGCTAGAGTGTGTAAGGGGTTTGATAAAAACCGCAACTTGCAGAAAAATGCTGAAGTCATACGCACCATTCTCTTGAATGTGAAGGCTGATGGTGGATGGTGATTATGCCAGAATGTAAAATCATGGTGGATGGATATGATTTTACTGTACTAGCGGATTCTGGTTCGCCTTTTACCATGATTGGTAATAAGCAATGGGATGAATGTGTGGGTCTTGAAAATATGACCTTGTTGGCACCTGATATCAACCCTGTTAGTTATGGTGGTGCCAAAATTGATGTCCTCGGTTATGTCCAAGCTCGCATCAGATTTAAAGATAGGCATACTATAGGGAAGGTCTATGTGGCTGTAAGAGGGGACAATTTGCTTGGATGGAGGCACCAGCGAGATCTGGGCATAATGCTTAACCCTTGTGCAAAGGATCCCAAGGATCAAGTCATGTTGGTAAACTCTCTGAGTGTAAGTGATGATTGTTATGACAAATTCCCGGAAGTTTTTTCAGATGCTTTAGGTTGTTTTAAGGGGTTTGAACATCGCATTGTCTTAAAAGAAAGAGCAGTACCGTGTGTGCACAAAGTAAGAAGGGTGCCGAACATGATGGTTGAACCACTAAGAGCTGAATTGTAGAGGTTGCTTAAATTGAAGATTATTGAAGAGATTGAAGCCTCGGAGTGGCTTGCACCCATTGTTCTTGCTCCTAAGGATGGAGGGGCAAGTGTTAGGATGTGTGTGGACTTGAGAGGGTTGAATGAGTGGATTTGGGTTGACCGTCAACCGTTACCCAATATTTCTGAGTCGATTAGTATGTTAAGAGGGGCCAAGATTTTCAGTGTGCTAGATTTATCTTCGGCCTACCACCAAGTCATGCTGCACAAAGACTCAAGACATCTTACATCTTTCGTGACGCCTTTGGGGGCTTATCGTTTTTTACGAATGCCTTTTGGGCTGGCTTCGGCGGCGGCCTGTTTTCAAAGGGTCATGAAGATGGTTCTTGGAAAAATACCCAACGTAATGTTTTTCCAAGATGATATCTTGATCTATGGGGAAAATGAAGAGGAACATCGGTTGACTCTCTATGCTGTGTTGGAGAAGCTGAGAGATGCAGGACTCACAGTTAAAAAACAAAAATGTCGTGTGGGTTTGAATTCTGTGACATATTTGGGGCATGTAATCTCGGGGGAGGGTATACAACCCAAGTTGGAGTTAGCCGAAGCTGTGGTGAAGGCTCCTGTTCCTCAAGATAAGGATCAGGTGAGATCATTTCTAGGACTCGCCGAGTTTTACTCTAAGTTTGTTCCAGGGTTCGCTAGTGTAGCTGAACCGATTAGGACTCTACTCAAGAAGGGGACACAGTTCACATGGTCTGGGGAGTGCCAGGAGGCCTTTGCGTGCATAAAAGCTGAGATTGGTAGAATGCCCACTTTAGGTCATTTTGATGTGAATTGCAAGACGGTCTTGACGACGGATGCCAGTTTGAAGGGTTTGGGAGCGGTGCTCTCCCAAGTAGTGGATGGTGAAGACAGAGCAATAGCGTTTGCTTCCAGGGCCCTCAAAGATGTGGAGGCTAATTACTCTTGCATTGAAAGAGAAGCGTTGAGTGTCTTCTGGGCAATTCAACACTTTAAGTTTTATCTCTGGGGTATTCCCTTTCTGGTCCGGACAGATCATCGGCCTTTGGTTCAAGTCTTTTCGTGCCGTCCTAATGAAAATGTTACACCTAGACTCAAGCGTTGGAGTGAAGGACTCCAGGAATTCAATTTTGTGGTCCGTTATATTCCAGGTTTGTGTAACAAATCTGCGGATTGTCTTTCGCGTCTACCGGTTGAACAGGTTTCAGACTGTAGTGTGGAGGAAGGTGTGCTGTGGGTGGTTGGCCTGATTACAAGACTTTGAATTTGGAAATGAGACCTTTTTGGGGTGTGAGAGAGGAGTTGTCTTTTTGTTACGATAACCTTATGAGAGGTGACAGAGTGATTCCTCCGAATGCTTTTAGGGATAGAGTAATTAACCTTGCTCATGAAGGTCATTTGGGCAGAAGTTTAACCAAAGCTCGGGTGAGGGAGAAGTATTGGTGGCCTAGTATGGATCACATGATCGAGGCTGTGGTTAAAGACTGTTTGTCTTGTGCTGCTAATGATAAGTCGCCCCCCCCCCCCCTCAGTCTCTCCCTCGCGAACCTCAAACCTCATCCACCCCCCCCCCCCTCAGTCAAATGCGCCCCCCATGCTCCCTCTCCCGCTTCCCTTAAGACACCTTCGCCCGCGCAAGCACCCCTGCCGCATCTCTGAAGCGGAATCCCGAGCTCTGGCACTCTCCTACAATTCCCCACCCACCTCCCCTACCCCAGCTGACCTCACTGAAGACGAAATCCTTGCTATCCTCCAAGATTACAATACTGCCCTTGCCAACCCCTGCCCCCCAGTCACAGGTCATGCACACCCCATAAGCACGGTCACCATCAACCCCAACAGGCCAACCACACGACGTAACAGAAATGTGGTTAAAAGCAATCTTGCGCGAATTCTTCCATCCTCCCAGACACTTGACACTTCCCCAGACCCCCCACTATCAGGTCTCCTAATCAACTGTCGTTCAGCAGTTAAACATGCAGCCGATATCGCTGACCTCATCCTGCACAAAAACCTGGACTTAGCTATTCTTACTGAAACCTGGCTAAATGAATACTCCTCCCCTTGTCTGGACTTATTAGTCCCTCCTAATTACAACATTGCTAGGCTAGACAGGCAGTCGAACAGAAAGGGCGGAGGCCTCGCCTGCATCTACAGATCCTCCCTCCTGGTCAAGGAACTCGGAACGCTCACTACCGACTCCTGCGAGTATCTCTCACTCTCCCTCACCAACAACGCCCTTCACCTTTGTAACTTGCACATTTTTTACCACCCCCCAGGCTCTAATGACTCTTTCACCGATCATCTACTGGAAGTCATCACCTCAAAAATTTCCTCTAATTCCAAAGAGATCTTCCTCGGTGATTTCAATCTCCACTGGAATGACCCTCACGTCAATACCATCAAAGACCTCATAAATGACCAAGCCCTGACTCAATCCTGCTCCCTACCAACTCACTCAAAAGGAGCCACCCTGGACTGGATCATATCCAAGGACTCCTTAGTCAAACTCATCTCTATCGACCCTTGTGACTGGTCCGACCACCACACCATCTCCTTCATCCTACCCGGATCAATCAAGACTAAGCCCCCACAACCGATGATTCCCAAACGCTGGATCAGGGACACCAAAAATCTGGACCTTACAAAGCTGGAGGCTCGCTGCAAACTTGAGCTCTACCCGACCTCGAACACTACCACAATCAATGTCCTCTATGACCATTATTCGGCGTCTATGTCGAACATTCTAGACGACCTTGCCCCCCTGAAGCTAAAGAGAACACAAATCAAAGACAGAAACCCCTGGTTCTCCGCCTCCCTCAACTCAGAGAGAAGATCCCTACGTCAAGCCGAAAGAATATGGAGGCAGCACCCATCTACCGAGCACCTCAAACTTCTCCGGCAGGCAAGAAACTCCTACAACAGACACATCCTCAACTCAAAAAAAGATTACTTCAGATCCGAACTGGGGAATGCCACGAATAGGCCCCGCAAGCTCTTTGAACTGGTTAAACTTCAATCAAACAAGCTGGCCAAAACCCCTAAAGAATCACCGAAATCTCTTATATCGTCGGATGAATTCTCCTCCTTCTTCGCCGAAAAAACTGCCTCCCTAGGAATCGAACTTAGTACCGCCTCTTGCGCTCAACCCCCTCATGACCAACTGCCTCCCCATGCACCCTCATCCTCGACCTTACCCAAAAACGAAGCTTGCTGGACTGACTTCAAAATCTACGACGAAGACTCCATTGCTAAAATCCTCTCTACATTAAAACCAAACAACCACTTCAATGACCCGCTACCATCCAACTGCCTCGCTGCGGCCTCCCGTGCCATTGTTCCTTGCTGGACCGCGATGATCAACGCCTCCCTCCAGCAGGGATCGATTCCGGACCCCCTGAAAGCCGGCCAAGTCCTTCCTATTCTAAAAAAACCAACGCTTGACCCCGCCGCACCAGACAATTTCAGACCCATCTCTAATATACCCCTACTAGCCAAAGTGTTAGAGAAATGCGTACAATACCAGCTTAGTCAACACATCGACAACTTCCACCTGCTGGACGACTTCCAATCGGGATTCAGACCAGGGCACAGCACTGAAACAACCATGCTCCACATTGTGGACGACGCCCTCCAAGCCCTGGACCAAGGCAAAACATGCCTCCTAATCCTTTTAGATCTATCTTCCGCCTTCGACACGGTCAATCATGAAAAACTACTTGAACGCCTTAAACACAGGATGGGTCTGGATGGCGTTGTCCTTGAATGGTTCAGGTCCTTCCTCCATAACCGATCTCAAAGATTCCTCATTGACGGCAAACTATCCGCTCCCACCCCGGTCACGGTTGGAGTCCCTCAAGGCTCAACCCTGTCTCCTACCCTCTTTAATCTTTACTTGGAGCCTCTCACTGAAATTCTACGCTCCGCCAATATCTCCTACCACATGTACGCGGATGACACCCAAATTTACATCAATATCTCCTCACTCAAGGAGGTCCTCGCCCTGAACGAAACCCTGAAACTAACCGTTCAGTGGCTTGCTACTAACCAACTAAAACTCAACGCCAAGAAAACTGAATTTCTCCCGATCTCCCCATCCAAAGCCAACCCGGAGCTACAGGTGTGGTTCAAGGCCATCACAGCCCTAAATTGTCCCCCGACCATCGTGGACTCCGCCAAATCACTGGGCATATTTCTTGACTGCAACCTGAACATGCGTGACCACATTAATTCAATGGCCAAGGCAGCCAGATTCCACCTGAGCTACCTCTGGAAATTAAAACCCTTCATCGATGCTCCAGATTTGAAAATGGCAGTCCAAGCTCTAGTCATATCCAGACTGGAATTTGGATGCTCCACCCTCACAGGCCTACCCAAGCGCTCCTTGGCACCGCTAAAAGCCTGTCTCAACGCGGCTGCCAGACTACTCACCGGCACCAGGAAATTCGACCACATCTCTCCACATCTGAAAGCCCTAAACTGGCTCCCTCTAGAGGCCAGAATACAGCTGAAACTGGCGTGCATTACACACAAGGCCTTATACGCAAACTCCCCTGCATACCTTTCACAGAAGCTGGTGCTATCGGGAGGAAACAGGAAATCTCGATCCACTAACAGTCTCCTGCTCCGACCCGCCCACTTTCGTAAAAAAAGAACCTACAATAGGGCATTCACCGGGGCAGCACCAAGAATTTGGAACTCCTTCCCGCCCGCTATCAGAAGAATCCCCACTCTTGCTCGCTTCAAGAAGGAAGCCAAAACCTTCCTCATGGGTAAATTCCTGTACTAAGTCCTCCTCTCAGCAGATATGACTTGCTGCCTGATTCCATGACTATTGCGCCTTCCGCAACCCTATAACCGGACTCCATCGAGACCCAAGGGGGCCACGGTCTCTGCCAACCCTAGCTTGAATTTTAGCTCTCATGTGTGCTCCCTTTGCCCCCATGCTACCTCATCCCCCCCCTTTATGCTATATTTCTTTGCTTTTGATACTTTACTGTTTGCACTGTTTCTCTATGATGTTTTTTTTTTTTTTTTTTCCTGTTAACCATGTAAAGCGCTCTGATACCCTCATGGGTCATGTTCGCGCTCTATAAAACACTAAAATAAATAAATAAATAAATACCCATAGCAAAGTTCCTTTGTTTCCTGTTGAGGTTCCTGAGAGGGTTTGGACGAAGTTGGGCTTAGATATAGTGGGCCCATTTGAGCTGTTACCTTCTTTTGAACGTTTTGTTATTTTACTGGTGGATTATACTTCAAAGTGGGTTGTCACCAAATGTGTGTCTGTGGCTAGCACTAAAACGGTGTTAAACTTCCTTAGGGATGTTTTAGCGGCAGAAGGAGTTCCAAGTTTTTTGGTTACGGACAATGGGGTACAGTTCTTTTCCCATGAAATGTGCAATTTTCTGAAAGATTTCAACATTGTTCACCAGAAGACAGCTTTGTACTCTCCCCAGGCTAATGGGTTAGCTGAAAGGATGAACAGGGTGGTTAAGAGTTGTGCTCAGCGGGCTTTGGAGTTGAGGTTACCATTTGATACTGTTTTGAGGGACACCTGGTGGGCTCACCGCACCACACCTAATGCTATCACGCTTAAGTCTCCTTTTGAAGATTTGAGGGGGAGGAAGGCTTCTTCCAAGTTGAATCCTAGTTGGCTACCTGCTAGCATTGGCAATAGTATGTCTGCAGACATGAGACGCACCAGGGTTACGGATTATCAGAGGAGATATAAATCATGTTATGATTCTAGGATGAATGTAAAATACAAGAAGTGGTGTGTTGGTGATCGAGTACTGGTGAAGAATCCTAGACACTCTTTTAAAGGTAGATCTGGTTTTCTTGGTCCTTTTACCATTGTGGCCATCAAGAAGAATGTGGTCAAAGTTGACACAAATTGCTGGTGGAGCATGTCTAGGTTGGTCAGGTATTCTGGTGGGTTCCGTGATGAGGAAGTTTCCAGACCTGCGTTGACGGGGGTAGATTGTTCTGATGACAGTAGTGTTTCTGGTGGTAGGGAGTTCAGAAGTCCTTCTGCTAGGTGCAGGAATATGCCCGTCAAATTGAGGGATTATGTGTTGCATTAGGTTCATTCTCATCTTTGTGTAGCTGCACTAGTGTAGTTATTATGCTGTCCTGTGCTCACTTTTACTTTTCCTGTTCAAATTATGTTGTCATATAGTGTTATCTTTTGCATTTGTTTTAATGTTGTTTCCTTATTTTGAATGTTATTACTAATGTTTTGGTGGTTGTTTATTGGGAGGGGGATGTGTTGTGATCTGTGTTTAGAACATTGGAATGCTCTCCATGTAATGGAATGGAGTGATGTACTTGATGATGTTCACTCATTCCAGTTGGAGATAGAGCAACGGAGTAACGTTGGTGCTGTGCTGTATTACTGGATGTTATGTCAAATAAACCTTTGACATCAAGATTCCTGGAGAACAGACTCTTCATTACAGTACCCCAATCCCAATCCCCCCCACCCACCACCCCACACCCTCCCAGTATCCAATCGACGGTCCCCAGGGTCAACAGGACCAACTGTGTCGTGATCAGATTGGCAAGGTCTATCGCCCACCCACCAAAACCCAATATCTTAAACTTCTTCCTGTCCCTCCAGCCCCCCCTTCCGAAATTACTGGCCCCAACCGGGCTAACTGGGGGTGGGCCCTCAAGCTGAAGAATTCAGAGCCTGGCTAATAGGTCAAGTGTTCCCACTGCAAATTACAACAGTTCAAACAGTCCGGACCTGAAATGAAAAGGGAAAAGGAAAAAAAGGAAAAGGAAACAAAAGAATGGGGGAGTGGGAGAAAGGGGAGGGGGAGACGGAAAGCGAAGGGGGAGGAGGGTGAAGTAAGAGCCTTTTGTGATGTCTTTCAAAATACTTAAAGTATTGGATTGAAGCAGTAAGCTGTGGAAGATCACATGCTTCCTATCTCCCTTGGCACTACTAGTGGGGAAATATCAACTTTCAACCAGATGTAAAAGGCAGAGCATGCCAAAGATGGAATGAGGTTTACTCCATCACCCTGGCTTCCTTTAACGACAATGCCAATTTGAAATGTTTGGAAAAGTGCACAGCTGAATTTCAGCTCTAAATGAGGGGTGCCTTTAGATTAACACAGATCCTATGCTGCAGATGGGCTAAAGCATATAGCAAGTAGGGACAGCAGAGAGACGAGATATCTTCCTAGAGGGCGACACAACATGAGACACTTCTCACATGTATGGAATGCTTGAGGCAGGACAGCTTTTTTGATCACACACACGTGAAATGTGAGTCAGAGGATCTGCAAGCGGGCGTTTCCAAGAGCTCCTGGGTTTGCATCTAACAGAGGGCCCCTGTAGCTTCCATTTGCACTTAACTTAAAGAAAACATTTCTTGGCTTAAAGAAAATGCATCAAAATATATTGAAAAGAGATTCGGTCTCTTTTCAAAGATATTACTCATATACAGTGACCGTCCAACTCTAAGACTGTATTGCCTGGCGATGTTGATGAGGGTGAATACCTGCCTACTCTGCTAGCGAGCAAACTGGTCACCCAGCAGCTATTTCTCACCAATCTAAGAAGTGCCCAGAAAATTGGAGGCCATCAAACTTTACACCATGGGTTTATTGTGGCCTAAATTTTGGCATTTATATGCTATGGAAAAATTGACAGTGAGTTTTAGAGGTATGCCATCACGCTTTGAACATACAGGCTCCTTTTATCACCTATGCTTAAAAACAGATTTCTTTCTATTGTGCACACCTGTCCCTTCTTTGGGTGGTCCTTGCTTTAGGTAAGGGTCCATCATCTACTTCCCCAGTTATTAATAAGGAAAGCTTGCTAATTCTATTTCTATCTTTAGCATATAGTCATTTTTATGTGACCCCGCAACTGTTGTCAAACTAACTCCTTGATGATAACATTAAAGGCTGTATTATTAACATAATCAACTGCCACGGTCTACCTTCTCCCTCAACGCATAGTGCACTTAACTAAATATTCCTGATCACTCTGATATTCTGAAATGTATTAATACTGGTAAAACGTTAAATAGAGATATTGAAAACAACAGAAACACAAATTAACAAATTACCTGCAGTCAATACATGTCCCATGACAACTTCAGACACTTCCTCCGGATTAACATTTGCTCTCTTTAGAACCTCTTTGATGGCAACAGAAGCTAGCTCATGGACAGGTACAGCAGAGAAAGCTCCATTGAAGGAACCTAGACCAAACACACAAAAAAAGGTTTTAAGCACACTACAATGTTTTGTGAAACTTTTGTAAAGCTTTAACCTACAACTGCTTGGACTCAAAGCAAGTGAAGTATTTAGTTGTGATGTTTTTTACTTGGTAGATGATAGAGAGGGATAGATGGGTAAGGAGAATCAGGAGGCTGTGTGCGAGCCTTAAAAATGTCAACCCAATTTTTTTCTATTTAGTTAAGACATATGGAGAACACTTTCTACTAGATATCAAATCAGAAATGCCTACATTCATTCTTTAAGAACCTTACAACATGCACAAGACAAGTTATCTGCACGTATAGTTATATGCACTGTAGATGATGCATTAAATAAAACACACATATGGGTGTGCATTGCGTACATACAATTTGTAACAAGACATAATTAGAGTTCACATCATGACTGTAAGTTTACACAGCTAAGGAGGAAAAAATATGTGGGCCTCATTAAGAGTGGGCCGACAAACTGCGATACTTGCAGTAACTACTGATATCACAGCATCTATTGGAATTACGAGATTGAAAAAACAGGTGTTTACTGAACATGTGGATGCTGGTGAGGTAAGCCCCAAAATCCACATGGTATTAGCCTAAAACTTACGGTGTTCGTTTTTTAAAGGATGCGATAATTATTGCATCCATTAGATGTTCAACTGGTCATGAGGGCCTTACAATAATAAGTTTCACGGCCCAAGTTTAATGCTGTTGGTCAAGAGATTTTGGGGATGTTACTACAACCTTATTACCTCTTCAAATAGCACTCCATTCGTTGGGTGTTTTTTTAACTAGTTTTTAACACCATTGCGTTTCAGTTCTTATGATTAAATCTTAACACCTAGCCCAGCGTTTCCCAAAATGTAGGTCGCAACCCACTGGTCGGTCACTAGTCTATTTTAGGTGAGTCTGTAAAATCCAAGCAATAAATAAAAATGCTTTTAAATTCTGGGTTTATCTAGTCACATTTGCCGTGCTTCAAAGACAGAGGTCAAATGTCAGCTTATTTTTTAACATGGAATTGGTGTTTACTTTTCTTTCTCAGACAGCAAAGAGTAGTTTTTTAAGGGGATTATGTGATAATCTTGATGTAGTCGAGGGACCATGAAAAGGCTGTAGGATGGTGATTTATGCAACTAACAACAAAATGTAAATACCTGTAAATGAATTGTATGCATTCAGCAGTAAGGAAACAAAAATAAAGTACATTTTGTTTTATTCTGAAGTATGCTGCAAACAGAGATTGTAATAGGAACAAACACATCAAGAGACTTTACGCGTAAATGCACAAACAAAAAATATTCACAGAGACCAGATTTCCACACATTATCATTTGTGGGCTATATAGTTTTATCAGTAAAACAGTATGTCTATGCAAAGTTAGTGGCCATTACATTGGAAAATTTGCTGTCAGTAAATGACAATGTGCTACCACGCATTGCTTTAGTTCCATTATTAAAAAACAATATTGCCCCTTCCCATGTTCATTAAATGTCAGGATGTTTGGAAAGTTTGTCGTTCTAAAAGGTGGGTTGTGGTTCTAAAACGTTTTGGAACCACTGAACTACTCTATCACTCTGCGCAACATCATATACTGAGAACCTACATTTGAATTTGTGATATTCAAGCTTTGGCTTTATGATTGACGCCTGGAATTGATTCCATCTTTACTTGGAAAAAAAAGCTATCCCTGGTGTCGTTTTATTGTAGAGGGCCCATTGTCTCCAGAGAAATGTAGAAACAGATCTGGTAATTCCCATTACAAACCCACTTGGGTTTTTAAGACACACCTTTTCCATACCTAAAGTAGGTCTATAGAAATGAAATGAACGACTGTACTTCGAAATTGCTTATTTCACACAAAAAACTTAAATTCTTTAAAACTAGTAAAATAAAAAAATATATATTTATTTCCATCATAAAGGCGTAAGGTATATTAATTGTCGATCAATTAGTCTAAGTGCACACTTGCACACTAAGACAATTGCCAATCTGCTTGTCAAAAGGAACATCATAAGCCAGTTCTCAGACAACAAAACGAAATGACTTAGTGTTGTTTTCCCATTATAAATATGTCCTTACACAGCTAAGGAGGTAAAATGCGTTTGTTGAAACATCCAGGACTGCTGATGAGGGGCACAAATGACATGGAGCCATTTAGAAGCTGCATCTGTATGCCGGTTGCCTGGGTACATAGGAATTGGTGTGTGTGTGTGTGGTTCTCTCTGGGTGCATATAAGCAGGTTTTTGCTCTTATGTATTGTGATCCTGTATGGTTTGTATCTCTGTATGCAGGTACTCTGCAAAGCCAAATGCATTGACTTAGTCAATTCTAGTGAGCGGTCTTGCCGGCAATCTGCAAATCATTTTGAATTCATTTCTACCTACAGAATCCAGCAGTCACATTTTCCAAAGACGTACGTTTTGTTGGAGGACATTGCTTCCCCTAAATAGCCAAGTTAGAAAATGCACATAATTGCTATAACAGTCCTCCCACAAGACTGTACTCGTCAGATTTAAACCATATAGCCAGTAGTGTCAAGAAGAGCATATTATCAAACCCAGAAGCTACAGAAACTGTAAGAATCGGACATCAGATAAGCTTCAAGACCACATGAAGTCCGTTTGTCATGACCTGCATCACACTCCAGATACGACGCTGCCTAAATGGTGAATGTTAAAATGAAGTATTGTTTGTTGTCAAATTTACTTTTGAGATAGAGAGCGAGGCAAATTGCGGTAACACATGAACAAATAGTTTGGGAGCGAGTTAGGCTCAAAAGTGAAATTCAGCTCAACTGTACAGCATAAAAGTCATATATTGAGGAAACACCTCTCCCAACAAGATACCAGAAGGAATACAAAAATGATTTACATAACGCAAAGAACGAACTTCCTCTTACACATAATCCAGAAATCCTCACTCAGGAGTTGTTTAAACTTGGGGGGGAAAAACACACACACATTGTTGGTCCATTACACATAATGAGAAATCCTCACTCTTGGTGGACTAGTGCTGAATCGTGTGGAACTGCTTTACAGTAAAGTGGTAATAATCTAGAGATCGGCGAAGCAAACTAGTGCGCTTGGGGAAGACCAGGGGGGCATTTTAAAAATCGCACTGCTCTGAAAAACACGGGCAGTCAAGAAAGAATCAAACCTGGCCAGAAGCAGCAAGTGTATGCGGAGAGGAGAGCGGCAGCTATTGCAGGGACACTGACACCGCCCGCGGAGGAGTTTGCTGACACGTGATTAGGGTGACCGAGTGTGGATGCGATCTGGCCCCGGCCTAGGGTTAGAAAACTGGGGAGAAGAAACGCCGCAGCCCGGTACAGCCGGAGTGGTGCTACGAGTTCCAGGGGCTGGCCCCTACCTCGAATGGCCGGACTCGAGAGCTGTGCGGGTTGAGCGTGTCATGACTGGACGGGTCCCGACGCGAGAAATTGAAAGTTGGGTTGGCAGATCGCAGGTGCACAGCAAACCGACTAAATGCCAAGAGGATTGGAGCGTTGGCGACTTGAACCTGCCAGACAACTGCGGAGCCAGAGAAAGGCCACTGCAACAGTGTACTTCTGGAGCCGATCACTACAGTGAAGCACACACATTTACAAGCAATGGTGAGTGACAGATATCATCCACGGGAGAGCTAAAACAAACTGTGAAGGGCGCAGGTACATGCCAGAACATCAGGATCGGCCATGGAGGTGGGGGCTTGAAAAATAAGAACTCGGGGGAAATACCAAAAAGCCATTGGGTAGCTCATGTAGCGAATCTGGAGAATCAACAAAGGAGGCACCACCTTGGAGGAATACAGTGCACATTGGAGAAAGGGAGCCGAAATACTACCCCTGGAACTTAGTTACGGGGGAGGAAGCACCTACCATAATGGTGAAAGACAAAGCGCCCAAAACACAGGCGAATAAAATATCTAATTATGCACATACATTACCCAGGTCCTGGGAGCCAGGGAAGAGGGACCTGAAGGGGATGGAGGCCCAGCTGACCTGAGAGGTGGAGACTCCCCACGCTGGCAGAAGTGATGCAAGCCATTCAGGTGACAAAGACGCAGTCGCAATCGACGTGAACCTACTGAGGTGCGATCTGAGGAAAATGGCATATAGAGTAACCACTAAAGAGCACACCATGAAGACATTGCAGAAGGAAGTACGTAACCTTAGCGCCACAGTTGGTTACTTTAAAAAGAATGTCAGACAGCTAGATGAAAGGGCAGAAGACTCTGAAGTGCGAAGGCGTCGGAATAATTTGTGCATCATAGGTATTTCAGAAAGAGCAGAGGACCTCTCTACAGAGCTACTTCTTAAAGACTGGATAATTAAGGAGATAAACACCGAAGAGACTTTCTAAGTTCTTGAAATGAAATGAAAAAAACTGTATTTATTGAGCGCTGACTGCCTCTCCGAAAGGAGCATCCTGGTGCTGGTACAGAGGTAAGAGGAAGCTCTGAAGTTCTTAAATGAGAGAAATGCAGAGTTTATCTGAAGATACAAGTCTTTAGTGCCTTCTTGTATTGTGTTTCAGATTTTAACCTTCTCAGTTGCAAAGGCAGTAGGTTCCAGGCTTTGGTAACAAATACGGCCATTGTTTTACCTCCCTTTATTTTGCATCTAAAACTGGGAGGTTTGAGCAGGTTGGCTGATGAGGACCTGAGGGTTCTGGTTGTAATGTAGGGGGTGAATCTTGATGAGAGGTATATTGGCACTATTTTGAGTGAGGCTTTAAAGGTGATTAGGAGGATCTTTAAAAGTATTCTCTAGTGGGAGCTAATGAAGGGTTTTGAGGGTTGCGGATGCGGAGGACCTTCGTGGTAGTTTTAAGACCAACCGCACCGCTGCATATTGGACTATTTGGAGTCTTTGTAATGTTTGTTTGCTGATTCCTGCCAGGAGGCTATTGCAGAAGTCTAGTCGCGAAAGGATCAGACGAATGCTACTGATTTCATTGCAGCGAGTGGAAGTATATTGAGAAATTTATTCAAGGATTTTATAAGGTTGAAGCAGGTCCTTGCTACCGTCACTGTGTGTGGTTGGAAGGCGAGTCAAACTGCACTCCTAGGTTTCTTGCAACCTTCACCGTATCAGGCGGGGGTGATGAAACCTCCGGCCACCACTCGCCCAGCAAGAATGAGACCTTTTTCCCTATTGGTAGGATCTCAGTTTTATCGGTGTTGCACCTAAGGTGGTTTTCCTTCATACACTGGAGGACCTTGGTTAGACATCTTTTGAAGTGGAGTTCGGCATCCTTGGAGTTTTGATCTAGGGATAGGATTATTTGGGTATCGTCTGTGTAGGAAGTAACTTCGATCCCAAACGATGTAATCAGTGAGATGAGTGGAGTCATGTAAATGTTAAATAACAGTGGGCTTGGCGTAGAACCCTGAGGCACTCCTTTTGTGATGGTGCGCTCAACCGATAGAAAAGTTCCAAGGGATACGGCTTGTCTGGGCTTGGAAAGAAAGGATTTTAGCCATTCCAAGGCGGTGTTTGAAATACCGCTGGTTTTGAGTCTTGATAGGAGAATACTGTGTGATATAGTATCAAACGCAGCTGATAGGTCCAGTAGGATCAACATAGCCTTCCTCCCTCTGTCAGCTATCTTTTTTAGAGTGTCCGTAATCTCCAGGAGTGCAGACTCAGTGGAGTGCTTGGGGCGGAAACCGGATTGTTGAGGGTGGAGGATGTTTGCGGCCTCTATGAATCTGGTTTGTTCTTTCTGAACACATTTTTCTGTGATTTTTCCTAATAAGGGAAGCCGTGATATGGGGTGAAGGTTAGAGAGGACAGATGGATCAATATTTGACTTTTTTCAAGGGTTTCACTATCGCTATCTTCCAGTCATCTGGCACGGTCCCTGAGCTTAAGGAAGAGTTCACAATCTGGTTTATAATTGGGTTAACTGTGTCAACGATATTCCCTCCGGGGTGCTCGGACTTTGCTGGAGGAATTTGGTCGCTTGTCGGGGTTGCGGGTGAATTGGACTAAGACCTGCCTGTTTCCTCTGTCGCTGGGAGCGCGGCAGCCCTTGGCGCTGGCTGACCTGCGGTGGGAACCTGGCTGTTTGCCGTACCTGGGCGTCCGTATATTCCACACCCCCAATGATCTTTTTGAGGGGAATGTGGGGGGCGCGCTGAGGGGGCTTAGGGGTAGTATGGCGTTCTGGCGCACCCTTCCCCTCTCGGTTGCTGGACGAGTGGCGCTGTTGAAGATGATAGCACTACCGCGCCTGCTCTACTATTTCCGTACTCTGCCGATCTGGATTCCGGCCGCCTTTTTCCAGACGCTTCGGTCCTTAATGACAGGGTTTATTTGGGGAACTGGGAGGCGACGAGTGGCGATGTCGACGCTGTTGAGGCCACGGGAGGCGGGCGGGCTGGCAGCCCCCGATTTTGAATGGTACTATTTGGCGGCGCAGCTGCAGTGGCTGACGCAGGCCGTGGCACGTGAGTTTCGGGGCCCGCAGGATAGGGTCATTCCGCGCCAAGTACTGTCGTTCATTGTGCTCCGGCAACGGCTCCGATTGGATCAGCTTACCCTCGAGGAACGCACGCTTCGGCTGTGCTGGATCCGTAGTCAGAAACGGGCGGAGTTTGCCCGGCCGTATGCCCCGGAGATACCGTTGGGCATGTGCACGGCCCTCCCGCACGGTGGGGACTGGTCGGCCCTGGCTCACTGGGAGGAGTGCGGGGTGCACATGATTGGGGACTTATACGGAGATGGCGTTTTGCTGTCGTTTCAGGATCTGCAGGGGGCATATGACCTACCACGGGGGGACTACCTTTTGCATGCTGCCTTGGTGCGTGGGATCCAGAAGCACTGGGGGATGGGGCTGTCGGAACCCCCGATTTCCCAGGGATGTCAATACGTCACTATGGCGGCGGGTACGGTTAAGGCCATTACTTGTCTGTATAGACGGTTGTCCACGGAGAGGCTGGCACCCTTGGAGGTCTTGCGGGGTAAATGGGAGGGGGATCTTGGCAGGCCCATTCCTGAGACGACTTGGGCACAGCTTTTACGGCGGGCCTGGAAGGGCACGCGCAATGCTAGATTCCAGTTGATCCAATTTTACACCCTTCATAGGGCTTACCTCACTCCGGTCAAAATTCTGCGGTATTTTGGAGGCTCTCAGTCGCCATGTCCTCGATGCGGAGTAGAAGGGGCTGATTTTGGTCACATGTTCTGGTCCTGCCGGGGCCTGGGCTCGTACTGGGCGGATGTAGTGGCGTGTCTGAATCAGGTGACTGACCGTGAGTTGGAGGTGGAGATGGGGACTTGTCTTTTGTTGTGGTTTCCGCACACCCCCCGCACCAGGGTCACAAGCAAGTTTTGCAATTTGGGGCTGATACTAGCGAAGCGGGAGCTCACTCTGCATTGGAAGGCCAAGTCCGGCCCGAGTTTTCGGAGATGGAGGGGGAGTTTCCTGGCCTGGGCGGGAAGCGAAGGGACGCTTCGGCATCAGATGGCCAGGCGGACCGCTAATGAGAAGGCGCTGGATGTGGCGAGGGTGTGGGAGGTGTTGGTGGAAGAGCTGCGCTCCTGGGAGACGAGGAATGTGGAGGCTGTGGAGGATGGGGATTCTGTAGATGTGGATGGGGGAGTGGAGCCTGGGACGGGGTCGGCGGGGGCTGCGGGGGAGTGCATGCAGGACGGGATCACTTAGTTACACTCATGGAGGACTTGCTATCTGCACTCTACCTGGGTAGCGGTTGAAGAGCGCAGGTGGGAACAGGGCTGCGGAGGGAGGCCACGGCAGGGTCCTCTCTCTCGGGCTGACTACTAGCAGGGGTCTGCCCGTTCGCCCGGAGCGGGGACGTCTTAGGCCATAGGACCGGATGGAAGGTAGCTGCTGAGGACTTACTGCGGGCACACTGACTGGGGGGGTGGGGGTAGAGGGGGCGGCGGGTGGGGGATGTAGGGTAGGCATGCAGTGGAACGGATTTCTCCTGATGTGTATTTTGAGGGGGGATTCCTCGTCTGCTGGTCATATGTGTAATGTTGGTCTCTAAGACCCTGGGTGTGAAAACTTAATAAAATCTTTTACCAAAAAAAAAAAACTGTGTCAACGATTTGGTGGAGAATTGTGGGAGGACATGCATCCAGGGGAGAGCCTGATTTGCATGCTGCAATTGCTTTGTGAGTTTGACAAGTGATACTGGTTCAAATGAGCAGATGGAGTATTTACTGGCGTCACAGTCATTTTCTGAGGCGGCATATTTAGTAGAGACAGGGTCCGTAAAAAAGTCCTTTTGAATATTCATAATCTGGTCTTCAAAGAAGATTGATATTTGATCGCATAGCCTCTGGGAAGGGGATAATTCTTTTTGTAGTGCTTTGGGCTTGGTAAAGGACTTTATGACCAAGAAAATGATTTTTTGGTCTAGTTTTGCCTCCTGTATTTTGTTCGAGTAGTATTCTTTTTTAGCTAGTTTGATCTGTGTGTGATAGACCTTTCTGCTTATTTTAAATGCTTGTTTCTCTGCTGCATCATAACATATTCTCCATTTACACTCTTGTTGTTTACATTGATTATGCGCTTGTTTGAGAGTGGGCGTAAACCAAGGAGCTTTCTGGGTGGTTTTGTTTTCATTAGATTTATCTTGTGGGGTGAGTTCATTGCCGACTGTGGTCATCCAAGTGTGGAAGAAACGCGAGTCTGCGGGAGTGTTCCCTATAAGGGTAGGCGCCTGGGCGGTAATAGCCAACTTGGGATTGCGGGCTAGTTGTGTCCAATTACGCCTGGACTGCAGAATAGTGGATTGTTTGTCAAGGCGATTCGTCAATGGGATCTTCAGTGTGAGCGGGACAAAGTTATGGTCTGAACATATTTGTGGGATAGGTGGGTCCGCAGAGAGGAGGGTGAAGTTAGAGCACACCCCATTTAGTGTGTGTCCTGCTCGGTGTGTAGGAGCATCCACTATCTGCATCAGCCCTGACATTTCTGTTATTTGAAGGAAGTTATCTACTCCTGGCTCTTTTTTGTCTTCTAGGTGCAGTTTAAAATCACCTAATAAGGTGAAGTTGGCGTATCTCAGTAGGTAATGACTTAAGGTGTTTCCTAGTGAGTCAATGAACGTGGCACTGTGACCAGGTGGCCGATAAATCAGGCCTCCTGAAAAGGACACAGAGGCATTTAGTGAGATGCAGAATCCAAGACTTTCTGCTCCCTTAAGTGTGTCTAATTCAAAATTGGTACAGTGAAGTGTATCCCAGAGGATAATGACCAAACCCCCTCCTCTGGTGTCTTCTCTGTCATTCCTACAGATCGTATAAAATGTTGGCAGTGCTACCACGACATCCGGGTTGCACCTATCTTTCTTCAGCGTAGAAAGAGCACATCGAGCTCTTGCCCCTCTGCCCTGTCTGGGCGCCCCTCCCCGGGCCATCATCGCCAGGTTCTTTAATTATAGGGACTGAGAGGCAATCCTGCAAGCCACCCGCACCGGCGCTCAGTTGATGTTCGAGGGCCATCACATCTCCATATACCCGGATTATACCAAACGAGTCCAGGAGCAAAGAAATACATCTGTAATGGTCAAACGGAGGCTCTGGGACATGAAGTTAAAATACAGCCTTGTGTTTCAAGGAAAGTTACGAGTGGAAAGTGAAAGACGCGTCTTGTTCTTCTTCTCGGCAGATGAAGCGAGTGCATGGCTGGGCACTAAAGGTTACACAAGGTCGTGTTTGGCCCCATCCACGGGCTCCACCAGAATATCGGTGACCGGAGAACGAATAAAAGGACAACGCCAACCAAAAAGAAAGAACCAGCAAAGGAGACTCGGTAGTACGGGGCAGATCAGGGTTTGACCTGATGGGACGCTACAGGCTTCGGACTCAGAGACAATGCCGGAATCCGAAGAAATGTCACAGGTGGCACAGGACATGGACAAAGCTGAACTGGAAGAGGGCAGACAAAATGATTAAGTACAGATAATTGAAAAAGGGTCATCATTTCTTGGGAGTGGGACAACATGACTGGAGGGCGGAGTCCTCCAAGGACATAATATAATATTTCGGATTGGATTGGGCAGTCAGGGGAGACGCTCCCTCAACAGGAGGTTGGGCTTTGCATGGGGAGCTTGAGGAATATCTCGCACCCCAGCAAATACCAGACCACTGGCACAGCACTTAATTCTAAAAATATGAACAGGGAAAATAAGGTTAGCCAAATGTGATGACCATATGACAACACCTACCGATGTGGACTCATTATGGAACAGATTGTTGGGGGCAGTGGGTAATGTGGGTATGTATTAGCATTTGTTCTGGTTATTATAGCCGGAGCAAGAATCGCACAACTGCTCAGAGGGAGGGGGTGGGAAGGGTAGGTTTGATTGGCTATGCTTTACAGTGTTGGGAATAGTTTATGTTGCTGTGTCTAAGGTCCTGGTCTCAAACTCAGAGTGTATGGAGGGAGGAAATATGCATTCTGAAAGGGGGCGAGACGGAAGATATACAACAAATGGCTGCACAGATAATGAAGATTATTCCTCTGGCGTTCCATGTAATGGTGGGGCTAGAAAAACGGCGTCTTATGCACACCTCCCTGAAACGCTATAGGATAGTGATAGACTGCTTACAAGAGGCACATATTTGGGCTGGAACAATCACCAGTGTGCGTAAGACATGGAGGGGGCAGCTCTTTGCCACCTCGTATTCCGGGTTTGCACAGGGTGCTAATTTGGGTGGCACCAGGGACCCCCTTTCGACACTTAAATCATGTCTTGGACCCAGAGAGGAGATCGGTCATTTTACATGGCACTTGGAAGGGTAGAGAATTATGCATTATAAATGTCTATGCCCTGAACTCAGATTGCCCTAATTTCTTTCTGACACTTATAAAAGCTGTGACACAATACATAGGCGCTGAAGTTATCCTTATCAGGGATTTTAATTGTGTGTTTGACGCAGTATTGGACAGGGAACCTCCAAGTAGTAATACAAAACCTCAAATGTCAGCATCGCTGTCATCTATAATGCAGGACATGCAACTAAGAGATCAATGGAGGGCCCGAAACCCATTCAAAAGAGTATTCTCATGCCATACCCCCAGCGACTAATACGTTTAGCCGTATAGACCACGGTTGCCTTTCAACCGAGCTATCTGCAAGGGTGGATGGTGTATCATATCTGTCAGACCATTCGCCACTCCTGTTGACCCTGAAAAATGGAGAGGGCTGCCCAGCGATCCCACTATGGCACCTTAGGGCTGAGGCACTCACAGACAGTTGTCTCAGATGTCATAAAACATTACTTAGAGGACAATTGGGGATCGACGACTAACAGATCAATAGAGTGGGAAGCCATGAAGGTGGTTATACAGGGGTCTGTATGAAGACCGCACACGGGGTACGACAACAATTAGAAAGGGAAATTCAAATTCAAGAAAGGCAACTGAAGAGACTGGAGGAGATAATGCATACCACACCCCAGTCTATGGCTAACTCGAATACAGCCCGAGAGCAAATCTTAGAATCAAGGTCTAGGTTTGAAAAAATTACATATACAACATACCGCCAATGGTTACACATGGAAGGGGATCGGACGAGTGCACTCCTTGCGAAGTTAATAAGGACAGAAAGGGAGGCTATACCTATACTTTAATGACAGAACAAGGATGGAGACACAGTGTGCACACAAAAGGCAGTCCTCCGAGAACTAACTAGGCATTTAGCGACGATCTGCAAAAATAACCTCTCCCCGCCTGCACAAATACTTCAAGACTTCTTAGGTAACACAGACATGCCCAGAATAGAGAGGGGAGCCGCTACAGCCCTTGAAGCGCCAATCACTAAAGAAGAAATACTTACAATTATTAGAGCACTCAAAGTTGGGAAATGTCCTGGAAGCGATGGAATCCCAGTCGAATTCTATCAGCGATTTGCCCGGCTATGGACTGATCGCCTATTGGAGGTGTATAATGAGGCGTTAGCAACAGGGTCCCTACTGGTGACTATGCTAGAAGTGGCGGTGAAGATGATCCTGAAACCAGACAGAAACTCTTTGCTGCCAAACTCATATAGGCCAATATCCCTCTTAAATATAGACACCAAGATACTCAGTGGAATTTTGGCGGCCCGACTGATGCCATACATATCCTTATACACTCTGATCAAGGCAGGTTTATACCACGGCGGAATACCACATATAGCCTACGGAGATTGGTGAACGTGTGGCAAGCCCCAGTCTGGAGACCGAGGGCTGGGCACTTGCACTGCTAGATATCGAACAGGCATTTGACTCAGTGAAGTGGGAAAACATATGGGCGACTAACACAGATGGGAGTGGGACAGAGGTTTATTCAATGGAAAAAAAAATAATATATTATAACCCTTTGGCCCAGGTGAGGCTATGCAGGCAGATATCGGACCAATTTACATTAACAAGGGGCACTCGACAAGGCTGTCCCCACTCATATTTGCAATCGCAATGGAGCGTTTGGCATCCACACTGAGGAGAACCCTGGGGAGATGGGGAATCCAACTGGGAAACACCAACTATGTGGTCTCATTATATGCCGATGACACTCCGGTGTACATGCGTTAGCCTGATAGAACAGTTCCTGCTCTTCTGAGGGAGCTAAAGGAATTTGGGACACTTTCTGGCCTCAATCTGAACCCTGGGAAATCAAAACTGTTCCACATGGGGAGGCTGTCTGGAAAATCAGAAAATGTGTTGCCTAATGTAGGCCTAACATAGATACCAGATGGTGTCAGATACCTGGGAATCCATCCGACACATACATTTGTCGCCTACCTACAATATGGGAAAGGTAGCGGAGGGTATTGGCAACTCTATCAAATTTTGGAAGGAACTTCCACTCTCCCTGATGGGGAAGATAACGTTAATAAAAATGGTTATCCTACCAAAGTGTCTATATGCCCAGCACCACTCATTATACAAGATCCAAGTCACTACTTTAGAAAGTTAGAAAGCTTACTAGTCGAGCTGCTATGGGGAACCAAGTGAAAACGGGTTTAACTCAACACACTCTAAAGAAAATGCAGCCCACGTAGATGTCCCCGCCACAGGCCAATTGCCCGCGTTGCCCAGATGAGTGTCAGTTCCTCAGGGAGATGGTCACCGGCCGGCCCCGGTCCGGCCCAGCAGTCCCCCCGCTCTCCGCAGCAGCTTCCCGCCGGGGTCCGGAAGACACAGGCCAGGTGCTGCGCGAAGTCCGGAAGATGGATGGCCTCACTGTGGGTGGCAGCCAGGTCATGTTCTTCCCTGACTACACCGCTCTTGTGCAGCGCCGCAGAAACAACTTTACGGCGGTGAAGCGTCAACCCCGAGAGCTAGCGCTGCCCTACTTGCTGTTGTTCCCTGCCAGGCTGCGAGTGGTGGAGAAAGGAAAAACCCGCTTCTTCGATTCGCTCGCGGAGGCGTGGGACTGGCTTGATGAATCCGGGCTATGGACGGGAACAGGCCAACTGCTCCTGGAGACGGCACCTCGCCGGGAAGGCAGTCGCAGATGACGCAGGATAGCCCGCGGGACCGGGCCCAGGGCTGTGGCCCCAACACCGGAGAAAATGAGACTGGAACACCAGCACGCACTTGCAGCGGTTACCATGCTCGCCAGCCCGACTCCCACAGATCGGCTGAAACCCTTCGCACGGCACACGGTGGTGGGGAGCGGCTCCTCATCACCGTCAACTGAAATCTCTGATGACCTTTGCTTGCCGGAGGTCACCCCGCAGACTGCAGATGGTATCCTGGACTGAGGACACGAACATGCTGCACTATGCGGAGCACCGCTCACGCAAGTAGCTTATTATATGTTGTTATGGCTCTGCTCATGACCAATGCGAGGCGGGGGAGGGTGGGCAATGTCACTGCTAGTGTGTGCCAGGTGGGCGCTGGCAGGGAACCACCCAGCTTACAACAGGATGCCCCTTGCGCCCCGCCGTGAGCGACTAGTTTGCGTGGGGCGGTCTCTAGCTCCGCACCTGCACCTCACTAACCCCATAAGACACTTTAGTGACACTTCTTGATGGCGCACCGCATAATTGTGTGGTAATGGGGAGGGGGGGGGGGGGGGGGGGACAGCCACTGCAGTACATTACCTGCATACACGCCCCTCCGAGTCACAACCTGACCTAGTTTCGACCCACGCACAGTTGCGCACGTTTGGACAGACACACACGCAAGGTTCGCCCCAGCCGTTATGTTTTTCATAGTTCATATACTGTTCTTATTACCTCAGACCGGTGCCTACGTGCCTCGCCGAATCCCGAACTCACTAAGGCATACCCCTCCCCCGGACTCCTCAATGACTACCCACACTAGTGATGGCGAGGGTTAACATACTCACATGGAAATATAAGTGGCATGCATACCCCCACACGGCGATATTCCATCTTGGCCTACCCCCAGAGACACTCAATCGGAATCGCCCTCCTGCAGGAAACCCACATGACACAGCCGGAATTGGACAGACTGCGGAAGCGTTGGAGAGGGCGGGTGTATGGCATGGTCTATTCAGCTCACGCCAGGAGCACCCTCGTCTGGGTTAGAGCGGGTGTCCCATTCATTGATACGGACGTGGTCATAGACCCCGACGGCAGGTACACCCTGGTACGCGGTACCCTCAATGGCCAACCACTCTTGTTGGCCTCGATCTATGCTCCGAATGTAGACCAGGTGCCATTCCTCACACGTCTGTCACTGGCGCTAACCCCATATGCCGGACTCCCCTGGTTGCTGGGAGGAGACTTCAACTCTGTGCTTGATGTACATCTCGATAGATCTTACCCCCCCCCCCCCTTCGCAAAACAACAGCCATCTCTACAGCGCAGGCACTCCAGGACTGGCTCTCCCACTGGGCGATACTAGATATCTGGCGGACCCTTCACCCAACTGACCGTATTTATTCCCACTACTCGGCGATGCACGATCTTCATGTGCGATTAGATAGAGTGGTAGGGTCCCAATCTTTGCTGCCACTGGTAGCGAAATCAGAGTACCCGGGGTGGACGCATTCCGATCATAACCCCCTATGGTTACAGCTCAGCTGGGATGCCCATGGGCCTCCCATACCCACATGGTGGCTCCAACCTGCTGCGATGGAGGACCCAGAGTTCCGGTCTTCGCTAGGGACGGCTATCCTTACATATTTTGATCCCAACGAAAACACAGCGAGCGACGCGCTAGTGGAGTGGGAGGCCCTCAAAACAACACTTAGGGGTCACTGCTTGGGGGCCACATGGAACATACCAAAACAGCTGGCGCAATCACTCACTCGCCTTGAATCCCAACTGCTGCAACACGAGCGCGAAGGGGAGGGTGGTGGCAGGCATGCGGATCGTTTGCTAGACCTTCGGACACAGCATGCGGCACTCCTGGAGCGCTTACAGTGTCACAACTATGCAGCACACACGGCCCGCACACACGCCACGGCGGATAGAGTGGGCAGCCTGCTCGCCTGGCTTCTGAAACAAGAGTATACTTGTACCCCGATTGCAGTTATGAGCACGCCGGAGGGGGACCTAGTACACACGCAAAAGGAGGTTCACAGGGTTATGGCAGACCATTACACACAGCTGTATCGGTCTAAAGTTCATTGCTCGGGCCAGGACCTGGAGAGGTTCTTTGAACAGGCCCAGCTACCCATGGCAACTGACGTACATCAGGAGGCACTCAACTGCCCTCACGTTGGAGGAAATAGGCGACGCGATCTCCTCCATGGCGTCTGGGAATACGCCGGGCCCAGATGGCCTACCCGTCGAATTTTACAAGGCCTACCGGGAGTATCTTGTGCCGCGCCTTCACACACTGTACGTAACGGCACTTGAGAACGGCATGCTACCCCCTTCGATGTGCAAGGCCTACCTGGTGTCTTTGCCCAAACCAGATCGAGACCACACAGACCTAGGATCCAATAGGCCACTGGCGCTCCTCAACGTCAACTATAAGATCCTTGCCTAAATTCAGGCGGACCGCCTGGCGCCAGTGGTCTCGGATCTGGTCCACGGGGATCAAAACGGCTTTGTGCCCAAGCGAAGCACGTCGCTGAATCTAAGGAGGTTTTTCAGGGTGGCTGCGGACAGCCTGCGGGAGTGGCCGAGAGCAGGTTGCTTAATGCTGGACCTGGAAAAGGCATTTGATTGCCTGGAGTGGCGATACCTCTAGGCACTGCTGATGCGCTATGATCTGGGGCTGGGGTTTCTGCAGATGGTGGGCCTATTATACAAAAACCCCACGGTTAGGATGCTGCTGGGTCCGTACATCTCAGACGCCATACCGATCTGCAGGGGCACCAGGCAGGGGTGCCCACTCTCACCACTCCTGTTTGCTTTGGCGATGGAGCCTCTGGCGACATTACACGCGGCTCTGGGAGACGGCATACCACTAGGGGATGCAGTACACAAAGTGTCACTATACGCCAACGACCTGTTGATATATGTGCGAGACATAGAAGATATTCCAGTCCGGTTGGCCCACACTATGGGACTTCGCCGCCGTTTCGGGTCTTTGGTTGAACGCCAGTAAGTCCCGTCTTTTTGCGTTTGGTGAAGGGAGGTGCGACCCGGGCTATACCCTTAATGGCGCGCGGGTCCAGTGGAGTGGAGACACATTCTGATACCTGGGACTCCAAATTTACCGGCAGCCGGCGGATCAGTTTGATGGCAACCTTGGCAGGGCCTTCATGGCCATTAAGTTACAGGTGCGCTTCTGGGGTACGTTGCCGTTAACTGTCACTGGTAGAGTAGCGCTATCCAAAATGGTGATTCTCCCGCGGTTACTGTACTATTTTGTTAACTTCCCCCTATTTGTTCCCGCGTCCTTCTTTGTCAAACTATCTCAACTACTCAGAGATCTCGTCTGGGGGAACAGCAGGCACAGGATGTCGCTGGCGAAACTATCTCCTTACAGACCAAGGGGGACTGGCCGCACCTTGCTTTGAGCACTACTACTTAGCCTCTCAGCTGCAGTGGATAGCCCGCTGGCTAGGGGCTAGGGGTCAGGAGGACACCGACTCCACACTGCCACCACGTTCTCTAGAGCAGCTGCTGGCGCTGTTCCACCCGGCCACAAAGTCTGCAACGCCGACTCCGCTTCTCCTTGCAGTGGCAAATCGTTGCTACCGCAGGAGCCTGTTCCTTACTAAGAGCATTGGTCCCCTATGCGCCGGCAATCCCATTAGAGGGCTCCCCTAGCGGGACAGGAGCGCTTACCTCTCTCGCACTTACACACTGGCGGGACGCAGACATACAGAGCTTTGGAGACCTGTACCGCGATGGCACGCTCATCCCATACGACTCTCTGGTTGATGGGGGGGGAATTACCACCGGGACAATTCTTATCCCCCCCATTTAGCGGTCAGGGTCATAATTAATGAGCGGTGGGTTATGTCCACAGAACCCAGTCAACACCTCACCATACAGTATCTCCACGTTATGGGGCGAGGCAGGCGCCTAATCCGTTGGTTCGTGGCGTCACTGCGCACATACACGGCGATCACCCTGGAGCCTCTCCGACGCAAATGGGAACTCGGCCTGGGGAGACAGTTATCGGACAAGGAGTGGGAAAGAGTACTGACAGGCCCTGTACGCATACCCAGAAACATTAGACTCCGACAGATACAACTGTTCGTTGACCACAGGGCATACCTCACGCCTGAGGGGCTCAATAGGTACTTCCATCGTACAGACGCGATGTGCCCTAGATGTGCGGAACCAGAGGCTGATCTTGTGCACATGCTGTGGAGTTGGCACAGGCTGCACACATATTGGCACACAATCAGCGTGTCACTGCGCGTCAGCACAGGTCGCGACATACCCTTTGACTGGGCGGTCTACTTGCTGCACCACTTCCATAGAACTCCGGCCACCAAAGTGACATCACGGTTTCTCGACCTGGGACTCGCAGTCGCTAAGCAACTTCTGACCAAAAGGTGGAAAGTGCAGGACCTACCACACCCACAGGCATGGGAGGTGCTATAAGAAAGTTATAAAAAAAAATTGTAAAATAGAAGGTCGTTCAACACGTGCCCTATGCCACAGATATGCTATTATGGGAGGTGAAACCCTTTGAGAAGATAGCAGACTCAATATCTAGTAAGAAATTGGTAGACAGGGTATGTCATACAATGGGGGAGTTGTATAGCAATGAACAATTTATACACGAGAGGAGGCCGAACACACTTTTGCACTAGGGAGAGGGCAATTTTTACAATATGGGAAGATATCCGCTGTGGCCTGCGTACTATGGCCCTCTTTCCTGCAAGAACCACGCGGTACATCGGTACTACAGACAATCCTTAATAAGGCAGGGGGACGCAGGCTGGTCTCGCACATGTTTAGAGCACTGCACAACGATCTCCTGAAGAAGGCCCTCCCAATTCAAACCAGATGGGGTGAGATTTTAGATGAGCCCCTGACAGATGAGGATTGGACAAAGGTACATGAGGGAGTTAAAAGAGTGAGCTCTAACGCGAGACTTAAACTTACACAGTACAATATTATACATCAGACTTACCTGATTTCATGGAGTATTTAAAATCTACCCAGAACGCACCAACGCATGCCCCAGAAGCGGCCAAACAGATGCGCATTTCATGCACATGATATGGAATCACAGGTTTGATGTCATACTGGGGGAACATAGTCGATCTAAGGCAAACAGCCACAGGGAGGAACATTCACAAAACAATACGGGTTGTGATAATGGGACTGCTCCCTATGCCAAAATCAAAGAAACTTAGTAGACGGTTTGTACTATTAGGGCTGCGTCTTGCTTTGCCTTTCAGATAATACAGAATCTCCCACACGGTGGCTCAACACTCGGCGAGGCAGGAGACATTTAACACAAACCAAACACCTTTAGAAAAGGGTTTTATTTTACAAAAATGCAAAGACTCTTTTTAGAATAAGGGTTGGGGTTTGATTTTACACAATGCTCTCTAACAGAAAGGCTTTCCCAGATGCCAAAGTAACAACATTCAAATATATTTAGAGGTATATATGTTTATATGCATGCGATAATAACACAATTGGTAAATGCAACAGTTAAATGCATGAATAATACTGATGAATACACAAGCAGCAAATATTAGGAGATAAAACTCAAGAAAAAAAGAATATGCTGGACGTCCTGCAAAAGATCAGAAAGATATATATACACTAGATACATCAAATTATTACTTTGGAGGTGCACCTCACTCAGTCACACATTGCAAAGAAAACACCTCAAATGATCAAAGCCACTGACCACACATCACAATGGCAATAATCAAAGATCAAACACCTCAAATGACCACAGCCACTGGAACCACACATCACAATGGCACTAGTCAGAAACAAATCACCTCACCCGATCGTTCACCAGCTTTATAGTCTCAAAACTCGCACTAGAAGGTTCGAGAAAACTTCCTCCCGGGCCAGAGGAATCTTACCAGGCCTGGCCAGCTTCCAAGCAAGTATTCCATGGCAGGAAGGAGTTCCCACGTTCCCTCTACAGTCTTGCATGTTCTAGCCTTTATCTTGACGAAGCTCACGAAAGCCTTCCAGGGTACATTAAACAATCTCTCACAAAAACAATCCTTGAACGTGATTAACCCAAACAACTTGCAAGCGTTGCTGTGCACGCAGATAAAGCTCAAGCCAGGCAGAGTCAGAAAAGAGGACGACATGAGGCCATGTCAAAGCAAATAGTAAGAACTTCATAATACTTCCAATGTACAACACAGTGCACATTTGTGCACCACTACACACAACACTGCACTTCGAGACCAAAAAGTACGTTCCACACCTCTCTCTCGCTTATGCTTGCAAATGCACATCCCACACGTTCTGTTCTTGGCAAGGCTGTTCTACTCCATGAAAGCTCCCACTGAAAGACAGCAAGATTAAAAGAAATAAACCTTTAGCAGAAGCAAGGCATATGCAGGACATTGTACATTCAGGCTAGGATAAAATAACACACCAAAGTCAATTAAAATATTGGTAGTCAAAGGTCATCACAGGGTGTCAGACCACAAGAGTGCCTCTAGCACTACAGGCTGGTACTAGCAAAGAGGAGAATAGTGATTAGATGGCTAAGTTCTGACCCCGCCGACATTTGAAGAATGGCTGAGAGACCGTGGTGAGTGGGCAACAGCAGAACTCATCAGAATGAAACAGTTTAGGAAAGATGAAAAGATAGAAGAGGATGCCCAAGCACGGTAACTCATGCTGATGGATGCAAAAGGACCCCACTGCAGAAACAAATGGGGAGGAAGAAGGGGGGGACTGGCAGTGAAGGAGAGAGAGGTAAAGGGATGAATAAGAGAATGCCAAATGTAAATAAAACACTTACTCGATACTAGACCAAAATGATATCTGAGACCGGACACGACAATATGGCAAGTGACAGGACGAGATTTATTTAGAGTCCTCCGGATGAGACAGGACATTGAAGCACACTTACGAGAATATGGATGCGGAGGAAAGGGGTGCAAGGGGTGATGAGAAACTGATGTAATAACTTTACTCCTGTCTTGCTATGTTACTGAAAACGTCAATAAAAAAAAGTCGTTTTTAAAAAAAAAAAAAAAAAAAAAAGGAAGAAGAAGAAGAAGAAGAAGAAGAAGAAGAAGCTAGATAAATCGGAATGACAAATCAATATTACACTGGACACATCAGGAAGAAATTGGATTGTGTTAGATCCCAGAGCGGCTCCCACCTCGCCAGTCTACAGAAAAATAGTAAAAGGGGTCATGTGCAGAAAAGTGGTTGCCGAGAGTGTATTCGCGAAGAAAAAAGAAACAATGAATCGAAGAAGCATTCACCGTGAGTTTGATTTATGTTTTGGGGACAAAATGGGAACATTTCAAGTTCCAAACATTGCACTAATTTGAAAGGCCATGCCATTATCAGTTAGGCATCAAGTTATAAATACTCTCCTCGGATACAAGGGCAAATTGTAAGAAAAGTTGGACCATTCGTGCAAAAAACAAGATCATTTAACCAGCTGAATCTTCTCTATTGGTGGCTCCAATAAGGATTTTACTGAAACGCACCAGAGATGTCAGGTTGTGCATTGACTTGCATATAAACAATGTTTTTTTTCCATTATTTATTGGGAAGTATCACTAGATAATTAAAATGACAAAAATAATTACAAATACATAGACAAGATTACATGCGTCTTAAAAAAATATTTTGTCACACGTCTCGAACAAACATGAATGGTCCAACCAAAAGCGAAAGCTAAAATGTTATGCAGGTAGCCAGGCAGGAAAATAGAAAGTCGTTCCCTAACTGGTTGCCACAGCCAACACAATTTTCATCTGTTTGGGCGGTTTTGAATAATAGTAAGCTCCAGTCTAAAATCAGAGATAAAGTACTGCCAACAAGCTTTAGGATTCTGCGGTTCACTTTGAAGCCAAGCCCTTAGTGAGGACCAGCCTTGCGACTGTAATGCAGTGGAGTAACAATAACCCAAGCAAAGAGGGGCCCTTTCGGCACTGTGCCCCTCTATGTATTCTGCAGGGGGGCCGCCTCCAGTTTCGTCATGCCACTGCCGTAATGGCAGAAAAAAATATATATGCAAGGTTGTAAGGTATATTATGAGAGTGGTCCAGAATAATCAACTTTGGGTCTGAACTCACACCTACCTGCAGCAAGTTGTTCAATTTATTGGCAAAGGTTGCCCAAAATGATGACAGGACAGGTAGCAAAGGCGTGTTGTACTGGCATCTGAACGCTTGCACCGAAAACAGATAGAAGTCTCCCTACAGCCCATTTTAAATAAGCGATAGGGTGTATAATACATATAAAGAATTTTGAATGAATGGGTCTTCAAACAACATACATTAAGAGACTTCTGAGTCAACTGATTACAAAGACTATTGTCTTCTAAAGAGATGAGAAGCACCAGTACTTTCGACCTCATTGTCACCAACTGATCAAAATAATGCTAATGCAGCCTATTATTCAAAAGAATTTGATAAAAAGGTACCATTGCCACCTCGGTTAGGCCTTCTGCTAACCCAATCGAAGAATGGGTTCTGCTCCGTGGAGAACTTATTAGCAGAGAGGCAAATAAGATAGTCTATGAACTGGAGAAAGCAGAAACACTCCCACCTATGTACACCAAAAGACCTCTGAAGTACCCTCAAGGAATATCTGACAGAGACTCTCCACACCCACGAGCTGCCAGAGCGGAGTGTAACCATTGTGAATAATCGGTCAAAAATTAGAGTTACCCTTAAAGCCCCAAGACAAATAAACCTGAAAAGTTTAAGCCGGTGTGAATATGCAACCAGACTGTATAAAAGACGGCCAGCGTTTTGAATGTAGTTTGCTTGAAATAGATGGAGTTGATAATCCCTTGCAAGGGCTGGTGCATATGCTGAGATAGAAGATAATCTGGGTAAAGATGCAACAATTGCCACTTGCTTAAACCCATTGCGCCTGGGTGGAGAAAAACAAACCAAGATAAACAAGCATTTGCAATGCAATAGGTCTCGCATTTGTGAGAGTTTAAGCTATTGGCATTGTTAATAACAATGCCTTTTATTTATCTGTTTTGATAATTAACACATAAATAAAAGGCATTTTGTCATTTCTAATGACATTAGCTCAAATTCTTGTGATTGTGAGACCTTTTTCACTTCAAAGAAGTGGCCGTCACTGTCCCGGGTTGCTCGGATAGTGAAAGCGCACCTGGCGCGCTGACTAAATATGACATACCGTGTAACAGAAGTAAAAGGTCTAGTCTTCATGGGAGGTTACAAATGAAGACAAGGCGGTACTAAGGAGGAACTAATAAGTCTATTAGGGAATTAGAAGCCAGCATTTACGAAGGAAAATGACACAAGCCAATTACAAATAGCGGCGGAGAGTGGGCGAGGCTTCAAGTCAATACTCTAATACAGCATGCCACGTAGAGCAGTGCATGCACTGCCCAGACTCGACCTAAAAACAGAAGATGTCAAGTCGAAGTAAGATGTTCTTTGGGTGGGAAGTGTTCGGGGCGAGGGAGGGGTTACTTTACATTTGTTAGAGCATTGTGAGGGGATATTAGTTTATACAGCAAGAAGCTGAAGGGTGTTATTACTTTACACACAACTTGCTTATAAATAAAGCAGCCTCCTTGACAACGAATCGGAGCTTGTGGTCAATTTTCTTCCAAATTTCCATCTTTGAAGCTACTCAGAGTGTATGCGCACTTTTTAAGCAATAAGTGATCTAATGCAGACAAGGTAAGGGAAGGGACTGGACTGAGGGCAAGGGAAAGGAAGGAAAAAGCAAGGGAGAGCAGCAAGTAGGGGAGGAGTAACAGCAGTGGAAGGGGGAGGCAAGTAAAGTGTAGGAATGAGGTAAGAAGTTAGAAGATGGAGAGAGGCAGGAGGAGAGCAGGAGAAGAAAGACAGAGCAGGAGGAGGAGGGCACGGTCAGAGGCACAGAGTCATCTTGTTAGTTGTCAATTATGGGCGCTAAAGTGCCCTGTGGCTCTATACTTTGATAAAAGCGCTACCAGGTAACTATGAATAAACTGTCTTGAATTACATGAAAAGAAATCCAAACAGTTCTTAAAAAAAAAAAAAATTTAACTAGTAAGAAAGGGAACAGAAAGTCAGTCGGTTACAAACAAGGAACACATATGGAAACCTTACGAACAAAAAAGGAGGCAAGAGACAGAAAGCAGAATAGCGATGAGTGTGGCTGTGGGGTTGGAAGAAAATAAGGAATTATACGGGAATAGAGACACGAAAACATCATCATGAACAGACACCGTCCTTGTTATGCACTGCGGAGCCATGAATAAACAGCCACAGGGCTGACATTCCCAGGGGCTGGGCCAGCAGCTGTAGTAAAATGTCTCACAGCAAACGCACGACTACGTGGATTTGTAAACAGCAGCTAAGTGCCATACCATTTCAGACTACAGAACATTCATGCGCAGCAGAAGACTAACAAGCACTCATAGGCTGCACTGCATGTAGGGACTGCGTGCTCGTCGCTGCTCTCCCGCGGCAATACTCCATGGGAGTGAACTTCCCAGAAAAAGTGGGACATACACCCGCCATTTGCAGGCTACTATTTCAAAATGACACAAACAAAGGCCTATCCAAAATGTGTGAGGAGGTGGACTCCACAAAGTAGAGACAACAGTTCGCCTAAGAGGGCAAGCGCTGTACAGGCTCGACCTAAAAATATAGCCAAATCGATGGGCGTGCAATACTGCCCATATCTCGGAAAAGCTGCAGGAAATGAATAAGGCAACAAGGTTCTTTATAGCGCCATACGAATTACCATCAGTTGGCTTCAATCTTCTTGACATATACTTTTATGAGTAAGAATGGAATAGCTTGAAATAGATAAAGAAAACGTAGCACTATAACCATTTTGATCAGGTTACATCTTCCTATAACCCTCAAATGGAGCAGATCCCATTTCCTGAACACAGATATGGATTCTTGGAACAGTGCATCATAATAATTTTTGCTCACTGTCTCCCGAATGACAGAAGTATTCCCGATCCCTAGGTATGTAGCTGTTTTAAGATATCAAGAGTCCGGGGGATGCAGCTTAATGCTTGTGATGACCTGAGTTTTTTCCACATTCAGCTTAGAACCAGAGACCTTACCAAATTGGCTCACAATGCTTTCAATATTGGGGAGGGCCTTAAACGGAGAAGCAGTCAGAATGGCGATGTCATCAGAGTATGCAGGGACTTTGGCGTTAACGTATTAAGCTTCAAAGGGGGGTAATGCAATCTGAACTTTAAGCTTTTGAATGTATGGCTCAGGACTTAAGGAAAGAAAAGGTAGGGGAGACAGAGGACAGCCCTGTCTCATACCCCTATCAATGCTAATCTTAATGCTAATCTTGTCAGACATGCCCCCATACACACAATATGGGTTATAAATATGGGTTATCAATGAGTGATAAAAGGGACTTAACAGCAGTTCACTCAACCATATCTGGGTCATCATTGCCCACAAAAAGTTCCAGGAGACTATAGAAAGCTTTCACAGCGTCCAGCAGATCATTCTGGCAGGCATACACACTTCTTCCGCAACCTCCTAGCAAGACTAATACGGGCAGAATAAACCTGTGCAGTATGGGGTCCACCAAAATGGAAAGGACAAATGGGAGCAGATTACCAAGCACACTGATATATATATTTTGGTATCCAAGTTCATTAACGAGATAGATCGATACGGGCCACAATTAAGAGCGGTTTACCAGGTCTAAAAAAAATAATTAAAATGTTACTAGAACTGTAGTCTAGTAACTTGAACAATCTACTCGACTTAACTGTAATGTACTTGACCCATAAAGTGGTCTCAATATGTCATCCTAGGCAAATATTTTATTTTGCAGAGTCACCTTTTTCTTCATTATCACATAGAGAACACCTTCCAATATGAGAGTTCAGCATTCCTGCTGTACAAAAAAACCCGATTTGATTCAATTTAATAGAACAAACATTTGCTTCATGCAAAATAAGAATCTAGCCAACATAAAGGGTACGCATGCCTTGCCTCTTACTTCACAAATAGCATTGCAGTCAGGGCAGGGGCAGGATTGTTTCTCAGTTCATGTTTAAAAACTCACTTTTAATAAATATATTGCTAAAGTATGAGGTGGTAGTGCACTGTCCTTTACAGACAGCACATTATCCATTGAAATGGCCCAAAAAAGTCCCAACATGCAGTTTTACTTCTAAAACTATACAGTGTATAAACAATAATCTGTGAAAACTGGGGTTTAGTAAACATTTATCATTTGCACATCACCAAGTAAAATGCTCGGATTTGTTTTCATCGTTTTAAAATATGTTTTTCATCAAACAGAATTACAAAACAGGGGCTTTCATAACTAGTGACATTTATTTGGAACGGTTTGTACAGTTCAGTTTTTAACTATTTAAATGTGTGTTAGAATAAAACATGACATCCTACAGCCGTTCCTTTCACACTTTTTGTAAAGGGCGTTTGTCAGACAGTTCACTGTACAAAAAACAAGAACTTTCAGAGAAAGAAAAGTAATTGTGGATGTAAGCTGAACTCTGTCTCTGAACACATAATAAATATGATAAGATAAAAATAAGATTTAAAAGCATATTTAATGCTCTTTCACTTTGTGAGCTAGCAACTGTTTGTCATCTCGCAAGAAGGAGCGAGTAGGCCCTAAATAGGACTCCCCTTGATAAACCTGACTCGCCATAGCCAGTAAGGGTATAGATTTGTCATGGTCTGTTTACACTTTTTTGGCAATAAAAAAAAAGCCCAATATTTTGCTTCCCCCACAAGATAGAAGTACCGAAGATAAAAAAAAAAAAGAATTAACTAGCTCCATACAGCTAGGGAGGACTATATAGGAGAAGACCTTATAAAACTTAGGCCGAATGGAGTCTGAACCTGGTCCTTTACCGGATGCCAATTGGAATAGAGCTTTCCTAGTTTACGTTAGCCTAACTGGGCACCCAGTACTTCCTGTGGAGCAGTCTCAATGTCTGCAAATACTCAGTCACCCCTGCCGACGAGGTCTGTGTATCACCGGAATATAAAGCTGTGTAGTATTCATGAAAAACATCCAATATTTCGGCTTTACCAGACACAACCTTCCCCGAAAAACTGCTAATGCAGGAGATCAGTTTTTCTGGTAAGCAAGTAAGCACTCCACTTCTTCGCTATTCTTGAAAAAGGATGCCTATCTAGAATACAATTTTTATATGCCATGTCCCAAGTCCTTTTCTAGATGACCTTCTGTATGGACTATAGCTGTTCAAAAATAAAACTCTGCTATAGCTGCATGTCGATTGACAAGACATTTAGAATACTCTATTTTCAGATTCAGAAGCTCATCCTGAAGTCGAGACTCCAGAGTTTTTTTCCCATGCGGTTCCACTGTATCATGCAACTATGAGCCTGCCCCGAAATCGTACCTTTCTGCGCATCCCATACAGTAGTGGGGGGGGGGGGGGGGCAACTTGTCATTCTTGTCATTAAAAATAAAGACTTCTCCCAAACAGCAAGTCATCATTTTAATGTATGCTGCAACCCTTAAACATTTGCGGTCATATGACCATCCGGAGGGCCTGGTCCCTCCAGCAGTAAGGTGACTAACAGTGAAAGAGCACTATGAACGGAGATAAGCCCTGCCACTGTCAAACTAACAAGGCACATGCTGGAATGATAACCCTGCATGTCCGCTACTTACCAGTCATGAAAAGGCAGGAGGTGAGAACATTTGAAAAAACAGATTCAGCACAAAAAACATATGACAGTTCTTACTAATGGCAAAGCTCCCTACATTGTGACATTTTTAAATAATATTGTGTCCAGTTCTGGGTCGATTGCACTACTACTAACGCTACTAGGAGGAGTAGATAATCCAAGTCTTTAGACCTGCAAGTCCAGTAACATGTTTAACATTTTTCGAGGCCTCCTGTGAGAAGCGGAGTCTAAGGACTGCATTGGTGACAGTCGTCAAATCAGGGTTAACGTGGCATTTGAGCATGAACCTCTCAAACATAAACAAAATCTGTAATCTTTGCGAAAAAGTACTGCCTCTTATTCTGCTGTACCCAAAGAACTGACCTGGACGAAATGCACATCATTTCCTTTGGCAGAATTGCTTTAAATTACACGGCTTTGCCGCGGAATGCAGCCTTTTTTTAATGTTTTTTTTATATCCCCGTTCGCCTCAGTCCACAGTTGACATTAGGTGGACTGTCAAATACAATTTCTCCGTTTCAAGGAGACGTAGGCAGTCGAGTTGGAGACCTGGGACAGTACCCGCCTACTGGTATGCCATAACCCCCAAAATGCCGCTGACCAATTTGTAGAGGGGGAAAAGATCTCACTCTCTTCAGGTGGATTATGACCTAAGAATGTTGGTGCAGGCCTGCACACAATGGAAACTGGGCGAAAAGAGCAAGGCCCGACCTAGCCTGAGAGTTTCCAGAGGCATATTCATAGGATTATTATTAATGGCATTTATTAAGCGCATGGTTGCACACGGAACAGTGCGTCCCCGCGCTGACAATTCCACTAACATCACACAAGCAACGTTCACGTCGGTGGAGTATAGTGCCGGAGGAACTATACTAAATTATGTTTTGGGGAAAAGATGGGTTTTCAGCCTTTGTCTAAACCTAGTTTCGGACGGTTCCATCCTCAATTCGATGGGAAGGTCATTCCAGCCTTTACTGGCAAGGTATCTGAAGGACCGTCCTCCCATCCTTGCTCTGTGAATCCGTGGAGCAACTAATAACATATTGCCCATCGACCTAGGAGGGCGTGAAGGTCGATAGACAGGAAGCAGTTTCTGTAGATAAGAAGGTGCTTTTAAATGAGCAATGCGATGGGTAATGCACATCGTTTTGAATGTAATTCGTTCCATTATCGGGAGCCAATGTAAGGAACGCAGGGCATTTTTCCCAGAGGCCCTCCTGGGGAGGTTCAGGACAAGCCTAGCAGCTGCATTTTGGACGCGTTGCAACTGCATTAGACCTTTTTTACTGAGTCCGCATAGGAGGGAATTCCCATAATCTAAATGGGAGGTAACCAAGGCATGTATCATTGTTTTTCTGGCGCTAGGAGGCAGTAGGTCCAGGACCTTCCTCAGGACCTTCAGGATACCATAGCATTTACCAGCAACATTACCCACATGATTAGTGTAGGCTAGATTAGAATCGAGGAGTATGCCGAGGTTCTTGACTGTGTCAACCGGGACAGGGACAGAGCCCAGTTCTATGGGCCACCAGGCGGATGTCCAGATGGAGGGACAGGGGCCAACAATAAGAACTTCCGTCTTATTACCGTTGAGGCGGAGGTAGTTCAGCTTCATCCACCCATCAAGTGCTACCAGGCATGCCGAAAATTTCTCAGCCTCCACAACTGGGTCACGAGACAGATTGATCACCAGTTGTGTATCGTCTGCGTAAGAGACTATGGCAACACCATATGACTCCACCAGTTTGGCAAGAGGTTCCATGTACAGATTGAATAATGTGGGGCTCAGAATCGAGCCTTGTGGAACCCCTTGTTTAAGACGTCTAATACTGGATTTGCACGGTGGACAGTGCACTTGAAATCTCCGGTTATTAAGAAAGGACACCAACCACTCATGAGCAGGACCGGTTATGCCCTTCTCACTCAGACGGTCCAGTAAAACGGAATGTGAAACGGTGTCAAACGCCGCACTTAAGTCCAATAGGACCAGTGCGGCCGTGTGACCCTCATCCGCCTGACACCGCAGCAGTTCCGTCGAAAGAAGGAGAGCGGTCTCCGTCGAATGTTTGGCTCTAAATCCCGACAGACGAGTGAAGGATCTTATTATCCTCCACAAAGCTCACCAGCTGTCGGTTAACCAATTTCTCCACTACCTTCGCACAGTAGGGGAGGAGCGAGATAGGTCTCAGATTGTCCAGTTGTGATATGCAGATATGAGCTTTCTTTTTTATCGGGACAACTTGGGCCAGTTTCCAGTCGTCCGGAACTAGGCATTCTTGAAAGGAAAGAGAGGCCAAGTTACCTATGTGTTCCGCTACCTGGGAGAGATGACTGCGAAGACTCCTCGCTGGAACAGCATCTAAGGGAGAGCCAGAGTGGATGTCCGATAGAATATTAATTAGCTCCTCAGTTTGGGGGACCACAAACTTCCCAAGAATGTTCTTAACCTGTATTTCGCGGTAAGAGTTGGGCAAATCTGTGGGTTCTGTAATAGTCTGAAAAGAGTCATAGATCTTTTCTACCTTCCCAATAAAGAAGTCTGCGATCTCATTGCATGACTCTGTCGAGGGGGGAACTTCCCCTGAACTAGCTAGCGGGGAGGAGAGTTCCTTTAAGATCATAAATAGCTCTTTAGAGGTATTCTCTGAGCAGTCAATCCTCTTACTGTAATAGTCTCTTTTAGACTCCCTGATCTGTTTATGATAGGACTTTAATTCACTCTTGTAGACTTCACGTAGTGAAGGGGCATAATCCACTCTCCATCTACGCTCAAGAGTTTTACATTTGGTTTTGGCGGCTCGTAGCTCAGCAGTAAACCACGGAGCGGATTTCATGCTCCGAGCCATGGCTTTCTGAGTCCAGGGGGCAACTTTATTCAATGCACTCTCAACCCATTCATCATACATCCTGCACGCCTCAGTCAGGTTGTTGCTGAGTTTTGGGGATCCCTGTCCTAGGGCATGACTGAATCCATCATGACTAAATTTCCTCCAGTCTCTGCGCCTAATAGCCAGGGGTTTCGGTACAGACCCTCTGTTGGTCGGACGTCTAAGTTTAAAAGGGATCAAATAATGATCTGACCACAAGATCTTAATCGGGTTAGATACACTTATATCTTCCCAATTTGTAAAGATAGGGTCCAACAAATGCCCTGCTTGGTGGGTGGCACTATTATCGGCCAACACAAACATAAGAGCTCTCAACGATTTAATCAGGGCTACAGCCTCTCTACAATTGACATCGTCCAGATGTATATTGAGGTCTCCTACAATCATGAATTTGTTATGACGTAGAGCAGATAGCGTTAGAGCCTCAAGGAGGCTCTCAATGAACGCAGTCGCTGCACCTGGCGGGCGATAGATAAGGTAGCCCTTAATGGTGCAGTTAGGGCCAATCGAGATGGAAAATAGCCCAGCTTCACAGTTATTGATGACAGTCAGTTCGAGAGTACATATAAGCTCAGTTTTGTGTACAATAGCTATCCCCCCCCCCCCCTTCTGACTCCCTCTATTGATTTGGATCCAAAAGATAAATTGATAATATGAAAACAATTTTAAAACCCTAGACTCCACCCACCCCAAATAAAATCAAACCAGCCCCAGAAAGACTAACGCAGAGACTAATTGAGCAGACAGTCCCATACTGCGTTCCTGTTACTATTCTGCAGTCTGCCCAAATCTATCTTAGAGGTCTTATATAGGGAGGACAACCATTCTGAGTGCATGGGGGGGTGTGGCATCTACCCATCTCCTGCAAATTTCTCTCCTTGCCAGCAAAATTGCATAAAATAGAAAACCCCTTCTAGGACCTATAACTTCACTGCTTATTCCAAAAATGATCAGAGTGAGAGAAATCTGAACTAGGATTCCCACGTTGTCAGCTAAAGTTACCCGTACAATCTCCCAGAATTATGTTAGCCCAGGGCAATTTTTAAACATATGTATATCAGAAGCGTTTGCTAGGTCGCATTTCTTACAGCTTACTGGGGGGCCATTAGTTATTTTAGAAAGTCTTGCTGGAGATAAATAGGCTCTATGAGTGGTGAAGTAGTAGTTTCTCCTAAGCCAGGCAGGTTTTACAATAGCAAACAAGGTTTGAAAAGAAATCTGCCACAAATCCTCCCAATTCTCGTCAGGCATGGAGGTTTTCCACAATTCTTCCGCCAATTTAAAATCTCCATCAAGGGCTTCCTCTATAGACCAGTAAAAGAAAGACCTCCTTTCTCCCCCCAGGTCTTAGAATCAATTGCTCCTCTAGAGTGTTCCATAGACCTATCAGCTTTTTAAGATTCTGTGACCAGCTCTGCAGCTGTAAGTATTTAAACCTAGACATGCCCTCCTCCAGCTTACTGTGTAGAGATGCCCATGGTAAAAGTGACCCGTCAAAAGTTAAATCTCTCCATACAGTAAGCCCAGCTGTTCTGAGTGATGCAGCCTTGTACCCATTTTTTGGTGAAAGGACGTATTTAACAAAAAAAAAGCAGAAAATAGAGGATGACACGTACAGCAGTCGCTCGCATTTTATTTGTGTTCTTCCTATCTACCGCAATATGTTTACCGCAATGAAATTAAGCAACATGGCTGCATGATCTCCGGCTTTTAGCATACCAATCGTATATGGGAAAGGCCGTAAATTATATGAGATCACACAGGTGTAAATACTATTTCATCCGAGCCTAATACCCAGTGTGGTCCCAGAGTGCAAATAATGTTCTTATTCACCCTGAACGCCCCAAGCATACAAATGGGGAGTTGAGGCTTCATCTGGAATCGTTTTGTAGGGTAAACAGCTCAGACACATTTAACACTAGAATGACATACAATAAATATATCCAAGCAGTGTTAAGCTTGATACACACATGAAGGTTTAATAGCTTAGTAACATTTCTTTATCTTCACAGTAAGTTATGTTCAACACAAGACAATGTGTTGGTATGCAAGGGAACAGTAGGTCTATATATGTACTATCTGTGATTTGTATGCTAAGAATGCTACAAGTATTATGCAGATAAAGAGTCTGCTATGCAAAATGCAGTCAGAAAGTTCTCTGTGGGCAAATATCTCACTCTCTCTAGTGGCTGAAGTGTTTATCTGTGTGGTGGTTTGTCCGTGCAGCTCAAGGATTTGTGTACATAGATTCAAGGCATTTTAGGTTTCATCTGTACAGCGTTTGTGCTGTGCTTGTGAAATCTCTTGTACATAAAAAAAAAATGTAACGCCTAAAATAGGCTTAGAGTCCGAGAAATAAGATTTTTCTTAGGTTTTATTTTATTTATGTAATAATTTGTATGTATTTTACTGTGGACCTCACTGGAGTTCCAAATCTTTAATAAATATTGAATTGAATAGGCTTAGAGTCCGCCCCTTACTTACCATTGGTTGACTTGTCATCACTCATTTCCATGCTTCTCCAGCAACTCCTGCTTTCACTTTCGCTTTGTATATTCCTGACTTCAATGGAGAAGTGATGCAGTACAGTTCCCTTTCTGCAGCCAGTGTCCTTTCACTGGCTGCAGGCTTGAAGAGGTACCTTTTTTATGTGAATCTAGCACTCATTAGAGTGCATGTGTTTGCAGCACTCTATGCCTTCTAGGTCCTCCCGTTCTTGTTGCTTGCTCGCGTTCCTTACACTCAGACCTCATTCAGAAACATGCATTGCGAGAGAAAAGAAAGAAGAAAAAAAAACAAGCAACCACTGAGAGCCAGAATACTCTAGAAAAAAAAAGAAAAAAAAAACACATTTCACGGGTATATATTTCAACACAAAATCAATTGCTCTTTGATGAAAGGGAGCAAATGCTTTTATAAAAGGTGGTGATCGCAAGGGGTCACAAGCATTGGCATAGCCAATAGGTCTTGCCTTTGGGATCTTATAAGTGTTTAGCCATGCAACAGTTGCATAACTAAATACTTATAAGGTCCCAAAAGCGAGACCTATTGGCTATGCCAATGCTGGTCATCTTAACCGTTGACATATAATTCAATATTGCTAGCCAACATAGACTTCAGTCAGCAAAAATGAGTAATAAAAAAAATCAAAGTTGTTCCAAACAGGGGCCCCCAAAATAGGTCTTCCCCAAGCCCCTAAAATCCTTCCAATAAAACTGCAGAGAGGAGAACTTGGATTCACTGGGTGACATGGTGTTTGCTCAAGGTTTTGGTAAAATGACAGAAGCCCAAATTGCGCAATTAAATTTATGAAATGCAGTTGGCAGCCACGATGGTAAACTGAAACGCAACCCTTACAAAGCACTTTAAATTTACGAGTACATTCCAGGGTGAACTTGCGCACTAAGCAGTCTGAGGTGCAGCGAGAATTTAGTGGGGGCTTTCAGTGAGCAGGCGTCGGAGCGCTATATGAAATCTGATGGGTTTCACCGCAGGCCTTACCAATGACGACACACGTGGTCAGCTGACAGAGAGTTCTAAGGATGCTGTGGGCAACAGCTGTACGGTATGAATACATAATTTACGTCTTTTCCTAGTAGCGTGTTGCGATATTAACAAGGAAGACAAAAGTAGCGTGTGTCTTCCAGTGGGCTCGAGCTCTCCGTGCGCTGCTGTACGTCAGTCTCGCGCCCAGATTGAAGTGTCACTTCAATCTCGCTAAACGCGGGCTTTGAAGCGGCAAGGGGCGGGGGAGCGGACCCTTTGAAGTAGGTGCACGCGCCAGTGGGCTGAAGCGCTTCCCAAAAGTGGATTGCATGGCAGCACGATGCACGCGATTGTGCGCGTGCTCGCCATGGAATCCACTTTTGGGAGAACCTTACTAGAGTCTCACATAGCGATTGCTACGCAATAGCTAGGCGAGACCTAATAAGGCGCTATCTAAATAACAATACCAGAAAAACATACAAGTACAACACATTGTGCACATATTTTATTGCAGATTGCAACTGCTCAATAGTGCATCATGGGTAGGTGTATGTTCAGTGCCCGGACTGTATTTAAGACGCTGGCGGCATGAAAAAGCTGCTCTTTGAAGACCGATACTTTTTGTGCTTATTACTACAGTGAATAAACGCGTCCGAAGTAACATTAAGTGCTGTCAGTTTGGACCAAGGGCTCCAAAGCGAATCAGGCAGATTGAAGACACCATCCGTTTCCTCCAGAGGGAACCTATACCACTGTGAAGTCTCCTTTTTACCCAGAGGGTTATTCACCAGATTATTTATGAGCAGGCTATGTCCTCCAAGTGGAAACGTGTTTCTTTCTAGAACTTGAGATTTGTAGGCCTGAGTCCAACTATGTATTTGAAGGTATTTGAGCTTGGATAGGTTAGGGCCGATCTTAGCCTGAAGATGTTCCCATGAGAGCAATTCCCCTTCAAAAAAAAGATCTCCCCAGAACTCTAAGCCTGCGTCTCTTATAGGTGCCGCTAAAATGTCTCCAAGCCAAACGGGGTTTTCAGGAAGCCCCCATAGCGGCGTCTTATCACAATAATAGTTTTTTTTTTAGATCTTGTGACTTCGGCCCATAGTTTTGCTAATCCTTGTAATACCTTCAATTTGATCTTTTTGAAGTACTTAGGATTACCGAATTTGAAGAGAAAGGCTGATTGACTAACTTCTTCCCCTTCTAACATGGCTGAGAACATCAGGCCCACCCCGTAGTCTGTGGGTTTTTTTTAACAACATACGGGAGTGAGTTAACTGGAAGGCCCAGGCATATAGTTTCAAGTGTGGGGCAGCCAAGCCCCCTTTATCCCTTCGCCTTCTTAGCTTTTTCCAAGAAATCCTTGCCCGTTTGTTGTTCCAAATAAAAGATGTTATGTCTGACTGTAATTTAGTTAAACAAGAATAATCAAAGTGCAAGGGAATGGTACAAAACAAAAACGAAATTTTAGGAAGGATCGACATTTTAATTAAGTTGACCTTCCCCAATTAAAGATAGTGGGATATGAGACCATGAATGCAATAACCTACGGCATTCTTTAGCTACTAATGATAAATTAATTTGAGCCATTTTTTCTATATCCTTCCCTATATGTAAACCCAGATACCTCATCGAGGACCCCGCTTGTAAATCGTTAGCTTGCCCTTCATAATTCCAGACAAGCATCTCGGTTTTAGTATCATTAATTTCGTAACCGGAAACTTGGCCAAATACATGAGCGGTCTTTAAAATTATAGGGAGTGCAGTGTCAACATCCGAAGTAAGAATAAGCACGTCATCGGCATATAGGGCTACTTTCCTTTCCCATACTTTATACGAGAAAGGTTTAATGGAAGTCTCCTCCCTCAGTTGTTGCGCAAAAGGTTCGATGTAAAAATCAAACAAAAGGGGGGAAAGTGGGCAGCCCTGCCGTGTCCCCCTGGTGATAGTGACTGGATCAGACAGATCTCCATTGACCAAGAGGCGTGCTACAGGGTTATGATATAACAAGCCAATTGCCCTACGTAACCCAGCCCCCACGCCAAACTTAGCCAAAGCCCCCAACAGGTATACCCAGTTGACTCTGTCGAAAGCTTTGGTCGCATCTAACGTGAGGGCGGCCAGAGGGAGGGTCCGAGCCGATGCTATATCTATGGCACCTATTAGATCATAGGTTAGCTCGAATAATTGTCGCCCCTTAACGAAGCCCTTTTGGTCAGGATGGAGGACCAAAAGGTGCAATCACAGCCAATCTTGAAGCCAAGATTGTGGTAAAGATCTTATAATCCACATTCAGGATTGAAATTGGCCTATAAGATCCACAGGCCGTCTTTGGTTTCCCTGGCTTCAAAATAAGGGTGATTGAGGCATTATCCCAGGAGTCTGGCGGGAGCTGACCCTCCAGTAGGATTTGATTGAAAAGAACAGTGAGAAATGGAACTAATTCTAATTCAAGGGCTCTATATATTTCTGCCGGCAGACCATCAGGTCCGGCCGCCTTCCCCTTCTTACTTCTTTTAATGGCAGACCTTACCTCATCCTCAGTGATATCATTGTCTAAATATTGAGATTGCTCGGCAGATAGCGAAGGAAGGTTGATGTTCCTTAACCAAACCTCAACAGAGTCTTTCGAGATCTGCTTGTCCTCCTTATAGATCATCTGAAAGTAATCTCTGAAGGCGCCCCTGATGTCCTCATCTGAAGAGAAGGTGATGTTATCTACCATTATTGCGGCAATGTTATTCCGCACCAGATCAGTTTTGGTTTTCCAGGCCAGTAATTTCCCGGCACCTTCGGTGTATTCAAAATGGGCCAACTTACTGGCTTCCCATCTTTGTTGGAGTCGAAGATTTAATAACGAACTCAAACTACCCTTCAAAGTCACTAAATGATTATGGAGAGTGGGCAGATCTAATCCGGAAGCCATACAGTGGAGTCTATATCATGTTGTATTTGAAGTATCTGATCTTCAATAGAAGTGACTTCCTCTCTATGTATCTTCCTACGATATGAGGCTTTCCCCATGATAACCCCTCTCAAGAAAGCTTTAAACGAATCCCAGATTATTCTAGTCGTAGCTGAGCCACTGTTGGAATTAAAGAAATTGTGGGTTTCTGATTTAAGAAAAGTAATATCCTCTGAAGATGAGAGAAGAGACCGGTCGAAGGACCATGTGATGGAACTCTTTTTAATTGAACTAGCAAGTTCCATTTCTACAGCTGCATGATCCGACAAATGTGATGGGAGGTATCTAATGCTCTTTACGGAGTCAACCAGCCTCAGACTTATTAGGATGAAATCTATTCTGGACTGGTGGTGATATTTGTAGTTCCGGAAAGAGACCCCTTGTTGTTGCCCCGACCTCACTCCCCAAATATCGACATACCCATATTGCTTCATAGAACTATGAAGCAGGGCCCTGGTCTTAGAAAAAACAGAGGATCGATTATTGGGTGATTTATCCAACAAGGGATCCAGTACGATATTAAAATCACCTGCCAGGATAATGGGTTCAGGGAAGGTAAGCAAATGTGAAAATATAGACTCCAAAATGGAGGGGTCGTCCTGGTTCGGACCATAATATCCTAAAATTGTACTTTGTTTACCGGCCATAACAACTGACACTATGGCCCATCTGCCACCTGGGTCGACCGCCTGTGATATCAGCCTAGCTTTAGCTCCTTTTTTAAATACCACTGAGACCCCTCTTGTGTTAGTTGTTTGGGTAGTTGAAACTGCGAAATCTATCCAGCTATTTTTCTTAATAAGTGTGAGCATTTCAGTGTGCGTTAGGTGTGTCTCCTGGAGCACCAAGACCTGCGCATCCAAGTCCCGCAAATATTGCATGATTCTGTTAGCTCTAGGTCTGGTGCGGAGGTCATTAACATTCCAGGAGATATATTTTATACTACCCATACTTAAAAAGAAAAAAGGTAAAGAAAGCCAAGATTACCATTTGTTGCATTGATTCTTGGGTCAGTATCTGCCTACTTCCATCTTTAGTAGTGCTGCTTAGAATAATGAGGACCATTTTATATTTATACAACCCCCCAGCCCCCCTCCAACTCCCGTGCAACCCCTCGAACCCACCACCCGCCCCATGGAAAACCCTTGTGTTATCTGTCCGGAAAATGATCCGGTAGATAGCACCCCTTTGACAAGCTCCCGTCGGGAACAACCCCTCTCATCCGACGAAGAAAAACAACAAGTGTGAAAAATACACAATAATAAAGTGAAACCCCCACCCGGCAAGCAGTAGAAGAGAAGGTAACCAAAATTACTTTGACCGATTAACCGCACCAAAATAGAAAAAATATTTAATCGGTATATATAAGAGAAAGTGGCGTAAGGTGAGGAACCTACACCTATATCTTAAAAGGTGAACGCTATCTGTAAGGCATATCAAGAGAGAATCACCTAGGGTACCTCAGAGTATACATAAACTATTTATGCTCCTTGCCTAACATCATCAAAAGCTCATCAGCTGCCTGAACTGACCTAATGTTGTACATCCGATTATTGTGCATAACTTTGATGGCTGCCGGAAACATGAGCTGAGCTGTTGCTCCTACTTTCCTAAAGGCATCCAGTCGCCTCCCAAACTCCCATTGTTTCTCCAATGTAATTCTGGAGAGGTCAGACCCGACTAGGAAGGTAAACCCATTCCCTGCGAGAGATCTTTGTTTTAATGCCAAATTTAGAATCTTCTCCTTCAACACATACGTATGAAAATTGACCAGAATTGTACGCGGCTTCAATCTCTGGGGGTTCCCCCGAAAGGGGTCTCTGTGAACTCGCTGTATGTCCATGGCTAACTCCTCAACTGAGTGCTCTAAGCCCAGGGACTCCTTTAACAGAACAGAAATGAAATGTTTTATATCTGATCCCTCAGTTCCTTCCGGGATGTTAAGAATCCGTATATTCCCCCGCCTGGCATTATTTTCTAACGACTCCAATCTCTCGTCCAGACTTTGCTCCTCTCTGGTAAGCTTTTTTATATCATCCTTAACTTGCTCCAAGTTAGTAGAGAGTGCTACCGAGGTCTCTTCCAAAGCTCCTGTTCTGACGGTCAACCCCTCAATCTTATTGTCCAGAGCTTCACAGTATTTCCTTATCTCTAACTGATTTGCAGAGGATTCAGAAAACCCCTTCCTGATCTCCATCGTAAGCGCAGAAAACATCCCCGACAGGGAGGCGGCAGAAATAGAAGACTCGGCCTCAAAGTTGGCAGTAATAGCATCCGCGGAAGCATTCTGATACAGAGCTTTAATGTTCTCTTCATCCGCACACTCTCCACCAACTGCCCCCTCCATCCCCGATGTAGCTGCCACCTGTACGTCAGAAGTTGATCTTACCGACATTGTTAAGTTTAGTGGGGGACTCAGAGGAGGACAGTGTTCGATGATAGACAAACTACCTGATGCCTGAATCCCCAACACCACCTCTTGATCTGCCCCGGCTTCTTCTAAATCTTTGACATGTGGGGTAAACTGTGGTGGTATACCCGACCCCTCCACTGCGGCTTCTTCTCTACCCGATATGGGGAGGGATAATGATGACCCATTATCAAATGAAAAGGGGAGGGTGTCTGGGACAATCAAGACCCCTGCCATATTGTGATCTTCCACTAGGTTAAGAATCTGGGGAACCACTTTAAAATAAGATCTAAGTGATGGAGTTATCTTGGAGCCCAGAGACAATGCTACCTTGGGACCCTTCACTTTAGATTTAGACTTAGACTTTTGTTTACTACCTCTAGCTCTCACTTCTGCATTTAAGTAGGTAGAAGGTTTCTCTCTCACTGATAACTGAGAGTTCTGGACAGTGCCTGCCCCCCCAACAGCTTGTAAAAATGCTTTACTTGACTCTTGAATAGCCTGCTCCCCATCAATATTAGATGGCAAGTCCTCAGAACCCCAACGAATGTTCACGGACCCTGGCGACAGTCCAGCCAGCGTTCCAGCACTCTCCGAACTCTCACCGTAGGCAAAAATATCTGTCGCCGACCTTCCTTCCTCGGCTTCCCCCCGAGGAGGAGACAGCGACAGCTCAGATTTCTGCAACCCGCCTGAGGAGGCTTTAGTAGCAATCACTCTGGAGTTAACCCCATAGGCAGGACCACGAGGTGATTGCACCAGGCTCCGCAACTTTCTCCCCCGCCTTAGCTCCAGCGCGGCTGACCAAAGACGTAGCCTCGGCTTCCCCAGGGGCTCTTGTACTGAAAAACAAACACTTTGGCCAGATATTGGCTCCAGGGGCAATTCCTTCTTCGAGAAACCCTGAAGCACTATTGCCTCTGTCGAAGAAATGACACTCAGCGCAGAGACAGTGGGGGGGGAGAAAACTCGGCAACCACCATCCCGCGAGGACTCACACGGGCGAAAGCTGTAAGCAGAATGCAGGCAGGCAAAATAACGTGGGGCGCCAGATGGAGAAACTCTGTAATGCATCCTCGCCGTTAGTTAAAGGGACAGCCTCCGTTATTTAGCAAAACGATAATCGAGCCGAAGATGTGTTTATCTTGTTTCAGGATGAAACAATGTAGCCCCCAACGACCTCCAATGCAGACCCCAGAGCTCTGAACACCAAATTCCAGTCGTTGTACTTACCGCATAACGAAGTAGGGTTAGCTCCGACGGGAGCTCACCTCGGAGCGCCGCAGCAGCCTAACTGGCCGCCACCATGTTTTTTCGGCCTCTTGTGTAGCATAGTTAAACCATCTTGGCTACGCAGGAATCACCTGTTTACACTGCATAGGGCATATTATTCCCCTCTCAGGCTATCTAAATTTTCCGAGGGCAACTCAATAGCTTGTTCTAGATGTGGGCTTCTGGCCGCACCAGACACCCATATGTTTTTTGACTGCCCTAGTTTAGCGTCATATTGGGCAGCTATCAGCAGTATTCTAACCACTTCATTGGGTGTTCAAGTAAACATTGACTTACCTCTTGTGATCTTCGGGATTTTGGAAGGAGGCCAAAGCGCAGCCAAAAACTTAGTGTTCTATGCGGTGTTGTTGGCAAGAAGGGAGATCTGCAAGAAATGGAAGGACGAGTCTCCCCCTTCCTTCGGCGATTGGCAGGCCTCCGTTATATATACAGCGCGTATGGACCTGGCTAGGGCCGGAAATCAGAGTAAAAGAGCTTTTTGGTATTTGTTGCCATGGTTACACTGAATTACCCGGGTTTTTTTTTTTTTTTTTTTTTTCCCCGGGTCCGATGATTACTCTATTATGGTGCCCTAGCCATCCGTAGTATACCTAGTCCTAGCCCGGGCTGACTTGGCTGCCACTTACATCAAGGTGGTTTATAAGAAGGGTATGCCTGGTTCTTCGCCTTCCAAGATTGAGACTGCAATAGCTGAGGGATATTTTCTACTCACATCCTTGGCAATATATCCCTGCCAGTTCTTTTATGAATTGAGACAGCTGACTGTAGGGTAATCTGGTATGGCACTGAAACCATGGTAGTAACGAGGATAAAAAAAAAAAATAAAAAAAAACATTAAGTGCTGTCGGACACCATTCACATCAAATATTCAGATTTAACTTCTCAGGACTAGTTATCTAAAGAAATCACTCTTGTAGGAGCAGAAGTGTGTTATTGAACAACTATTCTTTAAGTTGTCTTCACCGTGATTTCATAAACCCTGGCTTTTACAGCTAAGCCAAGGAGGGTAACAGTCCATGAACTATTTATATTCCTGTTGCTTCTCCTTTGCTTTTAAGAACTGAAGGATCAGGTGGACAAGAGTAGATAAGAATGAACGACAAAGAGTAGATAAGAATGAACGACAAACATCAGATTTCGACATTGCACCCGTTGTCTTCACTGCGAGAGCGCATTTATGCTTTGATAAGATTCCCGTTATCGATTTTCTTCAGCCTAACTTGCATATTTTTGTGCACACGTCTGACTCATCCATTTCAATATACGTCAGTGATGTTTAAACGGATTCGCTCATGTGGGGGGGGGGGGCAGGAGGGGGGGGGGGGGGAGATGGGCGTGTTTCCCAGTTCGTGGATTCTTATCCTTCTATGAAGTTTAGTGGGTGAATGCACGTGATGCAGTGATCTGCTTTTATGAGTTAGCGTGCAGGTAGATGATGGTCACCGGACTGAATTATGGTAACCTTCCTCATGGGTATTGTGCCTGCTGTGGAGATAACGGTGCAATTTGAATTATCAGAATGCAATTTCTTAATGTGGATTTGCATATAAACTGCATGTCAAAGTGTCTAAACACGGTTAGTGTTAGCCAGGTTAGTCTGTTAATATATCTATACAGACATAATTGTGCTGATCATGTGCTTGTTTCTTGGTATGAAAGGAACGATGTTTAATACTCCTGCGGCTGAAATTACCATGCCACTTTCTGGGACACATGAGCATTTCAACTTCTTGAAGTCAGTAAAATAAATACCAGTCAGGTCATACTCATTTTAAATATACTGCTTGGGTTAAGTGACTGCAATTAAAATAGCAGGCGAAAAACACAAATGGTAAAAGCTCCGAAAATAAAGGTAGACACACGGCCAATAAAATATCGATGTGCTTTATATCAACAGATCTCCTGTGTTGGGTTGCAGAGATTTTAAATCACTGATTGAAATAAGCATTGACATAGCCAAAAAGTCTCGCCTTTGTATTTTGTAGTGGCAGTGCTGATGTGTAGGAAGATCGTGGTAGACAGGGCAATACCCCGCTTCATTGAGAGACTCCAGGATTCGCCATCTGTAATGAGCGACACACACAGCACAGAATATTGAACAAAAAGGGAGCACAACCTCTGGGTTGCATTATGACTGGCGGGGGGATTCAGCAAACTGGTATCATGGGAAACATAGAGCACCTCGGACAAGTCGCCAAAAACAGTGGGTTTTTTTGGCAGGTATCTTGCATCTCATTCCTGCTAAAAGGAATCACAAAATGTAATTGCTATTCTCTAAAGCAAATGTAGTTGAGCGCTCTACTCTCAGTGGTGTTATTCCCAAATTAATGTCAGAACGGCAGCAGGAGAAGTATCCGGTTTTGTCATGAGGCAGCAGTCCTCACAGCAGCACGCAAATAACTACAGAGATAAAGCAGGTTCTCAGAGTTGAAAGCGGATCTCCTTCAGTTTGTAGCAGTGGAGATCTGTTCATCAACCCTTAAGAGTCTAGTACAGATTTGTGGGCAATGGCAGTCATCTTACCAGTCCCTGTGAAATCTTTCTCACTGCACGCAATTCTTCTGCCGAAACTCAGAGGTAAACATATTTTCAGGGAATCACAAGACCACATTATATATTCATACAAGGGAGGGTGAGATTCTAACAGATCAGAAGAATTCAGCAAGTGATTTTTTTTTGGAGGGGGGGGGGGTGAAATTGGGTTCAAGTACAACTTTCCTGGTGGTCAGTTTGGTCTCTTAGTAACCAACATCCAGAATGTTGTTTCAGTTCCAATCCAGTGATGATGCAGGCATCCCATAATGTCCCCAGGATCGTTTGGCCCTACACAGATGGTCCTTCCACTACTGTTGCATGGCTTCAGTGCTCTTGCTAAAGGGGACCACTGGGAGTGAGGATCAGCAGTTAATAGATCTTACTTCTTCAGGTGCTAGCAGGGGCCAGTCGTTCAGTCATTCTCTTTCGTTCAGGCCAAAGCTGGACTATCCAAACTCTCTTCAAAAGGTGCAGTAAGCACAAGGAATTCTTCCCCACTAAAAGCTTTGTGGAACAGAACAAGATACAAAACAGCCCAGCTACAATGGTCCGTGCACAGGAGGGCCATGCAGGGTTACAGAGGAGAAAACTTTAAGAAAGTCTGAGGTAACCCAATAATTGATGCACACTTGATTCTTCACATACTACCTCTTGCCCCTTCCAGTGATGATAGGCTACACAGATTTATCGATGAGGGCCAGTGGACACCCTCCACAAATTGGGGTACATGCAAAAAGGCTTGAATCCCAAGACGTGTGTCCTTGTTTCATCAACATTCGTGGAAGTATGCCATCCTTCCTTCGCTCTGTCCTACTTAGATCATACTGCCATTATGTCAAAGCTGTTACCATGTTAGGTTTTGTACGAGCGACAAGTATACCAATAATGCTCTAAGGACAAAAACTAATTGACAGGGAAATTATATATAGATAGATAGATAGATAGATAGATAGAGAGAGATCTCTCTCTCTCTCTCCCTCTCCCGACAACAGGCCACTGAAGATCGTAAGCAATACTGGATGTTTAGGTCTTTCATTTTGGTACATGGACCTTAACAAATGTTCCTTTTCATTGCGGTTTCCTTTGATAAATCTGTTTTTAATTACCATGGAACCTTTTGGAAAGACAGTGTCTTGGCAAGCTTGAAAACCACTGGGTTGTATTGCAACATTTGTACAGTGCTTATAGAGTGCTGAAGTGCTTCCCCACAATGACGGCAAGCTGCATCATGTAAGTTGAGTTATTGAAATGTGTTGTGTTTTGTTTTTGCCGATGTGGGAACTGTTTTCATATAGTGCCTGATGACAGCCAAGGTGCAGTGATCATGCTATTGGAGACAGCACAAGGTGGTGTGATGGGGGAGGCCGGGTATGTGACAGTTGTGCAATGGTAATTGTAATAAAAACATATAGGCAGCTACACGCCACAAGGTTGGCCATAAAGGCAGTGGGGATGCTAAAACGGAGCACACCAAAAAAAGATGGGGTAATCAGAGATGGTCCAGTAATCAATACGGCAACATGTCCCAGGCAGAGGTGGTGCTGATTGAATAAAAGGATGGCAAAAGCTAAGAACTGGAATTGGTGACATGAGCAGTTGCCATGCTGATTCATCTTTAAGGAAAGGATACTGCCCACTGCTGGCTATTATATACCCCATAAAAGAGGAAAGAAGTGGAAGAGCAATCAAATCTGGCAAACTATACACTACACAGTCTTTGATAGGGCCAGATTCCATCTACTTCTGCTAGGTCAAAGGAAGCCAAACTTTTGAGCAGGGGTTTGCACCTTTCAGGAGGCCCAAAAGGCAGATGAGTACTTGAGATGGGCGACCCAACAAATTAGCAGAGAGCTGAGCCAAGAGTCGGCCTCGGATCTTTGAGCCTGTGCACAACATTTTTAAAAAGTGGATTTTTTTTTTTTTTTTTTCATGTGAAGACTCATTATAGCACTTCTCTGAGAGGTACTTATTAAAAGTGATAGTTTAGTACAACTGGTAGTCTAAACAATGCCAACACACAAACTGTAATACCAGGAACTGTGTGTACCTAATCTCGTGCCCCTGCGACCTCCTTTACGGGGGAGGGGGGGGGATGACTACGAGACCTATTAAGACAAGGATCAGTGAACACAAAAGTACAATATGGTGTGGGCGCACGGCCACGAGAATGTGCAAAAATTTCATTGAGAAGAGACACTCATTTGATTACATCAACTGGACAAACTTTTAAGCAAACTCAACATGGAACAATATCACGCTCCTGAGATGTGAACAACGTTTGGTATAAAAAAAGAGAAGAGGGGGGACCTAGGAGCTAATAAAGGTCCAGTGTCCATGCTCCTAATGCCTATATAAACAACAAGAGGACACTGTTCCTATAGCAGGGTGCAAAAAGTCACCCATGCTTCGGGGTGCAAAAGTCACCCATATAAAATTAGGGGAAGAAAAAGGAAAGAGGAAAGAGGAAAGAGAATCCTAGGGATGGAGAGTCCATAGAAAAGGGGAAAAGAAAAATCATTCTTTGTCCTTTAGTGCCCTCACACACGCCAAGGGGTGTCATGCTTCATCATCGGGCAATTGCTCCTCGTAGGGCCGGCGCTGCAATTCCCTACGGGTCCCCCGAAGGGTCACTTTGTCGGAGATCTTTTCAGGACTGCCGGATGGTGCATGAGGGTGTGTGAAGGGAGGGTCTACTGAGGGTAAGAAAGGTGCGTGCAAAGTGATACAAAAAAATAATAATAATAATAATCAAGGGCAAACTTGCAGCGTAGTTGTAAACATTTTACCCTTTGTAGCAAAAATATCGCCCCAAAGGCACACTATGCCTGGGTGTCAGAGGTCATAGGTCAACATGTTTCGCGCCTAGATCGCCATAAAGGTCGGTGGCGCTTCTTCAGGACCAAAATCATCAAAAAAGTGTAGTGCACGTGAACCAATATACATTACATTAAAATACCCTCTTTTCTTCAGTCAGGGCAGTGCAGAAATCTGTATACCCTCATTGTGGCTACAGCTGTGTGGTCGAGAGTGCTCCTGACCGTGCCTAGAAAAAAGAAAACGAAATCAACCACAGATGTGGGCATCAGTAAATATTGATGCATTCATAATGTTCTACCACTGTGTGCACATCGATTGGACAAAAGAAACAGAACAGACACACGAAACAAATTGTTGATGCTCCATTGAGCCCCAATCATGTATGGTATCATAGGCACTATGACGAGACCTTACTCCGTGCATAAGCTATTTTAGCCAAAAGGTACCATCCTCTGACACCCAGGCATAGTGTGCCTTTGGGGCGATATTTTTACTACAAAGGGTAAAATGTTTACAACTACGCTGCAAGTTTACCCTTGATTATTATTATAGTTTTTTTGTATCACTGTGCACGCACCTTTCTTACCCTCAGTAGACCCTCCCTTCACATACCCTCATGCACTATCCAGCAGTCCTGAAAAGATCTCCGACAAAGTGACCCTTCGGGGGACCCGTAGGGAATTGCAGCGCCGGCCCTACGAGGAGCAATTGCCCGATGATGAAGCATGACACCCCTTGGGGTGTGTGAGGGCACTAAAGGACAAAGAATGATTTTTCTTTTCCCCTTTTCTATGGACTCTCCATCCCTAGGATTCTCTTTCCTCTTTCCTTTTTCTTCCCCTAATTTTATATGGGTGACTTTTGCACCCCGAAGCATGGGTGACTTTTTGCACCCTGCTATAGGAACAGTGTCCTCTTGTTGTTAACAACGTTTGGTACACTGCCTTAACACCAGGAGTCTGAATGATGAGATTCCGTGGGCAGAACTCCGATGTCCATAAGTGACATGTTCACTTGACGCTAGGGTGCCCAAATAACCTTTAAGTTCCCTGACTACATCACGGGGGTCAGCCTGATACCACTGAAAACATTATACTGTGGACTCCGATACCAGACTCCTATTGTCGCTCGTACTACACTCTTTGACTGTGCACACAATGTGTCTGATAGTATCTTCACCATATGTCACATAAAATTAGGCCAGAAACCCTGCACCTCCTGGGCAAATTCCATTGAGAGGGTACATAGACATTGGGTCGGTATCATCGCTTCACCAAACACCTTGGTGTTACTGCAGCCTTCTTTCCTGTTGTGTTTACATCTTCACCTGATAATGCATATTAATTGTGGGATAACCCACTCCCTCAAGAGAGCCCTCAAATACACTCTTCATGGAGGCCCCCGTAATGTTCCATGACTTTTTCCACTGTTTTTTTTTTAAACTTTATTTTTCAATTTTTGATTTATACAAATACAGAAACAAAATCGGCATCAATACAGCGTACATAGACATACTAATAAAAATATCAAGGGTGCGTAGCACAGATGGTCACATCCGGGGGGGAAGGTACCATGGGGTCACAGAAGTATTTAGAAGCATATTACAGTGAGGAGGGAGCATGGGACATGGCAGTGATTCCCAGTGTGCATATAACTGGGGTCAGTCCTCGCACTCCGAGGCAAGGGGAGGCCCACTTTCTACCTCCAACCCACTCTCCTCGCCATCAGTTGTATCCTGTGTGGAGGACTCCCTCTCCGCCAACCCAGAGGAACACAATTCCCGCCAAACCATGAGGTCCGCTTGCAGCTTTTCATCCCTTCAGGTGAGTAGCATGTGTGTTTCTTCAGCTAAGGACCACTCTCGGACATCCCTAAGCCAGATGGGCACTTCTGGGCCCCTCTGCCCCATCCAGGTTATGGCTAACCCTCCGTCTAGCGAGCACTAGCATCAGCTGTAGGAGATTGTATGGGAGTTTCCTATTCTTTGGTTTCCGGACCAATGCAAGTAAGCAATTCAAGGGTTCGAGCTGCATCCGAATGCCTGTAGCCGCAATAATCCTGCCCACCACCTCCACCCAGAACTGCTTGACCAGTGGACAATCCCAAGCTAAATGTAAAAAGCCCGCTTTATCTGTGGCACATCTACGGCATCTATCTCCCTTAGCAGGAAAGATGCGGTTCAGGGATTCCGGGGTTAGGTAGGTACGATGCAGGAAGTTAAAATGCGTTAATTTAAACCTGCCATTGCAGGAGACCTTTCGCGTGAGGGCGCCCATGCGTGCCCATTGTTTCACCTCCAGCTGGAGAGAGAGGTCCTTCTCCCATGCAACCCGAGATGGCGGCACAGGAAGGGCAGAGTCTTGTTTCATAGCCTTGTAGAGGAGAGAAATCAGTTTACGACCTGTACTGCACATGAGCAGGATATCAAGGGTGTGTGAGGGGTGGAATATCTGGGAACTGTGGCCAGGTGGTCTTCACTATGTCCTGAACTCCCTGGAAGTGTAGGAATTGACCCCGTCCGAGGCCAAAGTTCTCTACTGCTCGTTCGTAAGTGATGAAGGTCTTATTGGGAAAAAGGTCTGCAAGAATTTGGCAGCCACCCTCCCTCCAAGGCTGAAAGGACATGTACCGTCCCATGTCTATGAAGGGGGCCAGTATACAAATCGAGAGCTACCTGTGAAAGGGTGCTTTCCGTAGGACTTTTTCAACAAAACGCTGCCATATACCCGCTGTATGTCGCACTATGTAGGGAAGAGAAACGTCGGACCCCCTGCCCTGCATCAGAGCTTCCTGCAGTGCCTGAGTATCCACCCTGTCGGAGAGAAGGCATTTCTCCCAGTTGTCCGCATCTGTCAGCCAGCATGCAGCAAGTTGCAGTTGGGCCGCAAAATAATATAAGTTGAAGCGTGGGGCTTCCAAACCGCCCTCCTCATAGCTTCGTATAATAGTGTTGAGAGCTACTCTACTGCGCCAGCCTGCCCAGAGCAGGGACGTGAGCAGCATGTTGAGGGTTTTGAAGACACATGGCGGCAGCGGACATAGGGAATTTTGGAGTACATATAGCACTCATGGAAGCATCACCATCTTAGAGATGGCCAGCCTACCCATCAGCGACAACGGAAGAGTATTCCAGAATGTCACCGATTGTTGTAGAGATGCGATTATGCGGTCCACATTCCAGGCTAGCGCCTGTGTGTCCGTCGGGGCCACCTGTATCCCGAGATAGCAGAATCCCACCTGTTCCGAACGCAGTCCCAGGTCTGGAAGATCCCCCAGGGGCACCGATGCCAGTCCAGCCAACGGGAAGATCAGGGCCTTTTTTTCCACTGATTTTTAACTTTATCACCATCATACAAAGGGCACACAACTAAGATTTCACCCGTAGTTCTAGTCAAAACAACTAGACCACCTCTACCCTGAGGCACTTCAAGATGGCACCCTCGCATGAGCACCTACGCCCTCCACGCCCCCGGAAGTCAGACACTCCCTCGACAACGGCTCCGCACTACATCAAGCAGCCGCAGGGAGCGGGCCTCCAATATGCAGGCAGGCGTGAAAGGGGTAGGTGCTGGCAGGCAGTGCACCCGGCGGCAACCGCAAGTAAAAATCAGATGGGCATACTCTCGACCACGATCGTGTCATGCTCGCATCCCGTGTGTAACTTCTGAGCCACGATGACTATGTTTTCCTTTCTCCGTATGCATCTTCCCATTGCAGCCCGTTAAGGTGCGGGCGACTACACGCGCTAGCCTATGGAGCAACCAACAAACTTAGACTAGGTAAGAACTTATGCTGCAATTCATGTTTCTTGATTATTTGACAGTTCGCGCTGCCAAGTCACATATCAGGAGCTAATGATATATCGACAATCACGTTGAAACCTACATGTATTTTATACCATGCCATTATTAGGAGTACCATAATATCTATTTCTCAGGGCGGGTGGTGCGCTTGTATCTGGGTGCCCACACAAACCGTACGTTTTGATACGCTGCAGTCATGATCAGAACTTGTTGTACTCTACCCACTGAATTGTGTACCTTTGCTGGGGCAGTACTATGATTTTACTCCACGCTGGAGTTGGTCTCAGATATGTGTTGTCTGTCTCGGATGTTTGTGTGCTTCACTTAATGAGAACCATTCAGGTATGAGATGCACTCTATCATTTGCCCACAGAGAGGATTATATTGACTCCTACTCTGTGTTTTTGTTTTCCATTTTCCTCTCAATGTATTCTTAGGTTGCAACAGGAGTGGCCACTTAATAGAGCTGTAGACACCTTGTAGTTGTACACAGGGTTGGAAAGTTCCTGCTTACTAGGGTTTTAGACCCACTCACTTTTTACTCACTTCATTGGTCCTAAAGAAGCACCAGGGATCGTTCTGACCACTCTGACGGCGCGAAACATGTAGACCGAAAGTTACTGAGGCCCATTACCCCCCATCACTAACATACGACCTACAATTTTTTTTTAACGTGGCAAGGAAACCTATATATTAAACCTAATTCACCCTGGTATCCCATAGCTAGTTTTATCATTCACTCACTCACCTTTCATCTCACACCCTCACTCATCATACGGTAGTACCAATAAAAGATTTCTACCAAAGCGACCCTTCGGGGGACCCGTAGGGCATTGCAATGCCGGCCCGATGAGGAGCAACACTCAATGATGAAGCATGACATCCCTCGGGATGTGTGAGGGCATCAAGAGACAAGACTCACACTTGCCTCTAGTTTGTGGGGTTTAGACATAGGCTCTTGCTTTCCACTTCTTTCTCCTTTTTTTCCTTCGTGTGGGTGACCATTGCTCCCAATTTTAGAACAGTTACCCTTTGTTTGAATTGAGTAACACAGGGAGCACGGGTACTGGACCACAATGAGCTCCTAGTCTGCCCCCCCTCCTTTGTTCTTGGTACAAGGCTTTATTTTTACCTCTTGGATAATTTATCTGCAGTTTTTATATTCAGCGCAAACTCGACCCCATGTCAAAACACTTTACATGAACACCAGTTATATTACACAATGCCACATGCATTGTCTATAGGCACGGGTGATTAAGGGATTTGCTCAAAACCACAGGATATTGAGCCAACACAGAGACTCGAACCTGGATCCACAGGCAGCAGTTCTGACCACAATGCCAGATCCTGGGTATTGGGAGGGAGGCAGAAACAACATAAAAGCTTGGCTTGTTATGGGCTCGAGGTTCTAACAGCACCTCGAGCTGAGTCAGAGCCAGGCTTCAGGCTCGAGCTTTCAGTGGCTCACCCACCTCTAAGGAGCCCCTGTCGGGTGTGGCTCGGACAGTGGTCGAAGTGGGCGGGATCGGAAGGGCACGGCGTGCCCCTACTTCTTAACCCCTTCAGCGCTGCGCGGATTCCCGCGCGGTGCTGAAGGTTCTGAGCGCGGGCGGGGCCATGACGGAACGGTTCCGTCATACGCACAGCCCAACCGACGTGCATGACGGAACCGTTCCGTCATAAGCGTCGGAGGGGTTAAAATGTAAGCAATCCATTCCCCTACTTTTCTGTTTTTGGAAATGTGTCCCAGGACGGCAGGAATAGTGAAAGCTTAGATAAGTCTCAGCCATTCATGGCCGTTCGAGAACGGGCGGTTGGGCATAGAAGGAAAAGGGCTCTGTCTCTCTTCCTTCTTGTCCAGGGAAGACAAGGACAGTGTCTGCTTCCGCTCTACCTCATGCAGCTGCTCCCATCTCTCTCACTTCTTACTCTTATTGCCTCTCTTTCTGTGTGGCTCCTTCTCTGTTGCTGAAAACCGTGACTTTTACTCTCTCTTCCCTATATTTGTTCCCATGTGAAATGGATCCAATAAAAACAAGAAACCCTTTTTGCAAATGTCTGTAATGTATTGAAGACGCTTCTCATAAAGAATATAGTAGATCTTTATTTGTAGGCTGAAGATAAGCTGCGGGTACCAAGGGCCCAGGAGCACAAAGACCGATAAGAGTTCAAACAGACACAACAGAGTTCCGAACTAGAACATGAAGGGATCCAAATAGCCTTATTAATTCCAATGTACATAAAAATAGACCTCACAGAGAGGAAATAGTGACATAGCATGTCACAATGTCTTTTTATTTTTTTACATTTTTCTATTCCAAAGTGCAGCCTCAGGGCGGAGAGAAAAATGGTTCAAAATACTAAAAATAACTAATACAGCAAGTCAGAGTGGTCGCAAAGTGGCCAGATTGGTTTTATTCACACCAAAACACATTAGGGCCCCTTTACAGAGTTTGCCAGCGAAGCGCCACTTTTGTTAAGTCATCTTTCTTTAAACAACGGGGCATATTTACAAAGAAGTGACAGAGCACAGCGTTAGCCTTCTTAGCTTGACGCCGCGCTCCGCCACTTCTGAAATGCAGGGCTGCATTGTATTTGTGCTGCTTTGTGCAGCACAAATAGAAGTTGCAACCCGTCATTTTTTAAATGACTGTTTATGTGCATAAACAATCATGCATGGGATTTTGCTGTTTGTGTGTGCTGCACAATGCAGCACAAATGAAAACAGCAAAAACAAGGAGAAATAAAGCATTTCTTCTTCTTGCGCCCTGTTAACACCACGTTGTTCCTGCTTAAATTTCACATGTTTACTTAATCTTGCATTCCCAATGAGGAATTGATTTTCCCAAGATGTTATTACTTTTTTTTCAGGCAACATATTACTTGGCTAGTGCATAATTTGAATTGAGTCACATCCAGGTGTTTATAGTGCAGCACAACTGGGTTATAGCTGAAGGCAGTGCAAGTTTCTCTCAGTGGGGCGGTATGGTGTTCAGTGTGGGCGAGGATATGGCACTATGGCCAGAGCTGCCGAATTTGGGTCTGGGGAACCAAGTTCAGCCTTCATGACCACTCCACCAAACCACTCTCCAGAGGGAGCACATTCCCATGCTAGACCTTAGAAGGCCCAGCTAGACTGTAGAAGCCCGGGTGTCTTAGCACCAGAAGGTGGGCCCTAGCAGTGGCAAGTGTGGGTTATCCTTGAAGGCCTGTCCACCACAATCAATGCTGAAGTTTACCTCCAGTCTTGCGGGCAGGCTTACAAAGCAACACACCAAGAGTGAAAGTGACTTGGTCACGGACCCTTGAAGTCAGTCTGCCTCACCCACTGGTACCTCAATTGGCCTGGTTTCATCAATAGTAGTGCAACTCACCAGGGATCGCCAATGCAGGATTTGCACGCACACCAAACTAAGTTTGCAAACTTCACGGCCTCTCTGCTCCATGCACAAGCACTTTTAACATGTGCTGCCTGCTTTAGGGCCAGTAGAATTATGCAGCAAGAGAGAACAATATTATGCCACAGTGTTGACTAAATTATGCAGCAAACAAAAAGTCTGCAGCATAATGCGATACTTTATTTTTTTGACATTTTTATACATACTAAAATTCTCTGCAAATATTTTTCCTCATTAGTACCAGTATAACAGTCAAATGCAGCAGTGAGAAAGGTTACCAGTCAACCTTTGCAAAGGGCCCTCCACTTTGCAACAACACAAGTCACATTTTTTTGTAACTTTTGATCCATTTGAGCTACAAACAATTTATTAGTTAAAATCATCAGATTATGCAGCAGGTGGTGTAATATGCGGCAAATATGGCAGAGCCATAATTAGGTGCAAAACATTTGCAAACTGGGATATTTTGCCATTCATGTTTGAACTGCTCTTGTGGAAAAAGGGAGGAGAAGTGCTGATGACAGAAACTGCATGGCCCGGAGACAAATGGCTTGTGAATCCACTTTTAAGTGTATTTGGTTCATTCTGCGATTGGAAACGTACCCCATTTTGTGAATACATTTTAATGTCAATAACTCATATTCAACCTTTAATAAACATGTGTATCCCTTGATTGAATTAAATAATGTAATACGTTGTAAATGATCAGTGAAATACCAAAAACAAATACTAAAAATTGGGATGTTTTGCTCTTTCTGGCCAAACCTCTGACTCCGCCCACTGACCCAGTCAATGGGTTATTCCCGCCCTCTGATTCTCCACCCACAGTTCCCCTACTTTTTTTTCCCCACTTCGACCACTGGGCTCGGACACCTGCCAGACTGGATCCTGCACATGTAGGGTTCAGAGACAAAGCGAATGATCGGTTACTGCCCTGGCAGTGAAAGACCGAAACATCCTGCCTCCATGTGAGCCCAATACTTTTCCAAACTGTTAGACCTGTCAGCCCTTTGGGTGGTCCCTCCTCATCATTATTTATTTTGTCCCACTTTTGCCTCAAACCCTGTTTGAATTTTTCCTTTTTGGGAACCACCAGACTTTTTCGTGTTGCTACAGATTCAGGGAACCATTTTAGCTACCCCTGAAACTTCTGTCTGAGGGCCTGGAGCACAAAATGGTGGCCACCTGTGACATCACCAGCATCCACTGGAACCTACCAGCACCTTCCAGAACATTCCAGGAGATTCCAGAACTCTGTGACAGTTGGAGACCGTTTTAGAATGTTGGGAGGATAAGAGAGGCAGTTGGCAGTTGGAGCTGGCAGTTGGCACCTGACTGGTGAAGAGAGAGGAGCACAACCGTGAAGGAGGAAGGAGTGAAGCAGCAGGGGTGGAAACTTGTGCCTGGAGTGGGGTCCATAAACCCACCCTTGATACTTGTCCCTACTGATGGATCCCAGCCTATAGCCCTGTGTGGGAAGAAGACAGAAGAAACTTATCCTAAGGACCTGGACAGCAGGAACAGGCCTTAGAACCAAGAAAACAGCAAGATTCTGACCTGAGAACTGGTTTCCCTGGAGTCCGGCGTCGAGTAGCCTGACGACCTGGAGCCCGAGGTGGAGAAGCGGCGCTGACTGAAGTAGCAGACGTCGTACCCGGAGCCGCCAGAGGTCGTGAGAGGGCGCCGACGGAGGTCGTGAGGAATACCAGAGGTCGAGGAGGAAGTGAACCGAGGTCGAGCGAGCGGCGTCATCGGAGGAGTGAAGTCCGCCCTCCGGAGTCGTCGGAGACCGAGGTAGAGGAGCACCGGAGGTCGGGAGTGAGGATCGCACTCCGGAGTCGCCCGGAGCCTGTGAGGAGGAGCACCGGAGGTCGGGGGTGAGGATCGCACCCCGGAGTCGCCGGAAGTCGACATCGAGGCCAGGCCGGCCGACGTCATCGGAGCCGAGAGCGCCATCGGACCGGAGCCGCCCGAAGTCGACATCGTGAAGAGACTGCCCGACGCCGTCGAATCGGAGGTCGAGATCGAACCGAGGCCACCGACATCGGACCGGAACCGCCTGCCGGCGTCGTCAAAGAACTGACATTGTGCCGAGGCCGCCGAGACCGAACCGGAACCGCCTCACGGCGTCGACACGACTCCAGCGGCGTCGGAACATCAGAAAAAGGGCAGTAAGTGGAGTAGAGGGCGCCTAAGGCCCTGTGGAGACCTGAGAGACTGCTCTAAGGGGCTAGGGAGGTGCTGAAACCAACCTGACTGTGCAAGGGGTGAACTGGGACTAACCTAGAGAGGTTGTGTGGAGAGAGAAAGCCAGGGCACTGGTATTCCCCCCTTTGATCTACCTCAGTTAGGCCTCAGCCTTGTCCCAGCCAGGGAGTAGCCCCCCTCAAGCCTTCCACAACCCTACAAGCTGTGCCTGGGCCAAATCAGCCCATAAGAATTGAAGTGTCATCTGATTACATGAGTGTGGCTGTATACTTTTAATTATTTATTGGGGATACTGTATTTATTGAGTTTTTACCTATTTATTGCTGCACTATATTTATAGGTCCACAGGACTTGTTGGTGTACAATATTTATTGGTACAGTATTTATTGCCTCAAAGTATTTAATTGTCTGTATATATTGCACTTGTATTTATGCCCTGTTATTTATGATCACCCCTATTTATTTCATCAAACAGCCAATATTTATTTGACCTGCACTAATTGAAACTTGTATATTGTGATTGACCTATTTATTTTTCCAATCAGCAACTAAGAGAAAAAGATAAAGAAAGAATATTTTCATAATTTTTACGGTGTAGAGTCGTTTTTGGAACGGATGCACGCATGGTTATTGTATGGGTATATTGTATGCTTAGCACTGCGCCTGTTTCCTGACCACTCGAGCCAAGCTACCACAGTGTGTTCGGGGAGTCCACCACCACCCCTTCTAGTGTGGGAGTGGGCGTTTCCAACATAAATTGGTGTTCAGTGGTGGGATAGAGCTGTGCCTACATATACTCAACAATAACTGTGGGTAGTCCATAGGCCTACACCGGGAGTTTTCTCACAGCGGCCTTCCTAATTGTGGGTTTTTGTTTTTTCCAAATTTACTCTGGTGGTGGGAGGAGGTATTACTAAAAGTACCACCCTACATTGTTACTGCACAAAACCTGTCCTCTAACCTGAGTGGGCAAGATGGAGTTTGTACTAGAGAATCTAGAAACGTACACTGTGGCCCAACTCAGGGAGTTTTGCCAGCGGGAGGGGGTGTACTGTCCCCCAGGAGCAAAGAAGGGTGCACTCCAAACCAGCTTAAGGGCTTGGGGGGAGGCACGCCGAGAAAGCAAGGCTGAGGAGGAAGACAGGGATGGAGAGCCTGACCCCGAGGGGGCTGAGATGTACCAACCTGAGGTGGGGAACCTGTCAGCAGGGCCCAGGACACTTTCTAGGAAGGGCAGCACTGTCTCTAGCGGGGGCTTATCCAGCGTGGAGTTAGCAGATCGGAGAGAGAAAAGACAGCTCACATGGGATTTAGCAAAGCTGGAGAAGGAGAAGGAGGAACAGAGGTTGGCTCATGAGACGGAGAAAGAGAGGATGGCTCATGAGATAAGACTGAAAGAGATAGAGCTTCAGATCTTAAGAATTGGGGCACCAACTGTTCCTAATGGTGGCAGCAAAGACCAAGAAATCACCAGGGAATCCAAACCTTACCTGCCAAAGGACATAGTAGCTAGCTATGGGGCGGGTGACGACATCGCCAAGTGGCTAGCAGCCTATGAGGTCTCGTTGAGGGCCCATGGGGTTCCAGTGAAGTATTGGGGAGGAGGATTGTATAGGTACATGCCTCCAGCTGGTAGGGATGCTTTATTGGCCCTCGAAGAGGATGAGCAGACCCACTACCCCACCATGAAACTGGCGCTCATCAGAAAGTTTGGACTAACACCTGAAAAGTACAGACAGAAGTTCAGGGGTAGTCACAAATTGGGCACACAGAATTGGGTGGACTTCCTGGACTATGCAAAGAAGGCAATGGAAGGTTGGATTCAGGGCAGTGAAGTGAGGAACTACGAGGAGTTGTTTGACCTAGTACTGAAGGAACACCTGCTCGAGAAATGTTTCCCTGAACTGCGGCAACACCTGGTGGATAGCAAGCTGACCAGTCCCCAGAAGCTTGCTGAGGAGGCGGACATTTGGGCTAGTACCCGGGTGTCCACAAGGGGGACTGGAGGGGATACTCAAAAGGCCGGACAGGGCGCCCCCCAGAAGAAAGAGGGAGGGGAAAAGAAAAAGGAGTTCTCCAAAGGCCCCCAAAATAACTTCCAAGGGAAGGGAACAGGATTCACCTCTAAGGCTAACCCACCCAGAAACCCTAATCCTGGCCAGAGTCAGCAGCCAAGGGTTGTCCATTGCTACGAGTGTGGTGGCGTTGGACACTATAAAGGAGACCCGAAGTGTCAGAAACGATCACCCCCTCCCACTGGAGGAAAGACCCCCGGAGTAGCTAGTGTAGTGCTCGGGGAGGAGATGCCCTTAACTAAGGGAAGGGAGTGGGCGGGTGTCACTTTAGTGTCCCTGGGAGAACGGGAGATGGTTCCTAAGATCCAGGTGCCCGCAAATACCGCAAAGTATGGGCAGTGGATCACCATCAACGGCCAAAGAGGGGAGGCTCTGAGAGACACAGGGGCCAGTATGACTATGGTGCGTAGCCAGCTGGTGTCTCCAGAGCAGGTAATGCCCGATGTACTCCACCCAGCCGCGATGGCTGACGGCAGAACAGGCCACTATCCCGTGGCCGAGGTTCCCTTTGAATGGGGGGGGGGGTTGCAGGTTCACTTCGAGTTGCCGTAAGCCCTGCCGTGCCAGTCGATTGTCTGCTGGGCAATGACATGGAGCACAACGCTTGGAAGGAGGTGGAATACCGGACTCACACCGAGATGCTGGGTACACCTGACTGGGCCTGTGTTAGCACAAGGTCCGAGACTACCCGAAGAGGGAGTTCATTCCGGCTGGAGCCTGGAACAAAGGCCCAGCCAGCTGCCAGTCAAGGGAAGAACCGAGGACAGGAGGAGCCTGCCTCGGCGTCTCCACCCCGTAGGACGGATAGGCCACCGGAGGTGGTGGACCAGGAGTCTGCGGAGGGGGACGTTACCAACCTGGAGGACCTACCCATCCCGGCCGAGTGGCACGTGGAGGGAGGCCCGTCCAGGGAGGAATTCTGCCAGGGCCAGAGGGAGTGCCCTACCCTTGAGGGGCTGAGGCGACAGGCCGAAGCCCAGGCAGCAGGGAACATTGAAGGGAACTACAGTGTTTACTGGGAGGATGGCCTCCTCTACAGTGAACCCAAGGCACCCCTACATGGATCGTCACGAGCCTTGGTAGTTCCTCAACGTTATCGAGCCTTCCTTTTAGAGTTGGCTCACGAGATACCATTGGCAGGACACCTGGGGCAAGACAAGACCTTCGCCCGTCTTGTCCCACACTTTTATTGGCCTCAGATGAAAGTGTCGTCCGATACCTACTGCCGGACATGTGTGTCTTGCCAAGCCAGTGGGAAAACAGGGGTGAAGCTGAAAGCTCCCCTGGAACCACTTCCTGTCGTTAGCACCCCCTTTGAAAGGGTGGGCATCGACATTGTGGGTCCATTAGATCCACCGACTACAGCTGGTCACAGGTTTATCCTGGTTCTGGTGGATCATGCCACACGGTACCCAGAGGCAATACCTCTGAGGACCATAACAGCACCTGTTGTGGCTAGGGCCCTGATGGGAATCTTTACCCGAGTGGGTTTTCCCAAGGAAGTTGTGTCCGACAGGGGGACCAACTTCATGTCAGCATATATGCGGGCAATGTGGAAGGAGTGTGGAGTGACCTACCGGTTCACCACTCCTTACCACCCCCAGACAAACGGTCTGGTGGAAAGGTTTAACAAAACCTTGAAGGGCATGATCAGAAGTCTGCCTGAAAGCCTGCGGAGGAAATGGGACGTCCTCCTACCCTGTTTACTTTTTTCCTACAGGGAAGTGCCACAGAAGGGAGTGGGCTTCAGCCCCTTCGAGCTTCTGTATGGGCACCCTGTACGTGGACCTCTTAACCTGGTGAGAGACGGATGGGAAAGAACTCCCAGAAAGCTCCCCCAGGATGTGGTGAGCTACATGCTGGCCTTCCGGAGCCAAATGGCTAAGTTGTGGAAGCAAGCTTCTGACAACTTGGAAGCCAGCCAAGCAGTGATGAAGGCGTGGTATGACCACAACGCTCACCCGGTGGAGTTGGAGCCTGGCCAGAAGGTGTGGGTGATCGAACCAGGAGAGCTTAGTGCCCTCCAGGATCGCTGGTCAGGACCCTTTGAGGTGTTGGAGAAGAAGGGTAAGGCTACCTACTTGGTGGACCTGAAGACCCCTCGTCAGCCCCTGCGGGTGCTGCATGCCAACCGCCTCAAACCCCACCACGAGAGGCCCGAAGTCATCTTGATGATGGTGACTGACGGAGGAGAGGACGTGGAAAGCGAGCCTCTCCCTGATCTGTTTGCGTCTCAGGAAAAGGATGGGTCGGTGGAGGGAGTGATTCTCTCCCCATCTCTAACTCCTGAACAGCAGGAGGACTGTCGCCAGGCCCTGGGGCAGTACTCTGCGTTGTTCTCCCTTGTCCCGGGTAGGACTCACCTGTGCGTCCATGACGTGGACACAGGAGACAGCCCACCTGTGAAGTCCAAGATCTACCGGATGTCAGACAAGGTGAAGGCCAGCATTCATAGTGAGGTCACTAAGATGCTGGAGCTAGGAGTGATTGAACCTTCTAGCAGCCCCTGGTCCAGTCCGGTGGTGTTAGTACCAAAAGCTGCACCACCGGGTGCCCAACCAGAACTGAGGTTCTGTGTGGACTACCGGGGACTGAATTCAGTGACAAAAACTGATGCTCATCCGATCCCTAGGGCGGATGAATTGATTGACCGGCTGGGAGCTGCCCAATATTTAAGTACCTTTGACCTTACTTCAGGGTACTGGCAGATCTCTTTGACTGATGGAGCAAGGGAAAGGTCAGCCTTCTCCACGCCCAATGGCCACTACCAGTTCTGTGTGATGCCCTTTGGGCTCAAGAACGCACCTGCCACGTTTCAGCGCCTAGTAAACCAGATCCTCACCGGAATGGAGAGTTTCTCTGCTGCTTATCTGGATGACATAGCCGTCTTCAGTAACAGCTGGGAGGATCACTTGCGTCACCTGCAAGCTGTTCTCCAGGCCCTGAGACAAGCTGGATTGACGATCAAGGCCAGCAAGTGCCAGATCGGGCAGGGGTCGGTAGTGTACCTTGGACACTTGGTGGGTAGGGGAACGGTGCAACCCCTCCAGGCGAAGATCGAGGCCATCATGGCCTGGGAACCCCCCAAGACACAGACTGAGGTCCGAGCATTTTTGGGCCTCACGGGATACTATCGCCGCTTCGTGAAGGGGTACGGTACCATCGTAGCCCCTCTCACGGAGCTCACGTCCAAGAAACAACCTCGACGGGTAGTCTGGACGGAGGCTTGTCAGCAAGCCTTTGAGAAATTGAAGAAAGCCATGTGCGAGGCCCCGGTCTTAAGGGCCCCAGACTTTTCCAAGAAGTTCATTGTCCAGACAGATGCATCAGAACATGGCATTGGGGCAGTGTTATCGCAACTCAACGAAGAGGGTCTGGATCAACCCGTGGTCTTCCTATCCCGGAGACTACTTCCCAGGGAACAGAAGTGGAGTGCAATAGAGCGTGAAGCCTTTGCAGTGGTATGGGCTCTGAAGAAGTTGCGGCCATACCTGTTTGGCTCGCACTTCCTAGTTCAGACCGACCACAGACCCCTTCGTTGGCTGATGCAAATGAAGGGGGAGAATCCCAAGTTGTTGAGGTGGTCTATTTCCCTACAGGGGATGGACTTTCAGGTGGAACATCGGCCTGGAGTGGACCACGCCAATGCAGACGGTCTCTCAAGGTATTTCCGCCTTAGTGATGAGAACTCCCAAGGGGTTGGGTAGCTCTCCCCACTTTCAGCTGGGGGGGACGCGTGTTAGACCTGTCAGCCCTTTGGGTGGTCCCTCCTCATCATTATTTATTTCGTCCCACTTTTGCCTCAAACCCTGTTTGAATTTTTCCTTTTTGGGAACCACCAGACTTTTTCGTGTTGCTACAGATTCAGGGAACCATTTTAGCTACCCCTGAAACTTCTGTCTGAGGGCCTGGAGCACAAAATGGTGGCCACCTGTGACATCACCAGCATCCACTGGAACCTACCAGCACCTTCCAGAACATTCCAGGAGATTCCAGAACTCTGTGACAGTTGGAGACCGTTTTAGAATGTTGGGAGGATAAGAGAGGCAGTTGGCAGTTGGAGCTGGCAGTTGGCACCTGACTGGTGAAGAGAGAGGAGCACAACCGTGAAGGAGGAAGGAGTGAAGCAGCAGGGGTGGAAACTTGTGCCTGGAGTGGGGTCCATAAACCCACCCTTGATACTTGTCCCTACTGATGGATCCCAGCCTATAGCCCTGTGTGGGAAGAAGACAGAAGAAACTTATCCTAAGGACCTGGACAGCAGGAACAGGCCTTAGAACCAAGAAAACAGCAAGATTCTGACCTGAGAACTGGTTTCCCTGGAGTCCGGCGTCGAGTAGCCTGACGACCTGGAGCCCGAGGTGGAGAAGCGGCGCTGACTGAAGTAGCAGACGTCGTACCCGGAGCCGCCAGAGGTCGTGAGAGGGCGCCGACGGAGGTCGTGAGGAATACCAGAGGTCGAGGAGGAAGTGAACCGAGGTCGAGCGAGCGGCGTCATCGGAGGAGTGAAGTCCGCCCTCCGGAGTCGTCGGAGACCGAGGTAGAGGAGCACCGGAGGTCGGGAGTGAGGATCGCACTCCGGAGTCGCCCGGAGCCTGTGAGGAGGAGCACCGGAGGTCGGGGGTGAGGATCGCACCCCGGAGTCGCCGGAAGTCGACATCGAGGCCAGGCCGGCCGACGTCATCGGAGCCGAGAGCGCCATCGGACCGGAGCCGCCCGAAGTCGACATCGTGAAGAGACTGCCCGACGCCGTCGAATCGGAGGTCGAGATCGAACCGAGGCCACCGACATCGGACCGGAACCGCCTACCGGCGTCGTCAAAGAACTGACATTGTGCCGAGGCCGCCGAGACCGAACCGGAACCGCCTCACGGCGTCGACACGACTCCAGCGGCGTCGGAACATCAGAAAAAGGGCAGTAAGTGGAGTAGAGGGCGCCTAAGGCCCTGTGGAGACCTGAGAGACTGCTCTAAGGGGCTAGGGAGGTGCTGAAACCAACCTGACTGTGCAAGGGGTGAACTGGGACTAACCTAGAGAGGTTGTGTGGAGAGAGAAAGCCAGGGCACTGGTATTCCCCCCTTTGATCTACCTCAGTTAGGCCTCAGCCTTGTCCCAGCCAGGGAGTAGCCCCCCTCAAGCCTTCCACAACCCTACAAGCTGTGCCTGGGCCAAATCAGCCCATAAGAATTGAAGTGTCATCTGATTACATGAGTGTGGCTGTATACTTTTAATTATTTATTGGGGATACTGTATTTATTGAGTTTTTACCTATTTATTGCTGCACTATATTTATAGGTCCACAGGACTTGTTGGTGTACAATATTTATTGGTACAGTATTTATTGCCTCAAAGTATTTAATTGTCTGTATATATTGCACTTGTATTTATGCCCTGTTATTTATGATCACCCCTATTTATTTCATCAAACAGCCAATATTTATTTGACCTGCACTAATTGAAACTTGTATATTGTGATTGACCTATTTATTTTTCCAATCAGCAACTAAGAGAAAAAGATAAAGAAAGAATATTTTCATAATTTTTACGGTGTAGAGTCGTTTTTGGAACGGATGCACGCATGGTTATTGTATGGGTATATTGTATGCTTAGCACTGCGCCTGTTTCCTGACCACTCGAGCCAAGCTACCACAGTGTGTTCGGGGAGTCCACCACCACCCCTTCTAGTGTGGGAGTGGGCGTTTCCAACACAAACCCAATAAGTATTTTATTTTTAAATGAAGACTGTTTTGTGACCAATTATGTAAGCCAGAAAAGATTTTACCATCACGTTAGCCAATGCAGCAAAGCAAATTTATTTTGTTGGTAAAATTATTTAAAAATAAATGTTTACATTGACCGTCTTACTCTGCTGCTTTTAACTCCGACCCCTGTCTGCTGCACTCCCTGCAATACAGCCCCAGCGTTCAACTTCAATGTATTGTATTGTAATTGCATTTAAATAGCGCTTACTACCCCTAGTACGCCGATGTATTTTTCCCTGTTTCCGACTCTGGTCATCGAAGATGCAGGGTAAAGTGGAAGCTACATCTTCGTTTCTTCAAGCAAAATCCCCCCCCCAAACAGGTGACTATTTCGCAACTTTCTGCGAATGAATGTGCTGAAAATCATTGTCTCTCCACTGGGCTCCTAATTGTTTCAGTTTAACTGCAGGGTTCTATATCACACCCGGTTGTTGGCGGCAGCAAGTACACTAGTGGTAAGCATAAACTGAACAGCAGCGAGTGAGCAAATTGGCTGAATCAAATCTCCTAACCCCAGTAGTATTTACCCTGAAAAGAAGTTGCAAAAATTGAGCCGAATATTTTCCAACATAACTTCCCTGAAAAGTTGCAGAAAGTTTTAATTATCGGGAGCATTCCTGAGCAAGAATTTAGAGCATATCAGAGACCCCCTGGAAAATGGGGTAAAATCATGGGCTTAACGAACAGTTCTAGGCTGTTATTCAGGAAATATTTAAAGGTGTGAGTGAGTCTGGCATGGTAGACATTGTTATGTCCACCAAGCCCTACTTCTTTTTCTTCCTCCTCTGCGAATGATGTAACTAATTCTCTTCGTCATTCATTAAGGAGGAAGACGGTGCCGGTTTGGTTGAAAGGTTATATTGTTAGCAACAAATAACTGCATGTTAATGTTGTAATGAATAGTAATGTTCGCATTATATTTAGATTGGTTTATTTTATTTTTTTATTTATTATTTCTTGTGTAGCTTATGTTTATTATTTAAGGGGAAAAAAGGGGGATATGTTAAGTCTTAATTCTTAGTGTCTTCGCTCACTCAAGATTCTGTATGATGTAAGTAAGAGTTTCAGGTTGGAATGTATTAGGTCATGCTAGAATGTTATCTTTTTTTGTATGTGGAGTCAGTTACTTGCTGTGATTGGAGCTGTTGGTATGCTGGTTCAGCTCTTCGACTTCAATAAAGGATCTTTCACCTTTTAATGCATGCTGCATCCTTCATTACAGACATTAAGCGTCACTTCGGCCAATCTCATTCCTCATCTCCAAGTTAACACGAGGAGCACTAGGGTGATTTACTAAGAGAGAGCATTTACGAACGATTTCTTAGCACCACAGCACTCTGAACAGGCACACTGACGCTTCCTAGAAGAACCCCCGCCTCCTAGAGCAGCAGGCTAACAACGTCAAATCAGAGTGCATGAAAGTGCAATGGTTCTATTCCACTGAACCAATCAGAGCTGGTGCCGAAAAGCAGAATTCACGTTTGCCAATAGGGAGGCAACCATGTGTCGTGGTTCTACTGCTGCAGCGAATCGGAATAAAGAGAACATAGTCAGTAGGAAACAAGTTATCTTAGCTCCTCCCTCTTCCGTGTGCATACTGTTGTGTCTAACAAAATACACTTTTACTACCCACGTCACTGAAAAGTTTAAGTAAGGTCAATAAAAAAAAAGTGTTCTCATTGGGAGATTATACGTTTGGAAGACTGGGAAACCAATAATGTTTTCAACAAAAAAGTGTAAAAGAATTTGGAGTATAATACCCTTCACTGCCCTGCATGCAGTGTGTGTCATATAGATCTAGCCCCAAACAACATCAACCTAATATTAACATAGGTTTACAATGCCGTCTCTCTGCACTTACAGAAGCTACCGACCCATCAAATGGCATGGAACCCAAGTAACGGCGACACAAAATAATGACCAAGACAATAGACAGGGGAAGGTTATGATCTCTTCGATATTCGGCTTGGCATTTCTAAGGCAAGTCAATTTGACAAAAGAAAACCCACAACATTTACATCTGTTCTTCTTGAAAAACAAAACTCGGCAGGCTTTTAAACTGTCACTTCACACTGCAGTTGCTTACCGCCTTAGCACGGCGCGAGGGTAGCAGCGCAAGCTACAGATGATTTGAAACGGTACCTTTTACTGAACGTGCTTCCCATAAGCATCCTTGCATAAGGAAGACTTTGCTCACCTATAGGTGTTCTTGCGGCAGAGACGATCACAACGGGCTCGGCACCACTCATGACTAACTGGCGGCTTCTTCCCAACTTAAAGCAAGACACTGCGCCACAATATAGCACATATGACGATCACCAGCGTACGAGCACTAAAGTAAAACAGACAGTGCCGGGCAGGCTAGTAAAGAGGCTCCTCCCATCCACTGATGGGGCGGGGAGAAAGGAATGGTGTATGGAGATCAAAGAAAGACTTCCAGGGTGTAGCGTTCGCGCCAATCGCCGTTTCTAAAACCAGAGCATGCCAACATATTTAAGGAAGTATATTCCCCCTTTGATCGGAAAGAGGTTCGTTCGGAAATAAATACCATTAATTATTAAAAAGGAAAGTTTGAAATATGTTTGTTACTTGGAGAAATATATGAACAGTAGATCACACAAATATTTATGAAAGCAAACTATGTAACACAGAGGTATTACGGTGTGGAAAATAAACTAATTACAAGCATTGGCATAGCCAATAGATCCCGCTTTTGGGACCTTATAAGTGTTTAGCCATGCAACAGTTGCATAACTAAATACTTATAAGGTCCCAAAAGCGAGACCTATTGGCTATGCCAATGCTTGTTTCTGTTTATTACTGCTCTGTAGTAATGGCAGCACCCGTGCTTTAGCTTAAACATCTTAAGCTAAAGTCGGGTGCTGAGATTGCTTCAAAAGTAAAGAATTGTCTATTTCTTTACTTTTGAAGCAATCTCAGCACCCGACTTTAGCCTAAGATGTTTAAGCTAAAGCACGGGTGCCACCATTATTACATAGAAGTAATAAACAGAAAAAAAAAAGAACTGGCTCACGGAGAACATCAAAGCGGCCGCGAAAGTGAAAGTGATCGCGATCAAACATCAAAGCGGTCGTGCGGCTGCGAAAGTGAGGCACGCGCGTCCACGCACATGCACTGTAGCTCTAGGCTGGCCATAGTAGCATTTTTTTGAGCCCTTACAAAAAGTCTCGCCAGACCAGCGCATGTGCTTCAGCGCGGTGTGCAAAATCTCTCCCTCTATCACAGACCAAAGATCTCACATACACATATTATCCATACATTCACTGGTGGGGCCCATAACACCAACATTCACTCACCATTAGTCCGTGTGGGAGGCGATTATCTTCCAAACGCTGGTATGAGAAGGAAATACCACTTTTACCCTAACGAGTGACAAATCTACACCACCTACTGTTGTTCATTTAGGCCTTATATTCCATCTCTGGTATTCCTCCCATAATCTTGGCAGTGGAGCTGCTAGTTGCTGTTTAAATGATTACCTAGTTCTCTTCTCCCTTCGCATTAATACATTTTCATAAATAAACAAACCAACTCAATTCCGTAATGACTCAAATAAGTTTTATCTATTTAAATGCAAATAAATTCAAGCAGCTGACCATCATATTTACCTATTCTGGCTAAATATCGTCTTCTAAGTCAGATCCAGTAGTCTCATCAACCTATGCCCGTCAAATTTGAAATTTCAGTTCATCAGGAAATTGGGCATCCGATCAGTCTGTCAAAGATTCAGGGAAACAGCTGTCCTGCAGTGTCACCGTCCTCTCCGTCAGCATAACATCAGGAAATTGGAAAACGACGTGGGCAATTACCTCTCTATTCTACCATAATTTATAGTAAAATTGATGTTAACAAGTATCAAAATTTGGGCATCCGAGTTCGCTGATTGGACAATCAGGGATCATCCTTTTTAGGTTCTCACGAAAGTGTCTTTTAGGTTATGACCCTTGTCAGTTCCGGTTCACACAACAGTCTTTGTTCGGAATATTTGGCTGATGTCCCAGGCAGTCCTTGGAAGGTACATGTTCATCTGGGGTCAGGTCCAGGCCATAGTTGCTAGCGGTGACGCATGCACACTTCACCCAGAACCTTGAGCAATGGAGCCGGTTTCATCGGGTACAGGAGTCAGCCATTTTGTGGCCACTCGTAATGGTCAACTTAAGCAAAGAAACACAAAAACTTAATTAATACATAGAAATGACTAATTAAATGTTATTCCCTCACTAATACCCATATGTGTGTGTATTTATCTAGCAAAAGCAACACCCAGTGCGGTTTATACTTACTAAATAAAGCACAAATCACAATTACATCACAAAAGCGACATATATCATGCAATATTGTAATTGTCTATCATTAATATGCGTACAGAATTTAGTTGACGTATTAATTAAGCCATGCAGATGCAAATCCCACGTGTAATTCATATATAGGGCTCCCGGTTTTATGGTATTTATTTTTTTGCCATTTCCGTCTGTATTTATCCATATTTATTTTTTGGGCTTTTTTTCTGTATTTATCCATATTTATTTTTTCCACAAGCAAAAGGCGACGCTACAGCTAATATTTTTCCACATTTATTTACATTGACAAGGCACACCTGCGCTCGGTTGCTATTGGGCAACACAATACATTCAGCTGAAAACTTTGCCATTGTAGTACAAGCACATGTGCATTTCAAGAGACTTTGAGGGCATTGAGGCTCTTTCTGGTTTGTTAATGAAGTGAAGACCACTGAAAACCCGTTCAATATTTGCTGATGGTACTGGAATGACCAAAAGATTCTGTTAGAGCTTCACCCCTCTGAAACCTGCCCCAGAGGCCTCAACAAAACCATGTAATAAACCCCTCACTCCGAAGCCGGCAGACAGGAAACATTTACTATGAACGTGCACAGAAGCCAAATTCACAACTCCGAGACATTTCTATAGTCTGAGAATGCATGCGCTTGTGCACTTCTGCAAAGTACTTCTGAATATAAAAGCTCACATACGTCCACAATGTTTTTGTAACAGGACATTGTGCCCCGGCAGTCAGGTTTTATAACAAGGCACTGGAGGGTTACGTAGGTATACCTTGATAGTAATCTATTTTTACCCACGTACTTTCCCAAATCAATCTTGCCGCACAACAATGTTGTATTGATTCAAAACATTCACAACAAAAAGTATGAAGATACTTCACACATATTTTGGGGTTCATTGACGCGCCCCTATTTAAATGTGGCATTAAAAAAGCGAATAAAACATTTTCCGCTTCAACTCTTTGGGTACTGTGCACAAACATGTAAAGAAAACATGGAGGGGGGAGAGGACTTCTGGTGACTTTGGAGCTGAGGAACTGGGTTCCATCGAGCCTGGGCGTTGGCTCAGAATCCTGTGATTCTGGGCAAATCACTTAATCTCCCTGTGCCTGTGCAAGGCTTTTTACTGTAAGGATAGTGAAAGAAACGTAAGCCTGGATTTAGTCACAGCCCTGACTGCACATTGCATGGATCTTGGAAGGCAATACATTTTTACTATCCGAAAACTTGAAAATATAAACCCAACAGTTTGCTGTCAATTGGTCTTCACCACATGACATTGAGAAAACATTTTTAGCCTCATGGGGTCTAAACAAACGGGAAAATTCATTGACCTCAACTTTCAGCAAAGAACATTCGCCAGCATTTGTACAATTCGTTACCCGACTCCTGCCCATGTGCTGCACTCTGAAAATATAACTGGCTTCAAAAAGACCAAGGAAGTAATTTAATTCTGAAACATTCTCTTCTCACCTACATGGCCTCCGCAAGACCCTTCCTAGAAATGTAGCTTCATGGAGATTACAGCACTACAGAAGGAATGCTCTTTTTGCATTTTGAGGACCCTCTATGGATGCTACACAGATATTATCAAACCCGACAGCTTCCAACGAGCAGTCGTCAAAATGCAAAAAAAGGCATTTCTTTCTTTAAACATGGCACGCAGAATAACTTCAATTTAGGGCATAACTCAAAGCTATACTACATGGCATGTTAAAAGAAAGAAATACCCTTTTTGCATTTTGACCCACGACCAGCCCCTACGTGGATGCTTGTGCTGGCTAGTTCACGCCGGCTTCCCAGAGGAATCCATCCAGGAGTTGTTAAGATGCAAAGGCTATTATTTCTTTCTTTAAACATGACAAGTGTAATCGCTTCACCTTATGTACTAAGGTGAGCGATTCTGCGTGTCATGTTCTAAGAAAGAAACACCTGGGCCTCTTGTGCATTTTGACTTCCACCCCGGCGCCCGCTCACACTTGTGGGGCCCAGAAGGAAAGGAGAAGAGCCCATGCAAAGGGGGCGGGAGGGGCAGGACTGGACATTTGAAACGCAAATGCACTTTGTTTTCTTACCTTTCAGAAGCATGGCGCGCAATGACAGAGAGAGGGTGATGCAAGAGTTGTGCACTGGCCTGGCAGGTTGCTGGCAGTGCGTACCTCCCCCCCCCACGTTTGTGGCAGCCCGGGCTGAAACAGCTTACACACATCCGCCCCCGAGCACTTCACAGGTCTTTAAAAGACCATTCGCTTGTTAATGGGGCTTTGTTGGCTTTGCACCCCTTCTAGAGCCCCTGCATCGCCACTCCGACTATTGCTGGAAGAATTAGCACATTACACAATACTGCCCTGTCAGCTGAAACCCAGAGGCATCGGGTTTTTGCTTGCAGGAATCGGGAGGCGGGAGACTAGCGCGGCAATACGATGTCTTACCCCAACGTGATGTGGCCTTCACTAAACCCAGTGTATTGTGTTTTAAAATAGGTGCTAACTTTCATTTTGTTGATGGTACACCATTCACAGATGAATGCTAACCCAATACTATCCCAATATGGAATTTCTTTTAAAAAGAGACTGAGTAAATAACCATTTTGGAATTTGAAGGGTTATAGGAAAGCGCTTTAGCACCTCCAGGAGTACTAATCGATAAAAAACATAAATGCCAATGCAATACAATATACTTTTGGGAGCCTAGGCGTGAATGAAGTTGAGTTATATCAAAGAAACGCTGTAACTTCTGCCCAAAATACGGTGCCTAGTCTACTTTTAGGAGACATCAAACAAACAGAAAACTATGTCCACTTGTGTTCAGCAGTCTTTTAGGTCTTGCCTAATCTCACTATAGCAGGTTGCCTGGGGCACTGAAGATGCTTTACGATCTCATCTCAGTGTTATCTTTTAGCTAATGATCTGAAGTGCTGTAGGCGACTTGTAGCACTTTATAACACTTCTTACAAATAAACAGGCTCTTACATTTGTGTTTGTATGGAAGGTGAAATTGCAAGTCGTTATATACTTATTTCATGTCTCATTCTCTTTTATTTTTCACATCATCACTGGCTTTTTTGCAAAACAACCAAAAAGCCTTTTCTTTGGAAAAAGCCTTCTATTTATTTCAATTTCTACTTTCTTTGCCCGTTTGTCTGTAGCTTTACTGCGGCAAGGGCCACCCGCTCGCCAGCTCTTCTGAGTGGCAGGGGAATGCAAGAGTTGTGCACTGGCCTGGCAGGTTGCTGGCAGTGCGTACCTCCCCCCCCCCCCACGTTTGTGGCAGCCCGGGCTGAAACAGCTTACACACAGCCGCCCCCGAGCACTTCACAGGTCTTTAAAAGACCATTCGCTTGTTAATGGGGCTTTGTTGGTTGTTCACCCCTTCTAGAGCCCCTGCATCGCCACTCCGACAATTGCTGGAAGAATTAGCACATTACACAATACTGCCCTGTCAGCTGAAACCCAGAGGCATCGGGTTTTTGCTTGCAGGAATCGGGAGGCGGGAGACTAGCGCGGCAACATTTATTTGTATTTTACCGTTTATAAATATAAATACAGACAAAGGAAATATCGATTTCCGTCTGTATTTATATGTATAAATCCGTAAATACCGAAAACCGGGAGCCCTATTCATATATTAGGAAGGTCGATAAGTATTTTCTACATCACTCCAAACCATTAATTCGATTATAATTAATTAATCTAATTAATAAAATAACATGCAAAATGGGGTGGGTATACAAAAATTAGCATTACCTGCTCCAGCAATCCCCCCTTTGGTGATTTTATCACAACACCACCCAAAAAGTTTGCTCTGTCTTACGGAATCTTTAAAATGTTTTCTTGCTCTTAATTATAATTCAGTTTCACCCATTTCTTCTCTTTTTACTGATTCGTACATACTCTCCTAACTCCTCCAATTCTATTTACTCAATTTCTCTTTCTTGTTTCTTATCTTTTCTTTTTGATTTTTCGCTTTTTATTCTTTTCTTATTTTTCTTATTTTTACAACACATACAACCTAATCTTATCACTAAAATTATGCAAATTACACATGTTAATGGAAACAATATTTTACCTACGAGAGTACTACCTATTTTTACTAAGAAATTCTTAATAGCAGCTATTTTCTTTCCCAGACACCTTCAACCTCCAGTGGTGCAAGTTCATCATGCAATTCAGTAATATTCTTAATATAAATTTTCAGATCTTTGCCTTCTTTTAATTCAATATCTTGTTTCTTCATTGTTAGACCTGTCAGCCCTTTGGGTGGTCCCTCCTCATCATTATTTATTTTGTCCCACTTTTGCCTCAAACCCTGTTTGAATTTTTCCTTTTTGGGAACCACCAGACTTTTTCGTGTTGCTGCAGATTCAGGGAGCCATTTTAGCTACCCCTGAAACTTCTGTCTGGAGGCCTGAAGCACAAAATGGTGGCCACCTGTGACATCACCAGCATCCACTGGAACCTACCAGCACCTTCCAGAACATTCCAGAACCCTGTGACAGTTGGAGGCGGTTTAGAATGTTGGGAAGCTAAGACAGAGAGTTGGCAGTTGGAGCTGGCAGTTGGCACCTGACTGGTGAGGAGTGAGCAGCAAATGGGAAGGAGGAAGGAGTGAAGCAGCAGGGGTGGAAACTTGTGCCTGGAGTGGGGTCCATAAACCCACCCTTGATACTAGTCCCTACTGACGGAGCCCAGCCTAGAGCCCTGTGTGGGAAGAAGTCAGAAAAACCATCCTGAGGACCTGGACAGCAGGAACAGGCCTTAGAAACAAGAGAACAGCAAGATCCTGACCTGGAAGCTGGTTTCCCTGAAGTCCGACGTCGAGTAGCCTAAGACCTGGAGCCCGAGGTGGAGAAGCGGCGCTGACTGGAAAAGCAGACGTCGTACCCGGAGCCGCCAGAGGTCGAGAGAGGGCGCCGTCAGAGGTCGTGAGGAATACCAGAGGTCGAGGAGGAAGTCACCCGAGGTCGAGTGAGCGGCGTCATCGGAGGAGTGAAGTCCGCCCTCCGGAGTCGTCGGAGACCGAGGTGAAGGGTAACGGAGGTCGGGAGTGAGGATCGCACTCCGGAGTCGCCGGAACCTGTGAGAATCGTGCCGGAGGTCGGGAGTGGAGGTCGCACTCCGGAGTCGCCGGAAACCTGTGAGGAGCACCGGAGGTCGGGAGTGAGGATCGCACTCCGGAGCCGCCGGAAGTCGACATCGAGGCAAGGCCGGCCGACGTCATCGAAGCCGAGGTCGCCATCGGACCGGAGCCGCCCGAAGTTGACATCGAGTAAGACTGCCCGACGCCATCGAATCGGAGGCCGAGATCGAACCGAGGCCGCTGACGTCGAGACCGGAGCCGCCGCCGGCGTCGTCAAAGAACTGACATTGTGCCGAGGCCGCCGACATCGAGCTGGAACCGCCTCACGGCATCGACCCGACTCCAGCGGCGTCGGAGCATCAGAAAAAGGGCAGTAAGTGGAGTAGAGGGCGCCTAAGGCCCTGTGGAGACCTGAGAGACTGCTCTAAGGGGCTAGGGAGGTGCTGGAACCAACCTGACTGTGCCAGGGGTGAACTGGGACTAATCTAGAGAAGTTGTGTGGAGAGAGAGAGCCAGGTCTCTGGTATTTCCCCCCTTTATCTACCTCAGTTTAGGCCTCAGCCTTGACCAAGCCAGGGAGTAGACACCCCCAAGCCTTCCACATCCCCACAAGCTGTGCCTGGGCCAAATCAGCCCTTAGGAATTCAAAAGTGATCTGAATCCATGAGTGTCACTGTCAGCTTTTAAGTATTTATTAGGGGCACTGTATTTATTGTATTTAACCTATTTATTGTTCCACTGTATTTATTGGTCCACAGTATTTATTGATGCACAATATTTATTGGTTACAGTATTTATTGCCTCAGAATATTTAATTGCCTGTCTGTATTGCACTTTTATTTATGCCTTCAGTATTTATGATCACCCCTATTTATTGAATCATTAAGCCAGTATTTATTTGTCCTGCACTTTCTAAAAAGTTTGTATATTGTGATTGTTATTTATTTTCTCCAATCAGCAACTAAGAGAAAAAGCAGATAAAGAAAGTTATTTTCATAATTTTTACGGTGTAGAGTCGTTTTTGGAACGGATGCACGCATGGTTATTGTTTGGGTATGTTGTATGCTTAGCACGGAGCCTGATTCCTGACCACTCGAGCCAAGCTACCACAGTGTGTCCGGAAGACCACCACCACCCCTTCTAGTGTGGGAGTGGTTTTCCAACATAAATTGGTGTTCAGTGGTGGGATAGAGCTGTGCCTACGCATACTCAACAATAACTGTGGGTAGTCCATAGGCCTACACCGGGAGTTTTCTCAAGAGCGGCCTTCCTAATTGTGGGTTTTTGTTTTTTTTCCAAATTTACTCTGGTGGTGGGAGGAGGTATTATTAAAGGTACCCCCCTGCATTGTTACTGCAAATAACTGTCCTCTGACCTGAGTGGGCAAGATGGAGTTTGTACTAGAAAATCTAGAAACGTACACTGTGGCCCAACTCAGGGAGTTTTGCCAGCGGGAGGGGGTGTACTGTCCCCCAGGAGCAAAGAAGGGTGCACTCCAAACCAGCTTAAGGGCTTGGGGGGAGGCACGCCGAGAAAGCAAGGCTGAGGAGGAAGACAGGGATGGAGAGCCTGACCCCGAGGGGGCTGAGATGTACCAACCTGAGGTGGGGAACCTGTCAGCAGGGCCCAGAACCATTTCTAGGAAGGGCAGCAGTGCCTCTAGCGGTGGCTTGTCTGAAGTGGAGCTAACAGACCGGAGGGAGAAAAGACAGCTCACATGGGACTTAGCAAGGCTGGAAAAGGAGAAGGAGGAGCAGAGGATGGCCCATGAATTACGACTGAAAGAAATAGATCTTCAGATCTTGAGAATCGGGGCACAACCTGTTCCTAATGGTGGCAGCCAAACCCAAGAGATCACCGGGGAACCTAAACCATACCTGCCAAAGGACATAGTAGCTAGCTATGGAGTGGGCGACGATATCGCCAAGTGGCTAGCGGCCTATGAGGTCTCGTTGAGGGCCCATGGGGTTCCAGAGAAGTACTGGGGAGGGGGATTGTACAAGTACATGCCTCCAGCTGGTAGGGATGCTTTATTGGCCCTCGAGGAGGATGAGCAGACCCACTACCCCACCATGAAACTGGCGCTCATCAGAAAGTTTGGACTAACACCTGAAAAGTACAGACAGAAGTTCAGGGGTAGTCACAAACTGGGCACGCAGAATTGGGTGGACTTCCTGGACTATGCAAAGAAGGCACTTGAAGGTTGGATTCAGGGCAGTGAAGTGAGGAACTACGAGGGGTTGTTTGACCTAGTACTGAAGGAACACCTGCTCGAGAAATGTTTCCCTGAACTGCGGCAACACCTGGTGGATAGCAAGCTGACCAGTCCCCGGAAGCTTGCTGAGGAGGCGGACATTTGGGCTAGTACCCGGGTGTCCACAAGGGGGACTGGAGGGGATACACAAAAGGCCGGACAGGGCGCCCCCCAGAAGAAAGAGGGAGGGGAAAAGAAAAAGGAGTTCTCCAAAGGCCCCCAAAATAACTTCCAAGGGAAGGGAACAGGATTCACCCCTAAGGCTAACCCACCCAGAAACCCTAATCCTGGCCAGAGTCAGCAGCCAAGGGTTGTCCATTGCTACGAGTGCGGTGGCGTTGGACACTATAAAGGAGATCCGAAGTGTCTGAAGCGACCACCCCCTCCCATTGGAGGAAAGACCCCCGGAGTAGCTAGTGTAGTGCTCGGGGAGGAGATGCCCTTAACTAAGGGAAGGGAGTGGGCGGGTGTCACTTTAGTGTCCCTGGGAGAACGGGAGATGGTTCCTAAGATCCAGGTGCCCGCAAATACCGCAAAGTATGGGCAATGGGTCACCATCAACGGCCAAAGAGGGGAGGCTCTGAGAGACACAGGAGCCAGTATGACTATGGTGCGTAGCCAACTGGTGTCTCCAGAGCAGGTAATTCCCGATGTACTCCACCCAGCCGCGATGGCTGACGGCAGAACAGGCCACTATCCAGTGGCCGAGGTTCCCTTTGAATGGGGGGGGGTGCAGGTTCACTTCGAGTTGCCGTAAGCCCTGCCGTGCCAGTCGATTGTCTGCTGGGGAATGACATGGAGCACAACGCTTGGAAGGAGGTGGAATACCGGACTCACACTGAGATGCTGGGTACACCTGACTGGGCCTGTGTTAGCACAAGGTCCGCGACTACCCGAAGAGGGAGTTCATTCCGGCTGGAGCCTGGAACAAAGGCCCAGCCAGCTGCCAGTCAAGGGAAGAACCGAGGACAGGAGGAGCCTGCCTCGGCGTCCCCACCCCGTAGGACGGATAGGCCACCGGAGGTGGTGGACCAGGAGTCTGCGGTGGGGGACGTTACCAACCTGGAGGACCTACCCATCCCGGCCGAGTGGCACGTGGAGGGAGGCCCGTCCAGGGAGGAATTCTGCCAGGGCCAGAGGGAGTGCCCTACCCTTGAGGGGCTAAGGCGACAGGCCGAAGCCCAGGCAGCAGGGAACGTTGAAGGGAACTACAGTGTTTACTGGGAGGATGGCCTCCTCTACAGTGAACCCAAGGCACCCCTACATGGATCGTCACGAGCCTTGGTAGTTCCTCAACGTTATCGAGCCTTCCTTCTGGAGTTGGCTCACGAGATACCATTGGCAGGACACCTGGGGCAAGACAAGACCTTCGCCCGTCTTGTCCCACACTTTTATTGGCCTCAGATGAAAGTGTCGTCCGATACCTACTGCCGGACATGTGTGTCTTGCCAAGCCAGTGGGAAAACAGGGGTGAAGCTGAAAGCTCCCCTGGAACCACTTCCTGTCGTTAGCACCCCCTTTGAAAGGGTGGGCATCGACATTGTGGGTCCGTTAGATCCACCGACTACAGCTGGTCACAGGTTTATCCTGGTTCTGGTGGATCATGCCACACGGTACCCAGAGGCAATACCTCTGAGGACCATAACAGCACCTGTTGTGGCTAGGGCCCTGATGGGAATCTTTACCCGAGTGGGTTTTCCCAAGGAAGTTGTGTCCGACAGGGGGACCAACTTCATGTCAGCGTATATGCGGGCGATGTGGAAGGAGTGTGGAGTGACATACCGGTTCACCACTCCTTACCACCCCCAGACCAATGGTCTGGTGGAGAGGTTTAACAAAACCTTGAAGGGCATGATCAGAAGTCTGCCTGAAAGCCTGCGGAGGAAATGGGACGTCCTCCTACCCTGTTTACTTTTTTCCTACAGGGAAGTGCCACAGAAGGGAGTGGGCTTCAGCCCCTTCGAGCTTCTGTATGGGCACCCTGTACGTGGACCTCTCAACCTGGTGAGAGACGGATGGGAAAGAACTCCCAGAAAGCTTCCCCAGGATGTGGTGAGCTACATGCTGGCCTTCCGGAGCCAAATGGCTAAGTTGTGGAAGCAAGCTTCTGACAACTTGGAAGCCAGCCAAGCAGTGATGAAGGCGTGGTATGACCACAATGCTCACCCGGTGGAGTTGGAGCCTGGCCAGAAGGTGTGGGTGATCGAACCGGGAGAGCTTAGTGCCCTCCAGGATCGCTGGTCAGGACCCTTTGAGGTGTTGGAGAAGAAGGGTAAGGCTACCTACTTGGTGGACCTGAAGACCCCTCGTCAGCCCCTGCGGGTGCTGCATGCCAACCGCCTCAAACCCCACCACGAGAGGCCTGAAGTCATCTTGATGATGGTGACTGACGGAGGAGAGGACGTGGAAAGCGAGCCTCTCCCTGATCTGTTTGCGTCTCAAGAGAAGGATGGGTCGGTGGAGGGAGTGATTCTCTCCCCATCTCTAACTCCTGAACAGCAGGAGGACTGTCGCCAGGTCCTGGGGCAGTACTCCTCGTTGTTCTCCCTTGTCCCGGGTAGGACTCACCTGTGCGTCCATGACGTGGACACAGGAGACAGCCCACCTGTGAAGTCCAAGATCTACCGGATGTCAGACAAGGTGAAGGCCAGCATTCATAGTGAAGTCACTAAGATGCTGGAGCTAGGAGTGATCGAACCTTCTAGCAGCCCCTGGTCCAGTCCGGTGGTGTTAGTACCAAAAGCTGCACCACCGGGTGCCCAACCAGAACTGAGGTTCTGTGTGGACTATCGGGGACTGAATTCAGTGACCAAAACTGATGCTCATCCGATCCCTAGGGCGGATGAATTGATTGACCGGCTGGGAGCTGCCCAATATCTAAGTACCTTTGACCTTACTTCTGGGTACTGGCAGATCTCTTTGACTGATGGAGCAAGGGAAAGGTCAGCCTTCTCCACGCCCAATGGCCACTACCAGTTCTGTGTGATGCCCTTTGGGCTCAAGAACGCACCTGCCACGTTTCAGCGCCTGGTAAACCAGATCCTCACCGGAATGGAGAGTTTCTCTGCTGCTTATCTGGATGACATAGCCGTCTTCAGTAACAGCTGGGAGGATCACTTGCGTCACCTGCAAGCTGTTCTCCAGGCCCTGAGACAAGCTGGATTGACGATCAAGGCCAGCAAGTGCCAGATCGGGCAGGGGTCGGTAGTGTACCTTGGACACTTGGTGGGTAGGGGAGCGGTGCAACCCCTCCAGGCGAAGATCGAGGCCATCATGGCCTGGGAACCCCCCAAGACACAGACTGAGGTCCGAGCATTTTTGGGCCTCACGGGATACTACCGCCGCTTCGTGAAGGGGTACGGTACCATCGTAGCCCCCCTCACGGAGCTCACGTCCAAGAAACAACCTCGACGGGTAGTCTGGACGGAGGCTTGTCAGCAAGCCTTTGAGAGATTGAAGAAAGCCATGTGCGAGGCCCCGGTCTTAAGGGCCCCAGACTTTTCCAAGGAGTTCATTGTCCAGACAGATGCATCAGAACATGGCATTGGGGCAGTGTTATCGCAACTCAACGAAGAGGGTCTGGATCAACCCGTGGTCTTCCTATCCCGGAGACTACTTCCCAGGGAACAGAAGTGGAGTGCAATAGAGCGTGAAGCCTTTGCAGTGGTATGGGCTCTGAAGAAGTTGCGGCCATACCTGTTTGGCTCGCACTTCCTGGTTCAGACCGACCACAGACCCCTTCGTTGGCTGATGCAAATGAAGGGGGAGAATCCCAAGTTGTTGAGGTGGTCTATCTCCCTACAGGGAATGGACTTTCAGGTGGAACATCGGCCTGGAGTGGACCACGCCAATGCAGACGGTCTCTCAAGGTATTTCCGCCTTAGTGATGAGAACTCCCAAGGGGTTGGGTAGCTCTCCCCACTTTCAGCTGGGGGGGACGCGTGTTAGACCTGTCAGCCCTTTGGGTGGTCCCTCCTCATCATTATTTATTTTGTCCCACTTTTGCCTCAAACCCTGTTTGAATTTTTCCTTTTTGGGAACCACCAGACTTTTTCGTGTTGCTGCAGATTCAGGGAGCCATTTTAGCTACCCCTGAAACTTCTGTCTGGAGGCCTGAAGCACAAAATGGTGGCCACCTGTGACATCACCAGCATCCACTGGAACCTACCAGCACCTTCCAGAACATTCCAGAACCCTGTGACAGTTGGAGGCGGTTTAGAATGTTGGGAAGCTAAGACAGAGAGTTGGCAGTTGGAGCTGGCAGTTGGCACCTGACTGGTGAGGAGTGAGCAGCAAACGGGAAGGAGGAAGGAGTGAAGCAGCAGGGGTGGAAACTTGTGCCTGGAGTGGGGTCCATAAACCCACCCTTGATACTAGTCCCTACTGACGGAGCCCAGCCTAGAGCCCTGTGTGGGAAGAAGTCAGAAAAACCATCCTGAGGACCTGGACAGCAGGAACAGGCCTTAGAAACAAGAGAACAGCAAGATCCTGACCTGGAAGCTGGTTTCCCTGAAGTCCGACGTCGAGTAGCCTAAGACCTGGAGCCCGAGGTGGAGAAGCGGCGCTGACTGGAAAAGCAGACGTCGTACCCGGAGCCGCCAGAGGTCGAGAGAGGGCGCCGTCAGAGGTCGTGAGGAATACCAGAGGTCGAGGAGGAAGTCACCCGAGGTCGAGTGAGCGGCGTCATCGGAGGAGTGAAGTCCGCCCTCCGGAGTCGTCGGAGACCGAGGTGAAGGGTAACGGAGGTCGGGAGTGAGGATCGCACTCCGGAGTCGCCGGAACCTGTGAGAATCGTGCCGGAGGTCGGGAGTGGAGGTCGCACTCCGGAGTCGCCGGAAACCTGTGAGGAGCACCGGAGGTCGGGAGTGAGGATCGCACTCCGGAGCCGCCGGAAATCGACATCGAGGCAAGGCCGGCCGACGTCATCGAAGCCGAGGTCGCCATCGGACCGGAGCCGCCCGAAGTCGACATCGAGTAAGACTGCCCGACGCCATCGAATCGGAGGCCGAGATCGAACCGAGGCCGCTGACGTCGAGACCGGAGCCGCCGCCGGCGTCGTCAAAGAACTGACATTGTGCCGAGGCCGCCGACATCGAGCTGGAACCGCCTCACGGCATCGACCCGACTCCAGCGGCGTCGGAGCATCAGAAAAAGGGCAGTAAGTGGAGTAGAGGGCGCCTAAGGCCCTGTGGAGACCTGAGAGACTGCTCTAAGGGGCTAGGGAGGTGCTGGAACCAACCTGACTGTGCCAGGGGTGAACTGGGACTAATCTAGAGAAGTTGTGTGGAGAGAGAGAGCCAGGTCTCTGGTATTTCCCCCCTTTATCTACCTCAGTTTAGGCCTCAGCCTTGACCAAGCCAGGGAGTAGACACCCCCAAGCCTTCCACATCCCCACAAGCTGTGCCTGGGCCAAATCAGCCCTTAGGAATTCAAAAGTGATCTGAATCCATGAGTGTCACTGTCAGCTTTTAAGTATTTATTAGGGGCACTGTATTTATTGTATTTAACCTATTTATTGTTCCACTGTATTTATTGGTCCACAGTATTTATTGATGCACAATATTTATTGGTTACAGTATTTATTGCCTCAGAATATTTAATTGCCTGTCTGTATTGCACTTTTATTTATGCCTTCAGTATTTATGATCACCCCTATTTATTGAATCATTAAGCCAGTATTTATTTGTCCTGCACTTTCTAAAAAGTTTGTATATTGTGATTGTTATTTATTTTCTCCAATCAGCAACTAAGAGAAAAAGCAGATAAAGAAAGTTATTTTCATAATTTTTACGGTGTAGAGTCGTTTTTGGAACGGATGCACGCATGGTTATTGTTTGGGTATGTTGTATGCTTAGCACGGAGCCTGATTCCTGACCACTCGAGCCAAGCTACCACAGTGTGTCCGGAAGACCACCACCACCCCTTCTAGTATGGGAGTGGTTTTCCAACATTCATCAATAGTTTTCTTGATGTATTTAGTTTGGCATCTCATCATTCTTTACTCTCCTCTCGTCATTCCAATACAGATTTTCCTGAACTTCCGTTTCTTCTTCTCCAATGTCGGACAAGAGAACTCTCAGGATTGCCGATTCTATTTCATCCTCAACCACTTTCAGTACAGCCTCCTCTGGATTTCCTTGACTATCTGCCTCTTCTCCCTTTTCAGGCAGAGCCACGTACGTCCATTCCGGTGACTTATACTTTTGGTTAGACTTCCTTGTTCCTTTACTCTCTTTATCTTCAGTTATTTTGTCTTGACTTGTCACTTCATTCACCTGTTTAGCACTTGGTGAATTCACTCGTGTCAGTCGATATCTCAGTTTCCTTATTTTATTGGGCCAAACATCATCTCTTGCAACTCTTTTTACTTTGCTACCTTTGTCATTCTTTTCATTTCTCCAAGCTCTCTTTCTTAGAACTCGACCTTCAGGTATTTCATTTTCACTCTCTTCAGACTCTGTCTCAACTCGCTTTGTCTTTTCAGCGACTTCTTCTTCCACCACTTGTTTTGTTTTTCCTACTTCTGTCCCTCCTCGGATCTCCAACACGCAATCTTCCTGCTGGCTACTTGTCCCTTCAACTAACTGGACGTTGCAGTTCCCTACACCTCCTCGGGGGTCTTCCGCAGAAATCTGTCCCTCTCTCTCTGTACCTGTCCCTTGTTCACTTAAATTTGTTATTTCAGGTGGAATTTCTCTCAGTCTTTCATCTGGTACTTCGCTTTCACAAATTTCTCTTATTGTTTCTTCAGTACTCTTTCCTCTTTTCTTTCTGTGTTCTTTTTTAGAACCCTGCGCTTCTTGCTCGTTTCCAGAATCGCTGGATTCAGAAATCTGCAATCTTCTTCTCAGAGAGCCACTTCTGGGGACCAAAGCTGAACTTTGTTCTGTTTCCCCCTTTTCAGAGTTTTCTCGTGTCTTTGACCCTTCATCATCAGACTCAGTACTTGATTCTGATTCATCAAAATATTCTTTTCCTGTGCTGTCCACCGGAATTCTCAACGTATGACTTGCATGGATCCAGTTTTTCAGTCCAGCACACTTCACAGCTGTGGTCGTGGTCAGAACGACTTGTCGTGGTTTCCCCCACCTTGGAACCAAACAATTTCTTCTTCTGTGGACCTTTATCCTTACCCAGTCACCTGGGCTCAGATCATGGGCTGGCTTCTTTTCAAGTGTGGTGGCATCTGCTCCAACCTGATGAAACACAGAATGAACTGCGTCAGGCAGGCCTTTACAGTATTCCAATACCATGTCATCAGTTATAGTTATCAGCTTGTTGACTGGTATAAACACATGTCTCATAGCACGTCCCATGATTATTTCATGAGGTCTCAATCCTGTAGTTCTGTCTGGAATTGACCTAATTGTCATGAGTACTAGAGGCATGACATCAGGCCATTTCATACCTGTGGCCAAACACATTTTCCCTATTCTATTTTTGATAGTACCATTCATCTGTTCAACCACACCAGAAGTCTCTGGTCGGTAGGCACAATGTAGTTTTTGTTGTACATGTAATGCTTCACAAACTAATCCTACAATCTCATTATGGAAATGTCCTCCTCGGTCTGACTCAATTGTCACTGGGAACCCGAACCTGGGGATGAACTCTCTCAGCAGTAGCTTGGCTACTGTCAACCCATCATTTCTTCTTGTTGGGAATGCTTCCACCCACCTAGAGAATAGGCAGACCACAACCAAAACATACCTCAGTCTTTTACAGGGAGGCATCTCAATGAAATCTACTTGCATTCTGGTGAAAGGCCCTCCGTCTCGACCTATTGTTCCCAGACTCACTACTGCCTTCCTTCCAGGATTGTACTGCTGACATATTAAGCATCTTTGACAAAGACTTTCTGCTACAAGTCTGAATTTTGCATTGTACCAGGTCTGCTTAAATGACCTGATCATGGCATCTCTCCCAATATGTCCCTGGCCATGATACATCCGTGCCATGGTAGACATCATGCTATCAGGCATAACTGGTCTTCCATCTCGATAGACCCACACATGATCCTTTTCCCTTGGGGCACATCCTGCTTTTACCCACTGTCTCATTTCCTCATCTCCTGCCTCTTCCTGCAATTGTCTTACCTCTTCCCAAGTTCCCACAATGTTAGTAAACATCAATTAGCAAGAAGACATTTCTCTTTCCTTAGCCCGATTGACCGAATTCTGATTTCGTGCACAGTACTGTGCCATGTCGTTGGCGTACCTGTTCCCGGTGGCGATATAATCACCACCTTGACTATGAGCACCACAGTTTACAACAGCTAATTGTCTAGCAGCTGTTTCGCCTCAAGCAACCTTCCAACCACTTCTGCATTCTTAATAGGAGTTCCACTCGAGGTCAGGAAACCTCTTTGTAGCCATAGTTGGCCAAAGTCGTGGACGACTCCAAAGCCATACTGGCTGTCAGTTATCACAGTCACCCTCACACTCTTCCCAATCTTGCATGCTCTAGTCAAAGCCACAAGTTCTGCTACTTGGGCTGATTTCACTCCTTTCAGATATGATGCTTCTATTACTGCTGCGACTGTGCATACTGCATACGTTGCACTCAGCACTCCTTCATCTGTTCTCAAACATGACCCATCAACGAACATCACAAAATCACTTTCTGGCAAAGGTACATCTTTTATATCTGGTCGTGGTTTTGTACAGAAATCAAGTACATCCAAACAACCATGATCTACTTCATGTCTAACTTTCACAATCTCAGCATCAGGCAACAAAGTTGCAGGATTCACATTCAAACATCTTGCAAGACTCACATTAGTGGCACCCAATATGACCTTTTCATACTTAGTCAGCCGACTGTGTGTCATATACTGAGTACGACTCCTTGTCAACAGAATTGCTACATCATGGGGTACAAACACTTTCAATGGATATCCCATCACAATTCCTTCACTCTGCTCCAAACTTCGACATGTTGCGGCCACCGCTTTCAAACATCCAGGTAAACCTACAGCTACTGGATCTAGCATTGATGAAAAATATGCAATTGGTCTTCTCAGTTTTCCGTGCTTCTGGATCAACACAGAAAGTGCACATCCATTTCTCTCACTGCAATACAACTCAAATTCTTTCTCATAGTCAGGCATACCTAATGCAGGTGCTTCACACAGACCATCTCTCAATTGTCTAAATGCTGCCAATTCTTCCTTGTTTAATTCAATGGGATCTTTCACATCACTTCTCGTTAATCGCACCAAAGGTTTTGCGATCAAGGAAAAGTTGCTAATCCACTGACGACAGTATCCAACCATTCCCAAAAACATTCTCACTTCTCTTTGAGTCATGGGAGCTCTCATTCCCTTTATCATTCTGATTCTGTTGTTATTTTCCTTAGTCCTTTCTCAATGTTATGTCCCAAATACTGCACTTCCTTCTTACAAAACTGTAGTTTCGCTGGTGACACTTTAAGTCCTCCATCTGCCAAATGATTCAGCAAGGCTATTGTATCTACCTCACAGGCTTCACATGTTTTTGACGCCACCAAAAGGTTGTCAATGTACTGGACCAGTACAGAGCTTTCTGACATTTCTAAACTCTCCAAAGACTTCTTTAATAGCTGATTGAATATTGAGGGGCTTTCTATATACCCCTGTGGGATTCGGCACCATGCCAAAATACGCTCACCAAAACGAAATGCAAAAATTTGCTGACTGTCGTGATGCAATGGGATGGAAAAGAAAGCATGACACAGATCAATCACTGTATACCATTCTGCATCATGGGGAATATGATATAAGATCACTGATGGATTTGGTACAATGGGACAACATGATACCACAATTTTATTCACTTTTCTCAGATCTTGCACTATCCTGAATTTCCCATTAGGTTTTTTCAGTCCCATTATCGGTGAATTACATGGGCTACTCATTATTTCTCTCAAAATTCCTTGCCTGATAATTTTCTCTATTACAGGAGTTACACCTTCAATTATTTCAGGTGTCAATTTGTATTGCGGAACATTTGGATATGTTACTCCTTCCTTTACGGTTATTTTAATTGGATCTACATTTCTCATTAGCCCTACATCTTCTCCAGTGAAATCCCAAACTTCTGCTTTTACAGATTGTCTCAATTCTTTAGGTAATTCATCAGGGTTGAATACAGCATATGTTTCAGTAACTTCATTTTCTCTGTTAGCTATGGTCATTTTGTACAATACATCATCATCTGGTGTTTCAAAAGCTATTCCATCCGGAGTACAGAATATAGTGCAATTCATTTTGCACAACAGGTCCCTACCTAACAAATTCACAGGACTGGTGTCACACACCACAAAGCCAGAAAATTAACCTATGCTAACTTTCACTGGGTCTGTAAGATATGTCTTCATGTGTCTGTTGGACACACCAACTATTTGGATCGTTTCATCCGAGAGAGGAAGATTCTTAACATCAGCTGATCTAACAGTTGATCGAGTAGCACCAGTATCCACTAAGAAAGTAATATTTTCATCATCTACAAAAGGTCCTGTCTGGTCTACTTCTAGAGTTGCGTCAAGTACGCACTCTTCTTCCTTCCTTCGGCACCGTCAATAGCTCTCTTCTGCGTCACTCTCATCGCGTTGCAGCCAATACTGCGAGAGAGCGCTAGCGCGTGGCAGCTTATTTACCTGTTCTTCATTGTAGAATCCCGATTCACTACTATACTTCTGTGTGTTTCTGCTCTGTGGAAAAGGCGGTTTTGGCACCTGATTCTGTGGGGCAACAACTTGCTGCTGTTGCTGCAGTTGACCACTCACCTCATGCTGCACCTGTGGGTTCAATGATGGATTTTCATTGTTAGTACTCGGGGGAAACTTACACTCAGATTTCCAATGCCCTATCCTGCCGCAATTATGACACGGGAATTTCTTTTTAGCTTCTTCAATATTCCCTTTATACTTCCCAGTATTAAATTTAGGCTTTGACCCTGCTTGTCCCACCAATTGTGCTTCCTGTCTCTCCGCTACCTTTACCTGTGCCCACATTGCCTTCTCCTTTAACTTCCGCTGTTTTGCTTCAATTTCATCACTGAAGTATTTAGCATGTCTCAATACTTCATCTATTTTCTTGTTTTGCCAATCTACCGTATGCTGTTTAATTATTTCACCAATTTCTGGACGTAAAACCATATACAAACCTGTATACAAAATGGCTCAAATCTTTCTCACTCAGATTCTCATCTCCGCTAAACTGCTTAAAAGCTTGTATTATCCTCTCGTAATATGCATGTACTGACTCTTTACTTTCCTGGTGTGTTCGATCAATTTTTACCCAATCTGTTTCTTTAGGGGGCACTTTATTTTTCAGAAACACCATAACCTGCTCATATTTCTTCATTACCTCGGGGTCGGGAGCTCCTGTTTTAGGATCCCTAGGGTATTCCTTGGTTGGCCAATTGATCATTAATTTGCACTCAGTCCATAGATCTGCTGGTACGATTATGTCAAACAAACTATTCAAATCAATCCATAATACTTTAGACAATTTCACAAATCTGTCTACCTGCCTGTACCACTCGACGGGCTTTTCCCGTAGTAGAGGGAAATCATTCGTAAAAGACAAAATATCCTGTCTCGTCCATGGGACATGTACATATCCTCCTCCTGGAATCTCTCTCATAGGGCACTCTGTCACTACCTTCTCCTTTTCTCTTACAGGAAAGGCTGAAAATGTCTTATCTGAGGCATCATCGCGTTTTCTATACCACCTGCTTCTCCATTTATCCACGTCTCCCCACTTTCTCAGCAAAATGATTATGTCCTTAATTTGACCTATTCGTCCTGTGGTGTTCATATTCTCAATGTCCTTTTCAGTGAATTCTACTCTATATGGTTTCTGTAAGGCTTTTACCTTTTCAATATCAATGCCCATCGCATTTGCTACTTCTTCTAACCTTTCATGTAAGTTTTTTGCTCTCCAGGTCACACTCTTGCACAAAAATAATAATTCTTCATCCTGATAGGTTTTCAATTTTTCTGTCTGGATAGTCCCTACTATTAATTCTTCCAATACCATTCGTAACTTGGCCACATCAATTGATTGGGATTCTTTGTCTTTCCTCTGCAAGCTTCTTAACCATTCACTTAACTCGTCTGTTGATGGTCCTACTGGTTTTTCTATACTTCCGTGTCCAAAATCTTTTTGTGTTTCTGACACTGTCTCTATCATTGTCATACGTCTTTCTGCACAATTCTGATCTACAAATGGATTGTTTGTAAAATTCGGTTCCATTACACTCATAGTTTGCCTCCATGGATTCTCATTCTGTCTCACTCTTGGTTGTTCTACAGGGTTACTATTTCTGTAAGGGACTGTCAAACAATGCTCACTGTCCTTCTGTTTTTCAAAAATGGGCATAACTGGACCTATTGTTACTGGAACAGTTACTGCTTCTAGATTCTTGTTCAATTCTCTTATTTTCTCAGTTAATTCCAGGGTTGTTTTCGCGAAATTCTGCAGAATTTTCTCCATCTGTTCTTCCTTCCGATCTCTTTTCTACTTCCCTAGTAGCACTGTTTTTACTCAAACTTAGGGATTCTGGTTCCGATTTTATGATTCGCATCGTTTCTCTCATTGGGGCACTTGGAGTTAATATTTCTGGTTCTGGTCGATACGGTGGTGGATTTTTATAGAACATATCATCAAGAACATCATCCTCAGACTCATTCGCTCCATACCCTCTTGACTCCACATTATGCCTCTTTACTACACACTTTCGACCTTCATTCTCTCCTACAGTTCTTACAGGGAACACACCCTCAGTCATACTCGCATCCCGCCATCTTTTCATTCGATCACTATGCGTTTCATGTCCGTATGGTCTTCCAAACCAGTACCTATATCCTCTACCACTTCTTTGTCTCTCCCGTTCATGCATTTTGTCTTCCCATTCCGTCAAAGCCTCAAACTGCGTCGGTCTAGGTCTTGGTTCTAAATTCATCATCTTTTCAGCCAAATGAAATGAACCATGCTCTGGAAAAGCTAATACTCCGTCCTCCTTTGTATATCTCACCCAGTTATCCAACCAAATACAAGTATGATACCCATATTTCGCAATCATAAAGGATGCAGGGATTTTCGGTGGAGGAAGTAACTGTCCTTCCCTAGTTTTAATTGGTTTGTCCTTCTTAAACCACTTCTTGATTCTCCCTAACCATGTTTTCTCCTCTTTTTCTGGTGGATCGTATTACATTTTCTTGCCTTTCGCATTTCGCTAGTCTCTCTTTATGACCGTACCACTAGTCGATCCAATCCAAGCGCGACTTCACACTAACGCACCAATTTAGAGCGTCCACGTCACTGTCACAATCCTCAAATCCCAGCGCGACTCACACTAACCAATAAGGAGCGTCTACGTCACCCTGTTTTCCTCTACTCCTAGCGCGGCGTACACTAACGCACCATTCCGGGGCGTTTCACAGTTCTGACCGACTGTCCAATCCCAGCGCGGTCGTTCTGACGTCAGCAGCCGCTGCGGCAGCTCCTGCTTCTGTCTACCCGTCCTTTACAAATCTGCTCAGTAAGTTTTTGTTTCAATTTCTACACTTCTGTTAGTAACAACATAAAACATCTCCATTGTCCGCTTCGCTAACCAAAGAACAGCAAAAGACCTTTCTCACGATAATTCCGTCTTTCCAGAGAACAGCGCTTACCTCTGCCCTACTACGGAATCTTTACTTCCGTTGATAAAGTAGCATATCCCTCTACTTCACACTTCTAACAAGCATTAGCTAATTGTTTCTCTAGTATTTAAGACACATAGTTGGAGACCCAATGTTCCTGAGAAATAATCCTAGAGTTTCGCAATCAACCCGAATGCCTTTACATTCACACTCGTTCATACAAGAAAATGTAGTACATTCACACAGTATCCTGTCTTTCCCGAGAACAGCGAACAGTCTGTTCTACTACAGAATTATGGCATACGTTAACAAAGCAGCGCTTACCTCTCCTTTGTCCTTCTAACAAGCTCAGAGAATACCTATTACCCTTCCAGTGATAAGCGTTATCGGAATGCCAGTTGGATCCCTGGTACCTAAGACCAGAACTTCACAGGTAACCTTCGCTTTCATACACTCTTCTCTCACACTATAAATGTCTCTAATGGCAACACACGACGATGCTACCGAATCGAACCCAGACAATGCGTTGTGCAACTTCAATTGTCACACGTTTCCCCTGTGTACCTACAGGGCAACAACAATTCCGTCTTTCCCGAGAGCAGCGCTTACCTCCGCCCTACTACGGAACCGTTACAAACTTCCGACTTCCTACATCCCAGAAGCTGTGCAAACAACATTAAACTCGACGCAACTCAACATAGAGTGTTAGTACATAAATCAATACCAATCAATAATCAATAAGCTATATACAAGCAAAAATCATCAAACCAAAACAATAGCAAACCATCATTCTGCTACCAGAAAAACTGCTCCAGCGCGGAGTGCAAAATCTCTCCCTCTATTACAGACCAAAGATCTCACATACACATATTATCCATGCCTTCACTGGTGGGGCCCATAACACCAACATTCACTCACCATTAGTCCGTGTGGGAGGCGATTATCTTCCAAACGCTGGTGTGAGAAGGAAATACCAATTTTACCCTAACGAGTGACAAATCTACACCACCTACTGTTGTTCATTTAGGCCTTATATTCCATCTCTGGTATTCCTCCCATAATCTTGGCGGTGGATCTGCTAGTTGCTGTTTAAATGATTACCTAATTCTCTTCTCCCTTCGCATTAATACATTTTCATAAATAAACAAACCAACTCAATTCCGTAATGACTCAAATAAGTTTTATCTACTTAAATGCAAATAAATTCATTAGTTGTTCAAGCAGCTGACCATCATATTTACCTATTCTGGCTAATTATCGTCTTCTAAGTCAGATCCAGTAATCTCATCAATCTATGCCCGTCAAATTTGAAATTTCAGTTCATCAGGAAATTGGGCATCCGATCAGTCTGTCAAAGATTCAGGGAAACAGCTGTCCTGCAGTGTCACCGTCCTCTCCGTCAGCATAACATCAGGAAATTGGAAAACGACGTGAGCAATTACCTCTCTATTCTACCATAATTTATAGTAAAATTGATGTTAACAAGTATCAAAATTTGGACATCCGAGTTCGCTGATTGGACAATCAGGGATCATCCTTTTTAGGTTCTCACGAAAGTGTCTTTTGGGTTATGACCCTTGTCAGTTCCGGTTCACACAACAGTCTTTGTTCGGAATATTTGGCTGATGTCCCAGGCTGTCCTTGGAAGGTACATGTTCATCTGGGGTCAGGTCCAGGCCACAGTTGCTAGCGGTGACGCATGCGCACTTCACCCAGAATCTTGAGCAATGGAGCCGGTTTCATTGGGTACAGGAGTCAGCCATTTTGTGGCCACTCGAAATGGTCAACTTTAGCAAAGAAACACAAAAACGTAATTAATACATAGAAATGGATAATTAAATGTTATTCCCTCACTAATACCCATATGTGTGTGTATTTATCTAGCAAAAGCAACACTCAGTGCGGTTTATACTTACTAAATAAAGCACAAATCACAATTACATCACAAAAGCGACATATATCATGCAATATTGTAATTGTCGATCATTAATATGCGTACAGAATTTAGTTCACGTATTAATTAAGCCATGCAGATGCAAATCCCACGTGTAATTCATATATTAGTAAGGTTGATAAGTATTTTCTACATCACTCCAAACCATTAATTCGATTATAATTAATTAATTAATCTAATTAATAAAATAACATGCAAAATGGGGTGGGTATACAAAAATTTGCATTACCCGCTCCAGCACATGCGCTGGATCAGGCGAGACCTAAAAAACAAGCAACATACTCTGGTTTCTTCATAATTATCTGTAATGTAGTACTAAAAATGGTATTGCAGTACATTGCTCCATTATCACACTTATGTTTTATGAAACCCTGAAGTATCCAGAACAAGCGTTGGTAAATCCAAAAGGTCTCGCTTACGCAAGAACCATTGGCAATATGTTGTACACTACTGTGGCTGCTGTTCAGCATGGCTAAAAGTTACTGGCGTGGTGTGGGAGGGGTGGGGTAGATTGGAGTGGTATAGAATGGAATAGGATAGATTGGAGTGTGTTAGATTGGGTTTGTGTGGATTTGTTTAGAGTGGAGTGGGGTAGATTGGGGTAGAATGGAGAAGTTTGGAGTGGTTTAGATTGTAGTGGGGTGGATTGGAGTAGAGTGATGTAGACTGAAGTGGTGTAGTTTGGGCTAGATTGTACATAATTGTATAATGTAACTGGTGCTCCTGGGCAATTCTATTCAATTAATGTGAACGTGTGTAATGTAACTGGTGCTCAATATAACTGCTGCTCAAGTGAAACGCTTCAATACTTTGGGTCTGGTCGTGGTCATCCTATTTAATATATTAATAAGAGAGGGACTGAGAGCGTTTGTTAGAGGTCCAGCACACAAGCCCCCAGTTAGACAGTAGTATCAAAAGGAGTATTCTGTTCCTGGACAAGGGAGAGAAGGTGTAGGAAGGTCGTGTACTGGTCCAAAGGTGGAGACAGGGAATATCCCTATTTGGGAAGTAGGGCCCTCACACACACAAGTTGGGTGTCATGCTTCATTATAGGGCATGCTCCTCGTCCGTCCGGCACTGCAATGCCTGACGGGCACCCTATGAGGGGCTCTTTGTTGGAGATCTTTTATCCCAAGCTGTTTGGTGCAATGTGGGTGAGGGGCCAGATGGTGTAGATGTGAGAATGTAGTGAGGGTGTGGAAAAAGAAAGGATTAAAAATGGTGGCCAGTGGTGCTCTGGAATAACAATTTTAATCAGATGAGCCCACTGGTCCCTTTTAAAAACTGGTAAAAGGAACCACTTAGGGAATAATGTCCAGAAGTGGCTATGAGGTCGACATGTTTCTTGCCTGTAAGCGTCAGAATGATCACGCAGCAATTCTTCAGGACCGGAAATAATGTTCTATCTACACTAAGGTCAGACCACAAATACATTCATATTGTTGGTCTAACAGACATCTAGTAACCTAACAGTGAGGTACCTGAATAGGAAGTAGACTAACCCGTTGCGGGCGTATTACCTGCTCCCTCGATTCAAAGGTGGAAGGTGACGCTAAATTACTGCGTCAGTTCTCAGCATTTGCTGAAGCGGACAGCACCTACCCCGCCCTTCACCGTCTCATGGCCAACAATGTGAATGCCTGACGAGGAGCATGCCCTATGATGAAGCATGACACCCAACTTGAGTGTTTGAGGGACCTACTTCCCAAATAGAAATATTCCATCTCCACCTTTGGACCAGGACACGACATTCCTACACCTCCTCTCCCTTGTCCAGAAACAGCATAATCCTTTTGATACTACCACCCTATTTAATAACCAGATAGCGGATGATAAAAAGGAAGGCGCGCAACATGCTACAATTAAAACCAAGAGATGGTCTCTAAGCTAACGCACACTTTCCTCCCTAGATAGGGACTGTCTAGAAAAATGAACAAATCAAGAAATGCAGCAGCGAGCAACAGGCACACTGTGGAGAAGGGGTCTTACACATAGCAGAGACCTCTTTGATTAATACATACACAGCAAGACTCTAACACACTCTCCCTCAGGAGCAACGCCCTGCAACCCCAGCGCGGGGAAAAGAAGCGGGTCTAACCAGCATTACCTACAGCTCTAAACAAGGTGTCTAATAAAAAAAATGGCCCCACAGAACAGTACCCCCCTTCCCCGGAAGCGCTTCCATTTTTTATCACGGGGGCAATGTTGATCTACTATTTATGTTGTTAAAAACAACCAAAATGTTGGGGGTGTGGTTTCGCCAGCAGCAAGATGGCTGCACGCTGAGCGAGCTCTGCCCGCCGAGCCAGGCAACCCGGTACTATCTGAAATCTGCGGGAGTTAATCCACTTTAAAAAGTGCCTCCTGCCATCATCTGTCACCGGTGGGGCGTCGGCGGCCGAAAAGTATTAACACCGCAGCGCTTTTCAAGCGGAGGCCTGACTGCCTGTCTGCACCACGAGGCCCCGGCTTGCTCTGGCCTACCCTGCTGACTAGGATCCCCAAGCTTGCGACTGCAAGGCTGGCTGCTAGGGGGGTGACCCATTCCGGGCCTGACCGGAGTTCCACTGCTGCCGCCTGCTCTACGGCGGAGCTGATTTGACTCCGTGACCTGGCCTACCTGCTGGTGGGGTGATGTGGCCCGGCGGCGGCTGGGGACTGCCTTGGCCTTGAGGATCCGTGGAAGCTGCAGAGACTCGCTTACCTGTCCTGCTGCTGGACCTGCATCGGAGGCTACCTGGGACGAGCGGCTGCGGTGCCGGGTTCTACAACACCCTCCTGCTATCAAGTAAGATCCCCCGAGTGCGGTGAGCCACTCTGCATCCCGATTGGCGTCTCCCCTGGGCTGCTTCGGTGGAGGCCTGTTGCCACTCCTTTTCACTTGCACCCTGGGGTTTGGGCGCTCCTTCTGCTCTCCCGGCTTCTCCCTGAGCCCATCTCACTCCGTCCGATCCGCACTGGGTGCTCCCTCGCCCGTCATCCTGGTCAGCCGTGCGGGGGGAGCCTGTAACTGCACGCTCTACCCCTCCACCTCGTTCTGCTTTTGAGCCTGCTGCTCTGCCATGGGGGTCCCTGCAGCATGCCTTTGACCGCGGTGGCGGCCTGCGCTGAGGACGCTGACTGTGGCTGACTGGACTCTGAGTCCGTCCTGACAACGTGGCAAGTGGTCCCCCGATCTGTACCTGTGGCCTACTCTGAAGCTGAACCATATCCCTGCCGCCGCCATATTTTTACAGCACCTTCATCAGGACCCGCAGGGGCCTAGGGATATCTGCTGATGGGGCTCCTGCTGCTTTTCGCTGCACCCCTGCTGGGGTGGCCTCCGGGTCAGCCTCCCGGTGTGCGTCGCCAGCTGTGGCCACTATTGTCACTCTGCGTGCTGCCTTGGGGAAGACGGACACCAGGCAGCCCAAACTCACCTTCTCTGGGCACGGCGCAGCAGGGGTGGTGAGGCCCCTCCTGACGCACGTGAACAGTCTACTCAGACTGACCCTCACGAGGAAGAGGAAGACAGTCTAAAAGCCATCCTCCTAGAGGTGAAGTCCAGCTTGAAGAATATTGACACAAAGCTTGACCACCTATCCACTCGCCTCGACCAGGTGAAATAAAGGGTGGACTTGCATGATACGCGTCTTGACCAGCTTGAGGCGAGAGTTTCGGATGCTGAGGATGTCGGTGCCTCTAGGCACAGAAGCTTCTACAAATGGACAAAATCCTGGAAATCATCTGTGCCAAAAACGAGGACTTGGAGGCGTGCTCCAGGAGGAACAACATTGGAGTCGTGGGTCTTCCAGAATCCACCACGACTGGAAAGATGGAGGACTTTCTTGAGTCTCTGCTTTGGAACCTCTTCGGCCCGGTTCTCTCCACCCACTTTATTGTTGAGCGGGCACACAGGTTGCTTGGCACTCAGCTTCCCCCGTAGCCCCCGCACGTCCAATCATTGCCCGTTTGTTGAACTACCGGGACCGAGACTCCATTCTACGCAGGGCCCGGGAGCTGGGCGAGGTGAACTTTCAGGGAAATACACAGACATTCTACCCTGACTTTACTCTGATGGTCCAAGCGGCTCATCTCCTATGCGATGCTCTACCCCTCTAAACTTCGTGTCGACTTTGGGGAGAAACCGAAATTCTTCACTGATGCAAAGTCTGCTCTTACTTTTGCTAAACAGCTGCAAAACTTCTCGCCACACAGCCGCCGCGCTGCCTCAGAGGAAAACCACACAAGTGATAATGACTGATCCCATTCATGCCTGGCTATTCGCTTTAGCGTTGCTATTCAGCAATTTCATGTTGTTTTTTCATAAGTTCTCTGCCTGTCTGTTAATCTCATGCCTTTTTACAGTATTTGTGCTCTGTACACTTTACATGCTATGGGTATGAAAAATGAATTGGGGCATACTACTCTTCAGGTCTTCATGGGTCTCCTAGGCAGAACGCACACCTTTGTCTGTCCCACTCCTACCATGACTCGATCCCGAAGCACCTTGATCCTTGAATAGGTGCCCGCAATCAACCCGTCAACTTGGGTTTCCACTGCCTTCCGGGTTTGGGTTGCCCTGGTTACTTGGCACTTAGCCCTCAGCTGGTGGCCACCCTGCCTACACGGTTTGGGGGTTCGGCTGTACCCACGCATCCCTCAGGGATGAGTCTCATTGTTGCACCTATTTCTTCAAGTTTGGCTTCTCCGGGGAGGGGGGGGGGGGGGTTGTGGATGCTCAACCTATTTGGAGGGTTGGAGTGGGTGGTGGGTGGGTCTGGGCTTTGGTTCGCGGGGCTCCGTACTCAGCGCCTTTTGCAAAAGGTTTGCATTGTTCTTAGTTCTGCTTAAAGTTAGGCATGTTAACGCGCTATGTATTCTGCAGTGTTCTGTACATTGCAGCACTTGCACTCGATCCTGACTCCATGGTCCATTGGCATTATGATACTTACCCTCTTTCTGCTGCTACATGACTGCCACAACACTCTGGACCTGGAACATTAGGGGTCTGAATGATTACCGTAAGGCACGCATCATGCACGCACAGCTCCTCAGACATCAGATGGACGTTTGCTTCTTTCAGGAGACACACCTCCTTCCCGCCACCTCCTCCAGACTATCATCTCGTCACTGGGGCAAATCCTACTCTTCCTTCTATTCTAACTATTCACGCGGCGTCTCCATACTTTTCAGAAGGGGCCTACCCTGACACAACACTCACTCTCACATTGACCCGGAGGGCTGTTACGTGATCCACGCTGGCACACTCTACAACCAGCCACTGATATTAGCGGAAATCTAGAGCCCTAATCTCGACGACCCGACTTCCTCACACGTGTCTGGCAACTCATATCTGCCCTGGGGCCCTATCCTCTAACCTTGGGTGGGAGACATCAATATAGCTCCCTCGCAGGAGCTAGACTGCTGGAGACCGTACCCAACACCCGCAAGCCACCACTCTCCTCCACTCCATCATGGCTGATCACTCCCTGCTGGACGCCTGGCAGCATGCCCACCCCGGTAGATGTGAGGGGACTTGCGCCACAGGCTTGTGAGGTTCCTGGTCCCGTCTTGATCTCTGGATCATGGCTCGTGACGTAACTTCTTGGACCACATCTGTACGCCACGAGGCTCGCACTCTATCCGATCATGCCCCGTACGTCTAGACCTGCAGCTCCCGCTCGCGACTCGCTGCGCATTCGCGTGGCACCTCCCCCCAAATGGCCTCCGTGACGCCACCTTTCGTGAAGAAATACGCAATGCCATCATTGCTTATTTTGAGCACAATGCGGGCTCTGTTGATTCGCCCTCGACCCTATGGGAGGCCTTTAAGGTCGTAATTTGGGGGGAAATGTATTGCTTGGCAATCTGGGGTGCTCAAATCCATCAGGGCTACCCATGACCGGTTGGAGAGTGACCTCAGGACTTTGGACCTTCAACAATCTCAAGACCCCAGCCCTGCCACACTCGCTCAGTTCAGAGCAAAACTCCCTGAATTTCATGAGGAGGCAGATAGAGAGGTCGCTTCCCTTAATAAAGAAGCCCACACTCGTCTTTATGGCGAGGATAACCGCCCTGGCAAGACCCTGGCGTCGCTCCTTCGGAAGCCATTTGCGTCTTCTTATATCACTGCCTTGAGTGAGGACACCGCAGGTATGGCTACCTCCCCTACCAAGATCCTTGCTCAGATCTCTTCTTTCGACTCCCAACTGTACACTGCTGGAGCGGTGGCCCCGTGGGAAATTCTGCATCAATAGTTTGACACTATTGAATTGTTATGGCTTGGGAATAGTATCAGGGAATACCTAGATGAGCCATTCACTCACAAGGAGATTTCCACAGTCATTGCTGGACTTCCTGGAGACAAGGCTCACTCCTTTTTTTAAACAATACGTGCCCCTTCTTGTCCCGCATCGGCCGAAATGTACACCGACTCTGTTGAACTGAGTCATTTCCCCCCATCCCTCCACGAGGCCCTTCTCACTCTTCTTTTGAAATCAGACAAAATACCCGAGAGCTGCGATTACTACCGGCCCTTATCTTTAATCAACAGCCACAACAAAATTTCCGCCTAACTTTTGGCCAACAGCCTCCTCCCGCTCATGCCACTGATCGCTCCACCTGACCAATCAAGATTTATCCCTGGTCGTGCTATCTCACATAATTTACGCCCCATCTTGGTCCTTCACCAGATTAACCCCTCTCTGCTGGCTGTAGCTGCTTTATTGGATGCCACAAAGGCCTTTGATACCTTGGAATGGCCTTTCCTTTTCTATCTTCTCCCTCGCTTAGGTCTCAGCCCGGGCTTTGTGCGCAAGATACAACAGCTATACACACTCCCCACGACTCACATTCGGGTAAATGGACGGGTTACTGACTGGCGCGCATTCGGGTAAACGGACGGGTTACTGACCCCATCTTGATCTCAAGGGGGCACCAGGCAATGATGTCCCCTCTCCCCCATGCTCTTCACCATAGCCATGGAGCCTCTGGCGGCCCGGCTGTGGCAGCACCATACTTAGCGGGGCATAGGCTTTTCGGCGCGTGCCCTTGTTATCTCAATGTACGCAGATGATATCACGATCTATATCCGCGAGCCTCAGGAGAATCTTGCACCCATGACCAGGGAGGTTGTTCGGTGGCATCTCGAGCATCCCGGTTAACTGGAGCAAATCGGTCCTCTTCCTACTCACAGATGCAACTATACCGTTTACGCCTGATTACCATTTTGTTTGGGCAACAGGCCCAATTCAATACATGGACATCTGTCTAAGCAGAAGCATAGAGGAACTATGGAAGTCCAATTTCAGCAGGGCTATAGACTGGCTCGAAGCTGATATCCGGGCATGGCAAAAACTCCCCATGTCACTCGCTGGGCGCATCGCAATCGCTGAAATGGTGGTGCTCCCAAAATTCCAGTATCTCTTTTTATATATCCCTATACCTCTCAATTTACATTTTTTTTCGAGGCTACGCTCCAGCATCATCGCATTAATCTGGACTGGGCGTCAGCCCAGGATCGCATACGACATTTTAAAAATTTCCCTAGTGTGGGGTGATATGGGGGCCCCGGATTTCGCGCTCTACACGCTGTGCACCCAAGCCAGTTTTCTCCACTTCTGGATCCACCCCACGCCTTTCCAACCCCATGTGACTGTTGAGGCAGATCTCGCCTCCCCTTGGCCATTGCAGACTTCTCTCTTTCTGCCACAGAAAGTCCCTCGCGGTGAGGTGGACACGGTTGAGTGTCTGCACTTGGCCTGAGATGGGTTGCGCAGATATATCGGCGCTGACGTCCTCTATGCGCCGTCCATGTAGGTCTCCAGCAACCCGTCATTTCCTCCACTGCAGACAGCAGGTATGGCCCGTCGTGCGGCGGACATGGGCATCCATACCACTGCAGACATCTACCCTGATAACAACATTTTTGCACTCCCAGAAAATGATGCCCCGCTTGACAGGCTTCTCTACTATCAGATCAGGGCAACATGCAGAAGTGATAAACCCACGTTTCTTCGTGTCCCCCAGCCCAGTGCGGTGCTTGAGTATGTCCACTCATCTAGCTCTCCACGGAAGCTGGTCACAAAACTCTATGCTATCACTCAGGCCGCCTCCCCTGTCTGCACAGAACACGCTCGTGCCGCATGGAGTGCTGACTTGGGTGGCGACCTCTCTCCCGAGCACTGGCACTAGTGTTGCAGTCAAATTAAATGTCTTTTCCCCAACTACCGACTTTGCCTTATCCACTTCAATTACCTACATAGACTCTACCGTCCCCCTGCGTCACTACGCAAGATGAGCTTAAGGAACACTGACAGATGCATGCGTTGCTCAGCCCCCGGCGCAGATTTCGCGCACCAGGCCTGGCTGTGCCCTAGGGTTTCCTCGTTTTGGGTGGAGGTGTGCACTGTCATTAGTGACATTACACTTGAACGCATCGTTCCCGATCCCCTGCTGCGCCTCCTGGGTTATGTCGGGCATATGTCAGACGCTAAACGCAAATTGACTGCGATGCTTTTGGTGCTCGCTAAGCGATGGGTGGCCATCCACTGGGGCCGTAAGCCAGTACCCCGAGTCAAGGGCTGGTTGGATGATGCTGCCCACTGTCAGACGCTCCTTGGCGAATTCTGGGATCTGATGCCTGTGGCTAGCAGACCTCCTGACATATGGGGCCGCTCACGTCTTACCTCCAACGGCAAGCTGCCTCTTACGATGTTGCGCCTGACCCCCTCCCTGCTATCTCCTCACTTGCCGACACTGACTCCTTGAACTTAGCTCACTTATCAGACCGACCTCTCTGACTCCTTCGTAATGCCATCGTCATTATATCGTTTAATATGCAAATGTGTCATGTTAACATTTAATCACCTATTTACTATGTAATGTCGACTCTATATGTAAGCGGAGAGACATTTACTGCTACCAATGCAACTATTACATGCAATATGCCGTATTGTTTTATTTTCTGGTTTATTTTCAATAAAGGATTTGAAATCCCCCCCCCCCCCCCCCCCCCCGCCCCGCAAAAAAAAACATGCGGCCCAAACAAATACAGAACTAAGACTCTTCCTAACCAGGCAACGAGGGACGGAGGGGGCAAGCAAGAAGGGGGCAAGTAACAACGAGGGAGGGGGTGGAGGGGATGGGTCTCTCTCACTTTGAAGACAAGAGAAAGAAAAATAAACAGGCACCCTCGTGAAACAGCATCTGACGTTTGATATCGGTCTTTGAATGCACAGCTAATGTAACGAGATAAGAATAAGAATTATAGGTCTGTTTACAAAAACAGAGCTCGGAGCAAGTAAAAACACGAGCGCTAGTGAGAAGTGCTCCTAAAAAAGTTGCTAAAATGGGACTAATAGCTGGATAGAAGTTATATGTCCATGCTGTTGGGGAAGGCTAAACACAGGAAGAGGAATGATGCATGCATGCCATGGAGAAATGGGGAGAAAAAATATGAGAGTGACAACAGAGCCAGCAAATGGGAAGCATTATGCGTGGGCTGAAGCCTACAAAGTATGTACAACAAGTCTCAAAGAGACCGCGCCAGCACTGTCTAGGCAAGACCTAAAAATTGATGGATAGAATGGTTGAATTAATCTCAGCCACTGGCCATTACGCTGTCTCATCCCAGTCAAATGTTATTATGCAGATCATCCCACCTCAGTTTGGCTTGAACCATATGCAAATCAGTCTTGACCCTGCTCCAGTAGGAACAGTCCAACCCAAACTGCCAGGCCAGGCACTCCATAAACAGAAACACAAGCAATCCTAGACAGGTTTTGCCCTCATTGGGGATCATCAGTAAGGTATTGCTTGGGTCCAGCATCACAGTGTGCACGGGACGCATGTCTGGGCCTACCCATCCCACTTAGGGTATCGCACTGAAGTATATAAAAAAAAAGTGATGGACAGAAGGCTAGAATTAATTTCAGCCACTGCTAATTACTTGGGGCCACATTCCAGTCCATTATTATGTTGCACACCATGCCACCTCAGTTTGTACTGAGCCATATGCAAATCAGTCTTGACCCTGCTAAAATAGGAACAGTCCAGCCCAAACTGCCAGTTCAGTAAGGATGGGCTGTTCCTATTAGGGCTAGGTCAAGACTGATTTGTAGAAGGCTGGGTCCAATTTGAGGTGCATGGTTGTGAAAAGAACCGTTGGGTGAAATGCTACCCCGAGCAATTGCCAGTGGTTAGACTTATTGCAAGCATTTTTCCCATTACCTTTTGTGTATTTGATGGTTTATGCAACAGCCACTCTGGGTTTTCATATTCCATCTTGTCCCACAGGAAACCTAATTTGAAATGTAATGCCGCAAGATCTATGTTGCAGACTAGAATATACTTTTTTCCGTAATGCCTAACGCATTTCTGATGATGATCAACATGACCTCCCTATGTTGTTCGATAGTAACATAAGGGTTAAATATGTCAGAGAAAAAACTTGAAGAACTGGATTGACGGTACACTTTAAAATGAGGCAGTTTGCTTCATTTTTATAGAATCCAACACTAATTTAGTCTAAGCATTTAAGATTTTACACAAGCTTATTGTACCATTTAGATCGGGCCAGAACCACAGCAGACATAAAGCAGATTTTCTTAACTAGAACTGAGACCTAAATCTGTCCATAGTGAACACAAGACCGAGAACATATTCTGTGACCTGGAAGGACACACCAAGCATTTCCTCTTTATTGACATATGACTACTCTTCATGTCCTGAGTTGACATGAAACAATGGTGATAGCATACTGATTTTTTTGGATTGAGAACACTGAGCTGGCAATATTTTTGGTTCAGGAGCAGTGGATCCTACCAGCCCCACTCACATAAATATCTATAAATATATTTATATGTGCCACCCAGACCCTTGACTGATATATTTGTGTGCATGTTGAGTGCATGTATGCAGGGTACAGATGGTAGCAAGACTCTGTGCCATGGGGAGAGTTTGATTGCTGGTACCAGTGGGAGACCCTGATTTGACAAGTCACAAGCTATGCTGGAGGCTGGGAAACAGCTTCCCCAGACAGTGGAAGTGTATTAGGTGCATTCCTGAAGTTGAAGGAAAGAGCCCCAGACACTGAAGTGTGGGGGAATGGAGATAAGGCTACTCTTAAAACTTCCAAAAGGATATTTTAGGATGGGATTGCTGATTAGCCCTTCCCCAGGGCTGCCATTTGGTTGATGGTAGGGAAGTGGTGGTGAGTCAGCGGAATCTGTTGTTAGGAGTAAGTAAGCTCCTAGGCAGGTCCTGCCCTTTTGCCTTTCCTGTATTACTCCTTGAGGAAGGCTACTCCAAGAAGGCTGTTTTGGATACCCTGCTTGGATCCAGCATCATGGCTATCCGCTGTGCGAGCAATCACTTTGAAAGAGTCTTCCCAAAACGTTACCTGGACTTTAGACATTGGATAAACACCCCTTGTCTAGAAAATGAGCATAAAGGTGGGACAAAAACGATATCACCTTGTTCCAATTCCAAGTTCTTATTGATGAAGGAAAGCAGTGCCCTGAAGGGTACTGAAAGAGTTACTTTGATCCAGATCTGGGGTCTGCATAATAGCCTCTCTCACAGTAGAGAAAGGACATCACTCGAGAGTTGATGATCTTGTAGTGTCTAAAAGTCTGCTTGCCTACTCAGAGATGAAAGGGCTGTGCCTGGCCCTGCAGAAGGAGATACTGTCCAGGAGAAATAAGCAAGCAGTGTAACTAGTGGGTGGGGCATCCAACAGATACGATTTGTGAATGTGATCACCACCAATCCGAACTGTGAGGTGTCAACTGCAATTAATCAATCAATCAATCAGTTCATTTGTAAAGCGCACTACTCACCCGTGAGGGTCTCAAGGCGCTGCAGTGGCAGTTGGCGATCTTTGAAAGTGGTAGGGAGTAATACTTGCCTTGAATTCCATTACGTGAGCTTAGAAAGCAAACCTGAATTCTTTGTGGAGGGTTTGGGTGGGGGCTTTCCCATAGAACCTGTTTTAAAACATGGGTTAAAATAGTGCATTTAGAGCACAATTTTTCACATGAATTTTCAACAACAAAAAAGGTGTAGGGTCTGGGGAGGCACTAAAGACATATTCCAATATTTCCATGAGGTGAAAATGAAGCCTAATACCCCTGAGGGGTTGACCCATTTTTTCAACATTTGCTATGGTATATGGTACGAATTACTCCTCGTATGCTATTGCCAAATTTATAAGATGGGTACCCTATTTATGCCAAACATCACATACAATAGGCCAGTGCCAGAATATTACCATTCATTCTGCCCATATATCATGAGTGCTCCATATGTCAAAAAATGACTCTAGTATGTCAGGGCCAGGAGTTCTCATGGTGCCCCATCTCTCCACATATGCCCTGATTGCCATCACATAAGCTAGGAATCCCCTGCAATATTCTAGTACCAGCATTTTTCTGTGGGTCCCTTCATAGTCAAAGAATTAACTTCAACATGCCAAGGCATTCATTTTGCCATAGGTGCCCTCCTCTCTTATAAGAATTACCTCCACTATATAAGTGCCAATAGGTGGTCATAGATACCGTTATTATACAAACCACTCTTGCTCACTCATCCTCCCTGATTTATTCTAACTTACTCACCCTCACACTAATTTAATGACACAAACAAACAATCACTAACTCATTCTCACTCTTTTAGGATCTCACTTTCACTCATTGATTCTCACTCACACACTCACAAAGACACTCACACATTCACTCTAATACTTCCTCTCTTCCATGCCCCCTCTCTCGCTCTAACTCAATCACACTCACATTACTTCACTCATTTCCTTACTCACCCCCTCCCTCTCTCACTAATACTCACTTTCACTCAGTTAGAAACACTCACATGGTCACTCTCTCTCACAAATACACTCAACCATATACTCACTCACTTTCACTCCCTCAATATCATTCAGTCTTACCAATTTTAATTGCTCTTCATTTATGCACAATCACACTCACAATCAGACATGCCCACTCTCACAAACTCACGGTCATCGATTTTCACTCTTTCTCTCTCTTCCACAGACACACTTACTATCTATCACACTCTTGTTCTCTTACTCTCACTGATTCTCACTCACTTCCACACATTCTAACTCACTCATATTCACTCACAATACATTATGCATGGCTCCCAAATATATACACACACTGTTACTGACTATCTCACTCACTCATGCTCACTTTCTCTCACTCACTCAGTAACATTCACTCACAAACACACTCACATATACACTCGCTCTCACTCTTGCACTGATTCTCACTCACTCACACACACATTCACTCTCACACACTTGCACTCATTAATGCACAGAGCAACAACTGTTGAGTTATTATTATACTTACCATGCCTCTGTTGGTTACTCCTTCATTGCAGCAGCATGGTAGGAATCCAGAGGTGGACACAGAATCTAGCAAGGCATTGTAAAAATGAGAAACCAGACAGGGTAGCCGAGTCATTAGTAATCCAACTTGTAAGAAATGGGGTTATTAGTTTCACAGGATGTGAGTCTGTCACAAGTAATAGGTCAACAATTGTCTTTTTTATTGAGAACCAAGTAGCCCATTGTAGCAGGTGATTCTATCAGGGTAGCGAAGCAGAGCAATCCAAAGTCTACTCAGTGGAGTTGGTGTTGGTTATCAAACCCAATTCGCTGACACACGACAACAACATTCAATAAATTGTTTTCCAGTCAGTGTTTTTTCTTTTAAAAAGGAAAAGTGTTTTTATTATTCACCTACTACACTGAATACTACACATTAAATTACAAATATATACATTCAAGAAGACGGAAATACCTTTGGGGACACCCTCAAATTACATCACACCCCTAGTGTGTTCTGAACCCCATCAGAATGTTCCCACCTATACCAGAAGCAACATAACAATATCACAATATAAGGGGTGCCATGTTAAATAAGGCAGGCCTTCTCATAATCACGTGTCAGCAGTCCGTTGATACTCGAGGTCAGCCCAATGCTTACTTGGGTCCACCTCCTGGAACCACCAACTCAGCTTACCGTAATCTCACTGAGTGTTGGAGTGGCCAGGTTAGGGAAGGAGTTTTGGAAATGGGGACAGCAAGGAGGGAGGCCTGGAAGGGAAGAGATTGCTTGTTATTCCTTGTCCTTATTCCCCTTCTTCTTCTTCCAACTGGTTTGAGAGACAATCTATAAGACATTTACAGTGATTACCTGCAAGGGAGCTTGCCACTTACAAGTTAGTAAGGATCAGAAGCTCATGCAGATATCTATTCATAGAGGAAGACAATGATTAATTATCACATTCCATTTCTTTGAGAGAATAATTGCATCAACATATTACCAAACAATTATTACATAATCACATGCCCATAGAAGTTGTTCCCAATTGTCTCTAGAACTTGGAAGGCTAGAGTTTATTCCTTTGGTTGAAATGAGAACTATGAGTTTCTGTTTATTCAGTCCTTATAAATCTTTATTGTTCCCCTGCAATTTTCCATGAACAACTAAGATCACACTTATTCTAGTCTTAGTAAACAAGTATTCTTTTGTTCACAAACATGAATGCCTTTTGAGATAGAATTCAGTCTTTTCACTGTTCTTTACCTTTTGGTATTTTCCATGGAAAGTTGTGAAAGGAACAACTAAGTACACTTCACTTTCAGTGGCTTTTCATTCTTGGCCTTTGAGCAATTATTTCAAGGATATTTATAGCATCCCAGTTGCTCTTGCTAATAAATTAGTCTTTCTGGTTACAAACATTGCATTCCAAATTGCTATGTACAAGAGCTTCTATCCTTTTTAATCCGTCAAGGAAAGCAAAATCAGAATATTATCTTTAAATAAACATGAATCCAAGTAGGCTTCCAAATCATTGTGTATGAAAGAGATTCTATTATTTTGAATCTATTAAGGAAAACAGAGGCAGAATATTGGCACTGGTGCACCTTCACCGGAAACACTGAAGGTTTGACCTTCAATCTCAAGATGCTGCAACTGGAAGTGCTTACTCTGAACTGCTCCTTTTCTCTAATCAGTTTTTCCAAAATACTGAGCAGTGGATCTCGGGCAAGGCCGCCAGGTCATAATCCCCGCTCGTGTGGCAGGGGGAGAGCTTTAGGGTCAGATCTACTATACAGGATGGAATATAAGGATGGTTCTTCCATGAAACAACGTTCAATCCTATATGCAAGTTCATCTCTAGGTCCATACTACCATTCATTCATAATCAGTAACTGTGTGGCTGCATAATAAGAGGAGATATCCGCGGTGGCGATACTCCCACAATATGTGGATTACGAAAGGCCACACTGGCTGTGCCGCTTCCCCACATGATCTGCCCCAGTGCTGTGTTCAGTTGACTAAACCAGGAAGTAGGGATCGGGTATGGGTGGGACTGTAGCTGGAACAACAGTTTTGGAAAAGACACCATCTTGAAGATGGCCGATCTGCCGTATAATGATATGGGGAGCGAGGACCATGTCTTCACTCCTGCCTTGACATTAGCGGTTGTAGCTTCTAGGTTTTCCCCCAGGAGAGTGTTTGATTGTCTGATACAAAGACGCCAAAGTACGTGAAGCCCTGTGAGACCAGTGTCAGTGCCTCAGCCCACTGACCACTCCCAAGCAGCCCTCTGACAGGCCGAACATGTGATTTGGAGGTATTCATGTAAAGGCTGGAAGTTTCGCCAAAGAAGCGCATAATTTGAAGTGCGGTGGGGATCAGTCAGGAAGAATAGGATGTTGTCAGCGTATTATGCTATATGATCAGAGATGTCAGGAGTCCACTCGAAACCGCGGCAGAGTGCGTTGCGCTACACCCAGGCTACGAGTGGCTCAAAGGCAGGGCGAATAATTGAGGGGAGAGGGAGCATCCCTGATGGGTGCCCCGTTGGATTGTGAAGGGAGCCGATGTGATGCCTGTCACCCTAACTGTAGCCACAAGGTTAGTGTAGAGCAGAGGTCTTCAAACTTTTGTCGACTGAGCCCCCCCATCTAAACCTTTTACAAGTCGAGCCCCCCCACCACGTGACAAAAATGTTCTGGAAGCTGGTACTCTGCATCATTAATTGCCATTCCTTCCTGCAGAGCCCAGGTCGTATAGAGCAAATAATATTAAATAAATTAGGAGTGTTTAGTAAACTGAAGTTTTTGTAGTGCTTGTGCTTATTATAAAGTTCAAATGATATGTCTCCAAGAACAGAAAAAATGAGCACAAAAAATTACTTTGGAGCTTTATTTTTCACATAAAACACAACATTTAGGATAGATTAGTAAAAACACCCCCAAAACACAGGTGAGGGGTGTGCCTGTTTTTCTCCACAGAGACAGTCAATGTGTGGATGGATTCTTGCTTCTGCCATCCTTAGGTTGTGCTCCACTTCCAGTCTTGAGAAGTACCTAGAAACGGGAGTGCTCACAACATTTCGTAATATATTTTTTGCAGTTTTATATAGCGCAAGCATGACCCAAAGGTATTGGAGCAGTTTACAGGAGCATCTTTTACCTTACACAAGAACACATTCACTCACTTTTTGTAAGCACAGGGAGATTAAGTGATTTGCCCAGAATCACAGGATGTTGAGCAGACACCAAGAAATGAACCTGGTTCCCAAGCTCCACAGTAATCAGCTCTGGCTGCTGCGTCACATCCTTGCTCCTAAACAAGATTTCAGAACAAGCATTGGCATAGCCAATAGGTCTCGCCTTTGGAACCTTATAAGTGTTTAGCCATGCAACAGTTCATGTTGTTGCACCAATGATATTGTGCTGCAAAACTAAATACTTATAAGGTCCCAAAAGCGAGACCTATTGGCTATGCCAATGCTTGTTCCTTTAGGGAGCATATTGCTCTTGTCTAGTGCGTAATTTGAATTGAGTGGCATCCAGTTGTTTATAGCAGGTCAAATTGGATTGTAGTTGAAGGGAGTGTGAATTTCTCTCAGTGGGGCAGTATGGTGTTCATTGAGGGAGCGGATGTAGCACTGGGGGCAGAGCTGCCGATTTTAGACCTAGGGAACCAGGTTCAGCCTTCATGAACAGTCCCCCAGACCACTCTCCTGAGGAAGCACATTCCCATGCTAGACCTCAGAAGGCCCCGCAAAACCAGAGAAGCCCTGGTGTCTTAGCCCTAGCAGGTGTACCCTAGCAGTGGCTAGTGTGGCTTCACCTTGAAGGCTTGCCCACCACAATCCATACTGAAGTTCACCTCCAGTCTTGCGGGCAGGCCTACGAAGTAGCAGACCCTAGAGCAACAGTGACTCTGTCACTGAGGTCACAGGACCCCTAAGAAGAGCTGGCTCTAGGGCGGTGCGACCGGTGTGACCGCAACGGGTGCTGACTTTGAGTGGGGGCGTTGTATATTATGGTTTTAAAAGCACTTACTGCCTCCTTCCTGGCCTACAGCAATTTTCGGCAATAATACAAATGTCATGATAACTATGGTGAATAAACGTCTTCCTAGAGCGAGATCGGAGTTTTGTCTAGTGGAAGTTTTTACTCATGGGAAGATAGCGCAGAGGGTTAATGTGCCTGCTGCTAAGAACATGTACCATGCCCATCACAAAGTGCACATATTGTAAATAGGTCAGTGGGTTACTGCTTTTGTCAGTAAGATCATTTTGCTAATTGCAGTTTATAAGTTAAAATCCTAACAAAGAACAGTGAGCTAATAACTTTCATCTTAGAGCTGCATATAAACTGCAAGGTATGAACCAGAGCTTTATGGTTTTTTTCCCTAAGCCTTTGATTATCGTAATGTTGCAAAAAGTGTTCATTTAGATAGAAATCAATAATGATTATTAAAGTGAACCTCCAATCATGGTATTAAGTTTTAAATTCTTAGTTTGTGTTTCTCCAGATCAATCACTATTAAACTATTTTGCCTACTAATATGGTTGTAATGTGACTCCTTGCAGTCCTTTGTTTTATGTAACATTTCCTATACAGTGATTTACACACGTAAAATTGATTGTCTCTGTGTATATTGCTGACGTCAGAAAATCCATGGCTCGGAAGCAAATGGCTTGTGCTTCCACTTTTCAGCATATGTGGGACATTCTGTGATTAGAAACATATCCCACTTTGTGAATTTATTTTAATTTCAATAACTCATATTAATCATTAAATAATCATGTGTATCCATTGGTTAAATTACATAACATAATAAACTGTAACCGGTCAGTGAAATGCCAAACAAATACTAAAGATTGGGATGTTTTGTCAATCCTGGCCACACCTCTAACTCCGCCCACTGATCCAATCCTCAGGTTATTCCCGCCCTCTGATTCTCCGCCCACAGTTCGCCTACATTTTTTTTCCCCACTTCGACCACTGGTCTTAGGGCAAAGCTGTGTAGGCACATGCAGAAACAATTACTATTTTTTTTTTCAAAGACACACACAAGCGCAAACACAGAAGCAGGGAAAAGCAAACCAACATGCAACATATCCAAAATCAAACACAAAGCCAGGAAGGCATCTATATATATATTTTCACATTCCCATACAGAGAACCACAAGTGATCCGCAGAGCACAAGCACTAGTATGTGCATTTACAGGCACCATGAACAGCAGACATAATCACATGCAGGGACAGAAATGCATCTGAAGTCAAATCAAATCAAATCAAAATATACTTTATTCGGCTTTAGAGTTAAAACCATAAAAGTTACACAATTCCATATAATACAATAAATGGCAATAAAACAAGGGGTATGAATCCAATGGAAAACGCAGCAATATATACATTTTGTGCAAAAAATTAATCAAGCGGAAAAAGTACACAATGAAGGGTGCCTACCAACATTAAAGATTTACTAGCTCTCCATACAGATCCTAGATCTCAATCAAGATTTCAGAAAGCCTACTATAAAAGATATACATTCTGGTTTCAACAATTGTAAATAAATAAGAGGTGGGCGGACCTGGATAAAATGCAACTTTTTAAAAAGAGGTTTTAAAAAATATCTGCGAGGTACTTCATAAAATTTACAAAAGAACATAAAGTGTAGCAAGTCCTGAGGAGACACTCCGTCGCAGCCACAGGATGCTAACACCTGACCTCTGCAGCTCCCTTTTGGGGCAGCAAGCAACAAATGAAAATAATCTAAACCTGACCAATAAAAACCGTTCATGAGAAGAAAGTGGCCACAAAAGATAGGGCTCAATGGATGGCGATGTTTTGAGCACCATATGTTTGCGTACACTCGATTTTCCAATTTCTGTAGCATCTCTACCGAACCTTTTCAGAGTGGTGAAGGTATACTTTATAAATTCCACATCCTTCGATGTAATAGAATCAGGGTTTGTAAAAAGGTCTGGCCGTCCCAGCTCTTCAAAGCAGTCCTTAATGTATTTTAACCATGGGATGCGTATCATATGGTCGAAGCTCATGATTTCTCTTAATATCTGGTGATTGAGACCTAGATCTTTATTTAACCAACAATTGAGCCAGAACAACATTGGACGCATAGCCCAGGTATCCCCTATGAATGGCAACCCTAATTCTTCGTGTACCACCAGATTTGATACTCCTAAAAGACGTTTTAAAAAATCATTCTCAGCCACCTGTAAAGCGTCAGTTGATACATAGCCCCAGATTTCACTCCCATAGCTGGCAATGGCAACACTTTTGGCCTGATATATTTTCACCATTGCCGCTATTGGGCGCTTACCCATCTTTGCGGCAAATTTAAAAATCGCGGCGTTCGCCCTGGTTACCTCCCCTTTTTTCCTCTTAATCAAGGGCCCCCAGCTTAACCGATCATCTACCAAGACACCCAGGTAAGAGAATAACGTGGTCATCGGAACATTCTCATTACCCACTTTAAAAGGGTACTGTTTCTTTGGGCGAATCCCGACCAGCATTATATAAGATTCAGAGTCTGAAGTCAGAAGCAGAGATAGGCCCAACACCATACAGAAACACTCACAGGCAAGGGCAGATACAGGTCCGAGCAGCATCACAGACAAAAGCAATCAATCCAGTATGGATAAATGCACACCCATGGATCAGTGGAGGATGCTGGAGTAGATACTATTGCAGGGACAGTCATGGGCAGGGAATGTCAGCTACATGCAAAAGTAGATGGGTGTGGCCAAAGCCAATTCTCAAATACGTGTGTGCGTGTTTGTGTGTGTGTCTGTGCCTGCGTGTGTTTGCCTGTGTGTTTCTGTGCCTGTGTGTGTCTGCCTGTACGTGTGTGCATGTGTGTGCCGGTGCGGGTCTGTGCCAGTGCCTGTGTCTGTCTGTACGTGTGTGCGTCTGTGTGTATGTGTGTGCGTCTGTGCCTGCATGTGCATCTGTGTCTGTGTCTATCTGCATGTGTGTGTGGCTCTGCGCGTGCCTGTGTGTGTCTGTGCCTGTGTGTGTATCTGTGCCTGTCTGTATGTGTGTGTGTGTGTGTGTGTGTGTGTGTGTCTGTGCATGTGTCTGTCTGTATGTGTGCGTGCCTGTGCATCTCTGTATGTGCGTGTGTGTCTCTGTGCCTGTGCGTGCGCCTGTGTGTGTGTGTATGTACATGTGTCTGTCTGTCTGTACGTGTGCACGTGCCTGTGTGTGTGCCTGCCTGTACGTGTGCTGCCCCTGTTGACAGTATCCCGAGCCACCTTTCATTTCACGTGAGAGCTGATCCGTCATGGAAGTCTCTGGGCATGTTTTTTCTGGACTTACTCCCATCCTGTGCTTATGCCACAAAATACAAAACAATGTGACCGTGGGAGTGGTTGTATTACAAGCAAATACCTCAATTAAGGGCCTTGGCATTAAAACAACCACAGTACTGTTCCTATGGATTCGAGGCTAGCAGTTGCAGCTTGAGGTAGACACACATTTTTTTTCAAATTGTAAGGAAGAGGCTGTTTTTAAAGCGACATGAAGAAGGTGTCGCATACGGTTATACATTTCCCCACTGAGAGCAGTGAGTCCTGTTTACCTCACGGTCAACAATGCTTAGAGATGAAAGATATTCCTCTTAGTTCCTATTAGTTACATTTTGAAACTTTTTGTGCTATGGCTGGACGGTAGTGTTGGCAATGTTTTCCAACTTGCAATCGGGTGGTATAGCTGTGCAGCTGCTGAAAACCTCAATTATTTTCAATGGTTAGTGAAATTTTGAAGACACCTCAAATTGAAATCGAATTAAGATAATAAGGCTACATACAATTCACTTTTCTTAGGCCTGGGTGAAATTTTAATTAGGCCGGCAGGAAGTGGGATAAGGGAGGGGGTAGGGCACGTCGCGCGCACTAAGGCGGATAGAGGCACGCAGACTGGCAAATGGTGTGCACTTTCGCGGCCGCTTTGATGTTCTCCGTGGCCGCGCAGCTCACTGAGAACATCAAAGCGGCCCCGAAAGTGATCACGCAGGCTGCCAAATGGTGCGCGCGCCCGGCGCACATGCACTGTAGCTAGAGGCCTGAAAAGCCACTAGTTTGCACTTCCAAAACCCGGCTTACTAAAACTCTCACCAGAGCAGCGCTAAAGCGCTGGCTCAGGCGATACCTAAAAAGGGATTCCACAAAACATGCTTTCTGACACAATTGAAAAATCTGTGACTATGTGGAGTATGGCAAGGTGTTTTAGACTCGTCGGGATTTCGGTTGTCGTAAACCTGGAAACTCTAAACTGCTAAATCTTGAAGTAAAACTCTCGTCCATTCCCTTGTGGCTCGGGGATGGTCTAAACGTGAAGACTTATCATTTTCCAATAGTATGGGCGCTTATTTCACTAAACTTAGACCGTGCGATCTGTAGCCTCGGCAGCACGTTATCACACAACCGTATCCCGATAGATTTTCTCTGGTTTTAACATCAATAAACGCGGGCGCACTTTCTGCCGTTTATTTCCGGTTAGGATATCGAATCAACTACTATCCCATTAAAGGCTGTTCTATATCACATTTCCTGAAGCCATCTTAAACCTGGTGCCTCCGTCGACAGATTAAACTTTCAAACCAACAGTTGTCAATATTGAATTTATGTCAGCACCTTCATTACATGACGTTGGAATTCAAGTTTTGTTTAGCACTTGTCGCATTCTGAAAGACCTATCTTGTATGCCCTGAGGAAGGCGCCTGTATAGTTTATATAGGATCTCCGAAACGCGCGTAGGCGCTTGTCTTGTGTCTTATTTTATACCTAATTGCTTTGTACATACTGGTTTTTGTCTTAACATTATTGTCATTATTGTTTTCATTGTTCTGGCTTTTGTATTGTATTGTGTTTTAGTGTTATTTATTAATATCATTATGTTGTGTGCTGCTGATGATATGTTTCATTTTTGTACTATTATTGTGATTTAATATGTATCATATTTAGTCTAAAACAAAAAGCTAAAATGGATATATAAGGTATATGTTTTTCAAAAAAATGGAAAAAATTATTCAATAAATGAATTGATAAAAAAACTTTTTTGTACACAGTTGGCCGTGGGCGTGCCTTATTATATGGACATATTGCACTAAATTGAAGTATATAGGTGTAGGAAGTTTTGTTTTTGTTTTATTCATCTGTTCTGTTTCCCTGATTTCTTCCACACAAACTTAAAATACTCAGGGTCCCTCTGTTGTAGTTTATTGTATGGCAAGGTGTTGCCATGCCAGTAGGAGGCCAGCCACAGTTTTCCAAGAAGGCCTAGGGGACATTTACATCATACACATGTGATATAAGTGATTCAAGAGGATATACACATCTTTATTCTCTAGCAGCATCAAGAGTCAATTTGTTAGCATACGTGGCACACACGGGGGGGTCAATATGTGCTTTGTATAGTGCATATGGTTAACTTATACTTTATGGGCTCTACGAGGTCGAATCATGTCCGACTGACATCTTCGACGTTTTTAGAATGTCGGATGGTGTTGCTATTATATTGTGGTGTAACAACTCAGTAATTGTATTAACGTTTTGGTGCATGAACGATATATAGATACATATATCCTTCATGTAAAATTATGTAGTTGGTAACTGAATTTGTTTACTGATAGGATGTGGTAGGATGTAATATAATGATGTATACCTATATGATCTTTCAGGATGCTAACTGGTCTTATGAAGACCGGATGTTGATTGGAGAAATTGTATTAATATTTTGCTGAAATTACTACAATTGTGAGTGCCGTTCTGCTCTTCTTTTTAATTCTGGGTATATGCGAGCTATAACATTTTGGTGTTGAGACTTGAGCATCTATGAGGATAGATACTATATTATGTTTATCCATGTGTTGCCGTAGCATATATATTGACCTTCGAATCAGATGAAGGCTGATTGCGGCAGAGGTTATCAAGTCTATTACTTGTATAGATATTGCGGTCCACGGTGAGTTTTATGAGATTTTCGACCGCACATTGGAGATGTGCACGGGGTGTTTTGACCTCCTCTGTCCATATTGGAATTATTATCGGTGGCTTGACTATGAGTCTTTGCATGGTTATCTTTCTTCGATGTTCATTTTATCTTTTTTGGGATTCTTTCTCCTTTGTTCAAAGGTTTTCCTTTATAATACTTGAGGTATTCCCATATACTTTACTTTGGGTGTGTATATTCTTTGCCTTTAAAGATTAAAGGCTGTGCACTGGGTGTTTGGTAGTTTCGCTTCTAATTTGGTGGAGGTTTGTTTTGACCTAGTTTAATGTTGATGCTTTATATTATAACTTAGTTATATATTTGTTTGTCTTAGCCCTGATGAAGTCTTTGGTTATTGCCATTAGACGAAACACGTGTTGGCACAAACTGTGGCTGTCAGTTGAGTTGATGAAGAACTGAAGCGCAATCTGAACTTTACAAGATACAGAATAAAGATCAAAGATGAACACTTCCCTTGTGGTTGTAGGCCCTTGTTTGTATTTTTTAATGTGTAATAAAGGTTTCTTATAAAAAAAAAATGTAAATAAAAAAAAAAAAAGATGAACACTTAAGAAAAACTACTGCGTCGATTAATCATTGTTGAACACTATATGATTGTGACTCAGGAAATTGACTTTGCATTCAGTTATAAGTGTGTGGATCTTAGTTCACATTGATTGACATCGTAGGGTAGTCGTTGTCTCAATTTCCTTTGAGCACTATCTGAAGAATTTATAGTCCTAATCACGTTCTCACATAACCGTGCGCAATCTATACCCCACTGCCCCTCTTCGACAAATTCAATTTGTTAGCATAGTTGGCTTATCAAGAAGATCGCCTTCCAAAGCTTCAGAAAAAGCTGCACAAGAAAGCATTTACATTTGGTCTACGAAAGAAGTGGGTAGATGGTAGGCATACTTCACAATATTTATTATATTAGGCTTGTGGACTCAGCTCTAGGGGCTGGAATATGATAAACAAGCACCAGAGACTTTAATCATGGTCAAATTCATTTTACGTAATTCACTGGTAAATTAAGTGATTTTGCTCAGGATTAAATGATGTTGACCCGATGCCAGGACTCGAACCCAGGTCCCCAGAACCAAAGTCAGCACCTATGGCATTAATGCCAAATATGCTCCTCCTTTAAACATCCAACCTTCCCACTAGTAGTGGGACGAAGGGGAAAGGAGCGAGGCTTTAAAAAACTAAAACAAAAAGCTCTTCACTCTTACCTGCCAGAGAATGGAATTTTCATGAAGGATACAGCCGTTGTAAATTCCTTGCAGTGAAAGGCAGTAGCTGCGAGGGTGCAAACCAGGATAACCTTGAGGGGGAAGGGTTCAAGAGCGAAGCGAACGACATCAACCAGAAGTAAAATTCAGCAAACACGAGGCAAAAGGCAGCAGTGAAGAAGTGAGTTTTTATCAGCAAAGTTGAAGTATTTTGCAGCTTTACCTATACAAAATTCCCGGCACTCCCTGGCATCTCTCCTGCTGTCCCGTTCATTGGAGGAACGTCTCTGCTGACGTCAAAGCAGTGCTCTGCTGCAGGACCTACATGCTGATTGGCGGGTCTGAATGACTACTCCAATCAAAGAGCCCTAACTCGAGATGGGGGTATGAAAAACAGGCAGTGTGAGAAAGTGCCATCTTTCTTGAATGGTATGCCCCCACTTTTTGCTGAATTGCTGATGTACTTTGTCTGAGTGTGCCCTGGGCTCCTGCCAATCACGTACCCAGGGTCTGTGTTCCTTTCCTAAAACTGCATGAAGCCTAAACCCAATTGGCATCTCTGGCCACATGTCAGCCCCTGGTAAATGGTACCCTAGGTACCTAGGGCCTTGTGACCAGAGAAGGCCCCTAAGGGCTGCAGCACTTATTGTGCCACCCTTAGAGACCCTGTACCCTGGCACACACTGCCTTTGCAGGCTGAGTGTCTTGGTGCAGAGCAAAACAGAGAGTCGACATGGCACATGTGTGCCATGCCCACAACACACACTGCCCTGGCATACCTCAGTAACCCCTCTAGCTGGGTGCCCTATGCCAGTGGTGTGGGTACAGGTGCATAAGCCCTGTACCTCTACAGTACCCAAGTCCATTCCTGGGCGTTGTAAGTGCAGTGCTGCCATTAAGAGTATATGGTGCTGGGAGGTCGTCAACACGAACTCCACAGCACCATGATGTCTGCACTGAAGACTGAGAAGTTTGATATCAAACTTCTCAGCACATTAAACCCGCACTGATGCCAGTGTGGGATTTAATGTAAGATGCACGACAGAGGGCAACTTAGAGTTGCCCCCTGAACCTAACCTACAATCCACGTCCTGTCTGAGGGGCTGCCTATGCTGCCACACAGCAGACATGTTGCTGGACCCCTGGGTAGAGAGCCATCCGCTCTCCTGGGCCTGCAACAATGCACATCCTGGGCGAGGTGCTAGGTCTCCTCCCCCAGGATGGGCAGGGGAAGCTTCAAAGGCATGCCGCCTTTGTGAGCTTCTCCAGGCCACTTGCTGTACTCAGCAACTGGCCCCCACCGGTTCTGATCCCACTCTGGCGGGAAGACTGGTGGGAAACCCCAAAGGAGGAAAGGGGGTGTGCCAGCCTCTGCCAACCCCACCCCTCAGGTGTGGGAGGCGAGGTGAAGCACATCTCCGGGCTCCCTGCCCTTTACCTACCTGTAACACCCGTACATTTAGTATTTAGGGGCACCCTGAACCTTCCTTACTCAGATCCCGATTCCGAAAAAAGCAAGAAGAAGAACAAGAAGAAAGAAGACCTGCCAGCAGCTGCTAACAAGAGGACGACACCAACTGACTTGGCCCCAGCCCTAAAGGCCTGTCGACCCTCGAACCTGCTCCTGCTGAAATCCAGCGTCTCCAGTGGTCAGCAACCTCAGTAACCCCGGAGGACCTGACTGCCTTGTGACTCTAAAAAGACTGGGACTCCCACGAGCAGTGGTTCTGCTCAAAGCAAGTAACAAGCTCCTGGTGCCTACCAGGAACCGCGACTCCTGCACATTCTGCACCCGCCAAGCCTGGCCTGTGCCAGAGTGGACGAAGACCCAGAAGACGTTCCCCTGGTGACTGTGACCCTGAATCCAGCCCCCAAGGACCCACCTAGACACTCCTGACGACGCCTGCAGCCTCAGAACCAGGGACCCCTCCAACCACGACCAGATGAGGGTAAGATTTCCCGACGCTAAAAGACACCCCTGCGCCCTGCGGCCCCCTGTGCCCAGCTCCTGGGTGCCTACCTAACCTACAGCTTCCCAACTTACCTCCTGAAGTGGTGGTCGCTTGCAGCCTTTGTTCATCACCGAGCTTCTCTATTGAAATCCATTGAGCGCCCGACGACTCAAAAGCAGCCTGCACCCAGCCGCCCGAGTGCCCCTGGGAGTGCAACCTCTGTCCTATTTTTCTTCCCCACTTGCCCTGAGCAAGTGACCAGGAGCCCAGCTCCCACAGCCGCGTGGCCTGCCTGCTGGCATGCCACCAACCAAAGGCCGCCTGCCCGCCATAGGCTAACATTGGCCCTAACTCTCTCTGCACCCGGCTGCCCCTGTGCCGCTGAGGGTGTAACAACTGTACCTACCTGACCCTGGGAGACCCCTGAGTCTATGCCCAGAACCTTAACTCTGCCAGTCGAGTACTTACCCAAAAGCCGATAACTCACTTTTCTTCCATAGGGTAACATTGACTGGTTTCACTTGGAAATTCTTCTAAGTGTCGAGTTTTGAAACTTTAAAATATTCACTAAAAATCAGCCGATCAACAAAGATGAAATTATTCACCTGTTATCAGGAGAGATCCCAGTGCTGGATCTTGATGCCCAGCACTGACCCTGAAAAGTAATCACAACCGTACTTACCAATAACTTGATTTTCCTCCATAGGATAACATTGCCTGGTTTTTGCCAGAAATTCTTCTTAGTGTCGATTTTTCAAACTTACAAATATTCATTAAAAATCTCCTGTGTAACAAAAACGATTTCTTTCAACTGTTTACAGGAAATGCACCAGGGTTGAATCCAGTATCCAACCCTGAGTAAGAAAATCATTCGTAAAGTAACTGAAATTGCATTTACTTAAAAAAGTTCCATTGAGCTCAATGTTATAATTGTGTTTGAATTGTGTTGCCTATTGCAACAACTGTATCTATTGCATTCAAAAGTCTATTGACTATTGAAAGTATTTAACTAAAGCATCTCATTCTGAGAAAGTATATTTTGATACCTATTGTTGGTTCTAAAATAAAACAACTATATATGTTTATATACAAACCATTGGCCTAGAGTTCAGTTCTTGAGTGTGTGAGAGCATTTGCTGACTGAGTGTGTACAACAAATGCTTTACACTGTCCTCTGATACTGCCTTACTGCTCGACCAAGCTACCACTTTAGAGAGTAAGTTTATATCTAACTTTAGCCTCTGCCAAACCTATGGGGACTGTGGACTCTGGGCACACTTACCTATTTGAGTACAGTATATACACAGCCACTTTCTTACAGGCAGCAAACGTACTTCCGACGTGGGAAGCAACCAGGGGTGCAACTAAACCCGAACTTCGTGGGGGCCTAAGACTCCCAGTTATAACACTGGTCGCGCACGGTGCAACAGTCTTTTTGTGCCCCCCCTCTCCCATTTCCTCCTTCTCCATGAATTCCCTCACTACCACTCGCCAACAATGCACCTAATCTCTCTATAGCCCCTTTCTGACTAACATTTCACTTTTTTGTAGGGCTACCCATAGTTTACTAACACTCAGTTCTGTGATCTGCATGGTACATGTTCTTTGTAGCAGGCACATTAGCCTTCTGCGCTGTGTTGGTGACAGGAGTGCCCAGGTGAGTGCACAGTGAGTGATGCGACAGTGTGAGAGTAGGGTGAGAGGAGTGACTGCATGGTGAGTGAGGTGACCATATGAATTTGGGTGCGGATGTAAGTGCAGAGTGGGACAAATGAATGTATGGTTAGTGATGGGCTTGTTTGAGTGAGAGTGCATAGTGAGCAGTGAGAGGACAGGTGAGTAAAGTGTCACATGAGCACGGTCAGTAGTGTGCTTGTGTGATTGCAGGGTGAGGTACAGGGTGAATAGCACAAGAGCATTGTGAGTGCAGTGATCACTGTGAGTGAAGAGTGAGCTGTGTGCTCATGTGACCGCAGGGTAAGTGGATGGAGAACAGTGTGAGTTCATGGCGAGTGGCATAAGTACAGTGTGGTCACTGTGAGTGCAGGGTGAGAGGGTGGTGTGAGTACATGGTGATCAGTGTGAGTACATTGTGATCCCTGTGAGTGCAGGGTGAGTTTGAAAGTGAAGGGCAAGAATGAGGAGTGAGTTGTCTGAATGCAGGGTGCATTACCAGACACAGTAGAAGTTACTCAGCATGTTATTGAGGGCTGGCATAGGCTTTCAGATATAAGCAGAGCCGGACTGACCGTAGCGGGCACTGGGCAATCCCCTGGTGCGCCGCATGGGTGGGGGCCAGTTTTGGGCCCCTGGGGGCCGTTTTTGTTATAGGGCCGTTTTTGAAGCATAGCTGCAAAATCGGCCCTGTAACAAAATCGGCCATAAACCGGCCCTGGCAATGAGGTCGGCGGCCCTCCCAACCCCCCGCGAGGAGGGGGAGGGGTGGCCGAGCACTTTGCCAGGCCCGGTTTTGGTTCCCAGTCCGGCCCTGGATATGAGTTAAACTATTGCTTTTATGGCATTATTCAGGGTCCAGGAATCGAGGTTGGAGGAAATAAATATTGTGCTAATCTTGCAAAAAAGTTCCAGTCTTGCGATTAGGGTTGCCAGCTCATTATATTGATGTCCCAGACGGTACAAAAATAAGCAGACCCCTAATACCTATTTTCAGCATTTATCTGTGCATACTTGGAACAGCAAAAATACATAGAAAGCATTTTTAATTGTGTTCTAGGGCTGCCTGAATGATCCATGACTGATAATGAAAGGGAACAAAGATTGACAAGTCACATTACAAATGAATACATACTATTTTATTTATTATAACCCTATTTAGTGTCAAGGCAAGGCCTTTGCAGGCTCTTTAAACAACACATGGCTGGCATTTTTCTTTTGGTAACCCTACTTTATATTCCTTTTCATAAAATGCATACTCACACTAAGGCAGTAAAATGTAAAATCCAAATGTAAGGAACAGGCAGAGTGGGGGCCCAGGGGGTACTGGACCAGAAACCAAACAGCCTCTGTAACCAGTTTACAAAGATATGTAAATATGCACATAGTCTTTAAAGACCTGTGAAAAACTCGAGCGTGCCGGAGATAAGACTCCAGACACTGCCCAGCCGAGCCCCCAGCAACTCGAGGTGCAGCAGCAGCCCGGGCACAGACACACGACAGCAGGGGCTTAAGCCCTTTCAGCCTAATGGGCGTTTCGGAAGCAACAATGGAAGGTGAAGTGGTGGGGTGGAGTGCGCGCCCCCCCTGAGGGGATGCTGCACCACCCCGGGGGGGGGGGGCGCCCCACAGTTTGAAGACCTATGGTGTAGAGTAATCGGATCATTGCAATAAAACGGGGGCCCATGCTTAGGTGTCTTAATAGTATAAATAGATATGTCCAGATGACTGAATCAAATGCCTTGTCCATATCGGCCAGGAGTAAGGCGGCTGGTCTGTCCAAGAGATCAATGGCGGCGATCGCGTTGTGTAGTCTACGGATGGTGTGTTGGGTCATTCTTTGTGGCATGAATCCGGCCTGATCTGGATGGACTAGTTCTTTGAGATGTGGGATTAATCTTTTAGCCAGCACCTTGGCAAGCAGCTTTTCTTCGATATTTACAAGCGATATCTGCCGGTAGGACGTGCATAGATCTGGGGGGCGGCCTGGTTTAAGAAAGACGACGATTTCTGCCTATCTCCAGTCTAACTGCATATATTTATTTTGCAGGACCTTCTCAATGGTCGCAAGATATTGGGCCCCCAGCATGGTTACAAATGATTTGAAGAACTCATCAGGGAATCCATTGGGTCCCAGTGACTTACCCGATGCAATCTCAGGTACGGCCGAGGTGAGTTCCTCAAGTGAGATGGGGTATTCGAGGGAGCTTCGTGCAGCATTAGATAATGCCCTGACTGGTATGTTTTGGAAGAAGTCCTCTATCTGGGACTCTGATAGGACTTTGTGCTTAGTGTAGAGTGAATGATAGAATTTGGCAAAGGTCTTGGCTATGGTTGTGGGGTCAGTTATTGTCTCCCCTGTGGGTGATTTAATAACAGGTAAGTCTATCGGTTTTAGAGTGTACTGACACAGTCTACGTAAAAGCTTCCCCGATTTGTCCCCCCATTGATATATCCTACTTTGCGTGGCCTGCTATGCATGTTTGGCCTCATCAAGAAGTATGCTTTGGTATCTTCCCTGCAAGGTTACCAAGTGTCTGCAGGCACTATTACCATTCGGCTCTAATGGTCGGCGCTCGGATTCTAATATCTGAGCTTCGGGGTGTAGTAGGATCATTCTTTTCTGGCATTTGGCAGCTGTGCATTCACTAATATCGAACCCGCGGTTAGTGGGTTTCATGGCTTCCCATACTATAGGGGCGGAGGTTGCCGATTCTTCATTTAATGAAAAATATTCTAGCAGAGCTGTATGGAGATTGGTTTTATAGGCCAGGTTGTGAAGGTGCCAGGGCGATAGTTGCTATCTGATAGAATGAACTGGGGATCGCCCAGGACCTATTTGTAGCTTGAGTTGAACTGGGGAGTGGTCTGAGAACCCTCTGGGCAGAATCTCTGTCTCCACCACTCTATGAATATGTTCTCTTGTGATGAAAATATAGTCAAGTCTGGAGAACGACCCATGGACACTTGAGAAATATGTGTCACTAGTGCCTGAAGGGTGAAGAGTACGCCAAGAATCAGTCCAGCCTAATGTCGGTATCATAGGCCCCAGCCGAGGCTCCCTATGTATGTAATGTGTTTTGGTGGGGCGGCATCTGTCATGGAAGGGATGCAGGACATCATTCCAGTAAGTCAGGTATTGATCCACAAATGTTGACGAAGCGCTCAGTGAAAGCCTGACTAAGCAGCGAGGGAGAGTATATGCTACCCAGCACTATAGGTTCTCCACTGATTGTGCCATGAATGAGCAGGTCTCTGCCTATTGTATCTGCCCACGTATGTATGTGTGTATATGGAATTCTGCGATTAGTTATTATGGCTACACCCCTGGAACCAAAGTGGGCCATACATGGGGTACGGGTCCCCATTAAATGGGTTTCTTTTTGGAACAGAATATCCACCCCAAGCTTTTCGCGTATTTAAGGATTGACCGACACTTAATCTTATAGAGCACGCCACGTATATTCCAAGAGACTACCTTAATGGCCCCGGACACAGCCAACCTATGCAGGTGTAACGCCATGGAGTACAGTATGAAAGCTTAGAAGAGACCCAGACGAATATCAAGAGGGGACAATATATTGTTGGCACAGAGGAACTATAACGTCTAAAGGCAGTTGTAACTGTATCTCCCACGGGCCGGGAAGAGCAACATGTATGAAATATGCAGTTCACGAAGGCACGCCTTGGCGGCTGTAAAGGACTGTCTCTGTCGTTGCACTAATTTAGTATAATCCGGAAAAATCATGACTGGATGAGTCTCGAAGGTAATGGACTTTTGCGTTCAGGCCTGCCTCAGGATGATGTCACGATCATGATAATTAGGGATCCGTGAAATGACTGAGCAAGGGCGGGCGCCCGGAGGTGGCTTGGCCCGAGCACCCGATGAGCTCTCTCCAGGATGAAACAGGAGGACAGTGCGCCGTCCTGGATCCAGGATTTGAGCCATTGTTCTAGGAAAGCACATATATTCGAGCCCTCACACCCCTCCAGAAATCCCACAAATCACAAATTATTACAACAGGCTCTTCCTTCTGCATCTTCAACCCGTGTAGCCAATCCCAGAGTGAGCTTTTCTAGGGTGCTGACTTTTCCTTGTAGTGCGGTGAATCCATCTTCAGCACCCGATATTCTAGTGTCGGCCTGTGTCACTCGCGCCACAGCATTGCAAAGGTCCTGCCGTAGCAGCATGATGCCTGCACCGACCGCGCCAATTTTTGCGTCCAACATATCCCTTGATTGGGTTATTGCCACTAGAAGTGCGGCGTTATCCAGTGGTGTAGTGGAGGTGTTGCCTGGGGTCGTGGGGCTGTTGCTTGCACCCGTATATTTGTCCATTGTGCTCTGTTACCTGGCATGACTGGACGCCTGACCCTTAGACATGGTAACCGTCAATGAGGGTCGACAGGGAGCGACACAGGTGTCATAAGCCGTGATGTAGGATGCAGGGTGGTTGCAGTTTGCCAGAGTATGATGCGATCACAGGGTGCACACTGGGGAAGTTGCGCTACTGGGGCCCGTCAAACCCCCAAGCCGCACTGGGACCTAGCCCAGCTGCTTCTGCAGGCAGTACAGTACGCCCACCCTCAAATAGGCACCTGCCCAGAAGGCAATTCTATGCCGTGTAGAGTAGCCCTGGTGAATTTGTTAAGGTGAGGGGGTCTGTTCTCGATCCAATGGCGCTGAAGAGAGTGTGGCAATCTGCGCTATCTTCAGCCAACTTGCGGCTTGTCGCATTGGAGATTTGCCTGGCATAGGCCCCGCGCGCCAATAGGATGAAGCGTACCCGATGGACGACATGTCTCATATTATGCTGCACTGTATGAGGGTTCTGCCATTATTACACCTGCATCCCTCTATCGCACAGGTCTTCAAACTGTGGGGCGCGCCCCCCGGGGGCGTGGATGGGTTCCCAGGGGGGCGCAAAGGCCTCTGCAAGCACATGTAAATGAAGAGGCCTGGAAGTGCAGCGATGTGTATTTGCTGCATTTCCAGGCTGTCTTCATTTACTCTGAAGCCCTCAGAGTGCCGTGGGGCCAGAGGTCAGTGGGTGTGCAGCTGGGGGCTCGCTGGGCAGTGTCTGGAGTTTTAAGATTCCAGCACGCCTGAGTTTTCACAGGTTTTCAAAGACCAATGGCACATTTACATACCTTTGGAAAATGGTTTCCGAGGTTTCGTTTTTTTTCTGTTTCCAGTACCCCCTGGGCCACCACTCTGCCTATTTTTTCATTGTATTTTACATTTACTGATGTAGTGTGATAATGCTTTTCATGAAAAGGAATATAAAAAAGGGTTGCCAATAGAAAAAATTCCAGCCATGTATGTTTAAAGAGCCTGCAAAGACGTATGTATTCATTTGTAATGCGACTTTCTGTCTGTTCCTTTTATTTTCAGTCATGAATCATTCAAGCAGCCCTAGAACACATTTAAAAGTGCTTTATATTTGCTTTTCGAAGTATGCACAGATAAGTGCTGAAAATAGGGTTTTAGGTACTGTTTATTTTTGTACCGTCTGGGACATCAAAATAATGAGCTGGCAACCTTAATCATAAGACTGGAAGTTTGTTGCAGGATCAGCACATTATTTATTTCCTTCACCCTCGATTCCCTGATTAATTCCGTAATAGCAATAGTTTCATTTATATCTGAAACCCTACGCCCCATCAATAACATGCTGATTAACTTCAAGTGTCTGGGAATTCACCCTGCATTCAGACAACTCACTCCTCATTCTCACCCTTCACTTTCAAGCTCACCCTGCACTCACAGCGCATAGTTATTGTTTTTCCGCATTTGTCACATAATCCTTCGTCTGCTGCATAATTTACAGATTATAAAATGTATAAAATGCAGCAACACATGTTACCTCACAGTGGAAGGCCCTTTCTAAAGGTTGACTGCTCACCTTTCTGTTGCTTGTTGCTATATGTGGGTGTTAATGTGGTACTTATGAGGGGCAATAAAGGCCATGATAATGTGAACAAGTGTAAAAATAGCAAAATAGCACAGTAATGCTATCACAAAGAATGCAGCATAATTTGCCTTTGCTTGCTGCATAATTTGGCCTTCTCATGCCGCATAATTCCAATGGCCCTGTTTATAGTGCTGTGAGATCCCTGCCTGTGGCAGAAAGCACTGTGAATATTTTAAATCAGTATTCACATACTCTAAGCTAGTCTGCTGCAAAATGATGCAGTGATTGAGATAAAACAAGTTCTTACAAAATATACTTTAGTAAAAAGTAATCAAACTGTATCTAATGCAGACATTTTTGTAAGTGTCTCCACTATTCCAGATTCCAGCTGATAACTCCTTTACATTACATCTTTAAAAAAATAGATCTTTGCCACCATAAAGCTTTAAGCAGATCCACTGGAATTATTCAGCAGAAGAGTACAACATTATGCAGCACGTTTGCCTAAATTATGCAGCAAGAAAAGGTAAATTATGCGGCACAATGCACCACATTTTGTGGTTAGCATTACTTCCTTTTTTGTCATTTTAACTCACGGTAACGCTGTCAGGGGAAATATTTCACCTCATTAGTGCCAGTTTAACACCCAAATACAGCAGTAAGCAACTACAAGATTACCAGCCAATCTTTGCAAAGGGCCTTCCACTGCTCCGGAACTCTGTTACGCTTTAAGTAACTTTTGTTCCGTTTGAGCTAGAATCAAGTATTTTTTGTTGAAATCTGCAGATTATATAGCAAATGCAGTAAACTGATAATTATGTGGAAAACGCTGCTGCTGCAGAAACTCATAATTCCAGTGGCCCTGGCTTTAAGCGACTCAATCAATTAATGGCTGGTAAGAAGGCTGGTTTCTTTTTTAACTTTCTGCACTACCACCACACACTTCGATTTCAGGCAGAGGCATCTCAAAGTCAGTATTAACCATTCAGGGGCAGTTTTTTTGTGAAAGCTGAGTCCATGGGTTGGCAGGTGGAAGGCCAGCAGGGTTGCATTCAGATCCTGAGCCCTATTCCTCTCGATCCCTGGGGGCCTCACAGTAATGGTCCAGGAGACAGAGGAAAGGAGTGAGATTCATAGATTTTGTCAAAGAGAAGGCCCAGAATAGGGAGAACTGTATGCGGACTCATTTTTATGTTTACAAATGGCCAGAGACCACTTCTTCAGAGAGATACCCCAAAGAAGGGGACAATATAAGTGTTTTAGTTTTTTTTAAAGGGACATTCATTAGTGAAGCTGGTGCTGCTGCCAAGTGTGTAAGTGGGCACTGCTGGTTATCATAAAGGATACAGCAGGACTGGGGCCCAGGGATTTGGGGGGCCCACTGCATCACAATTATGACTGTCTACCTTTAAAAAAAGGGGCATCAGAGCTTATTGTCCTTTCAAGCATTAGGACAGAGGTGATGATCCGTCTTGGTGGGGAAGAGATAAAAGATGCAGAGGAGATAGCCTGCTACTCAGGACTGCAGTTATTATTAGTGCAGCAGGTATAGTTGCATTGGGGTCAAAGAGTGTGAGGGGCTCACAACACCCCAATTATGGGGAGCAGTTTGTTTGGGATATCTGTTTTGGTTTGATTAATTTGCTCTTTTATAAATCTCATATTTGGTGCGGTTCATAAGCTATAGAAAAAGTATTCCTGAAATGATCTCATAAGCCCCGCTCCCTGCACGCAGCCATGTCCCTTCTGCTCCCCCAATCCTTGCCATAAAGTTTTGGAGGGGGGGCCTGATCTCAAAACATTTTGCTTAGGGGGGCTCAGAGTAAAAAAGTTTGAAGACCTCTGCTCTATCTTGTCGCCTTCGCGGGCCACCCAGTGAACAGGGCCCCTCCACGTCTCACCTGGCATGCTCTGATGGTCAGGGGGCCCGCTCCGCCTGCGCTAAGGCAAGGCGCGTCTCTCTACAGCAGGCCGCACTCTTGGCAGCCCCCAAGCGCCAGCCGGAATCCGCCCCGTAGTACAGAACAGCTGGCGCAGCCTCACCCGGGACCCGGGTCGCACCACCGCCCTCTGCCGCACACACTTGGCCGCCCGGGACAAGCTTGACAGCGGGGAGGTTGGGCGGCCTCAGTGAGGCTGTGCAGCCTGGAGCACGGCTGCGCCTGCCATCCAGCAGGGGCAGTGGGGCAATCACTCAACAACAGGTAAGGTTCAGGGCGGCCACTGGCACGCGACTCCATCCCTCCGCAGCACTCGGGCAACTAAGCGCAGCTCCACTAGGCGGCATAGGCTGCACCCGCTGTCACAGCGTTTTCAGCTCCTTAGGTCGTCTTCGCGTGCCACCCAGTAAACAAGGCCTCATTTACGTCTCTCCTGGTGTGGTCTGATGGTCGGGGGGACGCTCCCACGGCTGAGGCTAGGCACATTTCTCTCCAGCGGGCCGCTCCCACGGCAGCCCCCAAGCACCAGCCAGAATCTGCCCTGCGGTACACAGCACCCGGCACAGCCTCACTCAGAGCCTGGGCCGCACAACCACCCCCCGCTGCACACACCTGACCACCCAGGACAAGCACAACAGCAAGGAGGTCAGTCTGCTGCCGTGAGGCCACGCAGCCCGTCTCTCAGCCACGCCTCCGATTCAGCAGGGGTACTGGGGCAATCACTCTTCAGCAGGTAGGGGTCTGGGCGGCCGCTGGCACTCAACTCCGTCCCTCCACAGCACTCGGGCAACAAAGTGTGGCTTCAGAAGGGGGTGTAGGCTGCACCCACCGTCACGAAAGGCCCAGTGTTTTTGGCTCCGTGGTGGCGAGATTTAGCTCGAAGGGGACTAAATCCTGTCCTTGGATGTCAGAGGAATGTAATATTATCCGATCGGGGCTCAGGCCCCAAACTAACTGGCAGGATTATGCTGAATTTCGCCTGGGCTACAGGAGCCAAGCTAAAACGCATCCGCCATGTTGACCCACTCAGCCACACCCCCTGATGCAGCACATTTTATAATAATATTATTTCATTATTTTGTCATTTTAAGGTTGAAGCCTACCAGACAACACAGCTGTCTGGTGTACTAAAGACATCTTGAGGGCATTTGGAAATCTTCCCTGGGAATGCATTCCTCCCAATGCTTACCAATGACTTTGTGGTTTTTAACTCTTGTTTACTTTCTATTTGCTAGCTTTATTTATTTTAGATTTTCCAGCTTGAGTTCGTACCTCCAATGGAGCATACCCTATTTACTGTATTCTTCCACGGTGCTAGCTTTCTGTAAACATGCCTATAAATCTTATTCTTATTATGTCACATTTGCTGTGCATTCAAACACAGAGGTCAAATGTCAGGATCTGTCTTAAGAGGGAGCTTGGCGTTTACTTCTCTCTCTCTGACCTCCAAGTAAGAGGATTCATGAGAGAATCTTGCTCTGAAAGCAATGGCTTCTTTCTAGCACACAACAACATTTAAATGTCTGTAAATGAACTGTGCAGATATTTCAGAATATAACAGAATTAGGAAAGCACAAATGAAGCACATTTTGATTGTAATTCTGAAGTGGAGACATATTTTAATACGATCAACACAAATCAACACACTAAGTGATGACATTTCAACACATTATCATTTGTGTGCTGCACACCTTTATCAGTAAAATTGTATGTCGGTGTAAATTTAATGGTCATTTCAATTGAAAATGTGTTGTCCGTAATAACAGTGCGCTACCACACTATGCATACTCCACTTTAGGCCTCTCCACCCTGCACCACTGCATGCCACTGCACTCTATTCTGCACCACTCCCACTCTGCTTCACTGCACTCTATGCCTCTCTAAACCACTATACTCTATACAAATGCACTCTACGCTATGCTACTCTACTCTACACCACTCCAGTCTAGGTCACTCTACTCAACAAAGCACTCTATGCAATACACTCTACCTCAACGCACTCAACTCTGTACCACTCCACGCTATGCCACACAAATCTTCTCTGCACTCTATGCCACCCCACCCCACACCACTTCACTCTACTCTACTCTGAAACAATCTACCCTGTCATTCCACTATACTCTACGCCACTCTACTCTAAACCACTGCACTCTATGCCATTGCACTCCACTAAAAAACAATGTACTGTACGCCACTGCACTCTGTGACAATCTATACTGCACCACGGCATTCTACACCACTATGCTCTAATCTGCAACACTTTATGCCACTGCACTCTATGCCATTATAAACCATTGCACTCTAAGCCACTCTATTCTAATATGCACCACTGCAATCTACGCGTCTCTATTCTACTCTGCACTGTCTGCCACTGAACTCTACACCATTCTACTCTGCACCACGCACTCTATGCCTCTGTAGTCTATGCCACAGCACTCTACTCTGCAACACTCTCCTCTACTCGACTGCACTCACTACACTTTACGCCTCTCTGCATCATTACACTATGCATCCCTGCACTTTAAGCCAATGCATTCTACGCCACTCTATTCTGCAGCACTCCACTCTACACCATTGTACTCTACACTATGCCACTGCACTCTACGAAATTGTACTGTATGCCTCTCTACACCACTGTAAGTCACACTACTCTGCACCACTGAACTCTATACCAATGCAGTGTATGCTACTCTACACCACTGCATTCTATGCCACTCCACTCCACTGTATGTGACTCCGCTCTATCCCACTCCACTCCACACAGTGTCACTGTACCCCACGCCACTCCACACAATGCCACTCTACTCTGTGCCACTCCACTCTATGCCATTGCAGTCTACTCTGCACCGCTCCACTTTATTGTTCACCACCCTATGCCTCTCTTCCCTGCACCACTCTACTCTATGCCACTCTACTCTGCACCACTACACTCTAAAACACTGCACTCTATGCCACTGCACTCTATGACAATACGTTTAATGCTAATGCACTGTACTATGTACAACTCCACTATAAGACTCTACACTCTTCGCCACTCCACTCTAATCTACTCTACACCACTGCACTCTACCCTGCGCCACTCCATTCTCTGCCACTGCACACTGCTCTGAACCACTCTATACCATTGAACTCTACGCCACACTAATCCACTCCGTTCTAGGCCCTCTATGCTGCAATCTCCTCTACAGTACTCTGCGCCACTGCATTCTACTGTAAACCACTGCTCTCTATGCCACTGCACTCTACTCTACACAACTGAACTTTATGCCACTCAACTGCACTCTATGCATCACTTCACTCAACACCGCTGCACTCCACCACACTCTACTCCGCACCACTCCACGGCACTGCACTCTACTTTGCACCACTCAACTCTGCGCCACTGTATTCTACATCACTCTACGCCACTGCACTCTACCCTGCACCACTCCTTTCTATGCCACTTCACTCTACTCTGAACCACTCTATGCCATTGCGCTCTGCACCACTCTACGCCTCCACACTCCATGAAACTGTACACTACTCTGCACCACTCAATGCCACTGCACTCTATGAACAATGCACTATATTCTACACCACTTCACTGTAGGCCAGTCTACGCAACTCCATGCCACACTATGTCACTCCACATTACACCTCAATGCCACTCTACACCACTTGACTCAACACAATGCCACTCTGCTCTATGCAACTTCACTCAACACCACTTCACTATGCCACTCCAAGCGACTACACTCCACACCACTCTACACCATGCCACTTCACTCTGTGACACTTTACTCCACTCTACCCTATGCCACTGTACTCTAGGCACTCCACAACACTTTACTCCACTCAATGCTATGCCACCATATGCCCTCCACTCTACTTCTTGCCCCTCCACTATATGCCCCGCCACTCTACTACTCAAAACTGTACTCCACTCAATGACCTTTCACTCTATGACACTTTACTATTTGCTACTCAACATCGCGCCATTCCATTCTATGCCACCCCCTACGACACCTTACTCCACTCTATGTCACAACACTCTATGTCCCTTTACTTCAGTCTATGCCCCTTCACTCTATGCCACTCTGCATCACTCAACTCCAATCTATGCCATTCCACTCAACTGTTCGCCACTTTATGCCACTCCATTCTATACCACTGCATGACACTTTATTCCAGTCTACGCCACTCCATGCTACTCCACTGTACACCATGCCACTCCTCTCCACTCTCCGTCACTCCAGTCTATGACACTACACTCTATGTCCCTCCACTGTACGACAACACTCTATGCTACGACACTCTGCAACACTCTACTCAATGACTTTGCAACTCGACACCATCCCACTCTTCTCTCCGCCATTCCACTCTACGACACTCTATGCCACGCCACTCTATGATACTTTACTCCACTCTATGACCTTCCACTCTGCACCATGCTGCATCACACCACTCTACAACACTTTATTCCACTTTAGGCCACTTCATGCTACGCCACTCCACTCTATGGCACTTCACCCCACTGTACAGCACTCTATGACACTTTAATCTACTCTGCAACACTTTACTCCACTTCATGCTATTTCACTATACTGTTCTCCACTCTGACACTCTATGCCTCTTCAACCTATGACACTCCACTTTATACCTCTCCATTGTACGACACAACACTTAACTCCCCTCTGCCACACTCTACGACACACCACTGTACATTGCTCCACTCCACGCCAATAACTCTATTACCCTCCATTATGCACCACTGTGCATCACTCCATTCCACACCACTATAATCATTGACACTCCACTCTACGCCACTATGCCACAAACTGTCATGCTGAACAGCACTCACGCTGGCGCACAACATGGCTGAAGCATAAAACACATTGGCAAGACCTATTGCCTTTGCCAATGCTTGTTACACTTGTCAGCACTCTCTGGACATAGGCTGTACCTCATAAGTACCAGTTTAACACTCACATATGCAATAAGCAACAGAAGAGTGATCAGGCAACCTTTGCAAAGGACCTCCACTGCATAGCAACATGTCGCTTAATCTATAGTAACTTTTTTAAATTTTTATTTCAAAGTATTTTATTTAATTTTTTACAGGTAAGCGCGCTTTACCATTACAGGGTATCAGCCCAAATTGGCTGTTTTTGCCATGGTTACAGGTTGATCTGTTTGAGCTAGAAACACATTGCTTTTGTTAAAATCTGCAGATTATGCAGCTGATGATGGGGTCTGTGGCAAATCCAGAATTATGTGAAAAACGCAGCAGTCGCACAATCGCATAATTCCTGTGGCCCAGACTATGGAGGATCGGTGACTTAGCGAAGACAGACAATATAGCAATTTCTCGAACCAGGTGGTCAGAGCTTGATTCTTGGTTTGTTCCTGTCGTCTGCGCTGAGTGCATCTGGCGGATCCAGGGTAACCTCGTTGGACCCTCGAGAAGTTCACCACACAGGTTATCCAGTCAGTTGGGCCTTACACAAAAAAGTGTTCCTGTCATTAGGTGGGCCCCTCCATGCACAGGCACTCGGCACCTCAAGCAGGCAGCCATGCTCACTTTTTCCAGTCAACAGCCCAGGGCTTGATGCGTTATATCAAGAACTAACATAAATGATAAAGGTTTCACCAAAAAAAAAAAAAAAAAAAGAACTAACATAAATGATATAGTACAGCAGCAAAGCTTCACACAGGGGCGCTGACAGATGCCAGGGATAGAGGGAGAATAGCAAGGAGAGGAGCAACAGACAGAAGTTCGAATCCCGCCTAGACATTAGCTGTACAATGTATGTAAATTCACGTGTAAGTCCAGAAGAGTATGACTCCCTGGCTCAAATGGGCCGGCCTCTATAGCACTTTAGTGACCTAGACATGAAGTAGAGCTAATCAAAATGTTTGTTTAAAAAAAAAAGTTCAAACAGTCCTCCAACCTTGAAAGTGCATCTTCCAGTTGGTGTCAAGTGCTGAGGGCTTAGGACCAAGGGGCCTCATATCAGATCAGTCTGGACAGCTCTAGGTGATTGTGCCGATTACAGGCCAGAAGGACACCACCAGTCCATTATTGCGTTAGCGACACGTAGCAATACAGAAAGAGGGGTGGGGGGGAGTTAAGTTTATCTTGAGCAAGAAGAAAATATACTTGAAGCATTCCACAAACGACCAAGGACAGAAGAGGTCTCAAGGTCGACGTCATGGGAAGGACACACAGCTGGCAGGCCCACTAGGCTTGCTGCATTCTCACACACGGTCCAAATTACCCCCCTTTTTCTCTTGGTTCTTAGTTAACCGCACACACGCCTCCACACGTGTCTCACACATGATGAAGACAATGGACCCTAATTATGAGGATTGGACAGGCATTTAAAATGAGACAGCCAGAATGAATCCTCCACACGTGGATACAGGTAAAAAGTCACATGAGTTTGGCCTTCTTATCTGCTGCTGCCACCCAGGCGCATAACCAGAGGTATATTTTCAGGGGGACATGGCACTCATCTATGACCAACCATTAAAGCTGTGTTCCATAGGTTCATTCTTTACCAAATACTGGTTGTACCAAGAAATATTGACCCCCAGAATATTGTGGTACAAGAATATGTAGAACAGAATATCAAAAGGCAAGTGCATATAAGGAATTTAGATTTACTATTCCTAACTTCATATCTACATGCCTTGTGAATATATATGCAACTTTCCATAAAAAAGTGCTACTTTTAGACTAATTTGCCTATGGAAAGTTTCGGAGTGATCTGTCAAGCGGGGGTCGGGGAAAAAGGGAGGGTTCCAAAATCAGTTTTCCCTAAACATTTTTTATTAGGAACTTTAGACACTTCTACAGCCCAAACTGCTGAACAGATTTACACGAAATTTGACAGAAAGCTAGATCTCAGTCCAGAGAGAGTGCTTTTCGTGTATTGGTGTAAATATGTTCAGTAGTGTTGGCGAAATTAAGGTTAAAATATATATATATTTCACACTGCTGGGGACTCGGTGGTGGATCTTAGGAACTGGGACCCAGTACGAGTCATTAAAAAAAAGTTAATAAAGATAAAAAAAAGTAGGCAGGTTAGGAATACCTTGACCTCCTAGGCCTGGTAGTGGGGCCGCAAGTTTGTGGAGGATCCGCGATTCCACATCAAAATAAATAAATAAATAAACCAGTGTGTCTCTTGTTTCTTTTTTTAACCCCACCCCCCACAGTGGCCCACGGCCAGGGGTGGGGTGGGTGACTCTTTTAAATCTTTGGGGGAGAAGGGTGCTTGGGGCCCCCTCCCTGGGCCGATTTTGGCCCTGGGGACACATCCTCTGGGGCCTGAAGAATGTTTTAAAGGGAGAGGGGCACGCGAACCCCCACCAGGCTGTATTCATCCCCAGGAACCCCATCTCCCGAGGCCCACTGTATTTTAGAAGGGAAGGGGGGTTGAATGGCCCACCTCCCCAAGTCTTTATTGGCCCCGGGGACCGCTCATAAATTCTGTGTCCAGGGCAGCCCGACCCAGGTACAAATCGGTTTCCCTGGCTGCTCCGGAGTAGGTAGAGAAACCTGTGTTTGATCCCGCCTGGTGGGAGCAGACTTTTGATCTGTTTCCCTGCCTGCCCTGATGTGGGCAGGGAAACTGATCTAAATATTGCTCCCGCCTGGAGGAAGCAGCATAAGTAGCTGCTCCCTCTGGGAAGGGGGCAATGCTAGCTCCCATTGCATGTGGGAAGCTGTCTGGGACCGCGTTGCCTTGGATTTATGATGGGTGCTCTGGGTGGGTACTCACCTTTAAGTACTGCAGGCATCGGGGATGGGTCCCCGGAACCGATAAAGGCTCGGGAAGGGGGGTGCACGCCACAGCCCCTTTAATTTATAAAATAAATACGGTCAGGGGGTTGGGGTCTCCAGGACCTAAAAAAAGCACAGGGAGGTGCGTGGCACCCTTCCTCTTCAATAAAAAACAAGCTTTGACATAGCCAATAGGTTTCACATTTTGGACCTTGTAAATGTTTAGCTCTGCAGCGCATTATCCTGGGATAAAAACAATACGATGTAAATGATGATGTTATGTTATACGTGCATGTTTATATTTCAGCATATTTTACTTGTGTTTATTAACACTCGATTTAAAACACGGTAAGTGAATTGCTAGGCTAACTTGGTGTGCTATGATCAAAAGATAATGTTTTTCAGAAAACAAAATACTTCCCAGAAGGGTTACTTCGCTTAAGTCATCGAGACTGATAAACATAAGCAACAGATCATGTATTGACCAATAAATATGGCAAGAAATCTTGAAAGTAATGTTACGAAATTAACCGAACAACATTACAAATAAACCTGAACACTGTATCTAATAACCTAGCTCCCAGCACCATAGAATACCGTAGGATCCCTGCTGCACCAAGTGAACATTGTCCCTGGAGGACGCATATATATGCATGTAGATGGCTAAAGGGGGCCCCAGAGGGAAGGTTGCCCAACTGTGTATTGCTTTAAACCCTGATGTTTCCCTAACATCTGCTGTAAATGCTTAAATAGCCTGTGTGTGCTGTGTGTGTTGAAGGTATGCTTCCATTTAATTGTTGAGCATGCAGTGGGGCGAATGACACATTCCAAGCTTACCTACCCTTCTTCGAGCAACAGCAGTGTCGATGAATACAACACGTTGACAATGAATGCTCATGGACGAGTCTCTCCTCCATACCACATAAATTAATACATGGCATAATTGAAACTTCATGAATCCAAGCTCATGCATTTCATAACTTGTTTATTTTAATGTAGATTTGGGGCAGTTTGAAATTCCCCTCGCCACGGCTCTCGCAGGGCTCCACTTCAGCATGGAAGCTAAGCAGCTGCGGTGCTTGTTTACTGACTTGTTTGACCCCAGAAGTGGTTGCCCCCAGCACCAAGCTAGATATATGCATCTATCTCAGAATCCTGCCCCTGCAGCTCAAAAGTGATCCAGCAACATCAAGCGGTGAGAAGGAGGAAAAGGTGTGACAAAACGGTGAAAAATGCACAGGGGCTTATTTACAAGCCCCTTGCGCCACTTTTGCATCATTGTTAACATGGGAAAAGTGACATACAGGTGGCGTAAAGTGCTTGTAAATAAGCCCCCCAGTCTTTAAATCATTATTTAAAATTAGGCCAGTACCGCCAAGTGACACCCATCACTCACCTTATTTAGATGTAGTCTGTCCAGAGACGATTACGTTTTCCCACCAACCTCACATCCAGCAGGAAAGGTCATGTCTGCAGCAGGAAAGGTTGGATCCACTCCACAGAATATCATGTTGGGGATCTGCAAGAGGCTCCCAAATTACTCTAGCCACCTTGTTCTTATGAAGCAGAGAAAGGAGGCATAGCAGGCAGGGATGCAGTTAAAATAACATCTTGGGCACTCATCTTTGGGTTAAACTTCATTTGGTGGTTTTGTAATGGAGGTGAGAAGGGCGGAGGTGTTACATGTGACTCACATAGCGTGAGCCAAGTTTGCTACGCCTGTCCACCATTTGTTAATGTCAGGCCAGAGTATAAAATCATAGCCGGACAGGGACCCGTTTCGATGCTGGACCAGGCCCACTTAAGCCCCGGGTGTTAGGGGTCTATGGTGCCAGTCTGTGTACTTGTATCCGAGGAGAGTGCCACAAAGGTATCTGATCCCACAGCATGTGTGCATTTAAGTGGGGGCGCCCGGGGCCACTGCTCCCTGACAGGGCCGGACTGGTTACCAAAACTGGCCCTGGCAAACTGCTCAGCTGGCCCCCGGGGGGTAGAGAACAGGGTTGGATTGGGATCAAAAATCGGCCCGGGCACACCAAAAAAGTGGCCCACATTTGCGTATTGCCTGTCCACAAAACACTGCTTCAGCGAAGTTGTATGAAAAGAAAGGGGGTGGGGGGTATGTTTTATTAACTTCACTTAGATCAAAAAAATGCACAGATTAGTTCGCACTGCTGAACCACACATGAATGCAAGTGAGATCACTTCTGCTCAGGCCCCCTGCCCCCGCTCAATAAGCATACATTAATGGGCCGGCCCAGCGAGAGAAAGGGAGTGATACCTCCGCCCATCTGCCTCTAGAAAGGCCACTCAGGCACCCACTGGGCCGCTGTCGGCATCCTAACAGCATGGACAGCCCCCTTGCTGCCCAAAAAAGCAGCCCAAAGCTAGAACTCTGCTACCGGCCCTTCGGCCATTTCCCGAGTGTCCTTGATACCAATCTGACCCTGGGAGAGGAGGGTGCAGCCCAGCTGTTTGAAAGGGCCGGTTTCTGACGTTTTTGTTACAGGGGTCGATATTGCCCGCCCTGATAACAAAACCGGCCCCCACCCTGGCGGCCCACCGGGGAAATGCCCGGTGCCTGCTATGGCCAGTATGGCCCTGCTCCAAGACTGTGTATATGCATCACTGAACTGTGCCACAGTACTCTAGTCCCACAGCTTGTGCACGTGCCAGGCTCCTCTTCAGTGCCTTGCCTAAGCATGCAGAGGTGGGGGCCAATGGGTCCTGCTCACACAGCATGTACACGCTGAGGTGAGAGTGCCACTCGGCTCTTCTTCAGTGTCTTATGTGTGCTTCCAACGTGCAATAGTTCTGCTCCTACTGCAGGGGTGTGGGGGTCCGCCCAACACACTTGTCGTGTAGAGGAAAGTTCCACAGGCTGTGCTTCTAAAACATGCGTTCTTTCACAGAGAAGGTGTTACTTAGGTGTTCCTGCCAGTCATTTGTATGCGCATTGAGCACACGCCTGCGTGCAAGTGGGGGTGGTGCATATAAAGGGCCAGGGGTTGGTGTTATAGAAGTTCACTTCTAAATGAGGCTTCACAGGTTTTGCACACTTTTACCACGAACACGGTTTTACATTTGGGTATCCGCCTTCCCCTTCTGTGTGACTCTCTTAGTGGTTCGGTGGGTCCAGTACACGGTCCATCAATGTTGAAGCTCAGCCACAAAAGTCCAGGTGTGTGCGAAAACTAATTTTTCACAAACGCTGTGCTCTCTACCACTTTGAGCCATCATTATGTTTTTCGTGAATGAGAAGCCTGTGTCGGTCCCCCCGTACTGACGATTTGCTGTATTTCCCCCTCAGAAATGGAAATAGTGCCATTGTCTGTTCTCATGCTGAAACACAAAGTGCATGGTGGAAATTTGTGGTGAACAGTGAGTTTTAAACATTTGAGGGCAGCAACAATGGTGAACACTAAACAGAATTTAGATGCAATTTTACAGGGGAAGTGGGGAAGGTCCACAATAAATTTCACTATAAGGCTGTGACAAAAAGATGGATAGCTCATTACATTTGATCAAAAGTACCAGTCAAAACTGCATGCACTTGAAGCAGGCTCTGACATTGATACACACCCTTCATAGTTTCATAGTTATAGGCAGGTTGTGCGAAAGGTGTAGTACAAAAGGGGACCTTCGTTGGACATCGACCAGCAAGACAGATAGGCATTGTAATCAAATAAAAAAAAAGGTGATTGTGCAAGACTGGGATGGGTGGATTTGAGGCCTGTGGACTGGCTGAGGACACTAATCCCATCTTCAGCTAGGAGTCATAGATGGGCAGGCAGCATTCTCTAAAGCTCCAAGTGGTGCTTTCACTGTATCTCGGCTCTTGCTCTGTGATAACATCTCTTTGATTCCGCTTGCATTGTACCTCCCATTTGGATGCTGCAAATTCCTCCACTGCTGCAACTATGGCTATTCTCCATTCTTTCAAATGCACCATACTCTTTGCACAGAATCCTCAAGGTGGCCCCCTCTATGTGGCTAACATTGCTTGGATGAGCATGCACTTTTCAGTGTACAAGATGTGCATAAAAGTCAAGCTTCGTGTTATGAAACAGTTGAGAGACTGATATTTAAATGTGCAGTAGAAAGTCAAATCATCTCCTTATTAGCACTTGAACTTCTTACCAAGTAGGTTGTATTTTCCAGCGACTAGACCAGCAAATGTAGACATAGCTGATAAGTATTAAAAGACTAGGGAGTGCCATTGCAAAACACACTGTGGATCAAGTAACGATGGTAAGACCCTATTAGGAATTTAGAGACCACCATGCAGGGTGAGTTTCGGATATTACAGTAAGATCCCTTTTAGAAAATAAAGTGCAAAATTGTGCATTGAAATCACATTGGGCCTGGTGTGTTGGCCAAAACATAAGCTATAAATTCCACATAAAGCCTCCAGTCACTATTTCTCCACGTGTATCTATCGCTCATTTTGATCCTTTAACCTCCAACGTTCTTTCTCTATTCTCTACCCCCATCTCATAATCTGTCTCCACTGCCCCTCTCAAACTTCCCACTCGATGAGTCCTGCTGCGTAGGTCTACAAAGTCATCCACCCACATAAAATGTTCCGTCATTAAGGTAATGATATGACGGAGAGCCCAGTAGTGAATCCCATAGGTAGCTAAGGAGTGTGTGTGCCACCCTACTAATACATGACCCTACTTCTGTAGGTAATACATGGCAATCATGTCTGTCTTTATGAGGAGGTTGAGAGCTAAGTGAACAGATAGCAGCTCCAGGTAGTTCAAGTGGAGACCTTGTTGTTGAAACAACTACATTTCCGAGACAGTCAAGTTGGCCTGAATAAACACTAGATGTCCCCAGCTATCCTCTACTTCAGACCACTGAACCAAAAAGGCACTCTTGTAGGAGGGGAGGGGGTTTGGTTAAAAGGAATCCTTGCATGTGAAACAATGGGAATGCATAGGCCTCATGCCTAGAAGACGCAAGGCAGCTTTTACAGTGAGCTCATGATTAGGGGCTGATAAAGAGGTAGCAGCTGCTGAAAGGCTAACTCCGCTGGTTAGAAGTAAGCTTTTCCCATGACTGCATCCAACAGGGACCCTTAGCAAGTGCTGCATATGCAGAGGCTGTGGGTAGGACTGGGGGGCATTTATAATGAACCCTAGGCTGTGGAATAGGGGTACCAATGCCTGTGTGTGGGTCAGACACTGCAGCCTGCTGACGGTCCTGATCAGCCAATTGTCACGTTTGGGAAAAACATGCATGCCCTCCCTTCACAAATGTGCAGTCTCAACAGCTAGACACTTCGTAAAAACCCTTGGGTCAGCAATGAACCCAAAGGGAAGTACTTTGAATTTGTAGTGTTGTACAATTACAAAGTACACACAAGGAGATGATGGAGGGAGCGCTGAAACTTTTCAGACACTCACCCCCAGCCACAGATCTGGGTTGAATCCATCCTCGTTTTTTAGCTCACTTCGCCACCCCAGTTCAGACACAGCTATATGCAAATCAGTCTTGACCCTGTGCCTCATGGCAACAGTCCAGCTCGAACTGCCAAGCCATGTCTTCCCTGGACTGGAAACAAGCCTCCTGGACCGGTTTCAGACCAACAGCCCTCATCAGCCAGGCTAGCTTGAATCCAGTGGCAAAGTGAGCAAGGGACCCACGTCTGGGCATACCCTGCCAATTTAGGGTGAACAAAGCAAACACAAGGAGATGATGGACGGAGGGTTGGGTCAAGACTGATTTGGATATAGCTGTGTCTGAACTGGGGTGACGAAGTGAGCTAAAGAACGATGATGAATTCAACCCAGATCTGTGACTGGGGGTGAGTGTCTGAAAGGTTTCAGTGCTCCGTCCATCATCTCCTTGTGTTTGCTTTGTTTGCCACTGGATTCTAGCTAGCCTGGCTGATGAGGGCTGTTGGCCCGAAACCGGTCCCAGGATGCTTGATTCCAGTCCAGGGAAGACATGGCTTGGTAGTTCAGGCTGGACTGTTCCCATGAGGCACAGGGTCAAGACTGATTTGCATATAGCTGTGTCTGAACTGGGGTGGTGAAGTGAGCTAAAGAACGATGATGGATACAATTTAGATCTGAGACTGCGGGGGGAGTGTCTGAAAATTTTCAGTGCTCCGTTCATCATCTCCTAGTGTTTGCTATGTTGTCCAATTGCAACAAAGTGAAGGTAGGTAACGCTGATGAGCAGCGTGGATGAATATGTGGAAATATGCGTCCTTGAGATCGAGCACCCTTGAGGAGTCACACCACATAGCAGGATTCAAGAGATTTCTTTGGAGAAAACAACAAGAAAACTTCAAAGCCCAACAGTACAAGGCAAGAGTATGCGCTCAGCATGTGCATCTACAGTCACGCATTACGTACATAAAGATCCTGATATGTATGCAGTATTTATAAAGCGCAACTATCACCCAACGGGTATCTTGGCGCTGTGGTATGTGAATCATCAATCAGTAGAGTGCGTCGAAAGTGGGTTTAACAAGGAAGTCCTCAGAGCGGTCAGGTTCTAGGGAACAACCATATTTTGACCTTTTTCCTGAACTGCAGAAGGTCATGGGACTGTCTAATTTCCAAAGGGAGGTTATTCCAGAGTTTAGCAGCAGCAGAGCTAAACGCCCTGCCTCCTGACTTGGCTCTTCACATTTTGGGAGCTCTCACCAGACAAGCAGTGGAGGAAAGAAGGCACCTTGATGGAATATACCATGCAAAGGTCTCCTGAAGAGGTGTGTGTCCAAAACCATGACTTGATTTACACTGACTTTGTTGTTTTTGAACAAAACCATGAAGGGCCTTGAAAACCAGGCAGAGAGACTTAAACTGAACTCTCTGCATTATTGGTAGCCAATGAAGCTCTGCAAGGGCCAAGGAGCCCGATGAGCGGCATGGTTTCATCAGGGCCAGTTTGGCCACCAAGGTTTGGACTCTTTGAAGACTTTCAACCAGAAATTTTGGGGCCTCCAATAGAAGGGCGTTGCAGTAGTCCAACCTGCTGAGGATGATACTTCCATCGACCAGTGCTCTGGCAGTCTTTGGCAACAACGGAAGGATCTTCCTCAAGGCTCTGATCCCCACCAGCTTATTTACATGTATTTCCAGAGTTAAATTAGCATCAAGCATAACTCTCAAATTACGTACCGCTTTAGCCGGGACCAGAGTAGAAGTAGTTGGAGAAGGCCAAAAATTATCAGGAAATGGGGGAGGGACTTTCCCCACAACGTAAAATAAGACTTCAGTCTTGTCTGAGTTAAAGTGAAGTGAGTTGGCTCTTAGCCAATGGGCAGTGTCCTGCATGCAATCGTGAAATGTCGCCAGAGGAATGGACTGATTTCCCTATAGGGAGAAGAAGAGCTGAGTGTCATCGGCATAGTTCACCAATTTCATACCATGTGCCTTTATGATTTCAATCAAGGGTCTCGTATAGATGTTAAAGAGAATGGGGCTTATCACCGATCCCGGAGGAATGCCATGATGGATATTGGAAAACTTAGATTGATACGGCGGAAGGGAGACTGCCGGACACCTGCCGGATAGATAGGAGCGGAACCATTCTAGAACCGTCCCAGACTCTCCGACCTCTTCCAACCTGGTCAGCAAAATGTCATGGTTGATCGTGACAAAAGCGGCAGAGGGGTCAAGCAAAATAAGAACGTCAGATTGTCCCCTGTCTGCCCACAATCGAAGATCGTCTAACACGATCACCGAAGCAGTCTCAGTTCCATGGCCAGGTCGAAAACCAAACTGAACATCATCTAGCCTGGAGTTGGATTCCAGGAATTGAGACAAAGTTTTGCTGACCAGTCCTTCAATGATTTTGATCGGATATGGTAAGAGAGAAATCGGTCTGTAGTTACCAGCGCAAGTCGGGTCGAGTGTTGCATTTTTCAAAAGCGTGGTAACCACAGCGCGTTTCCAACATGCTGGTACTAGTCCAGAAGTTAGGGAACTATTGCAGATCTGACACAGAGTGGGAAAAAGCTCAGAACCCAATTCCTTCCAGATTTTATGTGGAAGAGGGTCTAAAGGGGAGCCCGATGACACACCCAAGGCAGTTCTGTTAAAAATCTCCTCCGAGGGTGGCTCAAAATGGGTCAGGGAGGTCGGAGGACCTAGCTCTGCCCCATTTTCCTTTCTTATATCTCGTGCCCCATTAGTTTTAGCAGTGAGGTCTTCTTTCCTGGAAAGATTATTCACCTTCAATCCATCAATGAGGTTACTTATTTTCTCCATAAAGAAGGTCGCTAAGCTGTCGCACAAAGCTTGAGTTGGCAGGATTTCACAGGCCAAGTTGAAGATATCCCCTGGAAGCCTGATTTCTGTTGACTTCAACAATTTTCATTCTTTTTTCTGGAGCTCTTAACACCTCGATTCTACTGGTGGTGGTGGGGGGGAATCTAAAAATGGAGATTATGTATCAGGGCACTGTGAGCTTACAGTTGACCATGGAGATATGCTGACATCTTGATTGCTCCCAAGATAAAAAAATAAAACTTTTAATACTATACACATTTGCGGACTGAACAACTAGAGGTTGCAAAAGTAAACAGCATGTGACTTTAGAAGAGGTTCACAGTGCACAACTGTCTTTCATGGGTTCCTGTTGTCTCTAGTGCAGCAGTTCTTAACCATTTGACTTCTGTAGACCACAACTGAAACATTACTGGATTCTGGGGACCCTCACTAAGTCATTGGAAGAAACTGGGGACTGCCAGCGTAGGCAATTTCTATATGAGCCTCAAAACAATATTTAAAAAAATACAAAAATAAGTATGTACCAGACAAATATTGTGAAATTCAAAATCAACTATAGAAAAGTTTTAAAATGTTCAATTTTGCTTCTTTATTTGGGGCCGTGTGAACGCCCCCCCCCCCCCCCCCCAGGGTCCTCAAACCACAGGTTAAGAACCACTGCTCTAAACAACGCAGTAGTTTCAAGCAGATTAGTCATAATTTAACTGGCCTATGGGTCCTATGTTTAATGAGTAAGATGAGGTCATGTGTGTCAAGGGCCAAACATGTCTGAGGAGTAAACAATAGCCTTTTGACCTTGACCGTGTCCTTATCCTCAATCTGCTTTGGGGACTCACCAGCATTCATAACTAAATACTACTTCAAGTCTTAAGTCACAGGTTCACATTAGCACCGTAAATAATTTGCTTTTTAAACATCTTGGTCCACCTAGATTTTGGAAAACATAAATGCTTCTGAAACATTTTTGTGACACAATGTAGATACAGCAAGTTCCAGATGGACTAGCTTTTTAAGAGTCTTCCATTTGAAATACAGGTCCTCCAGAATCCTTAGCATTGTCTTCAGTAAAGGTGGTCTTCATGCAGGAAAGCCATAAGGTTAGCAGCATTCAGTATTGTACCTTTGGGTGTTCACAAGGATGTTATGGTTTCATACCTGTAATCCTGTTTCTGTCTTCGGGAAATCTCCACTGAAGTCATACGCATTTGAACAGTTCTGCCGACGTGCGGGAATCCTGGAGCACTTCCTCATTGAAGATCTTCTTAATTGTAGAAATTCGCCTTTCTTCAGGAAGATCTGCAGAAACACTTAAGAACATAATATGAAGCCTGGAAAACCGGCTACAGTGGTGAAATGCTACAGATTGTACTTAGAAAAAGGGTCAGTGTACCCAAATAAAGGTATAATTTGAGGTAAATGTTTTTACAAAACAGCTTAAATCTCTTTCACAAACCCTTTTCTGTAAAAGTAAGAGGTAAATGATAGGAGTGTAGCCTCACAGGCTGCTATTATGAGAGTTTAAAACAACGACTGTGCCGTCATGCTCTGCAGGTGGGTGTTGCCTCAATTCTTATTGATGGGAAGTGCAGTGATAGGTAAGCCCCATAATTTCTTCTGCTATTTCCACCAGGGAGGAGGGAGGGTTGTTTATAACTTTAATGGAGATTCCCCCCAGAGAGAAACAGGATTACTGGTAAGAAACCATGCCTTCTCTCTTGGGGGATCTCTATTGATCGTCATAAGCATTTCCATAGAATAGCAAGCCCATCCCTACCAACAGCGGTGGAAAGAACAGAAGAGAGAAGTATAGGACTGAGTTAAGTAAATACATTTCTGAGGGAGGCTTGTCTACTTGAATATCTGCTCTAGCATCCTAGTCCAATCAATAGTGTTTGGTGAATGAGTGAACAGATTTCCATATGGCCACAACAAATTTCGGCAACAGGGACATTTCTCATTAAAGCAGCAGTAGCTGCTTTTCCCCTAGTGCAATGAGGCTTAGGTCTAGCTGACAAGGTTTTGTTGGCTTTTTGGTGACATAAAAGTATGCAAAAACTATCCCGCGGGAGATGGATTGTTTTGAAGTGGCCAAACCTGTATGGACCTGCCCATAATTGACAGAGAGTTGGACCGACCCGCGCATGTTGCACATTTTATCTAGATAAAACTTCAAGACCCGCCTTACATCTAGGGAATTAAGATTTCTTTCAGCCGGGGTTGAAGGATTCTGAGAGAAGGTTGGAAATTAGATTGTCTGACATGCAAATCCGAAATAACCTTGGGAAGGAATTTCAGGCGAGTCCTCATAACTACCCTATTAGAATGAAAAACTGTAAAGTTTTTGGTAAAGCATGCCTAGATTTCGCTAAACCTGTGAGCAGATGCGACTGTTGCGAGCATATCTGTTTTCTATGAGAGATGCTGCGGGATGCCTTATGAATTGGTTCGAAAGCTGCCTGCAGGAGGCGAGAAATTACTATGTTAAGCTCTCAGGGAGGGGACAGGCCCTGATGGGAGGAAAACCTTTAACCCTTCAAGGAAATTCTTAATTACTGGGATTTTGAGAAAAAAAAGACTTGAGAAGGACATTTTCTGAAGAGCCGCCAAGTGAACTTTACGGAATAGAATTGCATGCCAGATTTTGCCAAATAACTTCTTACTGCCAAGATGTAGGGCCTGTGTTCTTGGAAGAACATCAAATGCAAAATCTCTTCTACTTAAAGGCCTGTGCTGTACGGGTCTGCATAGTGAAGGAGGTCCGTGAACCACCATTGAAGTGGCCACTCCGGGGCTATCAAGACAGCAGCTCTTGAGTAAGACCGCTTGAGGAGGACTGCCAGGATCAGAGGGATTGGTGAAAAGGTGTAGAGAAATTTTCCTGACCAGTCGATCTATAGGGCGTACCCCCAGAGTTCCTGTTTGGAAGTACCTCGAGGCGAAGTCTTGCCATTTTTTGTTTTCTTCAGTGGCGAACAAGCTGATGTGCAGAGCGCCCCGCGGCCTGAAGAGGTCTTCCACAACCTCATCGTGCAGGAACCATTTGTGGTTTTCTTGCAGCACCCTGCTGAGGACCTCTATACACATTTTGTACACCTGGGAGGCGAGTTGCCGTGATCCACAGGTTTCTGGCTATGAGCCATCTCCAAACTGCTGTACTATGTGGAATAAAGGTATAGACCTCATACCCCCTGCTGGTTAATATAGTACTTGGTGGTTGTATTGTCCATCTGAACAAATAGGGACTGGGTCCTGAATGACTGACAAACGCTTTCAGCACTAGATGGACTGCCCGGAGGTTGAGGAAATTAATGTGATGTCTTCTCCTTCGGAGACCATGTGCATTGAACCTGGAGATGATCCATGTGGGTCCCTACCCCAGTAATGATGCATCTGTCACTATGGTTTGAGAGTGAGCCTGCTGTTGGAAAGGAAGTTGTCGGAGAGAACTGCCATGTCAGAGATTGCTTAACATGAGGGGAGAGTGTGAGCTTGTCTTCCCCGTTGCCTGGTCCCACTAGTCCTTGTGACATTCCTGAGCGGGACGCAAGTGAAAGTGTGCATTCAGAGTGAGGAGAATGCGTAAGGCCAAGGCGCCAAGAAGGGATGACACTGGCCTCAATGTGGTATGAGAGGCTTTCATTAGAGAGATTTCCGACAGATTAAAAGTCTCTCTGGAAGGACACACTTGATTACATGGTGTCGATGATAGCCCCTAAACACTGCAGTGTCTGAATCGGAGTGGAGACTGACTTGCTGTGTGAAGACCCAACCGTTTAAGGAATTTGCATGTCCAGTTGTAATAGCACTTGGCTTCTTGTGAAGCGGACGCCTTGATTAACCAATCGTCTAGGTAGGGATAGACAAAGATTCAATGCCTCCCGAGATGAGCAGCAACTACCACCATGCACTTCGAGAAGGTTCTGGGAGCTGACTTGAAGCCAAATGGAAGGATCTGGTATTGATAATGGTCCTGCCTCACTACAAACCTAAAAAACTCACTGCGCTTCTTGGTGACGGATACATGAAAGTACATGTCTTGGAGGTCTATGGAACAGAGCCAATCTCCCTGGTATAGTTGGGGATATATATGATGCAATGCCAGCACTTAAAGCTTTTCTCGCTGAATCCATTAGTTGGCTATTTTCAAGTCGAGAAAGGGTCTGAATTAGTGCTTTTCTTTTTTATTAACAAGAAAGTATCTGCAGTAGATCCATTGTTTGTGGAGGACAACTTCCACTTAATGCTTCTGTAGCAAGATGCAGAGTTCTTCCAGAGTATGTGCAGATGATGGCTGGGTGGATTTGGTGGTATGGTTGGGGAAGGACTAATGAATCTGAGACAATGCCCATCTTGAACAATATTTAGAACCCTGGCGTCTTTTATGATTTTTTGCCACCGCAAGAAACTGAGAGATGCTCGCCCCTACCGGAGTGGGTAACGGAGGAGGGGGAAGGGAAGATTCAAGGCTTGGTGCCTGTCGTGGGTTTACCTCCTCGGGCGGGATGTTTGGAAGATTGCCCTCTAGTTTGCTGTCGCTGCTGCTGTTATTGTGGCTGCTTGTGACTCTGGTACCAAAGAGGGATTTGAACCATCAGAGGGTAAAATCGGCGTTAAGTCCTGAAGTAACACCTTTGTTCTTTTGGTCTTTCCAGGCCACCAGCCTTAAGAGTCTACAGTTCGGACTTCATGCGATCCATCTCATCGTATGCGTGGTTGCCAAAGAAAGTAGACCTCGAAAAAGGAAGATTTAAATCCTTTGCTGTGACTGATTTAAGAGATGTGAGGCGGAGCCAAGAATGCTGCCTTAAGGCAATTCCATGACAATATTCATGTTCTGCTAACGAAGTGTCCGCTGCAGATCTGATGACTTGGTTGGGCACCATGTGGCCTTCGTTAACTATCTCTAGGGAGTCATCCCTCCTGTCCCTGGGAAAGATCGTCCGCAAATTCCAAGGCACTAGTAGCTTTCATGGTGTTTGCAGCCATGTTGCAAATCTTGCAACCCACAGAGTCTAGTTTCTTACTCTCCTTATTAGGAGAAACAGAAAAAGCATGAGTGGTTGTGTGATGTTTCTTGGCCGCCAGAATGACTACGGAGTCAGGAAGTGGATCAGCTCTGAAGAATAGAGGATCTTGCTCCAGATGGCTATATTTTTCTGTAGCCTCGAAGGGGCCTTTGAGGTTGAGGTGGAGGTCAAAATGCAGGGTCTAAAAGTCCTGGGACCAATGGAAGCACAGGTCTTGACGGGGTCGCATCTCAAATATAACAGATGTGGTAGGTGTGGGGACTATCTGTATATTATATATTAAGTTTTGCCACACATCTCAGCAGAACCTCCTGGAAGGTGGTGATGTTGTCCAGCGGAGGAATGAGAAAAGGTGGAGAATTTGACAGTGTCGGAAAGTATCATCATGTTGATGATGTGGACGTTGCGTATCTGGACCGATTTCTTGAGGTTGTTTGGGTTTGAAATCGGTGGCTTTGATGAGAGCACCTGGAAGACTATGAATGTCTGGAATAACGCCTGTGATGGTGTGACTGATGGCACATTCTGGAGTACAATCTAGGTCGTGGCGTTGGTGGGGTAGGTGCAGGTGGTGGAGGAGGCGGTGGTGGTGGTGGAGGAAGACAAGGAGGTGGAGAGTCCATTAGTACTATTGTGTGAAGAGGGGTAATAGGCCCGAGTACTCAGAATCCAGTGAGGAATAGATGCCCCTCCTTTATCTCCTCTTTCCTGTCCTCTATGTCAACCTCTGTTGACGACTTAAACTGCTCCCAGACGTTGACCCGCTTCTCGGCGTCAAAGGTTCAGGCCACCTCAACATCATTATGCTCCTCGACATTAGAGTGCGCGTGGACTGCGTATGGATTCTACCTTGCCTCAATGACAATCTGTCTTTTCTTCTACGGCGAACCAACTCTCGACAGCAAGCAAGCCGCTGTTGTACCTGTTCTCGATGTTGATCGGGAAAGACAGTTTTTTTGAGCTGGCACCCTCCTTTTGGACCTTCTACGTCCCTTAGAGGATGGCCCCCCTCCTCACTCTGCGATCTCACCTTGAGACTGGACTTGCTGTCCGTGCATAAGGAATAGAGGGAAGGCAGAGAATACAGACATTGTGAGGAACTGATTTAGCCTTCTTTTTCGCACAGGCAGGGCACTTACCAAATAGAGACAACATAATTGAAAAAAGTGCCTCAATTTTCTGTCCAAAAAAGCCTTAAAAACTGAGACAGTGATGAAAGACGTTGAGTGAATCAGTTTTAACCAAAATTCAAAGGTGAATTTTGAGGGGGAAAAAGCTTAAAAGGCCGAGCTCAGTGCTCTAGAATCCTGTCACCAGGTGCCGCAACAAAGAACTGAAGCAACTGCCACCTGCTGAGCATGGTGGGATATTGGTGGTCTCTAGGTTCTTAAAGGCAGAGTCACAGTTTTAATCTTACATAATAGCAACCTATGAGGCTACACTGTCCCACTAGCCTTCAACTTTTTCTTTTACAGAAAAGGGATTGAGAAAGATTTAAGCTGTTTTGTAAAAATATTTACCTCAAAATATACATTTATATGGGAACATCGATCCTTTTCCTAATCACAACCTGAAGAATTTAACCACTGTACCCTGTTTTCTAGGATGCATATTATGTTCTATAAAAGTTTCTGCAAGCATTCCCGAAGAAAGGTGAACGTCTACGATGTAAGATTTTGGGATTCCCTGCACATGGGCATTTCTATTCAAATGCTTATGACTATCAATAATCTCCCAAGTGAGAATGGAACCAGTTTGCCTAAATAAACTATGCCTGTTATAAGGCAGTTTAGGGTTGTCCGCATCTTCTTGTAATCTCTTAAGCAGAGAATACTTGAAATGAGTACTACCATGCTTTTGACTCAATGGTTGCCTGCCTTCAGGCAGTGAGACATTTTTAGAGGTATGCTTTTGGGAAGCACAGCTTAGAGAGAAGTATACATTTTCCAAGACTAAGAATATACTAATATGGTGCTACTCATTGACAGAGTGGTCCTTGCCATATAGGAAAAACTTGGCATTTGTTCAAAGAAATGTCCATGAAATCCTTGCTAAATGGTAAAGATTATTTGGCAATATAATCAGGCCATGGCAAACATGCGACAGTGCAGCAGTACAGAATTATATGGCAGGATTGAATACATTACACCTGAAGGAAAGGCAAATTATGCAGCACCTCTTCCTTCACTAAATGATCTGCAGAACAGGCCAATATTTTTCCTCGGGTACGGGCATCACTACGATGTTCTGTAGGGATCAATATTGGATCTTAAAATTAGATGTAACATTTTCATAACCATGTACGTGATGTACACATAAACGTGTTGATACAAAAGTATTACAAATCCCCCGTAAAGCTACATTCAACTATTTAAGGTTCTGGTTTCCAGTTGCAGACAGAATTCCTTAAACTGTTTCAATAAAAATGATGCTTTCCCTGTATTTGCAACATTGACAACTCTAAATGGCTCATCCAATCGTCGACAGCTGCAAGTGACGAGTTAACTTTTGTGTAGGCTTTGGTGCAGAATTCCGCTGTGTACAGCAATAGTAACTCGATTCGATTTAAATTCTGCACATTATGCATCAGATAGTGGGTAATGTGGCAAATGTGAATTTTATTTGTGTAACACAATACTTTTTTCTAACACCTCACTGCAACAAAGGCATTTTGATGGCTCACAAAAACTGTTCTGCAATAGAAGGCATTTAGTGGAAAACATCCTCGATTTTGCAAACTCCCTGTTCAATGTTAAGGGCCCCTACTAAACCCAGATAAATTTAGTCCTGGATTAACACGCTGCCATTAATGCTGTGGCATACTCTTGAAAAAAACAAACAAAAAAAAAAAGATTTGGAGTATGGTTTAAAAAAATAAAACGGTGCATATGCAGTGAAATTGTGATGGGGTAGGAAGGGGACAGAATCAGAATGTCTTAAGGATAAGTAAAAGTTCTCCACTGGCCCTTTGCTTTACAAACCACATTGATGGAAACCAGGCCACACAGAAAAGCTAAAGGACCCCACTTTTTACTTCGCATAGTCAGATTTGTGAAGGAAAAACATTTTTTTTCCTCTGAAAACTTGCCAAAACGAGGAATCATTGTACCAAAATAAAACTTCTGGAACAAATCTTATTCGGAGTATATCTCTCCCTTATAGCAAATTGTGATCTCCAACAGAAGAGAAAATGGAGGGTAAAATATAAACCAGTGCCAACTACTTGTCGATAAATTAAGAGTCACCTAAAGGTCTAAAGACTAGGTGAAAAACACCAAAATATAAATGGGAAAATCAGATGAGGTCGCAAAGACCTGTGTTCTGTGATTCTTCACTGAGCCAGAAAAAAAAACCCAGAGGGCTGTCAACTGGCTGCATGCTAGGATTGTGTTGGTGGTGCTTGGTCAGACTTAAAGCTATAGCACAATTTTCCGTATATGCAAAGCTGTATCCCTTAAAAAGGATAAAAATAAAAAGGTGTGGGCAGCAAGTGTTTTAAACAACTTACTTTTTGTAACGCGTTTATCTTTTGTACTTTTCTCCTACAGGTGTATTGGAAGGAAAAATGGAAAGCGAATATTGTCATTATATATAAACACTACTTTTGTATCCCTGAAAAGGTGTGTTCTTTAGAGAAACTAGCCACATTATTCAAAACCTTTAATAAAATGCAAAGTTAATTAGTATAATCACACTGAGAGCAAAAACCCTTTTCATTTTATTCACCTATGTCAGGTAGGGCTGTGCAAGGACCTCTAAATCCAACGTCCGTGTACTTATCAAATGTCACTGTGCATTAGTACAATTTATAGTTGGAAAAAAAAACCACTTTCGATATTAAAAATCTTTATTTAGGTTTGGTCAGTACAGGTAAGATAATATTTGAGCCACAGAGCAATTTGCATGAACAAAGTACAACAGTCCTTAAAAACTGAGTAACTAAGCACACAGGCCTTCAACATTCAGTTCACCAAGAGAAACTTCACAGATGTGTGGTGAAAAACATCAACAATGAAACTACCACAGGACTGAAGTCCTACTGTTTATGAACAAAACTACTGAACTGGGCAAACATGGCAGTCAAACCCACAGTATACTATGACGAGCATTTAAATGGGTCTATAATGAGAGTAAGAATGCCCTCACATAGCACAGAGTCTACATAAACATAGATTTGTACAGACGTCAAATGTTTTTGGAAAGGAGTGCGTTTTGAACTTCACATTAACTCGTACAAAAATAACTTGTGTCTACACATCTCTTTGCAACAGTCAACATAACAGTTAAAATGTTCAAACTGGCAGAGAATTTACATAAAGCAAGAATGAAAAAAATGAAGCAAAATCGTGAAAAAGTATGCACTAATTCAAATTCTTCCTGTACAGTAGCCACTCCCAATTTAAATGACGCTGTATAAAAATGCAGGGGCAAAAAAGAGTTACAAAACTGAACCCTATGCGTTTACAGTGGAGTCCAAACCGTTTTGAACATGTCGGGAACTCATAGTTCTGTTACCTTTTGTAGTAAGTGGTTTTTCCTCTTGAGGATCATGATTCGAGTCTGTATCATTTGAATGGTGAGTGAGAGAGTTTTCACTTCCAGTGGGAGAGTCTACACTTTCATACCCAATACTCAGTTGATTAAGGTAGCTACTGCTGGTGGCTTTGCTAGCTCTCTCTTCGGAGTGGTTGGAGAGTTTACCATTTCCGGGGGATGCAGTGAAGTCTTTCTCTAAGCTTCCACCCTCCCTATGAAACCCTGACCCCGACGTCCTCTGAAGGGAGGGGCTGCCATTGCTTGGTCCATTCGCCAGACGGCTGCAGTCTTTACCAGAGGCCTCTCCCTGATCTGTAGGCTCAGAGCTTGGAGTCCTGCTGGTACCTGGGGCAGAGGCATGTGACTGTTGTTGCTGCTGGAACGTCAGCAGTTGTTGCCGAGAATCCTTCAGCTGCTGTTGGAGAACCAAAATAGTGCTTTGCATTCCCTCAACCTCCTCATCAAGTTGGATGATGAAATCATTCAGTTCTGCAGTTAAAGAAAAAACATTTTAGAATTTCTAATATAGCAACAAAAAAAAAAAAAACAAAAAAAAAAAAAAAAAAAAAAGGAAAAACGTACATAAGCTTTCTTCGGTTGTAAAATTAGACTACCTTTCTGGAAAAAAATAAATGTAAAGTACTTTTCAGCTAAGCAGGTCCACCTTGTTAAAACAGATGGCAGTGACAGATAACCAGATTCAAAGTTTCTCACAGTGGACCCAACGATGGTCATGGTGAATTTAGGGTCTCATTTTATTATTTCAGTCAGATGTGACCTTTTCATGCTTCTCTTTTCAAACATTGTGAAAAAAGGGAGTTAGGCCCATAGGCCAGGTTCTGGTTGGGCCGCTTTGAATATATAACACGAAACAGGGGACCAGAGCCAGTTTTGTTACTGCGTTTTAAATTAGCGCTAGACCAAATATATTTTTGTTTCGATCTGGTACTTTATTTATACCTTTTTGTTTTAGACCTTTTTTTTTTTTTTTTTTTAAAGGATTTTTCTTTACATTATATTAAGGCAAAATGAAGACAGTGGTGTCTATATACAGAGAATAATTATATACATACAATTTTCAAACAATTAAACAAAAAGAATTGTGTTTTGAGTGCACAATATTAGTCAACAGTGATTTGAAAAATTCAAAACCTATCATCCTAATATCTTTGCGATATTGTTTCTAAATCATCTCGATATTCTTTCAACAATTTTAGAGTAATGCTGTACATATCAACATTTCAATAGGAGAAAACGTTCCAAAGAAAAGAGATCAAACATGGGGGGAAAAAAAAATTCAGTCAAGCGTATAGAATTTTTTATCTTGACCAGAACATCAATTCAATAGACCTCCGTGTTTGTATCATTAATCATAGTGTGCCAACACGTTTCGAGTCGCTAATATTTAATATACGGACTCTCATCAGGGCTCTTGATTGTGTTACAGCAATGAAGATTAAGGGCTCTTGGTTTTATAACAGCAGTGAAGGTTTCTGAAATTAAAATAAATAACGTGTATAGTGAATAAACGCTTGAAAACATTAAAGCTCCCTCTGTTTTTAAATTCTTACATTTTTCAGATGTGATGTATACGCTAATACCGAAGTAATAGCGTTATCTTTATCTATACAAGAGAAGGGGCCAAATTCTAGAATGCTTCTTAGTTCCATGTATTTATTTTTAGTATTAGAAACTAAGTTGCAGCACATCGAATTATAGCCTCATACCATCAGTTGAAGCCGATCGTTTTTCGCTCGTGGTTTTTAGGTAATATCGTCTGCCGGCTCTGTATAGAAAACTACATGCCATTAGGCAAATATGTACTACGCTTTTACGCTAATGTAAATGATTAGAATAAAGCTTTTAGCATACCTGCGGGCTCCTATTTAATTTGGAAAAATCTTCATGTTTGCGGCTTGCCGTGCTTTTTAAACAAGCTGGAAATCAAAGTTTAAGAAAAGAACGCTTAAGGTAAATACGGCGTTCAGTAAATACGTATTTCCCTAACTTGGAAATTCATTTGGCTATTATCGTACCTGTGTTTTTCGTTGTGAATTCTTCAGTCTCGATTCACTCGCGCTGGGCGTTTTTAATCAGTCTGGGAACAAAACAATGCGGACACGCTTAGTTTGGTTAAATAACGATTTCACCAAGTCGTTTCTTTCAGGTGCTAAACGTAGGTGAAAGACGGAAGAATACCTTATGACGGTTGTATTCTTCTTTACCGGTGTCTTTGGTTGAAGTTACGATATTGCTCATGGCTGGCAATCTTTTTAATGGCTTCTAACTAACTGTCATGGGAGTTGTAGTTTCAGGTGGCATTTTCTTACTTTAGGGCTCATCATTTTTTATACTGCAGCGCAATGCATTATGGACTTTGTAGTGGTTTATATTTTTGTTAATTCCGTCATGTTGTTTAGCCCTGAAGTGGCGCTGTTAAATTTCAAAATTTAGCACGCTTCTTTGCGTAATAAATTCTCAATATCTGTGGGAATATTCTTCGCAGATTGAAAGCTGGCCAACACTATCCATTTGAATTGGGTTTCCGTATGATTGTTTTCAAAAAAATGCTCAACCATAGGTGGAGTCATCACTTTTTTCTTTAATCTAGACCTGTGCTGAGTGATTCTCGTGTTCAGTTGCTGGTTCGTTTTACCTATATAGATTTTTGGGCACGTACAAATTATGGCGTAAACTGCATGTCTTACAATTTGTAAATTCTGTATGTTTCCATTTTATTTTATCATGAATGAATTCAGTACCCTCAATTGTGTTGTTGCAGGCAATGCAGCTGCCGCATTTTCGGTGTCCTTCATTAGGGCAACTACTCAGAATTAGGAGAAACTGCTCCACAATGTCAGACTTTGAAGAACACGCTGCGCTTTTTTGTAAAGACATGCAAACGAGAGGTTATTCCAAAAAATTGCTTAAACACTTAACTAAAAGAGCTCGGTTTACACCTAGAGAGTGTTTACTTCAAACAAAAGAAAAAAAGACCGTGGAAATACTAGTGTGCATATCAACGTATGGTCCTGACACCAACACATTTAGACAAACTATCTTAAAAAACTGGCACTGATTAGAAAATCTAGAATGCGCATTTCCTAAACCACTCTTTGCATGTAAGAAAAATCCAAGCATTGGCCAGCAAATAATTCGAGCAGACACCACTTTACCCAAACCTAAGAGCGATTTATTGGCGCAATGGAACTTGAAGCCTATTGAAGGACACCGAAAATGCGGCAGCTGCATTGCCTGCAACAACACAATCGAGGATACTGAATTCATTCATGATAAAATAAAATGGAAACATACAGAATTTACAAATTGTAAGACAAAAAAATGCAGTTACGCCATAATTTGTACGTGCCAAAAAATCTATATAGGTAAAACGAACCAGCAAGTGAACACGAGAATCACTCAGCACAGATCTAGATTAAAGAAAAAAGTGATGACTGCACCTATGGTTGAGCATTTTGTTGAAAAAAATCATACGGAAACGCAATTCAAATGGACAGTGTTGGCCAGCTTTCAATCTGCGAAGAATATTCCCAGAGATATTGAGAATTTGTTATTACGCAAAGAAGCGTACTTAATTTTGGAATTTAACAGCGCCACTTCAGGGCTAAACATGACTGAATTAACAAAAATATAAACCACTACAAAGTCCATAATGCATTGTGCTGGAGTATGAAAAAATGATGAGCCCTAAAGTAAGAAAATGCCACCTGAAACTACAACTCCCATGACAGTTAGTTAGAAGCCATTAAAAATATTGTCAGCCATGAGCAATATTGTAACTTCAAACAAAGACACCGGTAAAGAAGAATACAACCGTCATAAGGTATTCCGTCTTTCACCTACGTTTAGCACCTGAAAGAAACAACTTGGTGAAATCGTTATTGAACCAAACTAAGCGTGCCCGCATGGTTTTGTTCTCAGACTGATCAAAAAAGCCAAGCGCGAGTGAATCCAGTCTGAAGAATTCACCGCGAAAAACACCACAGGTACGATAATAGCCAAATGAATTTCCAAGTTAGGGATATACGTATTTACTGAACGCCGTATTAACCTTAAGCGTTCTTTTCTCAAACTTTGATTTCCAGCTTGTTTAAAAAGCCCGGCAAGCCGCAAACATGAAGATTTTTCCAAATTAAATAGGAGCCCGCAGGTACGCTAAAAGCTTTATGCTAATCATTTCCATTAGCGTACATATTTGCCCAATGGCATGTAATTTTCTATACAGAGCCGGCAGACGACATTACCTAAAAACCACGAGTGAAAAACGATCGGCTTCAACTGAAGGTATGAGGCTATAATTCGACGTGCTGCAACTTAGCTTCTAATACTAAAAATCAATACATGGAACTAAGAAGCATTCTAGAATGTTGCCCCTTCTCTTGTATAGATAAAGATAACGCTACTACTTCGGTGTTAGCGTATACATCACAAATGAAAAATGTAAGAATTTAAAAACAGAGGGAGCTTTAATGTTTTCAAGCGTTTATTCACTATACACGTTATTTATTTTAATATCAGAAACCTTCACTGCTGTTATAAAACCAAGAGCCCTTAATCTTCATTGCTGTAACACAATCAAGAGCCCTGATGAGAGTCTGTATATTAAATATTAGCGACTCGAAACGCGTTGGCACACTATGATTAATGATACAAACACTGAGGTCTATTGAATTGATGTTCTGGTCAAGATAAGAAATTCTATACACTTGACTGAAATTTTTTTTTTCCCCCTGGTTTGATCTCTTTTCTTTGGAACGTTTTCTCCAATTGAATTGTTGATATGTGCAGATCAAGCAGGCCCTGCAGGATTGCCGGCTCGAGCGAGCGGAACGGGAGCGTGAGGAGGACGGAGTTCCTTGAGGCTGAGGACAATAGATGTACCCCAGATAGCTGGCACGAATTAGAGTTAGGGACCACTGGAGGGGCCCGCAGCAGCAGCAGTTGGGGGGGGGCGGGATGGGAGGGGGGGGAGTTCCTGCGGTGGGAGGGTAATGCTACACTGAGTTGGGTGAAGAATGTAGCTGGTGGGACAGAAAAGCAGAGGCTCCCATGGGGCACGCACCAGGCACCGCTGTGAGGCGATAGTTGTGTTCCATTGCTTAACTATCCATCTATGCCGCCCGGCCTCCGGGATGTGGGCTGAATGGCTGTGTGCGTTGCTAAACCGAGGAATATGACCGGAGATTGTAGGGGGTGCCGGTTGCCCCGATGGTTATGTTGCTGAAAATGTTGCATTAAAAAACATGTTAAAAAAAAAAAAAAAATTGAATTGTTGATATGTACAGCATTACTCTAAAATTGTTGAAAGAATATCGACATGATTTAGAAACAATATCGCAAAGATATTAAGATGATAGGTTTTGAACTTTTCAAATCACTGTTGACTTATATTGTGCACTCAAAACACAATTCTTTTCAATTGTTTGAAAATTGTATGTATATAATTATTCTCTGTATATAGACACCACTGTCTTCATTTCGCCTTAATATGATGTAAAGAAAAATCCTTTTTTTTAAAAAAAAGTCTAAAACAAAAAGGTATAAATAAAGTATCAGATCGAAACAAAAATAATATGTTTGGTCTAGCGCTAATTTAAAACACAGAAACGAAACAGGCTCTGGCCCCCTTTATCTTGTCTCTTTTCAAACAGGCATGTAATAGAACCTTCTCTAGACAAATGAACGTTATTTTAGCGTAATCAATTGTTTCCAGTGTGTTCTGTTGCCTATTTCCATGCTGCGCTCTCTTGTACCCTGTAGTGCTGGGTGCAAAAGAACAAGATGAAAACCAATTGTTAATAAGAAGCTTCATTTTCAGGTTGCAGCATGCCTGGAAATTCAAATGCAATGCAGAGACTGTAAATCAGCACCTTCAACTTCGCTGAAATGTAAAAGTAATCAAACAATGGCTTCAATACTGTCTCGCTAAGCTGGGCTTATTCTTGCTTATATGTCAATAGAGTAACGTTGAGTAAATGTGTGGAACGATATACATGTAGCTGCCTTGCAAACGTCAGCAAAAGAAATATTTCTTAATCTACTGGAGCGCCTCTTTTGCAAGTGGAACGTGGGGATACAGTATCTTACAGACAAACTTTCATCCAGCAATGTTTGATTTTCAAATTGCTTTACCTTTATGTGGCTGTGCAAAGGTAGCAAACTTGCTTGGATTGATTGAAATGGTTCTGATTGGTCAACAGGGCTTTTCTTCCTTTTTGCGTGTGGAAATACCTTTCTGTCCCATCTTGGGAATTAGGAAAAAAGCAATTCAGTGCACATGATCATTCGAAAGGTGAAACTACCTTTGGCAAGAATCTCGAATGTTTTGAGTATTAAGTCCACTCTATATTTATGGACCCCAGGGCAAAAAAACTAGGAATACCAGAAGGAAGGCTCTTCAGTAGATAAAAGCTGTAATCACTACAAGAAATAACGAATAGTTTACCTGTCGGTGTAGTTTTGCAGCTTGAAGATCTTTCTGGATTCACTATGCTGTGCATTATTCCGCGATCTGGTGGTTGGGTCCAGATTCGTAGTCTCTTTTTTTTATTTTGTAGCCCAGGTGGGCGTCGACGTCCCACCATTTGGTGCACCTCTCGGGACGTCGTCGTGCTTCCTGCGGAAGTGCCACCTTTGGGGCGCCATCTTAGGGTTCTTTTTTCCTCTCGTTTTTTTTTTTTTAACCCTAGGCGAATGATTTAATTATATGTCCACTTTTCTGTAGTATTTCATTCCTTCTGTACTTCTCTGTTTTTCACCCTCTTCCTCCAGCCTCATCTTCCTGGCGGAGGTGGGTGGGTTCGCTAGTGAATCCAGAAAGATCTTCAAGCTGCAAAACTACACCGACAGGTAAGAAACTATTCGTTTTGCAGCGTGAATCTTTCTCGATTCACTATGCTGTGCATAGACTTTGTAGCGGTTTGTTATCTTTGTGGCGGCTGGGTGGTAGATGAGCGTTGGTCGTTGAATATGTGTTGAAGCACCTTCTGTCCTACTTGTGCTTCCTTGTTCATCTGTATGTCCACGCAGTAGTGCTTGGTGAACGTGTGCACCGAAGCCCATGTTGCTGCCAGGCATATGTCCTGAATGGGCGTGTTTGCCAGAAAGGCAATGGTTGCCCCCTTCTTCCTTGTGGAGTGAGCTTGAGGGCCCTCCGTTAGCTCCTGTCCTGCCTGTTTGTGGCAAAACTGTATAGTTAGTGCAATCCATCTAGCAATGGTGCCCTTTGTCACAGGTCTCCCCATGAAACTGGATGCAAAGGACACAAAGAGCTGCTGAGGTCTTCTGTGCTCCTTGGTCCTCTCAATGTAGTGCATCACCACTCTCCTAGCGTCTAGAGTGTGTAGAGCCTTTTCTGCGTTCGAAGTTGGGTTTTGAAAGAAACTCGGTATCTGAATACTCTGGTTCATATGGAACGCCGACACGACTTTAGGCATGAAGTGTGGGTCCGTTCTCAGGACAACCCTATCCTTGTGTATCTGTATGTAGGGCTCTTGTAGCGTTAGTGCTTGCAGTTCGCTCACCCTGCGTAGCAAGGTTATGGCTACCAGAAATGCCGTTTTCATAGTCAACATTTGCATTGAGGCCTGGTGTATGGGTTCAAACGGTGCCTTCATAAGCTCCGTCAGGACCACGTTGAGGTTCCATGCCGGCAGCGGCAACCTTTTAGGTGGCGCGATTCTTTTCGCTCCTTCCATGAATCTCTTTACTACCTGCGACGTAAAGAAACTTCCACCCTTCTCCCCTCTTGTGTAGGCTACTATCGCCGCTAGGTGTACCCTTAGGGAGGTCGAGCATAGGTTACTTTTCAGAAGGTGCATGAGGTATCTCAGCACTGTTGAGTCCTTAGTCATTTTATTTTGCAGCCCATTTTTCCTACACCATATTGTAAATCTTTTCCATTTCGCACTATAGCATTTGCGTGTAGTTGGTCTCCTTGCCTCTCGCAGCACTCGCATAGTGCTTGGAGGCAATCTAAGGTCCGCAAACTCAGTCTTCAGGAGCCATGCCGCCAGGCTGAGGCTCTCTGGTTCTGGATGTAGAACCTCTCCGTTCTGCATGGAGAGCAGGTCCTTTCTTCTTGTGAATCTGTGGGGATTCCCTGGAGCCATTTCTAGAATTTGGGAGAACCAAGTCTGCCTTGCCCACTGTGGTGCCACCAGGATCAGTGTCATGTTGCTGGTTCTGCATTTCTCGAGCACCCTTTGTAACAGTGGTATCGGCGGAAAAGCGTAGGCAAATGTCCTTGACCAGCTTATCCATAGGGCATTCCCTTGGGATTGCTGATCTGGTTGCCTGGACGCGAAGCTTCGGCATTTTGCATTCTGGCGTGTTGCAAACAGGTCTATTGTGGGAGTTCCCCATTTCTGGAAAAGCTTCTGCGTTTCGTGCCCATTGAGCTCCCATTCGTGTGAAGCCGAGGTCTGCCTGCTTAGCCAGTCTGCCTCCACATTGTCTTTCCCTGGTAGGTGAATTGCCAGCAGGTCTATCTTGAGATGTATGGCCCATCTCCAAATCTCCTGTGCCAGAGTGGAAAGGGGGAACGACTGTGTCCCACCCTGTTTGTTGATATAAAACATGGTTGTGGTGTTGTCCGTTTGAATCAACACTCTCTGGTTGTACAGGTGCTTCTGGAATGCCTTCAGGGCTAGCAGGACAGTCTTCAATTCCAGGTAATGGATATGTCTGACCGCATCTGCCGGAGCCCACAGACCCCTCACTCTGAGTTTGTCCATGTGTGCTCCCCATCCCCTTTGAGATGCGTCCGTGGTGATGGTCACAGTTGGGCTTGGTGGTGCCAGGCTTTTCCCTGTAGTTATGTTGTCCCTGTTCCACCAAGTTATCTCTTCCTGCACTGCGTGCGTAACAACCACTAGATCTTCCCAACTTCCGCTTGCCTGTGACCATTGCTGTTGTAGCCATTCTTGGAATGGTCTCATGTGAAGTCGTACATTTGGGACCAGGTGGATACATGACGCCATCATCCCCATGATCTTGCTCACTGTTCTCACTGTCAGAACTCGCCCCTTCTGGTAGAGGCTTGTCTCCTTCAGTAGGGCTGCTGCTCTCCTGTCGCTGGGCACGACCGTTCTGTTTATGGTGTTGATTTTTGCTCCCAGGAAAATCTTCACCTGTTCTGGCTTCATTGATGACTTCCCCCAGTGTATAGAGAACCCCAGGTTCGTCAGTGTCTTTGTCACCTGTGCTGCGTGTTTCTCGCACTTCTTGTGGGTGTTTGCTTTGATCAGCCAGTCGTCTAGGTAAGGGTACACATGAATCCCCTTCCTTCGTAGGTATGCTGCGACTGCCGACAGGCATTTCGTGAATACCCTTGGTGCTGATTTAAGCCCGAAGGCCAGGGTCGTGAATTGGTAATGATCCTGGTTGATGCTGAATCTTAAAAGTCTTTTGTGCCTTCTGTTTATTGGGATGTGCAGGTAGGCATCTTTGAGATCCACGGTGGACATGAAGTCTCCGTCCCTTATTTGGGGCAGCACCTCCTGCAGTGATGTCATTTTGAACCTTTGTGTTCTGATGTATTTGTTTAGGTATCGCAGATCCAGGATGGGACTGAGATTTCCGTCTACTTTTGGTACCACGAAGTAGTTCGAGTAGACCCCTTTGTTCCTTTCCTTGTAAGGCACTGGCTCGATGGCTCTTTTCGAGCAGCTTCTGCGTTTCCTCCGAGTTGAGCAAGCTCCTGACCTGAGCGTTGCCTTCTTTTTGGTTTTCTGTTTGGAGGCGTCCCCTCCAAGTCCACGCAGTAACCGTGTTGTATGACGTTCAGTATCCACTTGTCCGTGGTTATACGTTGCCATTCCTGTAGGTAGAGGCCCAGTCTTCCGCCTACCGGTGTTGGATGCTCGTAGGCGATCGGGTCTCTTCACCCCCTCGTTGTTTTTGCATTGTGCCTCACCCCTGGGGGTATGTTGGGGGTGAGCGTCCCCATGCGTGCCGAGTCACTTAGATGAGGGTTGGTCACCCCCTCGTCTCCTTTGGCCACGTCCGTTTCCCCTCCCGCGAAAGGACTGGCCCCGAGGCTGATACTGCCAGTTTTGTTTTTGCTGACTTTGCTGGCCGTGACTTTCACCCTGCTGTCCTTGCTGGAACGTCTGGTGCGACGCTCCCTGCTGGTTACCCCCTCTACCGTAGGGTCTCATAGTTGGAGTGCCTCTTCTCATCCCCCTGAACTGTAGGGCCCCCATGGACCTTGCCGTCTCGTTCTCTTTCTTCAGCTGGGTGAGCTTTTCGTCCACTGTCGCCCCGAATAGTGTTTCCCCGTTGAAAGGGGTGTTTAATATGTTGCTATGCACCTCCTGTTTGAATCCAGAGATTCTCAGCCAAGCCTGTCTTCGTTCGGTGATCCCTATGGCCATTAGTCTGCTTGAAGTTTCCGCCCCGTCCAATGCAGTCTTAATGCATGAGTTGGCTATGTTTTTACCTTCTTCCACGAGGTGGGAGGCTCTTTGGCGGTACTCTTCAGGGAGGTGTTTGACTAATTCCCCCATCTCGTCCCAGTGCTGGTGTCGATTGAGAAGCGCATTGGAGTTCGCCATGCGCCAGTGCATTGCAGCGTTCCTTTCGACCTTCCTTCCAGTGAGGTCCATTCTCCTGATTTCCTTATCGGGGGGTGGCCCCGCGGTCGCTGGCACGTTGGCCCTTCTCCTGGCCGTGGAAGCGATGATTGAGTCGGCAGTGACCGCTCCCTTGATGTAAGGCGGGTTCAGGGAGGAGTGCTTGTACTTCTTCTCCGTCCTGGGCGTGATGGACCGGCATGTTGCTGGTTCCTTAAAGGCCTCCTTCCCCTGGTTCATTACGCTTTGGAGCATGGGGAGGAACTGGCTCCTCGTCTGAATGGGGAGCAGAGTCTCGAGAAAGAAATCAGCTTTCGGCTTCTCCTCGTCCAGTTTTACCCCAAAGGCTGCTGCAGCACTCCTGACGACCATATTGTACACCCCGATGTCGTCGGGCGGCGAAGGCCTCGAAGGATACGTGTCCACGGGCTCTTCAGGATTTTCGGCGTCGATGTCTTGCCACTCCAGCTCGTGAGTGGTTGATGGCGCCGAGCCGTAGAACGACTGCTGGTCGCCCTCCTAGTCTTCGCCTTCCTAGTAGGTGCCCTCTTCCTCCTCCTCAGGATCTCTTGGCAGCCCATCGGCATAGAATTCGTCCTGTTCCTCGATCTCGACGACGTCCGTCGACGGAGTTGTTGGAATTCTGAATTGTTTCAATTTGGCGTCGAACTCCTTCTTCCTCTGAAGGATGCTCTCCATCTCCGCCTCGAGCCTTCTCTTCTTCTACTCCATTTCGGAGATGCTCTCGACGTCTACCGCGGCTCTTTTCGACGAAGCTTGCGTCGACGCTGGCTTGTCTTTCTGCGTCGAACGCCCCATTTCGTGGGCTTTTCTCGACGAACTCTGCCTTTCGGCGTCCTTCGGCACCAGGGAGTCCTTCTCGCAGGATCCGCTCGGCCTTTTGTCCATGGATCCACCCTTGGTCGTCGAAATTTTCGGCGCCGGTGCTCCTTTTGAGGACTTTGACTCAGATTTTCGAGAGTCGGTCTCGGGTTTGAGGCCCTTTCGGGGGTTTTGCACTTGACGATTCTCTTACCTCGTCAGGTGTTTTCGTATCGGTCTCTGCGACCGTGAAGACGTCGGGTCCTTCGGCGATGTTGTCCTCATCGTCGGTGGAGAGGCCCAGATCGTAAAGCGACGGGGCCTTACCTTTGCCTTCCATGCTGAAGTTCGCTCTTCTCTGGCGTTCTCTCACCCGGAGCGTCTTCGGCGTGAAAGCTGAACAGGCGTTGCAGTCCTTGCTCGGGTGGTCGATCGGTAGGCAAAGGTTGCAGAACGGATGCTGGTCCTTCTGGGCGAACTTGTGGTGGCAGTTAGGGCAGAATTTGAATGGTGTCTTGTCCATTGCGATCAGAGCCTCTGAGTGCGCATCTTCGAAGGGCGTCGAAGAAAATTCCTGGGAAATTCTTCCTTCTTCGCGTCCCGGATGTAAGTTATTCCTCTCTGTGATCTCAGTAGTTCTTTCTCGACGAAACTCGCGCTTTCTCCTTCTTCCTTCGATTGAAATCCTGGAGCTTCTCGATGACGATCCAGACCCAACGGCGGAAAAAAGAATCTGAAGATGGCGCCCCAAAGGTGGGACTTCCGCAGGAAGCACGACGACGTCACGAGAGGTGCACCAAATGGTGGGACGTCGACGCCCACCTGGGCTACAAAAAAAAAAAAAAAAAAAAAAAAAAAAGACTACGAATCCGGACCCAACCACCAAATCGCGGAATAATGCACAGCATAGTGAATCCAGAAAGATTCACGCTGCAAAACCTCAATGACCGTAGTTTTAGACAGCATGTGCACAATGGTTTAAATGGCGGTCCCATGAGAACCACGTAGGAACTGAAAAATTGTTTAATTCTTTGAATGATCAGGGATTGTTACTATCATACCTTACCTACTACTGCGTGTATAAATCTAAGTGAGTTTGACATTTCCTGAACAGAGGGAGATGGGAATGTCACAGTGGAGTAACGAGGGTTATAATAATTGGAACCAGACTTATTTTCCTGGCTACATTTGGTGGAAGGGTAGGGAAATTTCCTGACCAAGCTATCCATGTAGGGTTCCCTTGTGACTGAAAGGCAAAGTTTTGGGATTCTTCATTCGTGGCAAAAAAATTGATGCCTGGTGTCCTCAGATTATAATATACTATGCTAATAGAGGACTCCTAATCTCCCACTAGTGTTTCTTGATGTCCGATTGCTGGACCTTCAAGATGTTATCACTAGGTGGTACATAGCTTAGGGGCTGCCTACCACGGCAACTCCAGAGTAAGGTGGTGGTGGATGTTGCCTCCTTGACAAACCACTCAAACATCCCGAAAGGGAAAAAATCTGTGGGTGACAACAAAAAAAAAAACAACAAAAAAAAAACAGAACCAAGGGTATCTGAAAACTGCCAAAAGGTCTAAAAAATGTCAAACAAGCAGTCAGACATGCTTCGCAAAGTGCCTTCTTTCAGGACCTCATTAATGAAAGCACTACTGACAAAACTGCAGACTGTCTACCACTGCTGAAAACTCAACCAGACTATATAACAATAACCAATGACAGTTGACGCCTTACCACCAAAGGCACCTTCACTGAAGTCAACAAGACACTTTACCACATCGACAACTGTGACCTTCTCAACGACACCTTCTGGCCACTACACAAAGCCAGCTGCAACCTGGACACCTCTAATGCTGGGAATTACATGCCCAAACAAAATCTTGGCTTCCCCATCCAAGAAGCTGCAACACTGAAGTTGATTTATAGGATAAGGGTCAGTTAGAAGCAGCTACTGGCCAGACTCCGATTCATGTCAAACGTCAGAAGCCTAATGACAAAAGATTTTCAGAAGTACTTGCACTTAAAACAGTTTTTACTTGGGTGATCTGTGTCACAAAGAATTGAGACTCGTGTTTTTATCTTACACAGTAAATGATTGTTCTTCAAAAATACATATTTTTTCTGCTGAAAGAGTGAGTGTTTAGAAGAAAGGTGGTGATTATGTTGTTTAACAAGAAAATGTGAAACTTTCTTTTGGAATAAACTGAGGGAATGTTGGTATTGCCAATAGATATATTTATGAATTCACAGATTTGTCTCTTATACAAACAAAGGATGCAATTCACAACCACTTCAAAAAGATGTAATAGCTATCAAAATGTCATCCTTCAAAGCAGATGGTTCGCAGATACCTTACACTTTGGTTTCAAATCCGTTTATTAGGCCGGCTAGCGCTATATTTAATCTCTATATTGTTGCTGAAACCACATCTGAAGGGTACATCTTTTTTTGCCTCTTCCAAGAGCCTTTTGACAACTGGAATATAGAAAATATGCTTGACATTTCCCCCTGGTAAAAATTGCAGTAGCTGAAAATGCGTTTGAAAATAAGCAGCGTCTTCTGAAGAAGTTCTCACTTGACAGAATAGCACTTCCTGGTTGACAGTCTCCTATCTTCATTAATGGACATTTTCAGACATTTCCTTCAGTTTGCATGGACAGAACTTCTGAGACTTCAGGAGCCAAATACGGAACAGTAAGCTCTATCTGGAAATAATTTTCCCTTTCCTTGTAAACAAACCCTTGGGTGTTGGTAGTTTCACGGCACAAATTTCTCTAGCACGTCTATTGACAGGTCATTCCACTGCAATTTATATTGCGGGTTATGGACAAAGTTTATGCATTGTGCATACCTTTGTGTTGCAAGTAAGTTTATCAGTGGTTTCCATATTTGGAATTGGGCATCTGAAAGGTCTGCCTAATGTGATGTCCCAACCACTGTCTATCTGGACAGTCTCTTTGACAATTATTAGATCCTCCCAACTTCGTTGCCTGTGACCATTGACATTGTAGCTTTTCTTGTAATGGCCTCTTGTGTATGTGTAAACTTGCTCATCATACTAGGAGGGTTATGCACAGTTCTATTGTACTCATTATTTTTACTGTTGTCCTCAATATCAGAGACTGGCCCTTCTGGTAAAGGTGAGTTTGACTAATTAGGTAGGTCTAGCACGGTTTAAAGATCCTGCTTTTTTTTTTTTAATGGAATTTTATTGAACAATAAGTCAATTACAGGCATGGGCCTACAACCACCAGGGCCGGCCGCTAGATTCAGAAAGGATCATACAGTTGTTAAGGCAGTAGTCGACTCCCGGGGCACAGCCCCGTACATGGCTCCGGATAGTCCTAGGGAAGCAGGATACATCGATTTAACATAAATAACAACTAAAAACAAAAGGCGAGGCATAAGGGCAAAAAGTGTGGGTCAGGCTACATCCGGGGGACTCTAATTCAGACCTTCAAATAGCTATCAAGAGGAAGGAGTACTGATAGGTCGGGGGGGGTCACGGGAGAGGAACGTCTATATTCGGTTATTCCAAAAGTCGCAAGGAACCATCAAGGGTCAGGGGGACAAAGCAATATCGGTGTCCACTAGGGGGGGGGGGGAGTACATATACTCCCACGATACGCGTTCCAATGTCCCCAGATTCTACCCCATGCCCCCGGTTTACCACGAGCCACATACACAGTCTTCTCCCTGAACATGCACCAGTCCATGTTCTCCTTCCATACGGACACGGTGGGAGGCCGCTGGGAACCCCAAAGCTGCGCTATATCTCTCTTGGCAATCATGTTCCCCAGGGCCGCCCACCGGGTCTGAGCCGCGTTATAATCATTGGGCTCCCACACATTCAGGACACAGCGATGCACCTCGGGCAGCAGCGCAACCCCGGTGACTTGTCCCATGACCACATGAACCCGACGCCAGTATTCCGCCACCTCGCGGCACTCCCAAAGGATATGGAGAAAGGTGGCACTGAGCCCACAACCCCGCTTACAGAGCCCGTCTTCAGAAAATCCCATCGAGACCAAACGGGGACCCGTCACATACACACGGTGGAGAATCTTAAGCTGGACCAGGCGGAGACGGGCTGGAATGGCCACTTCCTTGGGGGACGACAGTGCGGACTGCCAGTCCTCGTCGTCCAATTCCACCCCATCCCCCGTCCACGCCTCCCGAAGGCGCACCAGGAGGTCCGCCCGATTGTTGATAAGTTTTTTATAAATTAAAGAGATAGTACTGTCGGGGACATGACCATCGAGTATGCGGTCCTCGAGGGGCGAAGAAGCCGGGATCTTGGTCCCCTCCCCAAAAACAGAGAGCAGGGCATGCCGAACCTGGGCGTAGCGGAAAAACTCCCTTTCCGTAAGTTCGTATTCGCTCTGGAGCGCCGCGAATGTTTTAACCGCACCCTTAATCCATAAGTCTCCCACCCTACTAATACCAATCGTGTCCCAACGTTCAAACCCCTTCGTTGTCCAGAGGCTTCCCAGTCGGTCGGAGGAAAACAGGGGAGTAGCACATGTTAACCGCTCACTCCAGCCCATGGCTACATTGGCCGCCTTCCAGATCCGTACTGCAATCTTAGTAGGGCCCGTAAGGGTCCGTCCAGCCGAGCTGGAGTAAAGTGCCCTATTATAGTTTCCGCCGGGAAGCAGGAATTTATCCATCTCATACGCCGGATTCAAGCCAGGCGCATACGTGGCATGGTTAATGGCCGATAGCTGTGAGGCCCAATAATACCTGCGAATGTCGGGAAGCGCGATGCCCCCGTCGTACCAGGGGAGAGTAAGCTTTGTCAGAGCGATACACGCCCGTCCGTCCCACACCAGTCTCCTCTGCAGGCTCTCCACCTCCCGAAAGTAGGACACAGGAATGACATCGAAGGAGTTCTGAAGTGCATAGAGGAATCTGGGAAGGGACATCATTTTAAACAGTGCTGCCCGACCCAGAGGGGACAAGGGCAGCTTACACCACCGAGCCGTGTCCTCCCTCAAACGCCGAAGTGGAAGCAGGAGATTCTGCTCATAGCGAGCCACCGGGTCCCTCGAGACGTATATTCCCAGGTACTTAAAGCCGGACAGAGATAATTGGATCGGAAGCCGAGGCGGCAAGAGAGGAGGGTCGCCGGAGATGGGATAGACACAGGATTTAGACCAGTTGATCGTTAGACCCGAATTTCTCCCAAAGGAAGTCAGAACATCAAAGAGAACATTCAGCGACTGCCGCGGCGAGGTGAGATACAGGAGAATATCGTCCGCATACAACGAGACCCGATCCTCGAAGCCCGGGGCCCACCGGAATCCCTCTGATCGAGGGCTCCCAGCGGAGCCAAGCAGCGAGCGGCTCCAGGGCAAGAGCAAAGAGCAGAGGGGACAACGGGCACCCCTGCCTCGTACCTCTACCGAGAGCGAAGGGCCGAGAGACCCGCCCATTAACCACCACCTGAGCCATGGGCCCCGTGTAAAGAAGCTTCACCCAGCCAAGAAATCCGTCCCCAAAGCCGAATTTGGTCAAGACAGCCCAGAGGAATGGCCACTCGATGGTATCAAAGGCCATCGTGGCGTCTAAAGAAACCAGCACGGCTGGTTCGGAGAGGTACTCCGCCCTGGCAAGGGCGCCGTGAAGCCGCCGCAAGTTAAGAGCGGTGTTACGGTGAGGGATGAAGCCGCATTGATCAGGATGAATCAGATCGCAGATGACGCTCAACAAACGATTGGCAAGGACTTTAGCCAGGATTTTAGGCTCTGCGTTTAGCAGTGAAATAGGCCTATAGGAGGCACAGCGGTCACGTGGCTTACCGTCCTTGGGGATCACGACTATCGTAGCCAGACGCTGGTCGTCAGGAAGGGAGCCAGCCGCGAGGGACTCCTGAAACATACGACGGAGGAAGGGCGCGAGTTTATCCGGGCGCAACTTATATAATTCAATAGGCAGACCGTTGGGACCCATCGCCTTGCCCGAACGAAGGGACCGAATCGCAGTTGCAATTTCATCGACAGACAAGGGGGCGTCCAGCTGCTCACGGTCTTCGACGGACAGGCAGGGCAAAGCAATATCCCTCAGCAGAAGGCAAAGATCCTGCTTTTAACAGCTAATGGTCAAGGTAAAGGCAGACATGTATCACCTATCTTCTCATGTGTGCTGTGATGACATCGAGACAAAGTGAATATTTTTGGTGCAGATTTGATCTCAAAAGGCAGAACCCTGAAATGGTAGGGTACCATGTCCAAGATGTAAAGTCTTGTGTCTTCTGTTCACTGGCACATGTGGGTAGGCATTCATGAAATGTATAGTTGCCATGTAGTCTTCATTCCGCAGCCATGGGATGACCTTCTGCAGCACAACAATTTTTAACTTTATGAATGTTTAAAGCATCCAGGTTCAGAATGGGTCCGATTGTCCTTACCTCTTGGTTATCCCATACTAGTAACTTTCCTCCTTGTTCCAAGACCAGGTTTGGTGGAGATAGTTCTATCCAATAGCCATGTTGGCTGAGGTTTACAAGACCATTTGTTGAAGGTGACTGGATTTGTAGAGAAAACCTCACATTCTGCCCCTCTACATGAGTGGAGTGCAGGCGGGAATGCCGCACAATGAGAAGTCCCTTGTTTGCATGTTATACTCCACATGGATCAGTACCTCTCCAGCGAGCTGTTCCTCAAATGGGGTGACATGCTGTACTGAGGTATTGCTACTGGGATGAGGCACTTTGCAAGCTGGGTTGTGGTACAAAACTGGCATGGTAAAGGACTAACGGTTGGCATTCTCTTTAGCCCCTTTTTTCCTCTGAATGAAGAGCTCCTATAGTGTTTGCAGTCTTACTGTTCATTGCAGAGTTGTCCACTTCTGGGTAAGGAAGTCTTTCACCTGTTAAATGCCTATTTAAGAATACAGCCTGAAACTCCTACTTGAATCAAGAGACCTTCAGACATGTTTGCCTCCTTAGGGTGATCCCTTCACACAGCTGCCTGCTGGTTGTATCTGCCGCATTATGGGACTATTTCGGCATGTCAAAAATGTCCTCGTCTTCATGGACGAGCCTCAGTGCCCTGTTTAATACTAGTCTGGTAGGTGCTGAACCAGCTCCTCTATTGTGTCCCATTGCGGGCAGCTGTAACTGCTGTGAAGGGTGTTAAAGTGGGCGATACGATAATGGCTGCCCACCCACCATCTCCATCTTCTTGCTTTCCCTGCCAGATGGAGGACCTGTGGTAGTGGGAGCATTTGCTCATTTGAGTGAGGGAATTAAAATGACGGCAGTCTGTTGCCATATTTCCTCTGATGTACATTGTGGTCTCATGAGGTATATTTGTATTGATTCTCTTCTCTGGATTTCACAGCTTTGTCTGAAGCGGATTCTCTAAAGGCCTCTCACCCTGGATCTAGGACACTGGGTTGCACTGGAAGAACTGGTTCTTCCTGCGTGCTGGAAGGAGGGTCTCCAGGGGGAAAAGAAAAAAAAAAACAGTCTGCTCCTCCTCTAGCTGTACCCTGTACACGTCAGCTGCCATTTTAACCAGGGCATTGTACAGCACAATATCATTGGAAGTGATGGTATAGAAGAGTAAGAGGCCACCATTTCTTCGGTGTAGTCTCCATGTCCTGCCACTCCTCTTGTGCTGTCTCTTGGTCATTGGTAAAAACCACGGTTAAACTGACATTCTCCACCTCTTAGTTCTTTCCTCTAAGGCCTTTATGGAATGTGATATCACGTGAGGGAGTCGTTTAATTCCTTACTCTTCACAAGGATATATATTTCAGCCCCAAGCTTTAATTTTTTTCTCTTGATGTTGAGAGCTTTCTGTTCCACATTGAAGTCTTACTTCTGGGAGCAAATGACTTCTTTGTTGAGATATGAAGCGCTTTGTCCTTCCTGCGCTCTCAAGCCCCTTTCAGATTTGAAGCTGGTTCTGAGGTTTACCACGGAACAGTTACTTACAACTTCGATCCGTGAGGTTTCTTTTGGCTGTGCTAGCTTCAAATCACGTTGGTCATTTAGATCTGGGTAGTCTTCAAGGGTTTAAAGTTGGAATGCTTTGGTTCGGCCCCACAAAGACCATGTGTTATCTGCCACTTCTTCGCCTCACTTTCTTTTGATGTTTTCTTCGGAACCTTCTCCCTCAGCTTCAGCGACCTCTGACATTGCAACCCTCTCCCTGTGTTCTCTCTGTTGTCTGTGACTATCCTAGCCCTGAATCAAACTTTTCTGTGATTGTGCCATGGCATATTGAGCCAAGCTATGGTCCCCCATCTTAAGATACTTGGGCTGAAACTCTGCACATGCATCCTAACCATCTGAGCTATGTATTTTGGTAGACAGGCCACAAGCAGGGTAGGCTCCACTCCCCATGTTTATTCCACAACCATGTGGATATATATACATACATACAGCTCCACCAAAAAGTTTGCCACAACGGAGGAGCCCACACAGGTAGGTAAAGCGTAACAATTTTAATAGAAGCTGCAGCTTAAGTTGGAAGGATGCCTCACACCAGTTTTCATTAAGCCGACGCGTTTCGGGTCCCCGCCCTGTCATAGGCATCAGTTCAGCAGAGGTACATGGCATTGAGCACCTGCATGTCAAACAAGACTTCTTGGAGCCTTGAAAGGGATGAACTTCATGAACCAGATATTGGGGGCAGGATAGGTAATCCCCACCACATCAAAGGCTGGCACCTTGTATAAATACTGGACCTCCAGAGCCAATCTTCAGTACACTCCTGGACCTGTGGACATTACAGAAGGGCTGCTTTGTTCTCCAGAGGGCTGCCCTGCTGCTTGAGGACTGTGTTCAACCCAAGAAGGCTGTTCTGCTGCTTCTTAATCTTAGACTACCTGAGTGACTTCAAGGGTCAGTTGGCAGAGCCGACCTGTATGAGCTACTAGGATACAAACTTCTTAGCTGACCCGCTGCATAGGACCAGCCTGAGCCCTGCTGGCTTCTGCTGGAGTGACTTCGTGATCTCAAAGCAGTCACTCCCCAGGACCCAGACCCTTGGCTGGCAACAGTTGAGCTCCTCCTGTAAAACAAATGGTAAAGTCCTTAAGTTTTGAGCTCGTAGCGACCGGGTCCATTTGTGCCAAGGCATTGCTACCCATGATGGTCACCAACGTGAAGCTCCAGTTAAACAGTCTTTTCGTGCTACAGCGAACACCCGAGACAATGGCAATGCAAGGTCTAATTCACACTACAGCAACAGCAGCTCACGGTACTCGTAGCCCCTGCAACTGTCTGCAACGCCCGACCGAATCCTCGCGCTACAGCAAGGACCATCTGCAATGCTCTCTTTTCTCCTTACAGCCTCCTCCACCAGAACAGAAATGTTTGTGCCGGATTTTGAGAATGTAACTTTTTCAGCTGGACTAACCTATGCCCTGCCTCCGGCCCGTGCTTCATCACAGTCAGCCTGAACATGTGACTTTCCCCTATCCAGCACGACCAGATGAATGCAAGTGGCGCTTTGTGCTTTTAGGTGCTCTACTTAACTTAAAACTTTAAAATTGAATATATCCAGTTCTACCAATTAGATTTTTGTAATTTTGGCATCATTTTATTTATTAAAGTTTAATCTGCTTCTACGTTGGTTAAGGATTTTTCTTGTGTTGTGTTTTCACTTTATTACCGTTTCTGTGCTGCATTAAAAGTAAGAAGAGGCTCCGACAAATCCAGACCCAACCACTAGATGGTGGAATGATGCACAGCATGTAAATCCAGAAGAAGGAAAAAAAAAAAACCACATCGCAAGACTTGATCCCCTCTATGATAAATGTCCTGATACGTAAACCCACTCTGATCGGTCATTGAGTATGAGCATAAATCACATATGTTGTTCAGTTTATTCAGAACCCACTTTAAGCTCCAAATATACCCAATATGTGCATCAATCGGTCTACAGTGACCTCAGATGATGGTGCATACAGTGTTCAATCTCAATCCTCTCACTATTGTGTTCTTCCTTATTCAACATGCTATTGGCTCCAGCAGCAGAGCAAAAATGATGAGGACAAGGAACATCCCTGTCGTGGGGCCTCTCTCGGAGGAAGGGGCTTTGAAAATACACTATTGTGCTGGACAGAAGATTCTGATACAACAATTTGATCCATGCCGTAGAAGTAGGCCCAAAGATTTTAAAAAGTTATCACCCAAATCATATGTCCATTCCAGGGAGTTGAGGGAATTGCAAGCATTCAAAGACCCCATCACTGCTTTGCAATTCCCTCTTTTTGCCTTAAGGCCTTGTGCATTTTCTCTGGGATGAAACTCGATTGGTCAGGATGAAACAAAGTGCCAAATATATGTCGTAATCGGTTTGCTAGGACCTTGGTGAGTATTTTGGATTCAACGCTTAAAAGGGAAAATAGGTCTAGAAGAACATTTATCAGGAGGTTTACCGGTCTTGTGAATGATCACCGTAATATCATACATAAAGAGGGGAGAAAGGCACTACTCCTTTTCCATCCTGCCCGTCATGTACACACTATAAACACAAAATGAGGAAAAGTGTTTATACATACAATGACCTTGAACTACACAGGGCGACAAGAGGGACTCAGAAGTGGCATTCAACCCTTGAGGAAAGTGTGACTATGGGGGGATGCTCCAGCTCGTAACCTAGTTTGAGCAATCTGATCGATAAAACATGAAACACGAGTGTGTCTACAAAGAAAGTGACAATCAAGGTCATTGTATATGAAACATTTTTTGTCCAAATCTACATATTCCCCTGAATAGTTGGAGATTGTTCAAGGGAAGGGATTGGCACAAAACGGGATCGCTAGTCCTTCATTGGCGACAGTAAAGGACAAATCATGTCGAAATAGAAGCAGTATAGGAGATAAGAGGTCCTAACTCTCCTCTAGACCATCTCCGTTTTCTAACTTTTAATCCTACCCCGGCATCTCATGATTAAGAATACATTTGGAAGGGTATCTCAAAGGTGGATTTACACTCACACAATCACTGTCCGTTTATATGTTACTTACTGCATGGATCCCAAACCAGTTATGCTTCTTTTGTCTTACCCCTCCCATTGCTCCATCCCAAGTGTTGGTCTGCACAGGGATGCGGTAGCAGCCCTATGACGAAGCATGCCACTACATAGCAGGCGAGGGCAATTTTAAACAACTTCACGTTTTCCAGGAAAGGCGTGGGAATTTGCCCCCCCACATTTTCCTCCTTTTACTTGTTTGTGTTTATAATGATCACAGCAGTAGCCATTCTAAAATCCCTTGACAAGCAGGCTTTATTTTTGGGTAAAAAGTAACTATTTAAGAGATGCCCGTCAATTTACTGGCTGGCATTTAAATAACAATTGACAGGCCATTAGGGATTTGATCACTTTTTCAATTTGTTTCACTATTATATCAGACTCTAAGGTGTTCATCACTGCAGCAGAGGGGCACAACAGCACATCTCCTAAGAAAGCTTGTACTGCAGTCTCCATATGGCTGCACTGAGAGGCATACAGTCAATATTTTTGTATCCATTATTCTATCCTATGCTGTGCTCCTGATATCACTCACCCAACTAGTGTTTCATTTCCTCTTTTCAAGCAGCTCATGCTTTTTATTGCTCATTTCATATAGTTTTTCTGTCACAAGGAAATTGTTCTGATCGTCATTTCTGGTAATGTTATAGTTCATCAATTTTGTGTTGCGTCAACACCCTGGATCTCTAGTGTCTGTGTCTCTACTTTTTGGATCACTTCCCATCTTCGTTTTCAAAAGCACAGCACTCAATTAAATTACGTGTCCACCTATCACTGTCTTATATACTACCCACACCACTATCTCAATCTATAGACTTCATTTTCACTCAAGTAGTTGTCTGTAGATAGTCTGTCATCTACCACTTCTTTTCTTTGAAGATGCCAGCTATCTAACTTCCATCCAAGTCACTAATCCAAAATTTGCCAACGTATCACACCAATGGTGAATGATCAGATTGTCCTCTAGCTAGGAATCTTTTAATATACGTATGAACATGCATTCCTTGTGTGATCAATAGTCCAGCCTATAGTAGGAGCCAGAGGCCTCCGAACATGGAGAAAGGTCTCACTACCGACTTATGGCAACTCCAAAGGAAAATCAAACCAAACGCCCAGTTAAACTGTCACAAGTTCAATGCACCCCTGCTACCATATCTGCATTCAGCCTACTCTATTTTAAGTTTGAAGCTTCTTCCCATTAACAGTATTCCATTCAGTGCTCGCAACAAGGTTGCTCCTAGCTCATCAAATTGCAGGAATGGAAGTCTAGACAGGAGGTAAACAGAACATAGCATTGTATTTCCACAACGAACTTCTCAACCAGCACCACATAACCTTGTGGTCTATGATTGATTGCTCTAGCAAAGGAACACTTTTCCCCTCCCCAAGAATCTGATGCATAGACTTAATGCGCATTCATTCGGTAACTTCCTCTGGACTGCAGTCAACTTTATGTACCTTTAAGACAGGTCTCCTGTAAGAGCACTGCATCCACGTTATGTTTATAAAAAAATAATGAATAAATATGCCCCTCATTTTACTACAAATCCCATTTATATTTCAGGATAAGATCCTAATCTTCCCAATTAGTGGGGTCCAGCGATCATGACCTGCCATTTGCCTCTCGTTTGTCACAGCCATGACTATGACTCACAGTAGTTAGAACTGTTCATGACAATTTAACATCCACGTTCTCTACAGGCCCCCCCCATCGAATCTCCGTGCACTGCAATTTCTCAACTGCCTGCTGCTCAATTAAACTGGAGCCTGTCCCTTCATATTTAGTTAACAACTCTTAGTAACATTTAGTATTCATGAGTAGTTGGTTTCAGTATTTACCCCATCTCCTATTATGTGAAAATAATAAGCATGAGTTATTTTACCTATAGGTCAGCCGTCTTGCATGTCAACGTCCATCCCATCAGTTCATTAGGCTACCCCATTGCATCCAGGAGAGGGAAAAAAGCCCCCTCGCAGATTTACTCCTCCCCTTCATGAACAGTATAAATCGCAGTTGCTCATCACAGAGTCCTATTTTTTGTCTTGATCGTTCTATACCTTCGGAACCTGTTCATCAAGTAGCCAAGGCAGACTCTTCCAGTTTCAGCAGCCACACTTTCCACATGCATGTTCTGTCTACATTTAACCGCCATTACTCAATATGCTCCTAGGCTTCCTCATATGTAGAAAAGTTCTATGACTTCCTGTCTAGGATTTGCAGTTTTGCAGGCAATAATATCTCTGCTGTTTGTACAGCCAACAATGTTTGGGAGCATTTTGATGGTCATGTTCTCAGATTTCAGATATCACAGTCTTCTGGCTGCCTGTAAGATGGATTCGTAGTCTTTGATTCGATATGCAAGTTGTTATTGTTATCAGTAGCCGGCTATGCTAGTGCTGACAACTGGAAGGATATTCACAACTTTTGATAAAACACAGATGTGTTGCCTGTCATTATTTGAAATAGATTGTTGTGAATTTGGCTTCATCAAACAGTGAGGGCTAGGAAAAGTCTTTAATTCTAGCTCGCAGCTGTGTGGGGTATCACCAAACATGAACCCCTGACCATCAATATTCCCATATGAGCATCCTATTTCTTATGTAATGCATTTGTGAGGTCAGGAACACAGTTTGCACACGTAGGTGGTAGGTCCTTTTAGAGACCATTTCCTAGGGTGGACTGCAGGATGGATGGAGCTTATTCGTGCTATAAAGTATTGGCCCATTTCAGTCATTTAAATTTGTAATTCCATTAAAATGAAAAGTAGACTGTTTTCTGGTAATTTCTACATGGTTCTGTACGAAAGAGTTCCCAGTGTGAATCAACTATGTCTGGCTGACTTTTATAATTTCACTACCCACTTTAGAGAACTATTAATTTTCTAGCTCTCCCCGTCACGCTCAGTGTTGCTCTCGCTTGTATTCATCTCCCCCTGCTAACCTCCCAATCCCATAGACTTGGTTGCTCTCACCTTCGTGTTATACTTTTGCCCTTCCCAGTTCTATGTTTATTTTAAACCTCTCCACCCTGCAGAAAATATATATTTTTAAATAATTTTTGGGGTTGTCCTAGGAGCTGCTATTTGCTTTGGGAGCTCCCCTACACAATTACTTACAATTCCAGTTTTTTTGTAAGCTGATGTAACATTCGGCATTTGAGACAAGTAAAAAAAAAAAAAAAAAAAAAATTTACATCTGGATTATTCGCTAAGAGAGCACTTGCATGGTGACGCCTGTTTGTGTGCCCGTTATAAAATGTTTATCTACGGAATGCCAAGCTTGGCAACACAAGACCTGTAATTGCACCTTTTTTTCTTTGCAGAAGCTGCATAACACTGGCAAAAACGTTGTGTTCTTTGTCGATGTGGCACAGTACCAGCAAGAAGCATTGGCATAGCCAATAGGTCTGTAAGAAAAGACCTTGTGCCAATGCGTGCTCTTAGGGTCAATACCTATTTGTTTGTATAATGCGTGCTTGGCATATTTTATATTTGTAGGTGTCACGTTTCTCCCATGGACTTGGGCACCTTATATTTAGAGCACGAGTCGTATCCTTGTGAGAGCAAACCCCTTCACTTAAAATCTCTTGTAAACCAGCTTTCTTCAATCAGGGGAGTTGATCAACAAACTCCAAATGGTGCTGTTGTATTGACGCAAAAGGGACTAGCTGTTTACAACTGAGCGGCAGCTATCTCTCAAACCTTCCCGAACAAGTTAATTTGTTAAATTTCTTTTGCAGATAAAGTGAAATCCGTCCCCATATGCATTTTTTTAACAACCTATATGGAGCATAGAGGAGCTAACACCTCCAATGGTTGACACCATACGCAAAAAGCAGTTTTATTTTTACTAAGAACATTTCCACACCAAATCACTATTTGGTAGAAAAATAGGCAACATGCTAATCAAAACGAGGCTGAAAAAAACTCGGATCCTGCCCCACAAACTGGAACAGATGCCTCAACCAAGATTTAACAGTGTCCGGGTTCGCAAAGTCTCTAGTTTGGTAACCTGTGCCAAGCAGAGGGCAGACAAGACTGAGGTAAGAAGGACTCGATTAGTTGCATTTAGTTTTAAAAAAGAGGAAAACACAGAAACGCTGGGGAGCATCTCCGATTAGACGCAAGATGGCAGCTGAGTGAGAAGGGTCAGCCGTAGGTGCTCTCCCGATCTGATGCAGTAATGAGGAAATACATTAAAAGACCTCCAAAACCGAAGAATGTGGAGCCCCCCGTTAGCAATCTAAAGAGAAGCGGCAGCGCGGCAACTGAAATTGATCAAGACTTGTGTAACTTACAGTGCTGGGTCGCGGCGCTGGTTCGGATTGCGGAGCAGCTGATTTTCGGCAGTAAGCGCTTCGAACAGGTCTTGCTCCTGGCATCTTCTGATCCAGCTCGGGGAAGCATGGGTCCCAAAGTGGCTTCGACAGGCAGAGGTGCGGGAGAACGTAACGGCCCTCCGGCGCCCCCTTTGGAGATCGAGCCGGTCCCAGCAACCGTTCGTGGTCGCAAGCAGAGACTTGGAGCTCGAACTGAGAGCTCGGCTGACAGGAAGGGGAGGGGTGTGGGCGTTCAGCCCCAGCCACACCGGCCCTCCGACTCGGTGATCGAGATGCTCAGAGGATTGGGGGCTGGCTCCGCTTGAGCTCAGGAGGGAGACCAGATTGGAACTGCCGGAGGAGTTAATATCCCAATGCTGACGGGTAAGGAGCTGAGTGGGGCCGGAGAGGGGCTTGAAGAGCTTGCAATCCAGAGTAATCTCCAGGAGCAGCCGGCTGAGGAGAATGATTGTCATGGCAGTGATCTATTGCAGCAGGTGGCTGTGGAACGGTAGAAAGAGCTCAGTTTACGGTCCCCCCGGGCAGTGCAGCCATCTCTGGTAATGGCCATGAATCTGAAGTTGGAGTCGTGATCGACACGCAGGAACATGTCCAGGCACGGGAAAACGGGCAGGAAATATTGATGGTTCCTCATAAGGGAGGGGTAAACCCCAGTGCAAAATTAAAGTCCTACGAAGGTAAAGTCGGGCTTAAAGGGGCCCAGAATGATTTAATCGGAGGAGAGGATGGGAACCAATCCAGCCAGGTGCCTGGGGGGAATCAAAAACATAAGGGGGGTTCTAGGGCTCTTAGAACCCCGCATAGAGAAAGAGATATAGATTCAGAGGCAAATGACTTTTTTTTCACTTTCTGACACAACATGGTCAGGTTTCGGTTCAGAGTCGGAGGGTGATACGGAGTCAAGTGAAGAAAGGGACATACAAGACAAGGGCACGGCAGCCTCAGGCTCGGCAGCAACTGTTCGATCGATGTATCTCAGTACGGGGAGACCTGAGAGGCAAAAACAGGGGGCCCTGAGATGGGATTATTCACTCGGAGAACAACTGATGGGTGATACCAACATAACCCCGGGTGAAGGGCTCACCCCAGACCCTCTGACTTTAGCATCAATCCTGCAGTGCGTGGTTGCACACCGAGAGGAATCCCGGTTGGAAAGTAAAAGATCGCAGAATGCCTCTCGTAAACTGCAAGGGGCAATTAGGAAAGTAGCAAGAACTTGTAAAGACATAAGTGACCGGATGACTGAGATCGAGTCTAGGACGGATTTGTTGGAGTCAGAGGTCGCTGGCTCAAAGGGGCAAGTGGAAGCCCATGATGCTCGAATTGTGGATATTCAGTGGAAGCTGGAGGAGAGTGACAACTACCAGCGAAGGAATAACTTGAGATTCCTGGGTATCCCGGAGAGAAAGGAGGGGCCCGATGCCCGTACTTCCATGGTTCAATTGTTGCAGAACTCCTTCCCCGAACTGGAAGGCTGGAATTGGCAAAAGGAGATACAAAGGGTACACCGTGTCCCTTTTACAATTCGACAACCAACCCGCCCCGATGCCAAACCTAGGGCATTTCTGGTCTATTTTGGAAATTATTTATTGAGACAAAATGTTTTTGAAAGGGCAAGACCAGAAGCACAACGTAGTGTAGATGGGTTTTCGTATTTCACTAGACCAGATTACTGGCATGTCACTGTGGAACGTCGGTGGCGCTTGCGCCAGATGATTTCAATCCTACCCGACTAAAAGTAGCCTGGAAGGATACAATGAGATTCTTCACTTCAGAAATAAAGGAAAAGGAGATTTTAGATGCTGGGGGAGAGTTTAACTCACAATGTTGATACAAATAGTGTCCTTCTTTGCTTGTTTAATTGTAGGGATACATTTTCTCGCGGGTGGGGGGGGGGGGGGGTGCGGCCATATCTGGGATAATTGGAGCGGTTGGTTCACGGGGGTTAATATGGTTAGTATGGATTAACACGGGCTTTAAGTACACATAAGTACATGCATCATTCTCGGGAGGGTACACCGATCATCCACTACAGACCTGACAGGTCTGTTGCCTCCTAGAACAGGGGGGCTAGGTGGGGGGGGGAATGGGGGGGGGGGGGGAAATTTGAGGAGAATCGAGTTCAGAATGACACGGAGATGAGGGAATGTTTTACGGTACAATTGAGGTATCAAACAAATTATAGGGATGGGTAGGCTGAGTATTTGCTCGGTAAATATAGGAGGGTTGAATGATGGTGGCAAGAGAAATAGATCTGCAGAAGTGGTACGCTCGTGGGGGGCAGACATCTACCAACAAGAGACTCACATCCCATGGCAAAAGAGAGGGCTTAATATTATCCCTGGATATATGCAGGCAATTAGCTCACGGCAGACAACCACAATGAGAGGTGTTGCCATACACACTTCAAAACTGATGCCTCTGGCTGAGCAAACTAGCGGATAAAGGGGGAAGGTGGGCAATAGTTTTATTACCTAGGAGGGTCACACTATGCACGATCTATGGCTCGAACCTGGACGACCCGGAGATATGGGCAAAATTAGAGCTCGAATTAGCTTCTTGGCCATCCCCACTTATAATCTGTGGAGATTTTCATATCCACTTAGGAACACAGGATACACCCTGGGGAGAGTATCTGGGGAGAAAGCCACAAGTATTTAAGGCTCTTAAAGCCTTGGTGGGAAGCCACGGCCTAGTGGACGTCTGGGCTCATAAAAAAGCTGGGGATGCCGGGTATACATATTTTTCTTGCCCTCATCAGGAATATGTTAGGCTTGACTATTTTCTTATTTCTGCCTCGCTTATAGAGGAAGCTACCAATACGGAAATTACCAAAGGTTTTATCAGACCATAACCCTCTGATGTTGGAAATCGAGGTTCAGGAACATGAGAACCTGCCCTCAAAATGGTCCTTTGACAGAAAACTTTTGGCTACCGAGGGCTTCATAGATCACATTAAGGGGTGGACTAGACAATTTTATGAGGCAAATAGATGTAGCGCATCAAGAGAAACCGTGTGGGATGCATTTAAGGCTTGCCATGGGGGGAGATTATTAGTTATGCCGGGCACCTCAGGAAAGAACAGAGAGTGGTCATACAACAGCTTATGGTTGAGCTCTCTAAATATGAGACACAGCACATGGGAGCTATTGCAAGAAAACAGATGGAATTACTGAGCCAATTAGAATTAAAAGTAATTAGCACCAAAGCAAAACTAAACGGAATATATAATAAAAGAATTGCCGAAATATATCAAACTCGGGCCAGGGACAATTATGAATATGGGGAGATGACAGGGAGACACCTTGCACTCAGACTGAAACAGAGGGCGGCGGTAAACAACATCTTGAAGCTAAAGAGGAAGGATGGGAATATGGTGACCAAACCTCAGGACCTAGTTCAGGTCTTCGCTGAATTCTACGGTGACATATAGCTTCGAGGTTGATCCGCAAACATCAGTAGGGGTGGGAACGGCTATCTTCCCCCCTGTAATACAGGAACTAGAAGAAGACATTTTACTAAATGAAGTCACCGAGGCACTCCAGGCTATGGCATCTGGTAAGGCCGCCGGCCCTGACGGGATCCCAATGGAAATATACAAAGTTTTGCAGCCGGAACTTGCACCCCTTTTGTTGGATCTGTTTTTGGCAGTACAACATAAAGGAGTCCGCCTCATTCTTGGAAGGAAACCAAAATGGTTATCTTTCTGAAAAAGGGAAAACCATCGGAAGATCCCGCTTCGTATAGGCCCATTTCTCTTATAAATGCGGATGAGAAATTATATTCTAAAATTATAGCGCTCAGACGGGCAAAAATAATTGCCTCCCTGGTTAGTCCGTGAGGGCACGGATTTTTTCCAGGTCGAGGAACGACTGATCACGTCTGACGTGTAATTTCATTATTCGATATAAGGGAACAGACAGGGGAGCAAATGTCCCTCATATTATTGGATGCCCAAAAAGCTTTTGATCAGGTTGAGTGGGCATACCTTTGGCAGAATTTAAAAACTAATGGCTACGGCCCCCGTATACTGACTGCTATAAGGGCTATGTATGTACAACCCCATGCTAAAATTCAACTGATGGGGATGGAGTCGGGAAGAATTAAGATCTCACGCGGTACAAGACAAGGATGCCCGTGTTCCCCAATTCTTTTTGCTCTTTATATCGACCCGCTAATTAGAACAATGTTAAACGATCAGGCTATCAAACCGATAGTGGTCAGGGGATATAACACCAAAGTATTAGCTTATGCTGATGACATCACAATAGTAACCCCTGACCCAAAGGAAGCTTTGGATCGGATTGAGGTCCTGGCATCTGAATTTGGGAACCAGTCGGACTATAGACTTAATACAGGTAAAACCAAGATTGTTTGTTCCAAAAATGGAATATGATACTTACCAGTATGCATCGGTTCTTGGCGTGTAGAGCTGCAGAGCCACACACTAAGGATAAGATCGCCATCTGGTGTTGGGCTCGGATGATTGCAGGTGGTTGTTGTCTTCGGAAGAAGTCTTTGGTCACGAGATTGGTGACTCCTCCCCTGGACAACAGTGCGCATGGGCATCCACTCCATCCTCAGATTGTTTTTCACCATGATCGGAAATCATGGTGTATAAGAAGTAAAAAGAAAGGATGTCCACGTGTCTAATTAAGACAATGCTGGAACGGATACAGGTCCCGGGGAGGCGGGTGGGCGTGTGTGGCTCTGCAGCTCTACACGCCAAGAACAGATGCATACTGGTAAGTAGCATATTCCGTTCGAGGCATATGAGCTGCAGATCACACACCAAGGATAGACTATATAGCAGTGTCTCCCCTAGCGGTGGTCACCAGTATCAGTTGCAGCAGTTTGGAATAGAGTTTTTAGGACAGCTTGGCCCACTGAAGCTTGTTGTTTGGATTGTACATCAACACAGTAATGCTTAGTGAAGGTGTGTGTAGTAGACCATGTGGCTGCTTTGCAAATGTCTTCTAAGGGGATGTTCCCTAAGAATGCCATAGAAGCCCCTATTTTACGCGTGGAGTGGGCCCTAGGGGGAACGGTAAGAGTAAGTTTAGCTTTTTGGTAACATATTTGGATACATTTGACTATCCATCTGGCGATACCCGATTTGGAAATAGGGTTGCCTTTATGTGGTGGAGCGAAAGCAACGAACAGTTGCTTGGTCTTCCGAAAAGGATTGGTTCTGTCGATGTAATACAGCAAGGCTCTCTTAACATCTAAGGTATGAAGTGCCCTCTGAGCTACTGAGTCTGGATTAGGGAAAAAGACTGGCAGTTCGACTGACTGGTTTAGATGGAAAGGGGAAATGACTTTAGGGAGGAATTTTGGATTCGTCCTAAGAACCACTTTGTTCCGATGTAGTTGTAGGAAGGGTTCTTCGAGAGTTAAGGCTTGTATTTCACTTACTCTTCGCAGGGATGTGATTGCGATGAGGAAAGCCACTTTCCATGTTAGGAACTGCAGTTCGCATTTGTGCATTGGTTCAAATGGGGGACCCACGAGCCTTGTTAGAACAATATTAAGGTTCCACACCGGGGAAGGTGGTAACCTTGGAGGAATAATTCTTTTAAGACCCTCCATAAATGCTTTAATGGCTGGTACCTTAAAGAGGGACAGGTGTTGTCTATTTTGCAAATAGGCTGCTAATGCCGCTAGATGTAGACGTATAGAGGAATACGCTAAATTGCATCTTTGCAAGTGTAGTAAATAGCAAATGATGTTTTGGATGGAAGCATCCAATGGTTGTATGTCATTGTTAGCGCAGTAATTGGCAAATCGTTTCCATTTTGCAGGATAGCACGCCCTAGTAGTAGGTCTTCTGGCTTCTTTAATGATATTCATACAGTCTGGAGGGAGGTTGAGGTACCCGAACTCTAAGACTTCAGGAGCCAGATTGCCAAGTTCAGTGTTTGAGGATCTGGGTGTCTGATTTCTCCATGGTTTTGGGTTAAAAGATCCAGGGAGAGATGCAGTTTTTGATGTGGAACTAGCGATAGTTCCAAAAGTGTGGTGAACCAGGGTTGACGTGCCCAAGTGGGAGCCACTAGGATGAGTGTTAGCGACTGTTTCAGTTTGCGTACCACAAATGGAATGAGTGGGAGAGGCGGAAAAGTGTACGCAAATCTGCCTGACCAGTTCATCCATATTGCATTGCCCTGTGACCGTGGGTGTGGGAACCTAGCGGCGAAGGTTGGGCATTTTACGTTTTCTTGTGTGGCGAACAGGTCTAGGTCTGGTTGTCCCCACTTTTGGAAGAATGGGAGTAAGACTTTGGGGTGTAGTTCCCATTCGTGTATTTGCTGTGTGTGGCGACTTAAGAGGTCGGCCACCTGGTTCTGAACCCCTGGGAGGTGTTCTGCTAGCAGGTAGATGTGTTGGGGAATTGACCATCTCCAAATTTGTTGCGCCAGTTGTAGAGAATGTGTCCCTCCTTGTTTCTGTATGTAATACATTGTGGTCATGTTGTCCGTGCGGATGAGGACAGTCTTGTTTTGTAGATGCACTTGGAAGGATTTCAGTGCTAGGAACACCGCTAGAAGTTCTAGGTGATTGATGTGGAGCTGTTTTTGTTGAGTGGTCCACTTTCCCTGAGTGGTGTGTTGAAGGAGGTGGGCTCCCCACCCCATGAGAGATGCGTCGGTGGTCAGCACAACTTGTGGAAGAGGCTCTAAGAACGGCCGCCCTTTGGACAGGTTGATGGTGTTCCACCACTTCAGCGAGCAAAGTGAGCGGCTGTCCACCAACACCAGATCGGTAAGTTGTGTACTATGGAGATGCATGATGCCATCATGCCTAAGAGTTGCATGAACACTCTTGCGGGGAGAGAGTGTTGCGTTTGAAATTTCTTGATGAGACTTTGTATGTTGGCTATCCTGGCTGTGCTGGGATAAGCTACGGCTTTGGATGTGCCTATGGTGGCTCCCAGGTATTGTTGTACTTGGGAGGGTTGTAGTTGAGATTTGGGATAGTTGATGGTAAATCCCAAGTTGTGTAGGGTTTGAATAGTGCGGTGAGTGTGGAGAACGCATTTGTCTAGAGTATTGGCTTTTATGAGCCAATCGTCCAGATAGGGGAAGACATGGATTTCTTGTCTCCTGAGATATGCTGCCACAACTGCCAAGCATTTGGTGAATACCCTAGGTGCAGTTGTTACTCCGAATGGGAGAACTGTAAACTGATAGTGCCGACCATCTACCACGAATCGTAGATACTTCCTGTGAGCGGGATGCATAGGGATGTGAAAATATGCGTCCTTTAGGTCTAATGTGGCAAGGAAGTCTCCTTGTTGAAGTAATGGAAGGACCTGTTGGAGGCTGATCATGTGGAAATGATCCGATTGTATGTACTGGTTTAGTAGTCTGAGGTCCAGTACGGGTCTTAAGGTTTTGTCCTTTTTGGGAATGAGGAAGTATAGGGAATATACACCTGTGCCCTGATGTTGTAGTGGAACAGGTTCTATTGCGTGTTTTTGAAGCAAAGACTGTATTTCTTGTTTGCGGAGCGTGAGGTGGTGAGACGTCATGGGACGGTGCCTGGGTGGTATGTTTGGGGGTGGGTTTATGAGTTCGAGGCAGTAGCCAGATTGGATAATTTGCCTTACCCACCTGTCTGTTGTGATGGTATTCCAGACAGGTAGGAACTGTTGAAGTCTTCCCCCGACCGGAGTGGAATGGTCTGGGGGGAGTGGTGGCAAGTCACTGTTTGGTGGCTGTAGAGGTGCGGGTGTTGTTGTTGCCCCGTCCTCTACCTTTAGTATTGTTTCCCCGATAACCTCCTCTAAAATATCCTCTGTTAGGGGATGTTTGACCTGATGCTTTGAAGGTGGAAGAGTTGTCTGTTCCCACATTTTTGGAAGCTCCTCTATAAAAGGAGCGACAAAAGGAGCCTCTGGGTTGAGTAGACTGCAATGCTCCCATAGATTTGGCAGTCTCATTATCTTTCTTCATTTTTTCTAGGGCAGTGTCTACTGCAGGCCCGAATAGTTGCTCCTGATTAAAGGGTTGAGCAAGAATGGTGGTTTGGACTTCCGGCTTGAAGCCGGAAATGCGTAGCCATGCGTGGCGTCTAAGCAATACGCTTGTGTTGACTGCCCTAGAGGCGGTGTCCGCTGTGTCTAATGCACATTTAATGGAGGCATTGGATATTAGTTTGCCCTCTTGGATGAGGTCAGTGGCCTGTGTTTTGTATGGTTCAGGCAGGTGTTGCAAGAGATCCTCTAGTTGATCATAATGGGCTCTATCATAACGAGCCAATAGGGCTTGTGTATTTGCAATACGCCAGTGGTTAGCAGCTTGTGCGGCAACCCTTTTGCCGGAAGCCTCCAGGAGTTTAGGCTCTTTGTCTGGGGGCGGCGTGTCTCCGGTTGTTTGGGAGTTCGCCCGCTTTCTGGCATTTGATACGACTAGTGAGTCTAGGGGGAGTTGCGCCTTGATGTACGCAGGATCTTGTGGCGCCGGTCTATATATTTTTTCTATTCTGGGGTTGAGAACCCTGGCCCTGACAGGGTCTTTAAAAACATCATTGGCAAGCTTTATCACTCCCTTAATCATGGGTAGAATGTGAACTGTTTTCTGCGACTGCTCAAAAGTGTCGAGGAGAAAATCCTCCTCAGGAGTGTCGGTGTGCATGGTGACGCCATGAAACGATGCTGCTCTGTTTATAAGCTGACCGAACCCTAAATGGTCATCAGGAGGGGAGGGTTTTGAGGGGTATGGAGTGGGGTCAGGTATATCAGGCATAGGGTAAGTCCACTCATCTACTGGTGCTGTGTCCGGAGTGTAAAGGGATCAGTGGGATAAGTAAAGAAATCTGGGTCTCCCCCTCCCCCTAAATCATCATCATCCTGTGGAGGTGGTGTGTGAGAAGGAGATGGTAGAGGTGAAGGAGGTGGGGGTGGGGGGGATGGAATAGGAGGTAATGTAGGAGAGGAAGGACGTATGGGTGAAGTGGCACAGTCCTTCTTTGGAGGTGCTGGAGGAGGTGTTGTGTCCAGCTTCCTTTTCTTGTAGGGCACCGCTGTGACATGTCCAGTTTTGGGATTTATGTAAATCCGTTTTTGCTTTGGATCAGGCCGAAAGAGTTCCTCACTGTCCGAAGGCGGCTTTGGCGACGACTTTTTTGTTTCCGATTTTGATTTTTGTTCTTTATGGACTTGTTTTGGCACCGAGGATGTTTTTGGTGCCGAACAACTTTTCGGTGCCGAGGAACCTTTCGGTGCCGAAGGACCTTTCGGTGCTGACGAGCCTTTTGGTGTCGGTGGAGACCTCGGCGCCGAAGAACGTTTCGGTACCGGTCGAGATGTCAGTGCCGAGTGACGTTTCGGGGCCGATGGAGATTTTGGTCTCGGAGCCTGCTTCGGTGCCGAAGGTATTATAGGCACAATGACATGAGGTTTGCTTGAGCCAGAGCCACCTGCAGGCTTACTTTTCTTCGGAGCCGGGCCCGAGGGCAGGGCTTCTGAAGATGTTTTTGGATCGCGACTGGGCCCAGCTGGCAGAGTCTTGACCAATGTCTTTTTGGGTGGTGTTGGGGTAGGGGGGCTGGTACTCACAGGCTGCCCCGGATCAGAATCGTCGGCCTCGGACACGATCTGGAGATCTTCGGAGTCGTCGTCCGGGACATCCTGTGCAAAGATGTCTTCTGGTTCCGGAACCGGCTTGGCCATGATATGGCATCGAGCTCTTCGGTCCCGGATGGTTTTCTTGGAACGGAATGCGGCGCAGGCTGGACAGCTGGATTCGTTGTGGTCTGGTGAAAGGCACAAATTACAGACCTCGTGGTGATCGCTATGAGGAAACTTTGCTCCACATTGGGGGCATTTTTTAAAAGGTGTCCTTTTCATCAGACGTGTCCGGAGTCAGTCCGATATGGATTTCGATGTCGAGTTTCAAATTTTGAGAGTTGTAGCGATTGCTTATAAGTTTTCTGCTGGAGCGGAAAAAAGTTCATCCGAACCCAATGGCGGATAAAAACAATCTGAGGATGGAGTGGATGCCCATGCGCACTGTTGTCCAGGGGAGGAGTCACCAATCTCGTGACCAAAGACTTCTTCCGAAGACAACAACAACCTGCAATCATCCGAGCCCAACACCAGATGGCGATCTTATCCTTAGTGTGTGATCTGCAGCTCATATGCCTCGAACACCTAGTTTCGAGATTCACAGAGGTCTACTGAGGCCACATATTTAGGGATAAATATAAGTGCAGAGTTAGGGACGGTTTGGGACATCAATTCGGCAGAGCTTTTCAAAAAGATAAGTAATGACTTAAAACTAATGGATAATTTACATCTCTCCATTATAGGACATGGAAATGTTATAAAAAAGACTATGTTCCCCAAATTTTTGTATTTATTTAGATGTATTCCGCTGGAACCACCAAAGGGATTTTTTTTTCAAAATCGAAGGAATATTTTCACAATTTATCTGGGGATATAAAAAGATCAGAAGGTCAATGAAACCGATGACTTTACCACAAAGCAGTGGGGGTCTGGCAATCCCCCATATGTTACATTATTACTGGGCTGTAACTCTGCAGCAAATGATTAGTCTTTCTCGGCCTAAAAACTGTCCAGAAACTACCCTGGGAGATCAAAGTAGGGAGATTCCCCCTCTATCTAGGAGTTGGCCCTAGGGGATGTAGCATCAGGTATTTTATTGAGGCAGCTTGAGGGGAGCTATTACAAAAAAACGCGGTTTAAATTAGTAAGAACTGTTTGGAATGTTTGGAATAAGGTAAGGAAGCTTGTGAGAGTTCCTAAGGTTCAGAGATATCTATTTTTATGGCGTTCGTCAATGTTCCCTTCCTTATCTAATGACAGGTTAGTCAGGACTTGGGAGCAGGCTGGAATAAACACTCTAGGTGATATGTTTGATCAATCTGAGGTAATGTAATTCAGAGAGCTTCAGACACAATATGGCGTAGATGCGAAGACATTTTTTAAGTACTTAGAAATTAGGGATATAATTAAACCAATATTGGCTCAACTTAGTAGTTCGGACAGAATCCCTATGCTGGAGTGGCTGGGGCATAGGCAGCCCCGGGTTAAAGATCTGTACTCAATCCTCTTGAATGCTAATCAAGAGGACATAGCTAGATCAGAAAGTGTATGGGCAGGGAAGTTGGGGGATCAGGATGTTGATATGTGTAGATCTTTATATCTGTCTAAAAAAATCTTTTTGGCTGCAAATCTCAAAGCTCAGCATTTTAAGACTCTGTTTAGGCTATATTATACGCCAGCGAAATTGTTCACTTGGGGGAAAAGGGAAACTGACAGGTGTCCAAGATGCGGCCAGGGCCCGGCTGATATAGTCCACATGTTTTGTGGATGTAGTAAACTGTGTATCTTGAAGCAAAGAATAGAACATTTTATGAATCAAACTATAGGGTGTTTAGTCCGATTAACCTCTACATTGATTATATTTGGTGTTGATGACAGTTTACAGTTGGACTTATCCCAAACGTATTATTGTTTTATGGCAACAGCTATTTTTCATATAATTATTGCAACAAGATGGAAAGATGTAGATCCACCGACATTTCAAGAATGGTATGCCAGGCTCTTTCATGTCTTTAACTTAGAGAAGGCATTGTATAAATGCAAAGGAAGAAGGGCAAAAAAAAAAAAAAAAAAAAAAATTTTTAAAAAAGGAGGTTTCCAAGTGTGGGGCCCGTTGTGGGAAGCAGAGGAGTATTAAGCATATAGTTTTAATTTTAAGGAAAGAGGGAGAAAATGGAGAAGAAGTTTTTTTTTTCTTTTTTTTCCGGCCTTCTCATTTTTCTTTGTACCCACTCTTCGGAGTAGGATATATATAATTATACATGACTATTTCTATTGATCAATTGATGAATCTGATTTGTGTCAATCTTGAAATATTTGTATTTATTGGTTTCCCCGACTTTGAAAAAAAGAAAAAAAAAATAGTTTTCAAAAAGAGGAAGTACTGGAGCGAATACAGTAATCACATGTGACCTTATGAGCACCAAACCTCAGGGGCATGTGTCTCAAAACATCCCACTTGCAGTAAACTCTCAGTTAGCAAGAGCCCACAGACAACAAGCACCACCGACAAAACTCACCGGCTCATCCTGACAAGTAGCAACTGGAATTTAGAATATGGGTCAGATTGCAACTCCTACACCTTTGTCTTCTCTCTCGAACATTAGTGCTAGAGACTCCACGCCAGCTGTGCCCAGTTACAACTAATTGAGCACAACGCCAAGGCCTGGGTCAAAAGAAAAAACCTCGGTATGAACCTGGTGCTGGGTGAGAACAGATGCAGACGGCTCAGGGGTACAGTCCAGGCTGGGGGATAGTGCAGGTAAGCCTATTCTGCTGCTGTGGCAGCAGTTTGATCTTCTAGGACTTTGGGGCTTCTTAGTGTTCAAACACAATGTCTAATGTCCAACATACAGGCTTTATGTGGGTTGGCAGTACCTCTTTCTCAGGCAGGACAGGTTTGCCCTTCTCCACAGCAGAGCACCGTGGCAGTGCTCTTAGTATCTGGGGCGTCATTCCAGCAGTACGGGAGGAAAGCAGCTACAGAGACCTGCCATTTTTGTTAGTGCAGAAAGAGTTTCTTCTCAAAGTCCAGACAAATTTAAAGTTCTCAGATCAGAGGAGAAATATGCATTTTACTATGGATGCGATGAATAAGAGTAAAACTAAAGCGCCAGATTCGGTGAAAAGATTCCTTCAACCATGAGAAAGTGCATCTTTAATCATTTTTTTTTTTCTTTCAAGGACTATTCCAGGGGGAGAATGATGCTTAGTTGTTCACAATCAGTCAACGGATTCTATTGATTTCAGAGTGGATGAACTAAGTTCCTTAGTTGTCAGCTGACAGGCAGAGAACACACAAAACTGGGTAGGCTGGAATCCAGACAACGCTGAAAAGCAGAGGTTGAATTCCCTAATCCGCCACCATCGGTCATAGCATTAAAAGGGGTACCCAGAAGAAAGGGCTTAAGAGCTGTTGTGTACTTAAGATAAAGGTAACCTCCAGAATAACACCGTCTTTTGCAGTCTCTCTCTGTTGTAAATGCACCAGTTATCTCCTACAATTTAATCTACTCGCATGCAAAATACAAGCACAGCATACGTGCACATCACACAGAAAGGAAAAAAAATGCGATTTTCTAAGAAATTATGCCCATTTCATAGGAGAGAAAGTACCAGTCTTCCCACCAGGAGCATAAAGTATAAAGCTACCAGCAACGGCTAATTACAACATGGCTTGGGTGAGGAAGCAGCAGCCACCCACAGGTATGGATGGAATGTACCTGGGTTCTGATGCTTTCTTCCCCTTAGATTTACGCTTTCTGAAAAAAACCTAAATTTTATTGTTTAATATCTGTACACATGTAGTGCACCTCCAGTGGACTTTCACATTGTCACGCCCAATGGGGAAACACTTAAGGGATCTGACACTATCCTGTATATAGAAGCAGTTTGATGTGAGGTGGTTTCTACACCTGCCTGCGGTTAAGTAATCATCTAGAAGAAATAGGTCACTGATGCCTATGTGATTAAAGTAGTAACTTGTAGGTGATGCTATTACTAATTACTGATTACTGGAGAGCTAATGAACGGAGACACAGCCAATCTCATGAATTACCGGGCCAAGAGTCGACCTACTGAGTATATGGACATGCAGGAGAAAAAACTACTACTTCGTGTATACACAACCCCAAGGTCACACTTATTTTCTGTGCTTAATAAGCAGTTAACATGCACAAGCAAGCAAGCTCTTACCATCTTGACTGCTTTTAAGTTCTTCGCTGTATTTCTTCTGCAAAGCCAACTCGGCCTCAAGCTGTGCAATGCGGCCCTGGGACAGTTGTCTCCCAAGTTCCTGATTCTCTTGGATAAGCATTCTGCATTTTGCCATTAACTTTTTGCCTGTCTGGCTGCAAAGAGAACAATCATAAAAATTTTAAATCGCTAAGAGAAGACAAAACTGCAACTATTCTACACAGCTGAGAGAAAAGTTTATTATATCATTTGAAGAGAAAAAAAAAAATGTTACAGGATTAATGGCCTACAGAATCCTTGCAAAACCATTCTCGGCATTGCCCTCCAAATCATGCTGATAATGTACGTAGGTGTTTACCAAACTGAAGGTTAATCTACATTGAATGTGAACAGTTCCAGGGTTCTCCGGGAATGTTTTTTTTACCTGACACAGTCCTAGTTGTGATATTCATTCAAGCCTTTGCGTCCGACTTCCAGATGAGTGACTGAATATCTACCACTATATTTGAGTGGAGGTACAAAGGAGTGTTTTTGAAATTTTGGAAATAAAGGAGACATCTGGGCTCTGATCTCGTCTAGGGTACGGAGATTATCCTTTTATCTTGTAGTCCGCTTTTCTTGCAACACATACTTAATGACATACAGTTGTGGCATCACAGCAGTTACAGTAGAGTACTACAGTTCCATATTTATTGCGAAACAAAGGTTAGCTGCAACAGCCTCAAAGAAGTTGGAACAGACGCTGTGGTAGTCACTGCATTTCTTAGGAACAGCTTGCAGGAAATTAGTAAAACATAGGCATATTCTTGATCGATTGTTTAAAAAGAAAAAAAAGTAACACTTTGGTCACTATTGCGTCAAAAATGACAGCAAAATACTCCACAGGAATTTCTCGGATACAAATATACCCTTTTTCACAATTATAAGTTTAGACTATCCATATTCTCGCATCGCACCTTCTGGATTTCAAAATATGAAATTAGGAGCATTACGGAAACACAGTCAGCCTTCTACTATAATACTTAGCAGTTGATTTTTAACCAAACTAGATACCGGATTTAGATGTTGGGAGAGTAGTTTTTGTCCCAAACTGGTATATACCCCAAAAGGCGGTTCATTTGTACGTCAATCTCATTTCAAACTTGTGGCATATATCATACCTACTCACTGAACTCATGTTAGCCCATGTCTCCTCCTATCCTGTTCGGTTGGACCTTCCAAACTAAATCCTGAACTGTCACCACCAGACATAATGACTCAATCTGCATAAGCATGATCCAAATATACATAGCTCAAATTTACATACAATAGAATAGTACAATTTACTTCCCCTCTATTCTCTTTAAATTAGACTCAATTTGGAATGCAAATCAATAGATAACCAACTTTCCTCCAGACTAAAAACTGCATGCACCTAATCAGGTACCCAACCCAAATAATGCTGCCCAATACAGGATTGATTAAATAAGGGTCCCATTACAAATTAACTTTGAGCTCAATGGAAAAGTGTGCTACCAATCTGCAAACTACTTCAACACCTTCTCAGGGGTAGTAAGTGCTATAAAAATCTACAAAAACAAGTTACTTCCTTTTAACAAAAGTTCCTCAGACTTGGTATCTCCCTGGACTGACATGACTAGCACTCCTCCCCACCATTCAATCCGGCTTGGAATCCCAATTACGTTCTTAAATAATCCTAGTATTAATGTGCGCTCCTAAACTGTAGCCAGTGAACGTGAGGTTCTCGGAACTCCACTCGACCTAAGAGGGAAACATAGCTCCTCTTATGTGTGCAAAGTAGCCGGTTTAGAGATGTGTGGTGTGGGTGTGCGCGCGCGATATATGAGCCCTTCTTAGAGTTCAGTCACTTATCCTGATGGGAACTTAATGCAAGTAGGTATCTTTGTCAGACTATCCAAATGTGACCAACAATTGGGTCATCCTTCTTACATGGTTTCCTCTAAATTTCAAACACCACTTGAAAGAAACAGACTTTAGGGACCTCTATTAGTTGCCTAAGATTTGGCAGAAACCTAGGCAAACCAACCAGATGAGATGAAAACAGTTGGGACCTCTGGTAGGACTCTGATCTTGGCATCATTCATCCTTCACATCTAGCAACACTGCTTTTTCACCTCTAGCAACACTGCTTTCCGGGGAACTAATCAGGTGTCAGCCTTGTGCCTAGATTCGAAGGCCGGGCCATGTGTTCTGGCAAAGCTGGGCTTACACGCACCTGGTGGATTTACTATTGATTCATATAAACCTAATAGCCCATGCATATATTATTTGACGATCTGATTTCAAGAGATAGCATTCCTGGGTCCCTTGTGCATCTAGAGAGAGAAGCCAAGTATCACTTTTTTGTACAAAATTCCATAACAATTTAACAAAATTATGCTTTTGTTTTTCTGAGCGTGCACCTCCCATCAAAAACACTGCTAAATACCAGCAGCACACTGGTTCTCCAAAAGACATTTTCTGCTCAAACCAATCTCTCTGGTATCTCACAAAACTTGCTTTCCATTTTTGCACAAGACATCTAGGTAAAAAAGGCTAAATTAAACTGCCTAGTGCAAAACTGAGACATTTTGCATAATGATAAACTTTGGGAATTTCACAAATTGTCAGCCTAATTAAAATATCATCCAAGGCTAATGGCAGCCATATAAAAAATTTACTAAAGAACTTTTCAGTCTGGCCTTTGAGCCAGGCCGTCAGATGGAGTGATGCTGGACCATTAATAAGCATCTGACCAGAATTCCTCATCAGAAGAATTGCATTTACTCAGGACTTGAATGGTGATGTACGAGGACTTGGTCCAGGGCAAAGATTTGAAAAACCTGGTCTAGGTGATCTCTCTTTTGCAGTACAGTCATCATCATGAGGAGGATTAGAGACCATTCCATTGAAAGGAACATTTTCCCTTTGACGAGGAGAGTATCAAATTGCATCATTTTTGATTGAGTCAAAACATTATTAATTTACTTTTATTTATTTTCGAGACAGATTGGGTGTGGCAAAACTCAGCATGGAAGTTGTTTGCCCTAGTTTTTGAGCTGTCAATTCATTTAATAGCTTGTTGTCTAAGTGGGGACAGACTTGGTGACCACGCCTCTGTAAAATTTCAACAAGATTGCAGGCAGAAAAATGGAAGAGGGAAATATGTAATGTCAATGTATCCCAGGCTAATTGCACTTGGTTTTTAGGTTAATAAAAAAACAGACCTTTATGGGACTTTAATTGCACTGCACTTTTTAAAATTCTATTTGTGTTTAATAAATCTGTATTATGGAAATGAAATTCAGTTTCAGGTAGTGAGGGAAAGGAGGGAAAAAAGGGAATGCACTTTATTTGGGATTTGAATGCACAGCACTTTATCAAACTATTTGAAATTGTTTTGATTCATTCCTATTACTGTACATAGAAGATGGAAATTTGCACATTGCACTTTAGATTTTTTTTTCCCCTGAGTATTATACATTTTTATTAAAGCGGTTTTTAAGGTTCAAGGCACTGGTTTTCATTGTGAAATTTGTATAGTAGACCACTGTTTTTAATCAATGTTTCTGCTCAATATATATACATTTTTTAATAATAAAAAAAAAGAAGATTGCAGGCTGAATGATAGCAACCGGAGTGGATAGTCTTGGTCATTTAGACAACATTTAAAACATCTGTGATGTTTGCAGTGGACAGGGGTATGAAAGCAAGCGTCCTAATGTCAACTGATAACTATCTGTCCTGGGTTAGAAGGGAGATGACAACCTAAACCGTTACTATTCTGATGCGATCCTTGCAAGAGTATTTGTTCAGTGGCTGGCATATCCAAGATAGGTCTGTCTCCTCCCGATTTCTTCCTTGTGGGGTTTTCTGGCTGCTTTGGCCAGTATTTGAAAAAATAAATGCTTGAGGTATTAAAAGTCACTAAGGAGAGAGCACCAACGCACATGGCTTAAATCGCCTTTTGAAACCCCAGACTTTCAATAGATTGGAATACTTCTAATGCTCACCGATCTAAAGTAACTTGTTTCCATGGCTGAAGGTACTGGGAAATCCTGACTTCCAGATTTGGAAGGTAGTGGTAGACACCCTGGGAGCCAGTGTCTTATGTGATAATTTGGTCTTGACTGGGATAGTCTTTTGACTATGGCACAGATGTATTGCTGCCTCTGCACACAGGATGGGCAGACATTCCTGTCGATCCTGAAAAAAAACACATTACTGTGCTTGTAACAAGACTGGGGAGCGAGTGATCAGTCTGAAATGTTTACCAAAGAGCATTAGCCCATGAAACTGCACACCTATAATCACGGATTGGACCGCGGGAATAATATATTATATATATGTGTGTGTGTGTTTTTAAATGTGCCCATCTGTCTATCGCCACATGAGGAGCGCATAGATTCCAGGAAGGAAGCCTAGGTCAAGGAGAGGAATTTCACCTTTCAAGGGTTTTCTATATTTTGCAAACTTTTCCCTGCCCCTGGTAAAGGAGTGTTGGTTATTCTTGGAAAAATACCTCTTCCCTCAATGCAAAACTCTAACGCCTCTCCTTCCTGCAGATGACAGTTTGCTAAACGTTGAAAACCGACTCACTAGCCATTCCCCAAAAAGCAGAAGTAGCATTTCTAGAAGATTCTAGCCAGATTTCTTTCAGGGGAAACCCCATCACTTCGATATATTAGAAGTGATCAGTGCATGATCATTCCGCTTTGTGTGAATATCCCCAAATCCATGTGGTACTGATCACACACCCAGACTCTGCATGTTTTTTCCAACACACAAGTCCCAAATAGAAATGTAGAAAATAGAAAGGCTGTACTCTTTCCACATCAAACTTAAAGCATTTTATTTTCTTCAGCAGAATAAGCACAAGATCCAGCCTGAAAGACAACTATTTATTAGTTTAAGCAAAATTCCATTATAACTAACAAAATGGACCATCAAGTCAGAAACCAATAGAAAGGTCTTCAGAAGACACACTGAAGCCTGACGAGTCTTCTAGAAGAGATCACTGCTAAAAACGCGGTCTTTCAAGTCATAAAATAAATGCTACAAGGCCAGGGGTTTATGCATTACCGAGGCCAAAACCAGATTTATATTCCACTGGATTGGGGAGGATCCACCTCATTTTATAAACTGCCAAGGAAGTGGTTTCAGAATGTGTCCAAAATCTCTTGATCTCTGTAGAGACCACAAATTATATGAATGAAGAGACCTTGCTTTCCAAATCGTGAACCAGTAACAAGTGTATTAATTTATTTTTGCAATAGTTCTTTGTATATTTTCTACCTGCACAATAGCTGTATGTTCCTCCAACAAGTCGAAACGTGCACAGATTAGTTTCTCATGAACCAAGACGAAGATTGGCAATGGAACAGAACAGCAAAGAATCAGGATTCTATGGCGTCTTAATACATCTTGGACCACGGGAACCAATGGAAAATTGATGTACAAGAGTGGCAGGAATGCTGAGATACATAGCTGGTATCAGTGTTAACTTGTGGTTACAAGAGCTCTTGAACCAAGTTGTTTATTGGAAGAAATGCTTGAAATAAGTTTGCAGACCAGTCAAGATAAATCTTCAAACAGGGTACTAACTTTGGGTTTCAGTGGAATCATGCGGCAAAAACAGTAAAGCTGCTGGGTGCACAACGTCCTGAAGATGGATTTTATAACCCCGAAATTGAGTTCTCATCTGGAAAAAGCATATCATCCCTAAAAATTAGACCTTATTCTGAGATGTTTGTTCCCCAAGAACCAATTCAGAATCAAACACACCAGCCACATTGGGGGGCTTGTTGAGACAGAATAATGCAGTTGTATGACCTAATAACAACCTATGCAACCCTTTCCCAAGAGGAGATGGAGGGACTGTCAGCCTAGAAATAAAGGCCTGGAGCTCCAGATGGTTGATATGTAGGTTTCACTCATATCTGGAGATTTCAGAGACCAAGTCTGCTCGTTCATGCAGTGAGCTTTCTAGTGGCAATAACAAGTCTTTGGGAAAAGCAACTTTAGGAGTCAGCGTAAGAGTACGTCTCTTAAAAAGACTGTCACATACACCAATGAAGAGACAAAGACATGACCCTAGAGGACAAATGGGAAGAGCTAAAGAAAGGTTTAAGGCAGAATATTCTTTGACTCAGTATCCACTGGTCCAGATTCATCCACATCCCTTTTTGGCAAAAGGACATTGGCCTTCCTCTTACTAATGAAGCATGTGTCAAGATCATTATCAAGTTACCTGTAACTGATGTTAAGTCTGCTTGACAACGTAATGGTCATAAGTTGAATGGATAAAATTGTACTTCCAAAGCGTCCTGTAAACCCATGGTGTCCATGAGCTAAATAGAGCTGTTTAAGTAAGCTCAATTTCATTATTTCAAATCGTGTCAGGAATCGAAGGCCAGTCTTGTGTTAAAACTGGTACATATTTTAAACCGGTCAACAATCCTAAAAACCATACGAAAGAAAATACTGTGAAAGTCGAATTCTTTGCAGTCAAAGCCAGCACTACAAGCAAAGAATTGAGCAAATATACTAATATACATTGTAAACAGGCCTAGCAACTTGCTGAAGGAAAGAAAATGAGGATGTATCTATTGTGTTAGGGAATGTAGGGTCCATAGGGGGAGCTTGAATTATCTTGCGAAGGGAAGGACAATTTGAATTCCCTAGGAAACCAAAGAACTTAATCAGAGTAGTAAAGCTGCAGGTGTATCCAACACACTAACAAATCCTGTACTAATCAACTGGCAAGTCTCCAACACTAACACACAGACGACCATCCTTGTAAGTCAACTATACAGTATTAATCAACTTCTCACCTACTTCACACTCGGCTTGTAATACCCATCTATTCAATCACCAAGTGACAATCTCAAAGAAATAAATTGCACACAATATACATCACCCTCAGTCACTACAAATGAATAACACTTAAGTATTATAATAGGCACACTTCAATCATTATGCGGAGTATTCAATTCCAAGAAAAAGCATTTCACTAATTTAAAAATCATGCCATGATATCTTCGGACAATCGCATCCTAATAATTACGCAATTTGTTGACTGCAAAAAACCCGGGCATCTCTCGTTTGCCCCATTACACCACTCGCAACCCTATCTAATTTCATCACGCACTATTCCAGACTATAAAATTCTCTCGTTAAATACCAAAGCTCTTCACTGTCAGTCAAATCCCTGCCCCCACCAAGAAAATAACGGATTACTGTAATAAGTTAAAACGTGATATGGTAATTCTCGATAAAAACAAAAACTTGGCTATCACAAAGCTTTACATATGAGATCAGGACGGACAAAGGAAAAAATGGGAGTAATCACACTAGCATCCAGGTGTTCATTAGCCTACTAGTCATTATTTCTGAGAACGACAATGAGTGTAGGTGGCTCATTACCAGACTGAAGAATGATAATCTATTATAAATGTGAATGCAACGAATGCAGACTGCCCACAATTTCGGCAATTCTTAAACAGAAAACAATGCGTCTCCCTCATTATGGCTCTATAAAACTCAGTGGTGATTTCATCCTAACCAAGGTAGGGACAGAACATTAGGGACACAATGTCTAAATTCAGACCATCCAAAGCTCACAACAGATGCTCAACTTCTGCAGTAGTCACAAACTTGGTGACTTCTGGAGACTTCACAATCCAAACTGTTACTGATCACCCTTGTATCACTGACATTACAAGATGACTCCCAACTTTTCAAGACAAGTTTTGATGAATGAATCCAGAAATGCTCAAGAAAGGAGCTCATGTATAGGAATTTGAAAAAAATTAAGACTTCATACAACAACACACAAACAAGTATTTCACCAGTCATGGTTTTGGGATGCTTTAAACTGCTACACCAGAGGTCTTATTATAAGCAGCAGGTCAAGAAGTGGATAAATCAAACTCAAATTTGATAGCCTATTCAATTAAATTATAGCAAAAGAGCACCAACATTGATGCACCAAAAACGACAAAGACTTAGGGACACTCAATCGTCTTAAATAGGTGTACACAAACTAATTTGTATGTCCAAACAGAATAAAACATGCCATCTAAACAGAGCAGAGAAAACTAATCTCTTATCTGAAATTAAAGAAAAGAATACATCAAAAATGTCAAGCATTAAGGATTCTGTAGGCTCAATATAAAGACTTCAGGTATGTCAATGCCTCAACTCCACTTCAAGGCAATATTGTATGGAACGCCTACAAAAAGCATTACGATTAACAAAGCATCTGATGCAAAGTCTCCCTAAACAACCCCCATGAGAAAAAATAAATTATGGCAGCCAAATAGTCCATTCCAAGCAGCCAAGACTCAGGCCCAGTCTGATTCCCAATCACCTTCCATAAGACATTCTTTAAAACCATTGTTAAGGCGCCCGAAGGTGCCCATTCCAGCTCCAAGGGCAAGGTCACTGGTAATGTCAGAGGAGACGACAGAGGTCATACCCGAAGAGGACAAAGACCACTTTGACCCCAAAAAACTACAGACCAATATCATTAATGAATATGCAAAAGTGGCAGCAAAAACATTGGAGGAAATTATAAAGCAAATTCACATCTCCCAAACAGTGCTAGTCAAGGGCAGACTGGTCAGTGCCACATCATAGAGAAAGATCACCTTTCAGACTGCCCATCAGCGGCCTTCGCATGGCGTTTACCTTTGGACCCTTCTTCACCAATATGATCCAGGAGCCTTATACGCTTGCCCAACTGCAAGATTTAGAATTAATGGAAGACCAATCTGAGCTACAACAGGGTACACAACAGGTATGTCCTCACTACCTCTACTTTTCCTGCTAGCTCTGACTCCCTTCTGAAACTTGTCACAACATAAAAGGATACAAGATTAATTTTGGCACATTTAAAACAGCGCAAACACAAAGACAACGGACAGAGCGCTTTTCAGACACTCACCTCCAGTCACTATTAGATGTGGGTTTAATCCATCATTGTTCTTTAAGCTCACTTCGCCTCCCCATTTCAGACCAAGCCATATGCAAATTAGTCTTGACCCTTTGCCTCATGGGAACAGTCCACCCCGAACTGCCAAGTAAGGTCTTCCTTGGACCACAAATGAGCATCGCGGGACCGGTGTTAGGGTAACACCCCATATCAGCCAGGGTAGCTTGAATCCAGTGGCAAAGTGAACAAGGGACCCACATCTAGGCATACCCTGCCAACTTAGGGCAAACAAAGCAAATACAGACAATGGACGGAGGTCTGCATTCCGTCCATCTTCTATGTGTCTTTTACATTTAAAAAAACATACTCTGACAACATCTTGATATTTACCTTAGAAACGGGTATGGCTATTCTGGCATTGCTAGATCATTAATCAGGGATGTGGAATTCCTATAGCCCGACGCCCGGGACATATTGTTTGGGGTCAAGGGCAACAAGTTTCCATGTGTATTTTGTCCTTGGGACAAGTAGGCCCAACCCCCTACATCACAAACCCTTTGACTGCCAGTTTAAAGTCCCACATGATGGATCAGGGAAAGCATTGCCTGCAGTTAAGGTAATATTTGTTTCCATGTTTTAACGCTGTTCAAACTTGTATTTATGGTTCATAAATGCAAAACCTTTATTATTAGGGTAAGCGATCTAAGTACATGTTGTAAGCTCAGACTACTACTGACAGTGGTTAAAGTATAAAAATGGGTGCACACGCTTTCATTTTTTAGCACTATGAGGCTATGCAGAATGCTCTCTGATTAGATGCAAATATATGGAGACAGTTGAAAGCAAGATTGATTATTCTTAGCGGTCAAGATAAAATGTTCACAAAAAAAGCAAAAACATTTAGCTAAACTGCCGTAACATTTTAGGTAGCGTTTTTCTGCAGCATCATTTAGTAAAATGTGTTGATGCATGCTAGTATTTCCCAAAAATATTCATAATGGAACATCACTGTAACCAGTTTTAATAAGATTATGGGAAAAATAAACAAGCATTGGTAAAGCCAATTGGGCCGAAATTGTTGGTCAGTCTTTTGGTTTTATCAATGCGTGACTTGTTTTGGCATGTTTTTTGTAAAACCTTATTGGTGTGGGTGCTGCTGGGCCCTCATCATTCTAACAAACATTGGCAAAAGCAAAAATTGTTTCGGTCTCAAAAAGCACACACTGCCACAGTTGTTACTGGCACTGAACAAAACGACTGTGTGTCAATTTTGCTCCTTGTGAAAGAACAGAATGCTGTCATTCACAGTGAAGCTAGCCAACTGACAGACATTTTAATAAACACAACATGTCATGGTTAACGCCAGACCCAATTAGGGGGCCAATTATTAATTAAAGAATCAAAAGTGCACTTCTGTCCTTGCATTAAGTGCAGATATACGACTTTCCTGAATTCACAAGACTTAACAGAAGTAGACCAAGAAATAGTACTCCTAGAAAATATTTGTGAACTGCATTTTAGCAAATATGCATGTGTAGATTTGCTCATGCGAAAATCCGAGCGTTTGCAAGTTTTCTGCCCCCTCCAACCACTTTTTTCCCAACCCAGGAAGAAGTTTTATGTTTGCCATGGTCAGGAGTAAATATCCAACCTTTCTCGGTATGGGAAAAGATTAGAGAAAAGTTGGTGAAAACCCTTAAAACATGCAAGTTAGTAGGTTTGCACAGACTCAAAAGGGCATTCCAACCCTGAAATTGTTGCTTAACTTCAGCGCCAGTATGTAGATCTGCGTAAACGTGGCAACAAAAGGGAATTGCTAGTATTCATACCCTGCTATGGAAGGAGCCCTGGCATATTTAGAGAGGCTATTTCGGAGCTCTTACATTAGGGTATTACTGCCATAATGTGTCACCGCATTACATGGCACAAAAGGGACAAGTGGATTTTGTTACAGGATAAGTAGATTTATTAAGTAACCTGCCCCATGGACAAGTAGATATTTTAATAAATTCCACACCCCTGATTAATAAATTGTCCACAGTCTCTGGCTTTAGTCTGAATAAAGAAAAATGGAAGTGCTATCCCTAGAATTGTAGTGCCTTCCTTTTTTAGCTGGAAACATGGGGCTACCTGGCAACCACAGTACATTGAATACCTGGACATACCCGATAGACTCGGTCAGACAATAAACAAGAACAATTGCCAAAGTTGAGGACATTCTAGATTCCTGGTCACCCATTATATACCCTGGTGGGAAAGAGTAGAGACCACAAAAATTATGATTAAACTCACTTCGTACAAAAAAACCAAAATAAAAAGACCCACAATATCATACAAACAGCCACGCAAAGGCTATAAGCAGAGCAGATGATGATTCCCGCACTGTTTCGATTACTAGAACATCTTCCATTAATTTCAAGGCACCCGCTAGTTCTTTGAATACACTGGATAACAACCGAAATAGCGTCAAATAGAACTTGCTTTCTTTTCTCGTCACATGCTCTCATTCTCATGTATGAATCCCATTAACGTCCCACACTAAACAAATTATCCTTGATACCACTAGAGCTAGTCTTCACCTTGACAGAAAGATGTCCAACCAACTATCCACATCAAATTTAACAGCATTACGAAACAAAGAAAGCAGAATGTAAGCATTCCCTTTAATTGGAAAGAAAAAGGCATGAGAATTCCCTAAAGATCTGTAGGCTTTCTCCAGGCCTTTATTTGTAATAAACTAAAGCATCAACTCCCTCTCTAGCCCAAGACATCTACAATTTTATAAAAAATTAATTCCAAAATATCCATGTCAAGAAAACTTAAAAAACCAGATCTCTTGAACTTTTTTTTTTTAAACTAAACAGATTGGGCGTTGATTTTATGTATGCGAGGGGAAAAGAGATCCTCATCCCTTACTCATCATTTAATAAGCAAGTAGCCTTCGTGTACTGGTTCTTGCCCAGAGACAGGGGGAGATGCCCCCTTTCCCCCTAAATGGAAGCGAGTTTTTTGATGGTGTATCTGGGCTAGAGTGTAAAATTTCCGTTGCTTGGGATAAAAATCCAATTAATGCAAATAGATCCGGTGAATGTTTGTATTTTTTATTATTAGTAGCTGCAAACGAAGAAAGGATGGCACAGCCAACACGTGTTTCGCCCCCTAAAAGGCAATCAGGCCTGGGGCTTCCTCAGGGCAGGTATTCAAGTAAAGTGGTATTTTTGAGCGGGGGTTTGCTGCTGGTGTCCGTGTTATGGTGGTTACCATAACACGGACACCAGCAGCACCTGGCATTAGCCGAGACCAGAGAAATCTTCGGGTTCACAAACCCCCGCTCAAAAATACCACTTTACTTGAATACCTGCCCTGAGGAAGCCCCAGGCCTGATGGCCTTTTAGGGGGCGAAACACGTGTTGGCTGTGCCATCCTTTCTTCGTTTGCAGCTACTAATAAAAAATACAAACATTCACCGGATCTATTTGCATTAATTGGATTTTTATCCCAAGCAACGGAAATTTTACACTCTAGCCCAGATACACCATCAAAAAAAGATTGGGCGTTGAAACTGCAAAGTATATAAACTGATCAATATGTACACAAGTAAACCTTCCACTCCTCTAGCATATAAATGGGAAATGGGAGTTCAAAAATACTGGAATAGACGTAATCTGGACTAAAAGAAAGCCCTAAAAGGTGAACGCATACATTCCCTTTCCTAATCAAAGCTCTACACACTCCATAAAGCATGGGCGAGTAGCCGCGCTATATAAAATCCTGATTGAGCGTTCCAGAATCCCGATGAACTATACCAAAACTGATCAATTCTAGTGTGGTGGAACTGCAAGAAAAGCAGGCATGACACAGACTACATTTTCAGCTACTAACTAGTCAGATCATACTGGGATAACATCTCCAGCCACCTCAACATTTTCAAAATCCACATTGATCTAGACTTCCCAATGGTCACCTTGGGCCCGCTTGCAAGAAAAACATTCCCCACCCTCCTTTCTTCATCTGAACCAGAAGACAGATTGAATATGCATGCGAGTAGCAATGACTGGCCAGTTGGTAAACACTTTTTTCCCTTCACCTTATCTTTCTACTTTTCTCAAGCACTATACTCTAAAAGTACAAAACCAACCCACAATGATATATCGGGGCCCAAGGAAACCTGTTTAACCTCTGATGAAAGGGTTTACTCCAGGATCAGTCTACCTCCTTAGACTGATTTTCACATGGAACACAATCAATACAAGTAAGCTTTTGACCTGTTCAGTGGAATTCCAAAACATGAGCACCACTCTGCAGTACTGTTCGATCAGGCCAGGTGTGAAGTACTTAAGAGTACTGGGTGGTACTCATCAGTGCAGAGAGGTTTCCCTCATAAATGGAAAGCAGAAAGCACCAGAATGTTGGTAATGTCTGCGTAATCCCACACACAAGTTGCAGATTTGCCACAACACTCCTCTTGCCGATGGGCTACTGTTTACATCCGGATATGAATTTTAGAGATTCAGTAATGGCCCTTTTTTGGATAGGCAGATGTGTACCTTTAGATGAATTCTAACCCACTAAAAACAAATTTACCATATTCCAGTTCTTACTACTGAGGGGCAAGACTCAATGATCAGTTGCCAACATGTATAAAAGATCAATGGGTAGCTAAAAGATTTACTTTTATCCAATCAAATAGAGAAATGAGGAAAAAACAAATACTTTACAAAGCGAGAAAGCATGAGAAGTTGATCTGCATCCTGCCTAATGGGTGGCAAAAAGTATAACAAGAAGTTGTTCATTCCTAAAGTTCGTTCTTCAATATAACTTCAAGTAGAGCTGTGGTGCAAACAATTTCTACCCAGATGTAAAGGAACGCAGGAGGACAGCAATTTCTAAATATACATTTAAATAGAATACAACTAATTGCACCCACTTGTAACTAACTACCATTTTTGCTACTTGTAAAGGCAAAAACGCTCATCCCATATCTTCAGCTGCAACAGTCAACAGTACTACTGCAGAAGCATAGGAAGGGCAAGAGCATATAAAGGTGACTGCCAGCCGTGTGACACAAGACACCAAATAAGAAGCAATGGTGCAGCTTGCTGGCTTTGTTATATTAATGTGGCATTGTCTGATAACTTGGGCATACAAGTCGGCGTTCAGCCCCAATCCTTGCTCAGGCTTATGGTATACACTGTGCAGGAACCATTACCTGATGCATAGCGATTAGACCAACAAAGGGTATTCTAGTGGTGAGGTAGTGAGGAGCAGCTTAGGAGGAGGGAGGGCCAGTTCCAGAAGAGAGGTTCTATTTTATTGCATTCTCCTTTTGGAAGCATATACCAATATGCTCAGACTACAAATTATAGCATTCCCCCAAGTAAACTGAGCGCTATCCCGGACATGTAACGCTCTGCTTGTAAAGCTGTTGCCTGCAGATGCCTTGGGAATTTCCTCATTCACAATAGGGCCATTCATATTTTATTTTTATCAGCACTGTAAGATGTTGCTTACCACATTACTTCCAGCTGAAGTTAGGACCTCTGGTTAGTGCCGAAACGCAAGACTATTGAAAAAAGCTTTGGAAACAACACTGTATTGTACTGTGCTGTGGGAGAATATCACTCCAAATTGCGCTCAATGGAAGGAAAGGACCAAGTTAGCCGGAAAGGGACACCTATTCCAACGATTAATTCAGTAAACCCACTCTACTCATTTGCCACCGCTCTCCTTTTAATATTAAGGTAAGGGGGGGTAACTGAAATTCACACAGCTGCTAGCTATTTTAAGGCCGACTGATTTCATATTCTGTACAGTTCGGGCGCCACCAATGTCGAACAATAGCCTATGTCAAGTGCCCAGTGGAGGCCAAACATTAGGTTAAGATTAAAAAACCTACATAGTTAAATGGCACCCATTAATAAAGTAAAATGAAAGTACTGATCACAGAAAACTACAACAGTGCAGGAAATAAATATTCCGAAATTAAGTAGGCATGAGCCTTAGTAGGCCATTCGAAATAAAACAATGGCCTGTCTGAGACACGTTTGAGCCAGGTCTTAAAGGGCATGAGATCTAAAAGTATTTGTTTCCATTACAGAATGGACTTCTGAGAAGGACTGTATAATAAGCCGCTTGGGGAATGAAAACCTCATGGAACCTCAAAAAAGCACATAATTAAGGACTTGCTTCCATCTAAACGTTATTCTGATGTTTTTTTCTCCACACCCACAAATCAGTTTTCCTTCCTGATCGTTGGCCTCAAAATACACTTGCCCATAGTATTCCGACAACACCCTGACCAGCGCCCAACACCTGCATTTCCAGATCCACACCAACCCGAACACCACCCTCAGAGGCACCCTGATCTACCGACCCCCTGGACCACGCACATAATTCAGCGAGGACATCGCCGACTTCGTCAGCCCGCATGCCCTCCCCTCCGCCGACTACATCCTCCTGGGAGACCTCAACTTCCATCTGGAGAACAACAAAGACCGCAACACCAGCACCCTGCTCGCCAACCTCGCCAACCTGGGACTCAAGCAACTGGTGTCCACCCCCACCCACCTCGCCGGACACACACTCGACGCAGTCTTCTCATCCAGCACAGACATAGACTTCAGCCACGCCACAGAGCTTCAATGGACGGACCACAGCTGCGTCCACTTCACCTTCAAGAGAACGACGACCCACCAACACCAGCAACAGGCAGCCCGCAGAAGCTGGAACAAGATCACAGCAGACCAGCTCGCCACCTCCCTGAACCAGCACCCTCCTGCCAGCTCAGCGAACCCCAGCCAAGCCGCCGACAACCTCACGAAGTGGATCAGCAACTGCGCGGACGAACTCGCCCCACTGAGGACCCTGCCTAGCAGACCCGGCAGCAAGAAGGCCCCATGGTTCACCGACGAACTCAAGAGCTCCAAGAAGAACTGCCGAGCCCTCGAGAAAGTCTGGAGAAGGGAACCGACACCGGACAACAGGACCTCCTTCAAACTTGCCACCCGGAAACACCACCAGCTGATCCGCGCCGCCAAGAAAACAGCATTCAAAGACCGGTTGGACAACAACGCACACAACTGCAAGGAACTCTTCAACATCGTGAAAGAGCTTTCCAACCCCAGCGCAGGAAACAACGACATCACCCCATCGCAAGACCTCTGCAACTCCCTCGCTTCATACTTCCACAACAAGATCGCGGACATACATAACAGCTTCAACAACCAACCAACGCACACCATGACCGAACAACCACCCCCCACCACCACCCTCCACGCCTGGACCCCGATTAGCACCGAAGACACCATCCGCACGATGAACTCCATCCACTCCGGATCACCGACCGACCCCTGCCCTCACCACGTCTTCAACAAGGCCGACGCTGTCATCGCACCCCACCTGCGAGACATCATCAACACTTCCTTCGACACCACCATCTTCCCTGAGAGCTGGAAGCACGCCGAACTCAGCGCCCTACTAAAGAAACCTACAGCGGACCCCACCGACCTCGAGAATTACCGCCCCATCTCGATCCTCCCGTTTCCAGCCAAAGTCATCGAGAAGACCGTCAACAAGCAGATGGCCGCCTTCCTCGAGACAAACGGATCCCTCGACCCCTCACAGTCCGGCTTCCGAGCCAATCACAGCACCGAGACCGCCCTCATCGCCGCCACCGATGACATCCGAGCCCTGATGGACAATGGAGAAACAGCGGCCCTCATCCTCCTAGACCTCTCTGCGGCATTCGACACGGTCTGCCACCGCACCCTAGTACGGCGCCTCAGCAACATCGGAATCCAGGACAAGGCGCTGAACTGGATCATCTCCTTCCTCGACGGAAGAACACAGAGAGTCCGCCTACCACCGTACAAGTCAGAGGCCTCCGAAGTCACCTGCGGCGTCCCTCAAGGATCATCTCTGAGCCCCACCCTCTTCAACGTCTACATGAGCCCCCTCGCGGCCATCGTACGCAAACACAACCTCAGCATAATCTCCTACGCCGACGACACCCAACTGATCCTCTCCCTGACCAACGACCCCGCCGCCGCCAGATCCAACCTGCACGAAGGGATGAAAGAGGTAGCCGAGTGGATGACGACCAGCCGCCTGAAACTGAACTCGGACAAGACGGAGGTCCTCATCCTGGGCTCCTCACCCTCCGCCTGGGACGACTCCTGGTGGCCTCCCGCCCTGGGCACCGCACCCAAACCGACAGACCATGCACGCAACCTGGGCTTCCTCCTGGACTCCTCCCTCTCCATGACCAGGCAAGTCAACAACGTCTCCTCGGCGTGCTTCAACATCCTACGCATGCTACGGAAGATCTTCTGGTGGATCCCCACCGAGACCAGGAAGACCGTCACCCAGGCCCTCGTCACCAGCCGACTGGACTACGGCAACGCCCTCTACACCGGTACCACCGCCAAGCTCCAGAAGAGACTCCAGCGGATCCAGAACGCCTCAGCCAGACTCATCCCCGGACATCTGAGAGACCTTCACTGGCTCCCCGTCAACAAAAGAATCACCTTCCGCCTCCTCACCCACGCACACAAAGCCCTACACAAACAAGGCCCGAGCTACCTCAACAGCCGAGTCAACTTCTACGCTCCCAAACGCCACCTCCGATCAGCCAACCACGCCCTCGCCGCCGTCCCCCGCATCCGAAGAGCGACTACAGGAGGAAGGTCCTTCTCCTACCTGGCCGCCAAGACCTGGAACTCCCTCCCGACCGACCTGCGCCTGACCCAAGACCACCTCTCCTTCAGGAAGAAGCTGAAGACCTGGCTGTTCGAGCAGTAGCGGCACCCCCCCCCTCCACCCCCCCCCCCAGCGCCTTGAGACCCTACGGGTATGTAGCGCGCTTTACAAGTGTCACTGATTGATTGATTGATTCACATGAACTCAACCATTATCTTTTCTGAAGCTTTGTGAATCTCAAACAATTTAAAGGCAAGAGAATGTGCAGCTATTTAACACTGAAATAGTGAAATACTGTTGGTAAGAGGCATTTTGTTTGTCTGAATTTAGTTTGTCAAATACAATTTAAAAATCAAAAGCCTGGATATTTCCTGGTTAGTACACACCTTTATACCCAAGGTTTACAATTTCAAAAAAGTCACCATTGCCCCACTATTAGCAAATGCACAGTCCAATAAAGAGAAGACAAAGGGAGGGTCGTTGAAAGACCACAATAGCAAAAATAATTGAGAAACTAGTCCAACGAGCAAGAGCATGCAAACTTGGAAACAACCGCAAATACATCAAGTTATAAATGTCTGGTATGCTTGGATATTACTCCACTGATAATTAGCCTTTCCATGCAGGCTCTTCTTACTAGTTTACAATTCTTCAGAAATCACCGTAATAAATGACAATTCGAAACCATTATGCTTCCCTACACCGCCTGAAGGGGGCTTCCATCATTTATGTTCTTTCGAAATTTAAAGTTTAACGCCGCAAAGTTTACTAATAAATACTATTTTTCACCACCCACAGCAAATTTAGCAGTGTTTTATCTCCTTTCAAATGATAGAATCTGTAGCGCGTTACCTTCAGGAAGCTTGAAGGACGACCTACTAAGTAACGATTTCTTGGTTTAAACAAAACATTTTTTTCTAAGCAATAGAACTCTTCTCTCTGGCCTACCACACATACACACCCCTCAAGTAGAATTTTTGCATTTTTACCTGGAAAATTAAAAACTTGTCACGCTTAGTTTATGTGCTCTAGCAGCAGCGGGAATGTAAGAAAAAAAGCCCCATTTTGACTCAAAAAGATGTGCAGCATTCATCTAGGAGGCCAACTCATGATCTTAAACAAGTGTCATCTAGGCCACCCACCAATCACACACTGTAGACTGTCAATGCAGGCCGTGATGAGGCACAAGTCAAAGAAAAAATTAAAAGCTCTGCAAGACACTAGTGGTAGAGAAGCCAGTACCCACACTTGCCACTCCGATAACGTCACAATTAGTAGAAGATCAATCCTGTTAAATCGATCTGGCCTCCTCTTAAGCAGCATTCCGACCAATATTATTAAAGACTTGTATGTTAAAGATACTTTTGTGGAACAATGACTCATCTCATTTGTGAATAAATAAAACCATGAATGGTTACTTGACAGTACTACATATAAAAAACAATGACATCATTCGTAAGTGTACGGCTAATTAACTGTGTGTAGATTTTGAGCTCAATAGGTCTTACCAGAAACCTTATTCGATATCCAAAAATAATTTATCAATGTTCCGGGTATGTTACTGGCCACTGCAATGATTTTTTATACAGGGTAGACATCACCATCCAAACTAAAATATTCCAAAATCCACAGTGCAAATATATGCGCTATGTTTGATGGAGAGCAGCATTTTAGTACAATGAATAACTGGTAACAGCACAAAGGGTCTGTACTGTGCTGTATCTTTATTTCAAACAGTTCTTATCAAAAACTATTAAAATATTTCATAACATTTGTCCTAATAACACGGTCATTCAAATTATTCATAAGGTCAGTACGGATAGTTTAGGATTATTGCCATGCACTGTAGAGGGACAAACAGATCCTTTATGTCTACGACTGTAGTCAATCTAGTTTATCACAAGTTCCTAATCCGATGGCAGAAATGGACACCGAGATATTGCTGTCTCCCACCCATTAAACCAAAGGCTATGACATTTGGATATAGAGGTCCTCAACAGGATAAAATCCTTCATAGGAACAGGCCTCTAATAGTCTCCCTTTCACCATTATTCATGTGTTCAATAGGTGTTCCAAGACCACACAATTACACCTTTACAATTCAATGTTTAACATCTCAAAATCAAATTCTCAAAACACAAATACTCAAACGTGGATCATTGCAAAATTATAACTTCTTAGCCCAGGAAATGTGGCAGCCACCTACAACTTTGACAAGTGAAAAACTTTGACGTGATTATGGACTCCAGTCTTTCTCTTCAAACCCAAACTAACAAGGTGACGAACAAGTAATTCTGCACAACGAAAGATCTATGACAAGTTAAGCACAATATAGGGATCTCACATTGGGCACTGACATCACAGGCACTAATGACTTTAAAATTGGTTTATACAAATAGATTTACTGGAAACACTAAAAAAAATGTAATTGTCAAACTACAGAGAATATAGAACACTGAAGCTAGACAAGTCTACAACCAAAACAGACAAGACCATCTTAATATTTTAGACTTGTAGTAAACCATGGTCAGGCTAATATCTTTTGAAGCGCCACTGTATCATATGGTGTGAGATCAGGCTGTAAAATGGTTTTTACAATAAAAACAAACAAGAAACCTCAGATTAGGAATTGCTTCCAATGCGTTAATTCCTATATACCATAAAACCTGCATAGAAGGAAATGGTTTCTCAATACACATACAAATTATGGAAACAACTGCCATTGAGAAATATTCTCAATAAGTCTTCAATCTTAAGAGCCATAAAATCCCAACTATTTCAATAAACTAGAGTCAAGGAGCTCTAAGGTCACAACTTAGACTACTTTCGTACCTATCCTCACATGGCTTTACTTTTCCAACAGATTTAAGACCAGCTTGCAAGCTGCAGAGTCATATTTAAAACTCCCTCGCTGGGCATCACACAAATAAAAAGACTTAACATTCTTTTGTCATCCAAGCACTTTAGAATCATTGTCCAAATATTTGAAAAACACTTTGGGAACTTGACAAGAAGCAGGAAAGCTTTATACAATTAAATTGGTTCCTTTATAAAAAGGTTAGCCTGACAGAGCTTTACACTTTCTATCCTTTCAAGCATTGACCAAATAGACGCCAGAGAATTGAACAAAATAAAGAACTAGTATCAAAGGCATCTACAACTGGAAGACTCATCCGAGGGTTTTAGTGTGCGACTTAGGCAAACGGAGATGCACATTGAGTAAGATGCTCTCTGAAGCGGTTACTCTTCAATAAGTCCCATGTCAGCAGATCATGGCTGCCATCAATGGTCTATAGGACTAACATTTTTATTCCTTTGCTGCTGGCAATCGGATATCCGGGCCGAGACAGAGTCCATTAAGAAATAATTGCTAGCTTGCGAGTCACTGCCTTGAGATAACAGTGCAGGTTAATTATATAAACTGACAAACCTACGCAAGGATTTTCATCTAGAGGTTGAGCTCAGAATTGGATGTTTTTAGAACAAGATTAACTTTGTCTGTCGACCACATGACACATCAAGAGGCCGAATTAGATAATGTGACCACAATTACTATAGATGGTTTCCCCACAGTGGGCATCAACTAATCTTCACTGGGAGAGGGTCACTTGTGAATCTGGAGTTTCGAGGTTTAAAACTAGTGGTAAAAAAGTTTTAGCATTGTGAACAGTCTAGATTCACATGTTGTACATTGATAACTTAGCCGTATTTCCTTTGTAAGTGACTAGCTACTCAATGTTTAGTAAATGTACATAGCTGTACAAACGATATAAAAAATAAAACAAAAGCTAAATGGTAATGTCTTCATTTTTGTCTGCGTGGAGGGAGGCTCATGTGTGCGTGTGGAGAACGAGATCTTCGTTTAGTAATAGTTCTAAGTGAATCATTTGCATAAAACGGTTTCCTTCACTTCGTATGAGGATTGCTCTTATATTTAATGTATGCAAGTAATATATTTAATGTATGCAAGTCCCTTTTTGCCTCAATAGTTACATTGTAGAAAACAGTAGGCAATTTTATAGTTCATCAGATTCATAAGTTTCAGATAAAAAGGTGGGTCAACTTTAGGTACAAAACATGGATTTATTTCCTCTCAACTACTTTGTCCTTGTGCGTACCAAATATGGTTCTTGTACAGTTACAGCTTGTAACCCACTAACTTGTTAATAATGTACCAGCAAACAGGAAGGCAGTTTATTGTCAAATAATTTAAGAGTAGTTTAATGCAGCCGTTTAAAATGTTGCATCGAGCCCAGCCAGCAACAAACATAGGACCATTTCTGTATATGAAATTCAAATCTTTCTCCCACCAAAACGTATGTAACTGTAAAAACCAGGTTTCGATTCACACCAATAATGTGTGGTGCAATAGCTATTAATATACACTTGTAGAAATATGGCAACTTGCAATTAAGTAGATTTAATCAGGGTTTGATGGAGGAGCTTTTCCTATGTTATATTAAAATAATATGGGAACCCCAGTTTATACCTTGTCCACTCAGTCGCATAGCATGTCTAACCTGAAAGCCCACTGGTCTTTCGTATAAATCGCATACATTCATCAGGTAAACGTAAAAGCTGAAATTTCATGGACTCTAGAGATAAGCAACTAGTTTTTAGACTTCAAACCCCTTGTAGAGTTTTTGGGGTTGACTGCCTATGATGGGGAGTTTCCTTGCGAGTCTTGGGAGCCATCTTTCGAAACCGATCATGCTTCAAAGTCAGGCCGTCTGTTCTGGCTTATTCATGGTAGTGTCTTGTTTCAAGGAATTTGTTTTTTATGGCTATTCAAACACAATAACAATCGCTAGTCTTTCAAGTTGGATAGCCTTTTCCTTTTTACTCCAGTAGCAGATTATCTTGCAGCATCGGGATCCTACAGTTTGTTTTTTCTAGAAGAAGCTCACACAAGGTAAAATTGTGTGTAGATAACTCCTCTATGCTGGAGTCATTGGATTGTTTCTCTTGAGCATCTTCATTTACCTCTGTTCTTTACTGTCAGAAACCTCCATAGCAGTCAATGTCTCCTGTTTTTTCTGTTTCAAAATGTAGGATTCTGGACATTTCCTCTTTTTGGTCAATAATTAATCACCTATTTATAATCCTTTGATTAGCATAAGATGCACACTAGATGTTTGACAGACTTTCAGTAGCAATTCGGACAGAATCTTAAGTGTACTTCAGTCTTATTCTGACAAAGACGGCAGGGCATTTGGTCATATATATTGGGTGTTTTTAGAACATTCCATAAAAGGTTGGTTTTCCACCTCAACTGATTTAGTTCAAAACCTGTATGCAAGAGCAGAAACAGAAGTTATAACTACCTGGCATGTATCAGAGCTCTTCCCACTTCGAAGCGTGTACTTGACAAGGTTGGTCCCTTATACCCATTCTCTTCAACTTTGACACTGAATCTTTGACAACCACTTTGAAAGACATTAAAAAGGAACCTGGATATCAGGCATACACTGTTTCGGTCTTGAATGCCGCAATGGCCTAATCAGTAGACCACTAAAAATAAGACTCACCCACCAAATGAGGAGTTAACCCTAGTAGTTACATTATATGTTTGAGGGTAGGTAATTTCAGCAAGTTAGAAATCTGGTGGCAGTGCCTTCAGTTATTTATCTTACAGCAGTATGAATTTCTTGCTTCTGGCAGTAAAGTAGGTGAGGTGTATCTCCGAGATAGGTCTATCAATTTAGAAAACCTATTTCTTATAGACTGAGTCATGCAAGGCCAGGATATTAGCTTGTTAGAAGAATTATGTTTTCCTCTTTGACTAGTTCCTTCAAGACGGACACATGACTTTCATTCTCCTGTTCTGTCCCAAATACCATACCTCAATGCGCTTGTGTAACTATATAACCACTTAATGCTGTACAAATAGGACTGTTATGAATCCCCTCATGTACCTCTTGTAAACGTCACATATGTAAAGCGCTCGGATACCTTCAGGTCTAGATAGCGGTATAAAATTCTAAAAATAATAAACTAGCATAATTGTAAAATCTCTTATCCTAAGCATTACTGTACAACCACATCCACAGCTCTCTCTTCCTGGCCCAGCTCATGAAATACCAGGACTGGGTTAGGGGTTCGCACAGATTCATTATCTACATTCCTGATTTTGCTATTGTGTAAAATAGAGGGAAGGGGGTTAACGTGTAGTTCTAAATTTCTAATTTCAACCTACAAGCACCATGGACACAATTAGCAGCTACCAATTTAGAATAACAGCAACAACCCCATTCATTTTATAAATGGGGATGCTTGGACTCCTTTATGATGGTCATATTCATGTCCCTATACATCTCCTGTTAGAGAAATGGGGGGGGGGAGAACACATGTGAGGGGTAGCTTCATCCGAGTGGTTAAGTGTGTCAATCTTTTAGCACTAGCTAGAATGTTGATAAGCTTCAGAGAATCTTTTTTCACCTGTAGGACTCCTAGAAGAAGAAAATGTTAATTGCAGAAATATAAAATGTCTGATCTGAAATCCCATTCTTGATACAACTTCTCTTGCTTTCCACAACATATTCCACCAATGAGTAAAGCGAGAATATGACAGTGCTGTCAAACTCTTGATACGTGTAAAATTTTCAAAATACATTGCTAATCTAACGGTTCATTCAGAGCCTACAATTTTAGTAACATTGAATGTTAACAGGGGAAATCATTACGTTTAAAGCAATAGTCTTAATTTTAAATTAGTAGATATTAAACAACCCTACAACGCACTAAAAGGTGCAAGCTCCACGGTTCCAAGCTCAAAGTCTGAGGAGGCAAGTAAATAGGAACATACCCATAATGAGTAGCCAGTGTCAAAGGTAATTCCACTTCCCTTCTACAGGAAAATAACAAGTTAATCAAAAGGACGGCTTGACGTTATCCACCAGTTCATATTACTTCATGTTAGAATTCTAGCCATCAGAGTTAGCAAAAGCTGGAGTCTGTAGTAAAATGCATCTTGAATTTATTAACAGAACGCCATAGACAATTAGACACTATGGCAAAGCGAGAATTCCTATGGTAAACTGCCGTTGCAATCTAGGCATTTATGGCAAAATGCTAGTAACTGAACATTTGCTGGGATTCCAATTTAAAAAACAAAAGCTTAACTGACGAATTTATCTGATAACTATATGGTTGCAAAAACATAAGCAGTAACTTGGTGGAAACATTAAAGAGCTATATCGTAAAAGATTAAAAACCCAGTATCACAAAAATATGACAAATCAAAAACAGTATACCGCCCCCTCCTTGCCAACACTATCCACAGTATTTCTATACACTTATTTAATCATCAAACATATGGCTGAAAAACACACTATGGTAAGCGGTAAGGACCTCTGTTCTGTGCAAAGAACCATTGTTCAGTTAAAAACAGGTAAAATGTGCTACATACTAAACAAATGGATCCAGACAGAGTGGCTTTTGTTAGATGAAACCAATTTTGCTACAACAAGCAGATAAACAACAGAATATGGTAAAATCCACTCACCAATTCACGCATTGGATGCAGAGAAGGCCTTCCACTGCACAGACTGGAATCATTCCAAAACCATTTTTATCACATCCAGAACCGGAAATATCTTGGCTAAAATCCCGCTCCAGAATAGAACCGACCAGTGATGCCAGTTATCACATTTAATTCATCGAGTACTCCAACTCAAAGAATGTCAAAGCGCAAGGGTCAATGGTGAAGTAGGTAGAGAAACCAAATAAATCAGTTTCTGGATCACTTTTGTATGATACAAAAACTAAGCTATCATTCCCAGACAGTAATTTAAACCATCAGCATTACCAAATAACTTTTAATAAGGATTCAACAAAAACTGTGCAATAACAATAGCACTGAACACTTTGGAATCCTGAAAATGTGCCCACTGTTAGAAAAACTACTATGATTATCCTACGGCTATTCATGATGTTGATTATTTGTGCTTTACCCATTCCAAGCACAGTATATAAATAAAAGCTTCTTATCCAAGTAATAAATATATTTTAGATCTTTAAAAGATGGGCTTAGCTGGAAAGCGCAACATTTAAAAAAAAAAATTGTTATTAAACATACGTCAACATCAAAATATAGCATTATCACGAGTTTCATATTTTATACCTCCTGAGTACAATATTGCACAATCAGCAATCAATATTCGTATACGACAATGAACACATTACAATCAGAATCTCAACCTGAAACAAGTCTCTTCCCCCACCCCTATCCCTCTTCTAGCTTTCAGGTATCTCCCAGTTACCCCTATAGGATTCCCACTGTTGCCATACTTTTTTCCACAGCTCAACATTTTTGGCCACTAGCATTGTAATGGACATGCTTGCCAGACTATTCCATGTTTTTTAGGAATCTTAACCGTCAAAAAGACTATAGCTCATTGACATAAGCAAACCTTTGCTAGAATAAAATCTTACTATTCGCAACAATGGAAAATTAGACTATTAAAGACTAATGCCTCACAAATCTTAATATATGGGACCGGTTTATAGATTGTACTATTGCAGATTACCATTTTAGGGTGGTTATTGCCAGAGGGAGAAACAGTGCCCAGGATTCAACTAAGCCCTCTAAAAACTACAGGCCAATGTATTACACCAATACATTTGAAAATGATTTTGAGTTTTATATAGCACTAGCTAGAGTCGAAGGTATCAGAGCGCTTTACATGTTATGTGATAACGTTTAAAAGCGGTACATGAGGGGATTCATAAAAGTCATAAGTGAACAATACAGCATTAATTGGTTAAAAAAAATCACACAAGTATAAGTCAAGGAGACATTGAGGAATGGCATCCAACAGAATAGTTGACTGAAGGAGTCATGTGTCCGTCTTGAAGGAACTAGTCAAAGAGGAAAACGTAGAAAAGCTTTTGAACGTGTTAAAGTAGTTGTTGAGGAGTAGAAATAAAAGTTCTAGTGGTCACGTGAAAGCAAATTGATGTGGCTAGATTTGAGGACTGGGAAGAAGAAAACAAGGCGCTTCTACATTCTTCAAGTAGGTTTTTACAAGGGGTACACAGGGAGGAATGTTTATAGCAAGTCATAGCTAGTAAAGATGTTCTGATTAATTCACCACGTCTGCATCAAATGAAAATGTAAAGCCACTATTAATTGGGACATTCACAACAGGAGAGGCCTTTCAATTATGCAAATCAAGTTCACATGATCTGTGTCGTATTAAGATCGCACATCCCATAAAACACTTTAAACCAGAAGTTTACCTACTATTCCTTAACCTAGTGCTACAGACAGATTGCCTTAACTAGTTTTTAGGCGGTCTTGTTTTCCTCTCAGTTGAGGTCTAGCATTATAACTGCTGTCTGCCATATTCAAAACAAACGCTCTTCATATGAAAACTGACCCAACTAGAAGTACACAGAGGTGACTTATATATATATATATAACAATGTGTTTTTTCCACACACCCAATACAGTGGCTTTCAGAGGAACAAACAGTCATACTACTGATCTGGCATATCATTTCATATCCAAGTAGTGCATCCATTGCTCGGGTTGCTTTGTTTGAGATGCGCATGAACTATGTGATGACTAACACCCAACCCATCTTGTAAACAATGCAACATGTTCTGCATTAGAAGCAAACTACAAAGTAAGGTCTAAACAAATAAATATGTACATGCACGGTCATGTCACATTTTATTTGTTAACAAATTGGGCATGGAAATTAAAAAAATTCAATATAATTTTATTTAAAAATAAGACCAGTTGTATTATTTTCCTCTTTAACGTCAAGCATCCTACCCCAAAAAAAACCTTCCTTAAGGAGTGTAATTTTTCCTTTTTGGGCGATTTGTTGGTTGTACTTCCAAAAGCAATCAAGGGCAAAAAACCTAGTAGCTGCCTGGAAAGAAATTATCCAACTTCTCTATTTTTTGCTCGTTGGAGATCGTATGGCAGTGTTTTAGTTCAGAGGAGTCTAGATTTTACTTTTCGGCTTCTTGGTAGCTTTTCAAAGATGGAGGTCACTGTCATACTAGTCGTTTGATTTAATAAACAATGCATTTTATTTTAGCCTTGCCAAAGTTAGAGCTATTTAGGGGACTGTGGGTAAAAAGTAAAAAATATTATATTGCACCAATTTTCATTAAATGCCCTTTTTGTTACTTTACTTCTGTTAAAGTTCTACTGTTTGATGCTAAACTGTGAATGGGGCATCATTAGTATGCAACTGGGACCATGATCCTTGTGTTGTGTGCATGGCAGATTGTAGTAATTCATCCAGTTTATAAGCACTCCTAAAAAAAAAAAAATCAACTTTTAAAAACTCAGCGAAACTAAATGGATAATTGGTACTAGCCAATGAACGAGTTCCCAATCATGGTTTATTTTTGTAGACACATTTGATATATACTGAAAAAATAAACGTGCTTGCATCTATTGCTGCTGAAACTAACCTGCATCCTGACCATTAGTGAAATATTTGGAAACCATAAGTAAAAGTCCTTAACCAATCAGAGAAACTATTATTTAAGACTTGCGCATGAGACTCAGGCGGACAAAACTTAATTGAAGAAATGTCAAATTGATTAAATACATTTTTCCAAAAAGTAGTGTGTTTTCATGAAAAAGATTAAATGTCCGTATTCAAAAAAAGGCCCAGGGGGCCTTATGTTTACAGCGACCAATTAGTTATTTTAAAAAAAAAAACAGACAGAGGAAGACTGAAGAGGTAACCGAGACAAAGTGTATTTGTAAAGTGCGCATTCAACCGTGGCCATCTTGCTGCTGAAGAACAGATGTTTATTGTTGCCCAACTCAATGGTACTCATTTTATCGACCTCAGAAGGATGAAAGGCTGATTGTACCTACCAAGATTTGAACCGGTGAGCATGAGGTCAAACACTGACCCCTACAGTGGGCAATGTATATAAAAAACATAGGAATAGGCAAGAAAAGGGTTAATAGGCTTTAAAATCAAGCCATAAACTGAAGGAAAAACACACAAAAACAGTCAACATTTTCCTATGGGAAATACAGAAGGAACCAAAGAGATATAAACGTAACCAAGAGAAAAAAAAAAAAAAATTTGAGATGAAGCACCAAACTGGCTCTTTTGTTTGAAAGTCTTGCAGGACACTAAAATAGACTAGCTTCTGTGCTACATTTCAGTATGCTTCCCAGTTATATACACAATGAATAAACTTGAAAGTAACCAAAATGGGGTTGAATAGGGATCAACACTATATGCCAATCATGAGGCCTACCTGATTATTGTTTTGTTACGTAGAAGTCAATAAGATCACAAGACTCTTGGATGCAAGTGAATTCCATTGAAATTCTGGAATTAAAAGAATTGCGTTGTAATGTTTTTTATAAAGTCTAGAGTGCTTCTGTTGTAAGAGGTGTTAAGCATGGTTAAGAGTATTTATAATGTGGTCAAGGATGGAATAATGTGTTATTTGGAGAGCGTCTAATCATGTCATTAGCAAAGTTGGCACATAGGCCAATGTCTGAGAGGAACATAGAGAAACACTATTAGAAGAAAATCACTTAGCAAATCATCACTGTCAAAGCTGGTTTAGCTGTTCTATTTAGAAACAGAAGAAACTCTCCATGTTACTTTAAACCGATTAGTCCATCAAATTGTTACGCATTCCATATGGATGAAATGTTTTAATCAAATGATTTGGCACTTCTTGTTTAAGCACGGAAACAGGTAAGAAAAACAAGCGTAGACAGTGCTAACAGGCCTGGATTTAATGTGTACAGCATTAGCATATAAAAGTAAAATACTCATGGGGAGCAAGCGGGAGCAAAGAGTTAGGCCTAAAGTGGCAAAGTCCTCCCTCATTCAGTTTAAAGCAAGCACCAGAGGAAAGGATGCATCCAAAGAGCCAACAGCATTATGCGGCACATGAATACGCCACTGGGCTGAGCCATTATGTGTCAGTTTCCAGTCAATGGCTGAGAGACTGGCTGAAGTAAGCCAATGGTCGAAAGATGCAGACATACACACTACATATTGTAGCAATAGGTGTTTGACAACTGTGTCGTCAAAACCAATACTTAAACTGGTAGATTTGTTTTTTCTGCAGTTGACAGACTGCTCAGGACAAACTCTTTTCTCCACAATCACAGTTTATGATGGGGTTAACCACCAGATATTCTTTGCAATCAGATAGTTGTTTACAGATACTGCTGCAACATTTGTAATCAATCCTATAGGGCTGGTGAGCAAGAGGCTGCTGTAGCGTTCGGTACAGCATTGGTTAAATTTTAGAAAATTCTTCTGTGGTCATCGAAGGAATGCAGCATGTTCTCTGTGACACTTCAGTCTTTTTAGTCCTTCAGTCATATGATTGAAATGGTCCAATTCTCAGCACAGTCGAGCAACTGCTCTTGCACAGAGGGGATAAGGCCCAATAGAGGGTTGATTAAGAGAATCTACTCCATTCAAGACCCATCCCACCCTCTTGCCTCTTTAGTTAGGACATCTCAATTACATATTTACATTGCCTGCAAGGTGGCCAGAGTACAAGGCGCGTCGTACGATTTAGGGTGACGAAAGCCTAGAAGAGCTAAACCCAGTAGGTTATTTATGCTTGCATCCATTAGCACCTTTTTTCTTAAAAGAGGACATGTTTTACATCATTAGGGGAAAAAAGAAGCACAAATTCAAAGAACTCAACGAGCTGAAAACACTGCCCAGTTTGGAACAAACATGGAATGCATAATGCCGGGAAAACAGGATAGAGACTTGTAGATGAATGGGACCAAGCCTTCACGCAAGAAGGAAGCAAGCTATAATGGCACTGGCTACTTATGTATCCAATTCACAACATTTATATTTAACAAACTCAAGGTCCAGGAGTAGCCAAGAGGAAAAGCACGTCAAAACAATTCTGCGATTTGTAGAATTTCCGTAAGCATCCAACAACAAACAAAACGGGTATAACATCATAGTGCATGGGAGAGTATTTACATTATTCATTCGTTTTTTTAGAATCATTTAGATCAAGTACCAGTAGTGTTAGAGGACTAGTCAAAGCCTAAATTATCAGGGATTTAGGTTCTGTGAAAGGAAAAAACATTTCATAATGAGCTTCTAAATGTCACACCAGCAACATGATTAAAAGTCCCTGTTGACTTTGGACCAAGATGGCTTGTTTATATTATCTTGTAAGAACAGCTCTTCTAATGATCAACTAGCTTCCCAAAGAAATAGCATTGAGTATAGGAACCTTGCTTAATATTGAAGTGGCCTTGTTTGAGGCATCGACATTCCATGTTGCCTACTGTTGATACTGAGGTGTCAAATGCTAAACAATGCAACAGAAAAAACTGTCTAGTTGACATTAAATCCATTTCAATAGTTCGTGGAAATATAACTTTGAAACCAGTCCAAATTCTGGATGAGCTTTTCCACCACGCAAGCTTCTGGCAATGAAATTTCATACGGAATCAAAAAGACCAAATTTTATGGATGAATTACCTCAATGTTTTACAGCCCTCATGCAGATTCGTCAATAAATGGTATGCACTGTCATGGTTCACCAGTACTTTGGTGCTTTGCTCATTTAAAAGGGCAACCAAGAAATAGATCCAAATACTGGCCCCATAGAAAGAACTTTAAATGTGACTAAATGTGAAAATGCCCGAGACTAAAACCACCGCAGACCCATCTACTGCTCAAGTTGTTAGGTTTTGTACAAGTCTGTTTAATTTAAGCTTTTACCAGCAAAGAAAACGTCTGTAAACATCAGGTACCGAAATAAGCAAAGTGGCGTGCTTTAAATTTGAACCCATTGCGGAAAACTGACCAGCTGCAAGCTAGACACTCTTAAAAAAGAAATTCTTCTCAGAGATGTAAAGGAACAAAAGCAATCTGAAGGACTTAAATATATTTTCATGCTAATGCATTTAAAATATTGCTCAAATATATTTTCACCTTACAAAACGGGTTTTGAAAATTAAATAAGTGTATGCAGGAGTCACAAATGCAAATTGCTATGTTTTAGAGCTAATAAAGAGAAACTGCAGAAAATTGAGGAATGCAAAGGCCACATCTCAGGGGGATCCAGAAGCCATTCCATGGACTTTTTTCCAGTACTTCATGCATCTTTGGTAGATTTTGCAGGGAGCACAATTTGTTCTCTAAGAGGGTAAATGTTGTGGGTGTAAGGTCTATGAACCTCTGGCACTAGAACACTTAACAGCGGATAATCCGTTGTAAAGAAGCTTTGCAAGCATTTTGCAAACGTTGCAATCTTGCACACAAAAGTGGGGCACTGGTCAACTAAAAAATACTTTGCCTAAGGTTGATAAATACAAAAAATATATAAAAGGAAACCATTAAAAAAAGTGATTACAACATGTGTTGAAGTGGTGAAAAAGGTAACACCTGGGCAGACAAAGAGAACATAAGTGGTGGTGCTGCAAGTAGTTTGCGCTTACAAATTGCATATCTAACCAGCCGTTTACATAAGCTACAGGTCACTGTTACAATAAAGATAACTCAACGGACATGCTGAAAAGTTTCGCTAAATAAAAAGGCAAAACATGTCTTTATACCAAGGCCCATTCGTACTGCATATTATATGCACTGTTATACAGCAGAACAAAAGCATCCTACCACTAAGTATCTTTCTGCTTGCCAATTTTCATCACATTGCTACTTGCCTATAACACAGAGGTCAAAGCAGGACACTGAAAAGCTTAGTCATTTATATTTTTGGAAATATTAAAGTCAAAAAAGAAAAAAAGAGGTGCAGATGTTCTGCAAAAGAACTGGCTACTGATTCATTAAGATCAGACCACAAATGCTAATTTTGCACAGCTTTGAGCACTACTAGTACTGAGTAGATCAAGCAAGTCCTTTAGGCGAATGCTGAACATGCCCAAGATGGAGAAATGCGATTTTATGCAAGTTAGGATCCTCCATTATGGAGTCTTAGCCGTTCTTCATAATCACTTTTAATAGGATCATCACTTTTAAGAAAGAAAAAAAAAAAAACTATTTTCTTAAGGAGGCAAGAAGAAATTCTAGAAGCAAAAGTAACTCTTAGCTTTTTACACAAGTACAGAGAGCTAAAAAAAGGGGAAAAAAAAGTTTGGTAGAAGACTTATTCTACACCACTTTCAGGCACTTCTTGCAGAAGCCACTGTCAAAGACTTCGCAGATACTAGGATCGTGCACTTAATAGATTGTCACGCCATTTCAAACAGGATCTCATCAGGACATTTCTAAGCATCTGGCACCTGACCTGTACTACCACCAATGAAACTTTCATGAAAATAAGGCACTGAACACCAATCCAGCTGTTCGCGTGAGGGACAGAAGACAGCTAGTCTAAAATGAGGATACTCGTTTTTCAAACTTTTTTATAATTAACATGTTTAAGTGTTCTGTGACCACAGTGGACCCATGGGACAATCCTAGCAGCCAACATTTTGGATAAATCACTTGTAATTCAGCTCTGTGCCTCTAAATAAAACATATACAAATGCAAGAACAAGCTTAAAGACAAATTACTCTTTACCCAAAATATATTCATATATCTATGAAAAGAAAACATTTTGTCTTCCATTTTTAAGCTAGAGTTCACAAACAAGATTCAGTAAAACGCTAAGCAGAAAAACAGTAGGAAATTGAACCAAACAGGCAAAAAGTTTTCGTACACCCAAAGTTGCCACTGTCCCCTTAAGCCACTGCAAGGTAGCAAGCAGTTTAGGCTCAGAGTCAAGTAAAGTTCTAATTAGGACAAGTCAGACAAAAAATTCCCCACACCATTACACCATCAACTCTCCTGACAGTACTGTGAAGTAAGAGGGATATTTACGTATTTAATCCAGTCCTATGATGGAAAAACAGAATTACCATTTATCTTCCCTTCTTCAAAGAATCTTAAATAATCGTCATAATAAACGGTAAATAGAACACAAGCAAACACTACGAGGTGGGACATAGGAAGAGAGACAGCGAAAATATTTACTATTTGTCCAAACTAGTGTCTATTCTAGAGGCACTCTAATCTTTTTTCATATTTGCAGAATAGCAATCTAAAGATTCGACACCAGCAGCACGTGCCTTTCCTTTGGTGAACTGGACTCTTGGCTTATCCTGAGGGGGTCGGATGCTTGCTGATGGTAATGATTTAAAGTTAAAGACTTGCTGGACTTCCTAAAATGTTTTTCTCTTTATTCAAAATATTATTAAAATGCTCTTTCATATCAAGGATGTAAAAAGTCGAGTCGAAGGAAGGGTAAAGATTACGAGAAAGCAATTCTAGAGAAATCACTTGCTGTACCCGGACATCAAAAATAACATTTACAAGGAAAGGAGGGCATGTTCTCTACAAAACTATTTTATTATGCTTGAGTGAGGCGGCTTAGAACAGGTTTTGCAGTTCACTCATTCCTCTGGCCGATCTGACGTTCAAAGAACGATTCCTCCCACGACAGTTCAACATAGTTAGATTTATGCACATTCATAAATGAGACAACTGTTAATGTGGAAACCAGTGTAGTCAATTCAATTTTCAATGTGGAGTGTCGCTTCGCTGAGGGGTTGCAGTGAATCTTTATTCAGTCTTTCCAAGAAGCTCTAATCGCTGATGGAAAAGTGTGCACATTTCATATGTGCCGCAATGGTTGTCTATTCACGTTTTACGAAGAAAATCGTATAAAAGATTTGGAAACGTGTAACCATCTGCTCGTTCTGCATCCTGAAATAAAAGCATTTTACTAGGCTCTAAGTTGCAGAATCTTTCATCTGAAAATATGCCACGCTCTTCTGCAGACATTTGACATCTTAAAATATCTACAGACCAGAAGCAAACAAACAACTTTACTGGAAGGATTTATGACCAGGCATTGTATTGGGACTCAAATCGTTCTGGTTTATCTGGAGCAGGATGCCGATGCAGAGGCAGCTGCCCCCCTGTACGTGTAGTCAAATAAGCATGTTATGCTTCCAGGGTATCCCATCATATCCAATGACAGTCCTTTGGAAAAAAGCGGAGACTCACTTCTAGAAAAATGGCAATACCTGGCACCGTTTCATTTCTTTCCAACTTCACTTAAATGGTCTGCACTTCTTTGCAACTAAACGGATAAACCTATTGTAGAAAATAGTGCACACATTCAGTGTCCTTGAAAAATAGGGAAATAAAGCAAGGCATGCTTTTTTTTTTTAGAGCTTTTACTCAGATTTCAAGCCACCTTTCTAGCTAGGGGTGGCAAGAATTTTTTCCCCCCTCGTTTCATGTTTTGAAACTTTTCTACAACAGAGGCGCATGAGCAGCTTGCATGACTGACTAAAGCAGTCTGCTGCTTAGGTAGCATGTTTGGAGAAGTCTTTTAAAATCTTTGCCAGGATATCTGTTCTGCGCAACATCAAGCACAAGTTTCATTTTCTGTCAAGTTGAAAGATGGTATGAGGTGCTTTTTCCTCACTTACATGCTTAGCATTGATGGGAATCTGTATTTGCTTAGTATGCCTTGGGGCCTTTGCTGCTAAAGGATGACATGGTCATAAGGCATTTATCTCTATGGCTATGTAGATCAGATACTTTATAATGAGTGGTGTGCTACTCAGGAGCGTTACTTGTGTTTTTCCACTAACTGCATGGTTTGAGCATCGAGAAAATATTTAAATAGTCCAACTTAGTCACTTAACTTCTCATATCCAGTCTTATGCAGCATGCGTCTATTTTTATGACTGCCTCAGTATGCACTAAGGACCTCAAACTTAGATAAGAAAAAAAGATGAACAGCACTGAACCTGGTAGCCCGGATGCTCGGTCTTGCATACAAAGGATACTCTCTTCCCTTTTGTCTCCAACATATATGCCAAATAACTTTCGGAGCGCCAGAGGTAAAGCTCGCAGTGGAACTTTGGCAATCATCGAGGTACTAAATGAGGATCTTCAGATCTACACTACGCCGTTATGCCTCTGAACAAAAGCCTTTGGAGTCTGTCCCAGAAAAAAGGACCGAACTTCCAGAGCAAAGAACACACGTAGTAGTCCCCATCACAAAGTTTAAAACTACATATTTTTTATCAGCCGTCAGTGCCATGCATAACTCCTGTGCATATTAGCGTAATGAGATCCAAACAGCCAAAGACGGGCCAGTAACCCTCCCCGTTTATTAGGTCTCGCCTGACCCAGCGCATGCGCTGGTCTGGCGAGACTTATTGAGAGGGCTCCAAAAAGTGCTACCAGGCCAGCCTAGAGCTACAGTGCATGTGCGCGGGCGCCGCGCTTTACCGCGATTACAGCTTTGATGTTTGATCGTGATCGCAATCACTTTCACTATTGCGGCCGCTTTGCATAGCCAATAGGTCTCGCTTTTGGGACCTTATAAGTATTTAGTTATGCAACTGTTGAATGGCTAAACACTTAAAAGGTCCCAAAGGCGAGACCTATTGGCTATGCCAATGCTTGTTTATTCTTGGGTTTTGCAAGTGACTCGTCCGCTGGAAATCTTGGCAGTCCCTGGAGTATACTTCTAGACATGGTTTGTCATTCTGGACACTTCAGAGTTGTGTTACTCAATCAGAGAACACTGGCAGAAGAGACAGATAGGCTTACAGATTTAGTGTTTTTGAGCATCAATGAAGATTCCATGATGGAAGAGTATTTAGTCAAACATTTCAAACTTAAAAGAAGTGTGCTTCGAAGATAGCTGAACCAAGGGTGGTACCCTTTGTAAAATCGGTAACCATAACACCACTAAATTTAGAAATATTTTGTACTGGTGAGATTTTTGACGGAAAGCACGGGAACACAAAGCAGTTAATTTGCAATTTAACAGCCACACTGCTTTAAATTCAATTACAGAATGTACCAAATAACCTAACATCTGCTATATAATTTGCACCCAAGTCAAATGGATAAAAAATGAGCAACACCCCTTGCATTTCAGTACAGCAATAGTCACTTTTGCTGGCTATCTGGTCATCTTTGATATGCTGATGAGTTTACAGAGTCGTTAGAGGTTGTTTTTTTCTTCTTATAGAAAGCAAGAACAAAACTCTTCATCTACAGACTTACCTTTCAAATTTAGTATATGCATTCACAGGGTGCAAAAACCTGATTTCCCATACAAAACCTCAACAGCATTAACCTTGCTAGATGTTTTCTGAATTATTTTCAATAAAACAAATGGCAACACTGCGGCATGAACCCTGAAGTGTGCTACAACCACAGTGAAGCAAGTATATGATTCACTGGCTCTGTTCTTTTAAAGTTTCATATTAAATCAAACAGGTACTTGCCACTCAGAAAAATAAAGGAAATATAAAGTGGGAGGATTATTTGCGACTTCGGTGAATATAACTAAGATGCAGAACTAAGATTAAAAGTAACATTTTCTTCTGCATCAAGAATATCCAAGACAATCAAGAAAATGTTTACACGAAAAGGACCTCAAAAAAATAATCTTTAGAATAGATGTAGTGTTGGTTCGGTTTCTCTAAAGTCAGCATAAAAGTTTGCTATGTAAAACTATGAACAAAATTACAAGAAGCTGATCCACAAATTTCTAACATTGGGTCGTTTTGGTAAAGCCTCTGTAGCCACTTTTCCATGTGTGGAATGAGCTTTTGGCATACTAGAAAGAGGCTCATTAGCTAGCTTATATCAAAAGGAAATGGAAGTGATCTACTTATCTGGAAATGGACTGCATGGACGTGCCTAACCCAGGCCCAGTTTATAAACAGCAGGTTACATTCCCTTAGATCTTTTTTTTATATGTCTGAATAAAACCCCTGGCTTTTCTTTACATCTAAGGAATGAAGAGAACTTTCTATAGGAGAGATAGGATCACTGATGTAAACAGTTTGAATGATGTCGAAATCGGATTCTACTTTAGGTAAGAAAGGGATACGTTCTCATAATCTGTTTTTGTTAAATACTGTGTAAGGCTCCACTGTATATAGAGCCTAAAGCTCACTCGTGCTGTTCTGACAAAATGACCACTAGAAAATCAATCTTAGAAGTCCAATGCTGAAATAAACTTCTGTCTAAGCACAATAGGAGATGCCATCAAATTAAAAAGAAACAGAGTGAGCTCTTATACAGGAGAAGGCTGTTGAAGCCACCAAGATACTCTGCGGCGTACCCCAAGGATCATCCCTCAGCCCTACCCTTCTACATGGCACCGCTCGCCAACATCGTCCGCTCGCACAACCTCAACATGGTCTCCTACGCCGACGACACTCAGCTGATCCTCTCACTCACCAAGAAACCCGCCACCAGCAAAACCAACCTCCACGAAGGAATGAAAGCCGTCGCCCACTGGATGCAGAATAGCCGCTTGAAACTTAACTCAGACAATACCGAGATCCTCATCCTTGGCTCCACCCCCGCCGCCTGGGACGACTCTTGGTGGCCAGCCGCCCTGGGAGCTGCACCCACTCCCACTAACCAACCACGCACGGAACCTGGGGTTCATCCTGGATTCGTCGCTATCAATGACCCAGCAAGTCAACGCCAACTCCTCCTCCTGCTTCAACACCCTTCGCATGCTCCGCAAGAGCTACAGATGGATCCCCACCGGAGCCAGGACGACGGTCACCAAGGCCCTCGTCAGCAACAGACTGGACTACGGCAACGCCCTCTACGCAGGAACCATGGCCAAACTCCAGAAAAGACTCCACCGCATACAGAATGCCTCCGCACACCTCATCCTCAACATACCCCGCCACACCCACATCACCGTCCACCTGAAAGACCTGCACTGGCTCCAAGTCAACAAGAGGATCACCTTCAAGCTCCTCACCCATCTCACAAAGCACTCCACAGCACCGGACCAGCATACCTCAACAAACGTCTCACCGTCTACATCCCGAAAGACCAGCTTCGCTCCGCCGACCTAGCCACCGTCCCACAGGACCTATACCGGCAGCAGATCCTTCTCCTACCTCGCCGCCAGGACATGGAACACCCTACCCACCCAACTACGACATACTCAGGACCTGCGGACCTTCAGGAGGCTTCTAAGGACCGGGCTGTTCGAGCAGTAGCTGCACCCACCTCCCCCCTCAGCACCTTGAGACCATCACGGGTGATTAGTGCGCTCTACAAATGATTGATTGATCTAGGAGGGTAAGTTTTCTTTAATCCTTCCAAAACGATTATGACAGGCATTGTATGCTGTAATAGCCACCAAGCATAATTTTAGGAGTAAACTCTAGATTTGACAGCTGCTGTAGATTTGACAGCTGCAGATGAAGCAGCTATGGAAAGATAAGATCTTTGTGGCATAGTCATGGTTAGGACATTGACAAAACAAAATATTCCCCAAATAAAAGCACAGGAATGTCCGGTTAATAATCTCTTATAGATTGTTCATACACTATGGATGTAGATTTAGCTGTTCATATTGCTCAATCTTAGGAGCCAACCTGCCAAATTCAAGTAATCATAGTGTGTTATAACAGTTCTTAAAGCCTAGTCAGCAAACTGGGTTTTCATAACATCTTCCTGCTTGGGTTTAAAGACGGGTGAAGAAGCTCTGGAAATCACAACTGGCTTGGCCATTCTGAAGCAATAAGAATCGCACGCGCATTAGCATACCTCATTGTCACAAGGACCAATTGAATCAGAAGGACTGGTGGAAAAGCTTATAGAAACTTGAGAACCTGTTCAGTGTTTTATATGAAGAATGTGCTAAGTACCGCTTTGAGTCCCAAGAGTGTACTCCTCAAATGTTTTGTCCCTGTTCACACAAACAATTCCACAATGTACGGCCTAAAAAGAAAGAATGCTGGATCTGGTATCACACTGGTGAAACAGCACACTGCATTTGTGTTGACTAAAAAAGTACAATTCTATTCTTTTTTCAGAGAAGGTAGGAAGCCTTGAGAGCCTGGTAGGCTGCCTCAGGTCATAATCTTAACACAGAGCTTGCACTATCAAGTTCTGAAGAAGAGTTGGACAGCATGTCAATGAACCATTTTACACAACACTCTGAAAACACCGGTCTGTATGAAATGGGACTCCTCTAAGATGATTCAACCTCTTGCACCACCACAGCAGCAAATGCTTTATGTAATGGATAGCATAAATTAAATGTCCAAGTTGTCTTTCCACGGCGACCACTGATCTTCGAAGCACTGCTGAAGAAGTCTCAGATGGAGGTTGGTTTCGGGACAAGAAAAAAGCAGGTCATCCTCCCCATAAGCAAAGCCATCTGGCAAGTAAGTGGCAATTTGCTTGAATATGGAAGCATTTCTGAAAAACGATAGTCTACAAAAAGCATACACTTCACATCGCCTTGCATTCAAGGTTGGCCCTAAATAAGAAGCAGAACTTAGATAGATGTAGATTTTTGGAAGCCCACATGAAGACCTGGATGCTGAAATTGAGCAATGGTTTCTCTCCCTTAAGACCTTCAGCAGGCTGTCGAGATATCTATAGACAAAAAATTGACTGCAAATACATGGACACCACACCCATGCATAACAACAAAACAAGCATTGGCATAGCCAATAGGTCTCGCCTTTGGGACCTTATAAGTGTTTAGCTATGCAACAGTTGCATAACTAAATACTTATAAGGTCCCAAAAGCAAGACCTATTGGCTATGCAAAGCGGCCGTGCGGCCGTAAAAGTGAACGCGATCACGATCAAACATCAAAGCGGCCGCGAAAGTGAAAGTAATCGCGGTAAAGCGCGGCGCTGGGTCAGGCGAGAGCTAAAAAGGCAGGTATTTATTCTAGACTGAATGGTAGAAATCTGAACTTGAATTGAGAGATGCTACTGTGAGCACCCCAAGGACCTTTGTTTTTCACCGCTAATGGAATATGCCAAAAAGTATCAGGCATATCTAATCCTCTTTCATAACCTGGGGACATATTAGAAAGTGCCAGCATATCAAATGAGTGGTTTCTGGTTTGTTTGCTAGCTTTAGGTCCACAATTGTTCTAATTCTTGCTTGAGGCCTTTCTTGCAAAACACAAATATGTAAAACTTAAGATATGCCTATTGCTCCCTGAGAGGAAGGAACAGGCCTGTATAGCTTGTTTTGTTTCAGCTTCTCTCTGTAGCAAGTGTAGCCTGCTTTTGGAGGAATCACTGTAGCAGAGGGCTTGAATTGGAGGGCACTCATTTTGGATCAACTGCAATGCCCACTTCTGTGAATTAGTATTTGCATAATTTCATTCACTCCCTCCGAAAAAGTCATCTACAGAGCAGAGAATGTGGGGCACTATTGGGAATGAGACTGCGTCATCCCTGAGGAGCACTGTTGTTGTAATGTTCCAGAGTTAGAAGACCATTGCATGTGGTATAGAAGCTACTGTTTGTCCAGAGCAGATAGGACCACGGAATCCTGAACCCTCCGCCCTGGATGGGAACAGCAGTCATCACTCCTGAACTGCAACCTGCAAAAACTTTCAATTGCTCAAGATCTATGGCCTGTTTAGGCTCTTGATGAAGTAATATCACATTTTGGTAAGCAGTTTTAGGGTCGAAATCCTGCTCATAGCAGTAGACGAGGTTTTCCTCCAATATCTCTGTAGACCCAGGAACCAACAGCAGAAGAGGTCTAGGCTGAAGAAGTTTAGGTGGCGACTAAGATTGCAGAGATCCACTGTGAAAGACTCAATTTAAAAGGACATTATCTGGATTGTTTAATCTAATTACTCTCCTCAACAGAAAATCCTGAAACGTTGTAATGTCATCTAAGGGTGACAAACTTGTAAGTGAAACCGTTGGTGTATAGGATAAGTATGACAAACTCCAATCTGAAAAACCACACCCAAGTAGTATGGATTGATCTGTCCTCTTGTAGCTGGGGTGCTGCGCAAGCAGAGGCTGAAAATCTGGCATGTTTGCCGAGAGAAGATCCGGAACATCTGATGTTAGATGGATCTTCCTGATGGAGGTATTTGAACCATGAGCAGTTTTAGGAGGAAGGAGCAACACCTGTAAAAACCTTCAACAGATCTTCTGCTGTCATTTTCATCGGAGACCTCGACTGCAATGGCGGTGCCTCCAAAGTTTGTGGCACTTACTTTCTACCAGAGAGAATGTGACACTACTATTGATGTTGAATACAACACAGTCAAATTTCTTAGACGCTCGGTATCGGTGGTATTCGACATCAAGCGATGAAAAAAACCTCAAAAAACGAGTGTCAAAGACCGATATCTCTGCTGATGGACCAATGTCAAATGCCAGGAAAAACAGATTTCTCCTTTACCGTGGAGAGGTTGCTCCGTCTCAGCGACAAACCTGCGTTGATGCTGCCTTTAAGAGTGAACATGTAAATATGAGTATGCTTTGAAAGACTAATAAAAACGAAATTCCTGCAGGTAAAAAAAAAGGTGGAACAGCGTCAAGCATGTTTAAGACATGGAGAAAAAGATCAATGAACAAACTGTCAGTATAAGACATGCAGGGATAGGGAAGATGCAGGTGACAATGAGAGTGCATGTTCTCACTTCTCTATAAAGTATGCTCATCAGTCTATTTCTCAGCGTCATGTGCTTTCTTTCATCTGAGTTTATTGGTTGTAGCACGCTTGAGACTTTATGCTATAATGCTGCTTTGTGCATTAATCAAAGTAAAAAGGAATCTGGAAACAATAGGATGTTAAGGCTATGGAGGTTTTAACCTTCTATAAATGCATGTACAAAGCCTGTAAAGGAAATGTTACTTATAATATTAGTTCTGCATTTTGTATATTTTATGTGTCTGTTGACGTCTGCCACTACGGGCATATTGGGGTGGTTGTTGTCCCTTTCCTTTGTACTCGAGACTGGGGACAGTAGGACCAATTGGGTGATAGAACCTTCTGTTTCTGGTTTTGTCTGTAAGCTCTACGCCTGTACTGAGGCAATAAAACTTTCTTCAAGACCCACAGCCTTTAGGGTCTCAGATTCCTTTTTACCCACTTCATCTCATCAACAGTGAGGTTTAAAGGAGGACCTAACCAGAGTAAGGCAGATTCATAATAGTTTGTGAATCTGGAAGAAGATGTTAAGTTGAAGTCAAGATGCTCACGTTAAGGTGATGCCCTGTTGTTGCTGATAAATCTGCAGTAACAATGGCCGCACTAATAACTTGGTGGGAAACAATCCGACCTTCGTTTAGTATTTCCATGAAGTAGTCTTCTGTCCCTTGGAAGGTCACCAGCTAAGGCAGGAAATTATTCACACAAAGCCCGGTCATATCAAAGAATGTCAGAATCACTCACTGATATTAAAGTAACAGCTGTAGATCAACAAACTTTCCCGCCCACAGCATCAATTCTTTTGCTTTACAGTTCTGAAGGGGCAGATGTTCTAGAGCCGATAAATGGTTTTTACCTACCACAAAATTACAGAGTCCTGTTTTAGTTCTTGTCTAACGAAACCAGACCCTGTTGGGCCGGTATGTACTTTTTTTTTTTTTTTTTTTAGAAGTGGTGTGCCAATTTTAAATTTGCAGGAATTGAAAACTTTTCTTCTGCAAGCTCTGTGAAACCTGGCATCAATGGCAATATCACTTTTGGTGATGCTCATGGTTGTAATGTCTCCATAATCACCAAATACAAAGCTAGTGGTACTTCAATCTGAATATTTCGTTTTGCTTCACCTCTCACATATCTTGGAAATGTAAGGACTTCATCAATTAACAAAGAAGGTGTATAGGATGTATATGCAGAGTGAAGTGTTCTCTTTACATCAATCTGAAGCGCATACTGAAAAATGACCCATTAGGCATAGGCAAAACTGGAACAGCTGGATAATCCATAGGTTGTGGCGCGGATGGTGCCATGGGCTGATGATACAGTGTGGCACTGAAGCGTCTGGCAGAGGAGGTAGTGATTCTAAAAGCATTTGCATACCTAGGTCTTGGAGGTAATGTAGGTTTATCCATTGGAGTCACTGCATTAAAGTTCATGGAAGAAAGGGGATGAACTGAGACTGAAGTGTGCATTAACGTCCAATTTGGACATTGGCTGTATAGTATCAGACATTTATGGCTCAGAGATGCAATGTGTCAACGGTGGAACTTTCAAATGAGATGGTCCCGAGTGGTGATGTTGTGGATTCTGTGCTGTTGAGAACAACGGTGTGATGGACCAGGTATTGTTACTATAGTTGTTGATGAAACCAGTCTCCCTGTCGAGGACAGTTGAATCCATTCTGTAGTGTTTAGTATTTTAGCTGTCAGTCTGTTTCGCAGGTGCCAAAGAATTTATTGAATGTGAAAACGGAGGTGCTGATGCCTTAGAGATCAACTGGTGCTCCCTAGAGGTGCAAGAATGTGTGGAACGATGGGGATGACGTCTCTGACGTTTTCTCTGTGTGAGTCTACCTTTGTGGATGTCTTTTTCATAGGAGAAGCATTGAATAGTAAAGGAGGTCTTGTCCTTTTTATCTGCTTTAAGATTTTCCAATTTTCCTTAAAGGCTAAACCTTCCCTGCAGCGGTCGAAGTGCATTAAAAAGTAAGGGGACAGTAATACTGTGCACAATGGGAGCGAGCGAGTAAGCGTGGCGGTAGGGGTCAAAGGTGTGGGGGAAAACTAAAATATTTTGTAACTTGGTTCGGTCTTTCCCCTTCAAGTACGTACATATAAAATAACAGTGTTAACGTAAAATAAATGCATGTTAAGTTCATCAGTGGGAAATTAACTGTCGTACTATATGAACCCGCTTATTTAATTAATGCACCGCAAAGGTCTATGTCGGTAACCAGAGAGCCACAGACTAGAAACCTAGTTGGAGCGGAAAGAATACATCTGTAATCAGCAAGTGTCAAGTGATTCGATTAATTAAAGTCAATACAGACTCCTGAGCTCCCTTTACATTTGCAGATTGACCCGTTACTTTTCTTTCCGGCACCTTGGCAAGAAGGCTTGTTTAGCTGTCTGCTCGCCTTAGGTTTTACAGCACAGGAGACTCCCTGCCTTACACCGCAGCTGAAGCATTTCAGCTCTCGGAATTAACCGTCCACGGAAGGTTATCTTTTCACAGAAAGTATGGGAACTATTTTCCTCAAATTAAATTATGGGCATGTCGTGGCCCTCCAATCCCACCCACTTCAACCCTGTCCTTCAAAGTTATTTTCCATGTTTTCTGACAACGGGTACAGTCTTTTACATGGTGAGAAGTTGGAAGGCAAACCTCACATAAATGGTACGGAGATGATTAAGCCTTTTTTTCTCTCACACTTGTATTAATTATGCTTTCACTATGTGTCAAAACAAGCCCTCTATGATGGAAAAAATACAAGAATTCTTATATTCTTCAAAAAAGGTCTAAAGAAGTGTAAAAGGAATAAGTAAGAAGAAAAATCCTCTTAAAAATGATTATGCTCTAAGATCCAGCCAGTACGACCTGGAGAAAAAAACCATACCCGAGCCTTTAAGGCAAACTACCATTACAGTGCATGCTGGGTAATGGAAGATGCTGGCTCTCTTGAAGTAACAATGTACTTGAGTGCAGCTGGTGAACTTTAAAACCAAGAGGCACCTTTCTCTTTTGTGTTTTCTACGCAACTCCAGCAGAGGTATATTAATGGTTTTAGTCTAGGACACAGTTCTCAAACGTCACAACAAAAAAACAAATGTATATCTATATAGATTTTTTTTTGCATTTAAAGCAGATCTATAGTTGCATCAGATAATTTTTAACAGTCAGTCGTTAGTTTAAAGAGAGTAAATGAGGGGTTTCAAAACATTCTGCACCTCTTTGTAATTGAGTCAGATACACTGCACTGTCAAATGCTTCTTATAGAAACACTTTGAAGATAAATACCCAATACTGTGTTGCAAAGCAGTTTTTGAAGGAAAGTGGTGTTGGAAAGAAGCTCCATGGGGTGAGGAAATAAATCTAATAAGAGTAATATAGCAAAACCCTACCTATTAATGACAACTCCCTTACGTAGGTTGGTATCTTTAAGAGGCTATCTGCATATCCGGGTACAGCAACTCCTCCATGCTACTATCCTTAGTCGAGCAAAATGTTCAAGACTGGGACAGCAATGGTTCAATGGCCTGGTACAATATTAGGCGCGAGCGACCCCCTGCGATGAGGGAGGGAAGGGGTAGAAAGACCCTCCATTGTGGGACAAGTAGGTTTAATACTACCAGTAAGGACAGGTTTCTCCTTATGATAGTGCTCTCAAATCAAAAATGTAAAGTAAAGAGAGAGTATTTACACAGTTTGAGGAGCTAGAAAGCCTAAAAGTACATTAGTATGTTCAGTTATCCTTGCTCAGAGCAGACAACTTGGTCTACACTCAATACAGCTTTGACAGTGCTCAGTTTTCTTTCTTATAGACACTGTTGGCTACCTGGCTTTGCTTCGTACACATTAAAAGGCTAAAAAAACGAAAGCCAGTCATACACTTCGCTATTAATGACCGTTAATACGAACTGGAGCATAACAATACAGAACACAATGTATTGACTTTACACAAGAAACTGAATTGGAGGGGGGGGGGGGGGGGGGGGGCAATCGAGGTTATAAAATAATTTTTTTGAATAAATTTCATGATTTTATACACCGAAATATTCTAGTATTAATGAAGATTCCACGATGGATAAACAATGTAAATTATCCTACAACAGTAGATCCCATGGTAGAGAAAGTGTAAATTTTCCTGCATTACATTTAAAAGACATTTAGCTCAAAAGAACATACATATTTCACATTCAAAATAGGTGGTTAATCTCATACTTCAAATACCAATAATTCAAATTGCTTACCTGATGAATACAAAACCACTCTTCTGCTTGACATATGTGGCAGAGCAAAATACTGTGACAAATGTAAAGAATGTCGTACCAACACAGCATCATACAATCTATTACAGAATTGGTATATTTTTTTACTATGCTAAGACATGCATTCACATTACAGCAGGCTGCCCATATAGCCGTTTGAACAATGTTGGACATTAAGAAAAATTAGCACAGCAATATTTGTTCTAATCAATCAATTGCCATTCTAACTAAAAACACTGACAAAAGGATCAAGGCAGATAAGTCGCCACTAAAAAATGCAACTGCAGCCTCAACCTGAAGTAATATGCATTGCAAATACATTGTTTTATAGACAGATGTTCCAATTCAACAAAATTGGAGTTTTTAGTGCAAGACACACAAAAATGATTTACTTGCCTGTAATGCTTGCTCTTAAAGAACTATTTTTTGGACGAACGGCAAGACTAGATGCGGCTCAGCAACCCAGATAGCATGTTTTAAATACAATGACTGGACTGACAACAACTCAGCCCCTATGCTCTCTGAACTGCAACAGTTTGTGAATGGAATTCCTAAGAAAACTTTAGAATCTTAGTTCACTACTGCAAAATACGTTCTACTACAAAAAAAATGCCTATACCTCAGCAACTAGGACTACAAAAAGGCAAGCTAATAACTTTCCTATGGTTTTGAAAATGCTTCAACAGGCCCACCCGACTAAATTAGTGACAATGATTTGCTTATTCTACCAGATCTTGCAACAAACAAAATTGCTCACTTTTTAGGACGCCATGACATTCTTAGATTTTGGGAAACTGCTTCCGAGCCGTTTTACACTTTTGGCCCACATTAAAAAAAAGTGTAGTGGACATCCTGCTGAAACAGGGCTTCCTGGAAGTCATGCCCTGAACTCACCATTTACTTGACTAGGTTTCTGGTACTGGGACTTTTAGACATGATGGGGCAACAGACTCCGAGGTGAAAGTCAGATAATAATTACTAATTTGGCTTTAAAAAAACTTTGATTTAAACTGGCAATTTCCCCATCCTGGAAATCCTGGGGACAAGGCTACAAGTGAAAATTGGTTTTGTGCGATGTAGTGAACTTGCTACCACCAACTTAAAAAAGCCAAGCTTCTTGGCAGAGGATATATATATTATATATACACACATACATGCAATTGGAAAACCACACTAAAAGCTGAGGATGGGTTTACAAAAAAAAAAAAAAAATCAAAGTTGTCAGAGAAGCAGCTGTTGAAATGCAGGGCAACCAAGTGCATAGTCGTACATTTAAAAGAGTAGTAAGAAGTGGTGGGATAAAAGAGAATGAGTATTGTGTGTGGTTCTAGAGTCCCAATCTCTGAACTGTAGAGCTAGAGTTAAATTTGAAAATTATATTTCAGATCACCTCACACCCTACTTCCCATTCTGCAGTAAACATGACAAACTAAGTTCATTAAGCTCTGCCAAAATACATTGCAGATTTATCAAATAGTGTGAAAATTAGCATGGGGGTGTTCTAGTTTTTGGGGAGTTGAACAATTATCGCACAAGAGCATTTATGTGAACACACAAAAAGTGTACTTTACGGTAAAAAGACCGAAATATGAAGATGTACTAAAGATTGAGCTAAAAGGATTAAAGTGAAGTAAAAGCAGCAGGAGTCTTTCAAACAACGAGATTCCACAAAAATCAAGAATGGATGGTTGAAAAGGAGGGGTCTCAGAAGTATTACTTAAAACTGTTCAGAGTAGAGAAGGTAAGAACTATTTATTGCAAGAACTATCAACTTGAAATAAAGATTGAATTGAAAATGGCCTGCCAAGTAAATGATCAGGACAACAACTGAAAACTATAAAGAATCAAGGGTATTACAACAAATACTAAAATATGAAAATGTAATAGCCCACTAACCCCCACCTATAGTGTACTAATGTAATTAACATGTAAAGATTATTCAGTAGGTAGAGTTGAGGGAAGCAAATCAGTTGCAACTGATGGTGCGAACGGTCATTGTCAGGTTGCTAAAAATGTGCACTGCCCCAACTGTTTAGAACTTCAGCTTAAGTAGTGCTGGTGGACAACCAACCCAAAAAAACAAAATCCAACAAATGTAACCAAGTAGTAAAATAATGCTGTGTGTGTAGAATATCAATCTCAGGAATACCAACAATGTAAAACGTGGCTAGGGATAGATTTCTGTGGATAACACAAAAATCTGAGTATTAAATCCATCTGCAGCTCCAAGTTATAAACTTATAATTTTAAGGTAACAGTCTGCAGTATTCAGCACTAATAGATTTCAAATAGGAAACACAATGAACTGCTCAATGTTCTTTGAACATTTTTATGTTCAGTGATAAATGCTTATCAGGTGTTGGAATACATTAAAAAGCCTATCAGTTTTACAGTTTCAGGTCTGTTAAGGCTTTGTGGAGTCATGTAAAATAATTAAGGCAAGAAACAGTCCACATGTCAATTATTTTGAATTACTGCTTCAAAATATTAATGTGCATGCATTCTGGACACTATTTTGGAATAAATTAGGCATGTCACTTATTGCATTCTTATGACTGACCTTTCTACACTATGCTTCAAATAAACACTACAAAATTAAGCCGGCATTACAAATGTGCGGCCTCTACAGCTGCAAAAATGCATTACGGCAGAGCCAAGGAGAACAGGTCTTTAATCCTAGGCAACTTTAAGATTACCTGCTAAAACACACAATGACGCAGTTATTAATGTTACTATCATGAATGATTATTTCTTTAAGAAGTCCTTTTTAATTCATGGGAGAGTAGAAGAGACTCAATCCCCCATCAAACCTAAGAAACAGAAAATATGTTTCAATCTCAACACGGTCAATGGATTTTATAAAATTGATTTTTCTTTTAAACCTGGGTGATCGAAGAGATAATGGCTAGAGATGGGTCCAGGCTATGAAAAGTACGTGAGATGTAGTTTTTTGAGAGCTGATGTAGTTTTTTGAGAGCTCTGCAGAACCAATGTGGCTTTGGTATTACTGGGGCTGGTTTTAAAATGGTTTTCCTAAGAATACTAAAAGGTGAAATTTGCTTTTGGGCCACATGATAAATCGTTCATTGCAATACATATTTTGAGTCCTCTGGAAACCCATTCCAAGATTGACTGATAAACTTTTAAAAGACTGGAAACGATTAATGCATTAAACCTATGCCGAGCATTTGGCAATAGGTCGTACAAATTTCAAGCAGAAGCCTGCAGTTGCGTGGTTTTATTTTCACTTGAACCATTAGCGGCGTTAGTACCTCTACATATAGCAAAGTTAGGTTACCAAAGATTTAAAATCATGTGGATACAGCAGTCTAAATTTGCCGACAAACACTCTAGATATGCCGCAAACACGAGATAACAGAAAAATGCAGCGCAAAATTCTTATTGAAGGATACTAGTTAAGACAGTCTTTAGATAGGACTTTGAAACAAGAAATATACTATTGGGCTGGCTCAAGAGGAAAAAAACAGAACCTTAAATTGGTCTGACACGTTGCAGCCCAACAGCAGTAACTTCAGGTTCTGACCGACAGGGAAAAGCATGAGGAGCAGGTATTTCAGTTTTCAAAAACATACAGAGAATACGCACAAGCTTTGGTTCAGATTTGAGTCACTTTTTTTTATCATACGAGTATGCAGTTTTAAATATTTTAAAACACTTAATCTGAAGATCCAAAAATGTTGTCTTCCCTTAACAGTTTGGAGAAAAATCCAACAAGTGTTTACAATTCCTTTTGTTTACTGGAAGTAGTAAACTATTCTGCTTTGTTAGACGTCACATTTTAAATATTTTGTACTAACGTGCAAACCCATTTTGCAACAGATTGTGCTACTTTAAGTAATCATTTCTGCTCCAATGAGCTCCAGCAACAGCACAAACACGTGCTGAGCTTAGTACAATAACACCAAAAGTACGTGTTTTTTTAATAGGTTCTGAATGTTGTTGTAGACCAGACAGGCTGTTATAATAGATACAATACTACTTTAATTGCACCTGAAAACCCGACACTGAGAAACGAAGGTGTGCTGAAAATATACTGCAAACACGGTCACCTTCCCTTATAGTTTTATGTCAAAAAGATTTGAGGCATATAACCCCTGGATTTTGCTACTCACTCTTACATAGTATCAAAATTGCACATTAGGGTATTTTTAGATCTGGCTCCTCTATTGCGGCATAGGACACATAGAGGCCTGCAAAGTTCAATTTGCAGGTTGGACCGATTCTAGATGTTGGTTTTTAATGCTCTATTAAATCAAAATGTTATATTAGGCATGACAGCCCAATAACAATTTTATTTTCTATCTGTGGTAGATCTACAGTTTGCATAGGACTGAAATTGATTAAGTGCATCCGGAAACCATGTTTTGCCCTAGATATAAACCAAAACAATATTGTTTAACTGTTCTAGGTAAACTACAGGATGTTATCCACCAAAGGCACTGACCTGGTGTGAACGTAAACAAATGTTATTCACTATCCCTTTTCATGTATCCCATAAGTACACCCTACCTAAAATCTAGCATATATAAGCAAACAAGTATTTGCTTTTAGTTAATCAATTCACTCTGTGCACACCCGAGCCTGAACGAGCAAAAGCCATAATTCTGAAACCAACAAGAAAACCTTGTCATTTCAATGGCTGTATTATCCTTTTAAAAAGAGACATCTTTATTTAAAATTTTCTAAGCAAAGTCCAAGACCATAATAATCCAGAACTGCCAGCCACAATATTTTGAAAGCTTACATGAGCATATTCCCCCAGTTCATTAAAAATAGACATATATAGGCCTCAAATAAAATATTAAGCCTAGCTTTAGGACAAACGTTCAGTAGTGCGGTTTTGCAGAACCAGGAAATAAGAAGCTTTAATATTAACCTGAAAATGTATATATCTACTGTCTCATCTTGGCTTTATACATTAAATAAAGCCAGAAATTATAGCTCAGGACAACTAACACTGGGTCAAATATATCTATAGTACCAGTTCTGATGTGTGCAACCTACACTGAAAAAGGTCTTGGATCCTCTCAGGAAAAACAAAACTGTCAGAAGCTGCTGTTGAAATTCTCCAAACAATTTCTAGTCAACCCAGCTGCCAAAAGGATTTCACAGTAGAATATAAAAAGGAATGGTCCTCAGAAGTGTAACCATCAAACTTAAATATATTTTAAGAAGCAGTGCAAAACAGTCATACAATGTAACAAAAAAATTGACCAAAACCTACCATAAATGTTGCTACATTTGCTTGGCCTTTTACTATCAGTGCAGCTAACGTAAACCCTGTACTACAGGTACACACGTTGTACTAAATACATGTAGTTTTGTTATAAAAATCAAGCAGCGAAACTGCCTCAAATTAAGAGATCTGGTTAATTCCAGACACCCATATTGCACATAAATCAGGTTTTCTTTTTAAGTTCTTGCATATCTGAATATCCAATTTTACAAACAACAATGCATTGTTTTGACTTTTCCAAATCAGGGCTCAGTTGCATACTACAGAACCCAAGACCACTTGGTGAAGCATAAATGCACATTGTTGGTAGTGCAACTTGCAGTTATGGCACTTTGTGTGGTAATTCAAAAATGTATTAGCAAACAGTATTTAAGGCATAATCCCCCAGGTATTAGTATTTGACTCAGTTCAGTGAACACGCAGGAAGTCCACAGTCATACTGGCAAAACTGACTTACAGTCTGTAAGTCAATAGGCTCAGGTTAGGAGCGAAGAACATTCCTTAGATTTTTACTGGAATTTTATATGTTCAATCAGGATTTCAAACACTACGTTGTTTTCCAAACTGTCTGTAGACACAAAGTACTACAGAGTTCAGTTCCTCCCTGTAATGTCTTCAAACCGAACCATTGTGCAAGTGTGACCAAGTTCTAGCAATGAAACAATTTTGGTATTGGATGCGGCCACTTCTTCGGAGAATTCCGACGCAGTCAGGCCTCTGAAGCAATGGGGAGGAAAAAAAGCTAAAACACAAGGTCATCTGATAACATTAAGCATTACAAGCTGGACAGTTAATGTGGCTTTGGCTCAAAAAAAGTCTGAGTCTTGGAGTGGAAAGAGTACTTGTCTGTCCCACCAAATCATTCTTGTTGTGGGACTGTCAGGGTTGTCTTGATTGGGGAGTATTTGTTTGTTTACCTATCAGGCGTAAATTTCCAGGCACTCAGTTCATTTTGTGCTTGTTCCAGTTTGTCTTTAGTCTGTTCCAGTTCACCTTTCATTTTTAGGAAAAACAAGTTGATGGCTGGGTCCACCATTGTTGTTCTCAGCTGGGCAACGCTCGGCTGCTGAACTTGCTTGAGGTACTGTATCTGGTTCTGCATTAACAAAAAATAAATGTTTGACTTATGAATATTACGTTTAGCAGGCTAAACAATTCTAAATCGTACAATGTGATTTGTTCATGTTTCTACTCTAAATGCACAACTTCTACAGCATCTAAGCACTGAAAACTAAATATTAGTAAACACAGGGCTGCAGAGTACTGTCTACCTGCCAAACCAATCAACCCCTTACTCCTTAAATTACCAATATTTAGGACACACTCCGGCTGCAAGAACACACAACCACTAAGTTATCAAAAGAAGACTTCTGTCTCTGCAGAAATGCAAATATGCCATACAACATGTCCCACATGGAGTAGACATCAGCCTCCGGTTATCTTGGGGAGAGCACCAACATTCCAAGAAAGAGGCGGCAAGGGCAACAACGTTGTTGATATTAAAACAATGGCCTGCTTAAATTAAAATAAATTTAAAAAAACAAGAGCTCATCTACGTCCTTACATAACTGAATCCATCCTAGCTACACACTGCACATTAAGCCAAAATACTAATAGTTTAGAAAGGAGAAAGTTCTATCTTGCAGATAACGTGCTGCAGATGGTAGCGTATAAGGCAAGAAAGGAGGAGGAAAATTAGGACATTTGCAACTTGAAAACGAACTACTCACTAGATAAAGTTATTGTACATACTTTTATTCAAAGGCATTTCAATTTATGGTTTGAGGGAAAGGTAATTTACATTTACAGCAAAGAAAAAAACATTAAAATATGCCATTTAAAAGCATGACTTCTGAATCTGAAAATTATCTTCTGCTTTAATAATTAAAAGAAATCTTATCCTAAACATTGATAATGTAATACAGAGAAGTGTGTTCTTGGGCAGACAAACACCCTTTATAAAGACTTAACTATTAATTACAATAGCTCTTCCTCTACTACATAGATTAAGGATTTAAAAATGTTGTAATATTGAACTGAGCTCTGTATATCAAGAATAGGTGTATATACAGCGCTCTACTTAATCTCCACTCAAACATTCTTCATATTAAACACAGCCTGTAACTGCATGTGCTTCCCACCGAGCAAAAATGTAAAAACAATTCATACTGCAAAATATTTAATGTCAATAATTTAGTAATGCAATAAGTTAATTTAAAAAGTCAACATTGTCTTTGTTCTGTGTTAGATGTTTTAGGAATACTATACAAGGCTCCTTTTTAGATCGCGGACTACCAGATACCACACAGATGCGCTATGTAAAAGACATCTTGGGGAGTTTATGAAGCAGACCTGGGAATGCATTCTGCCCGTTGCCTGCCATTGGCTTTGTGGTTTGCAATTCGCATTTTCTTGCTTTTTAATCTGCCTCATCACATATACTGTGCATTCAAAGGCCAAGTCTGACTTCAAAGTGAGAGGGTTTATGGACGGGGGGGGGGGGGGGGGGGGGTGCAGATTGCTCTCTTCACTGAGTAGGGGTGTCACAGTGCCTGAAAATAGATTGGCGATACGTTGCATTTGGGCAATCTTAACCTGTAGTTGTGACATTCTTTTTGCATATTTAATGTCGGCAAGAATGAAAACAAGTTTCCACGCAACCCCATTAAACATAGCTATGCAGGTACTGGCGAGCCTTACAGTGTTGCTTGTTGCTGTGTGGGCGGGCAACATATTTTAAATTAATTAAATTTTTTTATATAGCGCAAATTCGACCCAAGGGTACTGGATCACTTTACATGAGCACCAACTGAATTACACAAGGACACAATTTTTTTTGTAAGCACGTGGAGATAAAGTGATTTGTTCAAAAACACAGGATGTTGAGGCGACACTCAAACCCAGTTCCCCAGTTGCAAAATTGCAGTTTGGGCCGTTACACCACATCTTCTCTCAAAGCCTTCAACTTCTTTCTAAATCTACCAGAGTATGCTATAAAACAAAACGGTGATCGTTTCTCCCTCCTCATGTCGGCAAGCAATAGGTTAAGTATTGGAACTTAGTATTTGAAGTGTACTCCTTCCACCGCTCATCCTCGAAGTGCTGTGGCTATATGGAGTGTGCGCTTCCGCAGATTGTGGCGATTCCTCAAGAGTGGACTCGGATTACAAAGACAAAGCTTCCCTTCTCTGTGTACTTGTTCTTCGGTCCGTGTCCTCCTGCCTTCCTTGGCGTTAGTGACTTTCTCCTACATTCCTGCGTTTCCAAATTCGAGTCAGGACATGTGTATCTTGCTGTCCTCGTGTCAGTCTTTAAACCAGTCTATCCATTAAAGCATGAACAAATTTAGAAAAATTGCAAGTCTACAAGCAGCCTGAATGCAATGGACTTACCAAACAATGAAAGGCGTGAAACAGAGCTTCTTTGAAAAAAACGTTCCAAAGTTAATCTAAAAGTGACATTTGCGGTCTGCCCTCAAAAACCAGATGCAATGATCGGAAACCATAGACTGAACACCACCTAACGCAATGCAGTAATTTACCTCAGTGGGCCAAACTAGCAAACAATGAAAGATATCTAATCGGACCCTTTTTGAACGAATAATCTAGAGGGATTGTTCTACACTTATTGTTTATAATTTACATAAGAAATACCTTTGTAGTTGATTAGTGTTAACCACAGCATGGGCAGGTTTCACAAAAAACTTTCCTTACTAAGTTTCCCATAATTTTAGCTTTGGACTCTGAAGGAAATGGGCAAATATTCAACCTAAAACAAAGTTTCTCCGGTTCCCAAATGCAACTATTTTCTGTATGAGGGTTGCCACAGAGCTGAGAGTTCAACGAAAAACAACGTACTGAATTGTAGGCACATTTTTTTCGAGACCTGAAGGAAAGTAACCAACAGTGAAACCTACACTCTGTGTCAAGCACAATTAATGATTTTTTGGTATTTATTTCAAACCTCGCTTCACTCATCAAGGAAGGAGTGTTTTTGGGAGGGTATTGGGAAATGGGGTGTAGGGGACCTAGATGATGGAAGAGGAAGACGCTGCTGCAGGAAACAGAATAGGGCAAACGGCATTCAGTGCAATCATCATAAAAAAACATCAATAAAACAATCATGCTGTTTTTTTTATATTCTTTTGTTGACCACTGCTAAATGCCTAGGTAGTTTTCACTTGAGAGAACATACACAAACAATATCAAAGCTCCCCTTTTACTGTACTGAAGCAGTGGCACTAATGTCGCTAATTCTTCTCACATTCAGCAATGGCTTTTTTCCTTGAATTCTGAAGACCAATTCATTCACCTTTGGAACTGCTTTAAGTGCTACAGCAAGGTCCGTGACTAAGCATTTCTCTCTCACTCTCTCTCTCTCTCTCCTTTTCCCTTTCTCCCCCCCCCCCCCCCCCCCTAGACTGGTTTAGTGTTTAAAACGCAATCATTCTAGAAAAATGTCTTAATGATTGTTAAGCACTCTGTATTAGGCCTATGTTTTTAATATGCGTTAACGGAGGAATATGCAAACTGTTACCGACAACTGACTTGGAGTCACTGGCCTTACTATGACCTACAACTGAAATTAATTGCAGCCACGCATTCTCGAAACATCAGAAAGTGGACTGTGCTCAAGTCTTTCAGACGCTACTGGCCAACAAATTAATTTTATACGGCTTCTTTGTAAAGAACCAACAATAACTCACCTTCAGGTTTCTTTATCCGGAACTAGAGAGACAGAGAGGTAGCGAAGATCAGGTGATGGACTGCATTATGTATGACAAGTTCAACCAGTAGTTTCCATAGCTTCCTTGGTATTATGAACCCCAGATGCAGGCATTTATACCAATGGACCATCCCCTGCAGGTTTTTAAACTCTGAAGAAGCCGGGATTACCATTAACCCTCTTCCCCTCCGTGCGGAACTGCAGCACTCCTTTGTTCTACCTAGAATATTCGAACTCTCCTTCAGTCCTGGACCAGGCACTGCCAATGGGAATAAGGTGTAAAAAATGTTCCGTCTCATTCTTTCCCTTACTATGTGTCATGATTATTTAGGATGGTCAATAAGACTGCCAGTCTGACCTCTCTCAAAGAGCAAGGATTCCCTCGCCAGAGACCGAACAGAAGAACCGGTTCATTTATTAAGGAGGTTTGTAATGCAGTACATTTCCTATTGGTTACATCAGTGCGACGACAACAGAAGAGGTGGCTGGACTACGTTTTTTAGAGTTCAAAAAGTTATGGCATTAAGCGAGAATACCCTTGTGCAATGCAAAGTTCAGTTTTCATGGGTTTTCTGAACTTACTGCCTTTGGTTGCAGCGCTCAGGGTGAGATTACTGAGAGTCTCTAGAGCCTCATCCCTTGGACGGTCAGGGAACTAACAGAGTTTCATCCTCCTGTAGGATCATGATCATTTTATGTAAAAGCTAGAGGAGTGTTTTCAGGGCCATTTTGAATTGGTTCCTCTTACAGAGGTTAAGGTACATTCTGTCTGGCAAGTTCCAAAATCTTTGTAGCCTCTAAATGAGTTACATAGGTAGATACGAATAGGGCATATTGCAGTAGTAGACTTAAGCAAGGACTTCTGTCTGGTCAGTGTAAAAGAGAAGTAGGGCTTTCCACAAAAAGCATGGGCTACAAGAAAACAGACTGGCATTGCCTCAAGTTGGAGTTCAAAGGTGAGGTTTAGGTCAAACAGTTTTCCAAGGTTGCTCACTTTTGATCAAGTGATCGGGGTGTTCGGAGGTCGGAACGCCATTCAAAGGGGAGTGATGTGGACATTAATCTCACCATAAAGGTCTCCTTTCCTAAACAGGAAGCACAAACTCTTGTGAAACACAAGGTCTAATTGTGGGAATCTTGTCTCTTCAGATCATTATCAAAGCACTGTATTGTAGGTATATGTTTGAAACTTTGTACTCTTAGATGCGTGTGCTAAGGGGTGTAGGTAGATATAGAAAAGACGAGAGTGGATATGTGGGGGAAAGTCACAGATCACAGACTTTGAAAAGAAACTGAAGAGCCTATTCTCACCTTTTAACTATGGTTTGTGAGAAAGGATTGGACCCACTGCAGTGCCTTTCCAGCAGTGTTTCATGATCCACTGTGTCAACGGAAGCAGACAGGTCAAGGATAAATCAGTATGGGCTTCTTGTATTCATCCAGACAGGGAAGAGGGAAGTTGATTTCTTCCTAAAATGATAAATCTGTTTACACTAACCATGTTATTTTGATGCACCTAACCATGCTGTTCTAGAACACACAAGTTCAGTCTGAACCTAAATGTTCACTCCTCGAGATTCTCAGGCTGCCAAATAGAGTACTAGCTTTCTCTTTTACAGCCCTCCCAAACACCTTCCGTCCCTGAAACCCTGGAGGACACTCTTGTAGCACACTAGACCCCACCCTACTTGTATTTATTGTAGAGAGCCAAACCTGTTTAAAGATGTAGGATTTCCAAGTGGTCACGCTGCCTAAAAAACTGTGCATGTGCTCCCAGCAGAAAAACCAGTCATCTAATAATTTGAAGGCAGGATGGCACAGCAAGCTGAATGTTCACTAATAAGCAGTCAGCTGATCACAAGTTTTGAATCGCAGCACGGCAATCTTTTTATTACTATTCCAAATTTGTTGTATTAAATTCATTACCATTACATTTGGGGACAGTAACATTTACAGTGCTTCGAAATGGCAGTTCAGAGGTATGAAGCACTATTCAAGTAATTACCTTCAGCTCAGGCTTTTAGTTGCCACTCATGGACAAGTGCTTGTGCGATTGTTGCAGTGACCCTCACAGGTGGAGTTAGCCAGTTAATAAGTAGGTTAATGTTACCTTATGTGATTGTAATAGTTATGGCAAGAATGCCCTGGTCATCAGGAGACAGTCGCTTTATACCCACAAAGCATTCTATTCAATACTTTGACCATAACAACGTAATTAGTCACTCCAGCCAATCGAAAGATGAGGAGAAGCCACATCATACAGACGGAATGAAGGAAAGTGGTCTTAAAATTCATTGGACTGCCCCAGCAAGAAGCAATAAGGGGATAGGACTTGTAAACTGTTTGTCCGCAAGAACACCATAAATGACTTTTTGCAGCTGGAAAATGTTCAATTAGTTAACAGGTGAGATTAGGACTGCAAACCATACAAAAGAGCACGGGTAGTGACCGATTAGGCAAAACTTGCTCTGGGTAAAGGCCTGCCTGCTTCGCTGCCGCCAGTGACCGAGTTTGTAACTACAATGTAATTTGTTAGTCGTGTCCAGATAAATCTGAGAACATGTGCCACGGTAGCGTGAGCATGAAAATACACGGTGTTTGAGGTACGAGGCCAATAGTTTGCCCGCTTTGTTCCCTTCGCAGAGCTTGAGTGCCTTGAATTTGTTGATCCACATTCCAGCAATTTGGTTATATTCATATTTTTTCTCCTCTTCGCCGATATCAGAGGTTGACTGGTCCAAAACCTGGAGCTCTGTCTCGAGGAATAAGATTACACCAGCCCTTTCCCAGACAAAGTTCTGGCTACTACACAAGGCCTACTGGACACCATCTCGATTACATTCACATAAGATTTGTGGGGACCCCAACTGCTGGAATTGTAAGGAAGAAATAGACAGCCCATCTACTACTACTATGCAAATGTGTGAAACCCTTTGGGGACAAGGTTTTTGACTTCATCTCTACAAACTTTTTTCATGCTCCCTCAGTAGGGAACTATCTACGTTGACATTTGGCTACCTCAGAGTAGAGTCACTGAATGATAAGGCTAGGGCTCTGCTTGACCTACTCCTAACAGCAGCAGTTAAGATCATACTAAACAACTGGAAAGACACACGAAAAGCATCCTTCAAATGTTGGTTGAACTGGGTCACTAACCTAAGGGGAGCTGACAATATTGCTCTCCAGAACTCACCATGGAAACCCCCCGCTTAGACACATGTGGGATAGCCTTGATCTATTCTTTAATTCATACAAACTGCCATGAATCACAATGGAGGCTTACCAAACTAGTCCCTTACAGGGGATGCTCTCACACTTGTTCGCTGTACTACATTAATAGAGAAATACTGTCAAACATACTATAGTCCAATGGATGCATACCGGTATTTATATTTTTACATATTCTGATTTATTGTATTCTTTGCATTCCCGCACGCTGATTAGGTTTTGTACACCTCTGATTGATGGACCTAGATGGCTAAAACAATACTAAGTCAATCCTAAGTAAATCTAAACATGTATCTGTCATTATACCCAGTCTGCATTGCCCAGATTGTCGTATTGCCACCTCAATCTGAATAATCACTGTATTTGTCTTTTTTTGTTGTCCTTTTTGGTTATATTTTCACGTCCTTTCATGTGTATTATTGTATGTTTTGGAAACAACCAATAAAAAGTAAAAAAAATAATACATGGTGAATAGCCTTGTTTGCGCTGAAGTCTCAAAAGCTTTGAGAAAATACAAGTGCGCAAGGCAACAATAAATCCCTGTGAGAAAAGGATGTATACGCCAAAAGCCCCAACGAATTGTAGCACTAACACGCCTTTTAAGGAGTAATGGATATCTAGGAAGACTATTTCAACGAAAGATGATTCACATCACGTTAATAAGGATAGGTATAGTGACAAGATACCGATGAGAAAGCATCACACTACTTGTGTCACAATGTGGAGAAAGAGAGTTGACCAGTCATTTTATGACTCAAGATCACCTTGGCATTCCTCGGATGTAGGCAACATCAGGGACCAGGCATATCTTGGAGCAGCTGGTAATTGGTATAGACATTACATTGTCCACAGAGATGGCAATGGCAAAAAGGATTCGATTTTCTGGGCAAGGATGAACAGTGAAAATACCGCAATATGACATATAACAGATTGTTAATTTTTTGACAAGCCCCAAACTCTTAAGATTGTCAAAAAAGCCTAGTACCCTAAGCTAGCTCTTGAGGAATAAGGCACTCAAGCCAAGATATTTTAAGGAAAGAGCAGCAGTCCATCGAACTTCTGTGACAAGTAAATATTGCCTCAATTGACAGCGCATGGTCTCCTTATTAAAGGGATGATGGATATCTAAAAACCAGACCCAGAGTGAAAAGCCTGGCGCCACCCAGACGGCAGAACTTCTAGGACTCTCACTTACTTTTTTGAAGGTCTGGACAGGATAGTCAGTGGGGTCTAAGGAATAGGCACGGCTCCATATTTTACTCTCTACTCATACACAGAAATGTGGTCATAATTACCTATGTTAAGCAAAGAAATGGTGGGGTGAGTACGAAATGCAGTTTCCGTTCAAGGGGCTATACCGGAGGCAAGAAGTGGATGAATCAGCATGGATTTATACTGTCTGTCCAGAAACGGTCCCAAGTGCCCTGACAGGGTAAGTCTTAGTGATGTAATATGCATTTTGTCAATTGAGATCACACTTTAGTAAACCGGCAATCCCAGAAGCCTCAGGAACATGGGCTGTGCTTCACCAATAGACTTGCATGTTTTAGTATAGGGACATGGCAAAAACAGGGGAAGCAGCAGACATTGGGCTGATAAAGAATGGCCACAACCCAGGCTAGTTTTGGAAACGTTTTATAGAACTTCTTATGGTAGTGTCTACAGTACCACAACATTTTAATCGGGGTTATGTGTTCAGGATAACTAAAATTCATTTAAACTGCTGCTAACACCTTGGCCAGAGTTGGAAGTAGAATTGAGCCCTTTTAGCGGTCAGCTCTACAGGTCTCATTGGACTAGCTCCAATTCTATAAGGGTGCACAGAACAACTGGAAGAGAAAGTTAGTGAGGAGGCAGATGATTGAAGAGCTTAGCCTTTGAAATCTCCACCAGCAGGACACAGCAATTGATTTACTACGTTTTCTTTAGACACAGTGGTGGTAGTGGTGGCAAATTATCACTCCCCTTCCCTCCACAGAGTAAGATTTTCTAGTGATGGGAGTGGCTCGGGCCAGCACTGCTCTGGGGAAGTAATTGACTACTACTTCTCACATGTGGACTGAAATAAGGGCTTTATTCCACCCCTGAAGTGTCTTTCTCTAGTTTTTGTGACAGAGAAAGCGCAGGCAGTCTGGAGGCTTAAGGTAAAATTATCTTGTCCCATTTTAAAGACTAAGGTCTGTTCAGCAGCCATTAGATGGAACCCTACAATTTGACTTAGTATTCACTGTAGCAGTCACAAACTGCAATAGTGCTTTATCTGCCAGAAGAGCTCGAGATTATTTTTCAAGTCCACGTACATCACTTTATCAGAGTATTTCTGCTGTTAGTATTAAGGCCGCAGAGGCATATGGAAGAGAGACTCATGGTCCTGGCCACTGTCTTAATAGATGATCCTAGACATAGGCAGTTTTTGTTCTGCTGTCCCTCTTCCCAGTCAGAGCACATATTTATACTCTTTTTTTATGACTAGGCAGAAAGTAGGAAGGAACGCAGATTGACAATATTGATGAAAATATTCTAGAGCAGTTTATAAAAGGCAATCCTTAAATGTAAGCTTGTTTAATGAGACCACGAAATTGCTAATTATTTTCCCACAGTTCAAGACATTTTAGCTTCTATGTACATGTGACAAGGCAAGGCCACTGCATTCAGCAAAATAGACTGTGCTTCCATGTTGTAAAAAAAAAAAAAGTGACACTGATTTGGCTGCTGTGGCAGAGATGAAGAACTTGGGGTAGGCTTCACCCAAAACTTGAGTCTCCCCTTCGCCTGTCCAAATTTACTCAAGGGAACACGGTGAAGTGTGCTAGATGTGGCCTCCTGGCTGCCTCGGACATCCACATGTTTTACGAGTGTCCATCTTTGTTGCAGTTCTGGGATGCTATTTGTAAGATTCTGTCAACGTCTGTCGATTTCAACATAGTATTGGATTCTCAGTTAGTGATCTTTGGAATCCTAGAGGGGGTTTCCAATACGGCGAAAAAGCTAGTCTTTTATGCAATATTACTTGCTAGAAGGGAGATATGCAAGAAGTGGAAGGACTGTTCACCTCCCTCAGCTATAGAATGGTTTGCTTCCGCCCTGCAAGTCTCCAAGCTTGACTTGGTCAGAATAGGGAATCCTGAGAAAAGGTCTTTTTGGCACCTCCTGAGATGGGATCATTGAGTCTCTGGGGTTTTTTTTTTTTTCCCCCAGGTCCAATGATTAAGCCATCTATACTCTGTCTGGGTATGAGTAATGACTGGACACTTTTGTTCAGTATTTTGGTGGATCCTTAAAATCCTCTGCAAGGTTATTCTATGTCGATCGTGGGTATGTCAAGCTACACTGCTACGGGACGAGGCTCTCGCTCACCGTTTGGTCCCCTCCAGTCGCCGACTGAGCTAGCACTCTGCTGGCTAACCTATCGATCACGTATATAGAACCTTGGTGGCGCATGAGGACAAAAAAAAAAGAAAAAAAAAAAAGAAAAAAAAATACTTGAGTCTACTGGAGGCTTTATCCAGAGGCAAAGGTTTAGTGGGGAAGCCAAGAGCAACCAGTGAAAAATATGGTTTTAAAAAAAATTAAAAACTGGTTGGGTGATTAGACCGTCAACTCGAACACCCTTAACCTTGAGAAAGGAAGCTTGATGAATTAGTCTTCAATATCTGCTTCCTGTCTGTTTCAGTATCTGGTCTTTGTTAAGGAGGAGGCTTAAAGGATGATATGCCAGAAGAGTTAGTGAGGCAGGAAGATTCGGGGTAGCCATCACTTGACGAGATAGCATTGGAGCCAAATATTTGTGACAGTGTTCGTGTCGAGACTGGCTGTATAATGAACAAATATCATATTAGACTTTGCAAAGATCAACCCTGCATGTGGGTTGCTATTCACAGCATCCTGAAAGGGATTAGAGACTAGGAGAGAAGCCTTGTGCAACAGGATCCTGAATCTTCTTGTTCTGAGCTCCTGCTGCAGGTCAGTTATAGCAGTAATCAAAAATGTTCTTCATATAGTCAACATTTATTGAAGAAAGTGATCAAATAAAGGCCCTCTTTACAAATAAAGACTGGCGTTTGTGAACTCCCAGCTGGGATGCATAAAAACCCCAGCACCAAAAAACCAAGTCAATCTTTTAGCACACTTTATCATCCAGGATCGGACAAGGGATCAATAAGAACACTTTACTTCGAAGTTTATTAAATTGTATCAGAGACGAGACTGGCTGAAGAGGTTAACTGAGGCAGTTCATGTCTGAATTGTGCATCGGTTGCCTACGTACTAGCACTGTAGCAAAACACATACTCAGTCTTTACCTACTTGGCATCATGCGCATCGTGTGGTTTGGCCTCTCTTGTCGAGCTAGTGCTCTCGTCTCTCTCCATAACTGGCAGTAGGCTGCCTGGACTGGCGAGGACTTGTCCAATGCATGGCAGGCTTTGCTGAGCTGGACCTCAACAGGTTGGTGCCCAAAAGAACAGAAAATCTGTTACGTTTAAGCTGTAGAACCCAAAGGACCCTCTGCTTCTTTAAGAGATGCTCCTTTCCATGGGCCTCTGTAATTGGTGTGGCTGGAAAAAGTCCTCTTGTACAGGTTGTGTTTGGCCAAGGAGGGTTACCACCATAAGAAAAGGTGGGAATGTGGCAGTTATGGGTGAAAGCAAAGCCCTGAAAATGCTTTAAGTACTTATTAATTTCCTGTGAAATTGAAGGGTCACCTTTGTGTGAGTGCAAGCTTCATTAACCTAGTTTGTCATAGATGTTGTACAAAAAATAAACCAACAAAAAAAAAAAAAACCACGCGTACTTTTATGATTACACCCCTGAACAATGGCTTCCTAGAAAGGAAATAAAGGAGCAACATGCTGGTCGCACCTAACAGATGCCTCCAAACTAGAGTGTGCAGAACAGTCTTCCTGAAATGCAGAATAAAGTGCTATAAACAGCTGAAAAATCAAAAGTGGGGTGCAGAATAGTCACTGGGCAGCACCAATTTCTGCCAGGACCATCAAAATTACCATCTTTGTCAAGTACATGTGGCCTGTATGAGCAATCAGACAATCTTAAAATTAGGTTTCTCTTAAGCATTTTGATTTGATCTGTTTTAAAGATCAATTAAATTGAAGGCATCATTAGAATGACGCTCATGTAACTTTTACAACAACCTATATAATAATAAAGGAACGTTATTAAAAAAATGTAATATGACCAAGTTTGACAAATATATGTGGGGATAGGTGGAGCGTTAACTAATTTTGAGAGCTGATGTAAGCGTCTAACATATTGAAAAAAGTTGAAAACTTAAGTGGGCAGTGTTGAAGTTGGGTGGAGGGGAAGGATTTACAGACAGTTCTGGCAGTCTACATCAAAGGAATAACGAAGCATTTACAAAAAAAAAAAAAAAACAGAAGGGCTGTTGAAATGCATTAGGGCAGCCTAACTGACCAAAGAAGCTACTTTACATCACTTACTTAGACAAGTCACTTTTACTCTAAGATATTGCCAGCTAAACTGTACAGAGCAATGAGGAACACAATTAGTTTCTATGAATTACCATGAATTATACCAGCCCTTGCTTCTCATAGTGGAAGGCACATCCCAAATTCCCTAAAAATTTGCAGCAATTAATTTCTTAAATGAACGGTTAATTTTCATTTTATTCAAGAGTATTAGTTAGCACCCAATAACTATACATATTTAATTTTATACATCTTTTCAATATTACTCACTAGCTGAACTCCTGATTTCCCCCCAACAAAAAAGGAACACCCCTGAAGACCAGCCCCATCGTTATTCTTTTCCACAGCTCACGAACCCTCTTGATTGCTGCTTTTACAGATACTCAGCTTCACTGGCTGTATATAGAGTCAGTGAAAGAGGCGTGCCAAAAACAGGCAAGGGCTAGAAGAGCGCTTGATGTCACAACGGGTCTGGCCGGAGAGTAGAAAAGACCCTTCAACAAATCAATGCATTTAAAAGTATGGCAGGACCAGGAAAGATTGGTTTCATGGGCCGATCGCCCGAACTCAGCTGGTCATACAGCAGCAGCACCAAAGGAAATCTCCTGACCACTTGCCCATCTCGGTTTTCACGTTGAACTGTCCTGATTTACCAGCACTTTCTCATGTAGCAAGCTCGCTCTGGCTCCATCCACTTCATCAGTTTAAATGGGAAGTAAAATGAGAAGCACATTAAGCGAAGTTAGTGCAAGTGAACTGTGCATCTGAAAGGTTGAATGCTCCACTTCGTATTTATTGAGCCCTACTTTTTTTCAGTGTTTGCAGTGGAACACCAATCGATTTGCTCCAGTAGACTGCGGTCAATTATTGGATGTCTACCACTACACTGTAGGGGTGATTATGAAGAGGCAATACCAGGTTTCTCCAACTAATAGCATGTAATCTACTGGTAGCTCTCCATCTACATGCAATTAGCACTCCTGTGGGCCCTCCATCTTACTAAATTGAAAGAGTTTGCTTGGTTGAATAAATAAATGTATACCAAAATTGAAAGGCATATTTTCAAGGAGAAAATGTGAGTATTTTCAGAAGTCATAAGCAGATACTTAGATGAAAATGGTTTAATTTCCAAAATATAGTTAAAGCTGATCATTTGAGTGATAAATCATGCAACTATGTAAAGACTTCATGCTAACTTGATGCAAGAGGCATTGCAGTTATGGCTGTTATGTATTATCACATAGGCTTTCTACATTGACAAAGTTTGTATTTACATTACTGCTGACAAACGTATACAATGAACTGGGGTGATAGCTGCAAGTAATCTAGCATATGGTGCACACCAACGTCATCTTGTCTTAAGTGGTCACAAATACAATTCCAATTTTAGCTCAGGATGATTTTCATCAAACATAAGTAGCTCTTATTTAATAAACGTTCCAAATAGATGCCATTTAAAAGGAGATCTAATTTTTAACATGATGTAGCAAGTACTGATTTCCTACCAAAACATTTTTAAAATGGTAATCTCTTCTGCTTAACTCACGAGATGCAGGGCTAAGATGCAGTAGGGTTACCAAAGGTGTTTAAGGTGCATGCTTTAACATACGTGCAGCATTACTGGTCCCATTTCAGTCCCAATTTCTGTATTATTTGCAGATACATTTACGCCAGTTTTCTTGATTTTGGCGATGGATAAAGCTACTAAGACGGAACAATCGGATGGTGGCGCATTTAGAAAAGGGATTTAGAAAAGAGTACAGCATGAAGTATCCCGACTGGCCTACTGGACACTCCCTCCATCTCAAGCCTGCTGATGTCTGAGGAGATCAACCGACTGGAGAATAGCACTATGGAGGTTATGGACAGGGCAACATTTTATATAGGATCATGCTGTAGCAGAGGGAGGAGGTGACAAACTGTCAATAAGACGAATGCCTTGAGCATTACAGTCATCTTCTGTGAAGCCAGAATATCATGTCCAGCCACTTATCTGAGAGCGATCGAAGTAGGGCAGTTAAAAATGTGCCTTCCTTGAACCTCACTTACACCAAATGGTTACATAAGAAAATCACAGCAATTGTGGCACCTTTGCATGGCCTCAAAGCAGGTGATGCTACGAGCTACTGCGTACCCTACATTCTATTGCTCTAATACCATTCTAACCCTACGCCATTCCCAGGGTAATCTAGATCATGCTACAGTTTAAACAAACACCCTGTTCCTTTCCACTAACCTCTTCAATTTTCTTAATAGGATTGTGGAGTGGGGGCTGCTTTGTCGATGCTGTGTATGATTCCATATTATCACTAAATTGGAAAGAAATGCGAGTGAAATCTATTGCATGTGAGACAAGCGGGTGCTTGACATTTTACATGATAAATAGGTGCCTACAACACTGCAGATGGCAGCTACAGCGTGCTCAACAACCATTGACTTGAGTGGAATCAAAAATGTGAACATGATCCAAGAAGTGTAAATTGACATATAATGCTAATTTTCCAGCTCATGATTGAGATTAAATGTTATTCACAGTAAAAGCGTTGCTTATTGGAAGCTCCGAGGTGCACGCAGAAATAAATGACACTTAAAAACTGTATCAAAGAAAACGTGTGTTAGGTCTAAAGCCATTAAAAATAATTAAGTGACAGCAGCGGTTCCTGTTCAAACTTGCTGGTCAAAAGCAACGGAAAGGAAAATGTGGCAACAGACTGCAGCTATTAATAAAAAGGATTATACAAAGCTATTTATTTTAATACTCGTACTGAAATTCTGGAAGCTCATTGAAGGAGAACATACATTTTGATCAAACATAGAAAGTTCTCCTGAAAAGGAAATGTAGGAAATGCAACAAGCATTTAGTTTAGCAGGTTGCTTTTTAATACCCCTTTTCTTCAAAGAACCAAAAACACATAACTGAAATGTAAACCGCTACAAACAGTTATGTAACGTCACAGTAAAATTTAAAATTGGGCACATGAAGTAGAAAGCATGATGGAAGGAAGCTCAGAGAGGGGATTCATCTTGACGGATTTGAATACACAGCGCATCCTCCCCAAGCTGATATCCAACACTTGTGTAATAAGGCATTGAAACAGGACTATTAAAAACCATTCCTGAAGCCAGTTTCGTTTGAGTGTTAGCTGGAGATAGATTTCTCAAAGCAATGAACTGTGGTAGAATAGATCAGGCTCTACATTGTACCTTGAAAGATCTACCGATTACCCAAAATCTTTGAGCAACAGTCTACCACTTTGTTACTGTGGAGGAATTAAGACAATTGACGGCCTTTAGTTCTAATCAATGAAGTCCAATTATATCCTGCTGCCAACAAGCTTTATCCCTTCTATCCCACTGTGGGTCAGTCGTTTCTTTATCCTCCAAAAGATTGGTTTAGAAATTTATTTGTACCTCAGTTGGTCATATTTTCCTATTCTGTCAAACAGAACACCCCTAACATTCACACATTGCTTCTCACTGTAATCTTCAACTACAGATCTGCAATAGTACCTACTGCGTAAATTAATCGCTTCTCAAGTCACTGTCAGCTAGTCTACCAGGCTTTAGGTATATCCTTATGAAGCTGCTCTTAGGCAGCAAAACTAGGGAGAACCAAAGTCACTGGCAGGTCTTTTCTTAAAACCCCCGGAAGAAAATCTATGGAGAGAAAAGGAAGAATATGCTTTGGCCAATATACGAAACTGCTAAAAACTATGAACAAATGGCAAATCCTGCAGTGAACACTCTTTAATAGGGCTGCTATGGAAATATCTACAAGACTTAAATCAGCATTTTTTTTTAAACATTTTTTATTGTTTTCAAGTACAACCAGGTGATTGGCACCCAATAGGACATATAAACATTAAATGCTGCTAGTTCACATTTCACAGGCAATGCACACAATTTTGCACCCAACAAGAATCTGGGCCCTCCTAAACAGTAATAATAGGGTTATTAATTTAGAAATGTTATCTTGTCAGACACAACGTCTTTGTTGTCACCAAGAATCGTGATAATCAACTTGCGGTGCTGCCTATAGGGAGCAGCAACCTCCATTCCCTCTCACCTCCCCCCACCCCTGGTGTGCCATGGCTGCGCCTGCTACTAGGTAGACAACGATAAACTGACTTAACCACATTGTGGAATTAAGAGGGTGTTGGAGGATGCTCTACTGTAATATTAGTGCCCAAATTGTGAAATCATCTAGGTGCGTAGCCTTGGGTGGGTTATCCCTTCGCACCGTACCCATTTTCTACAAGGGCTAGAATGTTATCCATATCAGGGCGTATGTAGGGGTTCTTCGGGTAAGGAGTGGTCCAGGTGTTTCAAGTCTTCTACTAATGCTTCCCAAGCTCTAGAAGCCTCGAGGGATCCCTGGCCCCGTCTGAGTCGTACCGCACCCTCATAGTCCACCCAGTCCTCCCTTCTCCATCCCTCGGTAGTAAGCCCTCACTGTGCCTTCCAGTTCCAGGCAATCTCCCTGTTGGCCAAGAGAAGCACCAGGTCCGGAAAACTACCAGTTAGTCTTGGGTGTATGCAGGAACCAGTGGGAGGCAGCAATGTCCCAGTGTGCAGTGGACCTCCCCATCTATAACCTCGGTCAATGTGTTAGTCACTATCTGCCAGAAGACACCAAGCTTTGGGCAGCTCCAAAACATATGGAGTAATCCAGCCCCCGATTCACCCCATCAGAGAGCGCAGTATAGTAGTCCTTCCCACACAAACTCATCTATGGTGGTCCCAAAGTCGTTCCCAATAGGCCTGTATGTTGTCTGGCGGGGGCAGCAGTTCAAGACTGACATCAGTATGTGCAGACAAAACTTGTAGCGTATATTTAGAAAGCTATGAGAGTGATTCTGGACTTTTAGGTAGGGAACAGAGCTTTAGAGAAATTATGTGGCCACAAGTTTTGCTTAAAGACTTCCCTCCCTAGGTCAAAAAAGCACAAGCTATAAAATAACTGTGCCCAAATAAACCTATTTTAGTATAGGCCAAGGTGAAATTTTGATTACACCAGTGTAACTTCGGTAATTTGGTTTAACATGTTTGCAAAATTGAGATTACACCAAACATTGCGTAATTTCATGGAGAAATTTTAACACGAGATGCACCACTTTGGGTGGTTAACTTTTGAGTGCGAGCAGCATTTCAGATAGATTTTTTTACCCGAGCGAACTGTGTATGTATTGTTTAAGCACAAAACTACAACTCTGAAAGTGTCATCGTTATGAACACGAGGAACCAGAAATAAACTTTCTGGAGTTTAATTTTTACTCTAACAAGCACCTGGGTAATTTTTAGTGTGAGATGCATTTCACATAATTGTGCTTAATTGTGCAATTACGCTACAGAATGCATCCTATAGCAAAATGGCCTTCTGTCACTAATGATTCTAGCTACACTTTACAAGTGTTTGAATCTTTACAAGGGTAATCTGGTCTCTCTTTTCAGTCCTCACTTGTATAAGGTCTGCAGTCAGCTACCCAATTACTAAGTGAAAAATAGTTTTGCTGCATTAATTGACTAGCTACATTTCAGCTACAAAATATATAAATGTTCTATTGACAGTATGGATTAATACGGATCTGTTCAGACTCAAAATAAAAATGCTTAACAGTTTGGACCAATGTACATGTCCAACTACTTTGGAGAAGTAGGGCTCTCCGATGTAAGCAAGTTTTTAAATGGTGGGGTTTACATTTTTTTTACAGTCTCAGATAACACAAAATTGTGTGCGCGTTTGCACACCCACACACTTTAGGCTAAACCTCCTTTGGATCCTTCATTCACATGTAATCCACTTCCAGAACAAAATAAACATTTCTACGAGTGCTCGTAGTTTGAAGATCCAGAATAGGATGACATTTTTAGGTTCCCCTTGCACTGTGCTTGAGAAATCTATTAATATAAACTTAAGTGACTTACATCTGGCTTCCTCTTTTTCCTGGCGTCTCATTGGTTCCTGTGCATGCCACTAAACTTTTCTCTGGTTCTATTGGCTGCAGCATATTTTCCTGCATTTACCAATGCTGGTTCCTGGTCTGCTTTTCATTGGTTTCCCGCCACCGAAATACTGTTAATATCCACTTTAGTGGAACTATATTTTCATAAATGTTTGCCTTTTTCTAATGCAGCATTTTATATAACAATTTATCACCCGTATCGATTTGCATAGACTCACAGAATGTTGCTTTGGGGCACCGCCAAGTATCGGACCCCAGCGCTCGAATCGGCAGCTCTGGCTGCTGCACCACATCCTGTCCAATACTGTGTTATCTGTCAGGGAGCTCCTTCCCTCTCCTGGATGATGACTGATGAAAACATCTACTTCCTAGTGCCACCTCACCTTTTTAGGGAGGGAATGTATAGCCCCTAGGCTGTCATCCCACCTCTTCCTCCAGTCCCCAAACACTCATACCAACAAAGTGTTGGTGGTAAGTGTAGGAAGTGATAAGAAAAACAAATAAAAACACACTAACAAAACGTCCCCAGTTATTCATACACCAACCAAAGAGGCTTGCTTGGGACCTTTGTGGGTTTGAACAATGATGAATTTAATTCAATATTTGCAACACCAATCATCAAAAAGCACAGGATAGTGGTTACCGCTCAACTGGGCTTGCTGAACATCAATTTTATTTAGTTGGTTATGTGCAGCACATTGCAAGGCAGATAAAGTTTTGGTACAATACAAAAAGTGAGAAAAATAAGTCTTGCAAGAAAGTTTTTTTATTTTTTTTATTAGATCGTCCAGAAACATGGAAAAACAAAAAAGACACAAATGACATTGGAAAGCACAACACAGCAGCCAAAAAGAATGACTGCTACTAATCTCATAAGGTAAAATTCTCTTGAGCTCCTGAACCAGGGAAGCAGTGTCATCTAGAGAAAATCTTGAGTCACCCTGTAGTCCCGCGCCCTTCGCGGGCGAGAATTCAAAGATGGCGCCCACGACTAGACCGCCGGAACAATAAATAGGCGGTCTAGTCTATCCAGAAGAGGATCCAACTGCCCGGCAGGAGGAGGAACAAACAGCAGGGAGAGAGAACGCCAAGGTTCGTTTTACGCCGCTTCCGCAGACTGCTGTTTAGGAGACTGGACCAGAACCTCATCCCAGTAGAAAGACAACGGCGAGGAAAAACAGCCCGTCGCCAAAAGAACCGCCTAGTGGCAATGCCCAAGAGTCCAGCCACCCTGGCGGGAAGGAGGGTGGCAAGACTCAGACAGCCACGACCCAGGAGGGCCGTGGCCCTAGGCAAGTACCGTTTTTTTAGTTATTTCACTGCGGGATGGTGAAGGTCAGGACTGTGAGAAGGCCCTTGGTTAAAAACCCTTCCCTCATCCCGTGCACAAATCCTTCCTTCCTAAGCTCAAGGCACATCCCTGATTGTGGGTGACGTTGGCGGTGAAGTAACCGACCCAAACCCTGTGTAGCTGACCTGGTTGTTTTTTTGTTCTCTTTGAGGATACGGGCCACACACGCAACCCCCTGACGTCCCGGCAGTAAGGAGAAGCCAGTCAAGGACCACAGAAGCCGCTCCCCGACGAGAATGCCACACAAGCTATCCTCCCCAAGGAGCCCTCTTGTTGTTTAAGCATAATAGCTCTGTCCCCTTCTCTTTTTGGGACCTCTCAGGACCTGTACACTGTCCTATACCAACAGGTCAATAAAGTATTCACCTCCCCTCGGCCCAACTCTGCACCCTCTATATCTGGGGGGACCACACACCCCCATCAACCCTAGCTTTTCCCCCTGGTTCTAGCACTGCACGAGTGGAGTTTTAAGCTTTTAAACTGTAATGCTCAATCAGCACCACTAATACCTTCTTAAACAAATATAAGCCAACTATTTACATGGGTTAGAGAAGCTACTTGAAAAGCAATGTACATAAAGGAGTAATTTAATAGGTCAGACTGCTATTTTGGGGTCATCCTTCAAACGATTAAGAACGGAACTGAATAAATGAGTAGTCAGGTAAGTAAACCAACTGGACAGCTCAGTGAGTAGGAGTTTCTCTGCTGAAATATGCGATAGTCTACAAGTCACAAGCTGGAATACTCGGAAGGCATACTCAGATTTCAGTGCTTCTGAAGACAGATAGTTTTAGTACCTTTAAATTGGGTAACAACCTGTTATTAACAGAGCTCAGAAAATACAGAAGTAAAGTCCGAAAAACTATCAGAATAAGATATTAAATGGGATCTGAAAAATATTGGTATGTCGTAGTCTGTCACGTTGTGTTCCCTGATAACAGTTTGCTTTAGCATAATAAAAGAACAAGTAACAAAAGATTTGTGAATGTTTCCCAGTTCATTCAAATAATCTCTACTGTGCAGACTTCCAAAAACACAGTAAAAATATTTTTTACATACCGATATGAAGACTTCGGATGAGAACATGTAATGACTATTGGTCTCTGCAGGGCTATACAGCAGGCTAGCAATTGGGTAAAGTTGATAACACCTATTCATGGTTTAAAAACTTCACAAATGCTCTCAGACCAAAAAAATGCAGGTTTCGACATACTTGTTTAATGGGGATGTTTGTTCTAGAAATTAATCAACTAGGTTTCAGATGGGTATTTTTAAAAGATGCTTAAATATCATTTAAATTATAAGATTTTAGGCTATAGCACAATCTCAGGTTGATCAAAAGTGTTTTGATTATTTCAATTCAATTTCAAAGCTTTATTCGACAGCATGTCATAAAAGCATGTAACATCCTAACATATACCATAAATACTACAATAAAATACAATATACATGTTTTCCCTTAAAAACTCATTAAATCATGATGCTGGCGAATTAAAAGAAAAAGCTTCAGCAACAATGGTGAAAAACACTTCTGAAAAAGGAAAACTTGGTTTTAAAATTGATCATACATTCTTAGGTGTCAGGAATTCATACAGGCCCACCCTAGGAATTTTGCCACAGCAATAGCCATGGGAGGGGAACAATCAGATTCAAATATTCTTAGAGCCACTTTGTACCTACGTGTCCCCAAATTTAGGCACACTGGTTTTAGCCATTTGTGGCGAAGTTTGGTGTACAAAGGACATACAAACAACAAGTGGCCTATATCCTCAATCAGATCTTTACAATGATGGCATTTGTTATCCAGGTTAGATGACCATCTATGGGTAAATGCTTTTACAGGCAGGGTCCCAATTCTAAACTGAAAATACAGTTTCCTGTCAAAGGCCCTTTCTAGGATGTCCCAATAGGCCTCACAGAAGGGTATAGATTTAATGTCAAGGAAACGACCTGCTAGCTTAGCATTTTGGCCAGAACTGAGGACAAACGTCCAGGTCATATCCCAGTACATTTTTTTGAGGATTTGCTTAGATGGAAAGCTTGAGCCACTTGATTCGTCCCATAGGTGGCCTAATTCTAATTTAGTTAGCAAGCCCCTAATTTCCTTTAGCCATAGAATAGAGTGAAAGCAATCGGCCACAATAATATCTTTCATGGCGATGGCATAATGGGTAAGTTCAGGAGTAGTTATAATCCGTCGCCAAAAAAGGAGAGGACGTAGCCGTGCTATATACTCTATTTTTTTCCTGCCTAGGTCATATATGAGCGGTATTGTTGGGGTACTTTGAGGAACTCCAACTAAGCAGCGTAAGAACTTATTTTCTGCCAAACTTAATTGGTTCAAGTTAGCAAAGCCCCACAGTTCTGAACCGTACAATGAAGCACTTATGACTTTCATATTATAAATTTCTAGGACAGGAGTAATGGGCTTAGTTAGGGAAAGTTTATGTTTGGAGGCTACTGCCCCCGCCAACTGGTGGAATTTTAGGGCGACCATATCAATGTGGTTTTTCCAACACATGTTACTCTGGAGGGATATTCCTAAGTACGTGAATGCCTCGACCTGTTCCAACGGGGTATTATTAAAATTAATTACACCTCTAAATCTTTTCCGCTGGTTTAGGGACATAAACTTGGTTTTGAAGGGGTTGATTTCAAGACCACGTGATTTACAAAAATCTCCAAACATATTTAGTGCCTTTTGAAGCCCGCTCGGTGTCCGCGAAACTATCAACGTGTCGTCCGCGAACATGAGAACAGGCACGCGAGCCCCTGCTAATACTGGAGCATCGGTAGGGGAGCGGCTAAGATGGTCTACAATGCCATTGTAATATCATTTAAATTACAAGATTTTAGGCTATAGCACAATCTCAGGTTGATCAAAAGTGTTTTGATTATTTTATTCTGATCATAAAACAAAGTAGATCAGGTCTAAACTCACAATTACACAGCAGCAATATTAAAACTTACCGTACACTCTTGCATTTCCTGCTCTTTTGTTGCCAGCCTCATTACCAGGATGTTTTCCCTTCTAGCAGACTCTTGCTGTTGTTGCTTGAGTTTCTCCTCAGACTCTCTCAGCCCAGTCACATCATTAGCTGGTTTTAAAAAGAAAGTGCAGGGAAGTCTGAAACTGGTTATACAAATCAAGTGGTCTATTATTTTTCTGATTAACAGGGACTAATGAACAATGGCTCAGTGGACACAGCAGGATTTACAAGGAGGTGTTAGGATGCCTCAAGTAGACAGTGAAAACTTAACTTAAACATTAGTTTCCTTAAACAGTAGTGTGGGGTCTTTCAAACAAGTTATTTGCTGAACCCGAACAGCAATTGCTGCCAACAGTAATTTAACTGAAAACGTTCTGGCAAAGGAAATTTAATAAAATGTAACTTATAACGCTGTTATACTTCATACTTTAGTGTATCATTATATGAAACTTTTAATGAACAAAGCTGAATCTGAATTCTACAACGATAACTACAAATCATAAGACAATTCTTTGAATGATTCATAAGAGCATTTCATCTGTCAAGAAAGTTATGTATTGTGGGATAATCAGTTACTGGCTTGATGATTTTTTAGCATTTCGACAGGTGATTACAGTAACAATTGTTTTGTTAAAGGCTGGCTTTTAGACCTTCGAGCAGAGTATTCCCTCTGGCCAAGTTTTACCAGTCTAAATAAATTGGATCTACTGAGAACTGGAAGTGATTCCCAAGAAAGTGGTGCCAAGCGCAATGAAGACAACAACATTTCTCAGGCAACACTCGGGCTAGATAGCAACGTTGTGTACCAAAAGCCCAAGAGGTGCATGAGAGTAAAAGAGCTAAATTAAATTTCATAGACTAACCTACCCTCGACAAAGGGGGCATCAAGACCCTTTAGGTGCATCCAATATGCACAGATAGGTTTAATACACAGCAAAGCTTTCATGTTTAAAGCCAACTAACAGACAGCACCTTTGGGAGATGATGTTTACTTTCCACAGAGTACAACATCAAGAGACGCACCTGCTACACTCTTTTTCCCAAACCTTGAATACACCTGGGTGCTCCTTTCAATTAAACACAACAGCTGCAGTTTTGTATTTTATAAAGTATGTCATATTAAAAGAAAGGGAAGAATAAAAGGTTTAAAAATACCAATTTTTATTTAGTTTCCCTCAAAATTCGTTGAATTGTTTCATACCTCGAAACAGCGTGAAATAACGGCTTTCACCAAGAACGGATAGAGAATGCACAACACCATGGTGCTTGCAAACAAAACACAATAAACCATAATCTGGCACTTGCCTGCAATTATTATACATGCAGTTAGGCTATTTATAACTGGAGAAAAGCTTAGACAATTTGGTCAGTGTTTCTTTTGTTTGGAAGTGATGACTACTAAAAAATAAAATGCTTCATTTTAAATTGGGGCTTAGGGGACAAAAATAAATGTTTGTTCATCAGCAACACAAGTGAAGTATACAAATTAATTTTGCACTTTTTAATTCCTTTCTCTTAACCCACATGAATAAACAGGAAATCATTATTTTGGGGGTTACTGTATTATCCCTGGTTAGATTGAGAAAATGCTTTCAATTTTCTCTACATCAGCACACAAGCTGCCTCTGAATACAAAAAATGTGTCAATCTGAAATAATTTAATCTGCAATTTGCAATAGTTTAAGGTAATGCTAGTCCTGATGCTTCAGTTTTCTTCTGATACAAACTTACAATTAAGATCTGTATACTTGCTCTCCAAGGCTTGTACATAAGATTCATATTGTTTCCACCTACAAATTAAAACAAAATATTTGTTACAATTTATTAAACATGTTTAGCAGGGAAAAACACGGCCATGTATATTTAGAATGACATCAAAAGCATTTAATGAAGGAGTTTATCCTATGGTCACCGCAAGAATCAAAATTGGCTTAGAGATAAATTTATCATAAGACATGCATACAATTTATATCGTTTATAAAAAGCAAAAATAAATCTACTATAAAAACAAGAACTGGAACAGAGACAAGATCGTAACCGGTAAGGCATAGTACCTTACATGTTCATTCATCACAGAATGTACAAAATCTGCCTTTCTGCACACTACCAGAGTCTTCTGTAGTTGCCCATTTTTCCCTACTCAAATTAGATAATAAATACAATCACTCAATACCGGCACCCCATTAACCAAAGGCGGCAAGAGGACCTAGCAGAATGGCTGAAACTTCGAACAGACAAATTGCAGCCAATGAGCAATATTATACAGCCCCAATTACCCTTCTGATCTAATTCCTAAAAATGGTTAGGAAAAAAAAAGCGCCTTCAACATGTGGGTAAAGGAAGGAAAAAAAAAAACCTCCCCCAACATACTCTGATGGGAAACAAAGCCAAGATGGTGGCACATTTCATTGTTTTCTTAGAGAAAAAGACGCACTAGCCCCAATATTGTAGCTCCTGATCCTTGTATTTCCTCAGATCCTTGTCATGCCAATTTGAAAGATCCTTCACATATTTAAACCACAGGAGATGGTCAGCCAGAATCCTGTTCAGAAACTACGCAACATCATCTCTGGACAAATGGACATTTCTACTCGCTATGCTCTGCAGGCCAAGCTGCCTATATAGGGGTGGATTTTCAGCCAATCTCGGCAGAGATGAAGAGGCCATTTTAGTCAGGATCATACCATTTAAACAAATATCTGCTCCACACAATGCACAACCCCAAGGGGTTGGTGTTGAATGTATTTAGTTTTGTAGAGCTAGCAGGCCTAGTTCCCCGAATATTTTTTGTTGAATGACCCTTACCCGCAGCCAACACACTGCACTCTACGTCGTAAGTTGGTTTGTTCCAATTCTCTTTTGCAGAGAACGGGAGTAATGATTACACAATGTAATAATGACTCGGCCCAACGATTTCAGGAGGATAAAGGCAGAGTTCCATTCCCAAGTTTCAAACGTAATTTACAGATCATGTTAATGTAAGCAGTGACAGCCTAATACAGCAAGCCGATTTACTTTTAGGATATGCTAATCATCGCAAAAAAAGCTTACAAAAACTGACTCCTCTTCAGAAAATCTTTGTATTATCCACTATCTATGCAGCTGAAAAAAGCAGTTACCTGAGAAGCATGTTTTCATGGTTTCAATACACATAACGGGGTTCCATGGAGATTCAGGCAGCCACGTCCAGACAGCACACCAACCACATCACTAAGAAGTACACTCAATCTTCCATGTCGGCCATTGTTTACAGATCAGATGCCCTAAACTTTACTCTACACACACTTCTGGCCTCCCCAACTCTTTCTAGACAACAATCCAGACTACAATACTATAGAGCATTTTCTTCACTTCAATCTGAAATCTTACCATCAAGGTTCAGTCACCAAAAAAAGTTTTCCTTCAACCCAATCTACAACTTCAACACATACTTTGCAGGCTAGCTGATATAAATCCTTTTTCTGTTCGCCTTCACCAAACAAAAATCATGACCGTTTACCGGTATTTTCTGCCACACAGGGAGGATATACCTTTACCTGGTTGCAAGCTTGAAAGAATAACTTTGCAGCAGGGCATATTTTGGCTCTAGAGAAGGATGTTGCAATATCCTTAACATCTGTATATTTACGCCGAAAGGGCATCTGTTGCTGTTCTTAGAAGAGCTGCGTTTTTCATTACAGGTGATGAAGTTACTTGTTAGCTGTGCTTATATTTAAGGAAACATTCTCAAGCCTTCTAACCAAAGTCCTCAACTGTGTTTACATTCTTCAGATTTTATTTACAGGAGATCATAAAGTAGAGCCTCCAGAAAAAAAAGAAAGACTATTTTTGGGTAGGCTTGGAGTGCAAGAAAATTCATAGTAGCCACAATTGCCACCTCAGAATCCTTAACAGCAATTGTGAGCCAACAGAACTGTCCTCTGCTGTACCAAGGGCCCATTATGAAATAAGTCACTTCAGTGACTGTTGCCATCCTGCCCCTAAAGAACGACTTTTTGCCATCAAAACAAATAGGAAATCTGATAGCGGTGCGTCATGCAATAAGAAAGACTCAGATTCTAAGCTTCTGCATCTTTTCCAAAATACTCTACATATTTTAATATGGAGTTAGGAGTTCCAGAAGATCTGCAACAAATTTAAGTACATGCTTACTTGCAGTTTTGAAGCAGTTTGAAACCTAAAGTTTTTTTTTTCGTTCAACTATCTAGAATATCCTCAAGGATTACATTTTTGACTGCCCTGGTGATATCCTTATGGAAGGCCATTTATATTTTACTAACCATATCTGCTATGCTTTCACTGACCTGAAAAGTCTTTATGCTTTGCCATGCAAGGGCATATCATTTTGCTACCAAGAGTACCCAAAAACGACTGAGCCCCAATCTGAATTCAGAAGAAACATTAAGAATCTGGTAAGTCACGGTGAACCCACATAATGCCTTGACAAGAACACTGCTGTATCTAGTGGCAACACCGAAGACAAACCAAACAGATAGATCCCAATACTAACCTCACACTTGTCACATACCCAAGTAGCTTGCATATCAGCCTCTCTCTCTATCAGTGCTTCTAAAGCTAAGCTTTTGTACCAAGCTGCAGAAATAATAATTTACAGGTCAAAAACCATGATAACAAAGCCTAGTGTCTTAGCCACACTATGGTGACTTGTGCAGCACTACCACTGCATTTAGAACCCATGTCACTTTACGTTTTAGTATTCAAATTACTTCAGTAAAGTGGTGTCCTGGAACTTAACATTTATATACCAGACTCCAACCCAGGTGCCAAAGTCAAGTCTAATACAATCCTCTCAGCCTATACATTTCTGATTTCCTTCCAGAACTCCAGTCTGTGTGAACTTATACCAAATACTCCCTATACATTGCAGCGGTTATTACTGGTTTTCACTTACTGAAAAAGCATTTTCCAGACTGGCTGTTAAATAGAAATAATTCATTAACAGACCTTAACTCACTCAGTCAATTCTAGCAAGATCTCTGGTTCCTTGAATTCAATTAATTTCTCAATGCCTTTTTTACTTCATACAACACCTGAAAAAAGCAGTTTGTGCTATTAACTGATCAGATCTGCAGAAGTATTTGAGCATTTTTTTTTTTACTGGCATCTCAAAGACAATAAAACTTTTAACCTTGGCACCATTCAGATGGTCAGCTCCAGAGGGAGAAAAAAAAAAAACAATCTTGAGTTTTAGCACTGCTCATTAGTGGTTACCTAGTGCACGCTTCATTTTAAACTAGTTCATGCTTAAACATCACTCTTCCTGAGCATTCGGCTGTACACACTGCTCAACTAGCTCCGGACGACAGACATTAAATCCAGGAAACATTGATACTAAACAGACACTGTTCTGATTTGTATAAGGCTGAACACATAATCCAGTGATTTCCCAATTTGCTAAATGACACCCCCCGCCCCCAAAGTCATTCCACATAAAGGACTTCCTAATTTCAACCAATAAAATCAAATCAATCCAATTGTCAATACAGGTCCCTACTGAAGGATACTTAACGTTGATTACATTTTGTGTCCAAAATTGCCCTCTTCCTAAAGCTGCTTAGGAGGTTAGCAAAACATAGATCAAGCACACATTGGCTTACTGATAATGAAACTGCCCAAGGAGATTCTAAAACCATTCTAATAAGAGAAGGCCAAAGCAGGTTGTATCTATATAGCGCTTACTACCCTGACTAGGCACTGAAGCGATTTGTGGTGACCAACACAATACTCCTGAACCCAAGATGAAGTACGAGATGATAGATATATATATATATATATATATATATACACACACACACACAAACATATATGCTTCCTTTTCATATCAGGATTAGTAGTTAGGTTTGTGCTCTTGAATCCTCATGCATTTACTCATGTTTTGAATAGGGATAGATTAATTGAAGTGAACTAGCTAAGGGACAATGCGAGATGTTAATAGGAGTTATGTGCGGCGGTTCGTTGGTTAGAAAGAGGAGCTTGGAAACATGTTGGGGAAACCATTGTAGTCTGAAAAGTTTGGGATGAGCCAGAGAGAAGGGGGAAGACAGGAAGAATTATTTTTGATATATAGATATATATATATATAGATATAGATATATATATATATATATATATGAAGATATACACACACACAGTGACGTGTATTTCCCTATTTCCCAGAGCTTTATAAAAGATGTAAACATATATAAACACATACACACACCTACCTACATGCATATATGTTTAATAAGACATGGCCAAACATACTTGCGTATGTTTTGCACAAATATACATGCACTTAAATTCGTTTTTTTATTTCTGTATGCATCCTTATAAACAAGCACAAACAATTTACATACATGTATATAAGCAACTTCATCTACATACCCACATAACTTTCTGGGATGTTTTAATACACATCCAGACAAAAAGCATAAAAACCCGTGCACAGGTATTGGCACCCACCCTCTAGTCATATTCACACCTGCCGACATATGCATCATGCAAACAAGCATATACTTACACATGTGTAAGTTATTGATATATACACACAAATATATGAAAAAAATGGATAAACATTTTTACGTACATAACAGATGTTTAATATTTTTACCCTATACAAATAATTATAATATACAATGCACAATCACAAGTACCTGGATACATTAAGATGAAGTTACATTTACATAGAAAGGCATGTCAATCTAATTCATAAACTATCAAGTTACTTACCTTCGGTAACGCCTTATCTGGTAGAGCCCATCCAGCCGCAGACCCCATACCTTAGAATAGATACCCAAGCAATACCCCCTTGGAGGTGGGTCTGAAAAACACGTTCAAACCAAAAAGTCCTGCAGGACCGAACGGGTGAAGTGCCCATCCAGACGGCCCAGACTGTCAAGGCAGTAGTGTTTCATGAATGTGTGCAGAGAGGCGAACGTTGCTGTCTACCAGATGTCAAGGGAAGGGGTGGGGAAACCTGGCTGCCAAGGTAACAATACAAACTTAAAGTGAAAGGTCGAAGGTGGTCAACTGCCATGGCTTAATCTTCACGCATGAAGGTGGAGCACTGACCGGTTCGGATGGAGAATCCTCCCCTGCTGCTTTGACAGATTCTCTCTAAAAGGCAGTGGGATCCGAGGACCGATGGCCATGCTCAACATGCTGAGTGCAAGCCAGAGCCACAAGGATGATTTGGGCCCAGTCGTTCCTAATCTACTTGAGAACACTGGGCAGAAGTGGCATGGGCGTAAAGCAGGCCTGCCCAACTCAAAGCGAAAAGCGGCTTTGTGCGAAAGCAGTCTTGGAAACTCATGCACGCAGAACTGCTGAGATGGAGCTCTGTCGTTAATGGCAAACAGCTCTAACGAATAGTTTCTTACCTGTCGGTGTAGTTATGCAGCTTGAAGACTTTCTGGATTCACTATGCTGTGCATTATTCCTCGGTCTAGTGGTTGGGTCCGGAATCGTAGTATTTCTCTTTTTTTTCCCCGTGGCCAGGTGGGCGTCGCCGTCCCACCATCTGGTGTCCTCCCGTGACGTCGGTGGAATCTTCAGATTTTTTTTTTGTCTTGTGCTATTTTTGTTCATCCCCTTCTTTTCAAAGTCTTTTCCCATTTGATCTTTTTTTGATCCCCTTCCTCCGGTCTCATCTTTCTGGCGGAGGTGGGTGGGTTCGCTAGTGAATCCAGAAAGTCTTCACGCTGCAAAACTACACCGACAGGTAAGAAACTATTCATTTTGCAGCGTGAATCTTTCTGGATTCACTATGCTGTGCATAGACTCCGTAGCGGTTTGCTAGGTTTGTGGCGGCTGGGTGGAAGAGGAGCGTTGGTTGTTGAATATATGTTGAAACACTTTTTGTCCTACTTGTGCTTCCTTGTTCATCTGTATATCCACGCAGTAGTGCTTAGTGAACGTGTGCACTGAAGCCCATGTTGCCGCCAGGCAAATGTCTTTGATGGGTGTGTTTGCCAGGAAGTCTATTGTTATGTTATGTTAAAAGCATTTATTAAGCGCGCGTACACCAACGGTTTCATGGCGCTCAAGTGAGGATCAAGGCGGTGACCGAGAGATCGCTTAGTCAGAGTATGCTTGGATGAACAACCAGGTCTTTGGCGGTTTCCTGAACTGGGTTAAGGAGGTCAGAGACCTTATCTCAACCGGGAGAGAATTCCAAAATTGTGGAGCAAGGACTGAGAACCTTAATCCGCCATACTTCTTCCGTTTGGATGATGGAATTCCAACAAATTCAAGTGGGAAGATCGGAGGTCTCGAGAGGGAATGTAGCGATGAAGACGAGCCGGACCGCTACAATGTAGTGCTTTAAAAATGGTGCAACCCATCTTAAAAGCGCAGCGCTTAATCACTGGAAGCCAGTGAAGGCTTTTCATAAGTGGACTGACATGGTGCCATTTAAGCTGATGGAAAATCAGCCTGGTCGCCTGGTTCTGAACCAGTTGGAGGCTCCTCAGTTGGTATGCTGGGATGCCAACATACAACGAGTTGGCATAATCCAGGCGAGAGATCACCAAAGCAAGAGTGACCAGAATCATATTGTTGCTACCTTTTTTCTGGTAGAGTGAGCTTGTGCCGCTCTTTGTAGTTCTTGGCCTGCCTGCTTGTGGCAGAATTGGATTGTCTGTGCGATGGTGCTTTTGGTTACCGGTCTTCCCAAGAAACTGCTTGCGAAAGACACAAAGAACTGCTTTGTTTTCCTACAATCTTTAGTTCTCTCAATATAATGCATCACTGCTCTTCTAGCGTCCAGAGTGTGCAGTGCCCTTTCTGCGCTTGAGGATGGTTTTTGGAAGAAACTTGGTATCTGTATTGTCTGGCTTAAGTGGAACCTTGACACCACCATTGGCATAAAATGTGGTTCTGTTCTCATTACCACCATGTCATTGTGAATTTGAATGTAGGGTTCTTGTAATGTTAGTGCTTGCAGTTCACGTACCCTGCGTAGCGAGGTGATTGCTACCAGAAAAGCTGTCTTTATGGTGAGCATATGTAGAGAGGCCTTGTGAATGGGTTGGAAAGGCGCCTTCATAAGTTGAGTTAGAACTACATTGAGGTTCCATGCCGGCGGTGGCATCCTTTGTCGGGGTTGGGGGGGGGGGGGGATTAGTTTGGCTCCTTCCAGGAATCTTTTTACCACCTGGGATGTAAAGAAACTTTAGCCGGTTTCTCCTCTTGTGTAGGCTACTATTGCTGCTCGGTGTACTCTTAGCGAGGTGCAGCTTAGGTTACTCTTTAGCTAGTGTGTTAAATATCTTGGCACTGTTGATCCCCTGGTGATTCTCTTCTGGAGCTTTTCCTTGATGCACCATTGGGTGAACCTTTTCCATTTTGCTACACAACACTTCCGTGTGGTAGGTCTCCTTGCCTCCCGCAGCACCGCCAGCATGCTCTATGGGAGTTTTAGGTGTGCGAACTCCAAGTTTTCAGGAGCCAAGCTGCTAGGCTGAGGCTCTCTGGTTCTGGGTGGAGCACCCTTCCGTTTTGCATTGAGAGCAGGTCTCTTCTTTTTGGGAACCTGTGTGGTGGCCCCTGTGCCATTTTCACTATCTGTGAGAACCAGGACTGCCTGGCCCACTGTGGTGCTACCAGTATCAGCGTCATGTTGCTTGTTCTGCAATTGCTGAGCACTCAGCGGTATCGGGGGTGGTAAGCGTAGGCAAATGTCTTCGACCAGCTTATCCAGAAGGGCATTTCCTTGGGATTGATGACCTGGCTGTCTGGATGCAAAGTATTGGCATTTTGCATTCTGGTGTGTTGCAAACAGGTCTATTTGTGGGGTCCCCCACTTCTTGAATAGCTTTTGCGTTTCCTGTGTATGGAGCTCCCACTCGTGGGATGCTGATGTCCGTCTGCTTCCACATTGTCCTTCCCTGGTAGATGTATCGCCAGGAGGTCTATTTGTAGTGGGATGGTCCACTTCCATATCTCCTGCGCTAGCCTGGATAGCGCCACAGATTGTGTTCCTCCCTGCTTGTTGATGAAGAACATTGTTGTGGTGTTGTATCAACACTCTCTGCCCGTGAAGTTGTTTCTGGAAGGCTTTAAGGGCAAGGAACACGGTCTTTAGTTCCAGGTAGTTAATGTGTCTGATCGCATCTGTTTGTGTCCACAAACCCCTCACTTTGAGCCGGTTCATGTGTGCTCCCCATCCCATTTGGGATGCGTCGATTGTGATGGTCACTGTTGGAGTTGGTGGTGTAAATGGTTTCCCCTTTGTTATGTTCTTTGTGTGCCACTATGTGATCTCCTCTTGCACTGAGTGCGTTACAACCACTAGATCTTCTCAACTCCCTGTTGCCTGTGACCATTGCTGCTGGAGCCATTCCTGGAATGGTCTCATGTGGAGTCGGATATTGGGGGCAAGGTGTATGCAGGACGCCATCATCCCCATGACTTTGCTCACTGTGCTCACTGTCAGAGGTTGCCCCTTCCGGTATGGACGTGTCCTTCAGCAGGGCGAAGGTTCTCTTCTCGCTGGGGAACACCCTGCCCTGAATGGTGTTGATCTGTGCGCCCAGATCTTCACCTGTTCTGGTTCTATAAAGGACTTTCCCCATTGTATCGTAAACCCTAGTTCTGCAAGCGTGTGCGTGACCCGCTGAGCATGCAGTTTGCATAGGCTGTAGGAATTCGCCTTTACCAACCAGTCGTCGAGGTAGGTAAGTACACATGTATTCCCTACCTCCGTAAGTGCGCCGCTACCGCAGCTAGGCATTTTGTGAAGACCCGTGGTGCGGATTTTAGCCCAAAGGCCAGGGCTGTGAACTGGTAGTGCGCTTTGTTGATGGCAAATCTCAGTAGGAGTTTGTGTTTTTGGTTCATGGGAATGTGAAGGTAGGCATCCTAGAGGTCTATAGTGGACATCAAATTCCTGTCCCTTATTTGTGGTATAACCTCTTGTAGGGGCGTCATTTTGAATTTGAGCTTTTATGTATTTGTTTAGGAACCGCAAGTCCAGGATGGGCGTTAACGTTTCGTCCACTTTTGGTACGAGGAAGTAGTTGGAGTACACTCCCTTGTTTCTTTCCTTGAACGGTACTGTTTCTATTGCCTCCCTGTGGAGGAGTTCTTGTGCCTCCTATAAAAGGAGTGCGAGCTCTTTTGTTGAGCACGTTTTGTTGGTTGGCCTCCTGTTTGGTGGCTTTCTTTTCAGTTCTATACAGTAGCCGAACTGTATGATGTTGAGTATCCATTTGTCTTATTTTCTTCCACTCCTGGAAGTAGTGTTTTGATCTGCCTCCTACCGGTGTTACATGTTCGCTGATCTCTCCTTTGTGTGCGTGTCCAATTTTCTTTTGGGTCTTTTGTTGTGCCGCCCCTCTAGAGATGTTGTGGAGGTGGACAAGTTCGATACAGCGGAGTCACTTGGAGGTGGGTTGCTGTCCCCCTCTTCTGGTTTGTCCTCGCCCGTTAAGCTTCCCTACCCTGGTCCAGTACACTTGGAAGCATGGGTAGGAATTGGCTCCTTGTTTGAGTGGGGAGTAGGGTCTCTAAGAAAAAACAAGCCTTTGGTTTCTCTTCCTCTAATTTTACCCCATATGTTGCTGCAGCATTCTTGATGACCATGTTGTAGATGCCAATGTCATCTGGCGGCGAAGGCCTTAACGGGTTTGACTCTACGCCCTCCTCCGGGCTTTCGGCGTCGAGGTCCTGCCATTCCAGGTCCTGCGCCTCCGAGGGTGTCAAGCCCAAGTTCGTTTGTTGATCATCCTCACCTTCTTCGTAGTAATACAGGCCCTCTTCGTCCTGTTTCTCTTCTGGTTCTGGAGTTTTCGGCCTTTTCCAACTGCTCTTCGACTTCTGGCTCGACTACTGTCGAAGGCTTCGAAGGGATGGTGAATCTTCTCATCCGTTCGAAGTCCTTCTTCCTCTGGAGGACACTGTCCATTTCGGCCTCGAGCCTCCTCTTCTTTCTCTCCATTTCAATTTTCTTTTGGGTCTTTTGTTGTGCCGCCCCTCTAGAGATGTTGTGGAGGTGGTCAAGTTCGATACAGCGGAGTCACTTGGAGGTGGGTTGCTGTCCCCCTCTTCTGGTTTGTCCCCGCCCATTCGGTCGCCCCCGAAAGGACTGGCCCCTGAGTTGGTACTGCCAGCTTTGCTGTTGCTGACCCTGCTGCGCCTGGTTGTTTCCCTGATAAGTTTGCTGGAAAGCCTGGTGCGATGTTACCGGCTGGCTCCTTCCTCTGCCATTTGGTCTTGAGGGTGTGCCCCTTCTCATCCTTCTGAACTGCAGAGCTCCCATGGACCTTGCAGTTTAATTATCCTTTTTGAGCTGTGTCAGTTTCTCGACCACTGGTGTGCCAAACAGTTGTTCCCCATTGAAGGGTATGTTCAGAATATTGTTCTGGACTTCTGGCTTGAAGGCAGCGATCCTCAGCCAGGCATGCCTTCTCTCCGTCACTCCAATCATCATAAGCCTTCCGGATTTGTCTGCCGCATCCAGGGCCGACTTTAGGCAGGTGTCGGCCATGTTTTTGCCTTCCTCCACTAGGTGTGTAGCCCTCTGTTGGTATTCTGCTGGGAGATGTTTGAGCAGCTGGCCGACCTCCTCCCAATGTTGGTACACATGTCTATTAGGGCATTGGTGTTCGCAATGCGCCAGTGAATCGCAGCATTTCTCTCTATCTTACTCCCCATGAGGTCTATTCTCTTACTCTCCTCGTCTGGAGGTGGTCCAGAGTTCGTGGGGATGTTGGCCCACTTTCTGGCAGTTGACGTTATAATGGAGTCAGCTGGTACGGATCCCTGGATATACGCTGGATCCTTCGAGGAATCTGCAGGCGGCTGGCTCCTTGAAAGCTTCCCTACCCTGGTCCAGTACACTTGGAAGCATGGGTAGGAATTGGCTCCTTGTTTGAGTGGGGAGTAGGGTCTCCAAGAAAAAACAAGCCTTTGGTTTCTCTTCCTCTAATTTTACCCCATATGTTGCTGCAGCATTCTTGATGACCATGTTGTAGATGCCAATGTCGTCTGGCGGCGAAGGCCTTGGCGGGTTTGACTCTACGCCCTCCTCCGGGCTTTCGGCGTCGAGGTCCTGCCATTCCAGGTCCTGCGCCTCCGAGGGTGTCAAGCCCAAGTTAGTTTGTTGATCATCCTCACCTTCTTCGTAGTAATACAGGCCCTCTTCGTCCTGTTTCTCTTCTGGTTCTGGAGTTTTCGGCCTTTTCGAACTGCTCTTCGACTTCTGGTTCGACTACTGTCGAAGGCTTCGAAGGGATGGTGAATCTTCTCATCCGTTCGAAGTCCTTCTTCCTCTGGAGGACACTGTCCATTTCGGCCTCGAGCCTCCTCTTCTTTCTTTCCATTTCGGCGCTTCTCTTCGAGGTCGTCGATGTGGACGTCGAAATCTCCTTCAGCGTCGAGCACAACTTTTCGGGTCTGTGCTTAGACGACCTAGGCTTGTCTAGAGCTTTCGCCGGCTGGGAGTCTTTTTCGAAGGATTCGCTGGGATGTTTGTACGTGGACGCAGCTGTAGTCGTCGAGTGCTTCGGCGCCAGTGCTCCTTTCGAGGACTTTGGCTCAGATTTTCGAGAGTCTGTCGGGGCTTTAAGGGTCGACGTCTCTTACCTCCTTTGTCGACTTCTTATCGGTCTCTGCGACCACGTAGTTCTCTGGTCCCTCGCCGATGTTGTCCTCTTCTCCGCTGGAGAGGCCCAAGTCCCGGAGCGACGGAGGTTGTCCATGCCCCTGCATGGCGAAGTTCGCTCTCCTCTGTCTCTCTCACCCTGAAGGTCTTCGGGTGAATGACGAGCAAGCGTTGCAATCCTTGCTTTCGTGGTCGATTGGCAGGCAGAGGTTGCAGATCGGGTGCTGGTCCTTCTGAGCGTACTTGTGGCGGCAATTACAGCAAAATTTGAATGGGGCTTTGTCCATTCCTGCGCTCAGGGGGCCCCCTGTGTGCGCATTCTCCGTTGGACGTTGAAGTTCTTTATCTGTCTCGCCCTCTTCTTCGTCCTGGCTCTGTGCTTCTGGTCGTGCGTTGAAAAACTAACTTTTGGTGTTTTCTGCTTGATTTTATCTTCTTTCCCAAAAACTAACTCCGAGACAATCCTGACCTAGCGGCAGAAAAAAGATTCTGAAGATGGCGCCCAAAGGTGGGAACTTCCGGAGGAAGCACGCCGACGTCACAGGACGACACCAAATGGCGGGACGTCGACGCCCACCTGGGCCACAGAAAAAAAAAAAATATATATATATATAGAATACTACGATTCCGGACCCAACCACGAGACCGCAGAATAATGCACAGCATAGTGAATCCAGAAAGATTCGCGCTGCAAAACCAAGGCTCGCCTCACAGCTGAAAGACACCTTGCACCAAGTCTGGAGGGAGAGGCCATTTGTGATCCGCTAGGCATCCCTAGCTGAGTTTGACTGCCCTGGCAATCAGAGAGCCGCCAGGTGTTGGAATCGTCAACGGAATGCCCAGACATTGTCAGCCATGTCCAGAGACTCAGAGCCTCTTGACAGAACCCCACCCGCCCTGTTTGTTGCAGCAACACATGGCGGTGGTGTTGCCCTTGAACATCTGCACTGGCCTTTCCTTGTTGAAGGGCAGAACAGCTCTGATGAAAGGGAGCATCTGAGAGGGAGTTAAGTGTGATTCCAGCAAATTGATAGTGAAACCCAGCGATTGCAGGAGATCCTCCGTAGTCTGGAAGTGTGTGTGGTGGGTGGGAAAATAGCCTTGGGTGAGACTGCCGCCAACAGCCAGTCGCCAAGATAGGGGGAAGACTGCCACCCCTGATCTTAGCAGATGAGTCGCAACCACCACCATTACCTTGGAGATCACCAGAGGGGCGCATTGGCGCGCTATATGACCCCTAAGCCAAGCAAGCCATCACTTCCTGGTGGAAAACGAGAGATTCTCTCTCTCACCCAACCCACTGGGTCTGTGGGTACCATGTCCTCGGCCATGCAGAGGCTGGGGATCTTGCACACCATGGTGGATGGCCTGGTTAATATGCGGCTGGTAGCCGCTTACATGTCCATGTAAGAAGCAAGAGGCAGACTGGGATTGGCGAGGGGCATGCCCAAGGTCCTGGCCGCAGCTATTATCCTTAAAGCGCTCCATCACGGTGTCCTCTGAAGAGACAAAGAGCATGTCCATAATGGACACTTGGACATCCCCGGAAAAGCCAGCTTTTTTTCAGCCAGGCGTGGCACTATTGAGGCCACTGATGAAGGAACAGCTTTGTTTAGCGAGTCAGTCGTGTGCAGCCCACATCGAATCATGAACTTAGCTGCATCTCTCCCATCAGCAACAGCTTCAGAGATTATCGCCCGGGGATCCTCTGGGACCACAGGCAGCACCTGCCCAACTGGATCCCATAAGGACTGGGAATAACTGCCCATAAGGTATGCGTGTTCACAGACCGCCAGGTTGGTAGAAGAAAACATTTTCTTTCATAAAATGTCCAGCCTCTTGAGAAGGGATTTATAAAGGGTGTGGAGGCTTAGACCACCAAGCTCTCCTGAGTAGGGTGTTTTGTGAGGAACTTGGAGTCCCCTAGGGCGATGGCAGCTGGCAATCATCTTGTTCACAGCGTGCAGGGTTTGGGCCAAGTGACCAGGAAGACGTCCGTGAGGGCTTCATTGAAAGGGAGAAGCTGTTCTGAGGAGGTCACTTCCGGTTGAAGCACATCCGTCAAGACGTTAGTCTCGACTGCCACTGAGGGTGGGATGAGGTCAAGGACCTCTGTCGCAATTCTCACCACAGCAGCCATGAGACTATAAACAGAGCATCCTAGTAGTACAAGTTATACTTACGTCAGTTACTTATAACTGGCGAATTTCAATTTTTTGATTGTTAAATACTGTGCGCACCGAAGGGACAGCCTTGGTTTCAGGCCTTGCCAGCAGCCAAGCTCTGCACTTAAACGTTCGACACACACTGCCTTTGCTGTGCTTAGCAGCGAAGAGGAAGTTGGGCCCAGGGCCTGGTCTGCAGCCAACCCATCAGTGTGTATGGCCTTCGACCCACTTACCACCCCACCCCACCACCGCACACAGCCACCCAGCACCAGCCCAACACAAGGTTGCAGACTGTGGCCCAAAAGAGTACCAAGATTTCAAAAACTGCAACTTTTTTGCCCCAGTGGTGGGCCTACAAATGTCAGGATACTCTTACCCTCCCGTAATATATATTTTTAAACTATTTTTAGGACATGGGGCAGAGTCCCAAAAGAGCGAGCCGCCGACAGGGGTGAGTGAACACTCCAGGCCAATAAGACCGCTTCCATCTTTAGGTCTCGCCTGACCCAGCGCATGCGCTGGTCTGGCGAGACTTGAGAGGGCTCCAAAAAGTGCTACCAGGCCAGCCTAGAACTACAGTGCATGTGCACGGGCGCGCGCGCCGAGCTGGAGCGTGATTACTTTCACTTTTTCATGTTTGATTGCGCATGCGATGTCTTCCGCGGCCGCTGGCTTGTTTTTGTTTCTGCTGAAAGCCCCAAACTAGTTGGAGGTCCTTAAAGTGGCAGCACAATTATGCTGGCTATCCTTGTTCTAATTAATTCCAGTTTGCAACAACACCTTCACCCCATTATTCAAAGGGAAGGAGTAAAAAGTAGCATTATATGTGGGCTGCTGTAAATAAGGCCATTTGCCTCCGAGGCGCGTCGGGCGATGACGTACTTTGCAAGATGCCGCAGCGGCGGGCGATGCCTCTACCCTTTAAAAGCCCTCTTGCTAGCACAATGTATTCTGAGTTTTGGGCGCTTCTCACGCCTCCCTTAGAGTGTTTTATCATAAGTTGTATTTTTCATGAGCGGGTAATGTGTTCTGATTTTCCCGAAGCACGCTTGAATTCACAGGCACCTTTTCTGCTATCAGACACCTGCAAATTCACGATCAAGAGCAGACACTTTCCCTTCTGCCAGTTATTCGCACTTGAACTCTGTGTGCTCGTCTGCGAATTACTTTGATGATGAGACAATGCCTATTTTTCCAGTGTTCCTCTATATTCGGTTGTCCATCGAACTGCCACTCTCCATCACTGCCCGGTCTATTATTTTGAGCATCTCTTAAAAACAAGTAATGACAACGCCAATAGGTCTCACTTTTAGGCCCGTGCTTAATTTGAGCGGGTGGTTGCTGGTGGTGTCCAACTGCACTCATTCTTGGGACTGTCACTTATTTTTTCTCATCCGACGGAAAAAACCCTCATAAAGGGAGAAAGCAGAAACCTACTAGAGAGAGATACATGGGTGGGGTGTGTCAAGTGGTGGATTAAAGAGACAAGGGGTAGAATCAAGACCACGCATTTGCCGTGCCAACATTTAATAGCAGAGGCCATGGACTGAACAGAGCTTTGGGCACAAATTAAGCACTGTTGCAAACTATTGTCTTAGCCAACGCTTTTTGACAAAGCAGTACGGCAATGACAAACAAGCATTGGCATAGCCAATAGGTCTCGCTTTGGGACCTTAAGTATTTAGTTATGCAACTGTTGCATGGCTAAACACTTATAAGGTCCCAAAGGCGAGACCTATTGGCTATGCCAATGCTTGTTTAGATTACTTCCTGCAGAACCAACCCATGATTTTTTTCCCTATATGCTGAGATTCTGGGAACGGGGTGCCAATATAGAGGGTAGGTTACTACTATGCTGTAGAGAAGAGGTCTTTGGCCATTCATTGCATTGTGGGCGGTACATATCAGCTCCAAGTAGGATCTTCTGGTAACCATTGGAGAGCCTTCAAGGCAGGGGAGATGTGGGCTTGCAACTTTACATTGAGTAGTCTAGAGACAGTTCTGAAACTTCAAAACTTTTTATATGTGAAAAATGTGAGCCATGATGCAGATGGTGAAGCGTACTATAGTTTTGACAGTACAAGAGAGATTGTTGCTTGTACCATGTGGGGGAAGCTTGATCTGGATAGCTTAGCCATTCAACCGAGTGCTTTGAGTCCAGAGGGGGTGGGGTAGGAATGATTCGGCTTGAGCGACTCCTGCCTGTATGCTGTAGGGTTTCCATGAGACAGGAGGTGTATGGATCACGTGTTCTATTGTGAAGCTAAGATGAGAGCCAAGTGAGAGCAGTGTCCTGTATGTAGACTTATTAGAGTCAGATTGACTGTGGCGAAGGCAACTGAAAGGTTCAAGAGAAGCAGCGAGGAGAGGTATGGCGCGGCAGCCAGAGCGGTTGACTCGGGAGCGCAAGGCTCATGGTACGATCACAGGCAGCACCTCGAAATGGCCTATTTACTACAGGTCTGTAATTGTTGGGGTCTTGAGGGTCTAATGTTAGTTTTCTTTAATAATGAGCTAGCAAATTACTTTTGAAACCTTCTATAAAAACAGCCATCGTTAAGGAGTTGGTGATCAACATTCTGACTGTGATAGCCCCTGAAGTGGTTAGAAGAATGTTTTTAATGATTTAAGTACGAATCAAACATGCCTGCTTTGGTTGATTAACAGGTTGCACGTTTGTGACAAAATTACTAAGAAATGGGATGAGATTCCTCTGGTACATTTTGGATATCGAAATTCCGAGAGTATTTAAAAAAATGTCTTCATTGGGGTATTACGCATTATGGATTCTGCGGCAGCTTTTGTTTTTTTAAAGCTTTTTTGATTGATGACTTGATCATTTGCCTTCTACACTTTTAGAATAAGCTTTGAATTAATGAAACAGAACACTGCACTACTACAGGATGATACTAACAGGACTTGTTTAATGGAGCAGCTCATCATACACATCTAGAGCAGGACAATACTTGGCACACAGTACAAGCATATTCTAGGACTAACACTCACATCTAGGTGAAAACAAAGCTTAAGTACGAAGTATTAGTAGAACCACAGAACAGCATCTGAACTGACATGGGTAAACGAGAAAGCTAAATTGGAAACAATTCAATTCACCCAGAAAATGGTTTGTACCATAGGGAAATTAACAGGCCTATGCTCCTTTTGAGGATTTTTCAGACCCATGCCGCTTCTGCAGTTAGCGCTGTTCAAGAATGGCAGATGAAACCAACAGGTATCTTGGCGTTTATGCAGTAGGTCTGCACACAAGCACCTTCCTTTTTGCCACGACCATTCAATAACTTCTTAAACTCTGCTCAACTTTAAGCCAGTTTGTCCGGGTGTTCCATTTTCAAAATCCCCCCCCCCCCCCCCCCTCGCCCCCCAATTGCAGCATAAATTTGTTTGTGCACCTGCCAGGGCTGCCCATTATAAGTACAGATTTCCACAGCTAGCTGTCTTCACCGTTTAATTTGCTGCGCTGCACAGAATAGTCACTCGGTGTTTGCTTCTAGCACTTGCCACTGTTATGTCATTTGTATATTGTGCATGTACCAGAAGGAATGCCCTCTGTCACTCTGGATAGTGTGCAGCTGCACTGCTCTGTCAATCACTCAGGCTGCAAGCGGGAGCTGCTGCCTAGTAGCGAGGGGTTTTTTTTGTGTTTTTTTTTTAAAGCTCAGATGGCATGTAGGGATGATTAGGTATTTTTTCAGAGGCGGGGAATAAGGGGTTTGCTGAAACAGATTTGAATATGTGATGCGCTCTGGCTGACATGTTGACAGAGGTCTGTTAGGGGACTGGCTGCATCACAAAGAGGAGACATGGGGTACCTTTGGTGTGCACTAAACATTCAGGTTGGAGATGATATGCCTGTAGAGAGAAGTTTGTTAATGTTTGTATGCTGGCTTTTTTTTTTTTTTTGCAAAAGCATAGTTGGTATCAAATGATTATGCAGGGCTGTTGGCAGAATGGAGGATGTGCCAGCAGTTCAACTGTTTAGTAGATCATCTCAATCGGGTGATGTATTTGTGAGGGGAGTTAATAGCAATAGAATATCTTGGTGTTGGTTTGATAAAACACTGCAGGAGGCCAATTATACCGGTGTGTTTAGATGGGCAGGGCATCTAGTGATTTTCTGGCATGAAATTATAAAAAAAAAATTTAACGTAAATATTTTTGCTTTACTTGCTTTGCTTTTCTTTCACATTCACCAAAGTGTTGGATTAACCCTTGTGTTACCTATTCAGGGAAAAATGGTGTGTTCCATAAAGTAGGCATCTCTTCTTCCTTGATCTATGGGCCTGATTCCATCAAGCAGTTGTGGCATTGTTCTAGTCTACGCAAAGGAGATAGCGGTAATTAGAAATGGAAATTCTGGTAGCCATATCCAGGACATCCAATCCAACTCAAGACAGTGACTGGATTAAACAAGCCAGGGGGAGCGGGTCCTTTAGTCCCTTTGTATTTTCAGGTCAAAAAGGAGATCTGGTAGCGCAAGTTTCTCACACTGCATTACCTTGAGTGGTTAACTTTCTGCAATGTATTGGCTCCTTGTTCTAGCATGCCACTTTGCCTCCAAGTTCTTGCTCATTGCACCTTTCACAACTCATTCCCTCAGCAGCTGTCCAATGAAATGGTTACTCATCTGTTACTTAGCTTTGAAGCTTGCAAAAATGTTCTGTAGTCAATCATACGGGCATCGCTTGTTCCCGTTTGGCTATATGTTTGTCACCCTATCACATCAGGCGTGTGCCCCAAAAGCCTGTATGTGTGATCGCCATCTTCAGATTTTTTCTTCCAGCAAACTGTTTTGTCCTTTTAGGACTCCTGCTATCTTGAACACTTCTGGTTTTGTTCTACTTTCAGTTTTACCTAGCGTCTTGGGAAATGGGTGGGTTGCATGTGAATCCAGAAAATTCTCTGAGCAGCAAAACTTTTCATTACTGGTAAGTAATAATTTTGTTTTGCAACAGGAATCTTTTCTAGATTCACATGCTGTGCATTGATTTTGTAGCAATATTCTTGTTAATATTTTAGAAGTTCGTTGAAATTAGCTTAAAAATGCTCAAGCACTTGGTCCCACCTGTGACTCCTTGCTGACTAGAATGTGCACACAGTAGTGATTTGTGAGCGAACGGATGGGTGAAAAACTGGCTGTAACACAAGTTATTGATAGGGATGCAACCTAGAAAGGCTAGGGTGGCTCCTTTCTTTCTTTTGCAATCAGTTCTAGGCATTGCCTGGAACTGCGACCAGCTTTTATAGGGCATATATGGATTGCCTGGAGTATCGACTGAAATGGTGCCCTTTGTTACTGGCGAGTCCTTGTTCACACAAAGAATTTGCTTCCTTTCCTGACTTCCTTTGTCCTAAGTAGTACATAACTGTTCCAAGTACATCCAGGATATATGCAGGGTTTTTCTGCTTTCATTTTTTGTTGCTGGGATAATCCTGGCAGCTGCATGGTCTGACTGACCAGAAACTAATATGACCTTCGCTAGGAAAGGTGGGTTGGTTCCCATAACCACCCTGTGCTTGTATATTTTTAGGTAAGACTTCCGAGTGGTTAGCGCTTGCAGTCTGAATAGCAACATGATGGCAATTACAAATAAGGCTTTCGGGTTAAAAACCAGAGTTCAGTTTAGTGGAGCGGTTTAAAAGGCTTCATTAACGCAAGGCCAAATTTAGGTTCCACGCGAGTGCTAGTGGCGACATGGCTGGAGCCATTCCTTTTAGCTGCCCCCGGGTATCTTTTGATCACCTGTGGAATGACAAAGCTTTTATGCGTCTTCTTGTGTAGGCTACTATTGCTGCAAAATGGGCCTCTAGTGAAGAGTAGGTTAGACTCACTGCTGTGGAAAGTCCCTTGTGTCTGCTCTACAGAATGCATTTTTCCTATTTTGCCATAGCATTTTATTGTGGTTTGGCTTCCTTTAGAACGTCAACTGAACTTTTTAGAAGATTCAGATGTTCAAACTATGTCTTCAGGAGTCAGGCTGCAAGATTAAGGCAGGCCAGCTCCAGGTGGTTGAATCTGCTTGCCTACACTACATGGCCATGGGCAACAGGTAGTCTCTGTGTACCTGTGCCATTCACATAAGGTTTGTGAACCATGTATATCAAAATCAGCATTGTGTGCTTATTTGCATTCATCACTAGAAGTATGAGCGAAATTGGTCGCCTGTTAATGCCTGGATCCTCTCGGTTAATAGGATGGCCCTTGCCCTCCCAGCGTTCATCTTTGCTTCTAGAAAGATGTATTTATTTATCTGGCAAATATTTCTCTACGTTTATCAAGTGTGCGAGGACTATCCTGCAGCTCCTCCAGAAATGAAAGAACAAACGCTATTTTACCCACCACACATCGGGATTGGGGTATAGCTGTGTCCTTTCCCTTCGCAGGTAAGCTGCTTCCGAGGCTAGGCATTTTATGAACACTTTGGGTGCCAATCTGGGGAGCACCTTGAATTGATCGTTAATAGTTAACAAAGCCTACAAATCCTTTGTGTTTGTGATTCATGGGAATGTATAAGCAAGATTCCTTTAGGCCTTTTTGTCTGCAATATCACGTTTCTCTCAGCAGAGGGATGACCTCATGGTGTGTGGTCATTCGGAATCTTTATGATTCTGTTTCGGAAGCAAAGATCTAGAATTCAGAGTTGTCGTCGGGTTTTGGTACCCAATGTATGCAGAATAGTTTCACTGGCCGAACTCGTTTGTGGTACTCTTTCCACTATTTTCTCGTGTTGAAGCACTCACAAATTAACCAACAACGTTTCCTGTTACTGTCACAAAACTAAATACACATTAAAGTGGGCTTCTCTTCTTCTTTTATTTTCATATGAATCTCCAAACTTCTTTTATTCATAACATTCCTCCACTCCCAACGCGTTTCGTCGATAGGGAATAACCCATGCGACTTCCTCAGGGCTTGATCTTGTGTAACTGTCTCCTTAAAGCAATTTGAATTAAATAATATCCGTATCACCTTCCTAATGGTCGTTTTGTTATCCAACAACACCTGATATCACTGAACACTGTACGTGACCATTAGCGCAATTGTTTAGGCAGTAATCCTCAAATTTGTATTCCAAGTCTCTGAAGTACGGAGACCTGATATCACTGAACACTGTACGTGACCATTAGCGCAATTGTTTAGGCAGTAATCCTCAAATTTGTATTCCAAGTCTCTGAAGTACGGAGACTTTTAGCAATAGCAAGCGTCCCCAGATACGGAACCGTCTTCGTGTCTGAACACGAAGACGGTTCCGTATCTGGGGACGCTTGCTATTGCTAAAAGTCTCCGTACTTCAGAGACTTGGAATACAAATTTGAGGATTACTGCCTAAACAATTGCGCTAATGGTCACGTACAGTGTTCAGTGATATCAGGTCTCCGAACAGTGTTCAGTGATATCAGGTCTCCGTACTTCAGAGACTTGGAATACAAATTTGAGGATTACTGCCTAAACAATTGCGCTAATGGTCACGTACAGTGTTCAGTGATATCAGGTGTTGTTGGATAACAAAACGACCATTAGGAAGGTGATACGGATATTATTTAATTCAAATTGCTTTAAGGAGACAGTTACACAAGATCAAGCCCTGAGGAAGTCGCATGGGTTATTCCCTATCGACGAAACGCGTTGGGAGTGGAGGAATGTTATGAATAAAAGAAGTTTGGAGATTCATATGAAAATAAAAGAAGAAGAGAAGCCCACTTTAATGTGTATTTAGTTTTGTGACAGTAACAGGAAACGTTGTTGGTTAATTTGTGAGTGCTTCAACACGAGAAAATACATGAATCAATTTGATTGTTGTTCTGAGGATTAGGGTGCCTATCCTCAAGTTGAAAGCACCGCACTAGGATAATTGTGTATCAATACTACTGATGGTGTGAAATTTTGCTGGTTGCGCGTTCTTTCCCTTGACACCCATTTTTTGTTTTTGTACTCTTTCCACTGCCTGTTTTCACATGAGTTCTCACATCCTGTTGTAGACCGAACGTCTTCATTTGTAATTTTAAAGTTCTATCAAATAAAAGTGCAAGATGATGAGTATCCATTTTTCTTAAGTCACCTTTCTTTTTGAACAGAATAAGGCCTCAATTCTGCCTCCCTCCCCTCCCCCAGCCACTGCTGAGGGGTTTGCAGTGACCCTGGATGCTGAAAGGAGGCCTGCAGTGTTGAAGTTTGGAAGCTCGGTTCCTGTTGGTCTGCTCATAGAGGTTACTTTTTTCGTGGGTGGCCACGATATTATTGTGCACCCGAGGCCTTTGGTGCCTCATCTTTTTTAATACGTCTTGTCCACTACTGCACTGAATAAGTGTTCCTAAGTAAAAGATGTTGGATCCTTTTTGAAGCATGATACCTGTAGCCAGACTGGTCTCCTCAGGGTCGTTCCTGTGACTTGCTGCCTGCTTGTCTTATCACCTGCCTGAAATCTGCTCTGGGTGGCACTATTTGTAGCTTGTTTTCCACCTCTAAGAGACAGTCATTTGCTGGTATTGCTCTAGGAGCATGGTTAGCTCCCCCACATCCTTCCATTGCTGATGGGCATGGAGATTTAGCAGGGCACTGCCGTTAGCAATTCTCCATTACACTGCTGCTCCCCGTTTGACCTCACAATCCCTACGGACTTGCAGTCCTTTTCAGGTGTCCAAGGTATGGTGGGGCACGGTGTCTTTCTTGTAGTCACCACTAAGAATGAAATCTGATGCTGTACTGCCCTTGATGTATAAGGGGTCTTTTGAGGAATGTTAATATTTTTTTGCCTACCCTGGGGGTTACAGATTTGCAGTCCAACGGCTGTTCGAAAGCCTCCCTTCTTGATCAAGAATGATTTTCAGCATAGGGAAGGTATTGAATCCTGTTTGAGAATGTAGAAGAGTCTTAAGCAGCACTGCACTCTATGCTCATACTGCAATCCACACTTGTCTGCGATGCTCTATCACTCCGTTATACATCGTAATCGCCACTGGATGCATATGTTTACCAAGTATTCCGGTCCTGACAGTCAAGTCTGACAAGAGGATCACTCACTCATACAGCAAGATTTCTTGGTCTGGATCCACTCCTCAGTATGTCCACCTTTGGAAGGAACTGCTTTGGTATCTATTATAAGGGTAGGAATATGCGGCCAGTAGGCTACATCAGAAGAACAAGTTACTTCTCTTTAGTAATGCTCTATCCGGTGGATACTCTATCTAATTACAGACTGTTGACTCCCCTTCGACATCTAAAAAATTTCAAAGGAGCACTGTCGACAATAGTTCTATGATCATCAGAGGGGGGCTGAAAAATAAAGAATCTGAAAGCAGAGCATCGGGGTGGTTCTTATATGCTGCTCTGTCTGTCGAGTCTGAGGCAATACGAAGACTACTTGGAGCTGCACAACACCATATGCAGGTGTGCGGGAGCACTGCTGTTGAAATTCTTAGTATCCAGTTTAGTGTAGAGAGATATTCTAAAGATGTGGAATTAAGACCAGAAAGAGCACTATCGTATACTTTTTCTGTTTGTAATACCCTGGAGCGAGAAACATTGAAAGTTGATTAATTAACCAAAGATTTTCAAATCTAGACCTCAACATCCTGACAGACTATGGAGAGAAAGCTCTGCTGAGTCGCAGAGGTATGAAAAACAATTTGGTGGCATGCTTCATCGAGCATATGCTCCTCGTAGGCCTGGAGCTGCAATATCCTTTGGGCCCCTCAAAGGGGCTCCTTGCTGGAGATCTTTTGTTATTTAGCCAAAGAGTCTACCCGAGTTGACAGTCGCCTTTCAAGATGGATGAGGGTGAAGAAAATTATCTAAAAATCCCTCTTAAAAATTAAAGTAATGTTTTGTTAAGGTTAAAAACACAGACGATCCTAGGGAAGATTATGTTCCTTTGGATCTGATCATATCCCAATATGTTTCTTGCCCTTTCACAATCCCATACAGGATGTATTGGTATTTTGTCAGGACCTAAATTATTATGCCTAATCTATGTAGAGGGCTTAACCATACCACGGTAACACTATTAAAGAGTGCCCTTGAGTTATATACCCAGTTTATAGTTATCTAAACAAATACAATTACTCCTATTCTTGAGTTTGCAGTGTGCTGTAGAACCTGATATCTTAGTGAAGTAGCGCCCCTGAAGTTCACAAACTGAGGTAAGACCACTCTGCAAGATGCTGGTTACTCAGAGGGGTCTCTGCCATTAGCCTACCTGTCTCTGTGGTCCCAAGATCTACAGCAACAGCACTCTGCTTTGAGACAGGCATTTACATCAAACCTGACAATGCAAGAGGCTGCACCACCACAAGTTCTCAGCATACCTGCTCAAGTTAAAAGTGACAAGAGGTACCTTACTAAGGGATGAGTGGTTGTGTTGTACTCCACAAGCACGTACGTCTCTAAACTGGAATACAAGTCAATTAAATTTGTTAAGAAGCCCATAATGGGGACTTTTTCCTATAGCACTGTGTAGTACGGTGTTATTACGTTCTCTTTCTCTGCATTGACTTCTCTCTGCTATTCAGCCTGCCTGTCAGCAGAATCCTGACAGGTCATAGAATGTTGGGTGCCTCATGCGAGTCAGTTGACTTCAGGCTGAGTAGCTAGGAAGCTGCTCCTGGTGGGGCCTTCATACCAACTTACTTACTTACTGGCCGACCTACCACCTTGGCTACCTACTTTATCACCTCTAACTGAACCAACTGAACCATCTAATAAACTACAACCTGGAGCAACTACGCGGACTCTTGAAATTTCTACTACAACACACTGCCAAGCAGAGAAGTTTTTTTTTTTACTTATTTGAATCTCAAAAGTATAGGCGGATTAGAATATCTGAAAAGCAAAGCAGGTCAAAACTGTTTACTGTCTCTTTGCATATGTGCTACGATCTTAGACTGGCAGTGTAATTTGCAGTCAAAGATTTTTTTTAGGTGTGAATAGTGCCCCAGTTGCTCTTCAGGGCGAACAAGTTCAGTTTTTAATTAACAGTTGAAAAGCAGACAAAACATTAAAGACCTTTTTGCCCTGGAGTTGGTTGTAATTAACCACCATCAATTGGGTAATATTTATACAAAAGGATTGCCAAATTAACTGACCCGCCAGTCTCATGCAGTAACGATCGATAATCTGGCCCAGGGAAAGGTGAGGGAACTTACCGGACCCAAAAATAAGACTACTCCTCAGCCGAATATTCCTATTGAGAAATCAACCAAAGGGTCTACAGTGCTTAACCTGTTCGGAGAGCTATACGGAGAAATGCTTTGTCACCCTGAGAAACCGGGTAGTCTGAAGTGACAGTCCCAACCATCCGACCCAAAAGAACGGGAACTCAAAATTCTCCAAAAGTAAGCGTTTCCCTTTTAACTTTGTACATACAATAGTACCACTTCATGAATAAAATGGTGTACCTCCAACCCAAGCAAAAATATCCTAAAACATTACGTGACTGGCAAATAGCAGAACTGCCTTAAACGCACAAATGAAATAGCATTGTTTGCCAGCATACTCTTAAAGTGCTGCAGAGGGAGAAACAGGAAAAAATGGAAATGATTCCTCAAGACTGTTTGAGAAACCCACAGAGCACCCTCCCCCCAGAGGCAGATATCAAGGGTGGTAGTCGTTAGGACATTCTAGACAGAGCAACAAGGGTTCTATTATTTTGGAAAACCAAACCATTTTGCAACAAGTCAAATAAAGAGTATTATTCACAATTAGTTCAAAAGTGCAGAAGTATGAACAGTGGCACACATGCAACAATAATTCTCTGCCCAAGTGCCTTTCACAAATTGGTTTGCAAAATAATTATAATTGCTTAGGGGAAAAATATTCTTTGGAGGCCATCAGAAATTCCAGAGGCAAGAGTTAGTTGACCTCGTTCACCAAGAAAACTACCGTCCACATGATTTTCTCACCCACAATGTAGAATTTCTGCAGACACAGTCACATACTTTTTCACCTGTGCACCTACTGTGTATACAAGGATATTGATAATCTATACACTGCATTTAAGAGCAGGTCAACAACTACATTTTGTTTCTCAATCATACTTCGAACTGTGACATATTTGAGTTTCATTGGGTACCCATGCAGCACCTTAATGCCATCAATCCTTTACGACCCAGAAATAGAATTAATTTACCTTTGTACTAGTTCATCTCTGGACAAGACTTTGAAATCTGCTTCACTCAGTCGAACCTAAAGAGACAAAAAAGCACAACTGTTACAATGTCATACTTTACATTAGCATCAAAAATGGCTTTTGTTAAACTGTAAACTTGTGGTGCAAGTGGATGCTTCGAAGATCAGTATTTAGGAACAGAAGCTTGTCAGCACCTACCTTCTTTGGGAGAGGTTCTTCGTTGGTCATTGTGACCTGGTAAAAAAATAAAATATACAGTTACATTTCAATATCCACGGTGTCAACTGGAGCTAGCACTGAAAGTTTATTTTACAAACATCTAAGAAATTAATCATATGGCAATCAATGATGTACCATGCCTGCGTTCACCTACCTTTATTTGAGCACAAACCCCCCTTAAGTTCATTTACGCAGCCATGATTGTTTTGGGGCTTGTGGCTTAAACCGAAAGCAATTTTGGTAGTCTGTCACAACCCATGTCCCAAAAATACTGAATTAGAAAAGGACTGGCTTGTAACGCATACTTTTGCTGCCTACCCTGTTTGTCCCATGTACAGCTATGGCATTGTACAGAGCTTCCTTTAACTTAGGGTATGAACTCCAAACTCACTCATATAGGAAAACATATATATAGTGAGTCTACAACCATTTCACATATGAATTAATTGTACAGGGGAGTAGCAAGGCCACGTTCTCATTCCAATGGCACCAAGCTCGTCACTTTCTCTTGCATATATGTATTCTATTTGTAAATTGCACAATCGAACTTCAAGGGCAATGCCTCCATTTCACCAGCATATCAAGTCAGGCTGTGCTTCAGTGAATTTAAAATTATCACATCACAAGTTATTTAAACCAGTTACCAATCCTTGTTGTTTGACATTGAACTCAAAATATTTGTGTGCTAACCTGTATAAAGTGCTACCTTAGCTGAGGAGCAACAATGCACGTTAGTTAGATGATTCAAGACTGTGTACAAAGTGAAGTTTCTTCTCCTAGGGTCTATAAGGGTTGAGGTATTCATTTCAGTCAGATCTTTGAAGAAATTAGTTGTCAGATTATTTTTCTTGCTACAGTATCACTGGCGCAGTTAATATAGCGGGACATTACTCATGATATGAGGCGCATAGTGGGGCAAATATTTCTGCAAAAGGTTAATTCTACATTTCTTAACTTCTTCTAGTGTTGACCCTCATTTAGGTGTATGTGGGTTTTTAAAAATATAAAAAGATAGGTGAGGGCACGGTCACTGCTGTGCATGCGATGCAGCAGGACTGGAAGATAAGAACTTAGAAAAGAAGCTACAGTGGGTCCACCAAGAGAAACTTTTTTGGTTTAACATTTTTTTTATTGGGATTTTCACTTTTCATGGTACAGAATTACACATGTTTATTACTAAAACATGAAAGCAGTTGTATGCAGACCGTTGAATGATTTCCTTGTGGCCCAGAAACAACTATCCCCCTATCTATGCTGCATTAGACATATGAAATAGTAAAATGGGGGACGGAGAGTGCATTGCAACTGAACTAGTACAGGCAGTGGTAGTTTGTCTGGTGCCTGCCTATGTAGGTAAATATGCAGTCCCCAGCTCTATCCCGATGCATGTTCTTTGGAGTTGCCTATAAATGTGTTTCCGACCCGGTGAAATTGCCTAAGTAGCCACCAGGGGAAGTAAAACAATAACCGTTAAAGGAGGGAAGTGGGGGGGGGGGGGGGTCAGGGAGCTTGTAGATTGCATCGTGTTATTCACTTAGTGTGTGGGTGATTCTGGTTCCGGTTTGTTCATTACTGTACCGTGGTGTCAGTGGCGAGGAGGGGAATCCCTGGAGAGGGTGTGTCGCCTATCATTAAATCTGGGGTGATATTCCGATAGGGCCTTAGCATAACGTCTGCCCTCCAGGCCGTATGCCCATTACATGCTAGTGGTTGTGGGCGTCGCAGGGTACTGGGGCGGAGGTTGGGATTGTGAGGCCGCGGGTGCGTCCTCAACCGTCGTTTCCTGAGCAAATTGGAACCTGAGTTGAGCCCATGACATGGAAATGGGATGCTTACGAATCCCTTTCACCTCCTCATCTCGCAGAGCATCTTCCTCTGCTGCCCCCCATTTTTTAACTGCGCCTATCCAGGCTGCCTCTGGGGGTCCCGCCGGGGCTCTCCAGTGCATGTCTATTCCTCATTTTGCTAGGAGCAGAGCTAGGGAAGCGAACCTACATTGCACATTTTCCGTCTACGGCAGCGGAAGATACCTAGGGCGCTGGCTTCCCACGTGGAAGTATCTGAGGTTGACCGTCACCCTTAGAGTCTGATGTACCCTATTCCAATATTGGAAGAGTGTGGGACAGTCCCAGAACATGTGTTTGAAGGTCTCCTCCAGTGCTTGGCATCTGGGACATGCGAAATGTGTTGGGTAAAATCGGTGGAGCCTGTGAGGTGTTAAGTAAGCACGATGTAACATGTTAAATTGGATGTTTTTGAACCGTGCGTTTCTGGAAACCTTTTTTGGGAACTCTAGTGCCTTTTCCCATTCTTTATCGTGGAGCGCCCGTCCTATTTCGTCCTCCCATTTCTGGCGCAGGGCTTGTAGTTGAGTTGCGAGCGATTCCTGTATCGCGTTGTAATGCCAGGTGACTAAATGTCTGCCCCTACGCAGAATTGTGTGCAGCAGTGGGTGCGTCGGTGGTTCAACCCCCGTGATATCCCAGCATTGCCGGGCGCTTTCTAGCAATAGTCTATGGACCAAAAACTGTCCCGGGGGAGATCATAGCTTTCCCTCATTTGGGCGCACGTTTTCACCTGTCCATCTTCGAACAGGGACTCTACTTCTGTCACCTCATGCTCCGTCAATACCCGGAGGGCGCTAGAGGTGTAATATTTCTCCCGCTGATGGAATCCCACTAATGGGAGCAATGGGGATTAGAGGGGCTGACCCCTTGACATGCGATGTATGCGCATCATGCATTTACGGGCTATCACTACCTGCAGTGAATGAGTACACTCTGGTTTGGTGCCCGGTATCAGTAATCTCTGAAGGGCTGGATGAGGAAGCCGGCCGTTGGTGGAGAATGTCTCCTCTATGTGGCGCTCTGCCGTCCAATGGGACAGCCACTGTAATTGGGTCGCCAGGAAGTAAGCTTCAAAGGAGGGCGCTCCCAGACCCTCCTTGCGACGTGGGCAAATACAGGGTTTTTAGAGCTACCCTGTGTCTACCCCCCACCCCCATATTAAGGTTGTGAGTAGCGCATCTAGTTCTTGAAAAAAGGAGCGAGGTAGTATTACTGGGAGATTAGTAAGAGTAGAGTAGCCTGGGTACCATAATCATCTTCGCTAGAGCTACCCTTCCTATGGGGGCCAAAGGCAGAGTCTTCCAGAACGCAACCGCCGCACGCAGTCCCGCCCAAGTCCTGCGGTGATTTCCCTCATATAGACTCTCGGGCGAGTGATATAGTCGCACTCCCAGGTATCGGGGTGCCGTGGCATCCCAACCGAGCATCTGGGGCCCAATCGCTATTTCCGAAGGGACTAGATGGGGGATTAACGGAAAGAGAGACGATTTTTCCCAATTAACTTTGAGGCCGAGACCTCTGCGAAGTCCTGTAGTATTGTCCATATCGGCGTGAGGTCGCTGGTGATATCTTGCACGTAAATCAGGAGATCATCAGCGTACAGTGATACACTATGCACTGTGTTCGCTATTGGGATGCCCCACTCCCCTGTCTCAAACAGATGGCCAGTGGTTCCACTGCCATGGCGAAAAGGAAGGGAGACAAGGGGCACCCTTGCCTTGTCCCCCCGTTCCACCCGGAGAGGAGCTGAGATGTACCTCCTCACTCTAGTCGTGAGGCTCCTGTAGAGGAGTTTCGTGTATGCCGGTCGGGCCGACACGTGCCTTATGAAGGACTGCGAATAGGTATGGCCATAGTAGTGTGTCGAAGGCCTTTTCGAGGTCTAGAATTAGGCATGCGGCACGTGGGAAGGTCTTTCACTCTGTCTTGGATATGGAAGGGTCTACGAATATTCTGTGAAACGCTGCGTCTGGGGAGAAACCCATTTTGGTTTGGATAGATCAATTGCGGGAGAACTTGAATGTACCGGTCTGCTAAAATTTTCCAAGCCGCATTGAGTAGGGTTATAGGTCTGTATGAGGATGGAAGAGTGGGATCCCTATGTGGTTTAAGGAATGAGACCAGGGTAGACTCCCGAAGTGAACCAGGAAGTTCACCTCACTGTAGTGCGTCTTCATACATGGATACAAGCCGTGGAGTCAGGTGACCTGAGATGGTGGTATAATATTCATGGGGAAAGCCATCCATTCCCGGGGACTTGGGACGCGCCACTGCCCTGATTGTGTGGGTCATGTCCGGAGATTTTATCTTTGTTTCTAACGCCTTCCTATCTGCCACCGGGATGCGTGGTAAATGCAGTGTGTGGAAGAATTGGGGCAACGCCAGTCGCTGTGGCGGAGCCCGATAGATTCCCGTATAACAGTTGCGGAAAATGCGCATTATATCTACTTGTGACTGTTTAGGGGTCCCCGTCGCATCTATCAGTTCTGTTATCGGCTGTATGTTTGTATCCAGTTTTGCTAGCCAGGCTAGGAGTGTTCCCGCCCTATTTCCCTCCCGGTGGGCCCTGGCAGCATAAGCCCTAAAATTGTATTTACGCAGGTCGCTCATGGTTCCCGCGTATGTTGTTTTCGCCGCCGCCACTTGCTCTGGGGTAGCCTCCCCTTTGTCCATGCTTTTGGTGAGGTTCGCCAATTTGGTTTCCGCTGCTTGCAGTGATTGCTCTAAAGTTTTTCACACTCCTATGTGCTGTATGCAGTGACCTCTAGCCTCAACCTTAAACGCGTCCCATTCAATTGATCTGGATGAGGCTGTACCCGTGTTTACTGTGAAATAATCCTGTATATGCTCGCCGTGTGTGTGACAGAACACCTGATCTGTGAGGCACTCTCGGGGCAATTTCCACGTGGGTACCGGAGGGTGGGGAGGCCTCCATCAGAGGATCACAGAATGTGCGTCATGATCAGAGAGTACTCTGCCTAGATTGTCTGCATGTTGTATTTGGGGGGAGCAGCGCTGTGGAGGACAGGAATCTGTCTAGTCTTACCCTGAGGTTGTGCGGGCGGAGTAAAAGGAATATATTTTTATATTTGGGTTTTTCTCCCGCCAGGCATCTGCTAATGACCAGTGGGTCAGCCATGTTTGGAATTGCTCTGTCTGTTTCCACGCTGGGGACCGTGGCGGAGGGGGTTGAGACCTATCCAAGTTAAAGTCTAGAGCGCAGTTATAATCCCCTCCCAACAGCCATGGCAGTGATGTGTATTGCGTTAATGCTCCAGTAAGGCGGGCCCGATATGGCTCCTGTTCTATATTTGGGGCATAAATACTTCCAACCATTATTTCCTTGCCCTCCAGGAGTCCCGCTAGTAGGGAGTATCTGCCCTCTTTGTCTACCGTTCGGGATTGTTCTCGAAAGGGAACCCCCGGCCTTACCCAGATCAGGGTTCCCCTGACGAATGCGGAGTATGTTGTAGCACATATGATACCTCGCCATTTCTTACGTAGGCGATACACCAAGAGAAACATGATGCGATCTTATTTCTTCAGACTTTTGACAAGGCCAGTCTGTCATGTCACAACGGTATAGGAAAAACAACAGCTGCTCTCATTCAAGTAAAAGGAAATAGTTGGCCGGTCAAAAATTCACTTCAATGGCTGTGTGGCTCATTTCAGCACATGAATGGCCCAAGGAGTCTACATTTTCTTGGCAACAGGTTTAAAGGAAGTGGTCTGAGTCTATGGTAAATCTGGGCAATTTTGCATTTGTTGTAGTTACTGGATTTAGGTATGTCAATCACCGTTGGGCGAGGATCATGGCTACATTCTCATCCTGGTCGGTATAAGTTTTACACAGGCAACTGGCATTCAGGTGCGGTTAACAGGTGGTCTTTGACTCAATCAACATTATGTATTAAGACTTCAGACTACAGGTGCGTGGTTATAATAATTAGAAGATATTGACGTTTGTATAGCGCTTACTATCCCTGACAAGAGCATTGAAGCAGTCACACTTCTGAACACAAGGATAGTGGTTAATTTATTAGGTTTAGTATTGTGCTCTAGCGGAAAGCATTCTATGCATTTACTACAATTTCTTTTGTGGCGTTATATGACATTATTAGTGGGGTCTTTCTGGCATTCTCAAAAGACTGGTGGGATGAATAGAGGCTAGGACGATATGAGGTATTTATTTGGTTAAGAAGACATTGTGATCTATGGAATGATTTGTAGGAACTGCAGAAATACAGAACGCAATTATGAATAATGGTCTATCTAGTTTGTAAGGAGGGCGTTGCATGGATGTTGACTATTCTTAAATCCACGGTTTGCAAAAAGGGACCGACTGACTACTTGTACAAGCTGAAAACCTCAGGATATATTAAAGGTTCCTTTGGACTACCCACACGGCCATAAATGGTGGTCCTTTTGAAATGCTATCAAGAAAACTTGGTGGCAAGCAATGTGGTAAGATGGGAACACGTTTACCTTGGTGGAAGTAATTTTTAAAAGAATGTCTTAAAGATTGGTGTTTAGCAGCTTTACAAGCTCAGTGGTCAAGCACTATGTGAGGGGGACGAGGTCGCACAAGTCTTCACTGAAAAAGTGCGCTCGGTGGATGTCTGTGCTGTCTTTAACGGAGGCAGACGTACAGTTATGCAAAATATGGTTCGCATCAATTTGCTTGTGAATGATGAGCACTTATTCAATTTAGGTCACATCCATCACACTGCTATGTATGGTTAGATTTACTAATTGCAAACCACAAACTGATCTTAATTAAGTAAAGCAAACCGAAGATGCTTATAGATGCTGGTGTAAAGCAATGCGAGTTATTGTAAATGCACCTATATATGCTGCCCATGCGGAAATTGATGCATGTGAACAACTGCATATACCTTTTGAAAAACAATAAGGTTTGAAAAAGTAAAGCAAACTACCAATAAATAAACGGCTCCAATAACTAAATCATTAAAATGTCATGCATGTGCTCTATCCTAAACTAACCATGTTCAAGTACTCGAAAAGCTTTGTAACTTAGCTTTAGTTTACATGTACCACGTTATAATGGCAGCATCACATTTGTCCTAATCGCTGATCTAAACGGTTATCAGGGTGCCAAAATTAGTGATTCCACCAGTGTAAATAGCATGTGGTAGACAGTCCCAACAGAAGAGCACAATTATAAAAGTTCTTCAGCTAATTTCCACTAAATATTGCTGCAAGCCTAACATCGTTCATACTTGAAATAAAGCGCAGCACTCACTATACAATCAGCCCAGCCTACTATAAAGACATCAGGGTCCCAATCAAATAAAACGCACAGAAAATAATGTTTTACAAACTACTAATCATTTGGTAAAACGTACAGTCAAGATTTATAAATACGCAAAGAGGTAAGTAAAAGCGTCATTCTCATGGTTTACCACTGATTGATAATGCAGGAAATACTAAACTACGTTTTCCAAAAATACCAGGACCTAATTGCCAACTGATTATCCACAACAGTGGGTAATATTAGAAGGATGCAAGCGTTTATGTTAAGAAAGGTTAAGCAAAGTTGATTACAAGGACTAAAACCTGCAGCCACCTCAAAACTCATTGCGGGAACGAGTGGATTAGTGTTGAACCAGCCATGAGTTTCAGTACAAAGAGATTAGTGATGACCTCGTGGTCGAAACGTAACAGTTTCGAAACATGTCCACACCAAGTGGAAATTCGACACGTGTAATGTGTGCTGGCAGAAAAGAATATAAAACACACGGGAGGTCAGAATTTAAAATATAAACACTACTTTATCGAAGGTATGGATTGGAGTGATGCTACATTCAGAAGGCAATTGTAGCTGGACTCCAACTTACACAGTCAAATAGTTTTGAGGGAAAACTGTTAACTGTACGACCAGATAACCCAGGTCAAAATTATATGGTGATTTTTTAACCTTTGGCTACAAAATGCTTCTTAAGATTTAAAAGATCATTTACCCGGAACACAACTCAAAGTATATATGTGCCAATATGGAGGGGAAAAAAGCGTAAAAATAGAAACGGGGACTCTTGCTAATCTACCACTGCAACTTGAAGAATTCTCACAATAATGGGTGACAAAAGGTAAACATGAATGTCACCATTCTACATAAAAAAACAAACCTGATAGGTATGCGCACTGAGCGACGCGTGTTCTTAATACACTTAGAAAATATGTCCGAGGAGCCAAGAGCACAACAAGAAGCCGCAAACAGGCAAATATTATGGAAACAGGGTAAGGCTGCATGCAAGGCCTTTGAAAGGCTACCACAATGACGGGACAAAAAAAAACCACTTCGAGTGTCCTGTGGTGGGAGAGAATACTGGGCAACCTTTTGACGACACAGTGCGAGTTGCACAAAATGGCCCAGTGTTCACATAGATCTGGCAAACCCATATTCCTCTGGCTTGAAAAATAAAGGCCTATGCGTTTTACTCTGCATCGCAAACAGTCAGACCAAACTCCTCACCAATGCCTGTAGTGGGACTCTTTCCAGCGTGGAAAATAATTCAGTATTTTTTTTTAAAACGGAGAACTCAAGGGCGCTACTCGGGGAGGGGGGCATAGCGTCATACCAAAGGGAACAGCGCCGCCCCTCGAAAATACCGCAGCTCCACCGCTCTAAGCAGGAGGTCTTCCACAGACTGTAGCAGTACTCCAGTACACAATTTCGCCAACAAAATCTAAGTAAAAGACAGAATCGTAACCCAAACGAAGGAAAGCCACCTACCTTTAGTTTGAGGGAGAACAACGGCGGCTGGGGGTGGCCCGCCCCGCCCTGCACATGGAGAGCGGACGCGCAGCTTGCTCGGACGGTTTTCTAAAGTACTTCGTATACCGCGTACACCTTACGAGAGCTGGAAGTGTAATGTCGACGCAGGGGGCCCTGTCCCCGGTGATTAAGCCAGCTTCTGTACGTAGGAGCCTGCCGAGGCGGCGCTCCCTCCTCTCTCTCTCCCTGGAGCTCTCGATCGGAAAAGCTGTGAACACAAAATGGCGGCGGTTGAGGGGGGAGGGGAGGCCTGCCAGAAGCTGCACAGTCCGTCCGTCCGCCCCAGAGAGGAGGTGCGCGCGCAGCCCGGGAGGCGAGACTGCCACTTGTTTCTCCACACATGAGCCACAGACGCTTCGTTTCACTAACTTTTTTTGTGGCACGTTAATGAGATCTTCTCGCCAGGGAAGAGGTGTAGTGGCGGAAAATGTCAAGACACCATAATCGAAATTCTTTTAGCAAACAAGAACACGAATTTTCAGTTCTATTATGCTTTTAGCGGTGAACATCATGCTTTTCTTTTCTTTGCTTCTAGTTACATAAATGCCGATTGTAGTATTGTATTTCACTGGTAAGTCATGTATAGGTTAATGTTAAAATATCTCTAATGCTCTAGAACCTTAGGGGCATATTATCAAAGTGCGCGCTTAGCGCGTTTTATTCTATTACCGGCTATCGCTGGATTTCCTCGCCGATTTGGGGGCATATTATCAAGAAATGGCGTTAAAATTATCGCCGCTAAAGCGGCAGAAAACTGTCGCTAAAGCGGCGATAATGGGCTTGCTAATATGCGTTATTAAATTCCAATAGAAGCCCATGTTCTGGTGCCAACATGGGCTTCTATGGGAATTCTCTGCGGCATATTATCAAGCCCATTATCGCCGCTTTAGCGGCAGTTTTCTGCCGCTAAAGCGGCAATAATTTTAACGCCCTGCTTGATAATATGCCCCTTAGTGCGTTGTCAACGCTTATCTCAAAGGCGATAGCAAATCCAGCGATAGCAGCAAAAAGCGGGAATAGCGCGGGAAATGCTGCAATATATTTTGGGCGATAATGGAAACCCTGCTAATACACCCCTGTGGTCTCAGCCTTGCAATCCACCTCCCATTACTAATGGCTAAGTCAACTTTAAAACAGGAGTTAAATTCCTGCGATAAAAGGGGCTTAGCGCGATTATTTACATCACTTCGCGGGTCTGCTGCAGGCTTGATGATAGCACGAAGCCGTGTTAGCGAGTTCTCTCATGCTGTTTTACCCAGGAACGCCTACTATGTCATTAGCGATGGCATAAAGGGCGATAAAAAAACGGCAGCCATCGCACGAAAACAAGCACTAACAAGGGTTATTGTGAGCTTGTTTTATAGTGCGATGGAAATCTCGCCACTTTTTCGGCTTTAAGCGGCAATATGGCCCTTGATAATATGCCCCTTAGAATGTTAGAATTGTACCATGTAGTTGAGATTCTCTGTGTGGTCAGTCTTGTTGGCGCCCGTTCGTGCTGGCTGTACCTGCGACGAAGGGGTTGGAATAAAAAGAACCTATCTTCTTCCAAAGTGTCCTGTGTTATTTGGAAGTTACTACATCGTTTTGTCAACGAGTGATAGTCCAACCCCTGCCAACTTTTTACGTGAAAATTCATGAAGTTCTGTTCCACTGAATCGTGAAGTTCCGGTATTTCTACAAATTATGCCTATTTCAACCGCGACATTAGGCATTTGAAGAGAAGCTCCTCTGAGAGAACTCCGTTGGTTTATTGTGAGTCAAATACTTAAATTTTTAATTTCCTATCTACAAAGCTTTGCCTTGATTACCTTTAAATCATGGTCAACTGTTGCTTCACTCGCAGCCCTCGCTAAACAAACGCGAAGACATGTACTGTGCATTCTCTTCTTGCGTTCCATCGTGTGCGTTCCAAGCCTCCAGCATATAACGTCAAAGCGTACAGGAGCCTGCGTGACCTCTTGGCAGTCATCTTTGATTTTTTGTTATTGTTTCAAGCGCATCTTCGCAAACACAGCTCACAATTTCTTCTACTTGCTCCAGCGGTCCCGTTTTCTTCAACCGCTTCCTGTGGGAGATTGCGCATGGATGATATTTGGCCGTAAGATTACTATAATTTTTTTTTAACTTTCTTTCGTTCTTTTCGCAACTGTTCATCTGCCATTATTTACTGTGTACTGTAATACAATTGTTCAACTATAACATGGAAGGGAATTCCAGCACAGCGTCTGTGACACCAAGTTCTGCACAAACAGTGAGTGCCAGTGCTGGAGCGGGTAATACAACATTTTTTATACCCCCCCATTCTGCATGTTTATATTAATTTGAATAATTAACTAATAGTAATCTTATTAATTAGTTTGCAGTGAAATACTTATCAATCATATTAACGAAAGAATTACACGTGGGAATTGCACTTTGCATGGCTATATTAATTGTAAATTAACTTGTGTACGCATACTAATAGTAGAAAATTAGAATATTGCATGATATATGTTGCTTTGGTGATGTATTTGTGATTTGTGCTTTATTAAGTAAGTATAAACCGCTTTGAGTGTTGCTTTCTGCTAGATAATTACTCACACATATGGGTATTAGCGAGGGGTTAACATTTTATTAGCCATTTATATGTTTAATTACGTTTTTTGTGTGTTTCTTTTGCTTAAGTTGCCCATTTCGGCCTAGACAAGATGGCTGAACGAGACGTTGAACGTGACTGCCCCTGACAACACGAGGTTCTGGGTGAAGTGCAGTGGCCTGGACCTGACCCCGGGAGAACATGTACCCTTCAAGGTCTCTCCGGGAACTTCGCCAGCAACAAAGACAATGGACAATGGACAATTTAAAACCAGAACCAGCAAGTGTGATGAGTTCATTACACAGACACCATGAGAACTTTACCCCGCGACCCTAAGTCGACCAATTAGGACTTTCTAAACCCTGATCTTGATACTTTTTGACATTATTTTCATTATAAAAGTAGGGAGGGAATTGAACTAAAAAACTCGCTCTTCTTTGACGAACTCGATTTCCTGACGTTATGCTGACGGAGAGGACGGTAACACTGTTGGACAGCTGTTATCCTGAATTGCGGCCTAACTTTACTGAATAAAGATTTTTCCCTGACCTGACTGACTTACAGGACGACTTTTAGCCAGATTAGGTAAATATGATGTTCTGCAATGCTAATGATGATTTCTAATCATTTTTGCAATATTTCTTAGATAAAGAATATTTGATTAATTGACAAATGTGTTGCGTTGATTATTTAAAGAAGAGAATTTAGTTTAGTATGAAAAGAGTAGATAAATGGGTGTAACACTAAACCTATAAAAACAACTAAATGATTCATTGCCTTATGAGGGGAATATCTTAGGTTTGGAGTCAATGTATTTAGAGTAAGGTAAAGGTATTCTTTTCATGTCAGAGTTTGGAAGCTTATTCCTCTAGGGAAGCAGATCAATGGAGTGTGAGTATTGGTGTTATGGGCCCCACCAATGAATGTATTTGAGTGAATTTGCAGTTGAGGTATTTGGTCTGTGACGAAGGGGGAATTTGATGTTCCACGCTGCAACAGTTTTTCTGGTAGCAGAGTTATGGTTTTTATTGTTTTGGTTTGGTGATTATTGCTTGTAAATAGCTTATTGATTATTGGTTATTGATATTGGTTTATGTACTAACATTCTATGTGAGTCGTGTTGAGTTTTATATTGTTTGCATGGCTTCTGGGATGTAGGAAGTCGGAAGTTTGTAACGGTTCCGTAGTAGAGCAGAGGAAAGCGCTGTTCTCGGGAAAGACGGAATTGTTGTTGCCCTGTAGGTACACAGGGGAAACGTGTAACGATTGAAGTTGCACCATGCATTGTCTGGGTTCGATTCAGTGACATCTCCGTGTGTTGCCATTAGAGACATTTTTTGTATGTGAGAAAAGTGTGTATGATAGCGAAGCTTACCTGTGAAATTTTGGTCTTAGGTACCAGGAATCCAAATGGCATTCCGATAACGCTCATCAATTTGAAAGTAATAGGTATTCTCTGAGCTTGTTAGAAGGACAAAGGAGAGGGAAGCGCTGCTTTGTTAACGTATTACAACAAACAAATGATGGACGGAATGCTGACAATGCAGACATTCTCCCCCAGTCAAGAGATCTGGGTTAAATCCATCGCTCTTTTGCCCACTACGCCACCCCAGTTCAGACATGGCCATATGCAAATCAGTCTTGACCCTGTGCCTCATGGGAACAGTCCAGCCCGAACTGCCAAGCCATGTCTTCCCTGAACCGGAATCAAGCATCCTAGGACCGGTTTCTGGCTATCAGCCGTCATCAGCCAGGATAGCTTGACTCCAGTGGCGTAGTGAGCACGGGACCCACGTTTGGGCATACCCATCCCACTTAGGGCGAAAAGCGTTACAACAAACAAATGATGGACGGAATGCTGACAATGCAGACATTCTCCCCCAGTCAAGAGATCTGGGTTAAATCCATCGCTCTTTTGCCCACTACGCCACCCCAGTTCAGACATGGCCATATGCAAATCAGTCTTGACCCTGTGCCTCATGGGAACAGTCCAGCCCGAACTGCCAAGCCATGTCTTCCCTGAACCGGAATCAAGCATCCTAGGACCGGTTTCTGGCTATCAGCCGTCATCAGCCAGGATAGCTTGACTCCAGTGGCGTAATGAGCACGGGACCCACGTCTGGGCATACCCATCCCACTTAGGGCGAAAAGCGTTACAACAAACAAATGATGGACGGAATGCTGACAATGCAGACATTCTCCCCCAGTCACGAGATCTGGGTTAAATCCATCGCTCTTTTGCCCACTACGCCACCCCAGTTCAGACATGGCCATATGCAAATCAGTCTTGACCCTGTGCCTCATGGCAACAGTCCAGCCCGAACTGCCAAGCCATCTCTTCCCTGAACCGGAATCAAGCATCCTAGGACCGGTTTCTGGCTATCAGCCGTCATCAGCCAGGATAGCTTGACTCCAGTGGCGTAGTGAGCACGGGACCCACGTCTGGGCATACCCATCCCACTTAGGGCGAAAAGCGTTACAACAAACAAATGATGGACGGAATGCTGACAATGCAGACATTCTCCCCCAGTCAAGAGATCTGGGTTAAATCCATCGCTCTTTTGCCCACTACGCCACCCCAGTTCAGACATGGCCATATGCAAATCAGTCTTGACCCTGTGCCTCATGGGAACAGTCCAGCCCGAACTGCCAAGCCATGTCTTTCCTGAACCGGAATCAAGCATCCTAGGACCGGTTTCTGGCTATCAGCCGTCATCAGCCAGGATAGCTTGACTCCAGTGGCGTAGTGAGCACGGGACCCACGTCTGGGCATACCCATCCCACTTAGGGCGAAAAGCGTTACAACAAACAAATGATGGACGGCATGCTGACAATGCAGACATTCTCCCCCAGTCAAGAGATCTGGGTTAAATCCATCGCTCTTTTGCCCACTACGCCACCCCAGTTCAGACATGGCCATATGCAAATCAGTCTTGACCCTGTGCCTCATGGGAACAGTCCAGCCCGAACTGCCAAGCCATGTCTTCCCTGAACCGGAATCAAGCATCCTAGGACCGGTTTCTGGCTATCAGCCAGGATAGCTTGACTCCAGTGGCGTAGTGAGCACGGGACCCACGTCTGGGCATATCCATCCCACTTAGGGGGAAAAGCGTTACAACAAACAAATGATGGAGGCAATGCTGACAATGCAGACATTCTCCCCCAGTCAAGAGATCTGGGTTAAATCCATCGCTCTTTTGCCCACTACGCCACCCCAGTTCAGACATGGCCATATGCAAATCAGTCTTGACCCTGTGCCTCATGGGAACAGTCCAGCCCGAACTGCCAAGCCATGTCTTCCCTGAACCGGAATCAAGCATCCTAGGACCGGTTTCTGGCTATCAGCCGTCATCAGCCAGGATAGCTTGACTCCAGTGGCGTAGTGAGCACGGGACCCACGTCTGGGCATACCCATCCCACTTAGGGCGAAAAGCGTTACAACAAACAAATGATGGACGGAATGCTGACAATGCAGACATTCTCCCCCAGTCAGGAGATCTGGGTTAAATCAATCGCTCTTTTGCCCACTACGCCACCCCAGTTCAGACATGGCCATATGCAAATCAGTCTTGACCCTGTGCCTCATGGGAACAGTCCAGCTCGAACTGCCAAGCCATGTCTTCCCTGAACCGGAATCAAGCATCCTAGGACCGGTTTCTGGCTATCAGCCGTCATCAGCCAGGATAGCTTGACTCCAGTGGCGTAGTGAGCACGGGACCCACGTCTGGGCATACCCATCCCACTTAGGGCGAAAAGCGTTACAACAAACAAATGATGGACGGAATGCTGACAATGCAGACATTCTCCCCCAGTCAAGAGATCTGGGTTAAATCCATCGCTCTTTTGCCCACTACGCCACCCCAGTTCAGACATGGCCATATGCAGGACTAGGAAACCGGTCCTAGGATGCTTGATTCCGGTCCAGGGAAGACATGGCTTGGCAGTTCGGGCTGGACTGTTCCCATGAGGCACAGGGTCAAGACTGATTTGCATATGGCCATGTCTGAACTGGGGTGGTGTAGTGGGCAAAAGAACGATGGATTTAACCCAGATCTCTTGACTCGGGGAGAATGTATGCATTGTCAGCATTCCGTCCATCATTTGTTTGTTGTAACGCTTTTCGCCCTAAGTGGGATGGGTATTCCCAGACGTGGGACCCGTGCTCACTACGCCACTGGAGTCAAGCTATCCTGGCTGATGACGGCTGATAGCCAGAAACCGGTCCTAGGATGCTTGATTCCGGTCCAGGGAAGACATGGCTTGGCAGTTCGGGCTGGACTGTTCCCATGAGGCACAGGGTCAAGACTGATTTGCATATGGCCATGTCTGAACTGGGGTGGTGTAGTGGGCAAAAGAACGATGGATTTAACCCAGATCTCTTGACTGGGGGAGAATGTATGCATTGTCAGCATTCCGTCCATCATTTGTTTGTTGTAACGCTTTTCGCCCTAAGTGGGATGGGTATTCCCAGACGTGGGACCCGTGCTCACTACGCCACTGGAGTCAAGCTATCCTGGCTGATGACGGCTGATAGCCAGAAACCGGTCCTAGGATGCTTGATTCCGGTCCAGGGAAGACATGGCTTGGCAGTTCGGGCTGGACTGTTCCCATGAGGCACAGGGTCAAGACTGATTTGCATAAGGCCATGTCTGAACTGGGGTGGTGTAATGGGCAAAAGAACGATGGATTTAACCCAGATCTCTTGACTGGGGGAGAATGTATGCATTGTCAGCATTCCGTCCATCGTTTGTTTGTTGTAACGCTTTTCGCCCTAAGTGGGATGGGTATTCCCAGACGTGGGACCCGTGCTCACTACGCCACTGGAGTCAAGCTATCCTGGCTGATGACGGCTGATAGCCAGAAACCGGTCCTAGGATGCTTGATTCCGGTCCAGGGAAGACATGGCTTGGCAGTTCGGGCTGGACTGTTCCCATGAGGCACAGGGTCAAGACTGATTTGCATAAGGCCATGTCTGAACTGGGGTGGTGTAGTGGGCAAAAGAACGATGGATTTAACCCAGATCTCTTGACTGGGGGAGAATGTATGCATTGTCAGCATTCCGTCCATCATTTGTTTGTTGTAACGCTTTTCGCCCTAAGTGGGATGGGTATTCCCAGACGTGGGACCCGTGCTCACTACGCCACTGGAGTCAAGCTATCCTGGCTGATGACGGCTGATAGCCAGAAACCGGTCCTAGGATGCTTGATTCCGGTCCAGGGAAGACATGGCTTGGCAGTTCGGGCTGGACTGTTCCCATGAGGCACAGGGTCAAGACTGATTTGCATATGGCCATGTCTGAACTGGGGTGGTGTAGTGGGCAAAAGAACGATGGATTTAACCCAGATCTCTTGACTGGGGGAGAATGTATGCATTGTCAGCATTCCGTCCATCATTTGTTTGTTGTAACGCTTGTTAACGTATGTCATAATTCTGTAGTAGGACAGACTGTTCGCTGTTCTCGGGAAAGGCAGGATTCTGTGTGAACGTACTACATTTTCCTATGTGAAAGTGCGTGAATGTAAAGGCATTAGGGTTAATTGTGAAACTCTAGTTTTATTCTCAGAAGTATTGGGTCTCCAACTATGTGTCTTAATTCTGGAAAAACGGTTAGCTAATGCTTGTTAGAAGGGTAAGGTAGAGGGATGTGTTACTTTATCAACGGAAGTAACGATTGCGTAGTAGGGCAGAGGTAAGCGCTGCTCTCGGGAAAGACGGAATTCTCGTGAGAAAGGTCTATTGCTATTCCTTATTGAGCGAAGCGGACAATGGTGGCGTTTTTATGTTGTTACTAACAGAATTGTAGAAATTGAAACAAAAACTTACTAAGCGGATTGTGAAGGAGGGGTAGACAGGAGCAGGAGCTGCCGCAGCGGCTGCTGACGTCAGAACGACCGCGCTGGGATTGGACAGTCGGTCAGAACCGTAAAACGCCCCGGATTGGTGCGTTAGTGTGCGCCGCGCTAGGAGTGGAGAAATACAGGGTGACGTAAACGCTCCCTATTGGTGCGTTAGTGAGAGTCGCGCTGGGATTGGAGCATTATAAAAGTGATATAAACGCTCCAGATTGGTGCGTTAGTGTGAGTCGCGCTACGATTGGACAGAAAAGCGGTACAGTTGTAAAAGAGACTAGTGAGACATGAAAGAAGGGAAAATGTATTACGATCCACCAGAAAAAGAGAAAAAGTCTTGGTTTGGTAGAATTAAGAAGTGGTTTAAGAACGACAAACCGATTGTAACTAGGGAAGGACAGTTACTTCCTCCACCGAAAACCCCTGCATCCTTCATGGTTGCGAAATATGGATATCACACTTGTATTTGGTTAGATAATTGGGTCAAATATACTGAGAAGGACGGAGTGTTGGCTTTTCCAGAGCATGGTTCATTTAATTTGGCTGTATTGAGAAATTTGAGAGAGAAAATGATGAATTTAGAACCAAGACCTAGACCGTCACAATTTGAGACTTTGACGGAGTGGGAAGACGAGATGCATGACCGAGAAAGACAGAGAAACGGTAGAGAATATAGGTATCTGTTTGGCAGATCATACGGACATGAGACGCATGATGATCGAATGAGAAGGTGGCGGAATGCGAGTATGACTGAGGGTATGTTTCCCGTAAGAACTGTAGGAGAGAATGAAGGACAAAAGTGTGTAGAAAAGAGGCATAATGTGGAATCGAGGGGGTATGGAATGAATGAATCAGAGGATGATGTACTTGATGATACGTTCTATAAGAATCCACCTCCATATCGACCAGAACCAGAAATATTAACCCCAGTGTCCCAATGAAAGAAACAGTACGAATCATAAAATCGGAACCAGAGTTCCAAGTTTTGGGAAGAAACAATTCCATTAGAGAGGTAGAGAAGAAGTCCAGAGGAAAATTAGATGGAGAAAATTCAGCAGAACTAGCAAAAACGACCCTAGAATTAACCGAGAAAATAAGAGAATTGACTAAAAATCTAGAAGCTGTAACTGTTCCAGTAACGATAGGTCCAGTAATGCCTATTTTTGATAAACAGAAAGAACGTGAACATTGTTTGACAGTCCCTTATAAAAGTAGTAAACCGGTTGAACAACCAAGAATAAGTCAGAGTGAGAATCCATGGAGACAGACTATGAGTATGATTGAACCGAATTTTTCAAAGAATCCGTTTTTAGGTCAAAACTGTGCAGAAAAGCGTATGACGATGATAGAGACAATGTCAGAAACTCAAAAAGATTTTGGACAAGAAAATGTAGAAAAGCCAGTAGGACCATCTACAGAGGAATTGAGTGAATGGTTGAGAAGCTTGCAAAAGAAAGACAAAGAATCCCAGTCAATAGATGTGGCCAAATTACAAATGGTACTGGAAAAATTAATAATAGGAACTATCCCGACAGAAAAGTTAAAAACTTATCAAGATGAGGAGTTGTTATTTCTGTGTAAAAGCGTAACATGGAGAGCAAAAAGTCTTCATGAAAGATTAGAAGAAGTGGCAAATGAAATGGGTATTGATATTAAAAAGGTAAAGGCACCACAAAAACCCTATCGAGTAGATTTCACTGAAAAGACATTGAAAACATGAATACCACAGGACGAATAGGTCAGATTAAAGAGATAATTATTTTGTTGAGAAAATGGGGAGATGTGGACAAATGGAAAAGCAGATGGTATCGTAAACGAGACGAAGTTTCAGACAAAATGTTTTCAGCTTACCCTGTGAGAGAAAAAGAGAAGGTTGTGACAGAATGCCCTATGAGAGAGATTCCAGGAAGAGGATATGTACATGTCCCATGGACTAGATAGGATATTTTGTCATTTACGAATGACTTCCCTCGACTGCGTGAAAAACCCGTTGAGTGGTATAGACAGGTGGTCAGATTTGTGAAATTATCCAAAGTGTTGTGGATTGATCTGAATAGCTTGTTTGACATAATAGTACCAGCAGATCTATGGACAGAATGTAAAATAGTAATAGATTGGCCGACACAGGAATACCCAAGGGTTCCAAAGACAGGAGCGCCAGACCCCGAGGTAATGAAGAAATATGAACAGGTTATGGCATTTTTGAAGAACAAGGTACCCCCTAAAGAGACAGATTGGGTAAAAATTGACAGAACACATCAGGAAAGCAAAGAGTCAGTACATGCCTATTATGAGAGGTTAATTTGAGCCTTTAAACAATTCAGTGGAGATGAAAATTTGAGTGAGAAGGATTTGAGTCATTTCGTATACAGATATGTATATGGTCTTCGTCCAGAAATTAGTGAAAGGATAAAACAGCATACGGTAGATTGGCAAAATAAGAAAATAGACGAAGTATTGAGACATGCTAAATATGTCAGTGATGAAATTGAAGCAAAACAGCGAAAACTGAAAGAGAAGGCTATGTGGGCACAGGTAAAAGTAGCAGAGAGGCAGGAAGCACAATTAGCAGAACAAGCTGGGTCGAAACAAAAATTTAATCCTGGGAAAAATAAAGGGAATATTGAGGAAGCTAAAAATAAATTTCCGTGTCATAATTGCGATAGGATAGGGCATTGGAAATCCGAGTGTAAATTTCCACCAAGTACTAACAATGAAAATCCATCATTGAATCCACAGGTGCAGAATGAGGTGAGTGGTCAACAGCAACAGCAACAGCAGGGTGTAACACAACAGAATCAGGTGCCCAAACCACCTTTTCCACAGAACAAAAATTGCCAGAAGTATAGTACGGAGAATGGATTCTACAACGAAAAACAGGTAAATAAGCCGCAAAGCGCTAGCGCTGCTTCGCAGTATTGGCTGCAACGCGATGAGAGCGATTAATCAGAGGGTTATTGATGGTGCCGAAGGGAGGAAGAAGAGTGCGTACTTGGCGCAACTCTAGAAGTAGAACAGACAGGCCCATTCGTAGATGGGAAAGTTAATAATGAGAATATTACTTTCCTAGTTGATACTGGTGCTACTCGATCAACTGTTAGATCAGCTGATGTCAAGAATCTTCCTCTCTCGGATGAAACGATCCAAGTAGTTGGTGTATCCAACAGACAGATTAAAACTTACCTTACAGAACCAGTGAAAGTTAGTATAGGGAGATTTTCTGAAATGCACCGATTCGTAGTGTGCGATACCAGTCCTGTGAACTTGTTAGGTAGAGATTTATTGTGCAAGATGAACTGCACCATATTTTGTACTCCAGATAGAATAGCCTTTGAAACACCAGATGATGATGTGCTGTATAAAATGACAATGGCAAACAGAGAGAAAGAGGTTATAGGAACCTATGCTGTATTTAACCCTGACGAATTACCAAAAGAATTAAATCCATCTGTGATTTTATATCAGATCCCTCATGACGCAGAATGGTATACAGTGATTGATCTGTGCCATGCTTTCTTTTCCATCCCATTGCACCATGACAGTCAGCAAATTTTTGCATTTCGTTTCGGTGAGCGTATTTTGGCGTGGTGCCGAATTCCACAGGGGTATACAGAAAGCCCCTCAATATTTAATCAGTTATTGAAGAAGTTTTTGGAAAGCCTTGAAATGCCTGAAAACTCAGTACTAGTGCAATATATCGATGACCTGCTTGTGGCATCGAAAACTCGTGAAGCTTGCGAGGTAAACACAGTAGCATTGCTGAATCATTTGGCAGATGGAGGACTAAAAGTGTCACCATCGAAATCACAATTTTGTAAGAAAGAAGTCCAATATTTGGGACACAGCATTGAGAAAGGACACAGGAAAATAACCATAGACAGAATCAGGATCATAAAAAGAATGAGTCCACCAATGACCCAAAGAGAAGTGAGAATGTTTCTGGGAATGGTTGGATATTGTCGTCAGTGGATAGGCAATTTTTCATTGATTGCAAAACCTTTGGTACGATTGATAAGGAGTGATGTGAGAGATCCAATTGATTTGAACAAAGAGGAGTTGGCAGCATTCAAGAGATTAAGAGAGGGATTGTGTGAAGCACCTGCATTAGGAATGCCTGACTACGACAAGGAGTTTGAGTTGTATTGCATTGAGAGAAATGGATGTGCACTCTCTGTTCTAGTACAGAAGCATGGAAAACTGAGGAAACCAATTGCGTATTTTTCATCCATGTTGGACCCAGTAGCTGTAGCCCTTCCTGGGTGTCTGAAAGCAGTAGCTGCTACATGTCGAAGTTTGGAACAGAGTGAGGGAATTGTGATGGGATATCCTGTGAAAGTGTTTGTACCTCATGATGTGGCGATTCTTTTAACAAGGAGTCGTACTCATTATATGACGTACAGCCGACTGACTAAGTATGAAAAGGTAATTTTGGGTGCAACAAATGTGAGTCTTGTGAGACGTGTGAATGTGAATCCTTCAACGCTGTTGCCAGACGTAGAGCATGTGGAGGTAAGAGATGAAGCAGATCATGACTATTTGGATGTACTTGATTTCTGTACAAAACCAAGACCTGACATAAAAGATGAACCTCTGCCAGAAAGTGATTATGTCATGTTTGTTGATGGATCTTGTTTGAGAACAGATGATGGAGTGCTGAGTGCAGCATATGCGGTATGTACAGTTGCAGCTGTGATGGAAGCATCCTATTTGAAAGGAGTAAGGTCGGCCCAAGTAGCTGAACTTGTTGCCCTGACCAGGGCTTGTAAGATTGGGAAAAGTGTGAGAGTGACTGTGATAACTGATAGCCAGTATGGCTATGGGGTGGTCCATGATTTTGGCCAAATTTGGCCGCAAAGAGGTTTCCTAACCTCAAGTGGAACTCCCATTAAGAATGCTGAAGTGGTTGGAAAGTTGCTTGAGGCAATGCAGCTGCCTAGGTAATTGGCTGTGGTAAAATGTGCTGCCCATAGTCGCAGTGGTGATTACATTGCCACTGGAAACAAATTCGCTAATGATATGGTGCAATATTGTGCACGAAATCAGAATTCAATCAATCGGGCAAAGGAAAAGGAATTGATTTCTTCTTTCCCAATGTTTACTAACACTGTGGGAACATGGGAAGAGGTAAGACAATTGCAGGAAGAAGCAGGAGAGGAAGAAGTAAAACAGTGGGTAAAAGCAGGATGTGCACCAAGAGAAAAAGACCATGTATGGGTCTATCGAGATGGAAGACCAGTTATGCCTGATAGCGTGATGTCTGCCATGGCACGGATGTATCATGGACAGGGACATATAGGGAGAGACGCCATGATTAGGTCTTTCAAGCAAACTTGGTATAATGCCAAGTTCAGGCTTGTAGCAGAAAGTATTTGTCAAAGATGTCTAATTTGTCAGCAATACAATCCAGGAAGAAAGACAGTAGTGAGTTTAGGAACAATAGGTGAAGAGGGAGGGCCTTTTACCAGAAAGCAAGTGGATTTCATTGAGATGCCTCCTTGTAACAGGTTGAGGTTTGTTTTGGTGATGGTATGCCTATTCTCCAGGTGGGTAGAGGCGTTTCCAACAAGAAGAAATGATGGAAGGACAGTGGCAAAATTACTGTTGAAGGAATTTATACCTAGATTTGGGTTCCCAGTAACAATTGAACCAGACAGAGGAGGACATTTTCATAATGAGATTATAAAACTGATTTGTGAAGCATTGAATGCACGACAAAAACTGCATTGTGCCTACTGACCAGAGGCTTCTGGTGTAGTAGAACAAATGAACGGTACTATCAAAAACAGAATACGGAAAATGTGTTTAGTCACAGGTATAAAATGGCCCGATGTCTTGCCTCTGGTACTCATGACTATTAGATCAATTCCAGACAGAACTACTAGTTTGAGTCCGCATGAGATCATCATGGGACGTGCCATGCACCATGTGTTTATACCAGTCAACAAGCTGATGACTATAACTGATGACATGGTGTTGGAATACTGTAAAAGCCTGGCTGACGCAGTTCATTCTGTGTTTCATCAGGTTGGAGCGGATGCTACCACCCTTGAAAAGAAGCCAGCCCATGATCTAAGCCCAGGGGACTGGGTAAGGATAAAAGTACACAGAAGAAGAAACTGTTTGGTTCCTAGGTTGGGAAAACTAAGGCAAGTCATCTTGACCACAACAACAGCTGTGAAGTGTGCTGGATTGAAGAACTGGATCCATGCAAGTCATACTTTGAGAATTCCAAATCCAGTTGACTTTAAAGAAAAGGAGTATTTTGATGAATCAGAATCCAGTACTGAGTCGGATGACGGAGAGCCAAAAGACAAAGAAAAAGAAAACCCTTAAAGGGGGGACACAGAGCCAAATTTAACTTTGGTCCCCAGAAGTAATTCCCTGAGGAGAAGGTTACAGATTTCTGATACCAGTTCAGATGCAGAGACAGAACAAAGAGCACACTCTTCCAAGAAAGAACAAGGGAAGAACAAAGAAAAGGACAGTGGAGAGACAATAAAAGAAATTCATGAGAAGGTAGTGCCAGATGAAAGACTGAGAGAATTCCACCTGAAACAACACCTTTAGATGGACAGGTGGCAGATACAGAGAGAGAGGGAAAGATTATTGCGGAAGACCCCCGAGGAGGTGTAGGGAATTCCATCATCCAGTTAGAAGCAGGGACAAGTAGTCAGCAGGAAGATTGCGTGTCAGAGATTCGAGGAGGGATAGAAGTAGGGAAAACAAAAGAAGTGGTGGAAAAAGAAATCGTTGAAGGTAAAAAGCAAGTTGAAACAGAGTCTGAGGAAAGAAAAGATGAAATACCAGAAGGCCGAGTTCTGAGAAAGAGAGCTTGGAGAACTGAAAAGAATGATAAAGGGAGTAAATTGAAAAGAGAGGCAAAGGACGAGGTGTGGCCAAACAAAATAAAGAGACTGAGATATCGACTGACACGTATAAATTCGCCAAGGGTTGAACAGGTGAATGAAGTGACGAGTCAGGAGAAATCGAAAGGAGAAGAACCAACAGTAATTAAAGAAAGCAAAAGAACAAGAAAACCTAACCAGAAGTATAAATCACCGGAATGGACATAGGTGTCAGATCCCCACACCGCTTACCGTGTTGTTGTGTGGAGTAATCCCGCAGAGGCGACGTGAACAACCCCCTCCGGTACCCTCACCCCCTCAGACAGGATGAACACTATCTAAGACAACAAAGGGGACCGGGGGAGGTAGCCAGAGGAGGAAAGGGATGACTGGGGATGATGCCGGGAGAAGCTTGCCCAGGTAGTCACGGGGTTTCTGGCGGAGGGTGGGACCTAAGGGAAAGAGCACATGGGTAGCACACACACCAAATAGAAACCTCCAGGACAAGTATACGTAACAAGTAACAATATGAGAGTCACTCCAAAGCAATGATACCTGGAAAGGAGAGCAAGGGTGTTCTCACGCTGCCACTGTAAATATCATTAGGCTCTGTGTCCCTGCATCAGACGTGAAGAAAAAGGATAAATAAAGGCGCTCCTGCGCTGAAGGAAACAAAGGTTAATAACAGCTCCGTGTCTGTGCACAAGCCGGGTAGAAAAGGAAAATGTATGGCGCTCCTGCGCTGAAGAAACAAAAGATCTTTATCAGCTCCGTGTCACTGCACGAGCCGACATTGCCATGGGGAAAGAACTGTGCACCGGTGCGAAAACAAGAACAAAAGCGGCTCCGTGCACCTGATGTGTCGCTGTTGTAACGAGGGTAAGGAGAGGCTCCAAGGACGTGTCTCTCAGACGCTCCTGCGCTGATGGACACGATGCTGGCGGCTACGTGCGGATGCACGCCCACTGGAATTCGAAGTTGGCGCCCTTGCGCGGTCCAGACAAGGTCCGGTTGCTGCGAAGTTCCAATGCGTCCGAAACGTTAATACGAAGCCCCGATTCAGGCGGCTTCGGAATAGAAATAGACATGCACCCGGAAGTACTTCCTGATTGGTGCGAGGCGGGTCACGTCTAACATCTAGACTGCTGACCCCCTCGTACTCTTTCCGGTGGATCGCTGGTGCGCGCATGGGCAGATGAGTTCATGCGCCAGCTGCAACGGTAGGAGAAGACATGACGTACCCCCCCCCCTAAAGAAAACCCACCCCATCGGCTATACAGGGGTAGCAGGGCGCGGCTTCTGGGGATGCAGAATGTGGAAAGCGTGGACTAGGCTGGGGGCGTGTCGGACATGGGACAGGGGTTCCCAGGATCGTTCTTCGGGGCCATAGCCTTTCCAATCTACCAGGTAAAAGAGTTTACCCCTAGTTCTACGGGAATCCAGGATGGCCCGGACCTCGTATTCCTCATGATCGTCAACGAGAATAGGAGGTGGCGGGGTATGTGATGGACTGTCAGGGTGAGCGGGTCGCAGGAGGGAAACGTGAAAGACAGGATGGATTTTCATCTGAGTGGGCAAGGTCAGTTTCATGGAAACACGGTTGATCACTTGTGCTATGGGAAAAGGACCTATAAAACGTGGTAATAGTTTTTTGGGACCATGGGTATTGAGATTTTTGATGGATACCCACACCCTATCCCCCACTTGGTAGTTAGGTTCTGCCTGTCGGTGTTTGTCAGCATTTTGTTTATAGCTTTCTTTGGCCTTGGCTAGTTCAAAGCGGGCTTGTTGCCATGTAGCACGGAGCAAAGAGTGGTTTTCCTGCACGGTGGGTATGTTGCATGTTCGGTCGTCTTCCCAAGGTGTTGTCCGGGGGTGTTGACCGTGGAGACAGAAGAATGGCGACACCCCAGTGGCTGCATGTTTGTTGTTGTTATGCGCATATTCTGCCAACCATAGTACTTCCGACCAGTCTTTGTCAACGGTGAGCAGTAAGCAACGGAGGTATTGCTCCAAAGATTGGTTGGTTCTCTCCATCTGTCCATCCGTTTGGGGGTGGTAGGCGGAGGACAAGCGTACTTCCAGATCCAAAATGTTACAGACCTCATTCCAGAAGCGGGACACGAACTGGGTTCCTCTGTCTGTGATCAGAACGGAGGGAATGCCATGAAGCCGGATTATGTTATGCGTGAAGACTACCGCTAGTTCTGCTGCGGAGGGGAGTTGTTTGAGGGGTACGAAGTGCGCCATCTTGGTGAGGTGGTCCACAATGGTGAGGATGGTGGTGTGGCCTGTCTTGGTTTTTGGGAGGTCCACGATGAAGTCCATTGAGATGGTATGCCATGGGTAGGGTGGAACCGGTATCGGGTGCAATAGACCCACCGTAGGCTGGGTAGAGGTTTTCCCTTGGGCGCACACGGTACAGCGAGCGATGTAAGACTGTGTATCGGAAGCTAGTGTAGGCCACCAGAAGTGTCTCTGTAGCAGGTCCTTGGTTTTTTGGTACCCTGGGTGACCCGACAAGGGGTGGTCATGGCATAGGAACAGTACCTGTTGTTGATGACTCTCTAACGGTAGGTAGAAGTTCTTTCCCTTGTATAGGTATCCGTTTTTTTCAGTCATTCCCTGGACGTCTCTTGTCCAGTCCTCAGGCCGTTTCTTTCCTAGGTCCCCACGTAGCTGGGATAGGAATGTGGAAGTGAGTATCGCTCCTTGAAAACAGTGTTCTGGGAGAATTGGTATAGGTTCGGTAGGCTCAGGGCTGTTTCCTGTTTCTTCCAACCTGGACAGGGCGTCGGCCTTGGCGTTCTCTTTTCCTGGTCGATAGGTAATCCGGAAATCATATTCATTAAAGAAAAGAGTCCATCGTAGTTGCCTAGCGGTTAGAGCCCTTGCGGAACGTAGGAACTGTAGGTTTCTATGATCAGTGAAAATGGTGACTGTATGTTTGGCGTCTTTTAGGTAATGTCGCCATTCCTCAAAGGCGGCCTTGATGGCCAATAGTTCTCTGTCTGATATGGAGTAGTTACATTCTGCTGGTTGCAGTTTCCTGGAATAATACGCTACTGGGTGTAGCAGACCGGTTATGGGGTCTCTTTGTGATAATACTCCCCCCAGCGCGGTTTGTGAAGCGTCGGCTTCTACAATGAAGGGTTGGTTTGGATCCGGGTGTTTCAACACAGGTGCTGATGTGAAACATGATTTCAGTGCCTGAAATGCTTTTTCGGCTTCTTCATTCCAGAAGAACCGTGTTCATTTTCGCAATAAGCAAGTGATGGGACTGGCTAACTTAGAGAAGTCCGCGATAAAGCGACGGTAGTAATTCGCAAATCCCAGGAACCTCTGGACTTGTTTCACAGAGTCCGGGGACGGCCATTGCAGTATGGTGTTTACTTTCCGGGAGTCCATCTCGACACCGGTCGGGGTTAGGATATGTCCCAAAAATTCCACTGAGGTGGTATGGAAGACGCTTTTTTCTAGCTTGACATATAAACCATGCTGTTGTAGTTGCTGGAGAACGGCCCGTACATGTGGAATATGTTCTGTCATGGTTGCCGAGTAGATTAGTATGTCGTCTATGTAGACGATGTAAAAGCGGTCGATATACTCCCTCAATACCTCGTCGATAAAAAACTGGAAAGCAGCAGGGGCATTGCAGAGTCCGAAGGGCATGACACAATATTCGAATAAGCCGTACCGTGTTCGGAAGGCGGTTTTCCATTCGTCTCCCTCCCGAACTCTGACTAGGTGGTAGGCCCCGCGCAAATCCAGTTTCGTGTAGACTGCCGCATTCTTCACCTGGTCCAATAAGTCAGGGATTAGTGGCAAGGGGTACCGGTTCTTTACGGTTATGGCGTTGATCGCCCTGAAGTCTATACACGTGCGCAAATCCCCTTCCTTCTTTGCCACGAAGAAGAGAGGAGACGAGACGGGGGATCGTGAATGACGGATGAATCCGTTCTGTAGATATTCCTTGAGGTAGTTGCGGAGGTGTTCGTTTTCTTTCTCGGTGAGAGCGTAGACTCGGCTGCAGGGGAGCGTGGATCCTGGGATGATGTCAATTCTGCAATCAAAACTGCGATGCGCGGGTACTCGGCAGGGTTGTCCCCTGTCGCCTTTGTTGTTCGCCCTCGCCCTTGAGCCGCTGGCTGCGTGGATACGTTGGCACCCGGATATACGGGGCCTTAGATGGTCGCCTGAACACGAGGACCGTATTTCGCTCTATGCCGATGATATCCTGCTGTATCTTGCCTCACCCAAGAAATCACTTATAGTGGTCTGTGACGTACTCACATCTTTTGGTAGAAACTCGGGTCTTGTTATCAATTGGAGTAAATCGTATTTGTATGTTCTTAGTGGCGAGGTTCCACCGATCCCTAGAACATGTTCGATACAGGTCGCTCAGCAGGGCTTCGTGTATTTGGGGATTTTTATCTCCATGGACTCTGCTGTGCGATATGAGAAGAACCTGCTCCCCCCCCTGGCACGCCTGAGGCGGGATGTTGAAGGCTGGCGGAGGCTGCCGCTCTCCCTCGTTGGGCGTGCGGCCCTGTTCAAAATGATGTCTCTTCCCCGCTTCCTCTACGCACTGCAGAATACTTTGGACTGGGTTCCGGCCAAATACTTTCGGGAGGTCGAAGGCCTCCAACGAGCGTTGCTTTGGGATGGGCGGCCGCGCATAGCTATTGCAAAGTTGACGCTTCCATGGTACGACGGGGGCATTGCGCTCCCAGACATCCGACGGTACTATTGGGCCACCCAGCTGAGCGCGATTAATCATGGGTTTTATGGCCCGGCCCTCAGCCCTGGGTATGCCATGGACAGGTGGTTGCTGCGTGGTGGTAACTACTACAGGGCGTTGTACTCGCGATCCCTAGACTCGTCCTTCACGGGGCCCTCTGGTGTGGCAGTGCGTGTGTGGAAGATGGCAACTGACTCGCTGGGCTGGAAGGATAGGCTCACCCTCGCTACCCCGCTGTTTGAATCGGAGAGACTGGGAAGGCTTTGGCACACAAAAGGGTTTGATAAATGGGACCTGATCGGCATCTCCAGGGTGGGAGATGTGCTGAATAAGGGGAAGGTGAAGTCCTTTGAAGAGTTGCAGACGGAGTATGAGCTGGGGCCCTCCGAGTATTTCCGATATATTCAGGTGCGTCACGCCCTCCGATCAGTCCTCGTAGAGGGTGAGAAGGTGCCTGAGTCCTCTCCTTTGGAGGACCGGGTCCTTGATGGCCATATGCCCGAGAGCACGATCTCGCTCATCTATAAGAAACTGATCAACGTCCGGGCGGACATGCTTCTGGGGCTGAGGGACCAGTGGACTAGGGATGGCCTCCAGTTGGATGATGAGGATTGGCAGTCGGCTGTTTCCTCTCCTAAGGAGGTCGTGATCCCGTCGCGTCTGAGGCTGGTGCAGCTTAAAATACTGCATCGAGTGTATGTGACGGGGCCAAGGCTGGTTCACATGGGATTCTCGGAGGACGGCCTATGCAGGAGGGGATGTGGTATGGTGGGTACTTTCCTGCATATCATTTGGGAATGTGGTGTCATTACGGAATTCTGGAGGAGAGTCCATGCGGTGATGGGGGAGGTGACGGGCATTGCTATGCAGCCGGAAGCGCGGTGTTGCCTCCTGAATGTCTGGGGGCCCACAGACCACAATGAGGCACAGACCCAATGGGTGACTCTGGGTAACATGGTCGCTAAGAGAGATATCACGAGATTGTGGGGCTCCGCGGGGCCCCCCACATTGACCGCGTGGAAAGAAAATATGGACTGGAGTATGTTAAGGGAGAAGACGGTCTATTGCGCTAGAGGCCGCCCCCGGAAGTGGCACGCCATCTGGGGGCGGTGGAATCAATACAGGGGGGGAATATGTCTTGCCCCGGATCTGGATCCTCCAGAGGAACAGCTTTCCTCCTAACCTTCTTTCCAGCTCAGTATGGTTTATGGACTTCTTTGGCCTCTGCTGTCCCCCTTCTTCCTCTTTACACTGTACTGTAACTGGTAGATGAGTGGGGTCCGGCCTCCCCTGGGGGGCTTCACCATGGGCTTTCAGTGTTCTTGCCTAGCTGGGGTTTGTTGTGTGTTTTTGTGTTTACTTAAAATTGAACCTTTGCACTTCTCCTTTCACGGTACTGGGGACGCATCTCTGTTTCTATATATCGATGCTGCCGAACCTCCGGGTTGTCGGCTGAATAGCTGTGTCCTGACTTTTGAAAATAAAGGTTTTTTAAAAAAAAACAAAAAAAAAAAACTGCGATGCGGGGGTAATGTATTGGCGCCTTTCTGGTCGAAGACGTGGACCAAATCCTGGTATTCAGTAGGGACCCCCCCCGTATAACGGTTCCTACCTCATGGAGCAGCAGGGCGCAGGCCTGTACTGTTCTGGTAACGGATCGCTTGGCAGGGGAGTAGCAAGAAGAAAGACACTGGGTTGAGTTTAACGTGAGTATCTTGGTTACCCAATCTATGTGCGGATTGTGTTGCGTTAACCAGGGGATTCCCAGTATCACTTTGAATTGTGGGGCGTCGATGACGTCGAAGGCGATGACCTCAGTATGCGTATTGGTCAATGTCATTTCCAGTTCTTCGGTCTGGTAGCGAATCAGTCCTGAGGTGAGGTCTGTGCCGTCCACTGCCTTGACTGTTTCAGGCTTTCTCTTTTCTCTGCTGGATATGCCCAGGGTGGCCATAAATCGAGTGTCTATGAAATTCCCTGTTGCTCCTGAATCGATTAGTGCCGTGACATGCCAGGATAGACCGGAGGTTGATTGCAGGATCACTGGCATGCCTATGTGCCGTGGAACGCCCTGGAAGGTAGGGGTCTGTTTTTTCTCAGCAGACAACCCCAGTAGACAGACCCCATTAGCTACTGGGTTGCCCCGTTTCCCAGCCCCTCTCCTCGGGTTATGGGAAGGACGAAAGGAGTTTTTTCTTTCGGTTTCCGGGGTTTCACCGGACAGTCCCTGACGAAATGGCCGCTCTTGCCACAATACAGGCATTGGTTTTGGTTGCGCCGTTTCTCTTTTTCTTCTCTGGTTAGAGGGCCGCGGATGCCACCTATTTGCATAGGCTCTGAGGTGTCCTGGTTTTTAATGGTCTCTCTGTAGAAGGGTACCCTGATCTCGTTCTTTTTTGCTCTTTCAGTCCGCCGTTCCTGAAGGCGATAGTTTTGTTTGACTACCATGTCGATGAAGGGGCCGATCTCTTCTGGGGGTTCGCTTATTTGAGAAATCAGGTCTTTCAACTCATCGCGCAAACCCCGGTAGAAAACCGACACCTGTTTTGTCTCTGGCCATCGGGCCTCAACCACCAACCGGTTGAACGTAGTTATATAATGCAACAGGTCAGTGTTGCCCTGTTTCAAGTTGAGTAGTTCATTATCCGCAGCTTGGACGAATGTATGGCGAGCAAACATCTTTGAACACCGGAAAGTTGTAGAGTAGGGGTTCGTCATTTTCTACCAAGGGGATAGACCATTGGGCAGCATCGCCTCCCAGATAGGAGAGGACAAAGGCTACCTTGGAGGCATCGTCAGGAAAGGCAGAGGCATGAGCCATAAAGTGGAGATGGCACTGGTTGAGAAATATGCTATATTTAGAGCTGTCACCGTAAAAGCGCTCTGGTGCGGCTAACTGTGCTAACTGCGGGGCTATGACCTGTATGGGCGTAGTAACTGTGGAGGGCGAGGCCCCAGGATCCCCATATGTAAACAAAGGGGGTCTCAAAACCCCTTCGTGCTTGGGCCTAACCGTTGGACCCCAAGGCCCAGAGGGACGGGCGCCCACCTGTCCCTGTAGGGCCGTTATGTCTTGCCTCAAACTACGATTTTCTGCCTGTATACTTGTGAGCATGACGGCTAGGTCCTGTAACGTAACCGTGGGGTTGTCCATGTCGACCGGGCGGGATACACAACGTGGGCTTCGTATTCTGTCAGATCCCCACACCGCTTACCGTGTTGTTGTGTGGAGTAATCCCGCAGAGGCGACATGAACAACCCCCTCCGGTACCCTCACCCCCTCAGACAGGTTGAACACTATCTAAGACAACAAAGGGGACCGGGGGAGGTAGCCAGAGGAGGAAAGGGATGACTGGGGATGATGCCGGGAGAAGCTTGCCCAGGTAGTCACGGGGTTTCTGGCGGAGGGTGCGACCTAAGGGAAAGAGCACATGGGTAGCACACACACCAAATAGAAACCTCCAGGACAAGTATACGTAACAAGTAACAATATGAGAGTCACTCCAAAGCAACGATACCTGGAAAGGAGAGCAAGGGTGTTCTCACGCTGCCACTGTAAATATCATTAGGCTCTGTGTCCCTGCATCAGACGTGAAGAAAAAGGATAAATAAAGGCGCTCCTGCGCTGAAGGAAACAAAGGTTAATAACAGCTCCGTGTCTGTGCACAAGCCGGGTAGAAAAGGAAAATGTATGGCGCTCCTGCGCTGAAGAAACAAAAGATCTTTATCAGCTCCGTGTCACTGCACGAGCCGACATTGCCATGGGGAAAGAACTGTGCACCGGTGCGAAAACAAGAACAAAAGCGGCTCCGTGCACCTGATGTGCTGCTGTTGTAACGAGGGTAAGGAGAGGCTCCAAGGACGTGTCTCTCAGACGCTCCTGCGCTGATGGACACGATGCTGGCGGCTACGTGCGGATGCACGCCCACTGGAATTCGAAGTTGGCACCCTTGCGCGGTCCGGACAAGGTCCGGTTGCTGCGAAGTTCCAATGCGTCCGAAACGTTAATACGAAGCCCCGATTCAGGCGGCTTCGGAATAGAAATAGACATGCCCCCGGAAGTACTTCCTGATTGGTGCGAGGCGGGTCACGTCTAACATCTAGACTGCTGACCCCCTCGTACTCTTTCCGGTGGATCGCTGGTGCGCGCATGGGCAGATGAGTTCATGCGCCAGCTGCAACGGTAGGAGAGGACATGACAATATGTGGCCCTGCCTGAAGTGAAAGAAGAGGCGGATAGCCAAGGAAATCCAGAGGTGGTTGTACCAGAAGTGGTTGAGGAAGACGAAGAATCGGAAATCCTGAGAGTTGTCTTGTCCGATATTGGAGAAGAAGCGGATGTTCAGGACAAGCTGTATGCTGAAAACTAAGGGAAAGTGAAAGATGATGAGATTTCAAGCTGAATGAGACAAGAAAGTACTGATGGGAAGAAAAGAAAATACTGAAAAAGACAAACTGGTAGAACCACGTAGGTGCTTAGAAGCCTTGTGTTAGAAACTAGTTGTGAAGTAGAAGAGGTTAAGTCAAAAGACACGGCTCATTTTAGAAAAATTGGCAAACATAGAAAGTAGCAAAAGTAGATGTAACTCCCTTAGAAGATGGTGCAACGTGTTGTTGTTGTACAGGATTATTAATGCTCCTTTGGAGTATTCTTGCTCTACTAATTTCATTTAAAGTTACTGTAGATACATTAGAAGGACATAGTGATAACATAACTAATATAGGGAAAGTTCAAAAGGTAGTTCCAACTAGAATAGATAAAAACTATTTACATAAAGATAGGTCAATAACAGATTTTTCTAACAATGTGTTTTCAAAATGTTTATATGAATATGTAAAAACAATGGACGTAAGGGATTGCTACATTTGTATGCAATTACCTGCATCTGTATCTGAAGGAGTGACTTATCATCACCTTCCAGTAACCTATGGAATAACATGTAGTGTAATAGCTAGTTTATTTTATCAAACAGGTAAATTAGAGTATTATTTTTCAGATGTAGATACTATATTTTCACAAGTACCAGCAATTAACAAACTAAACAAGGTAAAACCTGCAAAGGTATTAGGTGAATTTTTCTTAAAGACTAAAGAACTAACACTAGAATATATATTTAGAAATAATTTGACTTGCAGTTTAAAGAAAGAGGAGAAGACATTTTTAGATATGGTTGAAGAAAGGAGATTGAAAATGCAAAGAAAGGCTTCAGAAGGGAAAGTGAAGAAAACAGTCTGGGATGTAGAAATGGAGGAGCACTTAGAAGGAGAAACGAGTCCAACTATGGCTTTAGATTGGCCTCAGAAGGGGAAATTGTGTATAAGAAGGAATCAAACGGCATATGACAATTATTTTCTAGGGAATAGTGAGTGCCATGATACATACCGAATCATGGGAGGATGGGGATTTAAAGGTGGAAGAGATCCAGTCTTTCCAGGACTGTATTTCATTTGTGAGAACAGGGCATATTATCGTTTACCAGACCATTGGTATGGCACATGTTATGTTGGCCTGGTTTTTCCAAAGATTTTTCATATGGATAGAGGAGAAGACGGTGTACATAGCTTAGGTAGTTATTTAGCACGTAGTAAGAGAGAATCTTGGACTGAAATTGTGGGTGACATTTTTGGAGCACTGATTCCCGCAGTGGGAATATCTCTGAATGCAAACAAAATTAGAAAACTTTCAACAGTAGTGGATCGCTTGTCAACAAGCACCGCCGGAGGATTCTTATTGGTAAATACTGATATGGTTGCCATGCGTGCTATGGTAATGCAAAATCGACTTGTCCTTGATATTTTATTGGCAAAAGAGGGTGGAGTCTGTTTAATGCTAAAAGTTCAACATTGTTGTACTTACATTCCTGACGAAAGTAGAGATTTGAAATTTATATGAAGAATATTACAGAATTGCATGACGAAATTGTACCACTGGAGGTTGAATGTGTCTGGGAGAAGATTGGTAAGAAAATATCAGCTATTAAAGACTTTGTAGTAAAATTAGGTAGTACATTTATAGGTAAGATATTATTTCCATTAACATGTGTGATTTCCTTAGAATTAATAATTAGACTAGGATGTATTTGTTGTAGAAAGAATAAAAACCAGAAAAGAATAAAAAGAAAAAACTTAAGGAGAAGGGATAAGAAACAAGAAAGAGAATTTGAAGAAATAGAACTAGAAGAGATAAAGGAAAGCATGTAAAAAACAGCAAAAAGAGAAGAAACAGGGGAAACTGAAATATGAATGAAACAAGAAATCAATTTAAAAATTCCGTAAAAGGGATACAAAATTTTTGGTTGGCGTGGTGATATAATCACCAAAGGGGGGATTGCTGGAGCGGGTAGTACAACATTTTGTATACCCCCCATTCTGCATGTTTATATTAATTTGAATAATTAACTAATAGTAATCTTATTAATGAGTTTGCAGTGAAATACTTATCAATCATATTAACAAAAGAATTACACGTGGGAATTGCACTTTGTATGGCTATATTAATTGTAAATTAACTTGTATACGCATACTAATAGTAGAAAATTAGAATATTGCATGATATATGTTGCTTTGGTGATGTATTTGTGATTTGTGCTTTATTAAGTAAGTATAAACCGCTTTGAGTGTTGCTTTCTGCTAGATAATTACTCACACATATGGGTATTAGCGAGGGGTTAACATTTTATTAGCCATTTCTATGTTTAATTACCTTTTTTTTGTGTTTCTTTTGCTTAAGTTGCCCATTTTGGCCTAGACAAGATGGCTGAACGAGACGTTGAACGCGACTGCCCCTGACAACACGAGGTTCTGGGTGAAGTGCGCAGGCATCACCGCCAGCAGCAGTGGCCTGGACCTGACCCTGGGAGAACATGTAACCTTCAAGGTCTCTCCGGGAACTTCGCCAGCAACAAAGACAATGGACAATTTAAAACTGGAACCAGCAAGTGCGATGAGTTCATTACACAGACACCATGAGAACTTTACCCCGCGACCCTAAGTCGACCAATCAGGACTTTCTAAACCCCGATCTTGATACTTTTTGACATTATTTTCATTATAAAAGTAGGTAGGGAATTGAACTAAAAACCTCGCTCTTCTTTGACAAACTCGATTTCCTGACGTTATGCTGACGGAGAGGACGGTGACACTGCTGGACAGCTGTTATCCTGAATCTTTGAGAGACTAAATTGCGGCCTAACTTTGCTGAATAAAGATTTTTCCCCGACCTGACTGACTTAGAGGACGACTTTTAGCCAGATTAGGTAAATATGATGTTCTGCAATGCTAATGATAATTTCTAACGATTTTTGCAATATTTCTTAGATAAAGAATATTTGATTAATTGACAAATGTGTTGCGTTGATTATTTAAAGAAGAGAATTTAGTTTAGTATGAAAAGAGTAGATAAATGGGTGTGACACTAAACCTATAAAAACAACTAAATGATTCATTGCCTTATGAGGTGAATATCTTAGGGTTGGAGTCAACGTATTTAGGTAAAGGTATTCCTTTCATGTCAGCGTTTGGAAGCTTATTCCTCTAGGGAAGCAGATCAATGGAGTGTGAGTAAAAATATTCAGGACAGGCTGTGGATCAAAGGTGAAGCTTGACACAAGTACATCATCACGTTAGTCAAAAAAGCGGAACTTTCCGAAAGATGTGCAAAAGCTGTAACTCCTTCTTCTGATGGGTTGTCTGTTAATAAGATTAGTGACAATAAAACTGGAAAAACTCCCGCATATAAACAACAAAAACCTTATCAAATTACCAATTTCACGAAAGAAGAGAACTATAGTCAATCAGGCTTTGTCTGTTGTAGATGTGGAAGCACATCACATACAGCAAGATGTAATAGGTGTCCTGTTAAGTCAGCTAAATGTCTAGAATGTGGGATTATAGGATATTTTTCTAAAGTTTGTAGAAAGAAACGTTTTAAGAAATCTCGTGTTACATGTCTTACGAACAATAACTTAGACTTATCATGTAATGACTCTGATGACAATCCTGACAATCCTGATGTTATTTCCCCTGGTGCAAAGAAATATATTGTTGTATACATAAGTGGTGGTGATAGTAACAAACCTTTGTATATGATTTGGCATAAGTTTACAGGTTGCAGCAGATTCTGGATCACCTTTTACTATTATTGCTCGATCCATCTGGGAAGACAAATTTGCTAACACCATTGGTTCTCACTTACAACCTACTGATGTAAATCCAGAAAGTTTCACTGGAGAAAAAAGTGAGATGCTGGTGTACAGATCTCTGATGTTTGAATTTAAGGGCAGAAGAGCATTGAGCAAGTTGTACGTAGCTACCAATGGGCCTTCTATTTGAGGTTGAAAATATCAACGTTCTCTGAATATTATTTTGGATCCTAACAGCCCTGAATAAGTGTTAGTAATGTGCGATGCTGAAGACACAAAAAAATGGGTTTTAGGTGAGTTTCCTAAAGTTTTCGGTGGTGGTATTGGTAAACTAGATAGTTTCACACACAAAATCCTTGTTAAACCTAATGCGGTTCCCAAATTACATAAGGTACGTCACATTCCATCGATTGTATGAGATGAATTGGTGAACGAGCTTAAAAAATTGCAAGATGCTGGTATAATTGAGCCAGTAGAGGCATCTGACTGGATTTCTCCCATTGTGGTTGCCAGACGTGCCAATGGGAAAATTCGCATGTGTATTGTTTTAAGATATTTGAACGATAACATCATAATTGATTAATTTCCGCTTCCTAGGATTGGTTGAAATGCTGTTGTTAACCAAAGGTGCCACATGGTTTTCAACCATTGAGCTCTCTGGTGCATATCATCAAATCTCTCTGCATCCCATGAGTAGAAGTCTTACTGCTTTCTGTACCCCCTCAGGCTGTTTTCAATTTTGCCGCATGCCATTTGGACTGGCATCCGCAGCTGCGGTTTTCCAGAGACTCATGTATGAGTTGTTTGGTGATATGCAAGGAGTAGTGTTCTTTCAGGACGATATTCTAATTATTGGTGCCAACAAGAACACACAGGATGAACGTTTAAGGAATGTGATGAAAGTTTTACAAGATAAGGGAGTTACTGCAGAGATCTCTAAATGCAGGTTTGCTGAAAAGAAGGTTACTTACCTGGGTCATGAAGTAAGCTCCCTAGGCAATTGACCTAAAACCAGTTTAGTGAATGCTATCACTAATGCACCTGCGCCCAAGTCCAAGGAAGATCTCAGATCCTTCTAAGGGCTTGCAGAATTTTTTTTCTTGATAAGCAATTTTATTGTTTTTGACAATAAACAAACACCAGCAAATCAGCATTGGACACAGAGGGTAACAAATCACAGCCAGATTCATGACCAATCCCCAAACGCACAACCCCATCAGATGCAATTGGATATAAACAATGTGTACACAATTTTGACTACTCCATGGTACCCATCCATTTGCCCCACACCCTGCAGAACTTCTTTGGACAACCCGAGCCTCATACATAGGTTTATCTTGCAACGCACACCAGTCCACCCCTCTCCGCCACCTCCCAGAGCAAGGTGCAGGAAGCAGCTATGTCTCGCTTGGCCACTACCATAGCCATGTTGAAAAACAATTTCTCGTTCCTAGACCCATCCAACCCATCCGAAATCCCGAGGAGTGAGTGCAGTGGGTCATGGGGAACTCACATCCCAGGATTTCGGTGAGCTCCTCTTCAATGTCTCCCCAGAACCGTGCCAGAAGGTGACACGCCCCCACCATATGGAATAATTCGGCAGGGTCTTGGCCGCACATTGTGCAGGAAGCAGTCGGATAGAAGCCTGCCCGATGAAGGCGTACTGGGGTTAAGTAGGCGGCGTGTAAGTAGTATAGTTGGATCAGGGCTTGCGGAATTTTACGCAAAATTTGTTAAAATGTTTTCTGAAAAAACTCATGCCATGAGGTCCTTACTTAAGAACAAAGTGCAGTTCACTTGGTGCGCTGTTTGCCAACAGTCTTTTGAAGAGATAAAAAAGGCTATTGGTCAAGCTCCAAATCTTCACGGCTTTGATCCCCTTGCTAATACTATCGTCACCACCGATGCTAGTAGCAAAGGTTTGGGTGGTGTTCCAACCCAATTAGATGACAATAAAAAATAATCTGTTATCGCTTTTGCTTCTCGTTCTCTTACTCCTGCTGAGGAGCGTTATTCTGTTATAGAACGTGAAACTCTAGCGTGTGTTTGGGCCCTGGAGCATTTCAGGAAGTTCCTATGGGGCAGAAAATTTGTTTTGCGTTGCGACCACAAACCCCTTACTAAACTACTAACTACTGAGGGTTTGAACAATGCCACAGCTAGAATCGCTAGACTCTCTATGGGATTGCAAGACTTCATCTATGACATACAATATGTACCTGGTGTTAAAAACTGCACCGCTGAGTACTTAAGTCGCATGTCTCTACCATCGACTGAAGTTGACAAGAACTCCTGGAATGATTTTTCGGTTGCTTCAGTGACCTTTGACAAAACTCAGAACAGTTTCAGTAAGGAAGAATGGTTTAAGGCTGAGAATTCTGATCAAATCTTACTTGAAATGAAACAATTAATTGTGAATGGGTGGAATGTTATGGACAAGAAGTTGGTCAATGATGAACTTAGAGGTTTCTGGAAAGTTCGTGATGAATTCAGTTTGTGTGATTCATTAGTTTTACGAGGTGACAAAATTGTTCCTCCGAAGAGTTTAAGAAGCAAAATACTGGATCTATGTCACCAAGGACATTCAGGCATTACACGCACCAAGCTCGGATTGAAAGAACTTTATTGGTGGCCCAAAATTGACATTGAAGTTGAAAGGTGTGTGAGATCCTGTGTCAAATGTGAACTTTCTGATAAAACCCTCAAAACATTCAACCCACCTCTAGTTTCTCCGACATTTCCAAGTCTTCCTTGGGAGGTAGTTGCAATAGATTTCATGGGACCTGTTTTATGGCAAGATGGTTCACAAAAATTAATTTTAGTTCTCGTGGATACTTTTTCCAGATGGTTAGAAGTGCGTGTTGTTGAGGTGATTAACACTAGAACTGTTATCACATTTTTAGATGACATTTTGATAAGAGAGGGGTTCCCCAGTGTTATTTTGTCTGACAATGGTGTGCAATTCAAGTCTATGGAAATTAAGAATTATTTAACTGCTTCTGGTATAGTGGAAATGGCATTGTTGAGAGAGACAACCGTAGTATTTAAAGGAATTTTTCAACTGGCCAATAAGGGTAATTTATCTTGGGATGAAGAGTTAAAGAAACTGCTATGACCTTATAGAAGCACTACCCATTGCACTGTTGGCAGGAGTCCCTTTTCTTTGATGAGAGGCAGAATTCCTCATTCCAAAATTAATCCTGGTTGGTTGAAAAGAAATGGAATGATTCAATGTGATATACCTGAAGTGAGAGAACGCATTAATGAGTCTCAGTTGAGAAATACAATTTATTATGACCAAAAACATGGTACCAAACAGGTAAATTTATGCAAAGGCCAATGGGTTCGTGTTAAATACACTAAAAAAGTTTCCAAGGGAGAAAGCAAATTCAGTGAACCCAAGCTTGTGGTTAAAGTTATGAATAGCACTGCTTTACTACAAAATGGTGAAGTTTGGCACTTTAGCCGCCTTGCACCTGTTAATTGAGGGGTGTGGAGGGTAAAACACAAAATATTTGGTGGCTAGATACATTTTTTTTATTTTTTTAAACCTTTATTTCAAAAATCTGGACACAGCTATTCAGCCGACAGCCCGAAGGTTCGGCAGCATTGAGAATTAGATACAGTGACGTGTCCCCAGTACAGTACAAAGAGTAGTGCAAAGGTCCAATTTTAGGTAAACACAAAAAACCACAACAAACCCCAGCAAGGCAAGAACATTGAAAGCCCATGGCGAAAGCCCCCAGGGGAGGCCGGACCCCACTCATCTACTAGTTACAGGACGGTGTACGGAGGAAGAAGGGGGGCAGCAGAGGCCCAAAACAGTTCCTAAAACCCAACTGTGCCGGAAAGAAGGTCAGGGGGAAAGCTGTTCCTCGGGAGGTTCCAGATCCGGGGCAAGACATATTCCCCCCCTGTATTGGTTCCACCGCCCCCAGATGGCATGCCACTTCCGGGGGCGACCTCTGGAGCAATAGACCGTCTTCTCCCTAAACATGCTCCAGTCCATGTTCTCTTTCCACGCGGTCAGTGTAGGGGGTCCCGAGGAGCCCCACAATCGCGCGATATCCCTTTTAGCGACCATGTTACCCAGAGTCACCCATTGGGTCTGCGCCTCATCAAGGTCAGTGGGCCCCCAGACGTTCAGGAGGCAACACCGCGCCTCCGGCTGCACAGCAATGCCCGTCACCTCCCCCATAACTGCATGGACTCTCCTCCAGAACTCCACAATGACACCACATTCCCAAATGATGTGCAGGAAAGTGCCCACCATACCACATCCCCTCCTGCACAGGCCATCCTCCGAGAATCCCATGTGGACCAGCCTTGGCCCCGTCACATACACCCGGTGCAGTATTTTAAGTTGCACCAGCCTCAGACGCGACGGGATCGCAACCTCCTTAGGAGAAGAAACCGCTGACTGCCAGTCCTCATTATCCAACTCAAGGCCATCCCTAGTCCACTGTTCTCTCAGCCCCAAAAGCATGTCTGCCCGGACGTTAATCAATTTCTTATATATGAGCGAGATCGTGCTCTCGGGCATATGACCATCAAGGACCCGGTCCTCAAGGGGAGAGGACTCCGGCACCCTCTCACCCTCCACGAGGACTGATCGGAGGGCGTGGCGCAGCTGGATATACCTGAAATACTCGGAGGGCCCCAGCTCATACTCTGTCTGCAACTCCTCGAAGGACTTCACTCTCCCCTTATGCAGCACATCTCCCACCTTGGATATACCTATCAGGTCCCACTTATCAAAGCCCTTCGTATGCCAGAGCCTTCCCAATCTCTCCGATTCAAACAATGGGGTAGCGAGGGTGAGCCTATCCTTCCAGCCCAACGAGTCAGTCGCCACCTTCCACACACGCACCGCCACACCTGTGGGTCCCGTGAGGGACGAGTCTAGAGACCGCGAATACAACGCCCTGTAGTAGTTGCCACCACGCAGCAACCACCTGTCCATGGCATACCCAGGGCTGAGGGCGGGGCCATAAAACCCATGGTTGATCGCGCTCAGCTGCGTGGCCCAATAGTACCGTCGGATGTCTGGAAGCGCAATGCCCCCATCGTACCACGGGAGCGTCAACTTTGCAATAGCTATTCGCGGCCGCCCATCCCACAGCAACGTCCGTTGGAGGCCTTCGACCTCCCGAAAGTATTTGGCCGGGACCCAGTCCAAAGTGTTCTGGAGGGCGTAGATGAAGCGGGGAAGAGACATCATTTTGAACAGGGCCGCACGCCCAACAAGGGAGAGCGGCAACTTCCGCCAACCTTCAACATCTCGCCTCAAACGTGCCAGGGGGGGGAGCAGATTCTTCTCGTAGCGCACAGCAGGGTCCATGGATATAAAGATCCCCAAATACACGAACCCCTGCCGGGCGACCTGTATCGAACATGTTCTAGGGATCGGTGGGACCTCGCCACTAAGAACGTACAAGTACGATTTGCCCCAATTAATAACGAGCCCCGAGTTCCTACCGAACGACGCGAGTACGTCACAGACCACTATAAGTGACTTCTTAGGTGAGGCAAGATACAACAGGATATCATCGGCATAAAGCGAGATACGGTCCTCGTGATCAGGCGACCACCGAAGGCCCCGTATATCCGGGTGCCAACGTATCCACGCAGCCAACGGCTCCAGGGCGAGGGCGAACAACAGAGGTGACAGGGGGCAACCCTGCCGAGTACCCCTACCAAGTCGAAACGGAGTAGAGGCCCGACCATTCACCACAACATTCGCTAGCGGCCCCTCGTACAGCAACCTAACCCAACTCACGAAACCGCGACCAAAACCAAACTTGGCCAGCACGGCCCATAAGTATGCCCACTCCACCGTGTCAAAGGCCATCGTGGCATCAAGAGACGCCACAATAGCCGGTTCACGCAGCGTGCCCGCCCTGGCGATGACGCCATGAAGACGCCTAAGGTTTAATGCTGTGTTTCGGTGCGGGATGAATCCGGATTGATCCGGGTGAACCAAGTCGCCAAGTACCCTGATCAAACGGGTCGCCAGGAGTTTAGCCAGAATTTTCGGCTCAGCGTTGAGGAGTGAAATGGGCCGATAGGAGGCGCACCTATCTCGGGGTTTACCCTCTTTATGTATGACCACGATCGACGCCAGCCGCTGGTCCAACGGAAGGATCCCATCCCCCCGCGCCTCCAAAAACATGGCGCGCAGGTGAGGGGCGACCCTATCCGGGACCAGCTTGTACAGATCGATCGGCAATCCGTTCGGTCCAGAGGCCTTACCCGAGTTTAACGCGCGAATAGCCCCCGCCACCTCGTCAACCGTTATGTCACCATCCAAATCGTCCCTATCTATGTCAGAGAGGCAGGGCAACTCGATATCATGGAGGAGATCCGACGAGTCCTCGGGCGGCCTGTCCGACACAGAGGAATAAACCCTATGAAAATACTCCGCGAAGCACTTCACAATCCCCTCAGGTTCCGCAATCGCCTCTCCCCTCTCTCCCGTCAACTCTGGCACCACTCTATTGACCCGTTCTTTCCTGTCCAACCACGCCAGGAGTTTCCCTGCCTTATCTCCAAGATCATACAGGCGGCCCTGTTGTTCCCTACTGAGGGTCTTAGCGGCGTTCGTAACCAGGTCCCTATACTCCGTCTGCTTCAAGCAAAGCTCATGCAGTGAGGACTCTGTAACCCCCTCCTCCATAGCCCCCTCAAGGGCCGCGATCTCCTCCTCTACCTGCCGTACCTCGCCATCCCTCCGATTCTTGGCAGCCACCACCAGGGAGAGGGCTTACCCCCGAAGCACGGTCTTAAAAGCTTCCCACAGCGACACCGCCGAGTCCACAGTTCCCAGATTGTCCTCGAAGTAATTATCTACCTTCTTTACCAGGGCGCTGCGCATCTTGGGGTCTCGGAAATACCATGGGTTGATGGGGGCCACCCTCCCTCCTCCCTCCCGACCTAGATCCAGCCGGATCCACACTGGCGAGTGGTCAGAGATACCGCGTGCCATGTGCCTCGCCTCGGATACCAACGAGGCATGTGCGGCCAGAGTGAGCAGGTAGTCAATCCTGGAGAGGCTACCATGCGCCCCGGAGTGGAACGTGTATTGACTCTGTGTGGGGTGCCGGAGTCTCCAGCAGTCTATCAGACCAAGCGTGTCTAGGAAATCTGGAAGCCATTTCTGAGCCCCCCCTGTGTCCCTGGGCGGGTATCTATCCAACAGTCCGGAGCCCACAGCGTTGAAATCCCCTCCCACTACCAGCATACCCCCCGGGAGAGTCAACAAAGCCCTGCCCAGATCAGCAAATGTGGAGGCCTGCAGGGCCGGCGGGACATAAACCGAAACCAAAACCAAAGTCCTTCCTTCCCACCGCCCCGCCACCGCCACAAACCTCCCCCTATCGTCAACAATGGTGGAGTCCACCTCAAAAGGCATCGATGCTCTAACTAGGATGCCCACACCCCTGGACCCAGAAGAGAATCCAGAGTGTGCAATGAATTTATACCCCTTCCTATTCAGGGCATAGCACGTATTACCTATGAGATGCGTTTCCTGCAGCAGGGCAACATCTGGCATTGAGCGTTTCAAAAATTGCAGAACAATCCCCCTCTTGATGCGATCCCCCAAACCATTAACATTCCAGCTTATAACACTTAAGCCTCTACCCCCCATCCTCAAACGGAAAGAGGCCCACCCCACACCCGAGGAGCCACCATGGAACAGCCCTGAGGATAATCATCATGCCTTACAGAAATAAACCCCCCAACAACAAAGTCCAAATCCCCGAAACTCCCCCCACCCTGCACCCCTGCTGCAGCTTACAAAGCCCCCCCAACTTGCAGTGTGCCTGTCGCCCTAAAAAACCAAAAGTCTACAAAAAGTACCCTAAGGGAGGAAAAGAGCACCCCTCGTCCTCCCGCAACCCTCCACAGTTACTGCATTCTGTTCAATTTCTCAAGTATAGTCAGATCAAGTCAGGCCGTCTCTGAGATATCAGCCCTGTCCATCCCGGCCATTGTCTCCATGCTCGGCTGTGTCGTCCCCCGTCCGTCGCCGGGGCAAAGCGTCCAGCCATTCATCGGCCATAACAGGAGAGTCAAAAAAGAATGTTCGATCTTCGTGCACCACCCGTAGTCTGGCAGGGAAAAGCATGCATACTTCAGATCCAGTTCCCGAAGCCTCCGCTTCACCCCCAGGAAGCTCTGTCTCTGTCTCTGCACCTGCTGGGTGAAGTCCGGATAAAAATTCACCGACGCATTCTGGAAGGGAACTGGGCCCGTCACCCTCGATGCTTGCAGGATGGCATCCCGATCTCGAAAATGAAAGAGCCGGGCGACAATCGGCCGCGGCGGGGCACCCGCCTTGGGCCGCCCGCCCGGCACCCTATGGGCCCTTTCCACCGCAAAAAACTTTCCAAGGCCCCTAGGCTTCAGACGATTAAGGACCAAATCCTTAACAAGCAGGTCCGCCGAAGCCTCATCCGAGGACTCCGGGACCCCGATGACGCGCACGTTGTTGCGCCTGGCCCGGCTCTCGAAGTCCTCCAGCCGGCGGGCGACGAGGTCACTCTCGGCCCTCAGCTTACGGACCTCGGTCTGCAGTTCCGCAACATCATCAGTGAGGCCCGTGGTCCTGAGGTCCAGGTTCTTAACGCGCTCGTTCGTCTTGCCCAGGTCCGAGCGGATCAGATTGACATCCACCAGGATGGCGTCCACCTTATGCGCCAGGGCCTCGAACTGTCTCCCCATCGAGGTCTGCATCCCGTCGAGCGCGCCCATGACATCCTGTAGGGAGAGCTCCGGTGTCACAGGCGAGTCCTCCTTCTGGGCATCCGGCGCCTGGCTCGATCCACTCGGTGATACTTTCTGGAGAGCGTAGCGGTCCATGCTGTTGACTTGGGTATACGTTCCCCGCCTGGTAGACTTAGTCTTCAGCCGATCCCCTTCTGGTTTGCCCGACATAATGGACTCCAGGCCGTCCAGTGTAGTTAAGACTGGTCCCTCTCAGAGAGGGGAATAAGAAGTGAGCAGTTCTGTCTTAAGCTGCCAGAGTAGCTCGCCGAGCGTCCTTGGGGTAATAAAGCCACCCAGAGCTCTCCAGTGTCCGGGCAGACAAAGGGAACGAAATCGAAAGTGAAAGCGCGGGGACCTCCGTCCGACAGTTCACACCTCGCCTGTCCGTTGTTGATCAACTAGGAGCCGGGCATCCTGCCAACTCTAGCCCCTGGCATCCCCGGGAGATAGGCCGCGATCTTCCGCCAGGCGTAAGTCCGGTTCTCGATGGGCGATCCGACCGCGGGTAGCATCAATCGCCTCCCTGACAACTCAGCAACACGATGCCATGCATACCATCAGGATTAGAGACAGGATAGTCGACGGAGGGCACTAGGGTCTCGGGAGCTCTAAGCTCACGCGGCCATCTTGGTCAAGCGCTAGGCTCCTCCCCCTGGCTAGATACTTTTGATCTCACTCAAGAGAATCTGGATGTTGGGAATACTAGCCATGCTGATTTAGATTGGGGTAACATTGAACCTGAACCTACTGAAATTCAAGTTATTTATTCCACCCTCAAACCTGTGCAAGATGAGGATCTACTTGGTATTCCTAATTCTGTTTTGCCTTCTTGTGATAGGAATGTGGTTAAAACTTCTTGTGGTAGGATTGTTAAGAAACCAAAGTGCTTAGAAATGTTTGATTGCAGTTACGTCTTTTTGTTTTTTTTGTTTTTTTTGTTTTCCTTTTTAAAAGGGGATTCTGTAGTATTGTATTTCACTGGTAAGTCATGTATAGGTTAATGTTAGAATATCTCTACTGCTGTAGAACCTTAGAATGTTAGAATTGTACAATGTAGTTGGGATTCTCTGTGTGGTCAGTCTTGCTGGCTGTACCTGCGACGCAGGGGTTGTAATAAAAGTAACAAATCTTCACTTATTCAAAGTGTCCTGTGTTATTTGGAAGTTACTACACCGACATTTTACAACAGAAAAGTGGGAGATTTTGAAAACAATTATTGTAGGAACGCATTTTCCCCCTTGACTTCTATTAAGGCAGAGGCAATTTCAGTCAGACTCTGAATCGGGACCGACTGACTTTTGGTCAGCAGTTCCTCCCGACCGATTACGATGCGATCAAACACTGTTTGGTCGGATTCCCATTGACTTCTATGGGAGCCCGTCTTCCGCCCGACAACACAGGCTCCAATCGGAAAATGGGAGGGTGTGAAAACTCTGCACCCTGTCTTAGGCATCCCATGGTGCCTGCCACACAGTGCAGGGTTTTACAGTGTGTCCCTTAGGTACCCCCCCGGCCCCCAACCAGAGGCCACAGGATGAAGGGGCCCAAACGTCACTTTCTGACAGCCTCTTTGTGTCAGGCAGGCCGACTCAGAAAGGCTCTTGGAAACCGACATCGTAATCGCTCGGTCGAAAATGCAGTCCGTAGAGCTGTCAGGATCGATTCAGAAAGACCACGCGGTTTACAAACTGACCTCGAACATCGTAATCAGTCGGTCGGATTGTAAACCGACCGAGTTGGTCGGAAGGGTTCCGACACGGTCTAGGAGATTACAACTGTCTGGAATTCAAGAGGAACCTTTGCCAAGGAGAAGAGCTGGAGAAATTGGAGGAGGAGTACTGCCCCTTTGCTGTGTGCTGTCTGGGGTTGGCCTGCAGTAGCTGTTTCTGCTAAGAAAAGGACAAGGACTTTGCTGTGTGCTGTGTCCCCCTGCTTGAGGAAGATCTCCAAGGGCTTGAGTAGAGCTTGCCTCCTGTTTTGAAGTCTCAGGGACACATAGACTTCTTCCCTAGCTCCCCTGTGTAGGAGAGTAGGATCTGCTTCTTATGGTTACCCCCACTTTTTGCTGATGTTTCACTGTTTTTCGACTTTAGTCTAGCTGAGGCCCTGCTATTCAGGACCCCAGCCTAGTTGCTTCCTCTCTAAATTGATTCCATGTACCTTAGGTAAACCACAGATTGGATTCTGGGGTGCCCTTATAAGGCCCTAGTATATGGTATACTATGTACCCAGGGCATAGATACCCCAGAGGCCTACCAGGGGCTGCAGCATGTATTATGCCACCCCTGGGAAGCCCTCCAAAATGACACCACAGGTCTACTACTGCAGCCTGGGTAAGGTGGTGCATGCACCCCTTACTGAGATATAGGTTCACTATATCTCACCCTATCACTGCACATATAAATCTACCAGTCCCCCCTATGGCAGGCCTTATCAATCCTGACGGCAGGGTGCTTGGTTTTATGTGAGAGGGTGCCCATTCATGAGCAGAGCCCCTCTGCAGCCTTCAGAATCTATTCTTCAGGGTTGTCTGTGATGTAGCCTGACCATATACTCTTAAGTGCATTATATCCTCGCGGTAAATGCTAACTTTGGGATGGCTGCACGGAAACATGTTGTGTTTGGTGTCAAACACCTTGGAATCATACCCCCACACCAGTAACTGGTGTGGGAGTATGATCCCACCCTTCTAGAGGGAGAGACATGACAGCACCAGTATGCTTCACGTGGACTAAACCAGGCCCTCTTCATTGAGGTCCTGACTAATCTTTTAGGATATCCCCTTTCGCGTAGTCTGTTGCTTAGTATATTGGCTTCTCTGAAGAAGCCTTCTTTCTCCGTACAGTTGCGTCGCAACCTTAAGAATTTGCCATATGGGAGACCGTCCTTCAGTGCCCTTGGAAGGAAGCTGTTGTATTGTAACAACGTGTTTCTGTCTGTAGGTTTGCGATACAGTGTTACATTCAGATGGTTGTTATAGCATCTAATTTTTAGGTCAAAGAACGGGACCATTTGCTTGTCTTTGTGGTGTGTGAAGGTCAGTGCTGACTGACATTCATGTAGGTATACGATGAACCGTTCTAGATTTTCTTCTGTGCCATTCCAAATGAAGAAGATGTCGTAGATATAGCGTTTCCAGCATCTAATGCTGGTGAAGAATGGATTGGTTATGTTGTTGATATATTTCTCTTCAAGATCACCTACGTAGAGATTCGCTAGATTTGGTGCAAAAATAGCTCCCATCGAAGTTCCCGAACATTGTTGGTAGTAGCTAGTGTTGAATCTGAAATAGTTTTTGGTGAGTGCTATTTCTAACAGCTTGGTTATGAACTCAGTGGGAACTCTAAATGGTGCTGTACGACAGTTCAAGATGGTTTTGATAACATTCATGCTGTCCATTTGTGGGATATTTGTATATAGTGAATCTATATCCATAGTCACTAGTATCTCTTCCATGGGATTGTATTCCATACCATCAACCAGATTAATCATGTATGTGCTATCTCTGACGTAGGTGGGTAAGAGAGGGACATATATAAAACTGTCGATGTAGTGTCCCAAGGGTTCCAATATAGACCCGCATCCGGGCAGGATGGGTCTACCTGGTGGATTAGTTGTATCCTTGTGTACCTTAGGTAAGGTATATAGGACAGTGGTCCTAGGATGTCCCTTATTTAAGTAGTCAAATTCTTGTTTGGTCAGGAATCCTTTATCAAGGCCATTCTTTGTGGTTGCTTCTATCAATTTCTGGATGTTTCCCAGGGGGTCACGAGGTAATTTCTTGTAATGTTGGGTGTTATGTATTTGTCTCATTATCTCAGCCTCATACTTGATTCTTTCTTGTATGACGATCCCTCCACCTTTATCTGCTGGTTTTAGAATAATGTTTTGATTATTTTTCAGAGTAATGAGCACATTACGTTCAGGTTTAGTAATGTTGTATGGGGTGAATGTTTTTTGTTCTTTCAGTTTCAGGAGGTCTTCCAAGACACCTTTTTCGAAGGCTACGATTTCTGGAGGCATCATACTGTTGGTTAGTATAAAGGTAGATCTGGGTCTCACAAAGGATCTAGGAGTTGTAGGTGGTTCTTCTTGATTGCTAAAAAAACACTGTAAGCCTTAGTGTCCTAAAGAATTTATGCAACTCCGTTTGCAGTTTAAAGAAGTCCGTTGTTTCCGTTACAACATATGATAAGCCTTTACTTAAAAGGGACATTTCATCGTTATTCATTATGTGTGTGGATAAATTGAAAACAGGGATTGTGCCATCTGAGTTACAATTGTCGGTGTTGATCAGAGGGTCCATGTGGCTAATCAGGTATCTGGAGGTATCAACGTTACTGTCCTCAGAGATACGCCTATGCAGCCTGGTAGCTTCCGTCTCTTGGGCTCCATTGTTATCAGGATCAATGTACTCTGTAGATCTTCCGTCTTTTTGTTGTTATCATTGGCCATCTGGTCCCCAGGTGTAATATTGGCGGCGCGTTTGTCTTTCTCCTGCAAACTGGTGCCATACTCTCCTTTGGTTCCTGTTGGTCCCTCTGCCCCCCTGAGCTTGTCCTAAAAAAGGCTGTTGCTGCTTTTTTTGAAGTCCACTTGTGCCTTCACCTCCGTCGTCAGATGACTCGGAACCTGCTGATGAATCTGAGAAACCAATAAGGTTGTTATTCTTATATCGGCCCCAGGTGACGCTCTTCTTGTATTGCTGAGGTTGGGCGTAGAAATCCTCTTGAAGATATGGAAAGGCTTTTTCTTTGCTGTAGGCGGTGATACCCTTCTGCACTTTATCTGCCTTTTTCTTCAGTTCAAAGGAATTGAACTCCTGTATTGTTTAGTTTCTTAAGGGCCAGCTTTGATTCTTCAATATTATCACACCCAAAGAGCTCTTTTTCGAGGCTCTCTATTTCAATTAGTTCTCATTTGCTGTGTTCTAAAGCTGTTTCTATGCCCAGGACCATCCAGTGTCTTGAGCACGTGGTGGATATATGTGAGAAACCTCCTTTGAAATTTTTATCTTCTCTGAAGATCCTGGGTACGTTCCTCACTATTAAGCCTTGAGGGATGATATTGGCTTTTAAGTACTCTGTCAGCATTTGAGCGTGTAGCTCCGTGCGGACATGTTTTTACTTTGCACGTTCTAGCTTGTCTAAAAGGACTAGTCTAGGATTAGTGCTTACTGAATGTGTAGTTGAGGAAAAAAGAGAGGGGCCACTTATCACTCTAGCAATATACTCTTCTGTGTACAGTGGTGCCTCTCTGTCTGACATAATATGTATTGTCAACTCACAATAGATTCGTAAAAATCAGAGGTCAACGACCTTATCTAATTTTTGGACACAACACAACAATTTAAACAACAAACACCCCAACAATTTGGGTTTCGAGCAATCTATTTAGAAAAAGCTCTTGCAGGAGACCTGCACAATCAATATTTCAAGAAACAAGAGCAACCCATACGTCCTTGTGAACTGGGTAAGCACTATTGCCAGAGAAACAAATGTTCACAAGGAACTCATTTAATTAAACAATTTTTTGATATGCAAAATAAAATTATTTGCTCAGACTCAATCAAATTCACACTATTAATATCCAATACGACCTTTGGATAAGTCCAGGTACGCTTTACCATAAATTGTGTCTAAGAAAGCCCATCACAGGGGAATTGGTTATTGGAAAAAACATCAAAAGGAGAGCTGTACACAATAGGGAATAAATTATTATAGGCTCTCTCTTCTGTTTTTTTGTGTCAACGGCGTTTCGACCCTCTCTTGATACGGGGTCTCTTCAGGACAGCGTTTCTGGGGACTGAATGAGGGAAAGATGTTACATTATGGAGGTGGAATGCATGGAGGTGGTGATTAGGGCTCAGTGATTGTGTGTACCTTTGCTTACCAGTACAGCACAGGGCATCTATTTCTGGAAGGTTCCTAGCAGAAAGGATAATTGCTGTTGGATCTTGGGGAACCAAGGATCAGATCAGCATAATAGCTGAACCTGTAATATTAAGGATGGGTTCAATGTAGTACCTTATATAGACATAATACAGCCTGTATGTTAACTTATTAAAAAATAAATTAGTAAAAAGCAGAACTCACTATTGGAAGGTTCTGTCGATTGCATGGGCATTGTGGGTGGAAAGTGGAACCCTTGGATGTGGCCTGATGCCATGTTTTTCACTGAATGCAGTGCCGGGACGAACTGCAATTTTTTTTAATAATAACATTGTAACAACCACGATAATACTAGGGCCGTGTCAGTCGTGTATTGACACTTATTATAGCATTAGAAGTGTCTATAGTCTTCTTACTAAAGCGTCGCCGTGGGGACCTCTCAATCGAGCGATGTTTCATGAGTGCGGGACCGCGGCTGTAGCATAATATTCAAACTACGCGACCGGAAACGAGTCACGTTACCACGCGTTAGTGAGGATTTCACCTGGTAACTATTGCCGCCATGTTTGAATGGGCATGATCTAATGCCGGCCACTTATCAGTGGATTGACCAAAACTCCGGCAGGGGAGGCCTGGACAATAGGTTTCCTGTCACAGGGAGGTGTTATCACCTCCCAGACAGGCCTTAGTGGATTAGGGCTGGGTGGGAGCACTCCAGGAGTGCTTTGAAGTTTGCACTGGGGGCACATTTGGTGTCCCTGTGCATAGTCCAGCTCACACCGGTTGCAGGGGCTACCAGCCCCTGCAAAGGAAATGGGGGTAGCCACCCCTCTTTCCAAACCCTCCCATAGGTGGGTCCCCAGAGTTAGTCCAAGCCCTTCCTTGGGTATAAAGAAGGAACTCCTGACTTTAGATTTCCCCTCAACGAAACTCTGCTACAGAAATCCCGGAACTTCGATGAGCTACATGACTAGATGACTGATGAATCTCCCTTGGAGTAAAGGAGTTACTCCCCTGCTTGGCAGGCACCAAAGACGCATCTGTCCGGTCTGCATTTCCGAAGCTTCCGCCGGACGCCGAAGACTTTGCATCTCAGGAGGTGGGTTTCCAGACTTCCCAGAGGCTGACTCAAGTCCCCAGCAAAGCTGAGACCCGTAGTCCTCGTGGGTGCCGTGGAACCTGAACCCCTGGACACCGTGCACATTTGCAAGTGCATCAGCTTCTCAACGTCCCTTGAGGCTGTGCATTGGGTTACTTGTAGCCCAGACCCCGAACACCTTTTCCACTGAAGATTGCTGGCCTACACTCCACGAGTGTTCTGTGAGCCCGCTCTTTGTGTGTTCGCTCGAGGCTCCTTCGCGATCCCTGGTCCGTCGACTAGTGGGTCCCTGTGAAGGCAAGTCTTACTTCCATTGGGCTTCCCTGGTTGCTCCAGACGTGCCCTGACTCTCCATCGCTTGGGGAGTCCCCAGGACCATGCTCGTCCGGACCGAAGCATTTCTTCTCTTCCTGCATGGGTTGCTGTTGCCAAGGCTTGTTGTGTCCAATCCGGGCACCGACGCTGCATCACTCGACATCCTTCATGGGACAGCTCGAATCCAGCTCCTGGTTGTCCTCGATGCATCCTGGTCCTCATGGCTGAAGAGTCAAGCTTCCCCTCTTCTCACCTGAAGCACCCGACATCGGTGGGCATTCGTCTACTGTGCCCCTGGTCACTGGCAAGTGACCCAGACACTGTCCTCTCTGCTTTCAGGTTCTTCACATCTTCGATACAGGCTTGGATCTCTTCGGACACTTCTCCTCTTCACGGCATCAGCCCTTTTCAGTCACCTGCCATTGAAAACGACGACGCGACCTGACACCATTTGACAACAATGCACCTGGCTTCCCTGGGTGAGGTAGCACGAGTACTCTGGTGCTCCCGTGGGTGTTGGCCCTAGAACCATCTAAGTCCAAAAGGGTTTGTTCCTAGTCCACCTCTAAGTGTCCTTAAACTTAAAAATTCTAACCGCGACTTTCCCCATAGAAGCTAACGGGAGCTCACGGCTGTGTTCTCACACTACACACGGCCCCCGTGGGTCCCCTGTGTCACTACCTTGGGTGGTTACTTGGGGTCCCAGCGATTCTACAGTCTCTAGGCCTTGTGTCTAGTCAAGTCGTGGTTCTTATACCACTTTCTTAGTATATGGTTTGGTCCGCCCCTAGGCCCTAACGTGTATTGTGCTAATTTACTGTAATATTTGAAGTGTAACTTATGTGCTTTTGCCTCTAGCCTCATAAAGAGACTAGAGGGGTAAGTTTAGTAATAAATATATATATTTTATATATATACCTGGTGTGGTCTCCTTCTATTTAGCCACTCAAGAGATTATAGACTGGTAAAACAAGCTGCTTTACATTCCTTAAAGACTTAGCCTGAAGGCTGCTCTCCATAGCTATCACTAGGATAGCTTTCAATAAAGGTTGTCTTTAACCTATCATCAATAAGGGGTTGTTTGGACTGGTGCAAAGTGCCCACTATAATTAGCGGACAGCATATACTAGGCCAACTTCTCACACCCTGAACTTCCTTGCTGGGAGTTTTGACCTGCCAGGAGTTGCCTGTGACTGTGTTGGGCTTCTGGAGGTTGTTCCTTCTGTTGGTTGCTGGGAAAGCAATGCAACTACAGGAAAATTGATGCATCGCTGTTCTTGCGGCTGATTTTCCGATACAGCACAGCTGTGAGAGAAGAATCTCACACATCACCGCGCCACTGCCGAACCAACGCAGCGACTGTCGCCGCTGCAAGAACAAACGCATCGAGGAATCGCGACTTAAGCAACCAACGCCGTGCCGCTCAACGCTGCCTCATCGATCACGATGCATCCCTGTCATGGCTATGAGCTGCGGCTCTAGGGGCACTGTCACAATGCGCAACATCAATGGCAGTTCTGGCAGGTGTGCTCTCTCGCGCAGAAACTGTGGCAAAATGCACTGTGCCACCTCCTTGGCGCGTTACTAGTGGTCTTGTCATCGGAAATGCCACGAAAGGACTGCACTGCGCGCACAGTAAACAGTATTTAGTGAAAGGACCTTAGTGATGTACACATAAAGAACTCCAAAGGACAGTGATGTACACATAAAGAACTCCATCCAATGAAAAGACATTGAATATGTATATATAAATAGTCATTGTACTGCTTGTATTTTATTTGTAAAACACTCTTTGTTTCAATCATTTCCAAGTCTCCTCCATAGGCATCATCTGGCCACACCCTCCAAGTACATCCTCAAAGCATGGCAGCCATCTTGGGAGGGTCTCCTCTATAATAGGAGACCACGCCCTTATTCATGCGCTCGTTATTCCCTCGCTTCCCAAGACAGCAGATGCGGCTGATGCGGTCGCCCCATTGGTTTCGGATGCTGCAGCGCAGAGTTTACAGGCAGTGAAGTGAATGCACGGAGAATAGCGTGGAGCAGGAAAAGATATTTGCTCAGCTGATTCAGGGTAAGAGCATTCATTTTCATCTCTCTTGAGGATTGGTCCCACTTTTATCAAGACTACTCCGTGAATTTATGGACAACATTTACATAATTGTTTTGATCTGTGTATCTTGAACAATTTCATTAGTCCTTGAACGTGTGAGGAATAATTTTTGGACAACTTAGTCAAAACCTTTTCCGGATGACAGAACTAGAAGGTTGAAAGATCATCACTATTTAAGGTTCATTCTTCTATAAAGCTGCATGGCAGGTCCCGCATATATTCTATTAATCACCATCTAAGGAAAACATATCAATCTGGGACAATTATAAAAGAACCAAGAGAATAGATCTTCAGTAGGTAGAACTTTATTCATCCTTGCGAGATACTGCTTAAACAATCCTGATTAATGTGCAATGTTTAATATCTCTGTATGTTCTGTTCATAGCTTTCCTGTTCCCAAGTTCTCCTGGCTAAACAGTAGGCAAGATACAGGTGAATATGTTCAACTGATACTAAGACATTGTTAGCTTTTACTAGGATTTCAATTCGATTAACATGTCCTGTAATTCTATTTCAGATCTCCTTCCCTGCTGTTCCTTCCCCACACCCTTTACCCCGCCTGTCCACTCTAATCATTTGTGTCATAATGACAATCAGATTTGGGGCTGCATGGAGGTGGACCCTGGTAACATCGTGCAAGCCCTGAGGAACGTCACCTTTAACAATCCCGGATTGCCATGCATCGTACCTGTGCTGCAAGTTTTCCTGACGCATCACCCGCGGACCAGACCCGACTCAGAATCTACGCATCACTTCCCCCTACAACTGGATTAGACGCATCACTTCTGCATGCAGCAGTACTGTTGCATCACCTCCCTATGGTCTCATGAACTCACGCATCTCTTTGCTTTTTGCCGCTTCCCATCTCTGCGGCTGTTTGGCCTTGTGAATTTTGTCGCAACTACAGGTACTTTGAGAGAAATTATGCATTCAAAGTTTTCTATCAGGCAAGTTGTCTGAAACCTTTTTAAAGTCATATTCTTATTGTATGTATGTTGGATTTTTGTTGCTTTGGTCTTGTTGAGTTTAGCTTCAGATACTTTATTTTTCTAAACTGGTGTGGTGTCCATTTGTGGTGTTATCACTGTATTACTGCGTGTTTTGAGTACAAGTACTTTACACATTGCCTTAGGGATAAGTCTGTCTCCTCGTGCCAAGCGACCCAGAGGGTGAGCAGGGCTTATCCAAAGTGTATATCCCCCCTTACCCTGACTAGAAGAAAGGGTCCCTATTTGGACGAAGGTACCAACCTTTTCCAACTAGATACCCCCATTTCTAACACAAGTATCTTGAGAAGTGAGATATGCCACTCTGAGATAAAATTGACCCGGCGCAAGAGTTAATGACTGAATGATATGATCAAGAGAAAAGTTACCTCCAACTGAGCTCCAGAAAGGTCTTAAAGGTAGAGTTGTATACTTGCCATTAGATTTCAAGCACAATATTGAAACTGTCGGGGTGCAGAAAGATTTGGAAGAAGGATGTATTATTCTAGTTAATGGTCTCCCTACGAAGAATAAAAAAAATGGCAAGTATTAGTGACTGTTAGTAAAGTAAAAAAAAGCAACATTGTATCTGGTATGAAAAATACTTATTATAAAGTTATAGATGTTCTTCAAAAAGTAGTACATAAAGAGGATGACACATCAAACATCAAGAGGTCAGATAGAAGAGATGGATTGATCCCAAGCTTAAAAAAAATATGAACACTACAGTATCCACCCTCTGCATTCTAAAGAGATTATGTGTGATGCAATTGATGTCTTTTAAATGAAAGAAGCAAGAGGAACTCCCTTGAGTGTCTGGGAGAAAAGTTTAAAAGCTCAATGTTTTCTGCATCTTTTCCCAATGGGATGGGTGGTGGGTATGATGACCTGCCTGTACAGATACCAGCAGCTGAGTTAAGATCAACTAGACTATAGTCAGAGGATCCTAGATTTCGTCAGTGTATTCCCTATATATTTAATCTACTATTCGAAAGCAACTTGTCAGGGCTATCTTATGCAGTAAATCACATTCTCAAAACAGGAGTGCATTTGCAAAATCTTTTAGCAAGGGACTTTGTTGAGAAACATCAAGGAAAAGATGAAAACCTGAAATACAACTTGATTAATCTAATGACGTGTCAACGTGGTACCAGTGAGTATTTGTATCGTCGTCATGGTGAGCTAAAATTTATGTTGAGAAATCTAGGAGCACCTACTTGGTTTCTTACACTCACTTGTGCTAAGTATGAGTGGGATGAGCTGCTTAAATTCCTGCGAGAGGCAAATTCAGACATAAAAGATATCAGTCTGAAGACAGAAGGAGAACTTTGCCCATTGGATCCTGGAAATGTTTGCAAATATTTTAACCACAGATTTCAAGCGATTATTGCATTCATCTGCAACAAAACTCACCCTCACCATGGCCAAGTAACAGATTTATTTTGCTACAAAGAGTACCAAGCTAGAGATGCTCCACATATTCACATGCTGTTATGGGTAAAGGATGTACTGAAATTTGGTACAGGCAGTGATGAGTCTGTGTTGTCCTTTATATAACAGTATGTCACATGCACCATTCCAAAAGATGCTGGTGACAAGAGCTTGAGACAAGAAGGTCTATGGTTAAAACTCATAGATGTGGAAACTACAGTAGACGAAAATACAGATGTAAAGGAAAATTCTACATGATGTGTCATTTTGGATTCTCAAAACCTGTCATCTCAGAAGGAAAAGTCAACAGCTTTTTGTCTGCCGCCAGACATACCGTGACATGGAAATTACCAAAAAATACATACAACGTCAGAAGATCAGAAGATTCCAAGTACATCAAGGACTACAACCCTGTGATTCTGAAGATGTGGAATGCAAATATAGATCTACACTTTGTTGCAGACAATTCCATCGCTGTGGCTTGCTATGTAACTTTATATAGAACAAAATCATAGAAGACAGATAATTGAGACATAGGAGGATATTTCAGCAGAAAAGTAATTAGAAAAAATTGTAGAGTTTAAGTATGAAAATGCTTTTCCACAGAGAAATCTGATCCTATGAAGGTTCTGACAGGTTGCGCTCGGCTAGTTTATACTCTAAGTCAAGAAGAATTGTATGGGTAAGCCTAGACTGTGCAAGTATTCGAAATAGAGTATTAAAGTCTTTCCCAGAAATACTGTATATCGCAGAATTCAATCCCAGAAGTAGAGACATTCTAACAACTAACATGCTGGATACCTACTACCCAAGAAGGAGTCCTCATCTTAAAAATATGTGTCTTTATGAAGTACTTCAGCACTAAACATATAGAAGTAATCTAGCTGAAAACAGAGAAGAAGGAAGATATGCAGTACTTGGATGGGATGGTTGTTTGGTGAGACACAAAGGGAATCTAATAAACCACCAAAAGCTAAGTTGTCAAACCCCAGAAAGAAGAGAGTTTTTCTACTTTGCACTTTCACAGTTGTTCAAACCATGGCATTCTGAATCAGATTCACGTAGACACTATAACTGTTATGAAAACTCTTTCAATGTTGTAAAAGACAGCATTGAGTATTCATTCTTTCAAACCTACTTGCAAATTTTGAAAGATGAGATTGAACAGGAAGTAACCATTGAGCTGAGATAGCCAATGAGAGTTCACAAAGAAGCTAATGCTCTACACCAGCACGTCAAGATCCTCTTGGAGAACCACTTATTCAAAATGAAGCAGCTGTAACTATCAATGAGGTAGGGATAGCAATGCAGCAAGCAAGAGAGGAAATTGTGGCTTTCGAACACTCAGTAGGGCAACTGAACAGTGAACAGAAAGACATTTACAATGAAGTTAAAGAAAAATAAAGCATGGATTTCTCCACAAGAGGAGACAGTGTGATTGTTCTTCATACAAACCAATATTACTATACATCAGTGGTCAAGGTGCACTGGAAAAAGCTTCCTAATTAAAGTTTTCATTGGTTATCTACAGAAGACTACAGAATCAAATTTGTCATGTGCATCAACAGCACCAAAAGGATTAGCCGCACATAACATTAAAGGGATTACTTTACATGGTCTACTAATGATACCTGTTGAACATGGCAATAAACTGGAATACCAGAAATGATCTGGTGAAGCTTGCAATGAAGCACTTAATGCTGGCTGTCATACACTTAAGAATGCAGCAGAACTCGAGAACAAACTATGATGTGCTCTTTGGAGGAAAGCATTTAATTGTGTTTGCTGACCTACCACAGTTTACCCCTGTTAAAAGACAACCTGTTTTGAAAACACTTTTCCATAATGAAACAAGAAATTCTCTGGGAAATGTTGGCAACGTCAATATTTGGTTAAACTTTGAATACAAAGAATTTGTGAAAAATATGCACCAACAGGGGTGCCCTCTGTCTCCGCTCCTCTTCGCACTTGCTATAGAACCATTGGCAACATGGGTGTGACGGGATGCCCAAGTCCACGGCTTAGACTGGTCCCAGAAGGTGTCGGACAGGATTGCATTATATGTAGACAGCGTCCTGTTTTTCCTCACAGACCTGGGATTTACGGGCCCACGGATAATGCAAATCCTTAGAGTGTTTGGGTAAACGTCGGGTCTCTGCACAAATCCGACCAAAACCATTTGATTCCCAGTCTGCGGAGATTAAGGGCGAGGCACATGGGCATCACAGTGGACAGACGCATCCGGCGGCTTCAAATACCTGGGTGTTTTTATATCACCCAACCAGACAGAGTCCTGGACACGCAACATAAACCCCCTAATACCAAAGATCTGAGATGAGGTGCGTGCTTGGTTCCGCCTTTCCTTATCCCTATATGGTAGATCCGCCATCTTCAAGATGATCTCACTACTGTGGATTTTATATTGGTTTCAGAATTATCCATATAGCATCACTCAGTTGTGGTTTACACAAATGAATGCAATTCTTACCAACTTTTTATGGGGTGGTGGGGCTACAGAGCTCGCACTACGAACATGCACACAATCCACGTACTGTGGTGGGATAGCGTTTGCAGATATAGTCACTTACTACTCAGCCTCCCATCTCCTCAACATCAACGAATGGTTGCACAACTCTCAAACAGACCCAGCATTTGTGGTCGAAAGAAGCATGAAGGAAGGCCAATCGTTGCTTGACTTGTTGTATAGTAGCAGTCACTTGAACCATTTACCCCCTGCTACGAGGGTAGTAATTCAACGATGGAGACGTGTGGTCCGGCAGATAGGCTGGGAGGGACGGTTAACACAGACGACCCCCCCCTATGGCAGGGAACCTACATTCGACAGGTTGGGACATTGTCCGGGTTTCGCACATGGGATCTTGTTTGTATATCCACACTAGGAGATGTAATGAAGGGAACAGCCCTTTAATTCTTCCAGCAACTGCAGGAAGAATTCCACCTCCATCATAACCAATTCTACAAATACCTAAAATTGAGACATGCCTTGACCCCATACACTACACTACTTGCAGACCACCCCGAATTTCATCTATCAGAAGGGCAATTATTAATGGGGAACATAGGTGCACACAAGATCAGATAAATATATCAAACCATAGTTACACATAACAATACAAGACTAGGAACACTTCAACAGAATTGGGAGAGTGATATAACTGATCTCTCGGACGACGGAGGCACTGGTGAGTCCCCGCCGTGCCGCTAAAGCGTCTTGCTACCGTCTGATTCAATTTAAATCCATTCACTGAGCCTATTATACAAGACACTGCCTTTAGCGCATGGGTGCAATACCGTCGCCGGTGTGCCTCAGGTGCAACCAAGAAACGTGCACCTTCTTTCATACAGTATGGAGTTGCAGTGCTCTCCAACCCTTCTGGCATAAGATACTGACCTGTCTTGGTAAGGTATGATGGAGCAGGGTTTTCGCGTAAAAATAAAACCTGCTCGGATTGAACCCTCAGTAACACTTACTAACCGTTTGCAGTGAAATAATAAACGAGAAAAATGTAACATGAGAAAATGCTTCTGCGCAAGCGCAAACTAAATTACTGAAGTAGGCCGCAAAAGGCTTCTGACTAATGAAAAACAGAGAACTTATGCTGCTTTAGTGCATGTTATTAATAAAAGCTTTAATGCAAACACTAACATGGGTTTCGCAGGGATAAATGCAGCATTTGGGTTGGTGTGTAGAAAAATGCATTTCAAATAAGAATAAATGTTTGTGTTTTACTTATTGTAGATAGAAGTATGTGTTTCATTCTGCATGACAGATAAAGGGTTAAAGTCAGCTGCGCTGAAAATTAAATCCTAGAAAAATCGAAAATGTGATTAAGAGGGAAAGATGGACATGCCTTGTCTTTCAAAATCCTGAGTGCCTGCCAAGATCCAAATGAAAAGAGCAATGTTATGAACGTGGAGGGAAGTTACCTCTACAGAGAGGCGCTCAGCGGGAAAAATAATACAATGTAGAAGATGACTGCTGGAGAAGAGGAAACAAGCGACAGAGATTTGGACATTATTTCCTGAGGAGAAAGTTGATGTCATTATGGATGACTAAAACAAAGAAGTCATTAAAACCTATGTGTACGTAGAGAATGGTGTGACAGTACACCTCTTTCCTAAACCAATCAAATGTGAAGCATGACCTAAGTTAGATACTTCTGTGGGTTGGTCTTTTGGGTTTTAGGGTATAATTGAGGTGCCCGAAGGGAGGGGTTTCGTACAGAAATTTTGCTGACAGATGGTGAGAGATCATCGCATGTTGTCGGTTTGCTGTTCTTCTTGTGTTTCCTGACTTAGTCTTTGCCTCTTCAAATATTCTTGAAAGGCCCTTGCTCTTTACCCTGGCCAGGTGACAGTGTTTCCTAATTGGGTTAGTATTAACCTGATATTCTGAATTTGCATAACTTTTGCAAATGTATTTTGTCTCTGAATCTTTTGTCTCTTCTCCTATCCACTCCTTAATGCAATGTCATTGATTATGAATTTGTCATTTTCTCTTCCGGTGTTGTTTGCTTTGTGATGGTCAATGAGTGGTACTGAATTTTTGTACTTTATTGAGCATTATTTTCATTATTAGATAAATATTATAAATTTACAAATGAGTCTATCTTTATTAGAGAATTTTATTCATGAGTACTGATTTGTCTATATGATCAACAACACAAAGATTACATCACCATATTTGGTAAATTAGGGAAACATAATAATGGAGATTGGTAAATTGGTATAAGTTTAGAATCACACTAATCCCAGCGCAAATGAGCTTGTTGGGTAATGGAAAATTGGACCCTGTCTTTGGAAAATTATAAGTTCCTGAGCGCTGGATCAGGTGCTATTATGGCATCTCCTGTTAGAACCCAAACTAGAACTTTTCATTGGAACAAATGAGGTCGATGGCAAAAGGTACAAACAACACCTCTTATTTCTAGGGCTTACACTTGCTAAACAGGATATCGCTTAACATTGGAAGAGTGCCGCCCCACCACCCATAGGAAAGTGGAAAAAAGCTGTGGGCAGGTGTATGGGAATGACACTGGCAGTGTTTCGGGCATGGGGTTGCCCGCAAAAACACAGGAAAGTATGGCAACGATGGGCTGACTATAGAGGTATAGACTTACCAGTGGTAGAATCCCTGGAATCCCTCATAGCACGGGTAGGCAATCTAATTGCATAGCCTCTGTAAATTAGATATAATTGTTCAGTATGATATGATGAGTCAATGATAGGGTGGTGCGGGGAAAAAGCTGGGGTGCCGAATCTGTGCTTAGTTTAGTAATGGTTAACTGTTTGTTTTCTTCCATTCCTTCCTTTTTTTTGTATTATTCTTAATTGGTACAAGGTGACATTTATATTGAAATTATATTGGTGTATAGGCTGTCCGGCCAATGCTGTATCAACTAGAAAACCTGAATACAAATTTGTTTTAAAAAAAAATATGCACCTAGCATCTGATGTAGAATATGGAGACATGCTGAAGGATATTATAGTGCGAATACTGACAAAAGAGGGGAAATATGCTTTGGAAAGTCACCTTATCAAAACTCTATTCCCATCAAATATTACAGTGGCAGAACTAATGTTTAATTTCATCAAAGAACAGAAATCTATAGTTTATCTAATGCCAACACTTCAAAAGTGCTCCACCTTTAATGACGAATTACTGCAACTAGAGAAACAAGATATTTTGGAAATTACAGCAATTGATCAAATGGAACATCTTTGAGTCACTAAACTACTGACAGATAAACTAGAAGCAAAATTGGTTTATCTGGAGAAGTCTGTATGCACAACTGCAGGATTAGAGAAGCGTTTACACGTAAGCAAAAACTGACTGTTAATTTTATGTTGTAATTTAAATGTTGAGGAACGGTTAGTAAATGGTGCCTTGGGTAAGATTATTGATTTCATTCATTTCCCAAATAGAGATGAGGTTAAATACTTAACTATAAAATGTAATCAGATTGATGGTCGATGAGGTGTATGTATTTCGCCAGCAGTTCACACTATCTCTAGCATTTGCTGTAACCATCCATAAATTATAAGGTTTAAGTGCAGATGCAGCTCTTGTTAATGTTGGAAGTTCTGTATTTAAAGAAGGAGTGTCATATGTAGCATTGTCACAAATTAGAACATTATCCGGCTTGTTTTTGATTGACTTCAAAGATAAGAAAGTTAGTACTCTAACAGAGTACAATTGGTTAAGAAGTCTATACGCTTCTCATTTAGACCAGCACCATGTTTATGAGAAACAGATGAGCTATCCAAAGCGGAAGATTACAAAACACTCTACTGATGGTCAAGAAAAGATATGACACAAGTAAAATGCAGAGGGTGCTAAAAAGAGAAAACTTCAAAATGACAGAGATATTGTAGGTTACCAGTTGCAAAACAGCTTAGGTGTCAACTGCTATGCAAATGTTCTCAATGTTGTTCTCAATGCACTGTTTCATTTACCAAATATAGTGAACCAAATTCCACAAGAAACAGATAAGAGATTATGTTCTGCACTGAATCACATACTCCAATGTGTACTAACTGACCTAACTGTGATTCATTCTGGGAGGCGTGGCCAAGCCGCCGACCAAGAGGCAGCGAAGGCTTGAAGCTCCACCGCAACTCCCAGCAATCCTGCCTATTCCTAATGAATTAATAGTCATCCTCCAGAGGCCGAGTGGAGGCTGGAACTGATGCTCAATTCCTACTACCGGCTGCGGGCCTGTCATAGCCGAGAGCGGACCTGCGACCTAGTGTGGCGAGACGAGCAACACGCATTCAGCCCCAGGACACACACAAGACAGGGCTGCTGGCCGGGAAGAAATCCCACAACTGGGCCGAAACGCACTCAGCAGCCACTGCCCAAATAAGAAGGCGAGGAGTGGAGGGATCAAGGGAACAGTGCTCAGGCTGTGGGCATGGCTGGACACGTCTCCCCCCATGATAAAGACCCGAAGCCGGGAAGAAGCAGAGGAGGCCGGTTAGGCAGGCAGCCAAACATAGCCCCACCACATCCCCGGAGGCCCGGCGCTGACAGGGGCCGCTAGCGAGCCTGGGGAACCGGCTCGGAATGCCGGGGTGGGCCGCCTGCATCGCGCTGTGTCTGGGAGTGATTGGGGGGATGGAAGATCTCGGTCTCACGTTCTTAACTGCACTGTTGCGTGAAGCATTCGGGTCGAGGGCTCCATTTGCCTGCCCCAGACCATGCTGCACCAGAAATAGAGTCCGGGCGGCGGAGAAATGGGGTATCAAGTGAGCGACTGACAGGGCACTTCCATACAAAATGTGCTGGGCTATCTGCATCCACAATCAGAAAAAGGACCTCTGCCAGTGGCACAGATGTGACAGGGCCCATGGGATACAGAACACACGTGACCTGGGGGCCAAACACTAGCCAGGAGTACAACGCAAGCACCTCCCCCTCCCCATTGTAGGATATTCGACTGTGGCAGACAGCAGTAAATGGTCCACGCCGACATAGCGTAAACCCACAGGAGCAACATACCAGAGGAAGATGAGATTGAACAGGAAGTAACCAGTCGTAAGAGTTGCGGCAGATTCTAGTGTCCCCTGCGGTGCAGTGTGGGGCGGTGGCCGCAGAGTGCAACTTGGTAGCTTGCCCCCACCCACATTCCACCTACTACCCGCAGCCACGAGGAACATAGACTTTGGTACTGGGAGACCCCCAAACAATGGTGCCTTACATTTGATGAGAGCAAGAACACTAGCACTGCGTAGGAGTCAGAAATGGCAGAGGGGGGGAACTGGAGACACCAGCAGTACGGAAGATGGACATAGCCACACTTATGACTGAACTACGATCCGGATTCCGAACCATGGAGGAACGCTTCGACGGCCTGGACAGACGGCTAGATGCGATGGGCGAGCGAAGCCCGATTAGACATAGCAGAGGGTAGAATGTCTGAATTGGAGGATGGGGTGTTGCAAGTCTCCATGAAGCTTGACCATCTAGAGAAAATCATGAAAAGCATGGCTCTCAAAAATGAAGATCTGGAGGCGTAGGGTATGAAAAACGATATTCGTATTATAGGCCTTGCAGATACCTCAAATACTGGCCAGCTGGACCAATTCGTGGAGAACTTGCTGGTAGACCTGTTTTGCAGAGACTCCTCCACGTCCACCTTTGTAGTGGAAAGAGAAGACCTCATGCTGGGAGCGAGGGCTAATCCTGGCTGCCCACCAAGACCACTTATCGCCCGCTTATTGAACTTTAGAGACTGTAACACAGTTCTGCGCCTAGCACAAAACAAGGGACCGCTACAATGGCAAGGATCCACCTTGAATATATTCTCTGACTTCACAGCAGTAGTGCAAGAAGCGAGATGGAAAATTGTCAGAGTTAAAGCTACGCTTCGTAATCAGGGACTGAAATATGGAATGCTATATCCGGCACGTCTCTGCCTGGACGTAAATGGCAAACTGCACATCTTTGAAAACCCATCATCGGTACAGGACTTCTGCTGAAAATACACAGAGGAGCGCCCTTCTTGAACTCAGAGTCATGAGGGAGACTCACTGCCAAAGGAGATAAATGGGTCCAAGCAGGAAACTGGGCAAGCAAAATAGGGACATGAATACCCACAACTGTAAGCATGCTATACAACGGCCGACGGACTGGCGGGAAATGCAATATATGTGGAAATGTCAGACATTACACCCAAGGCCTTAAAAACAAAGGAACTATGACACTGATTCATAAAATATCATATTACAAGAACTGGGGAAGCAGGCGGGGCATTGCACCCCTCATGCGAATACGCACCACGACCTAAACTCAAAGTTGTTAAGATTTATAATTAGAATGTTACAACTGTTGGTCTTTTGGGAGGGATTTCCTTGGACACGTGAATCTGGGGATGGGAGGGGGGAGAGAGGGTTGGGGTGTTACCACATGTTAGAATTGGTGCATAGACAGAATATTGAGTACAAAATATTGAGTTGCACAAATATCGAGTCATTAATATCGTGGGTCAGAAATATCGACAGCAAGAATATCGTGGTCAAGAATATCGACTTAAGGTAAGTAATATCAATTTAAAAAATATTGAAGTGTTAAATATCGTTTGCAAAAATATAGTTGTTAAACATATCGATTTGTTATTATTGTTATGTATAATAGTATATATTTTATGTGTATGTGATGTTTGCTTTTTTGTATAAGAATTGTTTGTATTTTTAATATATGTGTTAAATTTTTGATTAGTTAATAATTTATTTTTATTTGAATTCTGAGCTTTTAGTTCCGTAGCGGGTTGTGGGTTTATAGGGGAATAGGGTAGGAAGTAATTTAATTAAATTCCATTTATTTTTAAAAAAAATATTTGAATGTTGAGTTTTTAGTTCCGTAGCGGGTTGTGGGTTTATAGGGGAATAGGGTGAGAAGTAATTTAATTATATTAAATGTATTGATTAAATGATATTTATTAATATTTGTTTAATTGTAATTTATTATTAATTAGTTAATAATTGGTTATTAATTAATTGTAATTAATTAATTGGTAATTAAGTATGGTAGTTGTGTAATACATTTTAGGTGTGTGTTATGATGTTTATAGGTGTAAAGGGTGGGATGTCATTTATTTTTAATGTATGAATTAATAATTGATTGTTAATTAATTTGAAGAAATTAATTGGTGATTATTTATGGTCAGTCAGTCAGCCAAGTATCTTTATTCGGCTGACTTGCAGCCATAAAAGATTGCATCATAAAAAATATTTAAAAGCAATTAAAAAATATGATACAGACTATATATGGTACACTTCATTTTTTTGTACAACCGGATTTTATTGGTTTTCAAATACATCATCTACAGTCATAGGCACTGTGCATCTTCAGTCAAGTACATAAAACACCCTGCAATTATTTCCTGGTGCATTTATTCAGAACTTACCCCCCAACATAACCATCCCCTCTCCCTCCTTGAGATGCACTTAGGTGGATACAATATGCTCTTCAAATACTATTGGGTTCTTGAGTGCAAGGCGCCTGTTCTGGCTTACTACGGCTCCTGCCTTCCCTGTTCTCGGTGTCCTTGTTCGTCATTTCCTTCTGGACTCGCTGGTGATGGTGGGGAGCCTACTCCACTGCTATCTTGCCTCTCCGCTGCTAATTCACCTACTAAGTTTTCCCAGGCCCTTGCCCTGTCTATCTTCCCTATGCCTTGGCCAGGTTTCCTGAGGAGCAATCTGCCTTCTTCTAGCCCATTTCTCTAACTCTCTCCTCCGGGAGACAATCCTAGGACCTCCCGGTGCCTTTCAGTTTCTGGCTATCTCCCTTTTGGCCAGGACAAAAGCTAAATCCTGGAATATCCCGGTTGTTTACTTTTTGGCCGTATGTGGGAACCATCCTAGTAAGAAATGCTAAGGGGTTTGTGGGAGCTCCTTGTCTATGAGATCCCCTATTACTTGTCTAATCTCTTCCCAAAAGGCTTGTAGTGTGGGGCAGCTCCAGAACATGTGGATGATATGTGCTTCTGTCTCTCTACACCTCGGGCACAATTCCTTGTCTATGTTGAAGTATCTTCTAATGCGGGAGGGGGTTAAGTACACTCTGTGCAATATGTAGAAATTAATCAATTTGAATTGCGCATTCCTAGATACTTTCGGGGTCCATTTGAGGATCCTGTCCCATTCCGCCTTTGGGATCTGTTTACCCAAATCCTCCTCCCACTGTAATCACAAGCACTCTAATGGTTTCTGCATGTCCCGTCTCATTGCCTTGTACAGGCAGGAAACTGTCTTGATTCTTCCTGCAGAGAGTACTACATACTACATATGTAGATCCCACCAATGCCCGTGGCTTCCTACCCCCTCCCCCCAAATGTCGTCTAATCCTTCTGGTGAGGGCCCTGTGTCTAAGGAAGTGACCTCCCGGTAAATTGGACCCTGTGTCTAAGGAAGTGACCTCCCGCTAAATTGTATGCCGCCTGCAGTTCTTCAAATGGGAGTAGCGTGGAGTCCAGGTATAAGTCACTCATCGACTTCAGTCCTGCCTTTTCCCAGTCCTCCAACCCCACCCAATGAGTCCCCTGTGATAACCATTGCAGCATAGTAATTGGAATGTCTGGAGAGTAGGGAATCCTGACCCCCACCCGTCTCAAGTACCTAGCCCAGCATCGCACTACCACCCTGGTTGCCGTGGTGTCAGCAGGCGTGTTCCGTCGGGGCCTTAGGAGTATCTGTGCGAGGGTTGTGGCATCCGGTGCAGCTGGGTACTATTCCCGTTCTGGGTCGCGGCTTGCTGCCAGCCATTGAATCAGCCAGTACAGCTGAGCAGCAATATAATAACCCTCATAATCTGGGACCGCTAGCCCTCCTGCCACCGTCAGGCGCTGCAAGGAGGCCAGCGCTACTTGTCTGCACCCCACTCCCCAGATAAATAACATGAGCTGTGAGTCAAGATCTCTGAACATTGCTCTTGGGATCCATACCGGCAAGGCCCCGAAGTAGTACAGGATGCGCGGGAGCGCCACCATCTTCAGGACTGCCACCCGTCCTGTCACTGATAACGACAATGTACCCCAGAATTCTATCGCAGTCTTCACTGACCTGATTGCTCTGCCCACGTTTCCCTCTAGTAGCTCCATCGGTTCATGATATATTTTGACTCCCAAGTATTGCACGCAGCTGGGCTCCCATTTCAGGTGGTCAAGGTCAGGTGGTGGGAGGGCTGTCATGGGGTATAAGTTAGTTTTCCTCCAGTTGACTTTAAGGCCATACATGGCCCGGACCGGGCCAGCATTCTCTGTGCCCCTCTTAGTTCGCCCCTTGTGTCCCAGAGGAACAGAAGAAGGTCGTCCGCGTACAGTGCTATGAAGTGTTGCGTCTCTCCTACCCTCAGACCTTTGTAGTCCTGTCCCCTTTGTGCCTTGCATGCCAGCAGCCCCATAGCCAAAGCAAACAGGAGCGGGGAGAGGGGGCATCTCTGCCTCTTACCCCTCTCCACCTTCTGCCTGGGGGGAATGGTTCGTCCAGTGCGCATCCGTGCCGTGGAGGACGTATACAGTAGCCGTACCCATGCCCAGAATCCATATCCCAGCCCCAACCTTGAAAGGATTTCATATAGGTAAAGCCACTCAAGTCTGTCAAAGGCCTTCTCATCAAAGTCCACCGCGAGCACCGTCGCCTCATGTTTATCGTACCCATTGGAGACCATGACAGCCAAGATTCGCTTGATAGTTATGGGCGTGTACCGTCCGTGGATAAACACCGCTTGGTCCGCATGAACCAGGTAAGGCATATTTGAGAGGAGGCGCGTTGCTAGAATTTTGCTCAAGATTTTGTAATCCATATTGAGCATGGATAGGGGCCTGTAGGCTGTGTAGTCATACGGTTCCTTCCCAGGCTTAGGCACCAGGACAATAAGGGCTTCTCTAGTACTCTCCGGCATTATTCCCGCTCCCAGGGCCTCCTGATACATAGTGACTAGTCTGGGGGCCATCTCCTCCATATATGTTAAATAAAATTCTGCTGGTAGGCTGTCTGTGCCCGGGGTTTTGTTCCTTGCCAAGCCCTTGATGGCTTCTCGCACCTCCCGTTGTGTTATGTCTGCACCCAGCTCCTCCGCCTCTTCAGGGCCCAATTGTGCCATCTGCAGATCTGCCAGGTATTCCCTTGCGTCTGCGCGGTTGCCCTTTCTCGACCTTCTATGAAATTGTGCATAGTAGCTCGCAAAGATTATATTGATCTTAACCTGTGTAAAGTGTCTAACCCCCGTCTCGTTCTCTATCTCCACTAGTGGCGAGTTCCTGCTCACCGGATTTGCTAGCCATACTAGGAGCGTTCCAGACTTGTCCCGCTCAGCGTGGGTGCGCTCTAGATACTTCTTGTATTCGAAGCATCGAAGCCTCTCGGTCTGCCTCGCCACTTCTTCCTTAGCCTTTAATAGTGCCTGCTGGAGCTATGGGCGCCCAGGCCGCATGCGTTCCAGCTCTCTGAAGGTCATCTCTGCTCCCTCTACTTCTCTCAAGATGACACGCCTGATCCCTGCAGCACACGTAATGCATTGGCCCCGCAGGACCACCTTAAAGGCGTCCCATTCGGCATTCGGGAAGAGGCTGTCCCTGCGTTAGCCTCGAAGTAGCTCGCTATTTCCCCCATGATCTCTTTGCGGAAGACCTGGTCTTCTAGTGTGTCCGGACGGAGCCTCCCCGTTAGTATCGCTGGCACAGGGTGTTTCCATCCCAGAGAGAGGACCAGTGGATTATGGTCTGATATCGGGCGCGCTAAGTATTCCGCAGCATGAACCTCACACTGCTTGCTGCTGAGCACAGGAAAGCATCTAGTCGCGCGTCAACCTCGTGGACCGCCGAGAAGTAGGAGTAGTCTCTATCTTGAGGATTCAAAGTCCGCCGGGCGTCTACCAGCCCCTACCCCTGTCTCCAGGCCATAAATGCTAGTGAGGCACGCGCTGCTTGGGAATTACGCAATGGCGGGTGTGATCTATCTAGAAGTTTGTCATCGACGCTATTAAAGTCGCCCCCCACTAAGGAGGTGCCCATCAAATATTGTGTCAGGCAGTGGCTCAGTCTCGCAAAGAATGCCGGTTGTTCTGTGTTGGAAGCATAGACACTAATCATATTGATCTCCTGGCCTACTAGCCACCCCTTTATAGCTATGTATCGGCCCTCTGGGTCTACCAGCCAGTCCGTCAGTTGGAATGGTACCCCGCTTAGATCCATATTAGGGCCCCCGCGCATATGCTGAATAGATAGTGTAAAAGAGTTGGTCCTTCCATCGTCTGTGCAAGGCTTGTCCCTTTTTCTGCGTGAGGTGCGTCTCCTGCAACAGGGCTATATGAGCTCCCCTCCTCCGAATGTATGAGAGGATCTTGTGGTGTTTCATCACTGTGTGCATACCCCTGATGTTCCAGGTCATGCACTTATACTTGTGTTTGTCAGCCTTTGGGAGATATTACTGTTCCTGGACTGCCACCCTCCTTGTATGTCTTCCTCCAACTGCTCTCTCCACTCAAATCTCCATGCTTCAGGGTATGCTGCAACTCAAGGTTTTCCCTCCTTATTAACTGTTAACATTGTCCCCAACTCCCACTCCCCAGGATAAGTAGGATAACAACCCCCATCCAAACAAAGGTCAAAGGTCCGCAAGTGACTGCTTGCAGGTCGATCAGTCAATTGCAATGTGGGAAGGCTGCTCGTCCGCCGCTCTCCCGGTCTCTGCAGCCGCCTCACAGTTCCACTGTCCCATCAGGGCCCCCACAATGCCTCCCCTCCACCAGTCCCTGTACCTCATTGCTGGGTTAGGTGTGTCCAGTGCGGCTCCAGACCAGTTCATGGAAGATCTCTGCTCCCTTCATCTAGGCGATATCGTCTGCCGTCTGTGGTGTTACGTCCGGGAGCACCACGCTCAAAGTCTCGGACTCACTAGATCCATGCTCTGAGTCTGCCGCTGTCTCACTGCTCTCGAGGGGTGCGTGATTCCTCTCTTTGCTGCTGATTAGCACCACCACCTGCATTGCGTTCTGGCGTTGAATTTTTGCCTCTTCTTACTAGGTTCTCCCTCATGGCCCGACGACCTCTGGACCGGTTCTCTTTCCTTCTCATCCGCTGTGGTTCCCTTGGCGGCGCCATCCCTTCATGCTTCTCCAGCCAGTCAGCTGCCTCCCGTGAGGACCTGAAGAACTCTGTGCCCCTCTCTGTAGTGACTCGTAGTGTGGCCGGGTATTACGTCGCATACTTGTAATTGAGTTGCTGCAACCGCAGGTTTACTTCTCGGTAGGACCCTCGTTGTCGTTGAACTTCCCTGGAAAAGTCTGGGAAGATTCTCACCACCGTATTATCCACCTCTATGTCTCCTTTGAGGCGCTTCTGGGTAAGGCTATGGTCCCGATCCCTGAAATAGAGGAGCTTTGATATCACTACCTGTGGCAGCGCTCCAGGCACCGGTGGCTTCGCCGGGGCTCAGTGCTCTCTCTAGGCCGTAGAAGTTTGACAGGCCGTCCGGCGCAACTTTCTCCCGTAGCCATTTTTCCAGATAGGCTAGCATACTACGGCTTTCAATTTTCTCCAGTAGTCCTATGATTCTGAGGTTGCTTCTACGCGATCTGTTTTCAGCATCCTCAGCCGGGGATTCCAGTGTCCGTACCTTCCTCTCCAGTGCTATTACGCGCTGTTTCATGTTGGCCATGTCTGGCAACGTTTCAGAGAGTTGGCCCTCTGTTGTCTTGACTCAGTCTGCCAGCTTTTTGTGGTCTTCTCTGAGCAGACCCAAGTCCAGGCTCAGCGAGCCAATTTTAGTTTCCAGACGCTCACTGGAGGAGGTGATGGCCTGGAGAATGTCCTGCAACGTAGGGTCTCTGGGGCTTTCCGCCTGTGAGAGTGCCTTCTTCCCCTCTTCCATCGGTTTACTTGTTGGGCCCTCCTCTCTAGCCTTCTTCTTGGGGATCTTTCCCATGATGCCTTCTTTGTCCCAAGCGCTTCTGGTGCTGCACGTGCTCCTAGGGCGCCCCTGGGGATCTCCGCCGTTCGTGGGACCTGCTCCCCCGGTGGTTCCTCTGCAATCCAGTGCGCGCCCCCCCTTGCCCTCCGGTCAGCTACAGCGCACCTGTGTCTCAATTTTCACTGCTGTGCTCTCAGCCCCGCAGGAGTGTCCTGTGTCCTCGGTCTCTCCGCTGGGCCAGGTAAGGGGCTCATGACCATAACATGTTCAAGCCTTGCAGGCTTATTTCATGGGGTGATTGTGTGCCCCCAGGCCTCAATCTACGGTCTCTGCGTCCTATTTTTTGGGGGGGGGTCTTGTGCTAAGAGCCTCTGTTGTGGGGTCATCATGGCTCCATCATGCACTGCAGGCTATGCCAAGTGCCTCACCATGCAAGCCGAGATGTCTCACAATGCCATGGATGTCCAGCTTCACGTGGCGGCTCTCCTCCTCCAGAGTCCCTTCGGGATCTCAGGCTCGTTCCCCCCCTATCCCGCCAGGCAAAGAGGGGGGGCCTCCCAGGTTCACCCTCTGCTCAGCAGCCTGTCTCTGCCCCTGCTTTTCTCCTCAGGCTCTCTCACAACTTGCTCACCTCGCGGGGGGACCATGCAGCACGTGCCTCCTCAAGTCAGGTAGCCTGCTCCTCTGCTCTGGGTGTCTCCGGCCAGCACTTTGCTCCACGCTCGGGCCCGTCCCCCAGTGGTCCCAGGCATGCCGAAGTAGCCCCCGCTCTGCTCCTTTGGCGCCGCTGTGGAGGGGTTCACCTGCATGCGATCTCGGTTTTGCGGTCGGTAGGAGGGGGGGGTTGACTCCCCAGCACAGACTGCCACGGCTTGGTTAGTGCCGCTGTCGCGACCCTCCCTGTAGCCTCCTCGATGGGCGCCGCCATTTTGTCTCACCTCGCAGTTACCTGTGCAGCCTCTGGGAGGCTCTGTCAGCCCAAGTGAATTCCTGAGGCGGCGCAAGAGGGAGGGAATATCCGCACTCGCAGGCCGCTTTATCCCAGATGGAGCCGCCGGTCGGCGATCTTCTTTGCTCCGTCAACCACCAGCGGGCGCCACCATCTTATCTCGCCCGTAGCTGTGATCGGCTTCCTCCTCACAGTCCAGGCAGCTCCAAATAGGGGGGAGTCTCCATGGCCAGCCCCAGCCTCGCGGAGGGGTGGAAGGAGGAGGCACCCACAGGTATGGTCCGCCGCAGCTCAAGCAATACCGGTGTCATCCCTGGCTCTGTCACCACTCTGCGGGCACTGCCATCTTGGCTTGCCACGCGGCAGCAAGAAGCTCTCTCCGTTCAGCGGATTTCAGCTGATTTTCAGAGGTTCTTTCAGCACTGGTACACACCGCTCCCCTTAACCAACCGTGGGAGTGCTCTGTGGGGGTTCAATCCCGCTTAGGGTGCCAGGAGCTTGCTGCTCACTCCATCGGCACCAAGCCATGCCCCCCTATATGGTACACTTCATGACAGTGTTCATTCATAATCAAAGTGTAACAGTGATAATTGATTAAGTCAGTGTTTCAACAAAATAGCAGCATGACATACAAACAGCGTATAATGGGCTTTATGGCAAACCCCTATCCCATAAAACTATAAAATCCAAAAGTAATTCATTAAAAACCAAGTGCAAAACAGTAATTTCGCAACAACATTACGTAAACAGACAGTGTGGAGATCTATCTGTAGTAGACCGTTAAACAAATATATTCATCATTTAAAAGCTGGAGGTGATGTAGAGCTGGCTGGCACTTCCTAATATTTAAATTTTCAAAAGGGGGATGATAAAATCCCGCCTCTGCTTGGAATAGAGATGACAGAAAAGCAGGAAATGCAGCGTGTTCTGTGTAGATTTGGAGTCACAAGGGCAAAGATACAGTTTAGCATCACAGTAGGCTTTACGAGGATAGGAGACCAGAAGGTGCGCAATGCCAAACCTGAATCTAATGAGATAAAACAATTTGACATGACAAAAATAAAAAGAGAGATAAGGCTCAACACTTGGAGAACGTACTAGAAGGAAGTGTTCAGAGACTCTCTTTTTCACCATCACCAGGCGCACACTAGACAACTTTAGACAGGCAAGAAGTCCTTTTTCAGCTGGAATTTTGGGATCTTTACAATGTGCGCTGGGTTGTAGAAACAGTCCACCAGCCCCGCTGTTTCCAACTGTTTTATTTTTGTAGCTAAACCATGATATCTTCAACATGCGATACAGTTTAAAACAGTCTAAAATAATTGCACGATTAAGGGCCGGCTACTCTTTTTCCCAAATTGAATGCCATGATAAAATTGGTGCAGTTTGTATTCGATGGGATAAAGTAGTCAAACCAAGTTCATTGTGACAAAGGGTAGCAGGGAGACTACTTGGACCTGTTAATAAACGTCTCAGAAAATTGTTCTCAGCTGCTTAAAGATGAGCCGTGTTACAGAATCCCCACACTCCCGCCCCTTACAAAATTACAGGGCATGAGTGGGCCTTATAAATATTAATTATTGAGTTAATCGGTCTTGAGCCTAATTTCTTTGTAAAGCTGTAACGCCCTGAACGTTTCAGGATCGTTTAACAGACACGATAATGAGAACGCAACCACTTGTGAAGGTTTAGTTATTTTAATGAAGGCAAAAACAATACAAGGAATAAACAAAGGTTATAGTCACTGGAATCCTCCAGGCTAAGTACGTTACCAGCCCACAGCACGGATGGTCCTAACCGTCCTCTGCATATACGCCGATCCCGGCGTATGCCAACAGAGGGCAGAAATGAAATGGCCGACAATGCCAATCGGTAGGCTGTGAGGGGCACGAAGAGTGTTGGGGAGAATCGAGGAGTCAGGGAAACACCCAGCCGGGGTCTCTACCTGAAGGGAGCAGCCGCTCAACCTCTTCCTCAGACTGCACCGGGACGCGGAGTCACCTCCTGGTGATGCGTCACCGATACCCCAATCACAAGCAAAGAAGACTGAACCGAGAGCAGCCGCTCGATCGATCCTGTGGACTTTCGAGTCTGTAACGCGGCAAACACCTCCTGGTGTGCGTTACAGCTGGCAGTCCCTGTATCTCTGGTCGGGCTGGGAGTTGCGACTCCAACCAGCAAAAAGCGCCACTGCGCTTTGACTCAGCCGAGTCAAAAAGCGAAGCTCAATGGTTATCCGGTAGAGCTTCCGGGTCCTTCACAGGTGACGATGGGGCAAGACACGGCCCAGGGAGTAACGACTCGACCTACCTCCGTTCTTGCCTTACTGGAGCACAACTCCGGAACACTGCTCTTCACTAAGCAGGTACGTCGGTGTAAACACAATATCCGACAGCGTTGTACCTCCCGGTTCCTCCCTTTATAGGGCGTGTTTTCCTTGAGTTATGTAACAGCTCTCCTGTTTACATAAGGGCGTGTTTTCCTTGAGTTATGTAACAGCTCTCCTGTTTACATAAGGGCGTGTTTTCCTTGAGTTATGTAACAGTTCTCCTGTTTACATAACCTCTCAACCGCTAAGCATCCTGGGAGATGTAGTCCGTTTTCGCTGGTTACCGTTTTCCTCCCCTCGCAGGACAGGAATTCTTGACAGTACATCCTCCCTCTCAGCGGCTCCCCACGGGTCCAGCGCTGGCAGGAAAACGCCGATGGAACAAGGAGACCAAGCGCGGAGCATGAACCCCTTCAGCCGGTTCCCATGACTGCTCCTCCGGGCCATAGCCTTTCCACGCAACCAGGTACCACAGCTTCCCCCTGCGCCATTTGGACGCCCGTATGCCCGACACTTCATACTCCACCTCCGACTCCACGCATACCGGCCTAGGTGTCCCAGACGGCTTGGAGGGTGCTGGTTTGAGCAATGATACATGAAAGACAGGGTGTATCCGCAATGACTGGGGCAAGCACACCTTCACGTTCACGGGACCCATACACTTGGTAATTCGATAGGGGCCCATGTACTTGGGATGGAACACACTGTTCTTTCGAAACCTCATGTTTCTTGTGGATATCCAGACGTAGTCTCCAGTGCGGTACAGTGGCCCGGGCCTTCTCTTCCTGTCTGCCGCAGCCTTGTATCTTCTCTTGGCCTCTATTAGGACAGCCCTTGAGCGCATCAACGTGTCTTTTATGTGTGCCACCCTGTCCGCTGTGGCGGGAATCCTGTCCTCTCTGAACGGATGTAGAAATGGCAAGAACCTGGGATGTTGGCCATAGTTGCTATAGAACGGAGATGACTGTGTGGAGCTGTGAGTGGCGTTGTTATAGGCTATCTCTGCAACCCATAGCAAGTCGACCCATTCTTCCCTGCCCTGGTCCACAAAACATCGCAGATACTGTTTGAGCGTTTGGTTCAGGCGCTCGGTTTGGCCGTCCGTTTGAGGGTGGTAGCTGGTGGACAGGGCGGTCTTAACATGCAGCGCAGTGCACCAAGTCTTCCAGAATTGCGCAGTAAACTGCGACCCCCGGTCCGACACGATCACCCCAGGTAATCCATGCAGTCGTACCACATTCTTTAGGAGTAGTGACGCCAATTCCCCGGCCGTAGGGACTCTCTTGCAGGGGATGAAGTGCCCCATTTTCGTCAAGTAATCCACCACCACCAGTATTGCCGTCATCCCCTGGTCTACCGGTAGGCCCACCACGAAGTCCAGTGATATGCTATCCCATGGTCTATCCGGGGTCGGAAGTGGATGTAAGAGCCCTTGGGTTCGGCCATGGTCGGCCTTCATGGTAGCACACGTAGGACACTCCTGTCCCCACCTCCTGACATCCACTCTCATGGTTGGCCACCAGAAATGCCGTCCCATGCTAGCCACCGTTTTTTCAAAGCCCAAATGACCTGCGCATGGAGAGTCATGGCACCAGATGAATGCTTGTTTCCTTAGCCTAGGCGTGGGTATCAATAGGCACCTGCCCTTCAGGGGTATCCCGTCCTTCAGCTGCCATTCTCTGTGACTGAGGAGCCACCTCCGCCATGCGAATGACCTGATCCCTCTCTTTATTCCCCTCAGGAAAGTATCCGGTTGGATAACCCCCAATACCATCCTCGGGGAAATGATGGAATGCTCGGTCGCAGGCAATGGTTCCTTAACTGCAGATTGACGGGACAGGGCGTCCGCCTTCCGGTTTTCCGTCCCCGGCCGATATGTGATGCGGAAGTTGAACCCCGCAAAGAAGATCATCCACCGCAGCTGTCTGGGAGAAAGGTGTCTTGTGGCCGTCATGAACTGTAGGTTCCGATGGTCCGTGTACACCGATACCACATGTCTTGCCCCCATCAACCAATGCCTCCATTCGGTGAAGGCGTCCTTGATTGCGAGAAGCTCCTTCTCCGCAATATGGTAGTTGCGTTCGGCGTCGTTGAGTTTGCGGGACATGTACGCAACGGGATGAAGCACCCCTGTGTCGTGGTTGCGTTGGGACAAGATAGCCCCCAGCGCCACATCCGATGCGTCCGCTTCCACCACGTAGGGGAGATCCGGATCGGGGTGAGCCAACACCGGCGCCTTACCAAAGGCGCTTTTCAGGGCCTCAAAGGCTTTGTTCGCTTCAGGGGACCAGACAAACTCCTTGGACTTCCTCAGTAGCTGTGTGATTGGGGCCACCAATCCTGAAAATCCATCTATAAACCGCCTGTAAAAGTTGGCGAAGCCAATGAAACTTTGGACGTCCTTCACGCTTTGGGGCACCGGCCATTCTTTCACCGCCTTGATCTTTCGTTCTGCCATCTCCTGTCCCTCTGGACTCAGCATCACTCCGAGGAATTCCACGGAGGTGACGTGGAAGTCACACTTGCTGAGTTTACAAAACAGCAGGTTTTCCCTCAGCTTTTAGAGCACAGCTTTGACGTGGTGTACGTGCTCCTCCACACTGGACGAATAGATGAGGATGTCGTCGATATATACGACCACGTAGATATCCAACTCCTCTCTGAATACCTCATTCAAAAAGTACTGAAAGGCTGCCGGGGCGTTGCACAGACCGAACGGCATGACGAGGTACTCAAAAAGGCCGAACCTGGTCTTAAAGGCGGTCTTCCACTCGTCTCCGTCCCTCATGCGCACCAGATGGTATGCCCCTTTCAAATCCAACTTGGTGTAGATACGAGCTTTCTTGACCTGTTCCAGAAGTACACTGATGAGAGGCAAGGGGTACCGATTCTTTACGGTTATCGCATTCAATGCCCTAAAGTCCACACAGGCTCTCAGCTCCCCATTAGCCTTCGGGATGAAGAAGAGTGGCGAGGCGGCCGGAGACTTGGACGGGCGGATGAATCCTAGCTTGAGGAGTTTATCCAGGTACCCCCGGAGATGCACGTTTTCAGGCTCCGTCAGGGCATACAGCCTGCCGCTGGGAACGCTGGCCCCTGGCACTAGGTCGATCTGGCAGTCAAACTGTCTATGTGGTGGTAGCACTTCCGCCTTCACCTCATCAAATACATCCTCAAAACTGTGATAAGCGTGGGGGAGAGCCACATCTTTTTCTGCCGCTGTGGCCACCGTCTGACTCTCGCTCTCATCTGCGTCAAGGGATTCCGTTCTTATTCCACAATGCAGGATGCAATACGGTGACGTCAGTTCGATGCGATGTGTTGGCCAATCCACAGAGGGGTTGTGTTTCTGTAGCCACGGCAATCCCAATATGACGCCATATTGGGGAGCTCGGATGATGTTAAAATCGATTTGTTCCAAATGGTTCCTCCCACATCTCATCGGAAGGACCCCCGTGTGCTGCCCGATGGGCCCCGTCACCAATCGCCTTCCGTCTACAGCATAGACGTCTTCGGGTACAGCTTTGGGAAGAAGCACTAGCCCTAGCCTGCATGCCTCGTTGTGGTCCATAAACATGCCAGTGGCCCCTGAATCCACCATGGCCACAACGGGTATCCACTGGTCATGCACTCCCACGTGCACCGTGAGAAACAGGTGTCGTTGTCCCTTAGTGACCGAGTTGGAAAGTGAAGGGATGGATGAGTGACTCCGAGATGCCCCTTCTTTGGTCTGGGAGTCCTCTAGTTTTCCGCCGGTACGTCCACCACGGCTGTTACCGACCGGTTGGCCCGATAACGTGACGTCTTCGGTTTGGCAGGGCATTCACGTACGTAGTGGCCTTTTTTGCCACAATATAGGCACAATCCTTGTTTACGGCGTGACTCTTTCTCCGTGGCTGTGAGGCTCGCTCGTATTGCGCCGATGTCCATGGGTTCTCCCTTGGATGCGGTGGAAGTTTCAGGACTTCCCACTGTCACATAGGATGGAAGGGAGTTTCCTTTTCTCCCATGATCCCCCTTTCTTTCACTTAGCCTATGTTCCAGCCGTAATACCAGGTTGATAAGGCCCTCACATGTCTTGGGTTGTGGGTCAATATGAGCCACGGCGTCCTTGAGCTCATCGCACAGCCCGTGATGGAAGAGCGCCGTCTGTTTAGCAACAGGCCACTTGGTTTCCGCAACCAGCCTTCGGAACGCGTTGAGATACTGCACCAGGTCGTTGGATCCCTGTCTCAACTCAAGCATTTCACAGTCCGCTGTGTACGAGTCAGCCCTTCAGTCGAAGACTTTCAGGAATTCCTCGCGAAAAGCACCCCAATCACATAAGATGGGGTCGTCCCTGCTCACCAGAGGTACGGCCCATTGTGCCGCGTTTCCAGCCAAATAGGATATAAGGAAAGCCACACGAGCCTGACTCGTGGGGAACGCCCTTGGTTTGCACGATAAATGTAGCGCCACTTGTGTGAGGAATACCTGCACTGTGTTAGGATCCCCACTGTACCTCTCTGGTGTTGCCAAGGGGACGGCTACCGGCATTTCCACTACTACCGCAGGGGTCTGGTTCGTGAGGGAGGTGCTGGGCGTGAGCGGGTCCAATTGGATAGCATCCAGTCTGGCTTTTACATCGGCTGTTTCTTGCCTGGAGGCAGCCAATTCAATTTGCACGGTCGCTAAAGCAGCCAGCACATCATCAAGTGTTGCCATGTCTGTTATCGACCGGGAGACAGTTAGTGTTATTAAGGTCGGATATTTTGTAACGCCCTGAACGTCTCAGGATCGTTTAACAGACACGATAATGAGAACGCAACCACTTGTGAAGGTTTAGTTATTTTAATGAAGGCAAAAACAATACAATGCCAATCGGTAGGCTGTGAGGGGCACGAAGAGTGTTGGGGAGAATCGAGGAGTCAGGGAAACACCCAGCCGGGGTCTCTACCTGAAGGGAGCAGCCGCTCAACCTCTTCCTCAGACTGCACCGGGACGCGGAGTCACCTCCTGGTGATGCGTCACCGATACCCCAATCACAAGCAAAGAAGACTGAACCGAGAGCAGCCGCTCGATCGATCCTGTGGACTTCCGAGTCTGTAACGCGGCAAACACCTCCTGGTGTGCGTTACAGCTGGCAGTCCCTGTATCTCTGGTCGGGCTGGGAGTTACGACTCCAACCAGCAAAAAGCGCCACTGCGCTTTGACTCAGCCGAGTCAAAAAGCGAAGCTCAATGGTTATCCGGTAGAGCTTCCGGGTCCTTCACAGGTGACGATGGGGCAAGACACGGCCCAGGGAGTAACGACTCGACCTACCTCCGTTCTTGCCTTACTGGAGCACAACTCCGGAACACTGCTCTTCACTAAGCAGGTACGTCGGTGTAAACACAATATCCGACAGCGTTGTACCTCCCGGTTCCTCCCTTTATAGGGCATGTTTTCCTTGAGTTATGTAACAGCTCTCCTGTTTACATAAGGGCGTGTTTTCCTTGAGTTATGTAACAGCTCTCCTGTTTACATAAGGGCGTGTTTTCCTTGAGTTATGTAACAGTTCTCCTGTTTACATAACCTCTCAACCGCTAAGCATCCTGGGAGATGTAGTCCGTTTTCGCTGGTTACCGTTTTCCTCCCCTCGCAGGACAGGAATTCTTGACAAAAGCTAAATAGCGCCTCCAGGTTTTGATTAAAGCTACTCACCCAAGTTTCAACTAGATGGTGCCAAGTGCTTTTCTTATCAAAAGGGATTCCCAAGTACGAAAAAGTTGGGACATAGGACAGCCTTTCATTTTTAATAAAACATGATTTTAAAAGGGGGGAGATTTACCTGCCACCGTGGTGTAGGACTTGGCCGTGTTAGTCTTTAGGCCCAGTTCGGTTATAAAATCGTTGAATCTAGTGTCAAGCTTCTGCAGGCCCACATTGGTTCTGGATATTAGCACACAGACATCAGCATAGAGTAGTGCCGGAAGATTTCTAGTACCTATCTTGGGAACATCAACATGCCCTTGATTAATGTAACTTTCTAGGTCATTAATATAGAGACAAAATTAAAAAAAAGGGGCAAGGACACACCCTTGATCTTAATTATGGTAATTGGGTAATTAGTTTTAGGTGTGTGTTGTGGTTTTAATAGGAGTAAAGGATGGTAAGTAATGTGTGTGTAATTAAATATATATCATTGTTAATTAATGTTAATTATTTTATATTTATTTTGGGTAATTGTTTATTTTGTGTGTGTTGTTTTTACTTTTAAAGGGGTAAAGGGAGGGTATTAAATAAATTGTTAATATTTAATTATTAGTTGTTATTAGTAATAGTATTTAATTTTAGAATTAGTTTTAATTGTGTTTTTATTATTTTATAGTTTAATTTAGGTGTTAAAGTGTGTGTAGTTAATTAATGTGTGTTCGTTTTTTTAATTAATAATATATTTATAATAAAATATAAATTATGTTAATAATGGAAATAAATGTAATTAAACATGTTGAAGTGTTTAGTTATTGGTGTGGTGTTATAGGGTAGGAAATAAAGTAACTACATTTATGTTTTAATTATTTTTTTGTTTGTGAATATTTTCTAGTTTAAAAAAATCTTTTTGCACATTTATTTATTATTTTATCTTATATAGTATTTGTAGGTTTTTGTTATATGTAATTAGTATTATAATATGTTTAATATATATATTTTTAGGGGAGGAGCCTAGCGCTTGACCAAGATGGCCGCGTGAGCTTTGAGCTCCCGAGACCCTCGTGCCCTCCGTCGACTATCCTGTCTCTAATCCTGTTTGCATGCATGGCATCGTGCAGATGACTTGTCAGGGAGGCGATTGATGCCACCCGCGGTCGGATCGCCCACCGGGAACCGGAGTTATGCATGGCGGAAGATTGAGGCCTATCTCCGAGGGATGCCAGGGGCTAGAGTTGGCAGGATGCCCGACCTCTAATTGAACAACAGCGGCCAGGCGAGGTGTGAACTACCGGACGGAGGTCCTCATCCTTTCACTTTCACTTTCTCGCCCTTTGTTGGCCCTGCCCAGGGAGTGCTCCCGGCTGCTTTATTATCATTTGGACGCTCTGCACGCTACTCTGGCGGCCCATCGCAGGACTGCGCACTCCTGCCTCCTTTCGCTGGAGGAGGGTCGTCCTGTTTGAACCGACCTGCTTGAGCCAACCATGTCGGGCAAAGCAGAGGTGGATCGGCTGAAGCCTAAGGCCACCAGGCGGGGAGCCTATACTCAGGCCAATAATATGGACCGCTACGCCCAGCAGAAGGGGTCACCGGGTGGACCGAGCCAGTCGCCGGATGCACAGAAGACTGCCTCACCCTTGGCCCCGGAGCTCTCGCTCCAGGATGTCATGGGCGCGCTCGAAGGACTGCAGACTTCGATTGGGAGACAGTTTGATGCCCTGGCGCACAAAGTGGATGCCATCTTGGTGGACGTTAATCTGATCCGCGCGGATTTGGGCAAAACGAACGAACGAGTTAAAACCCTGGACCTCAAGACCACGGGCCTCGCTGATGATGTCTCGGAACTACAGACCGAGGTCCGTAAGTTGCGGACCGAGAGTGATCTCGCCGCCCGTCGGCTGGAGGACTTTGAGAGCCGGGCCAGGCGCAATAACGTGCGCGTTATCGGGGTCCCGTAGTCCTTTGACGAGACTTCTGTAGACCTGCTAGTGGAGGACTTGGTGCTTAACCATCTGCAGCCTAAGGGTCTTGGAAAGTTTTTCGCAGTTGAGAGGGCCCATAGAGTGCCGGGTGGTAGGCCCAAGGTGGGAGCCCCACCGAGGCCGATTGTCGCCCGGCTCTTTCATTTTCGAGATCGGGACGCTATCCTGCAAGCATCGAGGGTGACGGGCCCGGTCCCCTTCCAGAACGCTTCGGTGAATTTCTATCCTGACTTTACCCAGCAGGTGCAGAGGCAGAGGCAGGGCTTCCTGGGGGTGAAGAGGCGGCTTCGGGAGAGGGAACTGAAATATGCCATGCTCTTCCCTGCCAGACTACGTGTGGTGTACGAAGACCGAACATTCTTTTTTGAGTCGCCTGTCATGGCCGATGAATGGCTGGACGCTCTGCCCCGACGACGGACGGGAGAGGACACTGCCGCAGACGGGGACAGTGGCCGGGATGAACAAGGTTGATGTCTTCGGAACCGGACTGACTCGATCTGACTCTAGTTAATGACTTGAACAGAATGCAGTAAATACGGAGGGTTGTGGGAGGACGAGGGGAGCTCTTTCCTCCCTTAGGGTACTTTTTGTAGATTTTGGGTTTGGTAGGGCGACAGGCACACTGCAAGTTGGGGGGGCTTTGTAAGCTGCAGCAGGGGTGCAGGGTGGGGGGGATAGTTGGGATTTTGGGTTTGTTGTTGGGGGGTTTGTTTCTGCAAGGCGTATTGATTATTTTCAGGACTGTTCCATGGTGGCTCTTCGGGTGTGGGGTGGGCCTCCTTACGTTTGGGGATGGGGGGTAGGGGTTTAAGTGTTATTAGCTGGAATGTTAATGGTTTGGGGGATCGCATTAAGCGCGGGATTGTTTTGCAATTCCTGAAACGGTCATTGCCGGATGTCGCCCTACTGCAGGAAACGCACCTTATAGGTAACACGTGCTATGCTCTTAATAGGAAGGGTTATAAACTCATAGCACATTCGGGATTTTCCTCTGGGTCCAGGGGTGTGGGCATCCTAGTCAGAGCCTCGCTACCATTTGAGGTGGACTCCACCATTGTTGACGATAGGGGGAGGTTTGTGGCGGTGGCGGGGCGGTGGGAAGGAAGAACTTTGGTTTTAGTTTCGGTTTATGTCCCGCCGGCCCTGCAGGCCTCCACGTTTACAGATCTGGGTAGGGCCTTGCTGGATCTCCCGGGGGGTATGCTTGTGGTGGGGGGTGACTTCAATGCTGTCGGCTCTGGGCTGCTGGATAGATACCCGCCCAGAGACACAGGGGGGGCTCAGAAGTGGCTTCCAGACTTTCTTGACACTCTTGGCCTGATAGACTGCTGGAGGCTCCGGCAACCCACACAGAGCCAATACACCTTCCACTCCGGAGCGCATGGTAGCCTCTCTAGGATTGATTACCTACTCACTCTGGCTGCGCATGCCTCAATGGTGTCCGAGGCCAGGCACATGGCGCGAGGTATATCGGACCATTCGCCAGTGTGGGTCAGGCTGGATGTTGGCCGTGAGGGAGGGGGAAGAGTGGCTCCTATTAACCCTTGGTACTTCCGAGACCCCAAGATGCGCAGCGCACTGGTGAAGACAGTTAAAACATTTTCAAGGATAATCAGGGATCCGTGGACTCGGCAGTGTCGCTGTGGGAAGCATTTAAGACCGTGCTGCGAGGGGAGGCCCTCTCCCTTGTAGTGGCGGCCAAGCGGCGGAGAGATGGCGAGGTTATGCAGGTTGAGGAGGAGATCGTGGCTTTGGAGGGAGCGCTAGAGGAGGAGGTTACAGAGGCCTCACTGCATGAGCTGAGCTTGAAGCAAGCCGAGTATAAGGACCTGGTGACGAATGCTGCTAAGATCCTCAGTAGGGAACAGCAGGGCCGCTTGTATGATGTTGGTGACAAGGCCGGGAAACTCCTAGCTTGGCTGGACAAAAAAGAACGGGTTAATAGAGTAGTGCCGGAGTTGACGGGAGAGGGGGGAGAGGTGATTGTGGAACCTGAGAGGATTGTACAGTGCTTCACGGACTATTTCCGTATGGTTTATGCCTCAGTGTCGGATAGGCCGCCCGAGGACTCGCATGACCTCTTGCGTGATATCGCTTTGCCCTGTCTTTCCGATGTAGATAGGGACGATTTGGATGGAGACATAACGGTCGATGAGGTGGCGGGAGCTATCCGCGCGCTGAACTCGGGCAAGGCCTCGGGCCCGAATGGCTTGCCAATTGACCTGTATAAGCTGTTTCCGGATAGGGTTGCTCCTCACCTGCGCGCCATGTTCGTGGAGGCGCGGGGGAGTGGGACCCTCCCGTTGGATCAGCGACTGGCGACAATTGTTGTTATACACAAAGATGGTAAACCCCGAGATAAGTGTGCCTCATATAGGCCTATCTCACTTCTTAACGCCGAGCCGAAGATTCTGGCTAAAGTCCTTGCGGCCCGATTGATCAGGGTACTTGGAGACCTGATCCACCCGGATCAATCCGGTTTTATTCCGCATCGTAACACCGCGTTAAACCTTCGGCGCCTTCATGGCGTAATCGCCAGGGCGGGCACGCTGCGTGAACCAGCCGTTGTGGCGTCTCTCGATGCCACGATGGCCTTTGATACGGTGGAATGGGCATATTTGTGGGCTGTGCTGGCCAAGTTCGGCTTTGGCCATGGGTTTGTGAGCTGGGTGAGGTTGCTGTATGAGGGACCCCTTGCGAGTGTGGTGGTAAATGTCCGGGCGTCGACTCCGTTTCAGCTTGGGAGGGGCACTCGGCAAGGTTGCCCCCTGTCGCCATTGTTGTTCGCCCTCGCCCTTGAGCCACTGGCGGCGTGGATACGCTGGAACCCGGATATACGGGGACTTAGATGGTCGCCCGAACACGAGGACCACATTTCGCTATATGCTGATGACATCCTGTTGTATCTTGCCTCGCCCAAGAAATCACTGATAGTGGTCTGTGACGTTCTTACATCTTTCGGTAGGAATTCGGGTCTCGTCATCAACTGGAGTAAATCGTATTTATATGTTCTGAGTGGCGAGGTTCCACCGATCCCGCGAACTTGTTCGATCCAGATCGCTCAGCAGGACTTCGTGTATCTGGGGATCTTTATCTCCACGGACTCCGCTTTGCGGTATGAGAGGAACCTGCTCCCCCCCCTGGCGCGCCTGCGGCGGGATGTAGAGGGCTGGCGGAGGCTGCCGCTCTCCCTCGTTGGGCGCGCTGCCTTGTTCAAAATGATGTCTCTTCGCCGGTTCCTCTACGCATTGCAGAATACTCTAGATTGGGTACCGGCCAAATACTTTCGGGAGATCGAAAGCCTCCAACGAACGTTGTTGTGGGACGGGCGGCCGCGAATAGCAATCGCTAAGTTGACGCTTCCATGGTATGATGGGGGTATTGCGCTTCCAGACATCCGACGCTACTATTGGGCCACCCAGCTGAGCGCGATTAATCATGGTCTCTATGGCCCTGCCCTCAGCCCTGGTTATGCCATGGATAGGTGGTTGCTGCGTGGTGGTAACTATCACAGGGCGTTGTACTCGCGGTCCCTGGACTCGTCCCTCACGGGGCCCACTGGGGTGGCGGTGCGTGTGCGAGCACAATTCTGATTGGTTGTAAGTTCTCAGTAAACATTCGAATCGGTCAAAACCAGGAAGTGTCGGCCGCCATTTTGTCTCTCGCACTCTGAGGGGGTGAAAAACAAATGTGGAGAACGTGAAAAGGGGGCAGGGTGGACAGTTCCTGACCCCCTAGCCGTGGTCAGGGGGTCCCAGAAGGACCCCCAAGGGAAAAATATATATTTTTTTCTTTTTCGAAAAATCGCCGAGTGCGCGCACCGTGCGCGCACCACCCAAACGGAAAACATTCTGCGAAGTTCGCGCAGCGTGCGCGCACTCCGCGATTTTTCGAAAAAAAAAAATGTATTTGGCCCTTGGGGGCGAAGCCCTCCGTGCCCACCGCGCGCACACGGTGCGCGAAGCGATCCGTGCGCCCACGGCACGAAGTGCGTAAAGTGTGCGCGAGGTGCGCGAAGTGCACCGCGTGCCCACTGTGCGCACACGGTGCGCACAGCGCACCGTGCGTGCACGGCACGAACTGCGTAAAGTGGGCGCGCACGGTGCGCGAAGCGCACCGTGTGCGCGCCGTGAAAACGTTTTGTTTAAAAAACATATATTAAAAAATACATAACTTAGCATTTAAAAAACCATACAAATTCACTGAAAAAACCATAGGTTTCACACACGTTATAGTTAGGAATTAGCATTTAAAAAACCTTGCAAATTCACTTAAAAAACCATAGGTTTCACACATGTTATAGTTAGCTGGGCATTTCCCTCGTAAAAAACCAATGAAATTCCCCCGTTATAGTTAGTGCAGGCAACTATAACTCACGCGACTGCAATCCGCTGCTGATGACGTCAGATATTACATCACTGATGACATATGTGTCTTTCTGAAAAAAAATAAAAATTTAATATATGTATAGCTAAAGATGAATGGAAGAAGACATGGGTAAATAAGTGTCTAAATACAGTGATGTAATATCTGACGTCATCAGCAGCGGATTGCGGTCGCGTGAGTTATAGTTGCCTGCACTAACTATAACGGGGGAATTTCATTGGTTTTTTAAGAGGGAAATGCCCAGCTAACTATAATATGTGTGAAACCTATGGTTTTTTAAGTGAATTTGCAAGGTTTTTTAAATGCTAATTCCTAACTATAACGTGTGTGAAACCTATGGTTTTTTCAGTGAATATATATATATATTGTTTCTAAGTGTTTGAGTGTGAATAGATTTTTTTTCTCTGCTATCCAACACTTTCCCTACTGTTGCATTCACTGGAGTGGGAATAGTAATTTTTACCCCTCCGCTATCCAGCACTTTCCCTACTGTTTCACTCACTTGAGTTGGGATAGTAATTTTTACCCCTCCGCTATCCAGCACTTTCCCTACTGTTGCACTTACTGGAGTGGGAATAGTAATTTTTATCTCGCAGCTATCCTGCACTTTCCCTACTGTTGCACTCACTGGAGTTGGAATAGTAACTTTTACCTCTCTGCTATCCAACACTTTTCCTACTTGTGCACTCTCTGGAGTGGGAATAGTCATTTTTACCCCTCCGCTATCCAACACTTTCCCTACTGTTGCATTTACTGGAGTAGGAATACAATTTTTTACCCCTCCGCTATCCAACACTTATCCTACTGTTGCATTCAGTGGGTGGGAATACTAATTTTATCCCTCCGCTATCCAACATTTTCCCTACTGTTACACTCTTTAGAGTGGGAATAGTAATTTATGCCCCTCCGCTATCCAACACTTTCCCTACTGTTGCTCTCACTGGAGTGGGAATAGTCAATTTTATCCCTCCACTATCCAACACTTTTCCTACTGTTGCACTCACTGGAGTTGGAATAGTAATTTTTACCCCTCCGCTATCCAGCACTTTCCCTACTGTTGCTCATGCTGGAGTGGGAATAGTAAATTTTACCCCGCCGCTATCCAACAGTTTCCCTACTATTGCACTCACTGGAGTTGGAATAGTAATTTTTACCCCTCCGCTATCCAGCACTTTCCCTACTGTTGCACTCACTGGAGTGGGAATAGTAATTGTTACCTCTCTGCTATCCACCACTTATCCTACTGTTGCACTCAGTGGAGTGGGAATAGTAATTTTACCCCTCAGCTATCCAACACTTTCCCTACTGTTGCTCTTGCTGGAGTGGGAATAGTAAATTTTACCCTTCCGCTATCCAACAGTTTCCCTACTATTGCACTCACTGGAGTTGGAATAGTAAATACAAATGTTTTGCTATCCAACACTTTTCTTACAGTTGCACTGATTGTATTGGGTAATTTAAATTTGTTTATATATTTAAGTTTAAGTTTAAATATTATTCATAGTTTAATTTTTTAATTTAGTCTAGATTTTTTCATATATACATATTTTATTTGTATATAAATTTAAAGTTTTTTAATAAATCAAAGATAATAGTTTATTAATTAGTAAATATATATAAATTATTATGTTTGTGTGTTTATTTTTTAAATGACGTTTATTTGTAATATTTTGCAAAAATGAATATTAAAATAATAAATTGGGTTGAAATTATTATAAATATTTAATATATTTTACTTTATACATATATTCAAATCAATATTTTTTTACATCTATATTTTTATATGAATATTTTTGATTCAATATTTTTGTACTTACTTGTGTAGGTTTGGGAGTCAATATTTTTGAAGTATATATATTTTTTCGATATTTTGAACATCAATATTTTTAACATCAATATTCTATCAGTGAACCATTAGAATTGTATGCTAATCTAGTGCGACTGTTGGAGCACTGCCCTGGGCCTTTAACTCATACTCGCACTGAGCTTACCACAATCAGAAGAATACCATTAACATGCACCCATTCATAGACATCACACTAACAACTTGGAACATTAGGGGGCTGAATTACCAGCGTAAGGGCAAACAGGTTCTGTGATACTTGCAGAGACACCAGGAAGACATAGCCTTCCTACAAGAAACACACCTGCCACCATGAAACACACACACCTTTGCCTCGGCGTGGGGATAACACAATTATTTCTCCAACTATAGCTCGTACACCAGAGGAGTTTCCATCCTAATTCATAAGCGCATACTTTTTCATCTACTAGATCAAAAAGCAGACACAGACGCACGATTTCTAATAGAAGTGGGGAAGCTACTTGGGCACCGCATAACACTAATGAACCTTTATTCACCCAACACGGACAGCCCAGAATTCTACGAGCACCTTCAAACGGTAATAGACTCACTGGAAACAGACTACGTCTATCTAGGAGGCTATCTTAACACGCTGCTCCAACCAAACCTGGACAGCACTGCCCATACCCCATCCATCAAACCTAGATGCAGGATGGTGCTGCAGGCGATCTGCGACATGCTTACACTAATGGACGCTTGGCGCCAGCGTAACCCCACACAGACAGAGTACACGCATCATTCAGCATATCATGACACATCGACTAGACTGGACTATTGATTACTAACACCTAATCTCCTCCCCTGGGTAGCCGCTATCACCCACCTCCCACGCATATTATCAGACTGTTACTCAAATTGCAAATTCCGAGACCGGAAGGGATGGAGAGGCCGTGGCGATTCCCAAATATGGCTATACATGATAAAGTATAACAGTTGTAACTCCAGACCGCCAGAAAGGAATATTTCGACATTAACAAAGACTCACTGGGCTCCTGGTCAGTACTATGGGACACCTTCAAGGCATATATCAGAGGATATGTATACCCAAACATGCTGGCATACTGCAGTCGCTGCACAGCACGCAAGCCCATATAGAGGAGGACTTAGTGCAATTAGAGAATAGGGAGCGCGACAGTCTGGAAACTAATTATCTCCAAAAGCATGCCAAATTGCTAGACGACTTCCATGAGGCAGCGGACAGAGCACACTACCTTGGGAAATGCAGCTCTGCCAGAAGATACGGGGAGGGGGAAGAACTTACTGCGGCCCCCAGGGGACAATCATATATATATGTATAGCATTAAGCGGCAAGACGGCACACTTGCCTCCAACACTGCCGACACCCAGTCCACTATACCAGAGTACTACACTGACTTATATGTCACTAGGATAACACAGGACACACAGCACCGCATACAATAACTGGAGGAAATTGCAATGCTTTGGCTCCCTAAAGCACACCAACAATTTCTGGCTGAGCCCTTTACAACGGACGAAATACAACAAGCCATAGACTCTATGGATGACTCCATGGCACCTGGACTAGATGGCTATGCCGGTACGTTTTACAAAACGTATAAAAAGGAATTAGCGCCCATACTACTGGACGTATATAATGAAGCGACGGAGAAGGGCGTGCTTCTACCTACTATTTGCGAAACGGTCATTACCTTAATCCTTAAACCTGGGAAAGACCCCAAATTTTGTGGATTGTACAGGCCCCTCTCATTGCTAAGTTTTGACAACAAAATACTAGTGATAATAATGGCGACTCGCTTAGCGCTCCTTATGGAGCAGGTAGTCTCGCCTGCTCAGGCTGGATTCATCCCGCATAGGTCCATGTCCCTGAATCTCCGATCCCACTTTGCAGTGCTTCATAGAATGGAACCAGCGGTACCCGCGATGGCAGTATTGTTAGATGCCGAAAAGGCTTTTGACATCTTATAGTGAGATTTCCTCCATGCCGTGCTCCAAAAACGATGCAAAAAAACCAATTGATGGACGGAATGCTGGACAAGGCAAACATTCACCCCCATTCACAAGGATCTGGGTTAAATTCATTATTCTTTTGCTCACCACACAACCCCAGTTTGGACCCAGCCATATGCAAATCAGGCTTGACCCTGTTCCTTTTGGGAACAGTCCAGCTCTTAACTGCAAAGCCAGGTCCTCCCTGGACCGGAAACAAGTATCCTGGGATCGGTTTCAGGGCATCACCATCCATCAGCCAGGCAAGCTAGAATCCAGTGGTGTAGTGAGCACGGGACCCACGTCTGGGCACAACCTTCCCACTTAGGGCGACATCTGCAAAAGAAACAATTGATAGACGGAATGCGGGACAAGGCAAACATTCACCCTCATTCACAAGGATCTGGGTTAGATCCATCATTCTTTTGCTCACCACACCAAGCCAGTTTGGAGCCAGCCATATGCAAATCAGTCTTGACCCTGTCCCTTGTGGGAACAGTCCATGCAGAACTGCCAAGCCAGGTCCTCTGTGGATCGGAAACAAGCATCTTGGGACCGGTTTCAGGGCATCACCCTTTAGCAGCCAGACTAGCTTGAATCCAGTGGTGTAGTGAGCATGGACCCACGTCTGGGCATACCTTTCCCACTGAGGGCGACATATGCAAAAGAAACAATTAATGGACTAAATGCTGGACAAGGCAAACATTCACCCCATTCACAAGGCTCTGGGTTAAATTCATCATTCTTTTGCTCATTGCACCCCCCCTGCTTGGACTCAGCTATATGCAGATCAGTCTTGACCCTGGTCCTTGTGGAAGCAGTCCAGCCCCAACTGCCAAGCCAGGTCCACCCTCGACCGGAAGCAAGCATACTAGGACCGGTTTCAGGGGATCACCCTTCATCAGACAGGTTAGCTTGAATCCAGTGGTGTAGTGAGCACGGGATCCATGTCTGGGCATACCATTCCCACTTAGGGCGACATATGCAGAAGAAGCAATAGATGGACAGAATGCTGGACAAGGCAAATATTCATCCCCATTCACAAGAATCTGGGTTAAATTAATCAATCTTTTGCTCACCACCCCACCCCTGTTTGAACCCAGCCATTTGCAAATCAGTATTGAACCTGTTCCTTATGGGAACACTCCAGCCCGAGCTACCAAGCCAGGTACTCCCTGGACCAGCAACAAGCATCCTGGGACTGGTTTCAGGGCATCACCCTTTATCAGCCAGGCTAGCTTGAATCCAGTGGTGTAGTGAGCACGGGACCCACGTCTGGGCGTACCCTTCCCACTTAGGGCGACATATGCAAAAGAAACAAGGAATGCTGGACAAGGCAAACACTCACAAGGATTTGGGTTAAATCCATCATTCTTTTGCTCACCACACCAAGCCAGTTTGGACCCAGAGACGTTTTAATACATGGGCAAAGTGGGCTCTGGCCCAGGGCCCCAGCCTTTCAGGGGGCCCCCTGACAAAGTCAGCTCCGTTCTCCAGAGTTTTGCCCTAATGACCTTGATTATTTCGGATTGTTTTAAATACAGTTTTCCTTTAATTTATGTTTTATGTGCCTGATGTGTGATAGTCTAGTACAGCCATTTTGCTGAGAAATGTTGTGTTTATGTTTCATGCAGTATACAGAAAAAAAGTTTCTTTTAGATCAAAACAAGGCCTAACACATAAGAAATTGGAGGGCGTCACAGAGATTATTTGCTGTAATATTGGTGAGCTGCTGCTGTGTTACAATATTGAAAACACACATAACTATCCCTGAATATTAGATGTAAACACATTCAGGGCCTTATTTATGAGAAGTGATGCATCGCTGTGTGAAAACAGGGATGCGTCACTTCTTAGTGCACCCTCCTTGCAACGTGATGGATGCGTCATATTTACTGTATGTCGCATCATGTCGCAAGGAGTTACAGATACGTCAGTATTTCTGGCGTATCTGTAGGCGCAAAAGTGATGCATTGCTGGGGTGTGTCTGAAAATAGACGCAAGTCCAGCAATGTGTCCTTTCACATGGGGCAAGCCCCATGTAAAAGGGCCTGCATCAGTCTTACACCTGCTGTGAGGCAGGTGTAAGATATTGACGCAATGGCCTCCTAGAAGTGGCGCACTGAGTTCTCATAGATTTCAATGTGCCACTTCAACAATCCTTTTTGCGGGGGAACACCCACCCTGCATACATTATACCTGGCACAGGTATAATGTGGTGCAGGGCTTTACAAAGTGACGCATCTGCCTAGATGGGTCACTTTGTAAATAGGGCGCAACATGGCACATTTTTAGGTCTCGCCTGACCCAGTGCATGCACTGGTCTGGCGAGACATTTTGTGAGGGCTCCAAAAAGTGCTACCAGGCCAGCCTAGAGCTACAGTGCATGTGCGCGGGCGCGCGCCTCGCGCTTTACCAAGATTACTTTCACTTTCGCGGCCGCACGGCCGCTTTGATGTTCTCCGTGAGGCTTCAATAGATTGCAGCAGTTAAAACAAGCATTGGCATAGCCAATAGGTCTCGCTTTTGGGACCTTATAAGTGTTTAGTTATGCAACTGTTGCATGGCTAAACACTTATAAGGTCCCAAAAGCAAGACCTATTGGCTAAGCCAATGCTTGTTTTCGCTGCCGGTGCGTCACAAAAAGTGACGCACCGGCGGCATAAAAGTGAAACAAGGCCTCATAAATAAGGCCCTTAGAATTTGGAGTGTTCCTTTGCACTGGCAGGGACCTAATGAAATTAAATGAAATAACGTATTTAATAAAGCGCGCAGCCACTCAGACTAGAGTGTCTTGGCACATGACAGCGGGAGGAAAACGTGCGTAAAAGACCCATCAGTTATTAAAAAGCCAGGTTTTTAAGTTCTTCCTGAAAGAGAGTAGGTCTGTGGTTAGTCTCAGAGACTCAGGGAGTCTATTCCACAATTTTGCGCCTAGAAAGCAAAGGGATCTGCCTCCAGTGCGGGCACGGCATATTTTAGGCACGATGGCCAGGTAGGCATTGGAAGATCATAGGGGTCTAGATGTTGTGCAGTGATTAACTCGCTTATTTAGGTAGCCGGCTCCTAAGCTGTGGAAAGCTTTAAAGAAGATGGTCATCGCTTTGAAGTTGATCCGTTCTTTTATGCGGAGCCAGTGTAGAGACTTAAGAATAGGGTTCATACTAGATCTGGGTTTAGGTCTTAGGATGGCTCTGGTCACGTTTTGTACTACTTGTAGGCACTGGATAAGGGCTTTGGGAAGACCGATGTACAAAGTGCTGACATAGTCAAGCTTTGATGTCATCAGAGCCTGCACCACGATCTTTCTACTTTCATGCGGTAACAGTGGCAGGAATATTTTTAGCATCCGGAGTATGCCAAAGCAAGCTTCAGTTAGATTTTGGATTGGAAAGCGCATGGAGAGTGTCTTGTCTATGAAAATTCCTACGTTTTTGACTTTCTCCTTTTCCGGGGGGGGCAGCAGATCTTTTGGCCACCAAGAGCTCCAGTCAGGCATTTCTGGATTACTTCAGTTTTGTCAGGATTGCACTTCAGCTGATTGATCTTAAGCCAGTTCAAAACCTTTGTGAGGCAAGACCCAATCATTGCACCGTCAAAGTCGGTTCCTTTTTCACATGTAAAAATCAGCTGAGTGTCATCAGTATAGGAACCAATTTTGACGCTCTCTTCCTCTACCAGAAATTCAAGGGGGGATAGATATATATTAAAAAGGGTAGGACTGAGAATGGAGCCCTGAGCGACACCTACATTCATGGCCGGAACCGGGGATGAGAAAGGTGGGAGCCAGATGTCCTGAGATCTATTTGCCAAGAAGGATGACATCCATGTTAAGGCGCCCTCCCAGGTCGATGTTAGCAAGTCTCTCCAGGAGCCTCTCATGTGGGACCGTATCGAAGGCCGCCGACAGATCGAGCACTATCAGAACAGCCTTGCCTACCTGGTCCAGCTTACCCTTGAGAAATTCAGTCACTTCCAGTAGAGCGGACTCCGTACTATAGTTAGCCCTAAAACCGGATTGGGACTCATGAAGGAGCCTCCCATCATCAATGTGTTTTTGGAGGGCCTTGTTTACATGCTTTTCTAAAACTTTGGAGAGGGTAGGAAGATTGGCCTGTAGTTGGCAGGGTCCGTCAGTTTGGCGTTAGCCTTTTTTATCAGTGGAAGAATCTTAGCATTCTTCCATAATTTTGGCATGTTGCCTGAGGAGAGGGAAGCATTAAAGAGCTGGTTTACCGTGGGGTTTATGGTGGGAGCTAATAGGTTCAGGATATTCGCTGGACATGGGTCGGTAGGAGAGCCAGACTTAATAGTTTGGAGAAGGGTCAGTGACTCTTCAAGCTAAAACTCAGGGAAAACTAGTAAAGATGGAGGACCAAGAGGTGAAATTTGCTATTGGAACTAAGGTAGAAGGTCAGTTCTTCCTCTGAAATGTTACTGAAGGCTTGTTGGATCACGGAGATCTTTCTGTGGAAGAATTGAGCTATTTGCTTAGACCATTCATCAGTACATGGCCCTTCCTTTGTGCCTGCTTTCGGGATGGTAAAGGATTTAACTATGCTAAAGATTTCCTTACTCTTATTTTGGGCATTTTCTATTTTGGTTTTAAAGAAGTTTTTCTTGGTTGCCTTCACAAGAATGTAATGAGCTTTTAAGGTGTCTTTATACACCTTCCTGTCCTCAGGTAGAAAGGAGTTACGCCATTTCCGTTCCATTTTTCTACAATTTCTTTTGCTAGATCTGAGGGAAACGTTAAACCATGGAGCTGATGAGGCCGACCTCTTTGAGGAGCGCTAAACAACCGGTACCACTGTACCAATGTTGGTAAGGAGCCATGAATCTATTGAGAGGGTGTCCGAGTCGGGGCAGCCAGACAGCTCCGGTGAGGAACAACCGAGGGCATCTGCTAACATCGGGATGGATATTTTATGGAACGTCCTGTAATTAGGGACCCTCTGCCCTGTGTTAGCTCGAGGGGCTGTGGCAGAGTTGGGAATGACACATTTTAATAGGACGTGGTCAGACCAGGTAATGGGAAGAGGTAGGCTTGCTTATATGTCAAAGTTGTGAAAGATTTGGTCTAGGGTATGGCCCTTCTCATGGGTGGCCGAAGAAATAGATGGAAACATGTTGCAGGCCTGCAGCGTCCCAAACAAGGAAATTGTTTGAGGGTCTTTTCCATTGTCCATATACATATTGAAATCTCCCAGAATAAGGCAGTTGTTGTATTTTAAGGCCAGGGAGGTGGTGGCTGTATTAAGTGTAGTAATAACATTTCCAATTGCACCGGGACGTCTATAAATCATAAAAGCCAGGTCTCAGTGAGAAATAAAAGATCAGGCTGTTCGTCTAAAAGTAGGTCATGAATGTGTGGTTCATGCATTTGCATAGAACGACAATTTAAAAGGGTGGCCTTTAAGTCCTCTGTTTTCTTATTGTTTTTACACTTATTGTTGCGTGGGAGGATCTTGGGTGCGAGTTTCCTGGGCTGGAGGAGAGACCAGTTGCACTTATTAAATCGAAAGTCTACCTCCAAGCTCGGATCAGCGGGTGGAACACTGACATAATGGTAGCCACCTAAGGCTAAGCGTTTTTTCCCTATTGTAATGTAGTGGAAGAAACTCACCGGAGGGGAACTAGGCAGCATGGCCAGAGCCAGACGCCTCCGGGATGCTGAAGGGCGCAGGGGGCCTTGCCTTTGGCACACCAGCGGCACACCGAAGGCACGCGTCCGTTTGCATCAGGAATATATAGGCTAATGCCTTTGATGAAACTGGACCGCTAACGCAGCTGAGGAAGCGGAAACTACGTGGGCGGAAGGGAGGAGCCCGATAGTAGCCCCAGCCCTCCGCACAATCGGCGTATCAGCCACGGCGGACCAGGACTGGAGAAAAAGCGAGATGCGAATCGGAGCAGCTAAGGAGGTGCAGGCAAGCAGAATCAAGTAAAGTGCAAGTGCACGTAGGTAGAGGAAATTGTTAAAAAGCACAGAGTAATTCAGCTACAATATACAATGTAAAAAGTATTAAAAACCTAGTAGCAGGGCAGGAAACACTAAATACTACTGCTGTCAGCTTCACGCGTCTGTTTGCATCAGGAATATATAGGCTAATGCCTATGATGCAAACTGGATCGCTAATGCAGCTGAGGAAGCGGAAACTGCGTGGGAAACAGGGGCTCAAACTGGATCATAAATTCAAAGCTGTTTTGAACAGGGGCCCCCAAAATATGTTTGGCCCAGGGCCCCCAAAATCCTTAAGATGTCCCTGTTTGGACCCAGCCATATGCAAATCAGTCTTGACCCTGTTCCTTGAAGGAACAGTCCCGCCTGAACTGCCAAGCCAGGTCCTCCCTGGACCGGAAACAAACATCCTAGAACCAGTTTCAGGGCATCACTCTTTACAAGCCAGGCTAGCTTGAATCCAGTGGTGTAATGAGCACGGGACCCACTTCTGGGCATACCCTTCCCACTTGGGGCGACATATGCAAAAGAAACAATTGATGGATGGAATTCTGGACAAGGCAAACATTCATCCCATTCACAAGGATCTGGGATAAATTCATCATTCTTTTGCTCACTGCACCCCTCCCCCCCCCCTGTTTGGACTCAGCTATATACAGATCAGTCTTGACCCTGTTTCTTGTGGAAGCAGTCCAGCTCCAACTGCCAGGCCAGGTCCACCCTGGACCGGAAGCAAGCATACTAGGACCGGTTTCAGGGGATCACCCTTCATCAGTCAGGTTAGCTTGAATCCAGTGGTGTAGTGAGCACGGGATCCATGTCTGGGCATACCATTTCCACTTAGGGCGACATATGTAGAAGAAACAATTGATGGACAGAATGCTGGACAAGGCAAACATTCAACCCCATTCACAAGAATCTGGGTTAAATCCATCATTCTTTTTCTCACTACACCAAGCCAGTTTGGACCCAGCCATATGCAAATCAGTCTTGACCCCGTTCCGTGAGGGAACAGTCAAGCCTGAACTGCCAAGCCAGGTCCTCCCTGGACCGGAAACAAACATCCTAGAACCAGTTTCAGGGCATCACTCTTTAAAAGCCAGGCTAGCTTGAATCCAGTGGTGTAGTGAGCACGGGACCCACGTCTGGGCAAACCCTTCCCACTGAGGGCGACATATCCAGAAGACCAATTGATGGACAGAAGGCTGAACAAGGCAAACATTCACCCCCATTCACAAGAATCTGGGTTAAATCCATCAATCTTTTGCTCACCACACCACCCCTGTTTGGACCCAGCCATCAGTATTGAACCTGTTCCTTATGGGAACACTCCAGCCCGAGCTACCAAGCCACGTCCTCCCTGGACCAGCAACAAGCATCCTGGGACTGGTTTCAGGGCATCACCCTTCATCAGCCAGGCTAGCTTGAATCCAGTGGTGTAGTGAGCACGGGACCCACGTCTGGGCATACCCTTCCCACTAAGGGCGACATATGCAAAAGAAACAATTCATGGACAGAAAGCTGGGCAAGGCAAACAATCAGCCCCATTCCCAAGGATCGGGGTAGATCCATCATTCTTTGCTCACCACACCACCCCAGTTTAGACCCAGCCATATGCAAATCAGTCTTGACCCTGTTCCTTGTAGGAACAGTCCAGTCCGAACTGCCAAGCCAGGTCCTCCCTGGAACGGAAAAAAGCATACTGGGACCGGTTTCAGGGCATCACCCTTTAGCAGCCAGGCTAGCTTGAATCCAGTGGTGTAGTGAGCACGGACCTACATCAGTGCATACCCTTCACACTTATGGTGACATATGCAAACGAAACAATTGATGGTAGGAATGCTGGACAAGGCAAACATTCACACCATTCACAAGGATCTGGGTTATATTCACCATTCTTTTGCTCACCACACCACCCCATTTTGGACCCAGCCATATGTAAATCAGTCTTGAACCTGTTCCTTGTGGGAACAGTCCAGCCTGAACTGCCAAGCCAGGTCCTCTCTGGACCTGAAACAAGCATCCTGGGACCGGTTTAAGGGCATCACGCTTCATCAGCCAGGCTACCTTGAATCTAGTGGTGTAGTGAGCACGGATCCACGTCTGGGCAGACCCTTCCCACTAAGGGCGACATATGCAAAAGAAACAATTGATGGATGGAAGGCTGGACAAAGCAAACATTCACCCCTATTCACAAGGATCTGGGTTAAATCAATCCTTCTTTTGCTCACCACACCACCCCAGTTTGGACCCAGCCATATGCAAATCAGTCTTGGCCCTGTTTCTTGTGGGAACAGTCCAGCCCGAACTGCCAAGCGAGGTCCTCTCTGGACCAGAAACAAGCATCCTGGGACCGATTCAGGGCATCACCCTTCATCAGTCAGGCTATCTTGAATCCAGTGGTGTAGTGTAATCTTTTGCTCACTGTACCACCATAGTTTAGCCACAGCCATGTGCAAATCGGTCTTGACCCTCTTCCTTGTGGGAACAGTCCAGCCTGAACTGCCAAACCAGGTCCTCCCAGGCCTGGAAGCAAGCATACTAGGACCGGTTTCAGGGCATCACCTTTCATCAGCCAGGCTAGCATGAATCCAGTGGTGTAGTGAACACGGAACCCACGTCTGGGCATACCCTTCCCACTCAGGGCGACATATGCAAAAGATACAATTGATGGATGGAATGCTGGAAAAGGCAAACATTCACCCCCATTCACAAGGATCTGGGTTAAAACCATCATTCTTTTGCTCACCACCCCAGTTTGGACCCATCCATATGCAAATCAGTCTTGGCCCTGTTCCTTGTGGGAACAGCCAAGGCCGAACTGCCAAGCCAGGTCCTCCCTGGACCAAAAAAAAGCATCTTAGAAGAACTGGTTTCAGGGCGTCACCCTTCACAAGCCAGACTAGCTTGAATCCAGTGATGTAGTGAGCAGGGGACCCGCGTCTGGGCATACCCTTCCCACTTAGGGAGACGTATGCAAAATAAACAATTTATGGACGGAATGCTGGACAAGGCAAACATTCATATTAATATTAATGAATCTTTTGCTCACTGCACCACCATAGTTTAGCCCCAGCCATATACAGACAGGTCTTGACCCTCTTCCTTGTGGGAACAGTCCAGCCCAAACTGCCAAGGCAGGTCCTCCCTGGACCGGAAGCAAGCATACTAGGAGCGGTTTCAGGGCATCACCGTTCATCAGCCAGGCTAGCTTGAATCCAGTGGTGTAGTGAACACAAGACCCACGTCTGGGCATACCCTTCCCACTCAGGGCGACATATGCAAAAGACACAATTGATGGATGGAATGCTGGAAAAGGCAAACATTCACCCCCATTCACAAGGATCTGGGTTTAATCCATCATTCTTTTGCTCAACACACCACCCCAGTCTGGACCCAGCCATATGCAAATCAGTCTTGGCCCTGTTCCTTGTGGGAACACTCCCCCCGAACTGCCAAGCAAGGGCCTCCCTGGACCGGAAACAAGCATTCTGGGACCGGTTTCAGGGCATTACCTTTCATCAACCAGTCCAGCGTGAATACAGTGGTGTAGTGAGCATGGGACCCACGTCTGGGCATACCCTTCCCACTTTGTTTGACATATGCAAAAGAAAAAATTGATGAACAGAATGCTAGACAAGGCAAACCTTCACCCTCATTCACAACGAACTGGGTTAAATCCATCATTGTTTTTCTCACCACAGCAACCCAGTTAGGACCCGGCCATATGGAAATTAGTCTTGACCCTGTTTCTTTTGGGAGCAGTCCAGCTTTTTATTGCAAAGGCAGGTCCTCCCGGGACAGAAAACAAACACCTTGTGACCAGTTTCAGGGCATCTCCCTTCATCAGCCAGGCTAGCTTGAATCCAGTGGTGTAGTGAGCATGGGAACCACGTCTGGGCATACCCTTCACACTTAGGGCGACATATGCAAAAGAAACAATTAATGGACGGAATGCTGTACAAGGCAAACGTTAACCCTCATTCACAAGGATCTGGGTTAAATCCAACATTGTTCTTTGCCCATGACACCAACTCGGTTTGGACCCAGCCATATGCAAATCAGTCTTGACGCCGTTCCTTGCGGGAACAGTGCAGCCCGAACTGCCAACCCAGATCATCCCTGTACCGGAAACACGCATACTGGGACCGGTTTCAGGGCATTACCCTTCATCAGCCAGGCTAGCTGGAATCCAGTGGTGTAGTGAGCACCGGACCCACGTCTCGGCATACCCTTCCCACTTAGGGCGACATATGCAAAAGAAACAATTGATGGTCAGAATGCTGCACAAGGCAAACAATCACAAGGTTCTGGGTTATATTCATCATTCTTTTGCTCACTGCACCACCATAGTGTGGCCCCAGCCATATGCTAATGTCATGCCCCGCGGTCCAAGCCCTTCGACGCTACAGTATTTAAAGAACCCCGAAGCAAGTAAACACGCTTAGCGCTCTTGCTTCGAGCTTCATTTCCGTCCCACGCTTTGTTGCCTGACTTCCGGTAGAGCATTTCCTGCTTCCGCTTTCGTTCCCGTGTGGGAAGGCGGCTTGCCGTATCATTGCCGCTGTCTCCTCCATACGCGGCGTTCCGTCCTGCGGCCATCACCACCTTCGCTAGCAGGTCGGACTTCGCCTCTCTCCCCTTAGTGCAGAGAGAGAGGTTCCTCCATTGTTCCTGGCTTCCCGTAGCACTCAGCACCTGTTACTTTTTCCGCGTTAGTGGCTCACAGCAGCGCAGGGTTACGCACGCTGTCTTTTCTTTCGCTGTTCAAGCCGGGCTGTTTTCATTTCACTCCACGTATGCTAGGGAGTGACTAAGTCCGCATTTTCCGGCCCATACAGTGTCATTTGTCTACCTTCTTATTACCCCCTTTATTCCCTGCTTGTGGCGCTCAAACCAGTGGCGGACTCTGCCCTCTCCATCGGCCAGGCGTTATCCAGTGTGTGTTCAGCCTGGTAGTGTTCTTTTGGGCTGTACATACTAGTGTGGGTTTTTCCGCACCAATTCCTAATAAAGAAGGTGTCCTGTCGTTCCCTTTGGATACTTGCGTGGATCACTGTGCTGACTCTCCTTTCAACAGAATCACGGTAACAGCGCAATGCGCTGCTATTTTTCTATAACTAGTGTATGGTACATGTGAGAGGGGGAACTCAGTGGGATTTTCTATTGTTTTGGCAGATTGTGATATATGTCTCAGTTGAACAACTACCCTCCACAGTGGTCTCAAGGCAAAGTAGAATCCGGGGAGCCGGTAGTCCTTCAACAGAATTACTGGGTGTAAGCTGCATATTGTTATAGCGTAGGCTCTAGTACACAGTCCCTACTCCCTTTTAACCTTGTGCTCTCTATTATGTAGGATGCTACCTTTGACTCCTTGACGCCTCCCCTCTGCACGATTAGAAGTAACCACACAGTGGTAGGTGAAGTCGAGAGTCTAGTCATACAAGAGGGTTGTTCTTATACAACAGTACTTACACAGTCTTTATTTTCACAGTGTGTGTGCGGGGTGTTGCCTCCTTTCTTCATGACCAGACGCCAGTTACGCCATTGAAGTTCAAACCCACCTTCCCTTGTTTTGTTTCCCTGTTTTCCCCTGGCGAGTCATCCGAATCTCTAGAGTCTGATAGAGTCGGAAGACCGCTGGGGAAGACTGAGGTATTCTCATCGGGTTCCTGATGCTCCTAAGCATTCACAACGAACTGGGTTAAATCCATCATTGTTTTTCTCACCACAGCAACCCAGTTAGGACCCGGCCATATGGAAATCAGTCTTGACCCTGTTTCTTTTGGGAGCAGTCCAGCTTTTTATTGCAAAGGCAGGTCCTCCCGGGACAGAAAACAAACACCTTGTGACCAGTTTCAGGGCATCTCCCTTCATCAGCCAGGCTAGCTTGAATCCAGTGGTGTAGTGAGCATGGGAACCACGTCTGGGCATACCCTTCACACTTAGGGCGACATATGCAAAAGAAACAATTAATGGACGGAATGCTGTACAAGGCAAACGTTAACCCTCATTCACAAGGATCTGGGTTAAATCCAACATTGTTCTTTGCCCATGACACCAACTCGGTTTGGACCCAGCCATATGCAAATCAGTCTTGACGCCGTTCCTTGCGGGAACAGTGCAGCCCGAACTGCCAACCCAGATCCTCCCTGTACCGGAAACAAGCATACTGGGACCGGTTTCAGGGCATTACCCTTCATCAGCCAGGCTAGCTGGAATCCAGTGGTGTAGTGAGCACCGGACCCACGTCTCGGCATACCCTTCCCACTTAGGAAAGCAGAACTTCCTGGCTGCCCTTACAGCTAATCAGTCAGTCATGAAATGCTTTATTCGATGATTAATCATAAAAGCAAGATCCATTACACAATAAACAGCCAATTATAAAAAATTGTTAAAAAGCGGGACATTTTTCCCTGAAATATAAAGACCATAAAAAGAATTAAAACAACAATAGTAAAATTCATAGACTCCTCTCAAGACTATATACCAATGTACAAATAATAGAACATGTAACAATCCGTTTTCAATCATTGCAGAGCCACAATTACTTTTTCTCTTAAGTATATTCCAATGTGCAAAAGATGGAAAGGAAAAATAAACAATGCAATATTCATGAATTATGATGCCACAATCACCTTTGATCTAATTATCCATACCCATCCTAAAAATTTGGCTGTAGCTATAAGCAGCAGTAACCATGTTTCGGTGCAAATTAATCTAAGGGCAACCTCACATTTACGAGTGCCCAGAGCACGGCAGATAGGAGCCAACCAGATGCGCCGTGGAATTATGTATGCTGGACACACAAATAGCAAATGGGCCAAAGTCTCTGTGTGTACATGGCAAAAGGGGCAGGACGTGTCAACTATTGTCCCCCAACTTGCTATGAAGGACTTAATGGGCAATGTCCCCACTCTTAGTAGGAACAACAGCTTTCTATCAAAAGGCTTTGTAATAGTATCCCAGTAAACTTCTAGCCTTTGTGATGGTTTAGCCATCATAAATTGGCCTGTCAAGGTCGATGGGTCACTATTCCTGAAAGCATTGGCTTCCACCCATCCCCAGTATCTTTCCTTCAGCTGGACTTTCGATGGAAACCGGATATTTTCAGGATTCTCCCAAAGTACAACCATGCCAATGTTTCCTAACATCGATCTGACGTAACCATTTAATTTTCTTAAATTGGTCAGCTCTTATTAGGTCTTTAAAACCCTCAGCATATGAAGACAATTCTGGGGTTGACCAAATTCTTAGCCATTACAATAGAGGACGTAGTCTGGCACTGTCGGTCAATGCCTTCCTAACTAAGTCACTAAGTAATGGCAACGCTGGTGTGCTTTGCGGAAGATTAGATTTGCGGAAGATTAGTAATTTTCCGTAAAAAGTATTTTCGGCTACAGTCAATTTAGAGAGATTTTTATGTCCCCATAACTCTGCCCCATAAAGGACTGCACTGACAACTTTCATATTGTAAATAGTCAAGACTGGGCTAACCGGTTTTGTAAAAGATGTATTAAACTCGGCTATAAGGGTGCCAGCTAGCTGGCGATGTTTCAATGTGGCCATGTCCGGTTACTTACCCCATTTCATATCCCTCTGTATGACGACCCCGAGGTATGTGTATTCTTTTACCTGCTCCAACGGGCGCTTGTTCAGCAGCATCGTTCCTCTAGAGGATCTGTGAGGATTAAATGTCATATATTTTGTTTTAGAGACCTTTATCTCTAATCCCCGCAGTTGGCAAAATTCCTCAAAAAGAGATAGGGCTCGCTGTAGGCCGCTCGGTGTTTTTGGAATTAGCAGCCTATCATCGGCGAACATAAGAATCAGAATCCTTACACCCGCCAATTTAGGAGCATCCGTTGGAGTGTCTTCCAGGAATTTTACAACCCCATTAATAAAGATGGAAAACAAAGTAGGGGCCATCACACAGCCCTGTCTCTCCCCTCTTTCTACTCTAAAAGGGGGGGGGGTAACCTGGCCCTGACCTTCCCACCTACTTTTTGAATAAGTTTTCCTGGTGGAGTCTAGCTATGAGGGACAATAGAGTATGGGGCCTCTTCAGGTCTTGCAATACTCTCCACAATCTATTGCGGGAAACGAGATCAAAGGCTGATTTCAGGTCTACAAAGGCAGCATTTTCCAATACCACCATTTTCAAATAAAGTAATGTAAAACGAAAGGTTTGATCAATAGTACTTGTGCATGCCCGGAAACCAGCCTGAAAGGATGATAAAATATCTTGTTCGCTAATCCAATCCTGGCCACCGAAGTCATCTGCGGCGTCCCGCAAGGATCATCGCTCAGCCCCACTCTCTTCAACATCTACATGAAACCCCTCGCTGCCATCGCACGCCAACACAACCTCAACATCATCTCCTACGCCGATGACACCCAGCTGATTCTCTCCCTGACCAGAGACCCCGACACCGCCAAAGCCGACCTACACGAAGGGATGAAAGATGTCGCCGAATGGATGAACATCAGCCGCCTGAAGTTGAACACGGACAAGACAGAAGTCCTCATCCTGGGACCATCGCCCTCTGCATGGGACGACTCCTGGTGGCCCCCGGCCCTGGGCACCGCACCCAAGCCAACGGACCACGCACGCAACTTGGGCATCATCCTGGACTCCTCCCTGTCGATGACCAGACAAGTCAACGCCGTCTCCTCATCTTGCTTCCACAACCTCCGCATGCTCCGCAAGATCTTCAGATGGATCCCGACTGAGACCAGGAAGACTGTCACCCAGGCCCTCGTCACCAGCAGACTAGACTACGGAAACACCCTCTACGCCGGTACAACAGCCAAGCTTCAGAAAAGACTTCAGCGTATCCAGAACGCCTCCGCCCGTCTCATCCTGGACGCCCCCCGACGCAGCCACATCTCGAACCACCTAAGAGACCTGCACTGGCTCCCTGTCAACAAGAGGATCACGTTCAGACTCCTCACCCACGCACACAAATCCCTCCACGACCTGGGCCCAAGGTACCTCAACGACCGCCTGACCTTCTACACGCCCACCCGACAGCTACGATCCGCGTACCTCGCCCTCGCCGTCGTCCCTCGCATCCAGAGAGCCACCGCCGGAGGAAGATCCTTCTCCTACCTGGCGGCTAAGACATGGAACTCCCTGCCCGTCCACCTGCGGCTGACCCAGGACCACCTCGCCTTCAGGAAACAGCTTAAGACCTGGCTGTTCGAGCAGTAGCAGACCCCCTCCCCCAGCGCCTTGAGACCCTTCCGGGTGAGTAGTGCGCGTTATAAATTCCTTGATTGATTGATTGATTGATTGAACACCAGGCGTCCCATGATCTTCTGGGATGAATCGATTAAACTTATCGGTCTATAGTTCCCAGGTAATGACTTATCACCCTTTTTATATATTGGGATTATCTCAGCTCCTTTCCATTACTCTGGTACCGACAGACCTTTAGCGATTTCATTCATTAGTGTCAGGATATTTGGAAAGGAATATATCAGCTGGAATTCCGTCAGGACCTGACGCTTTACCACCCGATAAAGTGCACAGAGCAGTGTTGACATCAGCTTCATTAAAAGCCGGACCATCATAATAGGTATATGAGAGCTCAAGCGTCTCCCTATCATCTAAACCACCAGCGTATTGGGATTGAAAATGCTTTACCCCTTGGTCTTGGCTTACATGGTTTATCGGCTCTAGGGGACAACTCTCTCTACCCCATTTTACCACATCCCAAAATACTTTTTGATTTTTGTTTTCACATGCCCTTTTTAAATCCTGCCATCTATTTTCGTCCCATTGTTTTTTTTGCTAAAACCTGGGCTTTCTTATATTTCTGCCTAGCTAGCCGGATCTTAGGCATGTCACCTTCCTTAATGGCTATCCCCAATGACTTACGAGCCTCCTTACAATCCGTGTTAAACCATTTACTTTCCCTCTTTTGATTGGTACCCTTATTTTTAGTGGTTTTATAAAAGTAAGAACGAAGATGGGTAAAAAACTCAACTTGAAACCCAATAATCATTTCTGGAGGTGTCGAATTAGCTACAAGATCCTCCAAGTCTACTACTGCCTTATCTACATCTAGGGAAATCCTATCTAGGATTTCTGGCTTTACTAGTAGATTTGCCCATTTCAATCGTCTCATATTATTTGTGGGAACTAAATCTAGAGTTAGTTCCCTACTAGATTGGAGGGCGCCTTTTTCGACCACTACCTCAAAAACAACAGATAATGGGTTGTGGTCGCTTTCGACCCGATCGACTACCATCATGTGCTTTAGCGCATACCAAAACTGGCAATTAATTAGTATATAGTCAATACGACTATGACTGAAGCCATTATTAAAAGTACATGCGCCATCTCTATCTGACTGAGTTCTGCCATTTGTGGCCCTTAGTCCTTTCTCCATACAGAGAGAGTTCATCTGGACCACTACATCCGTCCATTTCTTTATCGGATTTAAATCTAGTTTCGGAATTCTCCATAAATCATCTTCAGTATCGTAGAAATTAAAATTACCATTTAAAAGGGGTTCAAAGGTCATATTAAAATCGCCTGCTAAGATTACATCAGTACCCCTAGAATGTTGATCGAGAAGAATACTCAGAGCTACTAACACCTCAGATTTCCTTCCCTTAGTCCCCCTTGCATAGACGTTATAGACATCCAATTTTTTGCACACTCCCCACATCAGCCTAATCACTAATTTGTCCTTATTACTGGACTGAAAGACCTGAATCTCAAAGCCAGCATCCTGGCGCACCCAAGATGTCAAGCCTCCTGAAGGTCTGCCCTTTCCTCCAGCAATTGCGGGAACATAGTAATTTAGAAACCCTGCGCAATGGATTGAATCCATTGCCCAGGTTTCCTGAAACAGGCAAACATCATATTGTCCAACAAATGATTGCCACTCTGGTGACATAATCTTAGAATTTAGTCCAGCTATATTCCATGATAGCACAGATAATCTGGTCCTTAGAACTCTAGCTGGTCACGAAGATCTCACATTGTTCAATGGGCTACCATGGAAATTAGCTAACTCAATAGCTCTCTTTCATGTCGGTATGCTATTAGCAGGGGAGACGGTACAGGGCGGAATACCATAATCAATAGCTACCTATTTAACTTCCTTAAAAACCGGCACGCTAATATCGTTGAAAGGAGAGCTCATGATACATTCCACCTCATTAAAATAGTGAATAGTGTCAGAAAGGGCCCTCTCGGGATGTATGACGTTCTGCGACACAATTAAGGGTCAATCATTAGTATCTAGATTTCGGGGTCCATCTAGTGAGCGATCACCTAGCCCCGCGGAACAGCCCTGCCCAGTTGCAAAAGGAAAACGTCTAAATTGTATTGAAGAATAGTCTAGGGAAGATGTGCGAAACTCCAAGGCTAACAAATTCTCAACCAAGGCATGATCCTTTAGTGTTAGTTCTATGGAATCCCAAGGGTTTGTCCTGGAAGAAAGTCTACGGGCTCTCGAAATATCTTCTCTGATGATAGAACGACAACCCCTAACATGGCGAATCCAGTGGATTGCTTTATTTGTGAGGTAATCTGCACTTTCTCTATTTTTCCCAGTATCGTATTTAGGAACATTGATCATGTAAATTTTTGACTCCTGGTGCAAATCAATACCCAACAATGCAGAACCTTGGTGCCTTTGTTTGTTTAAAGGCCTAGATTAACGGGACGTCTAGCCTTCAACGGTGGAAACTGTGGTTTTAAACCATTTTCGGAAGAAGCGCCGTCTACTTCTACGGTAGGTCTATTTTCTTCTCCCACCAACTGGCAGTGTAGAGTATTATGCTCCCTCCGTACACCCTTAGATGATGTATTTGGGCAACTCTCATGTCTAGATGTCAACTTAGGTGGTTGAGGCTGCTTTACCCTACAATTTGGGTTTTCTGTGGGACAAGGCATCCTTTGAGTCAAGAAATCAACCTTTGCGGTCAATTCTACCAACTTGGCACACATTAATGCTACCTCTATTTTTAGTTCACTAATAAGAGAGGGCAATCCCTGGAGATCATTAGTATTGTCCGGGAGGGGTGGGTGTCATGCCCCACGGTTAGGAGCGGCAGGCGGTCCAGTATATAAGGACTCTGAGATATCACGAACGCGCTTAGCGTTCTAGCCTGGAATCTTATTCCGTCCTAGGTAGTGTAGCCTGTCTTCCGGTTATTGATTTCCTGTTTCCGGGAGTCCTTCTTTACTGTTCGTTGTTTCTCGCGGCTCGGTCCGCGTCCTTGGCATTCTCGGAAGCGCCACTCTCTGTTGTTTTCGTCGGATGCATCAAGTTGGTGGTTAGCGCTCCATTCTTGCATCACAGTAGTCTCTGGTACTCCGCAAGATTTGTGAGTGCGCTGGTTCCCCCGTTTGTGTTCTACGACCCTCCTTTCTATTGCAATCACTCCCTGTTGGTGGCGTCTAGTGTGTGCTCTGGCTCTGTGTTTTCGTTCCAATTCTAAATTACATTCCTATCCCCTTATTAAGTGCTTTGTTCTTTGCACCTTCGTCAGTCGGTCCCCACATACCCGCTCCCTCTAAACAGCGGAAATATCCCGGGTCTGGTATACCCTGGAGTGAGAGGTGCCGCTCATCCCCGCGCACCTCCCAGTATTTAAGTCTCGAGTGATAAGCTCGTGGTTCCTCAGCGTTTTGCTCGCCAGCTGGTCCTCTTCCCTTCCGGACCCCCTTACTATTCCCATTCTGTGAGGACCATCCATGGCTAAGAACTGAAGGAAGGAGGTGGAGCACTTGCGTGGACCACGGTATGGTTTGACCAGTGTACATCAGAAACACGGTAATAGCGCTGTGCGCTACCTTTCTTTATATACACGGTTTACCCTTGAGCGGGCGTGAGGTAACGATTGTTGTTCTGTCCCCCTGTAGTCTTCAGCCCTTTATCAACATCAACTTGGTTAACCTGTTGCAGAATTGGGGCTTTTGGGTGTTCACAAAGGGTGAGTTATACTTAAGGCAGATCTGAGGCTATTGGGCGTGGGACAGGCTCTCAATCAGTGTTTTATGTCACATAGGATACTAGACTGTACTTTCCACGGTTCATACCTCCTGACTGGGAACAAGATCCTCCATAGGAAAGGGCATATCGAGAGGTAGGACTGTACAATTGGCAAGGTGTTAATTGTAGGTACTTATATGTGGATGGTCTATAATCTACCTTTCATTACAGCACAGAAGAGTCTCACCCTTGGATCCGCCTCTGCCACTATCTTGACGTCATACCCTCCTTCCCTTGTTTTGTTTCCCTGTTTTCCCCTGGCGTGTCCTCCGGTTCTCTAGTGTTCGATAGAGACGGGGAACCGCAGGGGAAGACTGAGAATTATCTTCACGGACCTGACGCTCCTGCGGATCAACCCACGTATCCTTACAGAACGCTAAGCCTAATAGAGTGTGTTCTGCCCGAGCGTCATGGACGTAGTGCCGGTCACGTTGGCGGATGTAGCCAACATGATAGGAAATCTACAAGCTGAGACTCAGGCCTTGGCAGCCCGAGTGGACGCCCTGCAAGGTCAACATAGAGATACATCCTCGGGAGAGAGAAGTGTAGTTCAACAACCCGTTATACAAGTCACTACACCCCAGTCTATTCCCTTGGCTCCTCCGGAGCGTTTTTCGGGGGATGCGACTAGATGTGCTGTGTTTCTCAGTCAGTGCCAGTTGCACTTTGTATGTAAAGCGCACTGTTTCCCCTCTGACCAATCTCGGGTGGCGTTTACCATATCCTATCTCAGCGGGACCGCAGCCGACTGGGCCATTCCCTTGGTGGATAGGGACGACCCTTTATTATACAATTATGCAGCCTTTAACAGGGAATTCCGTAAACTCTTTGACCGACATACGTATACTCATGCTGCGGACACTGAATTATTGGCCCTGAAGCAAGGCAGTCATGAGCTGGTGCAGTATATAACCTCCTTTCGGCGATTAGTAGTAGAAGCAAATTGGCCAGAGGAAAAACGTTGCACTCTCTTTTACAGGGGGCTACGGGACGAATTGAAAGACGCATTGTCACAAATTGTAGACCTACCTCGTAACTGTTCAGATTTCATTGACTTGGTGGTACAGATCGACCATAGGTTACGTGAGCGGAAACACGAAAGGGGGAAAGGAGAACCCCGCTATGTGTTTTCCAAGGAAAGAAAAGGTGACTTACCTAGGTCAATGGATGAACCGGAACCCATGCAGATAGGGGTGGTCCGGGGCCCTTTGACGCCCGAAGAACGTCAACGTAGACGAACCGAAAATCTTTGTATGTATTGCGGTAAGACCGGTCATTACCTGAGAGCATGTCCGGTAAAGCCGAAATCAGGGAACCGACAGGGAAACTAGAGTGTCCGGGGTCTTCCGAGACCAGGCTCCCGGGCAGTCCTGAATATACGGTCTCCTCTGTAGAGCACGAATCATCGCCCGCGTCCCATTTGTATGTCACCGCTTATCTTTCATTGGCGCACTATGGTCTTCATGTGCGGATTATGATAGACTCCGGGGCATCGGGGAATTACATGGATGTGGAGTGGGCTAAAGCTAACCTAATTCCCTGTCAAGAGAAGACGTACTCCAATAAGGTCACTACTATTGATGGCAGTCCTCTTGTCTCGGGGCCCGTAACCCATCAAACAGTGAGGCTTCACTTGAGTATAGAGCCCCAACATCAAGAGGACCTGTCTTTTGATTTGATTAGGTCTCCACATATTCCGGTGTTGTTGGGTATTCCGTGGTTGAAGCTCCACAACCCCATAATTGACTGGGAAAAGTCCACGCTGGAGTTTCGAGCTACTAAAAGACAGGAGATCGTGATAGCTAGTTCTCAGGGAACCAATGTTTCGGAAACCAGTGGAAAGGAACCTGATCTGCCCACCTGCTACAACGATTTGAAGGCAGTATTCGATCCCCAAGAAGCTGATACCTTACCACCACATAGAGTTTATGACTGCCGTATCGATTTGGAGGCGGGAGCCAGAATACCTTGCAGTCGGGTTTACTCCCTTACAGAGAAAGAAAATACGTACCTAAGGGAATATTTGGATGATATGTTGGAAAAGGGGTTCATCCGACCCTCTCGCTCTCCTGCCTCCTCTTCCCTGTTTTTCATACCCAAGCGGGAAGGGGGATTAAGATGTTGCATAGACTACAGAAGGCTGAATCTAGTGACCATAAAAAACCGGTATCCATTACCCCTCATCTCCTCCCTCCTTGACAAGGTTCGGGGCGCACAATACTTCACGAAATTAGATCTACGTGGAGCTTACCACCTGGTGCGAGTCAAGGAAGGAGATGAGTGGAAAACAGCCTTCTGTACCAAATACGGGCTATATGAATATCTCGTGATGCCCTTTGGGCTTTGCAATGCCCCGGCGGCATTTCAGTTTTTTATTAATGAAGTGCTGAGGGACATGCTCGAAGACTATGTGATAGCCTACATCGATGACCTACTGATTTACTCTGGTTCCCTGTCTGATCACTTGCGTCATGTACGGAGGGTATTAGAACGCCTCCAGGAGAACAAATTGTACTGCAAGTTGGAGAAGTGTACATTTCACACCCAAGAGGTGCCCTTTTTGGGTTTTGTGGTGTCACCGTGGGGGTTGGCGATGGACCCCGGTAAAGTAAAGGCTGTCCTGTCTTGGCCGGCGCCCACCACCGTCAAGGAATTGCAGAGTTTCCTGGGCTTTGCCAACTTCTACCGGCGGTTCATCAAAAACTTTTCCAACTTGGCGACACCCCTTACGGCCCTCCTCAAGAAGGGTGTCCTATATTCATGGTCCAAAGTAGCGGAGAACGCATTTCAACAGCTGCGTCTCGCTTTCACTCGTGCCCCTGTTTTACACCACCCAGACCCCTCCTTGCCTTATGTTGTAGAGGTAGATGCATCTCACGTAGCTGTGGGGGGGGTTCTCAGTCAAACAGATCCTGTCAGTGGCCTTATTCATCCAGTGGCTTATTTTTCCCACAAGTTTTCCCCGGCAGAATACAATTACGCAGTTGGGGAGAAAGAACTCCTTGCAATTAAAAAGGCTTTCGAGGAGTGGCGGCAGTATCTATTAGGCGCCCGACACCGGACAACTGTCATTACCGATCATCGTAACCTCCAGTATTTAACGTCAGCCAAGGCATTGTCCATGCGCCAGATCCGCTGGTCACAATTTTTTTGTGAGTACGATTTTCATATCCACTTCAGACCGGGTAGAAGGAATGGGAAGGCCGATACCTTGTCCCGCTTGGGTTTTGCTCTTCCTGAGAGGCCTGTGGAATCCCCGACTATTGTCCCCAGGGAAGCCTTTATAGGTGGGGTGGTCACGGAAGAACAATTCCTCGCCCAGGTCAGACAGAGCCAGGAGTCATCCGTAATGGGGGGAGTAGTGGGTTCCCGTGCCACTACCGTCCAAGATGGGTATGTGTGTGTATTGGGGGGAGTGGTATTGCCCACCAAAGAACTGCAGACTCAAGTATTGCACTGGTACCATTCCCATGCCCTGGCGGGCCATCCCGGGATAAAAAAGACAACCAGAGTGATCAGAGAACGGTTCTGGTGGCCAGGCATGACTAAGGATATTGAAGCTTATGTTAAGACCTGTCACGTCTGTGCTCAGACAAAAGTTTCCCGCCAAAATCCAGTAGGGTTGCTCTTACCTCTCCCTGCTCCACCTGGTCCATGGCATACGGTGTCCCTTGATTTTATTGTTGACCTACCTGTAACCTCCCACAAGCACAACACCTTGCTGGTGGTGGTGGATCTGTTTTCTAAAGTCGCCCACTTTGTCCCCTTGGGCGGCTTGCCCACGGCAGTTGAGCTGGCATCAGTGTTTGTGCGGGAGATAGTCCGTTTGCATGGCTTTCCATCAGTTTTGGTGTCGGATAGGGGGGCCCAATTTTTCTCCCGGTTTTGGAAGGGGGTGTGTTCCTTGCTGGGGATAGAGGTCAGGTTATCCTCGAGTCATCATCCACAGACAGACGGGCAGACAGAGAGGGTCAACCAATGTTTCGAGCAATACATTAGAACTCAGGTCTTGCTGAAGCCCACGGAGTGGGATGAGTGGGTGTGGGTAGCAGAGATTGCTTATAACAACAGCCCACACTCCTCCACTAACCACTCGCCTTTCTATTGTTCTAGTGGGTTTCATCCCAAGTTGTTGCCTACAGGGGTTTCCCCGGGAGGTCCTACACCAGCAGCCAACGACTTCATAAGGTTATTGCAAGATATCCATAGGACCACCCTAGTACATTTGGAAGCCGCCAAAACAAGATACAAGGAGGGAGCAGACCTACACCGTAGATTGGAACCCATTTATGAACCAGGGGATAGGGTGTGGCTTTCCACCAAACATCTGGCTCTTCGTGGTCCACGCAAGTTCAACCCTACATACATTGGCCCCTATAAGGTGCTGAAGGTGATAAACCCAGTAGCCCTGAAACTGGATTTGCCTGCATCTTTCAAAATACACCCTGTATTTCACACCTCTTTGATCAAGCCTGTCGTACCTGGTACCCACATCCCTAGAAGACCAGCTCCAATCCCTCTTCGGGAGGCCGAAGAATATGAAGTTGAAGCGATTGTGGACTCCCGCATAGTGCGTAACGCTCTCCAGTACCTGTTGCACTGGAAGGGGTATGGAGTGGAAGAGCGTACTTGGGAGCCCGCTGATAATGTGCATGCTCCTCGTCTCCTTCGTCTGTTCCACCTCAAATATCCAGATAAGCCCAAATGGGTGGGGGACCGTTGTGGGGGGAGTGTGCTGTCATGCCCCACGGTTAGGAGCGGCAGGCGGTCCAGTATATAAGGACTCTGAGATATCACGAACGCGCTTAGCGTTCTAGCCTGGAATCTTATTCCGTCCTAGGTAGTGTAGCCTGTCTTCCGGTTATTGATTTCCTGTTTCCGGGAGTCCTTCTTTACTGTTCGTTGTTTCTCGCGGCTCGGTCCGCGTCCTTGGCATTCTCGGAAGCGCCACTCTCTGTTGTTTTCGTCGGATGCATCAAGTTGGTGGTTAGCGCTCCATTCTTGCATCACAGTAGTCTCTGGTACTCCGCAAGATTTGTGAGTGCGCTGGTTCCCCCGTTTGTGTTCTACGACCCTCCTTTCTATTGCAATCACTCCCTGTTGGTGGCGTCTAGTGTGTGCTCTGGCTCTGTGTTTTCGTTCCAATTCTAAATTACATTCCTATCCCCTTATTAAGTGCTTTGTTCTTTGCACCTTCGTCAGTCGGTCCCCACATACCCGCTCCCTCTAAACAGCGGAAATATCCCGGGTCTGGTATACCCTGGAGTGAGAGGTGCCGCTCATCCCCGCGCACCTCCCAGTATTTAAGTCTCGAGTGATAAGCTCGTGGTTCCTCAGCGTTTTGCTCGCCAGCTGGTCCTCTTCCCTTCCGGACCCCCTTACTATTCCCATTCTGTGAGGACCATCCATGGCTAAGAACTGAAGGAAGGAGGTGGAGCACTTGCGTGGACCACGGTATGGTTTGACCAGTGTACATCAGAAACACGGTAATAGCGCTGTGCGCTACCTTTCTTTATATACACGGTTTACCCTTGAGCGGGCGTGAGGTAACGATTGTTGTTCTGTCCCCCTGTAGTCTTCAGCCCTTTATCAACATCAACTTGGTTAACCTGTTGCAGAATTGGGGCTTTTGGGTGTTCACAAAGGGTGAGTTATACTTAAGGCAGATCTGAGGCTATTGGGCGTGGGACAGGCTCTCAATCAGTGTTTTATGTCACATAGGATACTAGACTGTACTTTCCACGGTTCATACCTCCTGACTGGGAACAAGATCCTCCATAGGAAAGGGCATATCGAGAGGTAGGACTGTACAATTGGCAAGGTGTTAATTGTAGGTACTTATATGTGGATGGTCTATAATCTACCTTTCATTACAGCACAGAAGAGTCTCACCCTTGGATCCGCCTCTGCCACTATCTTGACGTCATACCCTCCTTCCCTTGTTTTGTTTCCCTGTTTTCCCCTGGCGTGTCCTCCGGTTCTCTAGTGTTCGATAGAGACGGGGAACCGCAGGGGAAGACTGAGAATTATCTTCACGGACCTGACGCTCCTGCGGATCAACCCACGTATCCTTACAGTGGGAGAGGAGTGCTACATGGCGACAACAGAGAATTATTCGAGCAATCACCCACCTCTTCATGTTTGTGTAGATCTGAAAGCGGTGCAAACCTATTTGTGCAAGCAACCGAAATCTCCTCAGCCACAAAACTACTAGCCTTACTCCCTCCCAGAGCTTGACTCTTGGATACAGATCCTTCTTTTTGTAGCTCTACGGTATCTCCCCTATTAGTTTTGTGAAACATTGCGGGGATTATAATCTGCTGGCATGTGGTAATTTTAGGCAAATGTTGTGAGTCAAGAATTGGTTCAATACCCGGAGTTTGAGTAGATGTGTCGCTACTTAAAATATCCTCACATTCGCTAATCAACAAATCTATTCTATACACAGTACAATTATTAACCGTTGCCTTCTGCCTCAAAGATTTCTTCACCCTTTTCCCCTTTGTTTCTCTGCCACTATCCAGTTCCGCTATAACTGTCCATTAATTTCCTTTTCCCCATGATCAGCCCTATAGGATAGACAGTATTCAGAGTCTCGTACTATTATTAGTCTCTGCCTCTATACGAAGTGGGATGCAATCTTTTCCAAAGACTTTCCAAGTCCGTCAATCAAATGTAACAACACAATGATACGTCCTTCAGCAGAAAATGCAGGAACAAAAATCACAATGTTCAAGCTTTGGGATACTGCCACGAATACAAGGCAGCATACAACTCACCCAACTACAGAACCACTGCTACCAGACGAGTAATGTAAATCAAGAGCCCTGGCCCAGCACAGCCTCCTCCGGGCGACGACGGGCCCGCTCTTGGCCCGGGCTTCGCCTGGCACACGCCCGCGCTCGTCCCGCGAAGGGAAAACCTCGAGCAGTTAAATAAGCCCCCCTGGGTGGGTTGATGGCAGCGTCAGCTGTAGCGCCTCCGGATGCGGCAGCAAAGACTCCTGGGGCTTGAGGTCCGGATGTGGTTTGCGCCCCAGGTGATACGGCTCCCGCAAAGCGGGAGCCGTGAGTAGTTAAATAAGCCCCCCTGGGCGGGTTGATGGCAGCGTCAGCGGTGGTGCCTCCGGGCGCGGCAGCAAAGACTCCTGGGCTTGAGGTCCCGATGTGGTTTCCGCACCAGGCGATGCGGCTCCTGCGAAGCATGAGCCGCAAGCAGTTAAAGAAGCCCCCCTGGGCGCATTGATGGCAGCAGTAGCGCCTCCGGGCGCGGCAGCAAAGACTCCTGGAGCTTGAGGTCCCGATGTGGTTTGCGCACCAGGCGATGCGGCTCCCATATGCAAATCAGTCTTGACCCTGTTCCTTGTGGGAACAGTCCAGCCCGAACTGCCAACCCAGGTCCTTCCTGGACGGGAAACAAGCATACTGGGACAGGTTTCAGGGCATCACCCTTCATCAGCCAGGCTAGCTTGAATCCAGTGGTGTAATGAGCACGGTACCACCGTCTGGGCATACCCTTCCCACTTAGGGTGACATATGCAAAAGAAACAATTAATGGACGGAATGCTGGGCAAGGCAAACATTAACCCTCATTCACAAGGATCTGGTATAAATCCATCATTGTTTTTTGCCCACCGCTCCAAGCCAGTTTGAACCCAGCCATATGCAAATCAGTCTTGACCCTGTTCCTAACGGGGACAGTCCAGCCCGAACTGCCAAGCCAGGTCCTTCCCAGTATCCTAGGACCGGTTTCAGGGCATCAAGTTTCATCAGCCAGGTTAGCTTGAATCTAGTTGTGTAGTGAGAACGGGACCCACGTCTGGCATACCTTTCCCACTCAGGGCGACATATGCAAAAGAACAATTAATGGACGGAATGCTGGACAAGGCAAACATTAACCCTCATTCACAAGGATCTGGTTTAAATCCATCATTGTTTTTGCCCACCGCTCCAAGCCAGTTTGGACCCAGCCATATGCAAATCAGTCTTGACCCTGTTCCTAACGGGGACAGTCCAGCCCAAACTGCCAAGCCAGGTACTTCCTGGACCAGAAACAAGTATCCTAGGACCGGTTTCAGGGCATCAAGTTTCATCAGCCAGGTTAGCTTGAATCTAGTGGTGTAGTGAGCACGGACCCACGTCTGGGTAAACCCTTCCCACTTAGGGCGACATATGCAAAAGAAACAATTAATGGACGGAATGCTGGGCAAGGCAAATATTCAGCCCCATTCACAAGGATCTGGGTTAAATCCATCATTCTTTTGCTCACCACACCACCCCAGTTTGGACCCAACCATATGCACATCAGTCTTGACCCTGTTCCTTGTGGGAACAGTGCAGCCCGAACTGCCAAGCCAGGTTCTCCCTGGACAGGAAAAGAGCATCTTAGAACCGGTTTCAGGGCATCACCCTTCACAAGCCAGGCTAGCTTGAATCCAGCGGTATAGTGAGCACAGACCCACGTCTGGGCATACCCTTCCCACTTAGGGTGATATATGCAAAAGAAACAATTGATGGACGGAATGCTGGACAAGGCACACATTCACCCCCATTCACAAGGATCTGGGTTAAATTCATCATTCTTTTGCTCACCACACACACCCAGTTTGGACCCAGCCATCTGCAAATCAGTCTTGACCCTGCTCTTTGTGGGAACAGTACAGCCCGAACTGCCAACCCAGGTCCTCCCTGGACCAGAAACAAGCATACTGGGACTGGTTTCAGGGCATCACCCTTCATCAGACAGGCTAGCTTGAATCCAGTGGTGTAGTGAGCACGGTACCACCGTCTGGGCATACCCTTCCCACTTAGGGTGACGTATGCAAAAGAAACAATTAATGGACGGAATGCTGGGCAAGGCAAACATTCAGCCCCATTCCGAAGGATCTGGGGTAGATCCATCATTCTTTGCTCACCACACCACCCCAGTTTAGACCCAGCCATATGCAAATCAGTCTTGACCCTGTTCCTTGTGGGAACAGTCCAGCCCGAACTGCCAAGCCTGGTCCTCCCTGGATCGGAAACAAGCATACTGGGACAGGTTTTAGGGCATCAGCCAGGCTAGCTTGAATCCAGTGGTGTAGTGAGCACGGGACCCATGTCTGGGCATACCCTTCTCACTTAGGGCGACATATGCAAACGAAACAATTGATGGTAGGAATGCTGGACAAGGCAAACATTCACCCCATTCACACGGATCTGGGTTATATTCATCATTCTTTTGCTCACTGCACCACCATAGTTTGGCCCCAGCCATATGCAAATCAGTTTTGACCCTGTTGCTTGTGGGAACACCCCACTGCACCCCGAACTGCCAAGCCAGGTCTTCCCTGGCCAGGAAACAAGCATTCTGGGGCCGGTTTCAGGGCATTATCTTTCATCAACCAGGTTAGCGTGAATCCAGTGGTGTAGTGAGCATTGGACCTACGTCTGGGCATACCCTTCCCACTTACATTGACATATGCAAAAGAAACAATTGGTGGACAGAATGCTGGAAAAGGCAAACATTCACTCTCATTCACAACGATCTGGGTTAAATCCATCATTTTATTTCCTCACCACACAAACCCCAGTTTGGACCCAGACATTTGGAAATCAGTCTTGACCCTGTTCCTTGTGGGAACAGTCCAGCTTTTACCTGGAAAGCCAGTTCTTCCCGCGACAGAAAACCAGCATCTTGTGACCAGTTTCAGGGCATCTCCCTTCATCAGCCAGGCTAAGTTGAATCCAGTGGTGTAGTGAGCACGGAATCCAAGTCTGAGCATACCCTTCCCACTTAGGGCGACATATGCAAAAGAAAAAATTGATGCACGGAATGCTGGATAAGGCAATCCTTTACCCTCATTCACAACAAACTGGGTTAAATCCATCATTTGTTTTCTCACCACACCACCCTAGTTAGGACTCAGCCATATGGAAATCAGTCTTGACCCTGTTTCTTTTGGGAACAGTCCAGCTTTTAACTGCAAAGGCAGGTCCTCCCGGGACAGAAAACAAACATATTGTGACCAGTTTCAGGGCATCTCCCGTCATCAGCCAGGCTAGATTGAATCCAGTGGTGTAGTGAGCACGGGAACCACGTCTGGGAATACCCTTCACACTTAGGGCAACATATGCAAAAGAAACAATTAATGGACGGAATGCTGTACAAGGCAAAGTTTAACCCTCATTCACAAGGATCTGGGTTAAATCCAACATTGTTTTTTGCCCATGACACCAAGTCGGTTTGGACCCAGCCTTATGCAAATCAGTCTTGACCCTGTTCCTTGTGGGAAGAGTGCAGCCCGAACTGCCAACCCAGATCCTCCCTGGACTGAAAACAAGCATACTGGGACCGGTTTCAGGGCATCACCCTTCATCAGCCAGGCTAGCTTGAATCCAGTAATGTAGTGAGTATGGGACACATGTCTGGGCACACCCTTCCCACTTAGGGTGACGTATTCAAAAGAAACAATCTATGGACGGAATGCTGGACAAGCCAATCATTCACCCCCATTCACAAGGATCTGGGTTAAATCCATCATTCTTTTGCTCACCACACTACACCAGTTTGGACCCAGCCATATGCAAATCAGTCTTGACGCTATTCCTTGTGGGAACACTCCTCCCGAACTACCAAGCCAGGGCCTCCCTGGACCGGAAACAAGCATTCTGGGACCGGTTTCAGGGCATCACCTTTCATCAACGAGGCTAGCGTGAATCCAGTGGTGTAGTGAGCATGGGACCTATGTCTGGGCATACCCTTCCCGCTTAGGGCGACATATGCAAAAGAAAAAATTGATGCAGGGTATGCTGGACAAGGCAATCCTTCACCCTCATTCACAACAAACTGGGTTAAATCCATCATTTGTTTTCTCACCACACCACCCTAGTTAGGACTCATCATTGTTTTTTGCCCACCGCTCCAAGCCAGTTTGGACCCAGCCATATGCAAATCAGTCTTGACCCTGTTCCTAACGGGGACAGTCCAGCCCGAACTGCCAAGCCAGGTCCTTCCTGGACCAGAAACAAGCATCCTAGGACCAGTTTCAGGGCATCAAGTTTCATCAGCCAGGTTAGCTTGAATCTAGTGGTGTAGTAAGCACGGACCCACGTCTGGGCAAACCCTTCCCACTTAGGGCGACATATGCAAAAGAAACAACTGATGGACAGAATGCTTGACAAGGCAAACATTCAGCCCCATTCACAAGGATCTGGGTTAAATCCATCATTCTTTTGCTCACCACACCACCTCAGTTTGGACCCAACCATTTGCAAATCAGTCTTGACCCTGTTCCTTGTGGGAACAGTGCAGCCTGATCTGCCAAGCCAGGTCTTCTCTGGACCGGAATCAAGCATCCTAGGACTGGTTTCAGGGCATCACCCTTCATCAGCCAAGCTAGCTTGAATTCAGTGGTGTAGTGAGCACGGTACCCACGTCTGGGCATACCCTCCCTACTTAGGGCGACATATCCAAAAGAAACAATTGATGGACGGAATGCTGGACAAGGCAAACATTCAACCCCATTCACAAGGATCTGGGTGAGATCCATCATTCTTTTGATCACCACACCACCCCAGTTTGGCCCCAGCCACAGGCAAATCAGTCTTGACCCTGTTCCTTGTGGGAACAGTCCAGCCCGAACTGTCAAGCCAGGTCCTCCCTGGACCAGAAACAAGTATCATGGGACCGATTTCAGGGCATCACACTTCAGCAGCCAGACTAGCTTGAATTTAGTGGTGTAGTGAGCACAGACCCACATCTGGGCATACCCTTCCCACTTATAGCGACATATGCAAAATAAATAATTGATGGACGGAATGCTGGACAAGGCAACCATTCACCCCATTCACAAAGATCTGGGTTAAACTCATAATTTCTTTGCTCACTACACTACCACAGTTTGGACCCAGCCATATACAAATCAGTGTTGACCCTGTTGCTTGTGGGAACAGTCCAGCCCTAACTGCCAAGCCAGGTCCTCCCTGGACCGGAACCAAGCATACTAGTATCGGTTTCAGAGCATCACCCTTCATCAGCCAGTCTAGCTTGAATCCAGTGGTGTAGTGAGCACGGGAACCACGTCTGGGCATACCCTTCCCAATTAGGGCGACATATGCAAAAGAAACAATTGATGGACGGAATGCTAGACAAGACAGATATTCACCCCCATTCACAAGGATCTAGGTTAAATCCATCATTTTTTTGCTCACCACACCACCCCAGTTTGGACCCAGCAATATGCAAATCAGTCTTGACCCTGTTTCTTGTGGGAACAGTCCAGCCCGAACAGGCAAGTCAGTTCCTCCCTGGACTGGAAATAAGCATCTTGGGATCCGTTTGAGGGCATCACCCTTCATCAGCCAGGCTAGCTTTAATCCAGTGGTGTAGTGAGAATGGGCCCCAAGTCTGGGCATACCCTTCCCACTTAAGGCGACATATGCAAAAGAAACAATTGATGGACGGAACGCTGGTCAAGGCAGACATTCACTCCCATTCACAAGGACCTGGGTTAAATCCATCATTCTTTTGCTCACCACACCACCCCAGTTTGGACCCAGCAATATGCAAATCAGTCTTGACCCTGTTACGTGTGAGAACACTCGAGCTCGAACTGCCAAGCCAGTCCTCCCTGGACCAGAAACTACCATCCTAGAAGTGGTTTCAGGGCATCACCTTTCATCAACCAGGCTAGTGTGAATCCAGTGGTGTAGTGAGCACGGGACCCACATCTGGGCCTTCCCTTCCCACTTAGGGCGACATATGCAAAAGGAACATTTGATCGACGGAATGCTGGACAAGGCAAACATTCACCCCTATTCACAAGGATCTGGGTTAGATACATCATTCTTTTGCTCACCACACCACCCCAGTTTGGACCCTTCAATAAGCAAATAAGTCTTGACCCTGTTCCTTGTAGGAACAGTCCTGCCAGAACTGCCTAGCCAGGTCCTCCCTGGACCGGAAACAAGCATCCTGGGACCAGTTTGAGGGCATCACACTTTAGCATATAGGCTAGCTGGAATCCAGTGGTGTAGTGAGCATGGACCCACGTTTGGGCATACCCTTCCCACTTAAGGCGACATATGGAAAATAAATAATTGATGGACGGAATGCTGGAGAAGGCAACCATTCACGCCATTCACAAGAAATCTGGGTTAAATTCATAATTTCTTTGCTCACTTCACCACCCCAGTTTGGACCCGGCCATATGAAAATCAGTCTTGACCCTGTTCCTTGCGGAAACAGTGCAGCCCGAACTGCCAACCCAGATCCTCCCTGGACCGGAAACAAGCATACTGGGACCGGTTTCAGGGGATCACCCTTCATCAGCCAGGCTAGCTTGAATCCAGTGGTGTAGTGAGCACGGGACCCACGTCTCGGCATACCCTTCCCACTTAGGGCGACAGATGCAAAAGAAACAATTGATGGTCAGAATGCTGCACAAGGCAAAAAATCACCCCATTCACAAGGTTCTGGGTTATATTCATCATTCCTTTGCTCACTGCACTACCATAGTTTGGCCCCAGCCATATGCAAATCAGTCTTGACCCTGTTCTTTGTGGGAACAGTCCATCCAGAACTGCCAACCCAGGTCCTTCCTGGATGGGAAACAAGCATTCTGGGACAGGCTTCAGGGCATCACATTTCATCAACCAGGCTAGCGTGAATCCAGTGGTGTAGGGAGAACGGGACCCACGTCTGGGCATACCCTTTCCACTTAGGGCGACATATGCAAAAGAAACAATTGATGGACGGAATGCTGGACAAGGCAAACATTCACCCTCATGCACAACGATCTGGGTTAAATCCATAATTTTTTTGCTCACAAAACCACCCCAGTTTGGACCCAGCCATATAGAAATCAGGCTTGTCCTTGTTCCTAGTGGAAACAGTCCAGCTTTTTTTTTTTTTTTTTTTTTTTTTTTTGAAAAACCTTTATTTCTTCAAGAGTCTGGACACAGCTATTCAGCCGACAACCCGGAGGTTCGGCAGCGTCGGTAGAGAAGGACAGAGAAGCGTCCACATTGCATTAGAGGAGCAGTGAAAAGATTCCATTTTTAAATAAACGCAAACACACAACAAACCCCAGCAAGGCAAGAACACTGAATGCCCATGGTGATAGCCCCCCAGGGGAGGCCGGACCCCAATCATCTAACAGTCACAGTACTGTGATAAGAGGAAGAAGGGGGACAGCAGAGGCCCAAGAAGTCAATTAACCATCACATCTTATATACTGAGCTGGAAAGAATGTCAAGAAGAAAGCTGTTCCTCGGGGGGATCCAAATCAGGGGCAAGACATATTCCCCCCCTGTATTGATTCCACCGCCCCCAGATGGCGTGCCACCTCCTAGGGCGGCCTCTAGCGCAATATACTGTCTTTTCCCTGAGCATACTCCAGTCCATATTTTCTTTCCACGCGGTCAATGTGGGGGGCCCCGCGGAGCCCCACAATCGCGCGATATCTCTCTTAGCGACCATGTTACCCAGAGTCACCCATTGGGTCTGTGCCTCATCGTGATCAGTGGGCCCCCAGACATTCAGGAGACAACACCGCGCTTCCGGCTGCATAGCAATGCCCGTCACCTCCCCCATCACTGCATGGACTCTCCTCCAGAATTCCGTGATGACACCACATTCCCAAATGATATGCAGGAAAGTACCCACCATACCACATCCCCTCCTACATAGGCCTTCCTCAGAGAATCCCATATGAACCAGCCTTGGCCCCGTCACATACACTCGATGCAGTATTTTGAGCTGCACCAGCCTCAGACGCGACGGGATCGCAACCTCCTTGGGAGAGGAAACAGCAGACTGCCAATCCTCGTCATCCAACTCGAGTCCATCCCTAGTCCACTGGTCCCGCAGCCCCAGAAGCATATCCACCCGGACATTTATCAATTTCTTGTAGATGAGCGAGATCGTGCTCTCAGGCATATGGCCATCAAGGATCCGGTCCTCCAAAGGAGAGGACTCAGGCACCTTCTCACCCTCCACAAGAACTGACCGGAGGGCATGACGCACCTGAACATAGCGGAAAAACTCGGATGTCCAAAGCTCATACTCCTTCTGCAACTCTTCAAAGGACTTCACCCTCCCCTTAATCAGCACATCTCCGACCCTGGAGATGCCGATCAAGTCCCATTTATCAAAACCTTTTGTATGCCAAAGCCTACCCAATCTTTCAGATTCAAACAGCGGGGTAGCAAGGGTGAGCCTATCCTTCCAGCCCAGCGAGTCAGTTGCCATCTTCCACACACGCACCGCCACCCCAGTGGGCCCCGTGAGGGACGAGTCCAGGGACCGCGAGTACAACGCCCTATGATAGTTACCACCACGCAGCAACCACCTGTCCATGGCATAACCAGGGCTGAGGACAGGGCCATAGAGACCATGAATAATCGCGCTCAGCTGGGTGGCCCAATAGTAGCGTCGGATGTCTGGAAGCGCAATACCCCCATCATACCATGGAAGCGTCAACTTAGCAATTGCGATTCGCGGCCGCCCATCCCACAACAACGTTCGTTGGAGGCTTTCGACCTCCCGAAAGTAGTTGGCCGGTACCCAATCTAGAGTATTCTGCAATGCGTAGAGGAACCGGGGAAGTGACATCATTTTGAACAAGGCTGCGCGCCCAACGAGGGAGAGCGGCAGCCTCCGCCAGCCCTCTACATCCCGCCGCAGGCGCGCTAGGGGGGGGAGCAGGTTCCTCTCATACCGCAAAGCGGAGTCCGTGGAGATAAAGATCCCCAGATACACGAAGCCCTGCTGAGCGATCTGGATCGAACAAGTTCGCGGGATCGGTGGAACCTCGCCACTCAGAACATATAAATACGATTTACTCCAGTTGATGACGAGACCCGAATTCCTACCGAAAGATGTAAGAACGTCACAGACCACTATAAGTGATTTCTTGGGCGAGGCAAGATACAACAGGATGTCATCAGCATATAGCGAAATGCGGTCCTCGTGTTCGGGCGACCATCTAAGTCCCCGTATATCCGGGTGCCAGCGTATCCACGCTGCCAGCGGCTCAAGGGCGAGGGCGAACAACAATGGCGACAAGGGGCAACCTTGCCGAGTACCCCTCCCAAGCTGAAACGGAGTCGATGCCCGGCCATTTACCACCACACTCGCAAGGGGTCCCTCATACAGCAACCTCACCCAGCTCACAAAACCATGGCCAAAGCCGAACTTGGCCAGCACAGCCCACAAATATGCCCATTCCACCGTATCAAAGGCCATCGTGGCATCGAGAGACGCCACAATAGCTGGTTCACGCAGCGTGCCCGCCCTGGCGATTACACCATGAAGGCGCCGAAGGTTTAACGCAGTGTTACGATGCGGAATAAAACCGGATTGATCTGGGTGGATCAAGTCTCCAAGTACCCTGATCAATCGGGCCGCCAGGATTTTAGCCAGAATCTTCGGCTCGGCGTTAAGGAGTGAGATAGGCCTATATGAGGCACACTTATCTCGGGGTTTACCATCTTTGTGTATAACAACAATTGTCGCCAGTCGCTGATCCAACGGGAGGGTCCCACTCCCCCACGCCTCCACGAACATGGCGCGCAGGTGAGGGGCGACCCTATCCGGAAACAGCTTATACAGGTCAACCGGCAAGCCATTCGGGCCCGAGGCCTTACCCGAGTTCAGCGCGCGGATAGCTCCCGCCACCTCATCGACCGTTATGTCTCCATCAAGATCATCCCTATCTACGTCAGAGAGACAGGGCAAAGCGATATCACGCAAGAGGTCACACGAGTCCTCGGGCGGCCTATCCGACACTGAGGCATAAACCATACGGAAATAGTCCGAGAAACACCGTACAATCCTCTCAGGTTCCACAATCACCTCTCCCCCCTCTCCCGTCAACTCCGGCACTACTCTATTAACCCGTTCTTTTTTGTCCAGCCAAGCTAGGAGTTTCCCGGCCTTGTCACCAACATCATACAGGCGGCCCTGCTGTTCCCTACTGAGGGTCTTAGCGGCATTCGTCACCAGGTCCTTATACTCGGCTTGCTTCAAGCTCAGCTCATGCAGTGAGGCCTCTGTAACCTCCTCCTCGAGCGCTCCCTCCAAAGCCACGATCTCCTCCTCAACCTGCATAACCTCGCCATCTCTCCGCCGCTTGGCCGCCACTACAAGGGAGAGGGCCTCCCCTCGCAACACGGTCTTAAATGCTTCCCACAGCGACACAGCCGAGTCCACGGATCCCTGATTGTCCTTGAAAAAATTATCAACTGTCTTCACCAGTGCGCTGCGCATCTTGGGGTCTCGAAAGTACCAAGGGTTAATAGGAGCCACCCTTCCCCCTCCCTCACGGCCGACATCCAGCCTGACCCACACTGGCGAATGGTCCGATATACCACGCGCCATGTGCCTGGCCTCGGACACCAATGAGGCGTGCGCAGCCAGAGTGAGCAGATAATCAATCCTAGAGAGGCTACCATGCGCCCCGGAGTGGAAGGTGTATTGGCTCTGTGTGGGGTGCCGGAGCCTCGAGCTGTCTATCAGGCCGAGTGTGTCTAGAAAGTCCGGAAGCCACTTCTGAGCCCCCCCCTGTGTCTCTGGGCGGGTATCTATCCAGCAGCCCAGAGCCGACAGCATTGAAATCACCCCCCACCACAAGCATACCCCCCGGGAGATCCAGCAAGGCCCTACCCAGATCTGTAAACGTGGAGGCCTGCAGGGCCGGCGGGACATAAACCGAAACTAAAACCAAAGTTCTTCCCTCCCACCGCCCCGCCACCGCCACAAACCTCCCCCTATCGTCAACCATGGTGAAGTCCACCTCAAATGGTAACGAGGCTCTGACTAGGATGCCCACACCCCTGGACCCAGAGGAGAATCCCGAATGAGCTATGAATTTATAACCCTTCCTATTAAGAGCATAGCACGTGTTACCTATAAGGTGCGTCTCCTGCAGTAGGGCGACATCCGGCAATGACCGTTTCAAGAATTGCAAAACAATCCCGCGTTTAATGCGATCCCCCAAACCATTAACATTCCAGCTAATAACACTTAAACCCCTACCCCCCATCCCCGCACGTAAAGAGGCCCACCCCACACCCGAAGAGCCACCATGGAACAGTCCTGAAAATAATCACTACGCCTTGCAAAAACGAACCCCCCATCAACAAACCCAAAATCCCATCTATCCCCCACACCCTGCACCCCTGCTGCAGCTTACAAAGCCCCCCCAACTTGCAGTGTGCCTGTCGCCCTACCAAACCCAAGATCTACAAAAAGTACCCTAAGGGAGGAAAGAGCTCCCCTCGTCCTCCCACAACCCTCCATATTTACTGCATTCTGTTCAAGTCATTAGCTAGAGACAAATCGAGTCAGTCCGGTTCCGAAGACATCAACCTTGTTCATCCCGGCCACTATCCCCGTCTGCGGCAGTGACCTCTCCCGTCCGTCGTCGGGGCAGAGCGTCCAGCCATTCATCGGCCATGACAGGCGACTCAAAGAAGAGTGTTCGGTCTTCGTACACCACACGTAGTCTGGCGGGGAAGAGCATGGCATATTTCAGTTCCCTCTCCCGAAGCCGCCTCTTCACCCCCAGGAAGCCCTGCCTCTGCCTCTGCACCTGCTGGGTGAAGTCAGGATAGAAATTCACCGACGCGTTCTGGAAGGGGACCGGGCCGTCACCCTCGATGCTTGCAGGATAGCGTCCCGATCTCGAAAATGAAAGAGCCGGGCGACAATCGGCCTCGGTGGGGCTCCCACTTTGGGCCTCCCACCCGGCACTCTATGGGCCCTCTCAACTGCGAAAAACTTCCCAAGACCCTTAGGCTGCAAATGGTTAAGCACCAAGTCCTCCACGAGCAGGTCTACAGAAGTCTCGTCCGAGGACTCCGGGACCCCGATAACGCGCACGTTGTTGCGCCTGGCCCGGCTCTCAAAATCCTCCAGCCGACGGGCGGCGAGATCACTCTCGGTCCGCAACTTACGGACCTCGGTCTGTAGTTCCGAGACATCATCAGCGAGGCCCGTGGTCTTGAGGTCCAGGGTTTTAACTCGTTCATTTGTTTTGCCCAGATCCGCGCGGATCAGATTAACGTCCACCAAGATGGTATCCACTTTGTGCGCCAGGGCATCAAACTGTCTCCCAATCGAAGTCTGCAGCCCTTCGAGCGCGCCCATGACATCCTGCAGCGAGAGCTCCGGGGCCAAGGGTGAGGCAGTCTTCTGTGTATCCGGCGACTGGCTCGGTCCACCCGGTGACCCCTTCTGCTGGGCATAGCGGTCCATATTATTGGCTTGAGTATAGGCTCCCCGCCTGGTGGCCTTAGGCTTCAGCCGATCCACCTCTGCTTTGCCCGACATGGTTGGTTCAAGCAGGTCGGTTCAAACAGGACGGCCCTCTCTCAGCGAAAGGAATCAGGAGTGCCCAGTACTGCGATGGGCCGCCAGAGCAGCGTGCAGAGCGTCCAAATGATAATAAAGCAGCCGAGAGCACTCCCTGGGCAGGGCAAACAAAGGGCGAGAAAGTGAAAGTGAAAGGATGGGGACCTCCGTCCGGTAGTTCACACCTCGCCTGGCCGCTGTTGTTCAATTAGAGGTCGGGCATCCTGCCAACTCTAGCCCCTGGCATCCCTCGGAGATAGGCCTCAATCCTCCGCCATGCGTAACTCCGGTTCCCGGTGGGCGATCCGACCCCGGGTAGCATCAATCGCCTCCCTGACAAGTCATCTGCACGATGCCATGCATACAGACAGGATTAGAGACAGGATAGTCGACGGAGGGCACGAGGGTCTCGGGAGCTCAAAGCTCACGCGGCCATCTTGGTCAAGCGCTAGGCTCCTCCCCCCAACAGTCCAGCTTTTAACTGCAAAGCCAGATCCTCGCGGGACAGAAAACAAACATCTTGTGACCAGTTTCAGGGCATCTCCATTTATCAGCCAGCCTAGCTTGAATCTAGTGGTGTAGTGAGCACGGGAACCACGTCTGGGCATACCCTTCCCACTTAGGGCAACATATGCAAAAGAAACAATTAATGGACAGAATGCTGGACAAGGCAAACATTACCCCTCATTCACAAGGATCTGGTTTAAATCCATCATTGTTTTTTACCCACCGCTCCAAGCCAGTTTGGACGCAGCCATATGCAAATCAGTCTTGACCCTGTTCCTAACAGGGACAGCCCAGCCCGAACTGGCAAGCCAGGTCCTTCCTGGACCAGAAACAAGCATCCTAGGACCGGTTTCAGGGCATCAAGTTTCATCAGCCAGGTTAGCTTGAATCTAGTGGTGTAGTAAGCACGGACCAACGCCTGGGCAAACCCTTCCCACTTAGGGCGACATATGCAAAAGAAACAATTGATGGACAGAATGCTTGACAAGGCAAACATTCAGCCCCATTCACAGGGATCTGGGTTAAATCCATCATTCTTTTGCTCACCACACCACCCCAGTTTGGACCTAACCATATGCAAATCAGTCTTGACCCTGTTCCTTGTGGGAACAGTGTAACCCGATCTGCCAAGCCAGGTCTTCTCTGGACCGGAAACAAGCGTCCTGGAACTGGTTTCAGGGCATCACCCTTTATCAGCCATGCTAGCTTGAACCCAGTGGTGTAGTGAGCACGGTACCCACGTCTGGGCATACACTCCCTACTTAGGGCAACATATCCAAAAGAAATAATTGATGGACGGAATGCTGGACAAGGCAGACATTCACTCCCATTCACAAGGATCTGGGTTAAATCCATCATTCTTTTGCTCACCACACCACCCCAGTTTGGACCCAGCCATATGCAAATCAGTCTTGACCCTGTTACTTGTGGGAACACTCGAGCCAGAACTGCGAAGCCAGGTCTTCCCTGGACCAGAAACAACCATCCTAGGAGCGGTTTCAGGGCATCACCTTTCATCAACCAGGCTAGTGTGAATCCAATGGTGTAGTGAGCACGGGACCCACATCTGGGCCTTCCCTTCCCACTTAGGGCGACATGTGCAAAAGGAACATTTGATGGACGGAATGCTGGACAAGGCAATCATTCACCCACATTCACAACGATCTGGGTTGAATCCAACATTTTTTTGCTCAACACACCACCCCAGTTTGGACCTAGCCATATGCAAATCAGCCTTGACCCTGTTCCTTGTGGGAACAGTACAGCCCGAACTGCCAAGCTAGGTCCTCCCTGGACCGGAAACAATCAAACTGGGACCGGTTTCAGGGCATCACCCTTCATCAGCCAGGCTAGCTTGAATCCAGTGGTTTAGTGAGCATGGTACACACATCTGAGTATACCCTTCCCACTTAGGGCGACATATGCAAAAGAAACTATTGATGGACGGAATGCTGGACAAGGCAAACATTCACCCCCATTCACAAGGATCTGGGATAGATCCATCATTCTTTTGCTCACCACAGCACCCCAGTTTGGACCCAGCTAAAGGCAAATCAGACTTGACCCTGTTCCTTGTGGGAACAGTCCAGCCCGAACTGCCAAGCCAGGTCTACCCTGGACCGGAAACAGGCATCCTGGGACCGGTTTCAGGGCATCACACTTTAGCAGCCAGGCTAGCTGGAATCCAGTGGTGTAGTGAGCACGGACCCTCGTCTGCGCATATCCTTCCCACTTAGGGCGACATAAGCAAAATAAATAATTGATGGACGGAATGCTGGACAAGGTAACCACTCACCCCATTCACTAGGATCTGGGTTAAATTTATCATTCCTTTGCTCACTACACCACCCCAGTTTGGACCCAGCCATATACAAATCATTCTTGACCCTGTTCCTTGTGGGAACAGTCCAGCCTGAACTGCCAAGCCAGGTTCACCCTGGACCAGAAGCTAGCATACTAGGACCTGTTTCAGGGCATCACCTATCATCAGCCAGGCTAGCTTGAATCCAGTGGTGTAGTGAGCACGGGACCCACGTCTGGGCTTTCCCTTCCCACTCTGGGCGACATATGCAAAAGAAACAATTGATGGACGAAATGCTAGATAAGGCAGACATTCACACCCATTCACAAGGATCTAGTTTAAATCCATCATTTTTTTCCTCACCACACCACCTGAGTTTGGACCCAGCCATATGCAAATCAGTCTTGACCCTGTTCCTTATGGGAACAGTCCAGCCCGAACTGGCAAGCCAGGACCTCCCTGGACTGGAAACAAGCATCCTGGGACTGCTTTCAGGGCATCACCCATCATCAGCCAGGCGAGCTTGATTCCAGAGGTGCAGTGAGCACGGGTCCCACGTCTGGGCATACCCTTCCCAATTAGGGCGACATATGCAAAAGAAAGAATTAATGGACGGAATGCTCGACTAGGCAAAAATGCACCCCCATTCACAAGTATCTGGGTTAAATTCATCATTCTTTTACTCACCACACCACCCTAGTTTGGACCCAGCCATATGCAAATCAGTCTTCAACCTGTTCCCTGTAGGAACAAAACAGCCCGAACTGCCAAGCCAGGTCCTCTCTGGACCAGAAACAATCAAACTGGGACCGGTTTCAGGGCATCACCCCTCATCAGCCAGGATAGCTTGAATCCAGTGGTGTAGTGAGCATGGGACCCATGTCTGGGCATACCCTTCCCACTTAGGGCGACATATGCAAAAGCAACAATTGGCGGACGGAATGCTGGACAAGGCAAACATTCACCCCTATTCACAAGGATCTGGGTTAGATACATCATTCTTTTGCTCACCATACCACCCCAGTTTGGACCGAGCCATATGAAAATCAGTCTTGACCCTGTTCCTTGTGGGAACAGTCCAGCCCAAACTGTAAAATCAGATCCTCTCTGTTCCGGAAACAAGCACCCTGGGACCGGTTTCAGGGCATCACCCTTCATCAGCCAGGCTACCTTGAATCCAGTGGTGTAGTGAGCACGGGTGCCACGTCTGGGCATACCCTCCCTACTTAGGGCGACATATGCAAAAGTAAACAATTGATGGACGGACTGCTCGACTTGGCAAATATTCACCCCCATTCACAATGATGTGGGTTAAATTCATCATTCTTTTGCTCACCACACCACCCCAGTTTGGACCCAGCAATATGCAAATCAGTCTTTACCATGTTCCATGTGTGAACACTCCAGCTGGAACTGCCAAGCCAGATCCTCTCTGGACCGGAAATAAGCATCCTTGGACTGATTTCAAGGCATCACACTTCAGCAGACAGGCTAGCTGGAATCCAGTGGTGTAGTGAGCACGGACCCACGTCTGGGCATACCCTTCCCATTTAAGGCGACATATGCAAAATAAATAATCGATGGATGGAATGCTGGACAAGGCAACCATTCACACCGTTCACAAGGATGTGGGTTAAATTCATCATTCTTTTGCTCACCACACCACCCCAGTTTGGACCCAGCCATATGAAACTCAATCTTTACCCTGTTTCTTGTGGGAACACTCGATTCCAAACTGCCAAGCCAGGTCCTCCCTGGACAGGAAACAAGCATCTTGGGACAAGTTTCAGGGCATTACCCTTCATCAACCAGGCTAGCTTGAATCTAGTGGTGTAGTGAGCACGGGACCCACGTTTGGGCATACCCTTCCCTCTTAGGGTGACAGATGGAAAAGAAACAATTGAAGGACGGAATGCTGGACAAGGCAAACATTCACCCCATTCACAAGGATATCGGTTAAATTCATCATTCTTTTACTCACCACACCACCCTAGTTTGGACCCAGCCATATGCAAATCAGTCTTCAATTTGTTCCCTGTAGGAACAGAACAGCCTGAACTGCCAAGCCAGGTCCTCCCTGGACCGGAAACAACCATCCAGGGACTGGTTTCTGGGCATCACCCTTCATCAGCCAGGCAAGTTTGACTCTACTGGTGTAGTGAGCACGGGACCCACGTCTGGGCATACCCTCCCTACTTAGGGCGACATATGCAAAAGTAAACAATTGATGGACGGACTGCTCGACTTGGCAATTATTCACCCCTATTCACAATGATGTGGGTTAAATTCATCATTATTTTGCTCACCACACCACCCCAGTTTGGACCCAGCCATAGGCAAATCAGTCTTGGCCCTGTTCCTTGTGGAAACAGTCCTGTCCGAACTGCCTAGCCAGATCCTCCCTCGACCGGAAACAAGCATCCTGGGACCAGTTTCAGGGCATCACACTTTAGCAGATAGGCTAGCTGGAATCCAGTGATGTAGTGAGCATGGACCCACGTCTGGGCATACCCTTCCCACTTAAGACGACATATGGAAAATAAATTATTGATGGACGGAATGCTGGACAAGACAACCATTCACCCCATTCACAAGAAATCTGGGTTAAATTCATAATTCCTTTGCTCACTACATCACCCCTGTTTCGACCCATCCATATGAAAATCAGTCTTGACTCTATTCCTTGTGGAAACAGTCCAGCCCGAACTGTAAAACCAGATCCTCTGTGGTCCGGAAACAAGCATCCTGGGACCGGTTTCAGGGCATCACCCTTTATCAGTCAGGCTACCTTGAATCCAGTGGTGTAGTGAGCACGGGACCCACGTCTGGGCATACCCTCCCTACTTAGGGCGACATATGCAAAAGTAAACAATTGATGGACGGAAAGCTCGACTAGGCAAATATTCACCCCCATTCACAAGGATGTGGGTTAAATTCATCATTCTTTTTCTCACCACACCACCCCAGTTTGGACCCAGCCATATGCAAATTAGTCTTACCCTGTTCCGTGTGTGAACACTCCAGCTGGAACTGCCAAGCCAGGTCCTCTCTGGACCGGAAATAAGCATCATGGGACTGATTTCAAGGCATCACACTTCAGCAGACAGGCTAGCTGGAATTCAGTGGTGTAGTGAGCACGGACTCACGTCTGGGCATACCCTTCCCACTTAAGGCGACATGTGCAAAATAAATAATCGATGGATGGAATGCTGGACTAGGCAACCATTCTCACCATTCACAAGTATGTGGGTTAAATTCATCATTCTTTTGCTCACCACACCACCCCAGTTTGGACCCAGCCATATGAAAATCAGTCTTTACCCTGTTTCTTGTGGGAACACGCCAACCTGAACTGCCAAGCCAGGTCCTCCCTGGACAGGAAACAAGCATCCTGGGACCATTTTCAGGGCATTAACCTTCATCAACCAGGCTAGCTTGAATCTAGTGGTGTAGTGAGCACGGGACCCACGTCTGGGCACAACCTTCCCACTTAGGGTGACATATGCAAAAGGAACAATTGAAGGACAGAATGCTGGACAAGGCAAACATTCACCCCATTCATAATGATCTGGGTTAAATTCATAATTCGTTTGCTCACTACACAACCCCAGTTCGGACCCAGCCATATGAAAATCAGTCTTGACTCTGTTCCTTGTGGGAACAGTCCAGCCCGAACTGTAAAACCAGATCCTCTGTGGTCCGGAAACAAGCATCCTGGGACCGGTTTCAGGGCATCACCCTTCATCAACCAGGCTAGCTTGAATCCAGTGGTGTGGTGAGCACGGTTGTCAACCGTCAGGTTTCTTGCATTCGTTCATTGCCCAATAACCCACTAAAAACTACCATTCCCAGAATACATTGCGATGGTTATCGCATTGTGTGCCTTCCCATGCTGCACTGAAAAGGATCAGCTGATCATTCCAGCATATAAACTGCCAGCCCACCTTTGACAGGTGCTTGGCTTTCTAATCCCATCTGGACCACGCCCTGCTTTCCTTCGTTTCGAACCGGAGTTCCCTCCTCTGATCAGTCTTGTACACACGCCCGGCTTATCCTCATTGTGGAGTTTGTTTTCCTTCCTTTTTGCCTGGGGCGCGATACCGCGCTGAATTCGTCTCCTAAATTCCTTTCATCCTTTTTGCTGCAAATGCCTCATATGCACCTTGTGACTTTAGCGCGAGGACACGCTGCTCATTCCCCCCTTCTTTGTGTGCGTTTCGCAAATAGGGTGACCAACCGTCCGTAAATTTCACGGACAGTCCGTAATTTCGGCCGTCTGTCCGTTGTCCGTGAAGGATTCTTTAACGGACGCCATTTGTCTGTAATTTTAACCGGGCACGGTTGCACCACCCTAAAGCCGGCACAGCTATCACCCACCTCCCTGCTTGACTCCGATGCTGTTGAGGTCGGGTGTAACAGACTCCGATGCAGTACCAACGCTCATATCCCCAGCAGCATTGGAGAGGCACAACGGGATGGTGACCCTCACACCATCCGCCCTTGATGAGCTGTTAAGAGGTGCTTGAAGGTGACAGAGGGAGGGGCTGCAGCTTCAGGCGCAGGGGCATCTATTCAGATGCAAACAGCCCTAAATGCCTCATGTCTCTGCAATTTAGAGGGGCCTCGCACATTCCCTTCCTGCCCAGGGCCCCAAACACCCTAGAACCGGCCCTGATTACCCCGAGGCAGCACATGGTTCTCTTCACTGAGCTTAATTACTGTCACTAAATTGTAAGCAAACCTGGGTTCTTCAAACATGCAGTCTATAATGTAATAAAATAAAGAAATGGCACAATCGCACCCACACTGATTAACAAAGTATGGAGGACAATCAGTTAAATCAGTTCTCTTGGAGCATCTCCTTTAAGTACTGTACATCACAGTGGGGGATGGCAAAACTAACATTTTGGAAAGAGAGCCTGTCTTCTCGATGTCCTGTCCAGGAGGGGGTGAGGAGCCCTATGCCACCCTGGAAGAGACCAAGATTATACTAGAATACTGCATGCCCACCCCTGTGCCCACCCTGGTGGATCCTGCTCCCCCTCCTGTGATGGCTCCTGCCCTCTCCCCCCAGTGATGGCCCCTGCCCCCCCCAGTGATGGCTCCTGTCCCCCCCAGCTGTGTTGGCTCCTGTCCCCCCTGTGGTGCATCCTGTCTCCGCCCCGGGTGGCTTCTGTCCCAGTCCTGGAATGGCTTCTGCAGCGAGGGTGAAGTTCTTGATGGGCCTCTTCTCAAAAAGGCTCAGCTCAAAATTAATATGAAAAGGTGAGCGAGTGAGTAAGTGAAGGGATGGGTGGATGGCTGGATGAATTAGTGAAAGGGTGAATGGATGAATGAACGATTGAATAGATGGATAACGACAGAGGATGGATGAGTGAGTGGAAGGATGGATGGATGAGAGAAAACGTAAATAGCTGGATGTATGGGTGGAAGGGTAGCTGGATCGGTAAAAGGGTGGATGGATGAGTGAAAGGATGGATGAGTGAAAAGGTGGATGATGAGTGAGTGAGTGGATGGATGAGTGAAATTTTGGATGGATTGATGAATTGATAAGTGCAAGGGTGAATGGATAGACGGATGAGTAAAAGGGTGGATGTAAGGATGGATGAGTGAGTGGAAGGGAGGGTAGATGGACAAAAGGATGAATAGATGAGTGAAGGAGTAAAGGATTGATGGATGAGAGAAAGAATGAAGGAGTCATAGGGTCAATGGATGGATTCATGAGTGGATGACTAGGTGGGTGGGTGGATGGATGGAAGGAAGGATGGCTAAGTAAAAGGGTCGATGGAGAGAGAAAGGGAGGATGGATGGATGACTGAAAGGGTGGATGAGTGACTGGGTGGATGGATGAGTAAGTGAAAGGATGGCTGGATGGGTGAAAGGGCAAAGGGCTGGATGGATGAGTGAATGGATGGATGGGTGGAAGAGTGGATGGATGAGTGTACAGATGGATAGGGTGAAAGGGTGGATGGATGGATAATGGATGGATGAGTGAAAGGATGGATGAAGGGATGGATGAGTGAAATAATAGATGGACGATACATGATGGATAGGTTTGCAAATGGTTGAATATATTTGGATATGGCTGGGCTTACTTATATACATACTATTGCGCGACCTCCTCTGATGTGTCTGTAAAACTTACTTATTGTCCTGAAGTTTTGTCCTGAATTTTGACCTCCTGTCCTGAATTTGTGTCCTGAATTTTGACCCTTTGTCCTGAATTCTTACACTCACCGTCCTGAATTTGCACCAATGCCAGTTGGTCACCCTATTCGCAAACCTCCGCGCTTGGCTGCGGCCTCATTTTGTTTGTTAATCGCTCACGCACGAGTTAGTGCGAATAGACTTCCTCGTTCCCCAAACTTAAACTTTGTTTAAATTATCGCTGCGCCTTGACTGCCTTGGAACGCGCGATCACTCCTTCTTTCATCCCGGACACAGGAATCATTTGTACGGGTCAATCACGCAATTATTATTTAACACTGCTGCTTGCTGGTTTGAACTGTGGCACTCACCTGCTCTGAAGCAAACACAGAAATCTCCGGAGTTTTGGTCTCGAATGCATCGATGATCTGATTGACTGCCTCTGCTTGCACCAACCTGCTGGACACCAGCTCCATCTAGTGGATAGAAGAGGAATATTTTTTCTTTGGATTTCACATTATCCTCTTGGATGCTTATCTTGGGACTGTGACGAAACAGTACACGAGATTGAATCCTTTTTATGTGTTAATGAGAGACCTATCTGCAACTTAGAGCTATCCTTGTGCAGTGAGTATGGGTTGGCATATAGTGTGATTCAATACCATCTGTTGTATAAGTAGATTGTGACCAGACTTACCTCATTGTAACCCCTTCTCTTTTTCTTTTTTTCCCTGTTTTCTGCAGTCTTTCCGAAGTTCCTTCCCTGAGACATAATCTGGTGGTCCTTTAAGGTCTCTTCACTTCTTGAGAGCACTACGTGGCCTTCGGCGGGCCTACGTTGCCTAGGCTGGTGGTGCCCTCGTTGAGTGAAGTGGCATCATCTTCGCTCCCGTGGATTTTGGAGATTCCGGAATCCCTGACAACGGGACCCAGGTCTGGGCATACCCTTCCCACTTAGGGCGACATATGCAAAAGAAACAATTGATGGACGGAACGCTGTACAAGGCAGACAATCACCCCCATTCACAAGGATCTGGGTGAAATCCATCATTCTTTTGCTCACCACACCACCCCAGTTTGGACCCAGCCATATGAAAATCAGTCTTGACCCTGTTCCTTGTGGGAACACTCCAGCCCAAACTGCCAAGCCAGGTCCTCCCTGGACCGGAAACAAGCATCCTGGGACCATTTAAGGGCATCACCTTTCATCAACCCGGGTAGCGTGAATCCAGTGGTGTAGTGAGCACAGGACCCACGTCTGGACAGAGCCATATGCAAATCAGTCTTGACCCTGTTCCTTGTGGGAACAGTCCAGCCCGAACTGCTAAACCAGGTCCTTCCTGGACCAGAAACAAGCATCCTAGGACCGGTTTCAGGGCATTACACTTCATCAGCCAAGCTAGCTTGAATCTAGTGGTGTAGTGAGCATGGACCCACGTTTGGGCAAACCCTCCCCTCTTAGGGCGACATATGCAAAAGAAACAATTGATGGATGGAATGCTGGACAAGGCAAACATTCACCCCCAGTCACAAGGATCTAGGTTATATTCATCATTTTTTTGCTCACCCCCCCCCCCCCCCCCTCCCCCCCAGTTTAGGCCAAGGCATATATGCAAATCAGTCTTGACTCTGTTCCTTTTGGGAACATTGCAGCCCGTACTGCGAAGCCTGATCCTCCCTGGACCGGAAGTAAGCATCCTAGGACGGGTTTAGGGCATCTTGCTTCATCAGCCAGGCTAGCTTGAATCCACTGGTGTAGTGAGCACGGACCCCCATCTGGCACATCCTTCCCCTTAGGGCGACATATGAAAAAGAAACAATTGATACACCAAATGCTGGACAAGGCAAACATTCACCCCCAGTCACAGGGATCTGGGTTAAATCCGTCATTATTTTGCTCACCACACCACCCCAGTTTGGACCCAGCCATATGAAAATCAGTCTTGACCCTGTTCCTTGTGGGAACACTCCAGCCCAAACTGCCAAGCCAGGTCCTCCCTGGACTGGAAACAAGCATCCTGGGACCGTTTAAGGGCATCACCTTTCATCAACCACGGTAGCGTGAATCCAGTGGCGTAGTGAGCACAGGACCCACGTCTGGACAGAGCCATATGCAAATCAGTCTTGACCCTGTTCCTTGTGGGAACAGTGCAGCCCGAACTGCTAAACCAGGTCCTTCCTGGACCAGAAACAAGCACCCTAGGACCGGTTTCAGGGCATTACACTTCATCAGCCAAGCTAGCTTGAATCTAGTGGTGTAGTGAGCACGGACCCACGTCTGGGCAAACCCTTCTCACTTAGGGCGACATATGCAAAAGACACAATTGATGGATGGAATGCTGGACAAGGCAAACATTCAGCCCCATTCACAAGGATCTAGGTTATATTCATCATTTTTTTGCTCACCCACCCACCCCCCCCCCCAGTTTAGACCAAGCCATATATGCAAATCAGTCTTGACTCTGTTCCTTTTGGGAACATTGCAGCCCGAACTGCGAAGCCTGATCCTCCCTGGACCAGAGACGTTTTAATGCATGGGCAAAGTGGGCTCTGGCCCAGGGCCCCAGCCTTTCAGGGGGCCCCCTGACAAAGTCAGCTCTGTTCTCCAGAGTCTTGCCCTAATAACCTTGAATATTGCTTAAACACATTGTTTTAAATACTGTTTTCCTGTAATTTAGTTTGTATGTACTTGATGTGTGAAAATCTAGTACAGCCATTTTGCAGAGAAATGTTGTGCTTGTTTTATGCAATATACATTAAAAAAAGTTTCTTTTAGATCAAAACAAGGCCTAACATATAAGAAATGGGAGGTCATCACAGAAATTATTTGCAGTAATATTGGTGAGCTGCTGCTGTGTTACAATATTGAAAACACACATAACGATCCCTGAATATTAGATGTAAACACATTTAGGGCCTTATTTATGAGAAGTGATGCATCGCATGACGGATGCCTCATATTTACTGTATGGTGCATCTTGTTGCAAGGAGGAACAGATACGTCAGTATTTCTGACATATCTGTAGGCGCAAAAGTGATGCATTGCTGGGGTGTGTCTGAAAATAGACGCAACTCCAGCAATGTGTCCTTTCACATGGGGCTTGCCTGCATCAGTCTTACAACTGCTGTGAGGCAGGAGTAAGATATTGACGCAATGGCATCCTAGAAGTGGCGCACTGAGTTCTCATAGATTTCAATGCGTCACTTCTACAAAGCGTTTTGCGGGGCAACACCCACCCTGCATACATTATACCTCGTGCAGGTATAATGTGGTGCAGGGGTTTACAAAGTGACGCATCTGCCTAGATGCGTCACTTTGTAAATAGGGGGCAACATGGCACACTTTTTACGCTGCTGGTACGTCGCAAAAAGTGACGCACCCGCAGCATAAAAGGGAAGCAAGACCTCATAAATAAGGCCCTTAGAATTTGAACAAGTGTTCCTTTGTACTGTCAGGGCAATGAAATGAAATAGTGTATTTAATAAATCGTGCAGCTACTCAGACTAGAGTGTCCTGGCACTTGACAGCGGGAGGAAAATGTGCGTAAAAGACCCATCAGTTATTAAAAAGCCAGGTTTTTCCTGAAAGAGAGTAGGTCTGTGGTTAGTCTCAGAGACTCAGGGAGGCAATTCCACAATTTTGCGCCTAGAAAGCAGAGGGATCTGCCTCCAGTGCGGGCACGGCATATTTTAGGCACGATGGCCAGGTTGGCATTGGAAGATCTTAGGGGTCTAGATGTTGTGTAGCGATTAACGCGCTTATTTAGGTAGCCGGCTCCTGAGCCAGGGAAAGCTTTATAGAAGATGGTCATTGCTTTGAAGTCGATCCGTTCTTTTATGCGGAGCCAGTGTAGAGTCTTAAGAATAGGAGTCATACTAGATCTGGGTTTAGGTCTCAGGAAGGCTCTGGCCGCCGTGTTTAGTACCACTTGCAGGCGCTGGATAAGGAATTTCAGAAGACTGAGGTACAAGCTGTTGACATAGTCAAGCTTTGATGTCACCAGAGCCTGCAGCACGATCTTTCTGTGCTCAAGCGGTAACAGTGGCAGGAATTCTTTTAGTATACGTAGTATGCCAAAGCAAACGCCAGTTAGATTTTAGATTTGAAAGCACATGGAAAGTGTCTTGTCTATGACATTTGCTAAGTTTTTTATTTTCTCCTTTTCTGCGGGCAGGGGCAGCAGATCTTATGGCCACCAAGAGCTCCAGTCAGGTGTTTCTGGATTACCAAAGAAAACAACTTCAGTTTTGTAAGGATTGCACTTCCGCTGATTGATCATAAGCCAGTTAAAAACCTTTTTGAGGCAAGACCTAATCATTGCCCCGTCAAAGTCGGTACTTTTTTCACAAGTAAAAATCAGCTGAGTGTCATCAGCATAGGAAACAATTTTGGCGCCCTCTCCCTCTATCAGAAATGCAAGGGGGGATAGATATATATTAAAAAGGGTAGGACTGAGAATGGAGCCCTGAGGGACACATACATTCATGGCCGGAACCGGGGATGAGAAAGGGGGGAGCCAGATGTCCTGAGATCTATTTGCCAAGAAGGATGACATCCATGTTAAAACGGTCCCCCCAGGCCGATGTTAGCAAGTCTCTCCAGGAGCCTCTCATCTGGGACCGTATCGAAGGCTGCTGACAGATCGAGCAGTATCAGAACAGCCTTGCCTTCCTGGTCCAGCTTACCCTTGAGAAATTCAGTCACTTCCAGCAGAGCGGTTTCCGTACTGTAGTTAGCCCTAAAACTGGACTCATGAAGGAGCTTCCCATCTTTAATTATTTTTGGAGAGCCTGGTTTACATGCTTCTCTAATACTTTGGAAAGGGCCGGAAGAAAGGAGATTGCCCTGTAGCTGGTAGGGTCCGTCGGTTTGGCCTTAGCCTTTTTATCAGTGGAAGAATCTTAGCATTCTTCCATAATTTCAGAATGTTGCCTGAGGCGAGGGAAGCATTAAAGAGCTGGTTTACCGTGGGGTTTATGGTGGGAGCTAATAGGTTCAGGATATTCGCTGAACATGGGTCGGTAGGAGAGCCAGACTTAATGCTTTGGAGAAGGGTCAGTGACTCTTCAAGCTGAAACTCAGGTAAAGCTAGTGAAGATGGAGGATCCAAGAGGTGACATATGCTATTAGAACCAAGGTAGAAGGCCAGTTCTTCCTCTGAGCTGATAGTGAAGGCATGTTGGATCACGGAGATCTTTTTGTGGACGAATTGAGCTATTTGCTTAGACCATTCTTCCGTGCATGGCCCTTCCTTTGTGCCGGCTTTCGGGGCGGTAAAGGATTTAACTATACTAAAGATTTTCTTACTCTTATTTTGGGCAATTTCTATCTTGGTTTGAAAGACGTTTTTCTTGGCTGCCTTCACGAGAATGTAATGAGCTTTTAAGTTGTCTTTATACACCTTCCTGTCCTCAGGTGGATAGGATTTACGCCATTTTCGTTCCATCTTTCTACAATTTCTTTTGCTAGATCTGAGGGAATCATTAAACCATGGAGCTGGTGGGACCGAACTCTTTGAGGAGCAGGAAACAACTGGTACCACTTTATCAATGTTGGTTCGGAGCCATGAATCTATTGAGAGGGTGTCCGAGTCAGGGCAGCCAGACAGCTCTGGTGAGGAATGACCCAGGTCATCTGCTAAAATCGGGATGGATATTTTATGAAACGTCCTGTATTTAGGGTCCCTCTGCCCTGCGTTAGCCCGAGGGCTGTGGCAGAGTTGGGAATGACGAATTTTAATAGGAGGTGGTCAGACCAGATAATGGGAAGAGGTAAGTTTACTGATATGTCAAAGTTGTGAAAGATTTGGTCTAGAGTATGGCCCTTCTCATGGGTGGCCGAAGAAATCGATGGAAACGTGTTGCAGGCCTGCAGCGTGTCCAACAAGGAAATAGTTTGAGGGTCTTTTCCATTGTCCATATGTATATTGAAATCTCCCAGAATAAGTCAGTTGTTGTATTTTAAGGCCAGGGAGGTGGTGGCTGTATTAAGCGTAGTTATAAAATTTCCAATTGCACTGGGAGGTCTGTAAATCAGAAAACCAGCTGTGCTATGATGAGGGGGGGGGATAAGGTACGGCGGAAGCCTAAGGACTCTGCGCTCTCGATGTTTTCCTTCGGGATGGGAGAGCAGTCTAGTTTTTGATAGTAAATTATGGCAACACCGCCCCCCTTCCCAATCTCTCCTAAGGATTTTATAACCCGTAGGGATGGCCGAGGTGATAGTAGGGTTGGAGGCTGCAGACAGCCAGGTCTCAGTAGAAATAAAAAATTAGGCTGTTCATCTAAAAGTAGGCCATAAATGTGTGGTTCATGCTTTTGCATAGAGTGACAGTTTAAAAGGGTGGCCTTTAAGTCCTCTATTTTCTTATTGTTTTTACACTTATTGTTGCGTGGGAGGATCTTGCGTGCAAGATTCCTGGGCTGGAGGAGAGACCAGTTGCACTTATTGCATCGAAAGTCTACCTCCAAGCTCGGATCAGCCGCTGTACACTGACATAATGGTAGCCGCCTAAGGCTAAGCAGTTTTTTTCTATTGTAATATAGTGGAAGAAACTCACCGGAGGGGAAATGGGCAGCATGGCTGGAGCCGGACGCCTCCGGGACGCTTCACGGCACAGACAGGCTTGCCTTTGGCGCGCTCGCTGCGTTCGTTCGTTTGCATCGGGAATATATTGGCTAATGCCTATGATGCAAACTGGATCGCCAACGCAGCTGAGGAAGCGGAAACTGCATAGGCATAAGTGAGGAGCCCGATAGCAGCCCCAGCCCTCCGCACAATCGGAGTATCAGCCGCAGCGGACCAGGACTGGAGGAAAAGCAAGATGCGAATCAACGCAGCTAAGGATGTGTAGGCAAGCAGAATCAAGAAAAGTGCAAGTGTGCGTAGGTAGGAGAAATTGTTAAAAAGCACAGAGTAATTCAGCCACACATATACAATTTAAAAAGTATTAATATAGCAGGGCAGGAAACACTAAATCCTACCGCTGTCAGCTGCGCGCGACCGTTTACATCAGGAATATATAGGCTAATGCCTATGATGCAAACTGGATCGCTAACGCAGCTGAGGAAGCAGAAACTGCGTGGAAAACAGGGGCTCAAATTGGATCAAATTCAAATCTGTTCTGAACAGGGGCCCCCAAAATATGTTTGGCCCAGGGCCCCCAAAATCCTTAAGATGTCCCTGCCCTGGACCGGAAGTAAGCATCCTAGGACCGGTTTAGGGCATCTTGCTTCATCAGCCAGGCTAGCTTGAATCCACTGGTGTAGTGAGCACGGACCCCCATCTGGCACATCCTTCCCCTTAGGGCGACATATGAAAAAGAAACAATTGATTCACCAAATGCTGGACAAGGCAAACATTCACCCCCAGTCACAAGGATCTGGGTTAAATCCATCATTCGTTTGCTCACCACACCACCCCAGTTTGGACCCAGCCATATGTAAATCAGTCTTGACCCTGTTCCTTCTGGGAACAGTCCAGCCCGAACTGCCAAGCCAGGTCCTCCCTGGACAGGAAACAAGCATCCTCGGACCGGTTTCAGGGCATCACTTTTCATCAGCCAGGCTAGCTTGAGTCCAATGGTGCAGTGAGCACTTGACCCATGTCTGGGCATACCCTTCCCAATTAGGGCGACATATGCAAAAGAAAGAATTGATGGACGGAATGCTCGACAATGCAAATATTCACCCCCAATCACAAGGATCTAGTTTAAATCCATCATTCTTTTGCTCACCACAGCCTCCCAGTTTGGACCCAGCCATATGCAAATCAGTCTTGACCCTGTTTCCTGTGGGAACAGTCCAGCCTGAACTGCCAAGCCTGGCCCTCCCTGGCCTGGAAACAAGCATCCTGGGACCGGTTTCAGGGCATCTCCCTTCATCAGCCAGGCTAGGTTGAATCCATTGGTGTAGTAAGCACAGGACCCACATCTGGGAATACTCTTCGCACTTAGGGTGACATATGCAAAAGAAACAATTGATGGACAGAATACTGGACAAGGCAAACATTCACTCCCATTTACAAGGATCTGGGTTAAATTAATCATTCTTTTGCTCACCACACCACCCCAGTTTGGACCCAGCCCTATGCAAATCAGTCTTGCCCTTTTCTTTGTGGGAACAGTCCTACCCGAACTGCCAAGCCCGGTCCTTCCTGGACCAGAAACAAGCATCCTGGGACCAGTTTTAGGGTATCACCCAGGCTAGCTTGAATCCAGTGGTGTAGTGAGCACGGGACTCATGTCCGGGCATACCCTTCCGACTTAGGGCGACATATGATGGAGGAATGCTCGACAAGGCAAACATTCACCCCCACTCACAAGGATCTTGGTTAAATCCATCACTCCTTTGCTCACCACACCACCCCAGTTTGGACACAGCCATATGCAAATGAGTCTTGACCCTGTTCCTTGTGGGAACAGTCCAGCCCAAACTGCGAAGCCAGGTCCTCCCTGGACCGGAAACAACCATCCTGGGACTGGTATTTGGGCATCACCCTTCATCAGCCAGGCAAGTTTGACTCTACTGGTGTAGTGAGCACGGGACCCACGTCTGGGCATACCCTTCCCACTTTGGGCGGCATATGGAAAAGAAACAATTGATGGACAGAATGGTGGAGAAGGCAATGCTGGTACGGGTATGCCTGGACGTGGGTCTCTTGCTGACTGGGTCACTGGATTGAAGCTAGCCTGTCTGATGAAGGGTGACATATCCCGAAACCGGTCCCAGGATGCTTGTTTCCAGTCCAGGGAGGACCTGGTTTGGCAGTTCAGTCTGGACTGATTTGCATAGGGCTGGGTGCAAACTGGGGTGGCGTAGTGGGCAAAAGAACCATAGATTTAATCCAGATCTCTTGACTGGGGGAGAATGTTTGTATCATTCAGCATTCCGTCCATCATTTGTTGCAGTTACAATTTTCGGACGGGTATGCCCAGACGTGGGACGCTTGCTCACTGTGCTACTGGATTCAAACTAGCCTGGCTGATGAAGGGTGACATACCCCGAAACCAGTCCGAGGATGCTTGTTTCTGGTCCAGGGAGGACCCTGTTTGGCAGGTTGGTCTGGACTGCTCCCATGAGGAACAGGGTCAAGAGTGATTTGCATATGGGTGGGGGGGAGTTCCTGGGGTATGGTTGTAGTGTTACGACGAGTGGGATTTGGGGAGAGAATCTGATAGGAATAAATGCAGAGGCTATCATAGGACATGGACCGGGCTTCGCTCTGAGGAGATCGTTATGATAATATGAATCACTGTCTTAATACGCCGCCCGGCCCCCGGGATGTGGGCTAAACGGCTGTGTGCATTGCTATAACGAGGGGTGTGATTTGAGATTCTACGCGGGTGCCGGTTGCCCTAATGGATGTTTTGTTTATAATGCTGCAATAAAAACATGTTTAAAAAAAAAAAAAAAAGACTGATTTGCATATGGCCTGGTCCAAACGTGGGTGGCGTAGTGGGCAAAAGAATGATGGATTTAACCTTTCTCTCTTGAGTGGGGGAGAATGTTTGAATCATTCAGCATTCTGTCCATCATTTGTTGCAGTTACACTTTTCGCCTAAGTGGGATGAGTATACCCAGACGTGGTTCCCTTGCTCACTGTGCCACTGGATTCAAGCTAGCCTGGCTGATGGAGGGTGAAAAACCCTGAAACCATTCCCAGGATGTTTTTTTTAAATTATTTTATTTTCCATTTCAATAATTCAATACAAACAAATCATAAAAATGAGGATGATAAATAAAAAGGGGATTAAGAATGCAAAAGAAAGAAAACAGGAATAAGGGCTTAGTTTCCACTTTGCAACATGATACATATATGATAAAAACACGATCCACATAGTCACTCCATCCGAACATAGGTTAATTGATGCACCTCCACATTTACAAATCACAACCAACAACCAGAGCTAGCAAGACTGTATGACCAAATTCGTGTACCTCTCGCGGGATAGCAAAGTCAAAGGTTTAACATTCTAGCTGCCTTGGGCAGGTATCTTGTTAGCACATAACTCACATTTCCCGATACCGTAGCTATGTTTATTGTGTCATCGGATCACCTTCTACCATTATGGATGTTGTAGTTTGTGCCACGGCTTTAGTCGCAATGTAAGTGGCATAGAGGCCCCAAAAATTCTTCGGTCAATTCCTAGGGGAAAGGAGCTCACTGTATGCTTCTGTTTGCGTGTTGCAATATAGCATATCTCTAGTCCATTGTTTCAACGTGGGGAGGGGGCCCCTGGACCAGTGCATTACCAAGACTCATTTGGCAACTAGGAGCGCCATGTCCACCAGACGCCTAATGGGTTTTGGGCTAATATCTACCTGCGTTATCGCCTGAATTTCTGTGAAGATTTTTGTCCAGTAGTTAGCAATCTGTGGGCAGAGCCATGCTAGGTGTATGAAGTCAGCCTCTAGTGCCCCGCATCGGTCGCAGCTAGTCGTGTCACGTAGTACATATTTGTGGAGGCGTTTTGGTGTGTAATAAATGCGGTTCAAGAATTTAAACTGGATGAGCCTATGTCGCCCATTAAGCGAAATACGCTTAGTAGCCCCACAGCAGTACTTCCACATGTCATCATTTATGTCCCATTCTAAATCCATCTGCCAGTCGAGTCGGTCTTTATTATGGCAGTCTCTATATAGTTCGTGTGTCTGAGAATATATCCTGGCTACTATACGTTTAGGAGTCGTTACCTGAATCATTGCAGTGAAAGAACGCATCTCCAGGAGTTCCAGCATTTCATCGCCCAGCATTCGCTTCAGCGCACTCCGGGCTCTGAGGTAATGGAAGGTATTCAAAAGCGTGGGCCTCGGTTCAGTCTCTAGTAATTCTGCCCCCTCCTTTCCCCGGCCATCACTGAAAAAGTCTCCTATTGTATTCAACCCCAATGTGTGTAGAGCTGCTACCATCTCTGGTGAAGTTAACGTCGGTAACCATTCGCACCAGGCTATGGGCATATGAGGTGAGTATAATAAGGTTGCTGCTTGTCTGTTTATAAGGTTGTGCCATGAATGAACTGTAGCGTTTATTGAATCCAGAATAGTAGTAGTTTTGCTAGGCGGGTGGTGCAGAGCTCTCGCTAAATGCGCTGGGGCCTGTGTTATGCACTCTATGTGCAGGTGCGGAGGGGAAGGCTGCTGGTGCAGCCAATAATAGTCGTGTGAGGCTTTGGCCGCCCGATAATATAGATCAAGTTCCGGTGCTCCCAATCTGCCCATCGAATAAGGCAGGACCATTAGTTTCCAGGAGGCGCAGGGTTGCTTATTGGCCCATGCCAATTTAATTAACAATGAACGGGTATGTTTGAAGAATTGGGCTTGTAGGACCATAGGTATGTTAATAAATAGAAAGAGAAAGTGGGGAAGAACCACCATTTTCAAAAATTATATTCTGCCGAATAGGGAAAAGGGGAGGCTAATCCAACGCGCGATGTCATCCTCTAATTTAGCTACTGTGCGACAATAGTTCTCTCGGAACACAAGTTCTGGGTCTGTGTGTATCTGTATCCCCAAGTACCGCACCGGGTCATCGGTCCACTGCAGCGGGAAATCCAATTCCTCTGGGGTAGTTGCTGGAGTGAGGGAGAATATAATTGATTGTGACCAATTTATTTTAAGTCCCGATAGTTCGCCGAAACGCACTATTTCCCGCAGCACAGGAGACACGTTGGTGGCCGGGACTCTAATATAAAGGAGAGTGTCATCAGCGAACGTAGAGACAATAAGATTGTAGTTCGGGAATCGTAACCCTATATGGCTATGGTCCTCTCGCAGAGCACACGTCAATGGTTCAGCTACTAAGGCATACAATAATGGCTACAGGGGGCAACCCTGTCTGGTACCTCTGGGTATTTCCAGTGGGGTCGTGACCACGTCGCCCACCTTCACTCTAGCTGCTGGGTCGTTGTAGAGGGTGCTAATTAAGCTTAAATAAACGCTCCCCAGCCCCATTCGCTCCAGGGTCAGCATCAGGAATCGCCATTCCACCGAATCAAATGCTTTTTCAGCATCTAAAAATATCGCTGTTACTTTTTTAACTGAGGCAGTGTGTTGTATGGTGCCAAATACTGTGCGGAGGTTGTATGTAAGAGTGCATTCTGGAATAAAGCCCGATTGTTCTATTCCAACCAAGGTTGGCATTAATGGGGCTAGTCTATTTGCTAGAACCTTTGCAAATATCTTGGTGTCAACATTCAGTAGAGAGAGCGGACGATAGGATGAGCAGTAATTTGGAGGTTTGCCAGGTTTCAATATGACTACTAGGAGCGCTTCTCTCATTTTGGGGGGCATCGTGCCCTCCTCTGCCATTTCTTCAAATAAAGACAACAAATGCAGCGCCAGGATGTCCTGAAATGCTTTATAGAACCCCACCGGAAGTCTGTCCTGCCCAGACGCACTACCTGCTCGCATCGCAGAAATAGCTGCTTTAATTTCCCACATCTCAAGCGGGCGCATTAGATATTCTCTATGACCATCTAATAGCCATGGCAGTTTGATGTATTCCAAGTATTCGAGGATTTCAGATTGTGCGACATTAGATATTGATTGACAGAGAGTCGTATAATATTCTCTAAAGCAATCAGCCACTTCTTCCGGGTCAGTTAGCATTGTCCCGTCATCTGTGGACAAATTTATGGGATTTGAAGTGGCTCTATGTCCTTTAATAAGATTAGGTATGGTGGCGCCTGGACGCTCTCCCTCTCCATATACCCTGGCTATCGCATATTTGCCCATGAATTTCACTTCCCTATCTGCCTCTGCGTGGTATTCTTCTAGTGTATCTTTTAGTGTGTCGCGCAGTGTGGGATCATCTGTGGTCTGTGTCGCTCTCTCTAGATCTGCCAACGTTTGTTCCAAGCACTTCAGACGGTCTCTAATTGATTTGAGCACACCAGAGTGTTTAGAAATCGCCCTGTACATAAACCTTGAACGTTTCCCAGACTGTGGTGAAGTGAGGGACAGATCCTATATCTGTCTCAAAGAAGGTTTCCATAGCCTCCTGCATCTCCGCTCTAAATAGCTCATCTAATAATGCATAAGGGGGAAACCGCCATGTAAACGGGGGTGGCCTTTTAAGTGGGGCAATCAAGACTAGGAGCACAGGAGAATGATCAGAGTAGGTTCGGGGGAACACCTCACAGTCCAGAAGAGAGTGCTGTAGTGTTTGTGAGAGAAACCAGTAATCAATTCTGGTGTGCAGGTTGTGGGGTGCAGAGTAGTGCGTGAAGCCCCTGGTAGGGGTGATCAATAACACCAGCCATCAAACATGTTTAACTCTGTTAGCGTGTCTAATATGACTTCTGCTGCTTGCACGCGGCGTCGTGGCGGACCTCCAGAGCGATCGAGGTCAGTGTGGAGTGTGCAATTAAAGTCCCCCCCCAGATATGTGGTGCATCAGGCAACAGTCTAGCGATCCTTAGGAGTTCAGAGTAAAATTGCGGGCAATCAAAGTTAGGGCCGTATACATTTATCAGTAGATAATCTATGCTTAGTCCTCTACATCTAGATATTACATAACGGCCATTTGTATCTGTATGTAATTCCTCAAGTGTGAGTTTGGATGCAGGGTTGATCGATTCTCAGGATGCTTGCTTCGGGTCCAGGGAGGACCTGACTTGGTAGTTTGATCTGGACTGTTCCCATGAGGCACAGGGTCAAGACTGATATGCATATTGCTGGGTCCAAACTGAGGTGGTGTAGTGGGTAAAAGAATGATGGATTTAACCCAGCTCTCTTGACTGGGGGAGAATGTTTGAATCATTCAGCATTCCGTCCATCATTTGTTGCAGTTACACTTTTCGCCCTAAGTGGGACCGGTATGCCCAGACGTGGGCCCCTTGGTCACTGTGCCACTGGATTCAGGCTAGCCTGGCTGATCCAGGGTGAAATACCCCGAAACTGGTCCCAGGATGCTTGTTTTCAGTCCAGGGAGGACCTGGCTTGGCAGTTCGGTCTGGACTGTAACCATGAGGCACAGGGTCAAGACTGATTTTCATATGGCTGGGTCCAAACTGGGGAGGCGTAGTGGACAAAGAAACAATAGATTTAACCCATATCTCTTGACTGGGGTAGAATTTTTGAATCATTCAGCATTCCGTCCATCATTTGTTGCAGTTACACAGTGCTCCAAAAACTAGGCATACCTAAGAGATTCGCCTCCCTCGTACGTTTGCTTTATATGAAGCCCACAGCATGTATTTGTGACAATGAGGCAATCACACAAGCATTTTCGGTATCGCGTGGGACACAACAGAGGTGCCCTCTTTCGGTACAGCTGTTCATATTATCGCTTGACCCGCTAATGTGGCACCTACAGACCAATCATATGCATGGAGGGCTGCAATTTAAACCTGGGCCACTCCTGCTTACGGCATATGCAGATAGTATCATCCTTTATATAAGACACCCCAATGACAACTTGGCGCCAATCCTTTGGGAAATAACGCGCTATGGAGCCCTGTCGAGACTCCACATCAATTGGAGCAAATCCAAGACATTTCCTGTGACAGCAGTAACGAAACACGTAGAGAAGGAATTCCTTCAAATGTGGACACCACGTGATGACCTTTGACTATCATCATTTTAATTGACTTTGGTGTGTTATTTTATACTAGCCTGAATGTACGACGTCCTGCATATGCCTTGTTTCTTTTAATGGTTTCTTTCTTGTAATCTTGCAGTCTTTCAGTGGGAGGTGTCACGGAATAGGACAGCCTTGCCAAGAACAGAACGTGAGGGATTTGCATTTGAAAGCATGAGAGAGAAAGGTGTGGAATGTACCTTTTGGTCTCGAAGTGCAGCGTTATGAGCAGTGGTGCACAAATGTGCACTGTGTTGTGCATTGAGAGATTAAGTATGTGATGCTATAAGCAGTGGTGCACAAATGTGCATTATGTTCTACATTGGCAAGTATTATTAATTTCTTACTATTGGCTTTGACATGGCCTCATGTCATCCTGAATTCTGACTCTGCCTTGTTTGAGGTGTTTTCTGCGTGCACAGACACGCTTGCAAGTTGTTTGGGTTAATCACGTTCAAGGATTGTTTTGTGAGAGATTATTTAATGTACCCTGGAAGGCTTTTGTGAGCTTCATCAAGATAAAGACTGGAACATGCGAGAATGTAACGGGAACGAGGGAACTCGTTCCTACCATGGAATGCTTGCCTGGAAGCTGGCCAGTTCCAGTAAGTTTCCTTGGTGCAGAGGGGAAGATTCTCAAACCTTCTAGTGTGTTTTGAGACTATAAAGCTGAGGGTTGCTGACAGCCAAGGTTGGGAGCTCACTTACAGAGTAGACGTACTGTTGTAAGACAAACAGAACCTGAGTCCCAGTCGAGAGTCCAAGCCCAGCTGTGAACGGGCACCCCCAGCTTGAATTGACAAGGATGTCGAGTGAACAATCGGGTGAGGTGACTTGTTTCTGACTAGTGCCATTGTGATGCGTGGTTCCAGTGGCTGTGGTCATTTGAGGTGTTTGAGTTTTGATTATTACCATTGTGATGTGTGGCCATTGGCTTTGATCATTTGAGGTGTTTTCTTTGTGATGTGTAAATGAGTCAGAGTGCACATCCAGAGTAATCATTTGAAGTATTCAGTGTATATATCTTTCTTATATCTTACAGGACGTCCAATATATTTGCTTGAGTCTTATCTCATAATATTTGCTGCTTGTATTTCATACTCAAGCATTTAACTGTTGCATTTACCAAGTGTGTTATTATTTCTTGCATATAAATATATATAAATATATAGTTCTTCATTTGACATCTGGGAAAGCCTTTCTGTTAGAGGGCATTGCATAAATAAACCCCGAGCTTTATTCTAAAAAGAGAGTCTCTGCATTTTGTAAAATAAAACCCTTTTCTGCGTGTTGTTGTGTTTAACTTTTTGCTTTGCCGTGTTTGAGCCACCGTGCGGTAGATTCTGTATTATCTGAAAGACGGAGCAAGGCACCACCAAATACCTGGAATATACATACATACGGACAAGAAGCAAATAGTAAGGCTAAATTATAGGTCTGCAATAGACAAACTAACAGAACGAATGGAACGCTGGATCGGGCTCATTCTTTGAATGACGGGCTGCATTGCTATTATCAAAAGGGTTGTATTGCCGCAATTTATATACCTTTTCTAGAACATCCCCATACCTCTTATGAATGCTTTTCTTAGCACATTGCCCTCCTTACTTACAAAGCTGGTGTGGGGAGTGGAAACAACCGTGCATAGGATGGGCTGCACTCACCCTGCCATATGAGCGAGAGGGTTTTGGAGTTCCTAATCTGCTCATATACTACCTGAATGTACAATGTAGCTTTGTGAGGCACTGGTATCACCCAGATGCAGGTTTGCCATATGCCAAGCGTGAAGAAGACCTGGTCTCCCCGTTAAGACTAGCCGGCATACTACCAGCGGGCCTACCGCACGAACCCGCATGACGTGCAAACTGTATCCATCACTAGCTGGGCATGGATTAGACTTTGGTGGGTGGTCAAAGGCTGTACTCCCCGGCAATTTCGCTAAAAGACAATCCCTGGATACCCATTACGCAGGAAACACTGGTCCAGCGAACACTTGTGAGATATTCTCTACACACAGTAGGAGATCTATTTGTTGAAGGGCACATCTTTTCATGCACTGAAGACACACGTTTCCAGAACGCCCCCCTCATAGATCATTTTGTCCTTAGAAGACTGCAGGACGTGGTAAGGGCTCAGATGCCCTCCTATGCGCTAGAGCCAGAAGAATTCACACCGCACACACTGCGTAAAAAGGATGTAAGCAGGGATCGCCTCATATGCAAATGATTCCACGCCAGTATAAAAGTAATGCCTGCCCAAAACGCTAGAATACGGGCTGAATGGGAGCAGGACTTGGGACACGCCATGACTGACCAGGTGTGGCACACCTGCTGCGTACAAACAAAATAGGTAAACAATTTGCACAAATTAGTACATTTCAAATTCTTGGCTGGCGTGACAAGCATACATCACGCCAGCCAAGCTTAACCGGATAGACCCCAATAGATCTGATTCCTGTTCCAAATGCCAGACGCGCATGGTAGATTTCGCACATATGACATGGGAATGCCACAAACTGGCCACATACTGGCAAGACATATTCACAACCGTGTCAGAGCCGGTACAACTGCACATCACTCCCTCCCCGCTCCTGGCATTTCAGGGATATGTCAAAGAAATTCCCAAATCAGCACATAGATATGTAGCCAAAGCACTCCTGCTAGCCAAAAGGAAAATAGCTATACACTGGGGCAGCAAAAAAACAAGTGACAGGCAAGTATGGATAAAAAGCCTAATCCACTGTGACACCACTAGCGAGATATATGCAAACCTGCAACCACCCACGTCCAGACCACGAGACACATGGCAACCATTAAAAACCTATTTACTTACGGTAAATACCACAAATGATAAACAATCAGACACAAGCGAGCAGGTGGACGCATAGTGGGGGGATGGATGGACGGCTGGTTGACACTCCCTTGAATAAGCACGTTACACCCCCTGCACTCCGATAAAGATTAATTTGAAACATTGATGTGATGTCTGACAGAATATAAATGTACATGTGATTGATATGAGTTTGGTAAATCTGAGGGACTAGGAAAAACACTATCCTGTACCTGTATCCTTCAAAGAACTGCAGTGATATGTTACTGCTGAAAACTTGAAAACTAAAAGTTAAAAAAAACTATGATTCATTCTGCTACAGGTATTCAAGATCTCTAAGATATAAATAGTGGATCAGTAATGTATACTCTTAACAATAAACAAAAAACACACAAATATATTATGGTTATGTTTGGAGTTTTGGAAGAAGAAAATGTAAATATTGATGATTTATTTGGAGTCAGATACACATGGAAAAATGACTGTGAAGATTGTTAATTTACATCTTCCACTCAAATACATTCTGAGCATTTTCTGTATCTAACATTACCAGATTGTAACATTGTGCCTTTTGAAAAATTTGTGAAGAAAGCTAACCAAAATATAACAAATGCCCAAACTGCAGATCAGACATTATATCCACATCGATTCTAAGAAGAGCCGGAAAATATCTTATAGTAATGCTAAAATGATGCAAGCAGATGGTTCTAAAATGTAAACTCGAATTAGAAACTTCAAAGCTACACAAATATCTATATCAGGAAAAACCTTTACTACTACAGCTATCATCTTTCATGAAGGAATTAATACAGCTTCTAGACACTACACTGTGTTTTTAAAGACTGAACATGGATGGACTGAATGTAATGACATCAACCTAAAATTTGGAGCAAAACTTCCATTCAAACTACCAAACTCTTATCTTTTCTTTCTTCAACCAAAGTTCTAAGGAGGAATGTATGATAAAAGAAGGAATCCACTATGTTTCTTCTACATAGTTCTTCAGTTTTCTAGACATTATTGGGTCTATTGGAGGTAATGTCTTTAAAAACGTCTTCGAAATTCAACAGTCCTTTTATCTTTTAGAAAAGAGTCAATACCAAATGTAAATACTAAGCTATCTATTTCGAGATATAAACTGAATGAAGATAATGGAATTACATCAACTTTAAGCTAAAAATGACCCCTTTATTTAATCAGGCAACCTACTATGTGTTAGTTTCGGAAAAAAAACGACACTATGGGATATTGTCTTTATGAATCATCAACATTTACACATTATTTGGCCTACCAGGGGTGATATCTTCAAAAGGACCTGCAAATATTCATCTGTAATATTCTACCAAATATTTTAAACATAGGTTTGTTTAGAATACTATACTCACATGACAAAAAGACACTGGTTAATGAATTGTAGTGCGTGCACTGCACAGAATCACTTATTTGTAGTGTGCTATTGATTGTTTTTTCCCTACAGTTCGTTGATGAAGCTTCATACAGACCACTCTCTATGGTGAACTAGTATGACAGCTGAGAACAGTTAAAAAAGGGAAAATAATGATATTTCAACAACACTGTAATACAGTGTTACAATATATGAAATGTGTATTAATATAATGCTGTAATTTTGAAGAAGAGATACTAATATACCTTTGTTTGTTTTTTAATAGTGGTTACAGTTCAACGTACCAAGATGTCTGAAAACACATTATCTACCAGAGAGATATTGCTTAGTGACATCCATGAACATTGTTTTTAGATATTAAATGGTCTTGCCATAGCTTCTCGTAGCTTGCTTTACTGTATTGTATAAGTAAAACTTTTAATATGATATAACAGAATTAGTCAGTCACTCTGCAACTTACTTAAACATTCAGACTGTTATTCATACAGACACTCACATGGCCACTATTTGATTCATACAATGTTTTGCACCACCACTTGTTCACTAAAATAGTCACACACCCATTCACTCACTCACCCAGTAGCCAATTCATGCTGGTCCTCAGATAGACATTCACAGAACCACAGAGACACCAAAAATAGTATTCGTATAGCAACATACTTAAATATTCTGACACTCAAATAGGGTCTGAGACACTCATCCTGATATCTACTGACTCACTAACACTAACAAATCAACTATATAGACCACTATCGCTTCAAATATATCTCAGTCCTGCTTATGTAGAACCTTTGTGTGCAGTATCTATAGTAAGCCAAACTTACTTTCAGGAGTGACTGACTAGTGTTAAACTCCTCTTGCATTATATATAACTCACCCCTAAGATAGGTAGTAGTTAGGCCATAGGCAGTCAGCTATCTGCTGAAAACCTAACAGATATAGTTTGAAGTCTAAGTGACTCAAAGCTGCATTTTCAAACCTGTATGCTCAGTTATACATTTGGACGAACAGTCACATTGCAAGTCACATACCTATCTAGAAAAGGATACAGCTACTAATACACCCAACCACTCACTTACAAGAGAGAGGTCCTAAAATTCACTCAGATATAAAGATACATCATATGTATCTAGGCCTACTGGGGAACAGTTTTGCACAAACAACTGCATCCTACAATACTCACTAACACAGCCAGTAACCACTCCATGCCATCCCTTAAATAGACATTTAGAGAGCCATTGAGACGCTAAAAATGGTAGTCATATAGCAACATACTACCTTAAATATTCTGACACACTCAAATGGGGTCTGAGACACTCATCCAATATCTACTGAGTTACTAAAACTAAAAAAGAAACCATATAGACAACTGCTGCTTCAAAAATGTGTCAGGCCTGCTTCTGCATATCCTGTTTGGCAGTTTCCATATTAAGCGAAATTGACTTTCAAGAGTGATTGTCTAGTCTTAAACTCATCTTCTATTATCGATATCTTACCACTAAGATAGGGAGTAGTTAGGGCATGGTCAGTCAGATATTTGCTGAAAACCTAACAGATATACTTAGAAATTTGTGTGACTCAGAACTGTATTTTCAAACCCCAATGCTCAGTTATACATTTAGACTAACAGTCACATTGCAACTCACATACCTATCTTGAAAAGGATACAGCCACAATTCACCCAATCGCTCACTTACAAGAAGTTTTAAGAATTCAGTCAGATATACAGATACATCATATGTATGCAGGCCTACTAGGGGACAGTTCTGCACACACAATTGCGTGCCCCAATACTCACTAACACATCCAGCAAGCAGTCCATGCTGCTCCTTAGATAGAGATTTAGGAGCCATAGAGATTCTAATAATGGTAGTCATATAGCAACATACTTCATTAAATATTCTGACTCACACAAATAGGGTCTGAGAGACTCATCCAGATATCTACTGAGTTACTAACACTAAGAAATCAACCAAATAGAAAACTGCTTCAAACATAAACATGTGTCAGGCCTGCTTCTCCATAACCTGTGTATGAGGTTTCCATAGTAGGCCAAATTCACTTTCAACAGTTCGTGACTAGCCTTAAACTCCTCTTCTATTATATAGAACTCACCCCTAAGATAGTTAGTAGTTAAGCCATAGGCAGTCAGCTATCTGCTCAAAACCTAACAGATATACTTTCATATTTGACTGACTCAGAACTGCATTATTAAACCCCTCTGCTCAGTTATACATTCAACCTCTGTAGGAAGCTGGATCTGTATACACTATACCAAAATGAGGTATAGTGTGCACAGAGTCCAGTGGAACCCCAAAGGTAGGCAGAGGTAAAAGTAGATAGCACCTTACTCTCTATTTGTGGTAGTGTGGGCAAGCAGTATGGCTTTATCAGAGGGTAGTGTTAAGCATTTGCTGTACACACCCAGGCAGCAAATGATGTCACACACTTAAAGACTGAACTCCAATTTGTTTGCATCAAAAATATTTTGTTGTTATATTTATTTTCTAGAACCAAGCAAGCCTGGTACAGGTAAGTGTAAATTGTACTTTTCAAAGGCAGGTTGAACAATATAAGCAAGCTGAATGAAAATGTATTTGTTACAGGTTTGTAAATCTTTTCAATCTAGTGGAAATTACTGTTATATTTCTTTTGATTCCTTTACAGATTATTTTATGGCGGTTGCAAAAACGTTTTTAAAAGATTAAGAAAAATGACTAAAGGATAAAATCAAAAAAGCACAAGATGACATCGATCTTTCTTTGGGAAAACAGTTGTGTAAAAAAATACTGTCTGTGTATTATACATGTTTGACTTTTTATAAGTGTGCAGGGCTGTTTGTTTTTACAGATTATTTTATGGATTACTTTTTCTACTCAGTGTGATATGCCTAAATATCACACTGGGACATTTCCTAGAGAAAAGGTAAGTAAAGCAGCGTTTATATGTTTGCATTTTTTCAAGTTCTCCTACAAAACCAACTCCACACTTAAAAGTTTTTTCAAGGAAAAACAGTCAATATATTGCTATGGAGAAAATATGATTATCGATTAACAGGTAAGTACTTGGTTGTAGGAGTTGGTATTCTGGGGTTAGAACCAGGGTTCTCCCAGGGTCAAGGATGCACTGTCAAAGCACCCTCAGCGGCACTAGGGCGGCCATGTGCAGACTGCTGAGGCCCAATGTTATCCAATGGGGGATAGGCAGCCTTCAGTTGGTGGCTGCTCATGATCAGGCCACAAGGTTGTGGGAGCAAGCTCCTGGTGTTAGGCTCAAGGCAAAGTGGGATCTGAGTTAGTATCCAAAGTACACCCTCAGCGGCGCAGCGGAGGCTGGGTGCAAGGTGCTCTTTTGGTGACGTTTGCCCTTTGATTTCAATGGGGATTCTTCGGTTGCAACAAAGACTGCAGGCTCGGGACGAAGATCTTCTGGAGGTGACCACCAGTTTTAGAGGTAAGTTGGGGTGCCTAGGGATGTTGGGACACCGTCAGTTGGGCCACCCAAGGTCGTCGGACATCGGGTGCAGGGGTGTCTTTAGGCATCGGGTTTTTCTTACCAGCTCCCGTCGCGGTCGTGGGGATCCTCCAGAAAGAGGCTGCAGGCTTTGCTTGAAGATTCGAGGCAGGTCAGAGACCACCAGATCTCAGGTTCGGATCACCAGGAAGACCTCCTCGTGATGTTGGGCCACTCGAACTCGCGCAGTAAGTGCCAGGTGCAGAGTGGTGCAGACTAGCGAATTTGGCCGGAGCCAGAGTCTGTGGGTGAGAAAATCCATTGCTCATAGGAAACAAAGTCTTTGACTTGGAAGGCAGGGCAGGTCCTCAGGGTTCTTGAGGTTGCTGGCTGCAGGACACACTGGGATTACGCTGGAGCAAGTTTGAGTCGGGGATAGGCCGGTAGGGCTCGGGCTAGGTCAGTGGGAGTCATTGTGTTCTTAGTTCAGCACAGATTCTTCAGTCCTTCTTCTTCTCTTCTTCTTGTTGATTTGTGTCTGAGGAGGCAAGGTTCGGGGTTGCCCCTAAATACTAAATTTAGGGGCGTTACAGGTAGGTAAAGGTTGGGACCAATGGGTCCCTTCCTTGGGGTGGGCACACCCCCTATTATGCCACCCTCCAGTGGGAGGGGGCGTATGCCTCACTCTGGTTGGCTGGGTCCCCCCATCTGCAAGATGGCGGGGACTGAGAGTTGTGCTTCACCTCGCCTCCCTCCACCTGAGGGGTGGCGTTGGCAAAGGTGGGCACACCTCCCTTCCTTACTTGGTTTACCCTCAGATTCTCCCGCTCAAAGTGGGGGTCAAAACCAGTGGAGGCCAAATGCTGTAAGCAGCAAAGGCCTGGGGTATCTCACAAAGGCGGCAGTAGATTCTCGTTGATGGACGCCAGAAGTGTTTTGCCGTAATCAAGGCAGCTGATTACCAAGGCTTCAACCAAGGTTTTCCTTGAGGAAAGAGGTAATAGAGGGAAAACTCTTCTCAACAGGCATAACATATGAAAGGAGGACGCTGTGGTGGCAGCGATGTGTTTGTTCATAGAAAAAGATTGATCTAAGCGGACACCAAGATTTTTACTACCAATTTGGGTGAAGGGCTGGGACCCGAAGAAGTTGGGCTTGTCTGAACAGAATAATTTCAGGTTTTGTAGGATTGAGAAGCAGTCCGTTATCCAACATCTTGGTGGCTATGGCCTTCTTCCCGAGGAGAACAGGGCTTTAGATTTGGGCATGTTAGAGCCAAAAGAGAAAAGTAGCTGCGTATCATCAGGGTATGAAATAATCTCAAATCCAAATCCTCTGGCTATCTTAGTGAGAGATGCCATGTACATTTTAAAAAGTGTAGGGCTCAAACAGGCGCCCTGGGGAACTCCAAAGGTCAGTGGCATCGTTCTGGACCTATAGGGGCCGAGGATGATCATTTGGGATCTTTGTGACAGGAAATCTGCTGACCATTTAAGGAACATTCCTTGAATCCCTAGATCATGGAACCTGTCAAGAAGTCGGGGATGATACACTGGATCAATTTCCGCTGACAGATCTAATAAAACCAATATTGTCAGGACATTAGCGTCGAGCGAACATTTAATAACGAACAGTGACCTCAAGCAAGGCTGTCTTTGTACTGTGAAGGGGTCTAAAACCAGACTGAGAGCTGTCTAATAGTATGTTAGTCTCAAGGTAGGTTGTCAATTGATGGTTAATATATTTTTCCAATAGCTTAGCCAGCAAAGGGAGGAGGGAAATAGGGCGGTAGTTAGCCAAGTCGGTGGGAACAGAGTTTTTTTTTTTTTTAATAGGCATGATCAAGGCCGGCTTCAAGTCTAAGAGCATTTACCCAGAAGTGATTGATAGATTAATTAGGCAACAGATTTGCTGTGCTAGTTCAGAAGCAAGATTCGACAGGACTGTAAGAGGGCAGAAATCTGAAAGAGGGCCAGACTTCACAGAGTTTAGAAGGTTAGAGGTGATTTCTGTGGAGATTACCGTAAAATTACAGAGACTAATGGGAGAGTCAACTCGAGGAGAAGGGGCTTTAGGCTTCTCATGAGACTCAGGGATGATAGACGGGAAGTTTAGGTAAATCTCCTTTATTTTGCCCTCAAAATGATCAGCGAGGGCGTTGCAGAGAGATTGGGATGGGGTTGGATCTGAGGTGCAGGCTGCTGGGTTTATGTAGGAATTGACAATTTTAAAAAGAGTTTTTGATGAGTTCCCTGCTTCATCAATATGAGTTTTGCGAGCTGTCTTGATTTTGCGGTGATAGACTGTTATGGCCAGTTTATAGGGTATTTTATCAGCGGATAGATTAGTCAAACGCCATTTCCTTTCCAACTTCTTACAAGAGGCTTTCTCAGTCCTTAGGTCCGGAGTATACCAAGGGACGTGAAGTCTCTGGGAGCATTTTTTGCCATGGCTGTAGGGAGCAATTTTGTCAAAAAGTGAGTTCAGTGACATGTTAAAGTTTGAGAGTGCTAAATCAACATCAGTGATGTCAGAAGGCAGAGGAGGCACATGTGCATTGGCCCAAGCCAGTCTGCACTATGAATTGCTTGGTATAGTCTGGAGTTTTGAGAATTGGTGCTGAGCACACTGCCTCTTTCAGGGGGTCAAAAGCCTTTTGCCAGCTAACTGTCCAGTTTACCTTTTTGGGCATCTCCTTGGAGGTAAGTTCTGTGAGGGGCGTCACAATGAACCCATATCTCTTCACAAACCTCCTGTAGTACCCCGTCAAGCCAAGGAATGCACTCACTTGGGTCTGGGTTGTTGGAGCTGCCCAGTCCAGGATGGCCTGGGTCTTGGGCTGTAAGGGTTGCACTTGGCCTCCACCAGCAAGGTGACCCAAGTATAGGGCTGTTCCCTGTCCTATCTGGCATTTGGATGCCTTGATAGTTAGGCCTGCAGTTTGCAGGGCTTTTAAAACCTTCCCCAGGTGGATCAGGTGATCCTGCCAGGGGAGCTAAGGACAACAATTTCAACTAGATATGCTGCCCTAAAGGACTCCAATCCAGCAAGGACTACATTCACCAACCTTTGGAAGGTGGCAGGGGCATTCTTTAAACCAAAAGGCACAGCAGTAAACTAATAGTGCTCATCAGGTGTGGAGAATGCTGTATTTTCTTTTCCTCCTGGTGCCATGCCAATCTGCCAGTACCAGTTAAGTCAAAGGTACTTAGAAATTTGGCTGCACCCAGTGTATCTATCAATTCATCAGCTCTTGGGATAAGGTGAGTATCTGTCTTGGTGACAGTGTTGAGCCCTCTACAGTCCACAAAGAACCTCATTTCTGTCTTCCCACCCTGTGGATGAGGTTTGGGGACTAAAACCACTGGGCAGGCCCAGGGGCTCTCAGAGGGTTTAATAACCCCTTGCTTCAACATAGTGCTGACTTCAGCTCAGATGCTTTCCTTGACTTGATCAGACCGTCAATAAATTTTGTTCTTGACAGGTACAATGTCCCCAGTGTCCACATCATGGGTACACCAGTTTGTCTGACCAGAGGTCAAGGAAAAGAGCTTAGCATACTGTTGCAAGACTTGCTTGCAATCAGTCTGCTGTTGGGTTGAGAGAGTGTCTGAGTAGACAACTCCATCCACTGACCCATCTTTGGGGCTGTAAGAGGAGAGGAGGTCAGAGAGAGGTTCACTGTCTGTCTCCCATTCCTCATCATTCACCTTCAGCATGGTGATGTCAGCCCTGTCATGGAAAAGCTTAAGGCGGTTCACACGGATCCCCCTCTTGGGTGTTCTGCTTGCGCCCAGGTCAACCAAGTAGGTGACCTCACTTTTCTTTTCTAAGATCGGGTAAGGGCCACTCCATTTGTCCTTTCTGAAGAACCCTTGGTGCCACAGGCTCCAAAGCCCACACCTTTTGCCCTGGTTGGAAATCCGACAGTGCAGCTTTTTGGTCATACCAGTGCTTCTGGAGCTCCTGGATGTCCTCAAGATTCTTGGGAGCTTTTTCCATGTACTCTGCCATTCTGGACCTTAGCCCTAGTACATAGTCCACAATGTCTTGTTTGCGTTCTTGGAGAGGCTTCTCCCAACCTCCTTTTACAAGACAGAGTGGTTCCCTAACAGGATGGCCAAACAGAAGTTCGAAAGGGGAAAACCCTACTCCCTTCTGAGGCACCTCTCTGTAGGTGAAAAGCAAGCATGGTAAGGGGACATCCCATCTCTCTTTGAGCTTTTCACAGAGCCTCATAATTGTGCCCGCCAATGTCATATTAAACCTCTCAACAAGACCATTGGTTTGTGGGTGTGTGAGCGGCGCAACGGCCCTCTGGGCAGAAGGGAACACTGAACAAACGTAATAAAGGGTTTTAAGGGTTTGTATTTTATGAGGTGGCAGCCGCATCTTGGATTTGCAGTTTGTTAGTCCCATGAGACCCTTATACACCAGTCAAAGTTAACAAAAAGGGTCCAAACATAAAGAATAAAAGAAAACACAGCTGGGTCTTCTCCCCTCTTCCAACTGTCCTCCTTGGCCTCTCAGAGTCCTGGATTCGCGCAGTCAGGGGCGTCACTTCTCTTATCCCAGGGCACTCAAAGAAGAAGGGGGAAACAATAGACCAGGATTAGCCTCTAGGATCTCTGCTTTCTAACGCAGTGCCACCACCACCAGGCGTTGTGCAAGGGAGGGGAACCAAAAAGTGAGGGTCTCGCCGTGTAGCTGTAACAAAAATCACACGTGCCCTAGTTCCCCATGCCACCCCACCACCCCCATTAGAACGAACCCTTTAATGGTACTCGCCTTGTGCCACAACCCAGACCCTGGGCCGTGGTGTTGGCACCCGGGGCGTCCTTTCCCTTCTCTTGGCCGCCGAGTATATCCACAGTGTACGAAGCTCCAGGGGACTTGGTTCTCCTGTCTTTCTCTCCTCCGTGCTCCTCCTCAGGCTTGGCTTGCTCTCCGCTCTTCCCCGCCGCCTCCTCCGACTTGACTCGCTCTCCTCTCTTCTCCGCCGCCTCCTCCTCTTTCTCCTTCTCTCCGCTCCTCTCGCCACAGCCACCGCCACACACGTTGTTTGGTTCCGCCCCTTTTTCTTGGCCTCCTCCTGATGACGTCAGGTGTGCTCCTGGGATCCCTCCCACGGCCACTAAGACTGCTGGGTCTCTTATTGTGTAGGTAGTGCGTCCTGGCTCGCTCCGCTCCACTTCCGGTCCGCCGCTCCGTCTTCGTTCTCACACACCTCACCCCTTAGGAATGGACGTTGGGGCCATTCAGAAGACGGGTGTCGTGACAGGTAGTCGGCACTGATTTGTCTCGTACTTGGGATGTGGATGGTCTGGAAAGAAAAAGGTTGTGATGCAAGAAACCATCTAAGAATACGGGGATCAGTGTCTTTGTTGTTTGCGAGCCAGGTGAGGAGGCATGATCGGTAAGGACTATGAACTTTTGTCCCAATAAGTAATACGGTAAGGCCTCTATAGCCCATTTGATGGCCAAACATTCCTTTTCTATCGTTGAATACTTAGTCTGCCGAACAAAGAGCTTCCGGCTGATATAGAGCAGGGGTTTAAGGTCATCGCTAAGGTCAGGCTGGTATAACACAGCACCCAGACCGAGGCCTGAGTTGTCAGTTTGGAGGACAAACGTTTGAGAAAAATCAGGACAGTGCAATACAGGGTCTGTACAGATGGCCTGTTTTAACATGTTAAAACTGTTCTCGTGTTCTGGAGTCCAGGTGTGTATGCGGGAAGAATAGTTCTTTGTCAAGAGGTCGGTTAGGGGGCTGGCTAGGGAGGAGAAATTACGAATAAACCTGCGATAATAACCTATAAAATCCAAAAAGGAGCGAACATCCCGTTTTGTTGTGGGCCTAGGGATTGCCCTGATAAACTCTACTTTGTTCACCTGGGGTTTAATGTGTCCCTCATGAACAGTGTAACCCAGATACTGGATTGTATTGGTACCAAGTAGGGACTTCTTATTGTTGATGGTAAGGCCAGCGGTCTGTATTGCTGTGAATATAGGGCCATATGTATGAAAATGCTCAGTTGCGATTCTCGAATAGCGATTTTTTGCGAATCGCTATTTGAGAACCGCAAAACCCTATGTATGTAGGATTTGCAATAAATTTTGCGAATCCTACATATTCCTTAATTGCGAATCGCAAATTGCGATTTGCAATTAAGGAATACCTCCCCATTCATTCCTATGGGCCTAGAGGCCCATAGGTATGAATGGGAAGACATTCTCAATTTGCGATTAGAGATTAGAGAATCGCAAATTGGGAATGTAATTTCAAGGGTGCCAGGGTGTCAAAAGGACACCCTGTTGCACCCCTGAAATGAGCATGGGTGCAGATGTGGCGCACATACATACCCTAAGGGCATGTATGTGAGTCACATGGCACTTTGAAAAATGCATAAAAGTGCATTTTTCAAAGAAATCGCAAATTACCACCAACTTGAAGTTGGTGGTAATTTGCGATTCCTTAAGTCCAAATTGCACTTTTTGTGTGCTTTTTACATTGCATTTAAGGAATCGCAATTTGCGATTCCTTATATGCAATCGCAAAATAGGGAATTGCAAAATTTGCGATTCCTTATTTTGCATGGGGTGGTTTGTGTCATACATATGACACTGCTGTTTTGCGATCGCAAATGCCGAAATTCTGCGATTTTCGGATTTGCGATCGCAAAATTGCCTTCATACATATGGCCCATAGTGTCTAAGTGCTCTAAGTGTTCCGGCCATGTTTGGCTGAAAATGACGATGTCGTCAAGATATGCTGCGGCGTAGTCTCTATGGGGTTCCAGAATACTGTCCATTAGTCTTTGAAAAGTAGCACAGGTGCCCGTGTAGTCCAAAGGGAAGTACTCTAAATTGGTACAGGCCGGAGGGGGTTGCAAATGGCGATTTTTCTCTGGATTTGGGAAACAAGGGTATTTGCCAATACCCTTTAGTGAGGTCAAGGGTTGACATAAACCTGGCTTTCCCTAGATGCTCGACCATCTTGTCTATTCTGGGCATGGGATATGTATCTAACTTAGTAATCGCGCTTACCTGTCTGAAATCAATACAAAAGCGCAAGCTACCGTCGGGTTTCGGTACGATTACCACTGGGGAACACCAATTGCTCTGGGAGTGTTCGATTATATTAGACTGGAGCATGTCAGACACTTCTTTTTCTACTGCTTCCCTCCTGGCTGCCGGGATGCGGTATGGTTTTTGTTTTATAACCTTGTTGTCAAGGGAAAAGATTTTGTGGTGGGCCATGGTGGTTAACCCTGGAAGGGGAAAAAAGAGACACGGAAAGTATTCCAATAGCGTTTTCAGTTGGTCTGTTTGGGCGGGGAAAAGAACCTTCCCCATTGGCACCATTTCTGCTATTGAATCCGTGACAGATAGGAGGGGTATCTCCAACTGTTTGTTGGTACAGGCAAGATAGGTGGGTATTCTTCCCACTTGGGATGACTGTGGTTCTTCCCATTTTTTTTTAAAAGGTTGATGTGGTATATTTGTTTGCCCCCAACGTGATTTGGTATCAGAACGCTATAGGTAACCGGAGACACTTTTTTTTCTACGACATAGGGTCCTTGCCATTTTGTCAGCATTTTGTCTTCAGTAGAAGGGAGTAAATGTAGAACCTTTTCGCCGGGGTTGAATTCTCTTAGGTGGCTGTTCCGATCGTAATACCTCTTTTGCACCCCTTGGGCTTTTTCCATGTGGTCGTGAACTATACTCCATAGCTGGGTTAGTGAGGACTTCAGGTCAGCGGCATATTTTAATAGGGGCTTTCCTTCCCCATCCTCCTCCTCCCACTGTTCTGCTGCCATGTCGAGTAGGGTTCTGGGTTTTCGCTCAAACACCAACTCGAAAGGGGAAGAACCCATGGATCGCTGTTCGTGTGTTCGTAATGCAAAAAGGACCAAGGGCAACTTTTGGTCCCAATCCCTCCCAGACTCCGAGATGACCTTGCGGAGCATGCTTTTGATTGTCTTGTTGTAGCACTCCACAAGGCCATCTGTTTGAGGATGGTAAACCGAGGTTCTGATCTTATCTATGCCCAAAGTTGTGCATATTTGTGTCATGAGGTGTGACATAAACGGGGTCTCTTGGTCGATTACAATTTCTGACGGGAAGCCCACCCTAGAGAAAAGTGTTATCATAGCCTGTGCTATAGCGGGGGTGGTCATACTCGACAGCGGAAAAGCCTCAGGATATCGACTGGCGTAATACACAATAACCAGGATATATCTGTGCCCTCTGGCTGAGGGGGTTAAGGGCCCCACCAGGTCCATCCCTACCTGTTTGAAGGGGATGTCAATAATGGGTAATGGCTGTAACGGGGCTTTCGCCACCCCCCCAGGATTCGTGTATTGACAGCGCATACACGTAGCGCAGTGTTTTGCCACATCTCTGTACACTCCCGGCCAATAAAACTTCTCCAGGAGGTACTTTAGGGTGTTTTCTTTGCCATAGTATCCTCCCCCCACCTTATTATTGGCCAAGAGAAGTACGTGCTCGCGAAATGGTGTTGGTGCTATGCGTTGTGTATTGGTTTGTGAACCCCCTTTCACTGCTCTATACAGTAACCCCCTTTATATACAAAAATAGGGTCCTACCTGTTCCAGTGCTTGCTCACGGACCTGCTCCCAGGCGTGCATGAGGGTGTTGTCCTCCCGTTGGGCTGTACGGAAGCTATCCGGTTTTGTTCTATTTCTGTCTGCAAGGGAAAGAGGAAAGGCAGGACGTGACAGCTACAACTGGGAAAAGCCTCTCTTATCCTGTCGTTTTTCCTGTCTGCTCTTTTTCTTTTTAACTTCTGGGGTCTCTATATCAGTTTCACTAAAAGGTGCTTCTAGTAACCAAGTCCTGGTGTTCCTTTTTGTTTTTTCCATATAGAGGTCGAATTTGGGATGATCGGTCGCTATAATGACTGCTTCAGGTAAGGAGGGTATTACCCCTACTCTCCGTAGGTGAGGATGGTCTTCTACCTCCAATAAGACCTCCACCTCTGGGTAGGCTTTGGTATCCCCGGGTACACAGGTCACTCTCACTTGTTCTGTTTCTCTGACCTGGGGGGGAGAAACCAATGAGCTGTCCACTACTGTGACTTGACACCCAGTGTCTAGTAAGGCTTCTTGTTTTTTTCTGTTAAGGAAGACCTCCTTCCTGTACTGATGAGGGCCCCTCCCAGTTACGTATATTCGACCCCTGGTATAACCCACCTCCATAGATTCAACTGTCGGGGTACGGTGGGGACATAGCCTAGCTATATGTCCCCACTCCGCACAATTGTAGCACTGTGGTCCTTTTCCGCTTGGGCCGGAAGATGGGAGGGGTGATCTAGGGACCAGGCGAGGAGGTAACGGGGGTTTACTCTCGGATCTGGGAGCGCTCCTTGGGGAGGGATTGTACTGGGGTCGTGTCATACCAGCCCTAAAATCAGGAGACCTATGAAAAGCACAAGCAAGCTCCATCGCTGTTGCTGAAGTAAGATGAGGGTGCTGTTTTACCCACGACCGGGTGTTGGGGGGTAAGGCATCCAAAAACTGTTCAAGATATATCTTCTCTACCACTTCCTTCACCATAGAAGTATGGGGTGTCAACCACCTGTTTCCTAGGTCCCTTATTCGATAATATAAGGCACAGGGTTGTCCCCCGTAGACCACTTTTCTTTTCTGAACCTGTTCCTATAATGTTCTTGGTCACACCCCAGTCTCTCAAGGATGGCCCTCTTTACGTCCTCGTAGGCGGTGGTACCAGAAGGGTTGGCGGTCTGGTAGGCCGCTTGTAGCTCTCCTGATAGGAGTGGGGTGATGTACTGGCCCCACCTCTCCTGGGGCCAAGCTTCTGTAGTTGCTACTCGCTCAAAGTTGATGAAAAAGTAATCAGGGTCATCACCGTCTTGGAATTCTTGGAGTACTGTTCCAGGGACATTAGGATGCACTCTGGTGCTTACTATTGCATCTGTGAGACGTAATATCACTGTGTCCTGCACCTTCTGGTTAGTGGTGATCAGGCTGGCTTGATCTTTAAGAGCCCCCTGCAGGGTTTCTCGGTCTGCCTGGGCTGTCTGGATCTGCTTCTGACACCAATTTGTGAGCGGTGAAACAGCCCTCTGGTCAGAAGGGAACACTGGACACACGTAATAAAGGGTTTTAAGGGTCTTTATTTTATGACGTGGCAGCCGCCTCTTGGTTTTGTGGTTTGTTAGTCCCAAAAGACCCTTATACACCAGTCAAAGTTAACAAAAAGGGGCCAAACAGAAAGAACAAAAGAAAACAACTGTCCTCCTTGGCCTCTCAGAGTCTTGGATTTGCGCAGTCAGGTGCGTCACTTCTTCTCTTATCCCAGGGCACTCAAAGAAGAAGGGGGAAACAATAGACCAGGATTAGCCTCTTGGATCCCTGGTTTCAAATGCAGTGCCACCACCTCCAGGAGTTGTGCAAGGGAGGGGAACCAAGAAGTGAGGGTCTCGCGGTGTAGCTGTAACAAAAATCACACATGCGCTAGTTCCCCATGCCACCCCACCACCCCCACCAGAACGAACCCTCTAATGGTACTCGCCTTGTGCCACGGCCCAGAGCCTGGGCTGTGGCGCTGGGACCAGGGGCGACCTTTCCCTTCTCTGGGCCGGCAGGTATATCCACAGTGTACGAAGTTCCAGGGGTCTCGGTTCTCCCATCTTTCTCTCCTCCGCGCTCCTCCTCAGGCTTGGTTCGCTCTAAGCTCTTCCACGCTGCCTCCTCCGACTTGACTCGCTCTCCTCTCTTCTCCGCTGCCTCCTCCTCTTTCTCCTTCTCAACCGCTCCTCTCGCCACAGCCACCGCCACCGCCACACACATTGTTTGGTTCTGCCCCTTTTTCTTGGCCTCCTCTTGATGATGTCAGGTGTGCTCCCGGGATCCCTCCCATGGCCACTAGACCGCTGGGTTCTTCTTGTGTAGGTTTTTTTTTTTTTTTTTTAATTTATTTTTATTATTTTACCCCTTTTTCTCAGTATACACATTGTATTACGTATTTTACATTTGTATATTTTCCAGCCAATTTTGAAAGAACATCCATAATTTCACTTTATCTGATTTGAATTTTAAACAATATCAACTAACAAAGAGCACAAACTAAACAACAGGTAGCAAATAAACCTATATTGCATATTGTGTTGCAGTATCCTGTAATGCCATAGTCTCTTTCCATTTCGCTATTGGTTCCCAGATTTTTAACCCTAGCCTTCTTCCCCTTTTCCCCTTATGTGCATATATTGCTTTCTCAAGGTTATAGCTAGCTAATAAATTTGCCAATCATCTTTGCATTCCCGGGGGGACCTTTTCTAGCCATGCTCTTGCTATCGTCAACCTCAAAACTGCAGTAGCCATAAACATAAATTCCTTATATTCAGGTCCATCCCGGTTATCTCTCCCAAGCAGAATCCTCAAAGGTGTCAATTTTATTCGTATGTCAAGTGTATTAGCAAGAAAATCTTCTACATTTTTAATCAAACTATACAGCTGGGGGCAGGTAGCAAACATATGGATTATATCTGCATCCCCTGCATTACATCGGGGACAGGTGATGCCAGTGGAGCCTCCCCATTTAGCTATTCTGGCGGGGGTGTGGTACAATGAGAATAAAGTCTTGTAGTGCTGCGATTGTAGGGGACCCGAACACAAAATATTACAACCCATGTTCAAGGATTCTTGAAAACTTCCAGGCTCCCCCCCCAGTTTTCCAACCCACTTATTGCTAACTTTCTCCATATCATCCATCTTCCCTTTTACTAAGAATGCATAAAATGATCTAATTGTACAGTCCCTTCCTATTTTTATTTTCTCCAGTACTTCATTACTGTTAAACCCCGCACTGCCACCCTGCTTACGATAAAGAAAACTCCTTAACTGTAAATATTTTAAAAAGTCCTTTCTCTCAAGACCATACTTAAAGGTGAGGTCTACAAACTGTACGATCCCTTCCTCGTCCATTAAGTCTCCAATCTGTACAATCCCTTTTTGAGACCATCTTGCCATTATCGGATCAGCAAATACTTCTGTAGGAAAAGATTTATTCTTATAGAGCCTGGTATATCTATTATTTCTTCCGAGACCCATTTTTTTTAGAAAGACATTCCATATCCTATATGCTGCCACTACAGTCTTAAATCTGGTCCTTTTATGGTATCCAAACTCAACCCTGTTTAAGAAGTTATTTTCTGCCTCTGCCCCCAATACTATAGAGTAGACTTCCGTAGACATAATCGTAACCCCTGTATCGAGCCCCCCACCCCCAATTAACCCCTGCATATACTGTAGTGCTGCAGCCATTTGATATAGCCTAAAATCAGGGGCCCCCCATCCCCCTCTTTCTCTTGGGAGAGTCATAAACCTATAGGCCCGCCTGGTTTTCCCATGCGCCCAGATAAACCTATTTAGTACTCTCTCTAACATATTAAACCATTTGGCTTCAAAGATCAGAGGGATAGAGCGAAAGAAATATAAAAATTTGGGCAAGATCAGCATTTTAATCACATTAATACATCCCAGTAGAGAAAGATGTAAGTTATTCATCCTCTCCAGATCTCTCTTCACCTTATCAATCAAGGGGGACAAATTCATTTCTACAATTTTATCCAAATCCGCCACTAATAATACCCCTAAGTACACTGCCGAGTTAACCACCCTATCATCATTACATATAGCATAGGTATTTTTTATAATCTGCGTTTTTAATCTATTTAAACTATAGCCCGATATCCGTCCAAACACATGGGCCTCTGTCTCGACCTCCTTTATAGCTAGAGTGGGGTTCGGCGTTAAAATAGCTATGTCAACTGCATAAGCTAAGGTCTTTACCGTACAGCTGTTTACCCTCATTGGTGGTATCTCCTGATTAGCTTCCAGTCGTCTCAGTAGCGGTTCAAGATATAACGCAAAAAGGAGGGGAGAGGAGGGACAACCCTGCCTAGTCCCCCTAGCGATTTTAACTATATCTGACAGCCCTCCATTTACTCTAATTCTCGCTATTGGGTTACTGTAAAGTATCCGTATGGCTTTAATAAAAGATTCCCCCATCCCGCACCACCTCATGACCTGCCAAAGGTAATCCCAGGAGACCCTGTCAAATGCCTTCTCAGCATCTAGAAAAAGTGCTGCGACAGGATCCCCTAGGATTCCTGCGGAGTCGAGCATTGTAACAACAGTCCTAACGTGCTGCGTTGTCCCTTTTCCAGGAATAAATCCATGCTGTATGGGGGTTACCAACTGCTCAATGATCCCAGCCAGCCTCTTTGCCAGGATTTTGGAATATATTTTAATATCCGAATTCATTAGTGTGATTGGTCTATATGATCCTGGTGCTTCTGGTGGCTTCCCTTTTTTCAAAATTACAATTATGTCAGCCCCTCCCCAAGATTCCGGACTGGATTCCCCTAGTTGAGCTTGTTGCATTATTAAAAACATATCTGCCACAAGCACTTTTTTAAATATTTGATCAAATTCAAGCGGAATTTGGTCTGGTCCTGCTGCTTTCCCAGCTGGTAAGCTACCAAGGGCCTCGTTGAATTCTTCCAACTGTAGGGGCCCATCTAATATCTCCCTATCTTCATCGGACATTATCGGCGGAGAAATATCTCTCAGGTATTCTTCAACCTCTCGTAGTCTTGTTGGACCCTCTGGGGTATACAGATCTGCGTAAAACTTTCTAAACACTTCCCTTACTAGATCAGAATCCATAACCATATTTCCATATGCATCCCTGATTTCTTTTATTCCTGCTGCAGCAACTCTCTGCCTGGTTCTGCTAGCCAGGACTCGACCCACCTTCTCACTAAGTTCGTACGTCTTTTCCTTCTTTGTCAAAAAAGTATCTGCAGCTTGTCTAGCCAACCCTTCCACTGCTTCAGCTTTTAAAACTATAATTTTAAGCAGGTACTCTTCTAAAGGTAAATTTTGTACTATGGCCCTACTTAAATTCCCTTCCTCTCTTAATAGTCTCTGCCCAACCTTCTCTCTCTTGTCTCTTTCTCTCTTTTGTCTTCCTAGAACAAAACTAATTGTTTCTCCCCGTACTCCTGCCTTGAAAGTATCCCAGACCACTCCTGGAGCTGCTGTCCCCCTGTTAATATCCCAAAAGAATTTGATCCAAGCTGTCATGTGCTCCCTATATACAGGATCCTTTAGCAGGCCTCTCTCAAAAGTCCACTGTGAGGGTATTTTGGGTGTTTAATTGATTTTGATAGTGAGAATAACCGGACTATGATCTGAAATCACCCTAGGTAGCTTCACCACTTGTGATCCAGAGAGCAGACAATTAGATATCAGAAAGTAGTCCAGCCTAACCATGATCTTATGTGGGACGGAGAAGAATGTACTGCCATCTAGGTGGGGATGTAACTTCACCCAAGGATCAACCGGAGCATTATGTGTGACCATATCAGCTAATGCCCTAAATACTTTCCTCTTCCTTCCCCGATATACCGCATCTGGACGCGTAAATGAGCTCTCTAAATCATGGATGTTGAAATCTCCACAGCATACTATGGGCTCAGGCCACTGAGCTAACTCAATTTCAAGGAGCTGGAATACATCTGGATCGTCTTCTGTAGAGCCATAAATTGAAACAAGAGTTAATTTCTGGCCCCTAAAACATACTTCTAAAATAACCCATCTACCCCATTGATCTTCCTTTTTCTTCCCTACAATCACATCCCTTTGCCTACCCAGAATTGCTACCCCTCTAGTCCTAGACCCCTGCTTAGTGCAAGCCAATACCTTAAACCCTAATTGCTCCAAAAGATATGTCCTCCCGCTTCTACATGAGTCTCTTGTAGGCATATCAAGTCTAATCGCATAGGTTTCAGATACGCTGCTACTCTCATCCTCTTACTCGGCTCATTAAGACCACATATATTAATTGATGCTATCCTGCACGCCATATCGTTGATATTCGTAGATCCAGCCAGAGATAACCTTTATTCGCCATCTTCAAATCAGCTTGTGTACATCCAGTATTTCCTACGTAAATAGCAATGTGCCAGACCTTATCATTTAACAGAAAACACAATTGTTGCTGTTTCCCCCCCCCTGCCTCCACCCCCTCCTTCTCCCCCCCTGTGCTGCTCCCCCCACCCCCCACCCCCTCCCTCTTACAGGCAAATAGGTCAACAGACCTATGTGTGCCCGCCTTCAGTTGCACTAGTCGCATCTCTCTCCCGCCAAATACCTTACTTGTGCTGCGTTACCCTTTTTATCCCTTTTTTATCTCTAACGCTTTCATCTATACTCAGGTGGTACTTTTGTGTATGCAGATACCCATATCTCCTATCCTCCCTTCTGCTTCCTCATTTCCTCCAGGAAGAACTCGGCTTTGATCTCAGAGTTGAACATCCATATTTTCCCCCTCACAACCACTTTAAGCCTAGCTGGGTACAGTAGATATGCTTCCAACCCCAGGGCTTGAAAGGGAGCAATCATCTGCCTTAACTTCCATCTCCTCTCTACGGTGAAGTGGCAGAAGTCAGGCCTGGCAAAAAAAGTGTTGCCTTCAAAAGTCTTCCTACTGTCTGATCTTGCCTTACTCAGAATCTCCTCCCTAAGCAAAAAGTTCCCAACATAGACTAGTATTGCCCTCAGGTGATTTTGCTGACCGCCCCTCCCTGCTCCAAACTGTGGCCTGAGCTTTCTTCATTGTGAAAGGGAACCTGTGCGCCCTCTGTATTTCTATTTCCCACTGCCACTGGGATTCTGGAAATGCTCCCTTCAAGAGATTTATCACGAATTGTCTGACATCCTGTCCCTCTGACCCCTCTGCCACACCCATCAGTCTAACATTGTTGCTCCTCTGTCTATTTTCAAAATCCTCCATCTTCCAGCGCATATCCTCCGCCATTTTTTCTTGCTCTGTCTTGAATGAATGCCATCTCCCAACATCATCCTCAAGTTTGCCGGTACGCTCCTCAACCTCTGTTACGCGATCCACAAGTTCATCGTATAACTTGTTAACCTTCTTTAAGCTACACTGGATTTTCTTTGACGCCTGTCTCGCTCTGCGGCTTTCAACTCTTGCTTCGCTTTGCATCTGTTTAAGAGTAGTAAACAGAGTGTGAAAGGGACCCCCCTGAGGAGGGGTACCACCTGCTGCCGCAATCTCAGTAATATTGCCGGAGTTGTCCTCCTCCTGGTATACTTGCGAGGTCGCAGTATAATCCCACAATAGCCGTTTCTCTGAATGCCTGGATGTGTTGGGTTCCTGCCTCCTTAATTTTGCATACCCTTTCTTAGTTGTGGATTCTTTCCCTGGTGTGCTAATGTCTGACTCAGTACCATCCTGGTCATCCAGGTCATCCTCCTCTCTGTTGGATTCCGATGAAGGTGTTGACCCCGAGTCTTCATTTACAGAAAAAAACTCCCCTTCTAGAGAGGTACAATCCCCTCCCTCCAGGGGGTTCTTGCCCGCGTTTGATTCCCCCAGGAGTTTCTGATTTGCAAGGCTGTCCCTGCTGCCCCAGGTGCCGATCACTTTCTTGGATGCATTCAACTCTTCTTCCACAAGCATTAAAGCCCCCAGCATATCTGCAGTCGTGCCTCCCGAATTCCCTTTGCTAATAGCCAGTTCCCCTCTGGACTCCCCTTTACCACTGCCTTCAGACTCATTCTGCTGCTCACCTCCAGTATTCAGTCCACCTGCTTCCACCGGTATCTGTGGTTCAACAGAGTTCTGTTTCTCTTTCGGCACTTTCGGCGCTGACTCAGCTCGTTGCCTAGCAACCAGACTCACTGAGCCGTCAGCTACGTCCTCGAGGACGTCTCCCAAGGCCAAAGTGACAGCGTCAGTTTCATGGAGGGGATCTAGTGGCTCTGAAGTCTCGGGGACCTTCGCAGACAGCATCTCGGACATGGTAGGTTGCCGCATTCCCATGTCCTGATTCCTGCATTTAGTATCCGCGCTCGGCTTCCGTGTATCTCCTTTCCTTGCTTTCTTCGATTTCTCCATCAGAGGTGGGGGGAATACTTTCCTGATCGTGCCCGTGGGAGTGTCTGTTTTGGAGCTAACAGCTATTCCTGTCTTCGCTGCTGCTACTACTGCTGCTGGAGGGTCCGATGTCTTGCTCCCCCTCTCGCTCCCTTTCTCTTGATTCGCAGCTCGAGTGTGTACCTTAGGAGCTTCTTGTGTAGGTAGTGCATCCTGGCTTGCTCCGCTCCACTTCCGGTCCACCACTCCGTCTTCGTTCTCACAGGGTGATAGGGTGTACTAAACTTGTTCTGCACTCCACACTCTTTCCACATATGTTTAACCCTCTGTCTGAAAATACCTCCTTATGAAACCCTACCCTGGTGAAGACACCAATGAAGGCCTTAGCTAGTGCAGGAGCTGTAGTAGCCCTAAGGGGAATTGCTTCAGGATACCTGATGGCATGATCCACTACCACCAGTATGAATATTTTTCCTGATGCTGTGGGAGGTTCAAGTGGACCTACTACGTCCACACCTACCCTTTAAAATTGAACACCAAACACTGGTAGGGAAATTAAGGTGTCCTTTGGGTATCCACCTGTTTTGCCACTGGCTTGAAAGGTGACACAGGAGCTGACAAACTCCTTTACCTTCTGAGACATCTGGGGCCAGTAAAAGTGGCTAACTAGACTTTCTCAGGTTTTGGTTTGGCCCAGATGTCCAGCTAGGGTGATGGCATGAGCTAAAGTGAGTAAGAACTCCCTGTACTTCTGAGGCACTAACATTCTCCTAGTGGCTCCAGGGTTGGGGTCTCTGGCCTCAGTGTACAGTAGTCTTTCCTCCCAATAGACTCTGTAGGTACCACTGTAGCTTGCTGCCTCAGGCTCTCAAGAGTTGGACAGGTCTGCTGCCCAAGGAACAGCTAGTGGGTCACCCTGGTCCTAAGAGCTCAACCTAGTAGGGGCCCTTCAGCCCTGACGAAGGCTCCAGACCCGATCGGGCTCTTTGAGTGGGCCAAAACATGTTGCCATCAGGGGTATAATTGAAGGATTAAATTCAATAGAACCCTGATTTCACGTTTTATTCATACCCCAGGTACCCTAATAATAAAGAAGCATCTTTGGGTATACCTAGAGGTAGTTTTAAATAATCTCTCTTCTGGATCCCTGCATGTCCAGCTTGACTTTATCTAAGAACTCCCATTCCATCTATGGTTGAGTTTGCCATGGTGGTGCCATCTTACCAGGGTGTGGATGGGCACCGATGATGAAGCATGTCACGATAAGTGAGTGAGACGTCTACTCCAATACCTTTGGATATCCCTACATCTGTGGATACTGCTGAGGCGAATACCAACTCCCTGAGAAAGAGGGAATCCCTTACCCTCCCATAAGAGTAAAAAAGACTTTCGCCTCAGAAAATTATTTTGATCAATCAGTTGCTCGTGTGTGAGAATGCCCACTAATTCACTTACACAAACAATCAGTCACTCACTGAAACACCCATTGACTTACTTACACATTCAGTAATTCACCTATGCAGGCACTCAACATATACACACTCACCCATGTACCTACTCATGCACAGTCTCACTCACACATATAGGTATTACACAGCTACTCAGTAACCCATACAGGCACTCATATACCCTGTCATACCCCATACAACCACTCATACACACACACACTTATTCACACATAAACTCTCCCATACAGGCACTCAAGCACATTCTCACTTACACATATAGCCAGTTATATACTCACTCACTTACCCATACAGCCAGTTATACCCACATTCCCGCACCCATACACACACTAACACACACACACTCATCCATCCCTACAGCAATACATTCATCCTCTCAGTTACTTACACAGGTACTTATGCAATCTCTCACTCACTGATACATTAACTTACACACCCACTAACTGATTCACACAAGCATTTATACACCCATGAATTCCCTGATATACCCATTTAACACCCATACACTCACTAATACAGGCAGTTATGCACCCTCTCACTCATTGATACAAGCACTCACACACCCACACAGTTCCCCATACAGCCATTTACACACCACTTGTTCACTCATGCAACCACACACACACACCTATTCACTCACTCATACAATCAATTATGCACGCAGTCACTCACCGATACAGTTAGTCTTCCACACTCTCATTCAATCATATAAGCAGTGACATACTCACTCATAATCTACTCACACAGGTATCCAGTAACATACATAGTCATTTGCACATCCAGTCATTCACTTATACAATTATTACAATTCTACTCACTCAGTCATGCAGCCTCTTGTACATTCATTCATTCATATATTAAGTAACTTATACAACCACATACTTATTTAAACAGTCACTAACACACTAATAAACCAAAAAACGCTCATAATCATACCAACGTACATTTAACATGTAGAAAATGTGATCCAGCACACCATAGAAATTATATATAATACAATAAGTGAATTCCAACAGAAGTGAGTCCAATCAGCAGGTTCCTTATTCAATATTCTTCTTAAAATTTGCGTAGCCAACGCGTTTCGTCCTTACGGACTTCTTCAGGGCTACAAATAATCATAAACATACATATAGACAATGAGTAAAATATGCCGTATTTACAATCCTATTTACAAATAAAAAGCCTATATTACAATGTACATCAATACATATGGTTTACAAAGCATAAGCCATAAAGCATAAACAAATTCTTTAGAACCTGCTGAGTATACAGAGTATATTCCTTGAACTGAGAGAGTTCTTGTTGACAAATGCGAATCAAAGGTTGAGGGTTTTCCTATCCATGGTTATCTGGAGATGCTATCTGGTCCAGTTAAGAGGGTATCTACATGTAATTTCTTATATTGCATGAGTGGAATGGGGAATTTTTCTTACCAAAATACTTATTTCAACGCACTCTTCTTTAGATATTCCCACAGGTGTAAGAGCAGCATGCGTTCTTTCTTATATGGACCACATTGGTTTTTGATCTAAAGATACAATGAATGGTAATATAGTGTCACATTTTTTAGAACTTGTTTAATTGAGCCTCTTTCCTTATATATAAGAAAAACACAGAGAGACTCTATCCATTATTCACTTGGTCAATTTTAAATATCAAGGCAAAGCAAGACATGTTACCTATTCTATTGTAATATTCTTAATAAGATCCATGGACCCAATGTTTAATCTTATTATTAAAATAGAGCATACCGTTTTGAGTATCCTTATGCGAGATTCTCAGTATGATATTTCCCAAATAGGGGTAGACACAATATCTATCAAAGAAAAGTTTGGGAGATAATCATTATTTTAGAACTATACCACACACAATTCAAAAAAATGCTCATGCCCTTTAAGAATGTAATCCATTAAAGGCTATCAAAATTCCAGGTTGAATTTATCAGCACATAGTTCCAAAATTAAAAAGACCAATGCAGGCTTCAAGTTTAGTTTAAGTTTGGTTACACATTTATAGTCAAGCACAAAGAGTTCCCTATTAACAGTTACTATACTATTCCCAACTATTTAGATTAAATTTAAACTTGGTAGTGTATTCTAACTAGAGCAAAGAGAGTTCCCTATTAGTACTTACTTCTAGCTTCCCAGTTTCAAGAGTAGTCCTTCCAGGTCTTTGTCCATGTGATAATGAGACTAGTGTGAAGATCAGCCTTAAATAGTTCTCCTATGTAATACCTGGGTTCAATTAGGCCCCTAAATGAGGCAGATTGGATGTAAAACTGCGCCGCCATTTTGGAAAGTGTTGGAGGCCCAGTCAGCACAATATAAATGGAAGGCCGTCTTAGATCAGGCCATCCATGTCAAAGAGAAGAGAAGAGCAATGAGTAAAACACTACAGTTAAACAATAATATGCAAGCCACATTCTGCACGTCCACACCATAATTCTACCGCTACTTTTGGCGGCTGTGATCCACAACAGTGCAAGACTACACCTAGGAACACTTCCTATAAAGTAAAAGGAGGATGGGTGCACAATCGACCCGCCATATTGGAAAGTCCACATAGTACAAACCAAAGGCTATTACGTTGGAGATGCCTAATAATAATCCCGGATTGCGTGAGTTCGTCAGAATAATGCAAACCAAACACCAATGCGTAATAAATGTCTATTATTAACCAGAGGTCACGTGAGTTTGCGCGAGTGTGAAACCAATAAAATCCGCCTGAGAACACGCCATCCAAATCAAGGAGAAAGGATGAGCGATGTATAGAATCATGCTAATCCATAATGTGGTTATTTTCCAAGACATATTATACACAACTATACCATACTTATGCCACTGATTTAATCGGCAGTAAGCCACGATAGTACGAGACTCCACCCAGAAACACATCCTATAAACCAAAAGGAGTGTGGATGCAAAATTGGGCCGCAATATTGGAAAGTCCAAATAGTGTAGACCTAAGGCCGTTTAAGTTAAGAGAGCCTATTGGTAAACCTGAAGTTGCGCGATTATAAAGCCCGAGTTATTAAGTTAGACAATGGCAACCCCAGGAATTTTGAAGTTTGTTCTTGGAACCTATCAAAGGAGCCAAGCTTAGCGCGATGCCGCCATATTATTTGATTTAGCGATTGCAGCTAAAAAGCAAGTGCAATTCCAACTTGGAACCTTTTTATGGGAGCCAAGCGTAACGCGAGGCAGCCATCTTGGAAAACATTCGGTTCTAAAAGAAGTCTGATATAAACACAAAAATATGTGATGTCAATAGTTTAGATATAAATCTGAAGAACGGCATATTAAGTGGTTTGATGCTAAACCTGAATACCGTGCTAATATTAACAATATTACAATACGAATATGTGTCCCAAGTTAAATTCATAGACATATCCAATGTTAAATTTAACGAAACCGACTTGGGAATTTATACTATATAGAAAAGAGGATCTACGGTATAGTAAGAATGTGTATTACATTCAATGCGCTTGTCCAAGGATCCATATTTTTGTACAAAGTAATCTATAGATGTATTGTATAGTAGCCCGAGTTGCCTAGGGAAGGTTGAGCACCCGTACACGATTCATAGTAATGAGGGGGGCGCGTCAGGAGGGGGGTAGGCAGAGGGGGGCACACTGACATGGGTTGCGGGAGGGAGAGGGAGGGTGGCTCCACGCGGGAAGGGTGACTTTTCTCCTGCATACTCGGGGGCAATGCTGTATGTAAAAGTCTCCTTTTGAGGGAGAGGGCTGTTGGGAACTGTACTGAGTTGTTGGTACGAAAACAATAAAAAATAAAAAAAAAAAAAAAAAAAAATAGATGTATTGTATAGTGTCATATGTATCCGAAGTTTCTAACCAAGCAGTGTAGTTACCTAAGGGCTATGTACATTTTTTTTATTGAATTGGAAAAAGTGGTTCTAACAAGAACCAACTTTTTAAAACAATTTTATAATGTTTTGGGTGTTTTTGTAAATATTTTGAATTTTCTTTGGTGTTTTAACCCCCCAAAAACAGAAAAACAGGTACAGAAAAAAAGAAAAGCTGTGCTTTAACTAAAAAAAATGAACAAGTGTGTCCATTGATGGTTTCGAGTAGTGTTGCTCTCCAACACTAGAAATATGTGCCGCAACGATGCATGAGGGCGTTGCAACTCACTAAAACCAATTAAAATGACCATAAAACGTTTTTGATTTCTTACTACACTACTATCTTTGCTGGATTACTAAACCTCTAACCTAAAATAAACCATAAAAGTGTGGATATATGTTTATTATTACCACCGCAACTATGTGGGAGTCACGCACCTTACACGACTACGGAAATATGTGCCACGAAAGTGCGCAAGGGCGTTGCAACTTGCAAAAACATATTAAAACAACCATAAACATTTTTTTGATTTCTTACTACACTAATATCTGTACTATGTTAATAAACCTCTAACCTAAAAGTAAACCATAAAAGTGTTGATGAATGTGTATTACTACTACCGAAACTATGTGGGAGTGGTGTTCCCTGCCCGGCAGGTAGCGATGGATGTGCGGCTCCAATTTAAAAAAAACAATACATTTAACTACTTTATCACTATATACAGCTTACAATCAATTGTCTTTTGCAAAGATGTTGAGAAGGATTCCAAAACGTCTCTTCACAAACCCACTCGCACTTATGTACTCATTCATCCATCCGTTCAGAGGCTAATGCACACTTTCCAGGATGCAAGAAGAGACTTATGTACCCACTCACAGGCCCACCCAGACACTCATGCACCCTCTCACAGAAAAAAATAGAGACTCATTTAGACAGTTACAGACCCACTCAGACTTTCATGCACCCAACCAGAAACCCATTCATACACTCATACACCCACTCACAGGCCCAAGCAGAGACTCACAGACCCACTCACACTCCCAGTCACACAGTTACACACCCATTTACAGACCTACTCCAACACTGATGCACCCACACACAGACCAAGTAAGAAACTCATGGACCCACTCACAGACCTACTTTGAGACTTATACATCCACTCACAGACCCACTCAGACTTACACACCCAGTAAAACACCCATTCACATTTATGCAGCCACACCCAAACAAATATAGAAACACCTATTCACACACAAATTGAAACAGTCACATACTCACTCATACACCCACTAAGACACTAATGCACTCAGTCACACACTCACTCTCAACACTTACAGGTTACAGTTAGGAAAAAAAACTGCAGGATTTCACTTAAAAATCAGAAGTTCCGATGGACTCGTATACACACATCCGGACACGAGGAGGGGTCCTCCACGCTTTCCCATTCCCAAATGTTTTAGTTTGGTTGTTTACTCACTGGTTTATTGTTAGGGCGACAGATGCTTCCATTCCTGAAGTGTAGGGTGGGGGGTGGGAGAGGGGTTGGAGGGGTGGGACCGTTGTCCCGTGTTTCAGTTGTATTTTTGTTTTTTTCCCCTTTTTTTGTTTCGCTACACCAGGTTTCATATGGCACCCTGATTTGATCCCCGTAAGCCATGCATATCTCCCTTCGGATGCTCCGATGGACCTGTTTTTGTGTTTTGGGTTTTTTAGATCTACCACACCAGCATTCATGAAGCACCCTGATGTACACCCGATAGGACAGACAGGCTGGGCCTCCCCTTTCAGACTTGTAGTCCCACTGCCAACCCCAGCACCATGTCTGACACACCATTGATAAACGCACCCCTGCGCATCATGTCCTGGAACGTTAATGGCCTCCTGGACCGCTTTAAATGCTTGGCTGTCCTCAGATACGCGCAGCGCTTAGGGGCGGACATCTTACTCTTACAAGAAACCCACCTGCTGGGTAATCGCTGCCCCTTCTTAACGCGGTACGGCTATGACAGAGTGTGGTACTCGGGATAAGGGGTTCCCGAGGGGTGGCGATCCTGGTGAGACGCTCCCTTCCTCTGGTGACTGTCCAAACAACTCTTGATGCCCAGGGCACTTTCGTGGCCCTCAGTGGCACACTAAATGGCAACCCGCTTAACCTGGTGTCCCTTTATTCTCCCTCTTCGATGCTGACGACGATCCCAGCTAAGTCTGTTGACCTCCTGGCGTCTTTACCACCTGGTCCCACATTCCTTGGGGGCGACTTTAACACGGTCTCATCACCCGACCTTGACACAACAGGCCCTCCATCCCCTGGTAGAATTGCACAGGCCAAGCAGCTGAGGTCTTGGTCCGCATCACTGGGTTTATGCGATGCCTGGCGATTATGGCACCCTCACTCTAAACAATTCACACACACCTCAGCGGCACACCACACACAGGCACGCATTGACGCCATCTTCGTTCCTTCAACGGACTGTCTTTTAATTCTGGACGTCTTGCTTCTCCCGAGAGGTATCTCTGACCACTCGCCAGTGATGATCCGCACAGGTCCCCCCCCGCCTCTGCCCGGCAAACTTGGAGGTTCCATGCCTGGTTTCTTCAAGACAAGGGTTTCAGGAAGGTGGTGAAGCAGGAGCTAACACAGTACTTTCTCTCTAACGAGGCCACAATTGGGGGGTCGTCAAGGGTCAACTCAAGTTCCAGCGACAAGCCCAACTGGAACAGATTACCTTGCGGGAGGCGCAGGCCCTGCGCCTCTAACGTGCCTCGGCCCGATCCCCAGATGCTTCCGACATAAGACTTCTGACCCGGCTCCGGTCGGAGATCAAGCAGCTGTCGCTGGACGGGCCAAACTCCTCTGGCGCTCCTCTCCGTGGCCAGGGTGTATGGATGGGGCGACAAGAATGTCTCGCTCCTTCACCGCCTGGCTACGTACCCAAGGGCGAACCGTATAATCCCAGAAATAGCGGCACCAGACAGGTCACTGTGCCGTGCCCCAATGGAAATGGCGCAAGCCTTTGCCGCCTACTACCGCAAGCTATACGAGGCCCAAGCCCCAACCCGGTCCCTTACGGACCTAATGGACGTGGAGGGTGGCCGCCTTCCACGTGTAGATGCCGCCGCACAAGCCGATCTGGATCGCCCCATTTCCCGTGAGGAAATTGGAGATGCAATCGCTCTTGTTTCATCTGACAAGACACCGGTCCCAGATGGCCTTCCTCAAGAATACTATGCCCAATACCGGGATGTTCTCATCCCCCACCTGGACACACTGTTTCGCGAAGCTGTGGAGAAGGGCTCCTTCCCTCAGGAAACGGACATAGCCACCATTGTGGTCCTTCCGAAATCCCAGCCCCCCTCACCACAGTGCGCGGATTACCGCCCCATTTCCCTCATCAACACTGAGGTCAAACTGTTCGCCACCCTCCTTGCCCAGCGCCTCAAACCCCATCTGTCTACGTTGGTCCACCCCGACCAATGTGGGTTTATGCCCTCTCGTGGCGCCCACAGACTGCACTCCGTCTTAGCCCATCGCCACCTCCTCACCCCATACCTAGCGCTTCTAATGGTAGTCTTTGAGAAGGCCTTCTACTCAGTGGACTGGGGCTTCCATCATGATGTTCTCAACATGATGGGACTTGGTCCCCGCTTTCGGGCCATAGTCAAGGTTCTGTACGCCCTCCCGTGGGCTCGTGTTCTAGTAAACAGAGTCCAGTCGGAGCCCTTCTCGGTCTGTAGAGGGACGAGGCAGGGCTGTCCCCTTTCTCCCCTGCATTTTGCCTTAGTGATGGAACCCTTGGCGTCCTAGATGCGGTCTTGCAGTCGGGTGCAGGGATGGGAATGGCCCAGCGCTGAACAGGATAAAATCGCCCTCTACGCGGACGATATCCTCGTCTACCTGGCAGATCCTGCCCGGTCCGGCCCCCATTGTCTTCATATATTGCAGTCCTTTCAACAGGCCTCAAATCGGTCCTGGTTCCCCTTCACCTCTCCCGGGAATGCTTTGATTGGCAGTCCGAAATACCTCAACGTCGTCAATCATTCAAATACCTGGGGATCTGAGTGACCTTGCTGCCTGAGCTCAGCTGGGCCCTCAATGTCACTCCACTGGTGAAGCGGGCCAAAAGGGCCTCCAGCGGTGGCAGGCGCTGCCTCTCAACCCCGTGTGGAGGGTAGCCCTTTTTAAGATGATGGTGCTCCCCCGCTTCCTTTATATGCTTCAGAAAACCCACATGTGCTTTCCCAGGGTCTGGTTCCGTGAACTTGACGGCTTAGTCAGCAAGTTCTTATGGGGAAAGGGTAGGTACAGGCTAGCGCTCAGTGCTTGCAGGATCCCCTCGTTCGACGGGGGTTTGGGGATGACTCACCTTTACCTGTACTATTTAAACACGCAATTTCTTTCCATACATCACTGGTTCAACGGGGGTGGTCTCATCCGGCCTATAGGCTTGAACTAGGGGAACTGCGCCTCGCCAGAATCCAATCCTTTCTATATGGGACCCCGATTCCTTCCCTTCTTCCGGAGGTGACGTGCTCGGTGTTACTGGCCTGGCGGGCAGCATTGCGACACACCAACTGGACACACACACTGACCCAATGTACACCTTTGTGGCACGGGACCTGGCTCAGGGAAGTGACCGGGCTTCGAAGCTTGGGACCTCATAGGCATCACGCAGCTTGGGGGACATTTGGGTGGGGGATCATATGCGCTCCTTCGGAGATCTCCAAACCAGGTACTCACTGCACCACTCACAATTCTTTCGCTACCTTCAGCTACGACACGCCCTACGCTCACACCTCACAACAGGCAAACGGTTGCCAGATCATAGCCCGCCTGAAGCCCAGATTATGTTTGGGGACCTGGTGAAAGGTGGCATTTTCCGCATTTACCGTACACTGATTAACAATACCTCGACTTCCTTGGAACGACTGCGGACGCAATGGGAGGACTGGGTGGGCCCCTTGGAGGAAGAAGACTGGCGTGATGCCCTTATGGCCCCTAGAACGGTCACCGCCTCCGCTAGGCTGCGCTTGGTGCAACTCTATTATCTGCATGCCGCATATCTCACCTCTGTACGCCTTCATCGCGCAGGGCTTACTCCGTCCTCAGCCTGTACCAGGTGTGGATATGACCCCGCTGACTTTCTCCACATGGTTTGGGCCTGTCCCCTCTTGGCGGGATTTTGGAAGGGCATTGAAGAAGAACTCTCTGAGGTTCTAGGGTGGGGGGTTCCACACGACCTTAAGCACACAATCCTGGGCATCACTGATGGGCTGGATGGGTCACGCAACGAAAAACTGTTCTTTACTACAGCTATGGTGGTAGCTAAAAGAGACATTGTGGCCTCCTGGAAATGCCCTGAACCCCCAAGTGTGGGGTGTTGGCGGAATGGGGAGGACTGGTGCGCCACACAGGAGAAAGTTATGTATGCAGCACGTGGTTGCCCCAAGAAATACCGCAGAATCTGGGGGAAATGGTTGGGGGGGTTTAACTGTGAGGGGTTTGACTGTTTCCATCTCATTTTTGCCTTATTAATGTCTGTACGTTGGGCATCGAGAAATTGTGATTGTAATCCTCGATTATTGCAATACGGTGCGGAATGGCTGGTGCATTCCTTTTGTAAAATCAATAAAAAAATGTTATCAAAAAAAAGAAACAAAGGTTCCAGGGATGTTATACTTAGCAAATAAAAAATAATTTAAACGTAGAAATTCATTGAAAAGAACAAAGGTTACAGGGGCGTTATAGTTAGGAAATATAATTTTTTTTTAAATTAGAAATTCACTGAAAAACACCAACGCTTACAGGGACATTATAGTTAGTAAATAGAAGTTCTGAAAAAAACAAAAGTTACATGGACGTTATGATTAGCTTCACATTTTCCCCATACAAAACCAGTAAAATTCAGCAGCTATAGTTACTCACGCCCTCGCAATACACTGCTTATAACCTCTCATATTACATCACTCGTGACATGGTCAGTGACATAACAGTCGACATCTCTGATGACATCTCAAATGACATCACTGATGAATTCTCAAATAGCATCACTGATGACACTTCAAATGACATCACTGTTAACTTCACTGATGACTAATTGACAAAACCACTCATGTACTTCTTACACCCCATACAACATCTCATACACCCAGGCCCACTCCCACACAACCACTAACATACCCATTCACAAAGCCACACAAACAAACATACACCAACTCCCTGATTGATAGAAGCATTGAGACATTAACTCACCCATACAGCCACTATGGAACCAGTAATTCACATATATAGCCACTCATGCACCTACTCACTGACTAATACAGCCACTTACACATCCAGTCAAACAGACATGTAAACACTTATACACCCACTCATATACCAATACAGCCACTCACACACCGACTCATTTACCTATACAACTACTCACGCACTTACTCACTCACCCATACAGTAGATCACACAGCCACTCATTCACCCTTACAGTTACTCACACACCCACTCACTCATACATATTCTAACACGTGTACTCATTCACCTATTACTCACTGGAACAAGCACATGCTTTCCCACACAAACTTTCTCACGCTCAATTACTTACCCATACAGCTACTCATATACCCATTCACATACCCACACTCACTCAAACACACATGCACCCACTCACACTCCCATTCATGCACCCATACAGCCACTCATTTACCCTCTCACTCATCCATACATACACTTATGTACATGCTCAGCCACCTATACAGCCACTCATTCACCATTACAGCTGCTTACACACCCACTCACTAGCCCATAAAGCTACTCACTTAGCCACTGACTTACTTATACATGGATTGACTCACCCACTCACTCACTGATACAAAACTCACACACACACTCACTCATATATACAGTATTTAACATACCCACTCACTCTTCTATACACTACTTACACACCCACTCACTTAACCATAGAAGCACTCCCACAGCCACTTACCTTTGTATATATGTTTAACACTCAGTAACTTTTAGAAAATACTCACAATTATTGGATGATATCATAAGTGATGTCTTCAATTATGTCATTTTAGATGTCATCAGTGATGTCATCAGTGAAGTCATTTGATGTCATCAGTGATGTCATTTGAGATGTACTCAGTCATGTCATTTGTGATGTCATCAGTGATATCATCAGTGATATCACTGACCATGTCATGAGTGATGTAATATGTGAGGTCATAAGCAGTGCATTGCGGGTGCATAAGTAACAGTTATCTCAGGTAACTGTAACTGCTGAATTTCAATGGTTTTGTACAGGTGAAATAGGAACCTAACTATAATGTCCCTCTAACCTGTGTTTTTTTCAGTGGATTTCTATGTTTTTAAAGATTCTATTTCCTAACTAGCTTGGAACGCTGAGTTTGGCAAAAACTCTGCCAGTCACTGGTGGAACAGAGTTTACTAGCGCGCTCAACCCTAGAATACATTCCCCAACCAGTAGCGCTTTTCAAGAATGGTAGAGAAAGGGGTCAGGGCCTCCATCGAGGTCTGAGGAATCCTGCTGTGGGGCCCTGTCAAGTACCTGAATTCTCCAAAGGAGCAGAAGAGATGTTATCTCCCAATGCTTTCCTGCCAGCAGTGCCCACTAGATTATAGTGCGGTCTTACGAGCAAGGGGGAAAGGTTGAATGGAAAAGAGAAGAGACTACTCCTACTGAAGTCACTCTTGGGTAGTCTCCCACCACTTCTGAATTTCTTCTGTTGGAAGGAGGAGGACCTAATGCACAGAGAGATGAAAAGAAGGAACAATTAACACCCTAACTACACCTATTAGATTTACTAACTAATCAAACAGTAATTTGCCTATCACAAGCCTTAGGAGTGATAGCCCCTCTTCTATATAATGCTAGGTGTTGCCGTGAGAAAATAGTAGATAAACAATTCTTTTCAGTTCCTAGGACAATTTCTTAATGTTCAGTATGCCACAAAAGAACTTATAGTTGTAAGGATTTTTCTTGATACAGGAATGTACTTGTAATTATAGACTCCTTGTAGTGATGGCAGTTGCGTATATACAGATATCCAGTATTTGAGCGCCTAAAAAGGAAGCTGGGAAGGAAAGACAGGGAAGGAAAGGAAGGGAGAAGTGCCCCAACAGGAATTGCCAGACGGAGGGTATGCAAGGGCGAAGCCCAGTAAGCTAGCGATCTTACTGTCTTATAATAGATGTTCTGGAGGGTGATAGTGAAATCTGTCTCACAGCTGATGGTTTTCTGAGGAGAATTGTCTTTTTCAGGAGGAAGGTAGATTGCAGAGGAGGTTGCGCTACAGAGTGACGCCGCTGTCTGACTGAAGGTTGCTGCCCAGGAAGTCGCGCTGTGGTGAGACGCCACTCTCCAGCTGAAGAGCACTGCCGAGGGAGTTGCACAGAAGAGAGACGCCGCTCTCTGACTGAAGTTGCTGCCCAGGAAGTCGCGCTGTGGAGAGACGCAGCTCTCCAACTGAAGAGTGCTTCCGAGGGAGTTGCGTAGGAGAGAGATGCCGGTCTCTCACTGAACGGACCACAGTAGACTGGAAGTCCAGGAAGAATAAATGCTGTCTTCAACAGCACACTGCGGTACTCTGAGAGTCAAGGTAAGTCTTACTCTGAAACAACGAACAAAACTCCACAAGTGACTAAATATGCGGAGCGGTACACTAAAACTCTGATTCTTTTTATGGTTCTAATTGAAGTGCGTGGAGGGTAGCACGTGCAGCTGTCTTAACGCTAATCGTCTTTCAAGAGTTCTCACAAGGAACTTTGAATATGTCTGTAAAGACTGCGGCCATCTTGTAGTGGGCTCTGTCCAGGACCCTATATGGTTATCCAATGATTAATCACTGGATGTTTGGTAAAAACTCTAAGCCTGGAACCCCACATTCCTCCCTTGGGACCCTGCATAATGGTTGCCACATTAGTCAAGCTCCTGACAGGACCTTTCTCGTGGCAACAATAGGGGTTCTTGGCTCCAATAACCCTCAGCAGCAAAGGGGACTTCATGCCCTGCCCAGTGTTGCACCAGGAGGCCCCTTTGCAAAGTGGTTGAGAAAGGGGTGGGACATCGATGAGGTCTGAGAAACCCCACTGCGGGGCACTTGTGGCTACAATATTTGTTCTTGGCCCTGAATGACCCTCAGCAGCCAAGCGGACGTCATCCCCCAACCAGAGGTGCGCCAGGAGGCCCCTTTGCAGACGGGTTGAGAAAGGGGGTGGGCCTCCAACGAGGTCTGAGCAATCCTGCTGTGGAGGACTTGCGCACATTCAAAATAGAGTTCATAATCCGGTGTATCGAACCCACCTTGCGCGTATGGCCTCATGAGTACTGTCCATTGCAAGCGGGGTTGCTTACCTCCCCAAAATAATCTCAGCAACTCTGTTCTTAAGGAGGTGAAGAAATGTCGCCCGGGATGGTAAGGAATATTCAAAAATAAGAATTGCGGGAGTATCACAATTTTTATCAGGGGTGCACGACCCGCCATTGATAAAGGCAAAGCTATCCACCGAGTGATATTGCATGCGAGTCGTTCCATGGCCGTGCCATAGTTAAGTCGGAGAATCTCGTCTCGGGTAGCTCCAATTTGGATCCCTAAGTAACGAAGATCAGCATCGCACCATTCCAAAGGAAAATCAGGTGTGAATTTTGTCACAGCAGGCGTAAGGGGAAAAATCTGCGACTTTGCCCAATTAATGTGGACTCCAGAAAGGTGCCCATACACAATAAATTCCCGTAGTAGGGGATTAAGGTTGTTTTGCGGGTCCCTGACATATAATGTTATATCATCTGCATAAAGCGATATTAAGATTTGTCATAGGTTACAACGTAGCACACGATCTTGATGATGCTTCCGCAGTTTACAGGCCAAGGGTTCTATCGCAAGGGCGAATAGCAGGGGAGATAGGGGGCACCCCTGTCTAGTGCCTTGTGAAATGGGGATTTCAGCAGACATATGTCCATTTATAAGAACTCGGGCTGTGGGGCAAGTGTATAACAGGTGTATCCAGTAAACAAAGATTGCCGGAAAGCCCATACGGCACAGTATAGCAATGAGATAATCCCACTCCATGGAATCAAATGCCTTCGTGGCATCTAAGAAGACCGCTGCCATGGGTAATTCCGGCGCTATATTCTGGAGGACAGAAAATAATGTACGAAGATTATGCGTGGTGGCACGCCCGGATATAAGCCTGATTGATCGGGCAATACTAGTTTGTCGATTAATAGAATTCATCTATTGGCAATGGCCTTCGCCAGTATCTTCGTATCACAATTCAACAGGGATAGGGGCCTATAGGAATCACATGAGGTAAGGACCTTTCCAGGCTTAAGCAGGGATGTTATCAAAGCCTCCTTCATGGACGGGGGAAGTCTTCCACCTTCCAGGGATTCAGCGTATACGTCCTTCAACACTGGGGCCATGATATCAATGTATGTCTTATAAAACTCGGCCGGGAGACCATCAAGCCCCGGGGCCTTACTAGATTTTTGCTGCATTATGGACTCTCGAATTTCGTCGAGTTCAAAGGGAGCACTGAGAAAGTCCCTGTGATGGTCCTCAAACCACCCCAGTGCCACATCACCCAAAAAGCTGTCAAGTTCCATTTCGCCCTGGCGTTGTGAGGTGTATAGAGGGGAGTAGTGTGCTGTAAAGCAAGATAATATGTTAGCAGTGTCTGTGTACGCCTCCCCGTCAGGTCCATGTATTTCCAGGACGTTCTGTGTACCTCTGGGCCTTCTTATCATGACAGCTAACGCCTTCCCAGGACGCTCCCCCTCCCCGTATCTCCTCGCCTTCTAATACTTCCCCTTGAAGTTGGATTCTCGAGCTGCAATATCCGCATATTCGGCTAGCTTCTCCCGGAAGGCCAGCTGCGCGTGTGCGCCAGCCCCCCTAGCCAGCTCGCGTTCTAGAGCTTTCAGCTCACCTTCCAAGTTATGCAACGTTCCCCGCAAATCCTTAAGAACCCCAAAACTCTTTGAGATACAGAAACCTTGAATAGTGACCTTAAAGGCCTCCCACAGAATTTCTATGGAATCAACAGAGTTTCTATTTCTTTGGAAAAAGTCTCGTATCTCCTCACACAGCTCCGCACGAAAGACTGCGTCTTACAGGGCTGTAGGTTGTAGCTTCCAGCTCCGTCGGGGTGCATTGTATCCGGGCACGGTGAGCTCAAGCTTAACAGGTGAATGATCGGAGAATGTTTTAGCCAAATGAGTAACAGCAGTGATAGTGGGGCCGAGTTCTCTCATCAATAGGTAATAGTCTAAACGTGCCCATGTACCTGTGTGGGTGTTCCTATGCATTCCGTCACAAGTCTCCGGGTGTCGGAGATGCCATGCATCCACCAGGTTGCCTTCCTGAAGAATCTCACGTAGGGCAGTCTGTGCTTTGGTATAATGATGTGGAGCCGTGTTCGACCTATCCAATAACGGGTTAAGAGCTACATTAAAATCCCCTCCCCAGATCAGCTGCGTGGAGCCTATCTCCATTATCAACCCCCATAAAACTGTGAAGAATTCAAGGGTGTCTGTATTGGGGCCGTAGCAGCATACCATGGTTATTGTTGTCGTTCCAAAGTGCCCCCATACCAAAACATATCTCCCCTGTGGGTCCGTGTGTGCGCCATCAAGCGTGAATGGTGTGTGCTTTTTTATAAGGATAGCTGTGCCTCTCACATATGTAGAGTATGTAGCGAAAAATCTGTGATCAGCCCATTTGCTGGCAAATAGTGGGGACATCTGAGGGCCCATGTGAGTCTCCTGCAGCATAGCCACCTGAATGTGGTGACGATCCAAATACGAAATGATGTGTCTGCGCTTTCGCGGGTCACCCAGCCTCCTAACGTTCCAGGAAAGAAACCTTAGTCGCAAATCGTGTAGCTTATCTCCGGTTGTGTGTGTGGAGTGTGTGGCCATCATTCCCTCGGCATATGTCGGTCATATACGATACATGCATGTGCTGTTGCGTCTGCCAATGCTGTTGATATATAACATGAACATTGAATATACCATCCAACTCCCCACCCCACCCCCACCCAGTGTCATCCCAATCATGCCAGAGAAATCTGTCCCTCCCCCCCTTACTCGCATCACAAACATTGCTAATGCAAACGGAAACCATTCAAACAAACTAGACATTACTTTGAATTGTACCAGGGGTTCGCCCTTGCGGGGGTCACCTCTAGGTGACCCACCCTGGCCCCTCCAACCCTGAGGCAACGAGATCAATCAATCAATCAATCAATCAAGATATTTGTAGAGCACGCTACTCACCCGGAGGGTCTCAAGGCGCTAGGGGGAGGGGGGATCGCTACAGCTCGAATAGCCAGGTCTTGAGTTGCTTCCTGAAGGAGAGGTGGTCTTGGGTCAGGCGGCGGTGGATGGGGAGGGAGTTCCAAGTCTTTGCTGCCAGGTAGGAGAAGGATCTTCCTCTCATGGTGGCTCTTCGAATGCGTGGAACGGCGGCGAGGGCGTGGCTGGTCGATCGTAGCTGGGGATATCTGCCTCTTTCGAAGTTAGTGGGGTGTCCGGCGTTTACTAGCTCGTGGGCAGTTGTCATAGGGTGAATAAACCATATTGTCATATCATAAACCCCGTATATCGTGATTATCCAATACACACAAATTGCCCCCCCTCACCCCTCCGAGGAGCATCATGGCCAAAACAGAGACAGCAGGTCGTCTTATCGAACGTTCATAACGAGATTAGTCTGTCTCGTCCAGGCCATCTGGATTAGGCGCAGTTTCTTTAGGCTTTTTGAGGCGCTTCATGAACTCTTCAGCTTGCTGAGGCTTAGTGAATAGCAACTGTTTTCCTTGATAGGTAATCCGTAGTCATGCGGGATATAACAGCGCGTATTCGATTTTGGCTTAGCGCAATTTCTGCGACGTCTATCCTCCTGAACAGTGGCAGTGAAATCCGGATAAATTGTGAATGGTATGCCTTCATAGTGTAGCTTTTTCTTCTCCCGAGCGATGCGAAGAGTAGTATCCCGGTCACTATAATTTAAAAGCCGGGCTATGATGGGACGTGGTGCACCTCCTGGAGTGGGTTGGGGACCTAGCGCCCTGTGTGCCCGTTCCACTATGAACTGTGGAGATAGTGTCTCGGCCCCAACGGCGTCCAACAGAAGTTTCTCTATAAAAGTCTCCATTTTATCGGTGTTGGTGCTTTCCGGTATTCCCAGCACGCGAACGTTATTCCTGCGTATCCTCGCCTCTATCTCCTCGTTTTTAGCTACTATTATTTTTAGGAGTTTGTCCATTTGGTTGACAGTGCTTTGGAGTTGTGTCGTGACATCCTCGGTATCGGAGATTCTGCGCTCCGTTTCAGTAATACGTTCGCCATGCTGGTCCAGCTTGTGCACTATGTTGTCCATACGAGAGTTCATGGAGTCCATTTTGTCCGCAAGAGTGGTTAAGCCCTGCCGGACCTCCAGCAAAAGTGCTTTCATTTCCCCGCCGGTACCAGAGTCCTCCCCAGCGGGCCCAGATTCAGCACACATATCCAGTTCAGGTTGTTGAGAACGTGTATTTTTTTTTTTTTCGAAGTTGATCCGGGGTTGCTTGGCGTCAGGCTTCCCCATTGCGTGCGTGTTCTTCAGTATTACCGGCCACCAGGCTACCAGAGCGTATTAGTAAGATGATCTTTGAACCGAGTATGGGAGCAGCGTATTCAGTAGGCCTTCGGAGTTATTAGGGGAAGAAGTGTGATACACCTCACCTGCCAGCCCGAACCGGCATGTCCCAAAGCACCAGTATGTATCGGTAGGTTACAAGTGATTCCCGATATCAGCTCCACAGAAGCCACCTCAGACCACATCAACACCTGTAGCAACCGCTATCTCAACAGGGCCCGCAAGCAGCACAGTTAGAACTTGCACCACCCCATCTATAGCAGCAAGACCAGGAGGACCAAAAGTCACTTCTCCCCCGTTCAACGGGATACAGGACTCTCCGCACCTGTCGCGCCCCTCACGCAGCAGCAGAGTCAGGACCGCACTGCCAATGGCCGACCGATCCACCCAGGCAGCACGCCCAATATTGATGACAGGGTGATTCAGCAAGGCAGGTGTTCGCAAGTGGCACCCCTAAATAGTTGCCCCAGGGTGCCCCAATCCCCGCAGCACCCGCTGCGGACCTCAGCGCCCCAGAGACACCACAGTGGAGCACAAGTAGAAGCCATCCCATACATCGGGTCAATAGGTATTTAGAGTGTCATGCATTATTTGATGGGGATATAATCAGTACATGTCTGGCGCTTTTGAGTAATGGTGTCACCGATGACCGACCTGTCATCCGAGCGGCCTTCCCCGCAATCTCGTTGGTTCGCCAACCGCTGACTTCTTCTGGCTGAAGCACGCCCACAGGTGCTGGACAATATTAAATCTGCCACAGCGCTGACCGCAAACATCCGACCACCGGTCCAGCAGCGCACTCCCGGGCGAGGCCCACACTCCTCCTGGCATCCATCTTTGCTCATGCCCAATATAAGAACCTAGCGCCCGGGAGTGCAAGGCAGAAGCAATGGACCCATCAAGTCCGGAGGGCACCAGCGCCACACATGCCTCCCGTACGCCACGGACCAGCCCCGTGCCCCAGGAGAGAGTCAGAGTAGGCACAGCACAAGGCCGGGGGCATCAGTCATGAATGCAGCAGCGATAGTAGTGGCCCGGGGAGTGCAAGCAACGGCGCCGCCGCCTATGGCCGAACCGCCACATGTGCGACACGCCCCTCTCGCCCGCGCTCACGTTCAGGTAGGTTTGCCGCATATAACCAGTCCACCTCATAAGAGGTGCGCCAGCAAAGTGCCAAATATGTCAGGCTCCGAGGCTCGGGCCACACTCACCCGGGTACTTGCAGTACATAAAGTCCGTTGTGGCCTATACACCACGCGGAAGCCATGCTCTCCCGTAGCCGCCACCGCCGCAGGCTCCAGGGTCCGCTCTCCAATCTCCACACGGGAGCTGTTCCAAGCCCGCCAGCTCTCACATACGGAGCAGACTCGCCTCTTAAAGTTTATCCCTGGAAGCCTGGTGATAACATTGGGCGATTCATCAGGGTCACACCGCACTTTGGCCCTATTTGACAGGATTAATGAAGGATATTTCTGCCAGACAGCGGGAGCCTCACGCAAGGACGGCCATTCCGCTTGTGCGCCACCTAGCGCCCCAAACCTATGGTTTTTTCAGTGAATTTCAAAGGTTTTTTAAATGCTAATTTCTAACTATGCCTACAGAGATAGGACATGAGAAGAAGAAAAAACGCACAGAAAGAAAAAAAAGAAATGCAGAAAGAAGCAACAGAAGTCCTCAAAGACGAAGAAAAGTGCAGGAAGAAGGATAACGTGCAGAAAGAACAAACAGAAGAGCAGAAAGAAGCCTTGTTGCAAAATCATCCTGTACCCTCAACTTTTTCAGACGGATACTGGTGGTAACTGAGTCTGACTAACCAGTTCTAGAGCCAGTGCTATAATAAAAGACACTTAGAATACAGTGAAAACACCTACATACACTAGGGAACACTATGCGTTGGGGTCCCCCTGTGATTAGCATGACCTCCTCTGTAAGCCCCTAGTATATAATAGGGCAGGGGGATTAAAACTACCTTTTAAAACGCGCCACAGGGTGTGTTTGCACACGTCACCTCAGGCCCCGTCCCCTCCCTTCCCCACTGTGTAAACACACCCTGTGGCCGTTTTAAGTTGGGAGATTAAGTCCCCTTGAATCCTAAGGGTCCCTAGGGTCAAACTAGCCCACTAGGTACCTCCAGTAAGCGCCACAGAGCTGCGTTGCAGAGAGGTGTAAAAATGGGCGTGGCCTCAGAACACCTGTCTGCAACGCAGTTCCCTGGCGCATACTGGAGATAACTGTTTGGCTAGTTGTCCCCTTGAATCCTGAGGGTCCCTAGGGTCCAACTAGCCCACTAGGTATCTCCAGTAAGTGCCACAGAGCTGCGTCGCAGAGAGGTGTAAAAAGTGGCACGGCCTGGACCACCTCTCTGCAACGCAGCGCAGTGGCGCTTTCTGGAAGCACCTGGTGGACTAGTTAGCCCCCAGGGGCCCTCAGGATTGAAGGGGAATTATTTCCCCAACTTAAAACGCGCCATAGGGCATGTTTGCACACGTCACCTCAGGCCCCGTCCCCTCCCTTCCCCACTGTGTAAACACGCCCTGTGGGCGTTTTAAGTTGGGAGATTAAGTCCACTTGAATCCTGAGGGTCCCTAGGGGCAAAATAGGCCACTAGGTACGTGCAGTAAGCGCCATTGCAGAGAGGTGTAAAAAGGGGCACGGCCTGCACCTCCTCTCTGCAACGCAGCGCAGTGGCGTTTACTGGAAGCACCTGGTGGGCTAGTTGGCCCCCAGGGTCCCTCAGGATTGAAAGGGGATTATTTCCCCCACTTACAACACGTCACAGGGCGTGTTTGCACACGTCACCTCAGGCACCGTCCCCTCCCTTCACCACTGTGTAAACGCGCCCTGTGGCCGTTTTCAGTTGAGAGATTAAGTCCCCTTGTTATCCTAAGGGTCCCTAGGGTCAAACTAGCCCATTAGGTACCTCCAGTAAGCGCCACAGAGCTGCGTTGCAGAGAGGTGTAAAAATGGGCGTGGCCTCAGAACACCTGTCTGCAACGCAGCTCCCTGGCGCATACTGGAGATAACTGTTTGGCTAGTTGGCCCTCAGGGACCCTCAGTATTGAAGGGGAATTAATTCCCCAACTTACAACTCACCAGGGGGCACGTTTGCAGAGTGATGCAAGGAAGTGGCGTGGCGTCCGGCGCGATGCCGGTCTTTTATTTATTTATCTTTTTTAAGAAGGGGGGCTGTGTGGTCCCCCTTCTTTTTCTAATTTATTGGCCCTGGGGACCCCATCCCCCAGGGCCTGCCCCCTAATAGTTTTTTCAGAAAAAGAAACATTTGGAAGGGGGCCGCGTGGCCCCCTTCCCAAGGCCTTAATTGGCCCCGGGGACCCCAACCCCCGGGGCATGGCCTTTTTCTTTTTTTGTTCTTTAGGAGGGGGGCTGCGTTGCCCCCCTCCTCAGGCCACTTATGGTTCCGGGGACCGCATGCCCCGGGGCCGGCCTTTGATTTTTATTATTATTTTTCAATATATATTTATAGAAACACCTAGGGCATGCTGGACAAACCGTACGTACCTATCACCATGACGATTTGCGTGATATTCATTAAAAGGCAACTATGCATACAATGAATCCACGTGGAATGTATTTACACTGCTAGTGAAGCTCTGACGTGTCTGACGCCCTACCGTGCCTAATCCTGGCGCCCCCGCCGGTGGGTACTCTCCAAGTAGACACCCTTGTCGTTTATTTATACAAACATGGGTAGCTATTGACGGGCACATTTAATACACATGCACACCAAGCCATTCAAAGGGGATTCAACAAAAATTCGATCAAACTATACAAGAAACCCCCCTCACGGTTAATAAAACACACATCCACCGCCGCATGTGTAATACTTTTTATTTTACTCTCTGGAAAGGAGACAAACCTCACTTGAGAGTCACAGGGCGCTCCTGGCTGAGCCCAATGCTGTGTTACACCCACCAGTGCCCGCCGAGTGGCTCACACCTCTGTGTTGTATTCCACCAGCTAGTGAGTATGCTATGACACTCTCTAGCCCATGTGCACTGTAACACCACCCCGTGAATATGTCATGCCACACTTGCCTTCGCATGGGTTATATTGCCCCATCTAACTTGCCTTCCTCGATGCCTATCTTATAATAGACAGTGCTATGCCATACATATTACAATCTGGGATCCATATCTTAGTCACAGTGCATATGCAACGTTACACTCCCCAGCGCATATTTTATATTACAACTTTAGAGACTATTTAGGTTACACAACACTGCCCTGTGCATATTACACTCCAAGGTGCATATCGCATAGCACGCGCTAGTGCCTGTGCTATCTCGCGCTCTCCAATGAATCTGTCATTGCGCACAATGTATTGCATATTATATTTCAGGCCCCGGTTCATCTTATATCACACTTTTTGGTGCATAGTTTATACCATACACTATATCTAGTTTTCATTTTCAATCGTGTTCTCAGGACTATATTCTATATAACACTGCGTTCACCTACCCTTTTCACAGGCATTACATTTTGCGATGGGGTGGAGGGTCAGGGGGTGTTTCTGCCAAGTGAGCCCGGAGTCACAGTCACAAACGTCCTCTTCTTCCTGAATAAAAGTGAGATTAAGCTGCATACTTGTTCATATTTTAAGTAGTTCGCACAGACACACATTTTAAAAACAATAACGTTCCTAATACCCGCCTTCTCTGAACAGTTAGCTTTCTGCCCCATCCACCTCCTCCCTAACCTCTGTTGTCTGAATCCATGGACTAGCCTCCTCCCTCCTGCCATGCATTGTCTGCTGCTGGAGCGGGTAATACAAACATTTTGTATACCCACCCCATTTTGCATGTTTACCAATTAGATTAATTAATTAATCGTAATCAAATTAATGGATTGAAGTGGAATTAACTAATCAACCTTATTAATAACTGAAATACACGTGGGAGTGCTTTGCATGACTTTAATAATTTGTAAACTAAAATATGTACGCATACTAATGATAGACAAATAAAATATTGCATGATATATGTCGCTTTTGTGATGTATTTGTGATTTGTGCTTTATTTTGTAAGTATAAACCCGCTTGAGTGTTGCTTAATGCTAGATAAATACACACACATATGGGTATTAGTGAGGGAATAACATTTATTTAGTCATTTCTATGTATTAATTACGTTTTGTGTTTCTTTTGCTTAAGTTAACCATTTGGGCCTATCGTATAATGGCTGCCTTTGGTGCCTAACCCGACTGCCGACGCCGAACAAGGCTTGGGTGAAGTGCGCCTGCGCTGACGCCAGCTACAGTGGCCTAGTCATGACCCTAACCAGACTGTACCCTTCAAGGTTGCCCTGGGACACAAGCCAGCTTTTCTGAAAGAACAATAATGTCTTCTAAAAACCGGAACAATCAAGTATAATGACCTCAGAGACTTTATTTTGGTGGGAATCCTGTCAGACGATTTCAATTGACCAATCAGAACATTTGAAGACCCGTTTTCGATACAATTTGTCGATGATTTTTACTATAAATTATGGTAGAATAGAGAGGTTGGTGTGGGTTCGTTTCTGGCCTTTCTCGATTTCCTGAGGTTATGCTGACGGAGAGGACGGTGACACTGCAGGTCAGCTGTTTGCCTGAATCTTTGATGGACTGAATTTATGCCCAAACTCCTGATGAACTGAACTTACTAAATTTGATGGGCATAGATTCGCGAGACTGCCAGATTTGACATAGAGGACGACAATTAGCCAGAATAGGTAAATATGAATGGCAACTTGATCAAATGAATGATTTAATTTGCAATATTAATATAAAGATTGAAATTTAATATCTACAGAAATGAGTTGGGTTGTTTATTCATTGAAATGTGTTAACGAAAAGGTTAATTAGAGAATTAGAATTTAAGCTAAACCAGCAACTAACTGATCCATCCCGATTTATGAGAGGAATACTAAAGGTGAAGTCCAGGGCCTAATGAGTATAAGAAGGTTGTGTAGAAACTGTCACTCATTAGGGTAAAGTGGTATTTCCTTCTCATACAAGCGTTTGGAAGATAATCGCCTCCCAAGAAACACGGATTAATGGTGAGTGAATGTTGGTGTTATGGGCCCCACCAGCGAACGTATGGATAATGTGTGTATGTGAGATCTTTGGTCTGTGACGAAGGGAGGGATTTTGCACTCCACGCTGGAGCAGTTTTTCTGGTAGCAGGATGATGGTTGTTATTGTTTTGGTTTAGTGATTATTGCTTGTATATTGCTTATTGATTTTTGTTTATTGATTGGTATTGATTTATGTACTAACACTCTATGTTGATTTACGTTGATTTATATGTTGTATGCACGGCTTCTGGGATGTAGGAAGTCAGAAGTTTGTAACGGTTCCGTAGTAGAGCAGAAGTAAGCGCTGCTCTCGGGAAAGACGGAATTGTTGTTGCCCTGTAGGTGCACAGGGGAAACGTGTGACAATTGAAGTTGCACGACCCATTGTCTGGGTTCGATTCGGTAGCATCGTCGTGTGTTGCCATTAGAGACATTTATAGGGTGAGAGAAGAGTGTATGAAAGCGAAGGTTACCTGTGAAGTTCTGGTCATAGGTACCAGGGATCCAACTGGCATTCCGATAACGCTTATCACTGGAAAGGTAATAGATACTCTCTGAGCTTGTAAGAAGGACAAAGGAGAGGTAAGCGCTGCTTTGTTAACGTATGTCATAATTCTGTAGTAAAACAGACTGTTCGCTGTTCTCGGGAAAGACAGGATTCTGTGTGAGTGTACTCCATTTTCTTGTGTGAACGCGGGTGAATGTAAAGGCATTCAGGTTAATTGCGAAACTAGGTTTATTTCTCAGGAGCATTGGGTCTCCAACTATGTGTCTTAAATACCAGAGAAACAATTAGCTAATGCTTGATAGAAGGGTGAAGTAGAGGGATGTGCTACTTTATCAACGGAAGTAATGATTCCGTAGTAGGGCAGAGGTAAGCGCTGCTCTCAGGAAAGACAGAATTCTTGTGAGAAAGGTCTTTTGCTGTTCTTTGGTTAGCGAAGTGGACAATGGAGATGTTTCTATGTTGTTACTAACAGAAGTGTAGAAATTAAAACAAAAACTTACTGAGCGGATTTGTAAAGGAAGGGTAGACAGGAACAGGAGCAGGAGCTGCCGCAGCGGCTGTTGACGTCAGAACGACCGCGCTGGGATTGGACAAACGGTCGGAACTGTGAAACGCTCCGGATTGGTGCGTTAGTGTACGCCGTGCTAGGAGTGGAGAAATACAGGGTGACGTAGATGCTCCTTATTGGTGCGTTAGTGTGAGTCGCACTGGGATTTGAGGATTGTGACAGTGACGTAGACGCTCTGAATTGGTGCGTTAGTGTGAGTCGCGCTGTGATTGGATAGACTAGCGGTACAGTTGTAAAGAGAGACTAGCGATACGCGAAAGGCAAGAAAATGTATTACGATCCACCAGAAAAAGAGAGAAAAACATGGTTAGGAAGAATCAAGAAGTGGTTTAAGAAGGACAAACCAGTTAAAACTAGGGAAGGACAGTTACTTCCTCCACCGAAAACCCCTGCATCCTTTATGATTGCGAAATATGGGTATCATACTTGTATTTGGTTAGATAACTGGGTGAGATATACGAAAGAAGACGGAGTATTAGCTTTTCCAGAGCATGGTTCATTTAATTTGGCTGTTTTGAGAAACTTGAGAGAGAAAATGATGAATTTAGAACCAAGACCTAGACCAACGCAGTTTAAGGCTTTGACGGAATGGGAAGACAAAATGCATGAACGAGAGAGACAAAGAAATGGTAGAGGATATAGGTACCTGTTTGGAAGACCATACGGACATGAAACGCATAATGATCGAATCAGAAGATGGCTGGATGCGAGTATGAATGAGGGTGTGTTCCCTGTAAGAACTGTAGGAGAGAATGAAGGACGAAAGTGTGTTGAGAAGTGGCATAATGTGGAGTCGACAGGGTATGGAGTGAATGAGTCCGAGGATGATGTTCTTGATGATATGTTCCATAAAAATCCACCACCGTATCGACCAGAACCAGAAATATTAACTCCAAGTGCCCCAATGAGAGAAACGATGCGAATTATAAAATCGGAACCAGAATCTCTACGTTTGGGTAAAAACAGTGCTACTAGAGAAGTAGAAAAGAGGTCGGAAGAAAAAACAGATGGAGAAAATTCTGTAGAATTAGCGAAAACGACCCTGGAATTAACTGAGAAAATAAGAGAATTGACCAAGAATCTAGAAGCGGTAACTGTTCCAGTAACAATAGGTCCAGTAATGCCTATTTTTGACAAACAGAAGGACAGTGAGCATTGTTTGACAGTCCCTTACAGAAGTAATAAACCAGTAGAACAACCAAGAGTGAGTCAGAATGAGAATCCATGGAGGCAGACTATGAGTGTAATGGAACCGAATTTTACAAATAATCCATTTATAGATCAGAATTGTGCAGAGAGACGTATGACAATGATAGAGACAGTGTCAGAAACACAAAAAGATTTTGGACACAGAAGTATAGAAAATCCAGTAGGACCATCGACAGAAGAGCTAAGTGAATGGTTAAGAAGCTTGCAGAGGAAAGACAAAGAATCCCAATCAATTGATGGGCCAAGTTACGAATGGTATTGGAAGAATTAATAGTAGGGACTATCCCAACAGAAAAATTGAAAACCTATCAGGATGAAGAATTATTATTTTTGTGTAAAAGTGTGACCTGGAGAGCAAAAAACTTACAGGAAAGGTTAGAAGAAGTAGCAAATGAGATGGGCATTGATATTGAAAAAGTAAAAGCCTTACAGAAACCATATCGAGTAGATTTCACTGAAAAGGACATTGAGAATATGAACACCACAGGACGAATAGGTCAAATTAAGGACATAATCATTTTGCTGAGAAAATGGGGAGACGTGGATAAATGGAGAAGCAGGTGGTGTAGAAAACGCGATGATGCCTCAGATAAGACATTTTCAGCATTTCCTGTAAGAGAAAAGGAGAAGGTAGTGACGGAATGCCCTATGAGAGAGATTCCAGGAGGAGGATATGTACATGTCCATGGACAAGACAGGATATTTTGTCTTTTACGAATGATTTCCCTCGACTCCGTGAGAAGCCCGTCGAGTGGTACAGGCAGGTAGACAGATTTGTGAAATTGTCTACAGTATTATGGATTGATTTGAATAGTCTGTTTGACATAATTGTACCAGCAGATCTATGGAAAGAGTGCAAACTTATGATTAATTGGCCAACCCAGGAATATCCCAGGGATCCTAAAACAGGAGCTCCAGATCCCGAGGCAATGAAGAAATATGAGCAGGTTATGGTATTTTTGAAAAACAAAGTGGCCCCTAAAGAGACAGATTGGGTAAAGATTGATCGAACACATCAGGAAAGTAAGGAGTCAGTACATGCATATTATGAGAGGCTAATACTAGCTTTTAAGCAGTTTAGCGGAGATGAGAATCTGAGCGAAAAGGATTTGAGTCATTTTGTGTACAGATTCGTATATGGTTTACGTCCAGAAAAGCATACGGTAGATTGGCAAAACAAGAAAATAGATGAAGTATTGAGACATGCTAAATACTTCAGTGATGAAATTGAAGCAAAACAGCGGAAGCTAAAAGAGGAGGCAATGTGGGCACAGGTAAAGATAGCGGAAAGACAAGAAGCACAATTAGTGGAACAAGCAGGGTCAAAGCCGAAATTTAATCCTGGGAAGTATAAAGGGAATATTGAAGAAGCTAAAAAGAAATTTCCGTGTCATAATTGCAGCAGGATAGGGCATTGGAAATCCGAGTGTAAGTTTCCCCGGAGTACTAACAATGAAAATCCATCATTGAACCCACAGGTGCAGCATGAGGTGAGTGGTCAACTGCAGCAACAGCAACAAGTTTTTTTATTTATTTTTTTAAATTATTGATTTTATAAAGTTAAACAAACATACAGTTGCATGAGCTAAACCAATACATAACAAAAGCAAGTTGTTCCCCCACAGAATCAGGTGCCAAAACCGCCTTTTCCACAGAGCAGAAACACACAGAAGTATAGTAGTGAACCGGGATTCTACAATGAAGAACAGGTAAATAAGCTGCCACGCGCTAGCGCTCTCTCGCAGTATTGGCTGCAACGCGATGAGAGTGACTCAGAAGAGAGCTATTGACGGTGCCGAAGGGAGGAAGGAGAGTGCGTACTTGGCGCAACTCTAGAAGTAGACCAGACAGGACCTTTTGTAGATGGGAAGGTTAATGATGAAAATATTACTTTCCTAGTGGATACTGGTGCTACTCGATCAACTGTTAGATCAGCTGATGTTAAGAATCTTCCACTCTTGGATGAAACGATCCAAGTAGTTGGTGTGTCCAACAGACAGATTAAAACATATCTTACAGACCCAGTGAAAGTTAGCATATGGAAATTTTCAGAAATGCACCGCTTTGTGGTGTGTGAAACCAGTCCTGTGAATTTATTAGGTAGGGACCTGTTGTGCAAAATGAATTGCACTATATTTTGTACTCCGGATGGAATAGCTTTTGAAACACCCGATGATGATGTATTGTATAAAATGACCATAGCTAACAGAGAAAATGAAGTTACTGAAACATATGCTGTATTCAACCCTGATGAATTACCTAAAGAATTGAGACAATCTGTAAAAGCAGACGTTTGGGATTTCACTGGAGAAGATGTAGGGCTAATGAGAAATGTAGATCCAATTAAAATAACAGTAAAGGAAGGAGTAACATATCCAAATGTTCCGCAATATAAATTGACACCTGAGATAATTGAAGGTGTAACTCGTGTAATAGAGAAAATGATCAGGCAAGGAATTTTGAGAGGAATAATGAGTAGTCCATGTAATTCACCGATAATGGGACTGAAAAAGCCTAATGGGAAATTCAGGATAGTGCAAGATCTGAGAAAGGTGAATAAAATTGTGGTATCATGTTGTCCCATTGTACCAAATCCATCAGTGATTTTATATCAGATTCCCCATGATGCAGAATGGTATATCTGTGTCATGCTTTCTTTTCCATCCCATCGCACCACGACAGTCAGCAAATGTTTGCATTTCGTTTTGATGAGCGTATTTTAGCATGGTGACGAATCCCACAGGGGTATACAGAAAGCCCCTCAATATTCAATCAGCTATTAAAGAAGTCTTTGGAGAGTCTAGAAATGCCCGAAAGCTCTGTATTAGTCCAATACATTGATGACCTTTTAGTGGCGTCAAAAACGCGTGAAGCTTGTGAGGTAGACACGATAGCCTTGCTGAATCATTTGGCAGATGGAGGGCTTAAAGTGTCACCATCGAAATTACAGTTTTGTAAGAAGGAAGTGCAGTATTTGGGACATAACATTGAGAAAGGACTAAGGAAAATAACCATAGACAGAATCAGAATAATAAAAGAAATGAGAGCTCCCATGACTCAAAGAGAAGTGAGAATGTTTTTGGGAATGGTTGGATACTGTCGTCAGTAGATCAGCAACTTCTCCTTGATCACAAAACCTTTGGTGCGATTAACGAGAAGTGATGTGAAAGATCCCATTGAATTGAATAAAGAGGAATTGGCAGCGTTTAGAAAATTGAGAGATGGTTTGTGTGAAGCACCTGCATTGGGTATGCCTGTCTATGAGAAAGAATTTGAGTTGTATTGCAGTGAGAGAAATGGATGTGCACTTTCTGTGTTGATCCAGAAGCATGGAAAACTGAGAAGACCAATTGCATATTTTTCATCGATGCTTGATCCAGTAGCTGTAGCTTTACCTGGATGTTTGAAAGCGGTGGCTGCAACATGTTGAAGTTTGGAGCAGAGTGAAGGAATTGTGATGGGATATCCATAGAAAGTGTTTGTACCTCATGATATAGCGATCCTGTTAACAAGGAGTCCTACTCAGTATATGACACACAGTCGGCTGACTAAGTATGAAAAGGTCATATTAGGTGCAACTAATGTGAGTCTTGCAAGATGCTTGAATATGAATGCTGCAACATTGTTGCCTGATGCTGAGATTGTGGAAGTAAGAGATGAAGTAGATCATGATTGTTTGGAGGTACTTGACTTTTGTACAAAACCACAACAGATATAAAAGATGTACCTTTGCCCGAAAGTGATTTTGTGATGTTTGTTGACGGGTCATGTTTGAGAACAGATGAAGAAGTGCTGAGTGCAGCGTATGCAGTATGCACAGTCGCAGCAGTAATAGAAGCGTCCTATCTGAAAGGAGTAAAATCAGCCCAAGTAGCAGAACTCGTGGCTTTGACTAGAGCATGCAAGATTGGGAAGAGTGTGAGAGTGACTGTGATAACTGACAGCCAGTATGGCTTTGGAGTGGTCCATGACTTTGGCCAACTATGGCTACAAAGAGGTTTCCTGACCTCGAGTGGAACTCCTATTAAGAATGCTGAAGTGGTTGGAAAATTGCTTGAGGCGATACAGCTGCCTAGACAGCTGGCTGTTGTAAAATGTGCTGCTCATAGTCAAGGTGGTGATTATATCGCCACAGGAAATAGGTACGCCAATGACATGGCACAGTATTGTGCACGAAATCAGAATTCGGTCAATCGGGCTAAGGAAAGAGAAATGTCTTCTTGCTCATTGATGTTTACTAACATTGTGGGAACTTGGGAAGAGGTAAGACAGTTGCAAGAAGAGGCAGGAGATGAGGAAATGAGACAATGGGTGTTGGACTTGGCCCTTTTGCCAGAAATGTTTCGCTTTTCTGTGGAACCACATGTGTAAATGCAAAGATTAAATGTGTGCAGACTGAGTTTCCCCATTTTAAAAATGTAACTTAAAATGGATGCCAGAGCTGTGTGGTTGCGCCGTTTGACTGAGCTAGGTTGACAGTCTAGGCGTTATTTCCCAGCAACCCCAGCTTTTGGAGGGAAGCCTGGCACCCAGGGTGCTCTACCCCTCCCCCTAGGCCAGTTAGAGCCAGTTTCCCCAGACGCTTCTAGAAGCTTCTGGCACTGTCTGGAAGGTGGGGTGAGGGTCGTATAAAGGGCGGAGCTGGGTTGCCATGCAGTCAGTCAGAGGGTGGACCTGGGAGAGAGGGGACCTGCTGCCAGGGGTTACCGCCACATGGGCCTGTGTGCTGGGCCCTGAGCCTACCTACTCCCCCCCTTACTGTCCACAGGGCGAGGGAAAGATATAGTTGTGGCAATTCAGACCTGGAAAAGCCTTCGCAGGAGTTTAGGCGGTAGGATTAGTCAGGGACCTATGCCTCTGAAAGTGACAGGGCTTAGGTGCTGCCTTTCAAGTGAGTGAGGGATCCTGAATTACCCACTGATCTGGCCCGGCGAGGGGAGAATCCAGGGACGATAGGCAGAGACTAATTAGTCCGCCTGCAGCCACCAATGCAACTTCCCCCCTCAAGAAACCCTCAACCAAGGGGCAGGAACCAGAGAGCGCTATTTACAAGCCGCCTGCAAAGAGAGAGCGATATTTACAAGCTGCCTGCCGGGGGAGAGCGCTAAATTCAAGCTGCCTGTGGAAGGAGAGCGCTATAGCTGGTGAGCGCTATATTTGAATTGACTGTGTTGGCTGGTGGGACTGCCTAGCGCCGAGGAAGCGCTATACTCAATGGCACAGGGGCTCTGTGTGGCCCGAACGAATTGGTGAAGTGCTAGCGCCGCGGGAGCCCACCCCACGTGATACGGCCGTCGGCGCGAGTGCCAACTGCCTCGGCGCTTATGTATAACACCAGGAGCCCACCCCGTGTGTGTGCCGCCACGCGGTGTTGGTGACTTATACCAGCGGGAGCCCACCCCGTGGTTTGTAGGCTAATTCCACGGGAGCCTACCCCGTATTGCCCCCGTAAGAAGGAACTGACAAAAATCACCGCCGCCGCCCAGGCGCTGTTTGGAGGAGGTGCCGGGCCTGGGCCGCGCGAGCGCGCGTTGCCCAGCAACAGGGGTGCTGGCCGCGTCATCGGCCGCGCCCCCTTGAAGCAGGAAGTGGCCGCGTGTGTGAGCGGGGCTCCCGGGAATCTGGGAGAACCCTGCAGTGGTGCCTAAGAGTCCCGGGTCCCAGGAGGGGGCCCGGGTGAAGACCCAAGCGCAGCCGGTAGCCACCCGGAAGAAGGAACTAGGCGGGAGCCTTCCCCGCGCTGCTGCCTCGAAGTCCCGGGTCCCAGGAGGGGGCCCGGGTGAAGGAATTCCAAGAGCGGTGAGCGGGGCTGGCCAGAAGCGCTTCGAGAAGCGGAGCGCGCAGGAGGTGCAGAGAGCGCCACCTGCTGCCGGGTCGAAGCCCGTGGGGAAGTGGGAGCACTATCGAAGTCCCGGGTGCCCTCCTGGGGCCCGGGTGAAGTCCGGCAAAATCTCCGGTGAGTGGGGCCAGTTAGCGGCGGAGGGGGGGAGTAGCGGGGCACAGTGGCGGTGCCCGCCCCCGTGGGGCCTCCCCCGAAGACACCGAGAGTGTCTGTGCCAGCCCTGGTGCCTCAGCTGCCCCGACTGGCAGTGGGCAGCTGCAACGAGCCAGACAAATTGTGTTGAAGCCCCTCCCCGGAGTGAGGACACCCACGGCGATATTTTGGGGCCTGTTTCTTCCTTCCCTAGCCCCGGAGTGGGGCTCGCACCAACTCCAGGTTTAATTACTCCCCGCAGATACCACTTGTGGGGGTCCTTGTGAATGTAGAGGCCCCTGGTGACTGGGCAGTGGCGCCAGCAGCGCATCGGCAGCGTCGGAGGCAAAGACTGTGGGCGCTACCATGCGTGCACTGTGACAATGAGAGTAGGCCTAATGACTTCCTGCCAATGTACCTGCGAATATGTCAAATGCCCTGTTTTAAGCGCTATGTCAAATACCACATTTAAAGTACTTTTGAGTTGCTGCGTGCAGCGCTATGTGTATCTGCTAAGTTTACAGGGCTATTCAATTGCCATGTGCAGCGCTATGTTCCTAGGCCTGAGTTAAAGTGCTAGTCATTTGTTATGTGCAGCGCTATGTTAACAGGCTCTACGTGAAGCACCATTGATTTGTTATGTGCAGCGCTAGATTTAGATGCCAGGGTTTGATGTGTGATGCACTGCCTACCCTAATTTCTGCCTCAGTGATGCATAAGAAAATGTCAGGATGGTTTTATTACAGGTGTTCCGGACCTTCGCCTAATGTTATGCCCTGAGGTATTCTATTGCAGGATTGAGGCTGATGGATTTATTTTCATGGTTTTCTAGGTCGCAATGATTCCGGCAGGGGCCCGATTGGCCATGCCCTGTACATAATTCCCCCCGTAAATGTTAACCGAGCGCCAGTTGGCGCAGTACAGAGATTGCCTATTGACACCATGTGGTTTTGGACAATACAAAAGTTCTTTTTACCTAAACTGGTGTAGTGTCTCTTTTTGTAGTGTGCCTTGTGTGTCGCCTGTGTGTACTGCGTGGATGCAAGAGAAAGGGATCATGTGTGGGTCTATAGAGATGGAAAACCAGTTATGCCTGATAGCATGATGTCTACCATGGCACGGATGTATCATGGCCAGGGACATATAGGGAGAGATGCCATGATCAGGTCATTTAAGCAGACCTGGTACAATGCAAAATTCAGACTTGTAGCAGAAAGTCTTTGTCAAAGGTGCCTAATATGTCAGCAATACAATCCTGGAAGGAAGACAGTAGTGAGTCTGGGAACAATAGGTCGGGAAGGAGGGCCTTTCACCAGAATGCAAGTAGATTTCATTGAGATGCCTCCCTGTAACAGACTGAGGTATGTTTTGGTTGTGGTCTGCCTATTCTCTAGGTCGGTGGAAGCATTTCCAACAAGGAGAAATGATGGGATGACAGTGGCCAAGTTACTGCTGAGAGAGTTCATCCCTAGGTTCGGGTTCCCAGTGACAATTGAGTCAGACTGAGGAGGACATTTCTATAATGAGATTGTAGGATTAATTTGTGAAGCATTGAATGTACAACAAAAACTTCATTGTGCCTACCGACCAGAGGCTTCTGGTGTGGTTGAACAGATGAATGGTACTATCAAAAATAGAATAGGGAAAATGTGTTTGGCCACAGGTATGAAATGGCCTGATGTCTTGCCTCTGGTACTTATGACTATTAGGTCAATTCCAGACAGAACAACAGGATTGAGTCCTCATGAAATAATCATGGGACGTGCGATGAGACATGTGTTTATACCAGTCAACAAGCTGATGACTATAACTGATGACATGGTGTTGGAATACTGTAAAGGCCTGGCTGACGCAGTTCATTCTGTGTTTCATCAGGTTGGAGCAGATGCCACCACACTTGAAAAGAAGCCAGGCCATGATCTGAGCCCAGGTGACTGGGTAAGGATAAAGATCCACAGAAGAAGAAATTGTTTGGTCCCAAGGTAGGGAAAACCACGAGAAGTCATTCTGACCACGACAACAGCTGTGAAGTGTGCTGGACTGAAAAACTGGATCCATGCAAGTCACACATTGAGAATTCCGAATCCGGTGGACAGCACGGGAAAAGAATACTTTGATTAATGAGAATCAAGTACTGAGTCAGATGACGAAGGGTCAAAGACACGAGAAAACTCTGAAAGGGAGGAAATAGAACCAAGTCCAGCTTTGGTCCCCAGAAGTAGCTCTCTGAGAAGAAGATTGCAGATTTCTGAATCCAGCGATTCTGGAAACGAGCAAGAAGCGCAGGGTTCTAAAAAAGAACACAGAAAGAAAAGAGGAAAGAGTACTGAAGAAACAATAAGAGAAATTTGTGAAAAGGAAGTACCAGATGAGAGACTGAGAGAAATTCCACCTGAAATAACAAATTTAAGTGAACATGGGACAGGTACAGAGAGAGAGGGAGAGATTTCTGCGGAAGACCCCCGAGGAGGTGTAGGGAACTGCAACATCCAGTTAGGTGAAGGGACAAGTAGCCAGCAGGAAGATTGCGTGTCGGAGATTCGAGGAGGGACAGAAGTAGGGAAAACAAAACAAGCGGTGGAAGAAGAAGTTGTTGAAAAGACAAAGCAAGTTGAGACAGAGTCTGAAGAGAGTGAAAATGAAATACCTGAAGGTCGAGTTCTAAGAAAGAGAGCTTGGAGGAATGAAAAGAATGACAAAGGGAGTAAAGTAAAAAGAGTTGCAAGAGATGACGTTTGGCCCAATAAAATAAGGAAACTGAGATATCGACTGACACGAGCGAATTCACCAAGAGCTGAACAGGTGAATGAAGTGACAAGTCAAGAAAAATCAAAAGAAGACGAAATAACTGAGGATAAAGAGAGTAAAAGAACAAGGAAACCTAACCAGAAGTATAAGTCACCGGAATGGACGTACGTGGCTCTGCCTGAAAAGGGAGAAGAGACAGATAGTCAAGGAAATCCAGATGAGGCTGTACTGAAAGTGGTTGAAGAAGAAGTAGAATCGGAAATCCTGAGAGTTCTCTTGTCCGACACTGGAGAAGAAGAAACGGAAGTTCAGGAAATTCTGTATTTGGATGACGAGAGGAAAGTGAAGAATGATGAGATGCCAAACTGAATAAACCAAGAAAACTGTTGATGAAGAAAACAAGAAATTAAATCAGAAGATAGAGGCTGGTAGAACCAAATAGGTGTTAGAGCCTTAGGTTCGAAAACTAGTTGTGAAGTGAAAGAGGCTAAGTCAAAAGACACGGTCCATTTTAACAAAGATGGCTAACATAGATAGTAGCAAAGGTAGATGTACATTCATGAAAAGATGGTGTAAAATGTGTTGTTGTTGTACAAGATTATTAATGCTTTTATGGAGCATCCTTGCTCTTCCCATTTCTTTTAAGGTCACTGTAGATACATTAGAAGGACATAGTGAGAACAAAACTAATATAGGGAAAATTACAAAGGTAGTTCCAACTAGAATAGATAATAATTATTTGCATAAAGACAGGTCAATAACAGATTTTTCTAATAACGTGTTTTCAAAATTATTGTATGAATTTGTAAAGACAATGGACGTACGGGACTGCTACGTATGTATGCAGTTACCTGCATCTGTTTCTGAAGGAGTGACTTATCATCACCTCCCGGCAACGTATGGAATAACATGTAGTGTAATAGCTAGTTTATTTTATCAGACAGGGAAATTAGAATATTATTTTTCAGATGTAGATAACATTTTTGCGCAAGTGCCTTGTTATAATAAATTAAACAAAGTGAAACCTGCTAGGGTATTAGGTGAATTTTTCTTAGAAACTAAAGAACTAACATTAGAGTATATTTTTAGAAACAATTTGACATGCAATTTGACGAAGGAGGAAAAGACATTCTTAGACATGGTTGAAGAAAGGAGATTGAAAATGCAAAGAAAGGCAGCAGAAGGGAATGTGGAGAAAACAGTCTGGGATATAGAGAAAGAAAAATATTTGAAAGGAGAAGCTTGTCCAACTATAGCTTTAGATTAGCCACAGAAAGGGAAATTTTGCATTCGAAGGAATCAAACTGTGTGTGATAATTATTTTCTAGGTAATAGTGAGTGCCATAATACATATCGAATCATGGGTGGATGGGGATTTAAAGGTGGTAAAGATCCAGTCTTTCCTGGATTATATTTTATTTGTGGGAACAGGGCATATTATCGTTTGCCAGACCATTGGTATGGCACATGTTACGTAGGCCTGGTCTTTCCGAAAAATTTTCATATGGATAGAGGAGAAAATGGTGAACATAGTTTAAGTAATCATTTAGCGCGGAGTAAGAGAGAATCCTGGGCAGAAATTGTAGGTGACATTTTTGAAGCATTGATACCTGCAGTGGGAATAACTCTGAATGCAAACAAAATTAGAAAATGATCAACAGGAGTGGATCGCTTGTCAACAAGCACCGCTGGAGGATTTTTATTGGTAAACACTGAAATGGTTACCATGCGTGCTATGGTAATGCAAAATCGACTTGCCCTTGATATATTATTGGCAAAAGAGGGTGGAGTCTGTGGAATGCTGAAGGTTCAACATTGTTATACTTACATTCCTGACGAAAGCAAAGACCTGAAAATTTATATTAAGAATATTACTGAATTGCATGATGAAATAGTACCACAGGAGGCTGAAGGTGTTTGGGAAAAGATTGGAAAGAAAATAGCTGCTATTAAAAATTTCTTAGTAAAGCTTGGTAGTACATATGTAGGCAAAATATTGTTTACATTAACATGTGTAATTTGCATAATTTTAGTGATAAGATTAGGTTGTTTTTGTTGTAAGAAGGATAAAAACAAGAAAAGAGTAAAAAGCGAAAAATTAAAAAGAAAAGATAAGAAACAAGAAAGGGAAATTGAGGAGATAGAACTGGAGGAGTGGAAGGAGAGTATGTACGAATCAGCAAAAAGAGAAGACGTAGGTGAAACTGAATTATGATTAAGAGCAAGAAAACATTTTAAAGATTCCGTAAGACAGAACAACATTTTTGGGTGGTATGGTGATAAAATCACCAAAGGGGGGATTGCGGGAGCGGGTAATACAAAAATGTTGTATACCCACCCCATTTTGCATGTTTACCAATTAGATTAATTAATTAATCGTAATCGAATTAATGGATTGAAGTGGAATTAACTAATCAACCTTATTAATGACTGAAATACACGTGGGATTGCTTTGCATGACTTCATTAATTTGTAAACTAAAATATGTACGCATACTAACAATAGACAAGTAGAATATTGCATGATATATGTCGCTTTTGTGATGTATTTGGGATTTGTGCTTTATTTTGTAAGTACAAACCCGCTTGAGTGTTGCTTAATGCTAGATAAATATACACACATATGGGTATTAGTGAGGGAATAACATTTATTTAGTCATGTCTATGTATTAATGACGTTTTGTGTTTCTTTTGCTTAAGTTGACCATTTGGGCCTATCGTATAATGGCTGCCTTTGGTGCCTAACCCGACTGCCGACACCGAACAAGGCTTGGGTGAAGTGCGCCTGCGCTGACGCCAGCTACAGTGGCCTCGTCATGACCCTAACCAGACTGTACCCTTCAAGGTTGCCCTGGGAAACAAGCCAGCTTTTCTGAAAGAACAATAATGTGCTTCTAAAAACCGGAACAATCAAGTATAATGACCTCAGAGACTTTATTCTGGTGGGAATCCTGTCAGACGATTTCAATTGACCAATCAGAACATTTGAAGACCCATTTTCGATACAATTTGTCAATGTTTTTACTATAAATTATGGTAGAATAGAGAGGTTGGTGTGGGTTTGTTTCTGGCCCTTCTCGATTTCCTGACGTTATGCTGACGGAGAGGATGGTGACACTGCAGGACAGCTGTTTGCCTGAATCTTTGATGGACTGAATTAATGCCCAAACTCCTGATGAACTGAACTTACTAAATTTGATGGGCATAGATTCGCGAGACTGCCAGATTTGACATAGAGGACGACAATTAGCCAGAATAGGTAAATATGAATGGCAACTTGATCAAATGAATGATTTAATTTGCAATATTAATATAAAGATTGAAATTGAACATCTACAGAAATGAGTTGGGTTGTTTATTCATTGAAATGTGTTAACGAAAAGGTTAATTAGAGAATTAGAATTTAAGCTAAACCAGCAACTAACTGATCCATCCCGATTTATGAGAGGAATACTAAAGGTGAAGTTCAGGGCCTAATGAGTATAAGAAGGTTGTGTAGAAATTGTCACTCATTAGGGTAAAGTGGTATTTCCTTCTCATACCAGCGTTTGGAAGATAATCGCCTCCCAAGAAACACAGATTAATGGTGAGTGAATGTTGGTGTTATGGGCCCCACCAGCGAACGTATGGATAATATGTGTATGTGAGATCTTTGGTCTGTGACGAAGGGAGGGATTTTGCACTCCACGCTGGAGCACTGCCACTGCCCTCCATTTAGCATGATGTACCAGTCCACTCCTCCTGCCCTCCATTGCCCAATTTTATGCTCCATCATTGACCTCCTGCTTAGCCTCTGCGCTTAGCTTGCTGCCCCTACTCTCCTTCCCCCTGCCCTCCCATGTCTTTGTGCATGCCCCTGCTCCATCCTTTTTGCCCACCATGTTCCATGGACCTGCCACTCCTATCTACTCTGAGTGTTCTGTTGAGCTGCCACTCCCCTCCCAGCTGCCTAGCATTGTCAAATGACTGTAACCTGTCCCTGCCACCTCCACCCTGCCTGTCCACATTCCATGCCCCTATCCCCTATCCCCTTCCTCCTGTCCTCCATGGTCCATTTTACTGCTACACCCTTCTGCCCTCCCTGGTCTGTTGTGCTGCAACTGCTCCTCCTGTCTGCCCCGCGTAGTCTGTTGTGAGGCCCCTTCCCCTGAACTCTCTTGTCTGTGCCCAGGTCCTGACCCTCCCTTCTATTCTCCATGGTCCTTTGTGCATGCCCCTGCACCCTCCTCTTGCCCATCATAGCCATTGTGCTGCCACTAACCCTCCCTCTTGCCATGCATGGTCTTCTGTGCTGCCACGGCCCCTCCCACCTTCCCTGTGTGGTCAGCTAGCTGCCCCTGACCCCCTCCCACCTTCCCTCCATGGTCTGTGTGTATGCCGTCATAGTCTCACTGTTGCTCTCCATGGTGTGTCTTGCTTCTAGTGCCCATCCTGCCTGACCTCCAGGGTCATCTTGCTACTCCTGCCCTGCCCCCTTGCCCCCAGCCCTCTGTTTCCATGTGCAGACCCCTATTCCCTCCCTCCTGGCTTGTCTGTTCCATTGTAATGCCCCTGATCAGTCCCTCCTGCCCTTTATGGTCTGTTATTCTGCAGCTTTCTCTCCTGTCTGTCTATTATGGTCAGCTAGCTACCATTGCCTCTTTCCCCTCTGTTGTCCATGTGCATGGTCCTGTCCCCTCCCTATTGCTTTCTATGGATTGTTGTGCTGCACTCCCGTCCTGCATGCCCTGTGTGGTGTATTGTGCTGCTGCAAACCCTGATGCCTGCCCTGTAGGGTCAGTTTGGTGCACCTCTCCATGTCCCTCCTGTCCTCTGATATCCAAGTCCATGTCCCTACCCCAATTCCTCCTGCCTTCCATGATCCAATGTACCATACTTGCGAACATTTTGAACTTGGTAAGAGGGAGATTTTGAAAAAAAACTGGGGTATTGATTTTCCCCTTTGAGTTACATTGAAAAAGAGGAGATTGTAGACAGGAGACAGATCAAATAAAGCCCATTTGAGCTTAAAAACATTGGACGTTTCCTGGCTGAATCTGGTCTGTTGGCATGTATGGTTGTACTTCCACTGCCTCTTCCTTCTGCCCACAATGGTCTATTATATTGCCACAGCCTCTCTTGCCAGTCCTGTATTGTTGGTTTGTTGCCCCTGCCCCCCTTTCCACTGCACTCCATAGTCTGTTGTGCTACCACTGCCCTCCTGCCTGCTCAGTGTGGTCAAATTGTTGCCTTTGCACCCTCCTACCTGCCTTCAATTTTCAGAGTCCGTGCCCCTGGCCTCTGCCTCTCAACAGTATCCTAATGAACAACTAGATTGCTAACATTCTATATTTATTACAAAAGTGTGGAACGCCTGACGTCATCTTGATGTAATCAAAACTGTAATACCTAGAGCATTTCCTTTAGAAATTACATATATGAGAGGGTCTTATTTGCATCAAAATTATGATTAGTGCTCTAAAAAACTAAAATGAGGACATATTTTCTGAGTTTTCAAATAGCGACAAAGCACTTTTAAATTATTTGTTATCTTTATGTTTTTTTATCCAGTTGACCACTTGATTAAATGTTGCACTTAGGGGAAGAGGATGTGGTGTTACTTTCAGAGCTGCAGACTTTGCAACTGGGGAACCAGGTTGGAGTTTCTGTGTCAGCTCGACATTCTGTGATTCTGGTCAAATCACTTAATCTCCCCATGTCTACAACCAAAATGAATTTGTTCTTGTGTGATGTAACCAATGCTCATGTAAAGCACTCCAATACTTGACAAGTCTACACTACATAAAACTGCAAATACACAAAAAATAAAAAGTGTTTTGCACACTTCTGTCATTGGGCTACATGTGGGCTACATCTGGGTGATATTTGTGCTGCATTTGGGCTCTTTTGTCTCTGGTGGCCATCTTGGGAGATTTATTTGTTATGAAGTTTCCTAATTTCCTCATTTACTGCAGTCTCCTCAGTAGGAAATGCTTTCATTTTTTTACTTTGATTCCATCAAGAAGGTATTCAGATATGTCACAAATTTGCCATAAATTCTGAATGTTAGCACTCTAGTTGCTCATTAGATCACTGTAGTAAAGCTACTGCTCACCGTGTAAGTCTGCTGCTGGTATTAAAAGTGCATGTTTCAGTCTGTATGTCAGAATTTTTTAATGAAATAGAAGAGGATTTGAGAAGTCAAAATGTGCCCTAATTTTTCTTTCTGCAGCACTAATCATACTTTCTATGGCAAAATAAACCCTCTTCTTTTGTTCCTTTTTAAATTAAATATTTTAAGAATTACCACTTTATTCCAATCAAGATGGCTTCAGGTGTGCAATACGTTTGTCATAAGTAGGACTGTTAGCACTCTAGTTGTTCTTTAGAACACTCTGGGAAGCTGCAGTAGAACACAAATGAATCAACTGACAGTCTCTCTGCCCTTGTTGGATGTACATGTTTTACTGAGAATGTCAGACTTCATTGTCACATGCCTGAGAAAGATAATGTGAATTTACAGAAAATATGCTGTCAGTTTAGCTTATAGATCACCTTCCAAACCTCTGTGGGAAAAGAATGAGAAAATAGTTTTCTATCAAACATGATTCATGATATCCCAGCAGAAGGCTTTTTCACATGGTAAAATCACCTTAGAACACACCACAATTCCTAAAATGAATATGGTACCATCAACAAATGATTTATAATGTAACTAAAGTCTTAGAACATTCTATTAACTGCAATGCTTTTTAATGAGGTGCTATGATGTATATTGGTCCCAAGATGGCTGCCAACACTTCTTGGATGAAGTGCTGACAGCCAATCAGATCTAACGATGAGATGTGTGGTTAGGCACCGCCCGGATATATATGTGATTTTACTTTTGATTTTCTTAGGAACTACTGAACGGATTTACACCATTCAACCAAAAGGCACGACTCTGAACCAAGAGCTACCTTTTTGCCAAATTTGGTGTAATTCCGTTCAGCAGTTCGAGCTGTAGCTGCGTCAACAGGTCCTATGGGAAAATGCATGGGGAAAACGTGTTATGAGACCCCCCTCTTTTCTCGGCCCCCGCTTGACGAATCACTGTGAAATTTTCAGGATAGGGGCGGACCAGAGCTGGCCAAAAGTGTGGAAAATTTTGCGAAGATTCACCAATCGACGCTAACGATATTCCAAATAGAATGTTGCGGATTTCCTATGGAAAATAGGTCCTAACTATAACTACCTACTGGCGACTGCCAGTAGGTAATGTGTGTGTGTGTGTGTGGTGTGTATATATATATATATATTCACTGAAAAAACCATAGGTTTCACACATGTTATAGTTAGCGGAAATTTTACTGATAAAAAACCAGTGAAATTCCCCCGTTATAGTTAGTGCAGGCAACTATAACTCACGCGACCGCAATCCTCTGCTGATGCTAATACTGTATTTAGACACTTATTTGCCCATGTCTTCTTCCATACATTTTTAGCTATACATATATTACAAATATTTTTTTTTCATAAAGACACATATGTCATCAGCAGAAGATTGCGGTCGCGTGAGTTATAGTTGCCTGCACTAACTATAACGGGGGAATTTCACTGGTTTTTTATCAGTAAAATTTCCGCTAACTATAACATGTGTGAAACCTATGGTTTTTTCAGTGAATTTGCAAGGTTTTTTAAATGCTAATTCCTAACTATAACGTGTGAAACCTATGGTTTTTTCAGTGAATTTGTACGTTTTTTTAAATGCTAAGTTACTTTACGCCATTCGTGGCGTGCGCGCCCACTTAACGCAGTTCGTTCCGTGCGCGCACGGTGCGCTTCGCGCACCGTAAGCACGCGGTGCGCTTCGCGCACTGCGCACCGCGCGCCCACTTTACGCAGTTAGTGCCGTGCACGCACGGTGGGCACCGCGCGCCCACTTTACGCTAGATGGGCCATGTACGCACGATGCGCTTCGCGCACCGTGCGCACATGGAGGACATATGATGCACTTCGTTTTGAAAGGTAATATTTTAATTTTTCGTAATTTTTATAAGCCATGCACAAATGGTGCCCTTCAGGCACCATTTGCACACGGGGTGGAGAGAGTGTGGATAATTTTTTCTTTTATTATTTTTGTTTAAAATATTCTAGTTTATCACACCTCTGATAAGCCATGCACAATTGGTGGCCAGCGGCCACCAATTGTACACGGGGTGGGGAGAGTGTGGATAGTTTTTTTTTTTTTATAATTTTTTACCGTACGCGTACGGTAAGCATAATCGGCGAAATTAGCGAAAAAATAAAAATTGCATTTTCGGCCTTGGGGGCTCTTTGGGGACTCCCTCAACATGGCTATGTGTGTGGGAGCTGTCTAAACAGCCCCTTTACATGTTTTTTGGCTTTATTTTACAACCTAACTCTCAGTGCGAGAGAGAAAATGGCGGTCGCCGCTTCCTGGTTTCGGCCGATTCGAATGTTTACTAAGATCTAAGAGCCAATCAGAATCGCGCTCGCGCACGCCACCGTACGCGTACGGTAAGCGTACCGTAAGCGCACCGTAAGCTGGCTCAGATATATATATTGATTTAAAGGCTATTTTCTCAGAATCTACTGAACAGATTTACACCAAACCTACAAAAGGCACTTCCTTGACCTGAGGACTACCTCTCTGCCAAATTTCTAGTAATTCTGTTCAGCCGTTCGGGCTGTAGCCCTGTCTAAAGGTCCTATGGAAAAATGCATGGGAAAAACGCGTTTTGGGACCCCCCTTTTATCTCAGCCCCCGCTTGACGAATCCCCCCGAGACTTTCAGGGTAGGAGCGGAGCGTAGCGCCCCACCTATTTTGAAAAATTCGCGAGGATTCGTCGACCGGCGCCAAAGTTATTCAAAATAGAATGTTGAGGATTTCCTATGGAAACGTGGTCCTAACTATAACTACCTACTGGCGACCGCCAGTAGGTAATATATATATATATATATATATATTCACTGAAAAAACCATAGGTTTCACACATGTTATAGTTAGGGAAATTTTACTGATAAAAAACCAATGAAATTCCCCCGTTATAGTTAGTGCAGGCAACTATAACTCACGCGACCGCAATCCTCTGCTGATGCTAATACTGTATTTAGACACTTATTTGCCCATGTCTTCTTCCATACATTTTTAGCTATACATATATTACAAATATTTTTTTTTCATAAACACACATATGTCATCAGCAGAAGATTGCGGTTGCGTGAGTTATAGTTGCCTGCACTAACTATAACGGGGGAATTTCATTGGTTTTTTATCAGTAAAATTTCCGCTAACTATAACATGTGTGAAACCTATGGTTTTTTCAGTGAATTTGCAAGGTTTTTTAAATGCTAATTCCTAACTATAACGTGTGTGAAACCTATGGTTTTTTCAGTGAATTTGTACGGTTTTTTAAATGCTAAGTTACTTTACGCCATTCGTGGCGTGCGCGCCCACTTAACGCAGTTAGTTCCGTGCGCGCACGGTGAAATTCGCGCACCGTGCGCGCACAGTGAGCACACGGTGCGCTTCGCGCACCGCGCGCCCACTTTACGCAGTTAGTGCCGTGCACGCACGGTGGGCACGCGGTGCGCGTAGCCCACGTTACGCACCGTGCGCACATGGAGGACATATTATGCGCTTCCTTGTGATAGGTAATCTGTTAAATTTAATTTGTAAGTGATGACAATAATATGCCATGCACAGAGAGTGTTTTTTTTTTTTTATTAAAATTTTTAGCGTAAGCGCACCGTACGCGTACGGTAAGCGTAATCGGCGAAATTTTCAAAAAATAAAAATTTACCGTTTTTGGCCTTGGGGGATCTTTGAGGACTCAACTAACATGGCTATGTGCATGGGCGCTGTCTAAACAGCCCCTTTATATGTTTTTTGCCTTTGTTTACAGCCCCCCCTCAGAGTGCGAGAGAGAAAATGGCGGCCGCCGCTTCCTGGTTTCGACCGATTCGAATGTTTACTTAGATGTAACAGCCAATCAGAATCGCGCTCGCGCACGCCACCGTACGCGTACGGTAAGCTTACGGTAAGCGTACCGTAAGCTGGCTCAGATATATATATTGATTTAAAGGCTATTTTCTCAGAATCTACTGAAAAGATTTACACCAAACCTACAAAAGGCACTTCCGTGACCTGAGGACTACCTCTCTGCCAAATTTCTAGTAATTCTGTTCAGCCGTTCGGGCTGTAGCCCTGTCTAAAGGTCCTATGGAAAAATGCATGGGAAAAACGCGTTTTGGGACCCCCCTTTTATCTCAGCCCCCGCTTGACGAATGCCCCCGAGACTTTCAGGGTAGGAGCGGAGCGTAGCGCCCCACCTATTTTGAGAAATTCGCGAGGATTCGTCAACAGGCGCCAAAGTTATTCAAAATAGAATGTTGCGGATTTCCTATGGAAACAGGGTCCTAACTATAACTACCTACTTGCGACCGCCAGTAGGTAATATATATATATATAGATATAGATGTTATCTACTGTTGGTCGCCAGTAGATAGTTATAGTTAGGACCGTGTTTCCATAGGAAATCCGCAACATTCTATTTGGAATAACTTTGGCGCCGGTTGACGAATCCTCGCGAAATTTTCAAAATAGGTGGGGCGCTCCGCTCCTACTCTGAAAGTCTCGGGGGGATTCGTCAAGCGGGGGCTGAGAAAAAAGGGGGGTCCCAAAATGCGTTTTCCCCATGCAATTTTCCATAGGGACCTTTAGTCCAAGGTACAGCCCGAACGGCTGAACAGAATTACTTGAAATTTGGCAGAGAGGTAGTCCTCAGCTCAGGGAAGTGCCTTTTGCAGGTCTAGTGTCAATCTGTTCAGTAGTTCCTGAGAAAATCAAAAGTAAAATCATATATATATGTGGGCGGAGCCTAACCACATATCTCATCCTGAGATCTGATTGGCTGTCAGCACTTCATCCAAGAAGTGTTGGCAGCCATCTTGGGACCAATATACATGATAGCACCTCATTAAAAAGCATTGCAGTTAATAGAAGGTTTTAAGACTTTAGTTACATTATAAATCATTTGTTGATGGTACCATACTCATTTTAGGAATTGTGGTATGTTCTAAGGTGATTTCACCATGTGAAAAAGCCTTCTGCTGGGATATCATGATTGAGAGAAAAATATTTTCTCATGCTTTTCCCACAGAGGTTTGGAAGGTGATCTATAAGCTAAACTGAGAGCTTATTTTCTGTAAATTCACATTATCTTTCTCAGTCATGTGAGAATGAAGTCTGACATTCTCAGTAAAACATGTACATCCAACAAGGGCAGAGACTGTCAGCTGATTCCTTTGTGTTCTACTGCAGCTTCCCAGAGTGTTCCAAGAAAAACTAGAGCGCTAACAGTCCTACTTATGATAAACGTGTGGCACACCTGAAGCCATCTTGCTTGGATTAAAGTGGTAACTCTTAAAACATTTAATTTAAAAAGGAACAAAATGAGGGGGTTCATTTTTCCATAACAAGTATTATTAGTGCTGCAGAAAGAAAAACTAGGGCACATTTTGACTTCTGAAATCCTCTTTTATTTCATAAAAAAATTCTGACATGCAGACTGAAACATGCACTTTCAATACCAGCAGCAGTTTTCCCTGGTGAGCAGTAGCTTTACTACAGTGATCTAATGAGCAAAAAGAGTGCTAACATTCTGAATTTATGGCAAATGTGTGACACATCTGAATGCCTTCTTGATGGAATCAAAGTAAAAAACTGAAAGTATTTCCTACTGAGGAGACTGCACTAAATGAGGAAATTAGGAAACTTCATAACAAATAAGTCTCCCAAGATGGCCACCAGAGACAAAAGAGCCCAAATGTAGCCCAAATATCACCCAGATGTAGCCCAAGTATAGCCCAATGACAGAATGTCCCAGAGTGTTCTTAAAAACAACTAGAGCGCTTACTGTCTTCATTATGACAAAAGTATGGCACACCTGAAGCCATCTTGATTGGAATAAACTGGTAACACTTAAAACATTTAATTTAAAAAGGAACACAATGAGGGGGTTCATTTTGCCATAGAAATTATGATTAATGCTGAAGAAAGAAAATGAGGGCACATTTTGAGTGACTTCTCAAATCCTCTTCTATTTCATTAAAAAATTCTGACATGCAGACTGAAACATGCACTTTTAATACCAGGAGCAGACTTCCATGGTGAACAGTAGTTTTACTACAGTGATCTAATGAGCAACTAGAGTGCTAACTTTCAGAATTTATGGCAAATGTGTGACATATCTGAATACCTTCATGATGGAATCAAAGTAAAAAACTGAAAGCATTTCCTACTGAGGAGACTGCAGTACATGAGGAAATTAGGAAACTTCATAACAAATAAATCTCCCAAGATGGCCACCGGAGACAAAAGAGCCCAAATGTAGCCCAAAATCACCCAGATGTAGCCCAAATATAGCCCAATGACAGACGTGTGCAAAACACTTATTATTTTGTGTTTTTGCAGTGTTATATAGTGCAGACTTGTCAGGTATTGGAGTGCTTTACATGAGCATTGGTTACATCACACAAGAACAAATTCATTTTGGTTGTAGACATGGGGAGACTAAGTGATTTGACCAGAACCACGGAATGTCGAGCTGAAGCAGAAACTCCAACCTGGCTCCCCAGTTGCAAAGTCTGCAGTTCTGGAAGTAACACCACATCCTCTCCCTAAGTGCAACATTTAATCAAGTGGTCAACTGGATAAAAAAACATAAAGATAACAAATAATTTAAAAGTGCTCTGTCGCTATTTGAAAACTCAGAAAATATGTCCTTATTTTAGTCTTTTAGAGCACTAACCATAATTGTGATGCCAATAAGACCCTCTCATATATGTAATTTCTAAAGGAAATGCTCTAGGTATTACAGTTTTGATTACATCAAGATGACGTCAGGCGTTCCACACTTTTGTAATAAATATAGAATGTTAGCAATTTAGTTGTTCATTAGGATACTGTTGAGAGGCAGAGGCCAGGGGCACGGACTCTGAAAATTGAAGGCAGGTAGGAGGGTGCAAAGGCAACAATTTAACCACACTGAGCAGGCAGGAAGGGCCGTGGCAGCACAACAGACTATGGAGGGCAGTGGAAAGGGGGGCTGGGGCAACAATACAGGACTTGCAAGAGAGGCTGTGGCAATGTAATAGACCATTGTGGGCAGAAGGAAGAGACAATGGTAGTACAACCATACATGCCAACAGACCCGATTCAGCCAGGAAACGTCCAATGTTTCTAAGCTCAAATGGGCTTTATTTGATCTGTCTCCTGTCTACAATCTCCTCTTTTTTAATGTAACTCAAAGGGGAAAATCAATACCCTAGTTTTTTTTCAAAATCTCCCTCTTACCAAGTTCAAAATGTTCGCAAGTATGGTACATTGGATCATGGTAGGCAGGAGGAATTGGGGTAGGGACATGGACTCGGATAACAGAGGACAGGAGGGACATGGAGAGGTGCACCAAACTGACCCTGCAGGGCAGGCATCAGGGTTTGCAGCAGCACAATACACCACACAGGGCATGTGGGACGGGAGTGCAGCACAACAATCCATAGAAAGCAAGAGGGAGAGGACAGGACCATGCACATGGACAACAGAGAACAGAGGGGCAAGAGGCAATGGTAGCTAGCTGACCATAATGGACAGACAGGAGAGAAAGCTGCAGCATAACAGACCATAAAGGGCAGGAGGGACGGATCAGGGGCATTACAATGGAACAGACAAGCCAGGAGGGAGGGAGTAGGGGTCTTCACATGTAAACAGAGGGCTGGGGGCAAGGGGGCAGGGCAGGAGCAGCAAGATAGCCATGGAGGTCAGGCAGGATGGGCACTAGAAGCAAGACACACCATGAAGAGCAACAGTGAGACTGGGATGGCATACACACAGACCATGGAGGGAAGGTGGGAGGGGGTCAGGGGCAGCTAACTGACCACACAGGTAAGGTGGGAGGAGCCATGGCAGCACAGAAGACCATGCATGGCAAGTGGGAGGGTTAGTGGCAGCACAATGGCTATGATGGGCAAGAAGGAGGGTGCAGGGGCATGCACAAAGGATGATGGAGGATAGAAGGGAGGGTCAGGACCTGTGCACAGACAAGAAAGTTCAGGGGAAGGGGCCTCACAACTGACCGCACGGGACAGGCAGGAGGAGCAGTTGCAGCACAACAGACCAGGGAGGGCAGAAGGGTGTGGCAGTACAATGGACCATGTAGGACAGGAGGAAGAGGATAGGGGCATGGCATGTGGACAGGCAGGGTGGAGGTGGCAGGGACAGGTTACAGTCATCTGACAATGCTAGGCAGGTGGGAGGGGAGTGGCAGCTCAACAGAACACTCAGAGTAGATAGGAGTGGCAGGTCCATGGAACATGGTGGGCAAAAAGGATGGAGCAGGGGCATGCACAAAGACATCGGAGGGCAGGGTTGAAGGAGAATAGGGGCAGCAAGCTAAGCACAGAGTTTAAGCAGGAGGTCAATGATGGGGCATAGAATTGGGCAATGGAGGGTAGGAGGAGGGGACTGGTACATCATACTAAATTGAGGGCAGTGGCAGCACATCAGACCATGCATGGCAGGAGGGAGGAGGCTAGTCCATGGATTCACACAACAGAGGATAGGGAGGAGGGGGATGGGGCAGCAAGCTAACTGTTCAGAGAAGGTGGGTATTAGGAACTTTATTGTTTTTAAAACGTGTGTCTGTGCGAACTACTTAAAATATGAACAAGTATGCAGCATAATCTCACTTTTATTCAGGAAGAAGAGGACGTTTGTGACTGTGACTCCGGGCTCACTTGGCAGAAACACCCCCTGACCCTCCACCCCTATCGCAAAATGTAATGCCCGTGAAAAGGGTAGGTGAACACAGTGTTATATAGAACATAGTCCTGAGAGCACGATTGAAAATGAAAACTAGATATAGTATATGGTATAAACTATGCACCAAAAAGTGTGATATAAGATGAACCGGGCGTGAAATATAATATGCAATACATTGTGCGCAATGACAGATTCATTGGAGAGCGCGAGATAGCACAGGCACTAGCGCGTGCTATGCGATGTGCGCCTTGGAGTGTAATATGCACAGGGCAGTGTTGTGTAACCTAACTAGTCTCTAAAGTTGTAATATAAAATATGTGCTGGGGAGTGTAACGTTGCATATGCACTGTGACAAAGATATGGATCCCAGATTGTAATATGTATGGCATATAGCACTGTGCGTTATAACATAGGCATCAAGGAACCCGTGCGACAACAAGTGTGGCATGACATATTCACGGGGTGGTGTTACAGTGCACATGGGCTAGAGAGTGTCATAGCATATGCACTAGCTGGTGGAATACAACACAGAGGTGTGTGGCACTCGGCAGGCAATGGTGGGTGTAACACAGCATTGGGCTCTGCCAGGAGCGCGCTGTGACTCTCAAGTGATGTTCGTCCCCTTTCCAGAGAGTAAAATAAAAAGTATTACACATCCGGCAGTGGATTTGTGTTTTATTAACCGTGAGGGGGGTTTCTTACATAGTTTTGGTCGAATTTTTGTCGAATCCCCTTTGAATGGCTTGGTGTGCATGTGTATTAAATGTGCCCGTCAATAGCTACCCATGTTTGTATAAATAAACGACAAGGGTGTCTACCGGGATTAGGCACGGTAGGGCATCAGACATGTCAGAGCTTCACTAGTGGTGTAAATACATTCCACGTGGATTCATTGTATGCATAGTCGCCTTTTAATGAATATCACTCAAATCGTCATGGTGATAGGTACGTACGGTTTGTCCAGCATGTCCTAGGTGTGTCTATAAATATATATTTTTTAAAAATAATAAAAAACAGTGGCCGGCCCTGGGGATTGGGGTCAAAAAAATATAATTAGGAGACAGGCCCTGGGGGATGGGGTCATCAGGGCCAATAAATTAGAATAAGAAGGGGAACCACACAGCCCCCCCTTCTTAAAAAATTAAAATAAATAAAAGACTGGCATCGTGCCGGAGGCCACGCCCCCTCCTTGCAGCACTCTGCAAATGCGCCCCCTGGCGAGTTGTAAGTTGGGGAATTAATTCCTCTTCAATACTGAGGGTCCCTGAGGGCCAACTAGCCCAACAGGCATCTCCAGTATGCGCCAGGGAGCTGCGCTGCAGACAGGTGTTCTGAGGCCAAGCCCCTTTTTACACCTCTCTGCAACGCAGCTCTGTGGCGCTTACTGGAGGTACCAAGTGGTCTAGTTTGACCCTAGGGACCCTTAGGATTCAAGGGGACTTAATCTCTCAACTTAGAACAGCCACAGGGCACGTTTACACAGTGGTGACGGGGCCTGAGGTGACGTGTGCAAACAAGCACTATGGCACGTTTTAAATTGGGGGTATAATTTCCCTTCAATACTGAGGGCCCCTGGGGGCTAACTAGCCCACCAAGTGCTTCCAGTAAGCGCCACTGAGCTGCATTGCAGAGAGGTGGTCCAGGCTGTGCCACTTTTTACACCTCTCTGCAACGCAGCTCTGTGGCACTTACTGGAGGTACCTAGTGGGCTAGTTGGACCCTAGGGACCCTCAGGATTCAAATGAACTTAATCTCCCACCTAAAAACGGACACAGGGCGTGTTTACACAGTGGTGAAGGGAGGGGACGGGGCCTGAGTTAACGTGTGCAAAAACGCCCTGTGGCCTGTTTTAAGAGGTAGTTTTAATCCCCCTGCCCTAATATATACTAGGGGCTTACAGAGGAGGTCATGCTAATCACAGGGGGACCCCAACGCATAATGTTCCCTAGTGTATGTAGGTGTTTTCACGGTATTCTAAGTGTCTTTTAACATAGCACTGGCTCTAGGACTGGTTAGTCAGACTCAGTTACCACCAGTATCCGTCTGAAAAAGTTGAGGGTACATGATGATTTTGCAACAAGGATTCTTTCTGCTCTTCTTTTTGTTCTTTCTACACGTTATCCTTCTTCCTGCAGTTTTCTTCGTCTTTGAGGACTTCTGTTGCTTCTTTCTGCACTTCTTTTTTTTTCTTTCTGTGCATTTTTTCTTCTTTCTTCGCATGTCCTATCTCTGTAGGCATAGTTAGAAATTAGCATTTAAAAAACCTTTGAAATTCACAGAAAAAAACATAGGTTTCAGGCACGTTATAGTTAGGAATTAGCATTTAAAAAACCTCAGAAATTCACTGAAAAAATCATAGGTTTCAGGGGTGTTATAGTTAGCTGGACTTTTCACTTGTACAAAACCATTGAAATTCCCCCGTTATAGTTAGTTCAGCTAACTATAACTCGCGCGCCCGCAATGCACTGCTGATGACGTCACATATTACATCACTCATGACATGGTCAGTGACATCACTCATGACATCACTGATGACATTTCAAATGACATCACTGATGACATCACTGATGACATCATCCAGTGAATGTCTGTTTTTCTGAAAATTAAATATGTTTTATATATGTATATCTCAAGGTCGATGGAAGAATAAATGGGTATATAAGTGTCTAAATGGATGATTTGTTTTTGAAAAATTGATTGTGTAACTGACTGATTAAGTGTATCATAGTGAATACATGGCTTAGTGAGTAATGTTTAAATATGTAAATATCTGTATCAGTCTCTCACTTTGTGTATAAGTGGCTGCATGGGTTGGTGAGTAGCTACATGGGTGTCTATATAGGTTATTAGTTGTTTTTTTGAGTATCAGTCTTAGTGTCTGCATGGTTCGGTGGGGGGTATTACGTGGTGCATGAATGAGTGACTCACTGTTTGTATGTGTTGAAGACAGCATGTGTGCAGGACTGTATGGGTGGATGAGTGTGTGTATGGGTGTGTTAGTGAGTGAATGACTGTCTCAATAGTGTCTTTATGAGTAACTACATATGTTTTAAACTAGTATATGTGACTATTGGTGTATATAAGTGAGTATATGTGAGAGTGAGAGATTGAAAGAGTTCCTGTATGAGTAAGTATGTGTTTCTATAAGTGATTGTTTAAAATACTAAGTATGTGTAAGTTTCCATAGAAGTAAGTGTGGTGGTGTGTGTATAACTGTATATGCAAGTAAATATATGTTTGATTCTTTATTAGCATGAGTGACTATGTGTGTGAGTAACTCTATGTATGAGTGGCATTGTGTAACAGGATGTATAGGTGTATGAGTACATATGATGAGTGAGTACATGTATGAGTGACTGTATAGGACTGTTGGTGAATGAGTGGATGTGTATGTGGATCTTAGAATTACTGAAGAGGTTGTTGTAACTGGTATTGGTATGTCCATTGTTTTGAAAATTTTAGTCTCTATTTTTGAATGTGTGTATCAAAGGTTATATTAGGGTGAGAGGAGGTCTGCCACTCTATCACAAGGATTTGTCATTTGAGATGTCATCAGTGATGTCATGAGTGATGTCACTGACCATGTCATGAGTGATGTAATATGTGACGTCATCAGCAGTGCATTGCGGGCGCGCGAGTTATAGTTAGCTGAACTAACTATAACGGGGAAATTTCAATGGTTTTGTACAAGTGAAAAGTCCAGCTAACTATAACACCCCTGAAACCTATGGTTTTTTCAGTGAATTTCTGAAGTTTTTTGAATGCTAATTCCTAACTATAACATGCCTGAAACCTATGTTTTTTTCTGTGAATATATATATATATATTATCTACTAGCGGTCGCCAGTAGATAGTTATAGTTAGGACCGTGTTTCCATAGGAAATCTCAAAATTCTATTTTGAATAACTTTGGCGCCGGTTGACGAATCCTCGCGAAATTTTCAAAACTAATGGGGCGCTCCGCTCAGCTCCTACCCTGAAAGTCTCGGGGTGATTCGTCAAGCGGGGGCTGAGAAAAAAGGGGGGTCCCAAAACGCGTTTTCCCCATGCAATTTCCCATAGGACCTTTAGTCGAAGGTACAGCCCGAACGGCTGAACAGAATTACTTGAAATTTGGCAAAGAGGTAGTCCTCAGGTCAGGGATGTGCCTTTTGCATATATGGTGTCAATCTGTTCAGTATTTCCTGAGAAAATTGCAGTTAAAAGCACATACATATCTATAGCCGCACACCGTGCGCGCACGGTGCGCGCACTGTGCCGTGCGCGAGTGTAATTCTGATTGGTGGATTCATGACAGTCAACATTCGAATCGGTCGAAATCAGGAAGTGTCGACCGCCATTTTGTGTGTTGTGTGTGTGACAGGGAAAAAGAAAGGTGGAGAACGTGAAAAGGGGGCAGGGTAGAGAGTTCCTGACCACCTAGCCTTTGTCAGGGGGTCCCTGAAGGACCTCGAAGGGTGAAAAAAACATTTTATTTTTTTTCCAAAAAAATCACGGGGTGCGCGCACGGTGCGCGCACCCCCCAGCCGCCATTTTGAGTTTTAGAGGCAGAAGAGAGCTAAAAACACAAGTGAAGAACGTGAAAAGGGGGCAGGGTAGAGAGTCCCTGACCCCCTAGGCCTTCTCAGGGGGACCATGAAAGACCCCTAAGGTCACACACAAAAAAAAAATTAAAATATTGCGGGGTGCGCGCACGGTGCGCGTACGGTGCGTGCACGGCAGCAAAAAAACATAGAAAAATAGAATTAAAAATCAAGTTTAAGTGTTTAGATGTTGGTTGGCTCTAAAAAGAGCCGTTGTGTTCATTGTGTGTTTTTTTGTACCTACAAGTAAGTACCGATGCAGAGTCTGAAGTTCAAGAGGAAGACTCTGTTGCCTTCATCTGTGAAATGAACCCCGTCTCCTCTATAAATGCCTTGCATGTTGTAACGCAAGTTGTTGTGGTATACGGAACCCATACCATAGTCTCTGAGGAAAGCAGAAACAGACTTATTGACGTGCTTTCTTGCTTTGTCGATCTGCGGATAATATTGGTTGGACCAGTTCCACTTTTGCCTTTGGCATATATTAGAATATACAAAGGTAGTTTGTGGAAAAAGTGACATCAATTGCACAAAGGTGTCCTTAACAAGCATTTCCAGACCTACCCCATTTAAAGTGCCTAGGTCATTTCCACCACAGTGCACAATTATAAGGTCAGGCTGTGGGAGATGTAGAAAGGATTTCACCAAAGGCATTAATTGGTGCCACTTTAACCCTCTCTGACCAATCCATTTAATGTCTACATTTGGCAAAGCAAGGTCTTTCAAAATACCTCTTTTTTCTGCATACTTTTCACTCCAGAAGACATAGCTATGACCTACAATCCACACTGTGAACATCTTTCAAGGAGATCTGGATGCACTCAGAAGGTGTCTTTCAGTAGAATGACAATATGAAAAGAAAGGTAGTTGTAAAATGGAGGCTTACATACTTTTTTTAAAATAAAAAGAACTCATTGGCTGTTTCAGACCATTCAACACTAAAAACTAGGCTGTATGTTTAAATTTTTAAAAGCATGTTTTGTATTGGTTCAGAAAAATGTGTTCACACAGAACATTACTTTGGATTTGCTGTTAGGTTTGAAAAGTCAAGCACTCTTGCTCTTTGGATTAGAAACATTGTGTGCTGAACTTCTGACCTCTCTGCTCACACCAGTGTTCCATGATCTGTTGCTATGGTAGCAGGCAGAAGTCATGTTGGGGGTAGGGATCATTTGGAAAAGGGTTGAAATTTGCAACCAATAGAAATATGTGTTTCCATTTGAAAAAATGTGGGAAGCACTGTGATTTGAAGTTAACATGTATATGTGTGAAAAAAGAGAGGGAAAGAATGCCATATACTGGTTCTGCTATGAGGTGTACAGTTCAGAGATTCTGGCTCTGATAATCTGCTGTGTGAGTGCCACATTTCTTTCTCATCTAACTACTTTTAAAAGTGAGTTATGAATTTGAGAGGGGATGTATGTGGTGCATTTTGATATGAAAAATATCAATGTGATTCTTGTTTTAAAGTTGTGTTTTACATTTTATGTTTTGGAAGATATTTAACTGCCTTGAACTTGTAAGATATTATGGAGTATGTCTTCACCATAAGTTAAGGTGTACTGGTATCACCCAGGAATACTGTTTTCTGCCTAGAATCACACCATGAGTCTGTGTGCACAAAGGAATTGTTGTCAGAGATTTAATTTGTGGTGGTCTGGTTCTGTAAGACTTGCATTCGTAGGAAAGGGGCAGCTTGTTTTCTTGAAGTGTGATGGCTAGCATTCAGCACAAATCAATATCTCACAAATGAGAGGCAAATGCTAACACATTTGAAAACAACAGGGTAGATTTTCCTTCCACTCCTGCAATGGGTGAGGTAGTTCCTACATGTTACAAACTCCAATTAAAACTTACCACACATGTACTCTTACATATATCTGTGCAGTCTTCATGCAGTTGTGCAAGCGTCCATGCAGATCTCTCTTGCACCTGACAATGCACAGTCTCCAGAAGCACGCTCTTAGCACACAGGCAGGTGCTTCTCTTGCACTCCCATGCTAAGTTTTCAGCACTGTGTGGTATTTCAGATAGCAGTGAGTAACGCTAAGACAATCAATATCACTAAGGCTCATTTCCTTTGCTGTAGTCTAATCACTCACCCAGGTTACACATGCTCATGCTCTCAAGTAGCTGTTAGGACATGTGCTCTTTTCTGCCTCTCTAAACTATAAGGAAAATGTGTCAGGCTGTTACAGTAATTATCTCTTGCAAAACCACAGCAGTAAATGTGCTTTGAAATGGCAAATCACATATCGTTTTCTGCCTAGAATCACACCATGAGTCTGTGTGCACAAAGGAATTGTTGTCAGAGATTTAATTTGTGGTGGTCTGGTTCTGTAAGACTTGCATTCGTAGGAAAGGGGCAGCTTGTTTTCTTGAAGTGTGATGGCTAGCATTCAGCACAAATCAATATCTCACAAATGAGAGGCAAATGCTAACACATTTGAAAACAGCAGGGTAGATTTTTCTTACACTCCTGCAATGAGTGAGGTAGATCCTACATGTTCAAAACTCCAATTAACCCTTACCCCACATGTACTCTTACATACATCTGTGTAGTCTTCATGCAGTTGTGCAAGCGTCCATGCAGATCTCTCTTGCACCTGACAATCCACAGTCTCCAGAAGCACGCTCTTAGCACACAGGCAGGTGCTTCTGCTGCACTCCCATGCTAAGTATTCAGCACTGTGTGGTATTTCAGATAGCAGTGAGTAATTGTCAGGAAGGACCGAGTGACTCTTCCCCCTGGCCCATATTCCACAACCCCGCACGCCCACCTACCGGCATTAGGACCCAGAGGCCGGAGACCCGGCAAGCCATCCTCGGAACAGTAAACAATCCCATCCGTATGCCGCCCCTACAGGAAACGCTTACTCAGGTCCCGCGAGGAGATGGGAGTGAACCCGGAAGCTGTTACGAGCACGAGAATAAAAGAGACCAATCCAGGAACAGAAGGCGCGAAGAGGAAGCCGGAGAAAGGAGGAAGTATACGGAGGACGAGGCGACGAGAACGGAAACCACGGAGTACGGAGAAGACGGGAAAACCGAAGACACCCAAGGCGAAGAGGACGAAGAAGACGAGACGTGGTGCGAAATTTGGTGGACACCTCAGGAGGAGGCTGGAGAGCAGCCGCAACTCGTGAGAAGAGTTGCGGTGGAGCCGGTGAGTGGTGCGGGACTGAGGAAGGGAGACAAGGGTGGGGTGAATGCAGAAAGGGGAGGTGGGGAAATAGTGGCATACCAGGAGGATAAGGGCATGCGTGATTCACCTATACCTCGTGCACTAACCCTCCCCTGTGACCAAGACCAACCACGCTAGCATAACGAATAGGAAGAGGAAAAGATAACCCCTGTATATAGGGAAAAGTTCTCCCCCCCCCTCTATTTTACGTACATATCACGATTTTCTCCCTCACAAGTTGCACTTCCCCGTCCGTAAGAAGCACACAGTCACTCCTGGGTTCGGTGAAGGAACTATCCTCTCAAAAAAGGATATATATTAGAAAACTGACGGCTCCCTTTTTCTTTTTAAGGTCATGAGCCTCCGGGGGAACACCATACTTCCAGAAGAGGAACCATCAAGAGAGGGATCCACTGACCAAGATGCCCGGAGGGAAGACGGAGAAAATACAGAGAATACAGAGGACACAGAGAACTTCACCGTATCTCCAACACCCTTAAGTGCAGCCTTAAATAAAACTCGACGATTGTCATCATATATACAGCATCCGCGTCTGTTTATCCGACCTGCCCTCCCACAGGTGGTGTCAGAAGTGGCATCATCAGGAGACATGGAAGCTGTACTCGCCAAGATGGCCGAAAACCAAGAGAGCCTGGGTAAGGCTATGGAAAAATTCTTGTCAGTGGTAGAACAGGACAGAGGGAAGCTACAACAGGTGTTGTCCGAACAAGGTCAATCACACGATACAGCCATGGGAAAGCTTGCGGATGTTATGGGACAACAGAGGACCCCAAGCACCCTACCTTCGGTCATTCTACAAAAATACTTTACAGGAGAAGATCTGGATTATTTTTTTATCAATTTCGAGAGAATGGCAATGGCGGCGGCTTGGCCAGTAGAGAAATGGGGGCAATGTTTAGGGCCTTTGCTCTCGGGGGAACTACAGGCGGCCTACCAAGCAGCCAACATCCAAGGAACTACTCCCTACGCCGATATTAAGCGTTGCATCCTGAAAAGGTTAGGGGTAGACGACAATACCTATAGGATACGATTCAGACAAATTAAGGAGGGTCCCCAAGAAACTCCCAGAGCATTGTTTTTCCGAGTAAAGGATATGGCCGATAGATGGCTGAAGCCAGCCACCACCACCAAGGACGAGATCATGGAAAAAGTATATTTGGAGCAGTATCTGTCCTCGCTACACCCTCCCATTCAGAAATGGGTAAGACAGCATGCCAATCTTACTTTGGAAACAGCTGTGGAAATCGCAAGTGCCTATAGTAGAGCCCAAGAAGTACACCACGACCACCCTTGAGTCGAAAACCGGAACCGGCGGTTCTTGTTCCTGGAACCCCGGTATTCAGGGTTCCCGGTCCCCCTGTAGTTAGAACACCACTGCCTGGCCCACAATGTTTTCATTGTGGAGGACTGGGACACATCGCAAGATTTTGTCCGCAAAAAGAGGAACCCATGGAGATAGGGGTAGCAAGAAATTATTGTTGTCTATCACAAACTGTTCCATCACCACCCTATCGTTGTGACGTACTCGTGAATGGGCGGCCTATGACAGCGTTGGGCGACACTGGATGTCGACAGAGTGTGTTACGCCCTCAGGAATTGGGACCTAAGCTCAAGACTTCCGAAGAGATCGTAAACATCAAATGTGTACACGGGGACACTAAGCAGTATCCTACTACCTACGTGCATATACAACACCCCACGGATCCAGGGTCACAACTAAAATTCGGCCTTATGCCAAAACTGCCTGAACAGGTCATATTAGGAAATGACTATCCGCAGCTGTCTCAGTTGCTTGAACAAGCAAAACCAGATGGTAAGGACTGGTGGGCCGAAGCACCTTTTTCCCAAGACGACGCCCCTGAGTGGCCTCCTTCAAAGGTTAGGAAATCTAAAACCCAAAGGCGTAAAGAAAGGAAGAACCCCCTCCTAGGTCTACCAGTGCAAGTAGAGAACAACCCCTGGGAAGAAGATAGAAACTTCCATGCTGCACAAAGAGAAGATCCCGTTCTGCAAGAAGCTTGGAATCAAGCCCTACCACACGAGGACCCCTCACATGTATGTCCATATTTTTTTATTAACAAGGGATTGTTGTATAGAAAGGCTGAGACCGGCTCAATACCCCAGTTATTGGTTCCCGGCCCTTTTCGGGGAAAAGTCCTATATATGGCACACAGTCATCTCCTAAGGGGTCACTTTAGTAATGAGAAAACCGAACACGCAATCACAGAGCGATTCTATTGGCCAGGGATATACAGACAGGTAAAACAATATTGCAGGGAATGTCCCATTTGCCAAAACAAATAGCCGTTACAGGCTCCCTAAAGCCCCGCTCCATCCCCTGCCTATTATAGACGAACCCTTCCATAGAATAGGGATGGACATTATAGGTCCTCTTTTGCCCTCTCGTAGTGGCTGTCGCTACGTTCTAGTCTTGGTAGATTATGCCACGCGATTCCCAGAGGCAATCGCCTTACGACACCCAAACGCGTCTACTATAGCTAAAGCCATGATCACTGTCTTTTCACGAGTCGGTTTCCCAAAAGAGATCTTAACCGATCAAGGGACCCCGTTCGTATCTAAATTGATGAAGCAGGTGTGTGCCGAATTGGGTATCAAGCAGATACGAACGGCGGCATATCACCCCCAGACGGACGGCTTGGTGGAGCGTTATAACGCCACCCTTAAACTCACATTAAAAAAACTCTTGGCCCTAGAATCGAGACGATGGGAAGATCTACTACCCTTGGCTTTATATGCGAATCGTTGTAAAATACAAAAAAGCACGGGGTTTTCCTCGTTTGAGCTGCTTTATGGTCATCAACCCCGCTCTTTGTTAGATATGACCCGTGAGAAATGGGAAGCCGAACCAAATAACTCCACCCCCCTCATAGAATACGTGAGTCAACTAAAAACACATCTACACCAGATACGCGCCATAGTTAGGGACAATATGGAGAAAGCACAAGAGGTACAAAAAGCCCATTACGATAGAAAAACCAAGACTCGAGCTTTCACCGTGGGAGATGCGGTGTTGTTAATGATGGCATCATCTGACCACAAACTTCTAGGACAATGGCAGGGTCCCTATACTATTCTAGAACAAGTAACTCCCGTTACTTATCGAATAGAACTGGATAAAAACAGAGGGACATCCCAAGTATACCACGTTAACCTCCTAAAGAAATGGGAGGGACCCCTCCCGACCCTTGTGGAGAGCGCAGGAGGTATTTCACCCCTATTTGAGCAATGCATCGATCATGATCTGCCAAACCCCTTTAAGACTGAACTAGTCACAGTCTTAATGCCATTACAGGAAGACTTTTCTCTGACCCCGGGGAGAACCACGCTGTTAGAACACTCCATTAAAACCCATCCCGGCAAGAGAGTACGTCTCCGACCGTATCGGATTCCGGAGGCCCGTAGAAACACCATACGGGAAGAGGTACAACAGATGCTCAGGATGGGTATAATAGAACCCTCTACCGGTGAATGGAATTCCCCTATCGTACTGGTGCCTAAACCTGACGACTCCGTACGTTTCTGTATTGATTTTAGGGAAGTAAACAAGATCTCCGAGTTCGTTACATATCCGCTTCCGAGAGTAGACGAGATGATCGAACGGATAGGGAAAGCGAAATACATCAGCACCCTTGACTTGTGCAAAGGGTACTGGCAGATACCCCTGAGAGCTGAAGACAGAGAAAAGACGGCCTTCTCCACCCCGGATGGCCTGTTCCAATTCAGGGTATTACCTTTTGGGTTGCATGGAGCCCCCGCTACATTTCAAAGAGCCATGAATATTATCTTACGGCCTCATGAACAATATGCCGGGGCTTACATTGATGATATCATCATTTTTAGCGACACATGGAAAGACCACCTTTCTCACCTGTCCCAAGTAATCAGGTCCCTGGGAACCTATGGCTTAAATATCAACCCTGCCAAAAGCCATTTGGCTGCACAGTGAGATATTTGGGTTACCTATTGGGGGACGGTGTCATACGCCCACAAAGCCAGAAATTAGCAGCGATATCCCAAATACCGTTTCCACAGACAGCAAAAGACCTCCGTGCCTTTTTAGGGTTACTGGGATACTATCGTAGGTTTATTCCTCAATTCTCACAAATAGCAGCCCCCCTCACAGACCTATTGCAGAAGACAATAAACACAGAAAGCAGACTCAGAAACCCCGCCCCAGAGACAGTCCAGGCATTTGAAAGATTGAAAGCATCCCTCACCTCTGATACGGTACTCGCCAGTCCTGACTATACCTTACCTTTTGTTCTACAAACGGACGCCTCCGACCACGGGTTGGGAGCCGTCTTATCACAGAGGAATAGACAGGGTGAGGAAAGACCTCTATTGTACATTAGCAGGAAGCTGTTTCCCCGAGAACGTAATTACGCAGTCATTGAAAAAGAAGCCCTTGCCATCAAATGGGCCATTGACTCTCTGAAATACTATTTAGAGGGACGTGAATTTACCCTATATACTGATCACGCGCCCTTGGAATGGTTGGCCCGCAACAAAGGGAACAACGAAAGGGTATTACGGTGGTTTTTAGCATTACAGCCCTACAACTTCCAAACCAAACATCGGAACGGTACAGAACAGATAAATGCGGACTTCCTCTCCCGTTATCCTCATGGGCATCCCCCCACTAGCAAGACAGCAAGGGAAAGGGGATGTCAGGAAGGACCGAGTGACTCTTCCCCCTGGCCCGTATTCCACAACCCCGCACGCCCACCTACCGGCATTAGGACCCAGAGGCCGGAGACCCGGCAAGCCATCCTCGGAACAGTAAACAATCCCATCCGTATGCCGCCCCTACAGGAAACGCTTACCCAGGTCCCGCGAGGAGATGGGAGTGAACCCGGAAGCGGTTACGAGCACGAGAATAAAAGAGACCAATCCAGGAACAGAAGGCGCGACGAGGAAGCCGGAGAAAGGAGGAAGTATACGGAGGACGAGGCGACGAGAACGGAAACCACGGAGTACGGAGAAGACGGGAAAACCGAAGACACCCAAGGCGAAGAGGACGAAGAAGACGAGAGGTGGTGCGAAGACTGGTGGACTCCTCAGGAGGAGGCTGGAGAGCGGCCGCAACTTGGGAGAAGAGTTGAGGCGGAGCCGGTGAGTGGTGCGGGACTGAGGAAGGGAGACAAGGGTGGGGTGAATGCAGAAAGGGGAGGTGGGGAAATAGTGGCATACCAGGAGGATAAGGGCATGCGTGATTCACCTATACCTCGTGCACTAACCCTCCCCTGTGACCAAGACCAACCACGCTAGCATAACGAATAGGAAGAGGAAAGATAACCCCTGTATATAGGGAAAGGTTCTCCACCCCCTCTATTTTACGTACATATCACGATTTTCTCCCTCACAAGTTGCACTTCCCCGTCCGTAAGAAGCACACAGTCACTCCTGGGTTCGGTGAAGGAACTATCCTCTCAAAAAGGGATATATATTAGAAAACTGACGGCTCCCTTTTTCTTTTTATGCTCATGAGCCTCCGGGGGAACACCATACTTCCAGAAGAGGAACCATCAAGAGAGGGATCCACTGACCAAGACGCCCGGAGGGAAGACGGAGAAAATACAGAGGACACAGAGAACTTCACCGTATCTCCAACACCCTTAAGTGCAGCCTTAAATAAAAAACGACGATTATCATCATATATACAGCCTCCGCGTCTGTTTATCCGACCTGCCCTCCCACAGTAACGCTAACAGAATCAATATCACTAAGGCTCATTTCCTTTGCTGTAGTCTAATCAATCACCCAGGTTACACATGCTCATACTCTCAAGTAGCTGTTAGGACATGTGCTCTTTTCTGCCTCTCTAAACTATAAGGAAAATGTGTCAGGCTGTTACAGTAATTATCACTTGCAAAACCACAGTAGTAAATGTGCTTTGAAATTGCCAATCAAATATCGTTTTCGGCCTAGAATCACACCATGAGTCTGTGTGCACAAAGGAATTGTTGTCAGAGATTTAATTTGTGGTGGTCTGGTTCTGTAAGACTTGCATTCGTAGGAAAGGGGCAGCTTGTTTTCTTGAAGTGTGATGGCTAGCATTCAGCACAAATCAATATCTCACAAATGAGAGGCAAATGCTAACACATTTGAAAACAACAGGGTAGATTTTCCTTACACTCCTGCAATGGGTGAGGTAGATCCTACATGTTAAAAACTCCAATTAACCCTTACTCCACATGTACTCTTACATACATCTGTGCGGTCTTCATGCAGTTGTGCAAGCGTCCATGCAGATCTCTCTTGCACTTGACAATCCGCAGTCTCCAGAAGCACGCTCTTAGCACACAGGCAGGTGCTTCTCCTGCACTCCCATGCTAAGTATTCAGCACTGGGTGGTATTTCAGATAGCAGTGAGTAACGCTAACACAATCAACATCACCAATGCTCATTTCCTTTGCTTTAGTCTAATCACTCACCCAGGTTACACATGCTCATGCTCTCAAGTAGCTGTTAGGACATGTGCTCTTTTCTGCCTCTCTAAACTATAAGGAAAATGTGTCAGGCTGTTACAGTAATTATCACTTGCAAAACCACAGTAGTAAATGTGCTTTGAAATTGCCAATCAAATATCGTTTTCTGCCTAGAATCACACCATGAGTCTGTGTGCACAAAGGAATTGTTGTCAGAGATTTAATTCGTGGTGGTCTGGTTCTGTAAGACTTGCATTCGTAGGAAAGGGGCAGCTTGTTTTCTTGAAGTGTGATGGCTAGCATTCAGCACAAATCAATATCTCACAAATGAGAGGCAAATGCTAACACATTTGAAAACAGCAGGGTAGATTTTTCTTACACTCCTGCAATGGCTGAGGTAGATCCTACATGTTCAAAACTCCAATTAACCCTTACCCCACATGTACTATTACATACATCTGTGCAGTCTTCATGCAGTTGTGCAAGCGTCCATGCAGATCTCTCTTGTACCTGACAATACACAGCCTCCAGAAGCACACTCTTAGCACACAGGCAGGTGCTTCTCCTGCACTCCCATGCTAAGTATTCAGCACTGGGTGGTATTTCAGATAGCCGTGAGAAACGCTAACACAATCAACATCACCAAGGCTCATTTCCTTTGCTCTAGTCTAATCACTCACCCAGGTTACACATGCTCATGCTCTCAAGTAGCTGTTAGGACATGTGCTCTTTTCTGCCTCTCTGAACTATAAGGAAAATGTGTCAGGCTGTTACAGTAATTATCACTTGCAAAACCACAGTCGTAAATGTGCTTTGAAATTGCCAATCAAATATCGTTTTCTGCCTAGAATCACACCATGAGTCTGTGTGCACAAAGGAATTGTTGTCAGAGATTTAATTCGTGGTGGTCTGGTTCTGTAAGACTTGCATTCGTAGGAAAGGGGCAGCTTGTTTTCTTGAAGTGTGATGGCTAGCATTCAGCACAAATCAATATCTCACAAATGAGAGGCAAATGCTAACACATTTGAAAACAACAGGGTAGATTTTTCTTACACTCCTGCAATGGGTGAGGTAGATCCTACATGTTCAAAACTCCAATTAACCCTTACCCCACATGTACTCTTACATACATCTGTGCAGTCTTCATGCAGTTGTGCAAGCGTCCATGCAGATCTCTCTTGCACCTGACAATACACAGTCTCCAGAAGCACGCTATTAGCACACAGGCAGGTGCTTCTGCTGCACTCCCATGCTAAGTATTCAGCACTGTGTGGTATTTCAGATAGCAGTGAGTAACGCTAACAGAATCAATATCACTAAGGCTCATTTCCTTTGCTGTAGTCTAATCAATCACCCAGGTTACACATGCTCATGCTCTCAAGTAGCTGTTAGGACATGTGCTCTTTTCTGCCTCTCTAAACTATAAGGAAAATGTGTCAGGCTGTTACAGTAATTATCACTTGCAAAACCACAGTAGTAAATGTGCTTTGAAATTGCCAATCAAATATCGTTTTCGGCCTAGAATCACACCATGAGTCTGTGTGCACAAAGGAATTATTGTCAGAGATTTAATTCGTGGTGGTCTGGTTCTGTAAGACTTGCATTCGTAGGAAAGGGGCAGCTTGTTTTCTTGAAGTGTGATGGCTAGCATTCAGCACAAATCAATATCTCACAAATGAGAGGCAAATGCTAACACATTTGAAAACAGCAGGGTAGATTTTTCTTACACTCCTGCAATGGGTGAGGTAGATCCTACATGTTAAAAACTCCAATTAACCCTTACTCCACATGTACTCTTACATACATCTGTGCGGTCTTCATGCAGTTGTGCAAGCGTCCATGCAGATCTCTCTTGCACTTGACAATCCGCAGTCTCCAGAAGCACGCTCTTAGCACACAGGCAGGTGCTTCTCCTGCACTCCCATGCTAAGTATTCAGCACTGGGTGGTATTTCAGATAGCAGTGAGTAACGCTAACACAATCAACATCACCAATGCTCATTTCCTTTGCTTTAGTCTAATCACTCACCCAGGTTACACATGCTCATGCTCTCAAGTAGCTGTTAGGACATGTGCTCTTTTCTGCCTCTCTAAACTATAAGGAAAATGTGTCAGGCTGTTACAGTAATTATCACTTGCAAAACCACAGTAGTAAATGTGCTTTGAAATTGCCAATCAAATATCGTTTTCTGCCTAGAATCACACCATGAGTCTGTGTGCACAAAGGAATTGTTGTCAGAGATTTAATTCGTGGTGGTCTGGTTCTGTAAGACTTGCATTCGTAGGAAAGGGGCAGCTTGTTTTCTTGAAGTGTGATGGCTAGCATTCAGCACAAATCAATATCTCACAAATGAGAGGCAAATGCTAACACATTTGAAAACAGCAGGGTAGATTTTTCTTACACTCCTGCAATGGCTGAGGTAGATCCTACATGTTCAAAACTCCAATTAACCCTTACCCCACATGTACTATTACATACATCTGTGCAGTCTTCATGCAGTTGTGCAAGCGTCCATGCAGATCTCTCTTGTACCTGACAATACACAGCCTCCAGAAGCACACTCTTAGCACACAGGCAGGTGCTTCTCCTGCACTCCCATGCTAAGTATTCAGCACTGGGTGGTATTTCAGATAGCAGTGAGAAACGCTAACACAATCAACATCACCAAGGCTCATTTCCTTTGCTCTAGTCTAATCACTCACCCAGGTTACACATGCTCATGCTCTCAAGTAGCTGTTAGGACATGTGCTCTTTTCTGCCTCTCTGAACTATAAGGAAAATGTGTCAGGCTGTTACAGTAATTATCACTTGCAAAACCACAGTCGTAAATGTGCTTTGAAATTGCCAATCAAATATCGTTTTCTGCCTAGAATCACACCATGAGTCTGTGTGCACAAAGGAATTGTTGTCAGAGATTTAATTCGTGGTGGTCTGGTTCTGTAAGACTTGCATTCGTAGGAAAGGGGCAGCTTGTTTTCTTGAAGTGTGATGGCTAGCATTCAGCACAAATCAATATCTCACAAATGAGAGGCAAATGCTAACACATTTGAAAACAACAGGGTAGATTTTTCTTACACTCCTGCAATGGGTGAGGTAGATCCTACATGTTCAAAACTCCAATTAACCCTTACCCCACATGTACTCTTACATACATCTGTGCAGTCTTCATGCAGTTGTGCAAGCGTCCATGCAGATCTCTCTTGCACCTGACAATACACAGTCTCCAGAAGCACGCTATTAGCACACAGGCAGGTGCTTCTGCTGCACTCCCATGCTAAGTATTCAGCACTGTGTGGTATTTCAGATAGCAGTGAGTAACGCTAACAGAATCAATATCACTAAGGCTCATTTCCTTTGCTGTAGTCTAATCAATCACCCAGGTTACACATGCTCATGCTCTCAAGTAGCTGTTAGGACATGTGCTCTTTTCTGCCTCTCTAAACTATAAGGAAAATGTGTCAGGCTGTTACAGTAATTATCACTTGCAAAACCACAGTAGTAAATGTGCTTTGAAATTGCCAATCAAATATCGTTTTCGGCCTAGAATCACACCATGAGTCTGTGTGCACAAAGGAATTATTGTCAGAGATTTAATTCGTGGTGGTCTGGTTCTGTAAGACTTGCATTCGTAGGAAAGGGGCAGCTTGTTTTCTTGAAGTGTGATGGCTAGCATTCAGCACAAATCAATATCTCACAAATCAGAGGCAAATGCTAACACATTTGAAAACAACAGGGTAGATTTTCCTTACACTCCTGCAATGGGTGAGGTAGATCCTACATGTTCAAAACTCCAATTAACCCTTACCCCACATGTACTCTTACATACATCTGTGCAGTCTTCATGCAGTTGTGCAAGCGTCCATGCAGATCTCTCTTGCACTTGACAATCTGCAGTCTCCAGAAGCACGCTCTTAGCACACAGGCAGGTGCTTCTCCTGCACTCCCATGCTAAGTATTCAGCACTGTGTGGTATTTCAGATAGCAGTGAGTAACGCTAATACAATCAACATCACCAAGGCTCATTTTCTTTGCTCTAGTCTAATCACTCACCCAGGTTACACATGCTCATGCTCTCAAGTAGCTGTTAGGACATGTGCTCTTTTCTGCCTCTCTAAACTATAAGGAAAATGTGTCAGGCTGTTACAGTAATTATCACTTGCAAAACCACAGTAGTAAATGTGCTTTTAAATTGCCAATCACATATCGTTTTCTGCCTAGAATCACACCATGAGTCTGTGTGCACAAAGGAATTGTTGTCAGAAATTTAATTCGTGGTGGTCTGGTTCTGTAAGACTTGCATTCGTAGGAAAGGGGCAGCTTGTTTTCTTGAAGTGTGATGGCTAGCATTCAGCACAAATCAATATCTCACAAATGAGAGGCAAATGCTAACACATTTGAAAACAACAGGGTAGATTTTCCTTACACTCCTGCAATGGCTGAGGTAGATCCTACATGTTCAAATCTCCAATTAACTCTTACCCCACATGTACTCTTACATACATCTGTGCAGTCTTCATGCAGTTGGGCAAGCGTCCATGCAGATCTCTCTTGCACCAGACAATACACAGTCTCCAGAAGCACGCTCTTAGCACACAGGCAGGTGCTTCTCCTGCACTCCCATGCTAAGTATTCAGCACTGGGTGGTATTTCAGATAGCAGTGAGTAACGCTAACACAATCAACATCACCAAGGCTCATTTCCTTTGCTCTAGTCTAATCACTCACCCAGGTTACACATGCTTATGCTCTCAAGTAGCTGTTAGGACATGTGCTCTTTTCTGCCTCTCTAAACTATAAGGAAAAGGTGTCAGGCTGTTACAGTAATTATCACTTGCAAAACCACAGTAGTAAATGTGCTTTGAAATTGCCAATCAAATATCGTTTTCTGCCTAGAATCACACCATGAGTCTGTGTGCACAAAGGAATTGTTGTCAGAGATTTAATTTGTGTTGGTCTGGTTCTGTAAGACTTGCATTCGTAGGAAAGGGGCAGCTTGTTTTCTTGAACGGTGATGGCTAGCATTCAGCACAAATCAATATCTCACAAATGAGAGCCAAATGCTAACACATTTGAAAACAACAGGGTAGATTTTCCTTACGCTCCTGCAATGGGTGAGGTAGTTCCTACATGTTCAAAACTCCAATTAACCCTTACCACAGGTGATCTTACATACATCTCTGCAGTCTTCATGCAGTTGTGCAAGCGTCCATGCAGATCTCTCTTGCACCTGACAATACACAGTCTCCAGAAGCACGCTCTTAGCACACAGGCAGGTGCTTCTCCTGCACTCCCATGCTTACTATTCAGCACTGTGTGGTATTTTAGATAGTAGTGTGTGACACTACCACATTCAACATCACCAAGGCTCATTTCCTTTGCTCTAGTCTAATCACTCACCCAGGTTACACATGCTCATGCTCTCAAGTAGCTGTTAGGACATGTGCTCTTTTCTGCCTCTCTAAACTATAAGGAAAATGTGTGAGGCTGTTACAGTAATTATCACTTGCAAAACCACAGTAGTAAATGTGCTTTGAAATCGCCAATCAAATATCGTTTTCTGCCTAGAATCACACCATGAGTCTGTGTGCACACAGGAATTGTTGTCAGAGATTTAATTTGTGTAGCTTTTATTGTGTAAGACTTGCAGTCGTAGGAAAGGGACAGCTCATATGATAGGTTTTGAAAAGCTCATAAAAAATATAGTAATATGTTTAAATTACATAAAGGTATTTTTTTTTAGTTTCTTTCAGGTATTGCTGAACAACACTGAAATAAATTAAAGATGCCTATAAAATCAAGAAAGAGAAAAGAACAGCAACAACGTCTATATTTGAAGACAACTGGACAACAAAAATTAGTTGAAGAACCTCATGTTGGAAAAAAGAAAAAGCCTTCTGGTAAGCAGACTAAGGATTTTATAAAAAATATCCTCAAGCAAAGAAAAAATGTAAAAAATATATCCACTGGAAATAGTGTTTCAAGTAGAAAACAACAAGACAATCGACAGAATATACTAAATGCTAATGTAGAATCAGAAGTAAGAAAGAATGACTTAAAAAGAAAAATAGATTTTAAAAACATTCGTAGAAAAATATTTCAGAGAAGAGTGATGTTCAATTTGCTAAAGAATGTGAAAAAATATAGGAAGAAAGCCAAATTTTATAAGACAAAGAAACATATTGAATCAATTGTTGCAAAGGCTTTGGAATTAAAAAGAAAACTATTCATTTTAATTTTGAACAGGATCTATACATTAGATAAATTAGTGAATGTAATGAATTCAAAAAGAAAAAGAAAAAGAGAAGTGAAAATAAACAACTTTTGTGTAAAGTGTTCTTAGGTGAATGGAAGCATAGTTCAAGTACTGAACCATTTTTTAATGAAGAGAGTTATCTTTAAAGTAATAGTTTGCTGCATGCACTTGACACCAGGATGGTTGTGTAATGGAAAAGGAGAAAATGGTTCCAAGAAATGAGGAAGAAGGGTTAGCTGATGAGGTTATGGGGAGACGTCCTAAAGCCCCAGTGTACACTTGGAATTGTAGTAGTATTTGTACTGTACGACAGGAATCTATTGATAAATTTCGTGACTTTCTAAGAGAATATAGTAAAACAAAGTGTTAAACAGAAGATTAAGGTGCTTCAAAGACTAGATCCATGCAGAGTGAGAGAGAATACTGGTTTGCAAGGACATTCTCTGGCTTGTCTTTCTAGGAAAGTTTGTCAAAGTGTTTTTCACCATTTTAGGATGCTGGCATTCATCATACTGAAATGAGAAAGTTTGTGAGAAGATTGTATTTTGCTAAAAGTCCAGCACTAAAGTTACATGAGTTGAATAGTGCTCTGTTCTGTGGATCTGTATCAGATGTGAAGAAAGTTTGTGAGGATATTGAGTTTTGTTACTTTGGTCCAGAGCAAGAAAGTGCAGGAAATGACACAGTTATTGAAGAAAATGTGGAAGAGAATGTAGAACCCACTGTTAGTAAAACATTTGAAGATCAAATGACAAAATGTACTATCATCTCTAATGAAAGACCAAATATTACTTGTATTTGTTGCCGGAGAAGCCATTATAAAACTCAAACAAGGAATGTTGATCTCTATATAAAAAGTGAAAAAGAAAATAATTATAAGTGGAAGGATTTTGCTACATATTTGTTTCTGGAAAATTGTTTTGAATTGGGTGAAGATCAGCGTATTTGTAAATACTGTTATAACAAGTTAGAAGAAAATAAAATGCCAGCTAGAGCTGTACATAATAATTTAGAATTGGTTGATATTCCTGCAGAACTTAGTGATTTAAATACGTATGAATCTATACTCATTCAATGTGTCCATCCGTTTCAGACTATAGTTCGTATGGAGCCCAAAACAGGCAAATTACCTCCTTCAGATTTACAAAGCGGTTTAAAAGGAAGAGTTGTCTATTTGCCATTAGATTTGAAAAGAAATATTGAAACAATTGATGCAGATAGTTTGGAAACTGAACTATTAGTTATTCTGGTTAATGGTGTACCTACAAAGAATAAGAAAATTTGGCAGGAGCTGGTAGATGTACGAAAAGTACAAAGAGCAAATTTATATTTGAAAAGAAATAATAAATGGTATGAATCAATTGATATGGATGAAGATGAAGAAGTTTTACTAGCAGACACAGGAATACCAACTGGGCAAATTGAAAAAGTGGATAAGTCAAAAGAAGAAGAAATTTATGAACATTTCAGCATACATCCTCTTCATTCTAAAGAAGTTATGGTAAACACTATTGATCTGTTTCAGATGAAAAAAGCAAAAGGAACTCCTGTGAGTGTATGGGAGGAGAGCTTGGAAGCTCGTTGTTTTCCCCAGCTGTTTCCTACAGGAAAAGGTGGACGATATGATGAACGTCCAGTACAGATTCCTGCTTCTGAGTATCAGACTACAAGATTATATGCAGAAGATCCAAGCTTTCGTCAAAGTATTCCTTATTTGTTCCATCTTTTATTTGAAAGTGACTTATCTGCACTATCTTATGCAGTAAATCACATTTTAAAAGCTGGAGTACATCTACATAATGTGTCTGCAAAGGATTTTCTGAACAAAGTGCAACAGCGAGATGATCATTTGGAATCACAATTGATTAATCTGATGGCTTGTCAGCGTGGGACTAATGAATATTGGTACCGACGCCATGGAGAATTGAAATGTATGTTACGGAATTTAGGAACTCCTACATGGTTCCTTACCCTAAGCTGTGCTGAGTACACTTGGGATGATTTACTGGATTTTCTTCGAGAGGCAAATTCAAATATTGAAAACATCCAATACAAGACAGAAGGAGAATTGTGCTCATTGGATCCGGTTAATGTTTGCAGATATTTTAATCATAGATTTGAGGCTATGATGTCCTTCAGCTGCAATAAAAAAAATCCACCTCTTGGAGAAGTTGTGGATTTCTTTTGGAGAAAAGAGTACCAAGCAAGAGTTGCTCCTCATATTCATATACTGTTGTGGATCAAGGATGCCCCAAAATTTGGAACAGATTCTGATGATGCAGTTTTATCTTTCATTTAAGGATATGCAACATGTGCTATACCTAAAAGCACAGAAGAAAACAACTTAAAAGTGCAAGTTTTACGTTTCCAAAGTCATCGGTGTGGAAAATACTGTCGACGAAAGTACAAGAGTAAAGATAAATTCTACACAAAATGTCGATTTGGATTTCCACGACCTGTTCTTTCAAAAGGAAGAGTAAACAGTTTTATGTCAGCTGTGCGACATACTATTACAAGAAAATCGCCTAAAAATACCTACAACCTAAGAAGAAAAGAAGAGTCAAAATATATAAATGACTACAACCCAGTCATTTTATCCATGTGGAATGCTAACATGGATATTCAGTATGTAGGTGACAATTATATTGCTGTTGCTCGGTATGTCACATCTTACATCACTAAATCTGAGAAAACGGAATTGAAAGGAATGTGGGAAGAGATTTCTCACGAGAAGACTGTCAGTAAAAAGCTATTCAGTTTCAGTTTAAAGATGTTATCGCATCGAGAAATTGGGTCATACGAATGCTCAGATAGGTTATCATCTGCAAGTCTGTACTCCAAATCCAGAAGAATAATTTGGGTAAGTTTAGGCCTTGCAGCAATGCGAAATCGGGTATTGAAAACGATTCGAGAAATTGAATATTTAGCAGAGTACGAACCAGAAAGTACAGACATTTTAAGAACAAACATGTTGGACACATATTACCCAAAGAGAAGTCATCATCTTGAGAACATGTGTCTCTATGAAGTGCTGCAGAACTACATTTTTAAACGGAATACCACAGAAGACATCAACAATGGTAAATATAAAGTCATTGGTGAGGAAGGATGTTTGGTAAAACAAACAAAAGGAAGTTTGATAAATCACAGAAAGCTGAGTTGCGACACTAATGACAAGAAGGAATTTTACCACTTAGCACTTTTACAGTTGTTTAAACCATGGCGTTCAGAGGATGAATTACTTGGACATTTTCAGAGCTATGAAGATTCCTTTAATGCATTCAAAGATACCATAAAATGCAGTACTTTCACAACTTATATACAAATGTTAAATGAAGAAATTGAACAAGAAGCAAAAATTGCAGCTGAAGTAGCTAGAGACAGTTCTCAAGACAGTCAAAGTTCTGGGACGCTCAGTTAAGATCCCCTAGGACAACCAATCGTAGAAAATGAAGCTGCAATAGCCATGACTGAAGTGGAAACAGCTATGAATCAAGCTCAGGAAGATTTATTAAACTTACCAAATTTGGAACAGCAACTGAATGATGAACAACAACAAATATATGAGGAAGTCACAAAACAAATTGATCATGGATTACTACATGAAAATAAAGAGTGCTCATGCACATCATTTGAACCAATCAGAATGTATGTGAGTAGACAAGCTGGAACCGGAAAAAGTTTCTTAATTAAAGTAATTAGAAGCTACCTACAGGAAAAAACTGATTCAACTTTGTCTTGTGTTGTTACTGCTCCAACTGGGTTAGCAGCATATAACATAAAAGGAATTACCCTCCATCGTTTGCTAATGTTACCAGTAGAGCATGAGAACAAAATACAATACCACAAGCTAACAGGAGAAGCATGTTTTGAAGTTTCAAGAGTATTGAAAAAAATGAAAGTTCTCATTATTGATGAGGTAAGCATGGTATCAAACTTAATGCTTGCCTTTGTGCATTTAAGAATGCAGCAAATTCTAAAGACAAACTATGACGTGCTATTTGGAGGAAAACATGTTATAGTTTTTGGAGATCTACTGCAGCTCACTCCAGTTAAAGGACAACCAGTATTTCATACTCTTACACATGAAGACATGAAAAAGTCGTTAGGAAGTATAGGTAATGTGAATATTTGGACATACTTTGAGTACAAAGAACTCATTACCAATATGCGGCAAGCGAATGATGATGATTATGCAAGTATTCTCAAAGATATCAGAATTGGACTACTCACAGAACATGGCAGAAAAGCTTTACAGAGTCGATTGCTATGTAATTTGTTTCCAACAGAACAAATAGTTCCAGAGAAAATATACAAGAAAATTGCTGGCAAAAATACTGTAATCTGCTTAATGCCAACACTACATGAATGCTCTATATCAGCGTTTCCCAAACTGTGGGCCGCGGACCCCCAGGGGTCCGTGACACATTCCCAGGGGGTCCGCGAGCTGGATCGTATTATATTGAAGCGCCCATGCGCTACTTTGGCTACAAGCACTGAATGACAGCGCAGGGGCGGCAGGACCAAAAACAAATCGGGCCAATCACCATTTCAGCTTTGGGGTGGAAGCTGAAGGGTGATTGGCTTATTATTTTATAGGCGCGCACGTTCGCACGGCAGTGCGTCTTCCCTCACGTTTGCGGCCAGCCCAGGAGCATTTTGCCGCCCAACGCCCTGTCTCTGCTTTCGCATTCCGGCATCTCGGACCACTCGAGGAGCATGTGAGTGTTTATTTTTTAATTACATTTACAGCTAGTGGGCAAGGGTAAGGCCAGGGGAATTCGGACGCCGTGTTTATTGAGGCCGGGTGTACTTACCCATACATGCCAACATTTCAGGAGAGCAAAGTGGGCGATTCTGTAAAAATAATCGGGAGAATGGGGCCTTGAATCGGGTTACTGTCACGTATGGGCCTTGGAAGTGTGTTGCTGCAGGATCGGACATTTAAAACGCAAATGCACGTGTTTTTCTTACCTGTTAGAAGCATGGAGCGCCAGGGTCGGCTTTAGGGCGGTGCGACCGGTGCCACCTTCCTGGGGGCTCCGTGCTTGAACGTTTAGTACGCTTTTGAAGCACTTGCTGCAGCGTTTCTTTCCCCGGCAATTACCAGGCTCACATAAATGTCACAATAACTCCTGTGATTAATTATCGTCCGAGAGAGATCAGCATTTTGCATAGTTGAGGTTTTGACTTATGTGAAGTTAGTGAAGGGGGTTAATATGCCTTCTGCAAAGAACGTGTACCAAGTGATTACAGAGTGCGTATGTACAGATCAGCAGGTTACTGCTTTCAAAAGAGACCTCCTTTTATTACTTGCAATTTATAACTTTAAGAAGCATGGAGCACCAGGGCCGGCTTTAGGGCGGTGCCACCGGTGCCACCTTTCTGGGGGCGCCGTGCTTGAACGTTTATTACGCTTTTGAAGCACCTGCTGCAGCGTTTCTTTCCCCCGGCAATTACCAGGCTCACATAAATGTCACAATAACTCCAGTGATATCGTCCGAGAGAGATCAGCATTTTGCATAGTTGAGGTTTTGACTTATGTGAAGTTAGTGCAGAGGGTTAATATGCCTTCTGCAAAGAACGTGTACCAAGTGATTACAGAGTGCGTATGTACAGATCAGCAGGTTATTGCTTTCAAAAGAAACCTCCTTTTGTTACTTGCAATTTATAACTTAAAGAAGCATGGAGCGCCAGGGCCGGCTTTAGGGCACTGCCACCGGTGCCACCTTCCTGGGGGCGCCGTGCTTGAACGTTTATTACGCTTTTGAAGCACCTGCTGCAGCGTTTCTTTCCCCGGCAATTACCAGGCTCACATAAATGTCACAATAACTCCTGTGATTAATTATCGTCCGAGACAGATCAGCATTTTGCATAGTTGAGGTTTTGACTTATGTGAAGTTAGTGCAGAGGGTTAATATGCCTTCTGCAAAGAACGTGTACCAAGTGATTACAGAGTGCGTATGTACAGATCAGCAGGTTTCTGCTTTCAAAAGAAACCTCCTTTTGTTACTTGCAATTTATAACTTAAATTCCTAATATAGAATAGTGAGCTATTGACTTTCATCCCAGAACTGCATACACACTGCAAAGAATACATTATTGGAAAATTGATTAATGTTGCAAAAAGGATTAATTTGGCTAGAAATCGATTCTTATTATTAAAGAGAACTCCCAACTATGCAGTTTCTTTTTCGACTCTGAGTTTGGGCTTCTCCACACCAAGTACTCTTAAACTATACTGCCTACCAGTATGGATGACATGTGACTCCTACACTTTTAGTCTTTTGGCTTATGTAACCTTTCCTATACACTGATTTACACACGTATGATTGATTGTCTCTGTGTAATGTGTGTGTGATGCAAAGTGCTCGAACACCCTGCACTGGTATGAGTGGCGCTATATAACTAATTCAATGCATCTGAGAGAGTGTGGTTATGGAGACTTCGTCACTGTTAAAGGGTGCTAGTGAGAGACTCCCTGGTGGAGGTGGTCATTGGGGGGGCGCCAACAAACATTGTCGCACAGGGTGCCACCAGCACTAAAGCCGGCCTGTTTTAATTTTTTGACATTTAAATTGTAAAAATTGCTTGGGGGTCCCCGGACTCCAGTAGTGATTCAGTGGGGGTCCTCAGGAGTCAAGAGTTTGGGAACCACTGCTCTATATTCAATCAAGAACTTTTGAAATTGAAAAATGAAGAGATTATAAAACTGGAAGCTGTGGATAAAATACAGCATGAAGGAATAACTATTATATTGACAAGCAAATTGACAACTAAATTGGATTCTCTAGAGAAAAACATATCAAAAACAGCTGGTTTAGAAAAGAATCTTTATGTATGTATGAACTGTCGAGTAATTTTAAGACGTAATTTGGATGTAGAAAAAGGTTTAGTGAATGGAGCTATGGGTAAAGTTGTGGGTTTTGTTAATTACCAGAAAAAAGATGGAATTGAATTTTTAAAAATAAAATTTGATCAGATTGAAGAGGTTAAAGACATTAGTCGTTGTTCAGTTCGTTTCTTGCTTGTGAAAGACTTAAATGTACGTAGGAAGCAGTTTCCGTTTTCTCTAGCATATGCTGTAACTATTTACAAATCTCAAGGATTAACTGTAGATAGCGCTTTTGTAAACATTAGATCTACTGTGTTTAAAGAAGGTATGGCATATGTTGCTTTGTCACACGTGAAAAAAATATCTGGTTTATTCATGATAGACTTTGATGAGTCAAAAGTTAGTGCTGATGCAAACTGTGTAAAGGAATATAATAGATTAAGAAAAAGCTATGCTCCTCATTTAGGTCAGTATCCTGTGTTTGAAAACGTGTTGTTTGTCGGAAAAGGAGAATTGAGAATATCTGTAATGAGGATGTACAGAAGAGTAAACAAATAGAGACTGATGTGATTGCAAGCAAAAAGAAAAAGGACAATGCTGAAGAGGTTGTTGGTTGTCATTTTGAAAATAGCTCTGGTGTCAACTGCTACGCTAATGTAGTGCTGAATGTTGTATTTTATCTTGAAAGTTTGAAAGAGCAGATAATACTAAATCATGAAAAAAGATTCTGTTCTCTGCTGAGTTTCCTTTATGAGAAGCTGAGTAATGATAAAACTAAAATAGAAAGTACTTCTGATGTTAGAAATCTTTTAGATGTATGTTCAGGATGTACACAGTTTACTCAAAATGTCCGGCATGATGCACAGGAATTCTTAATGTATATGCTTATGGTACTGAAAGATGAAGGGGTAGAAATAGAAAATATGTTTGGTCTCTCTTATAAATGGGAACATAGTTGTGAAAACTGTTTGAACACATGCAGCTCTAATGTTGATTCTGAAAGGTTCATATATTTAACATTACCAGAGAGTAAATCAGTGACTTTTAGTAAATTAGTTAAAGATGCAAATCACAACATGGAATGTTCTCAATGTAAATCAGATATGTTATCAACGTTATTTTTAAAGAAATATGGACAGTATGTAATTTTAATGATGCAACGTTGTAGAGCTGATGGAACAAAACTGGACACTTTAATAAAGAAGTTTACAGGAAATCAATTATCAATATCAGGAAAAACTTTTGTTGCAGTTGCAATAATTTTCCATGATGGACCTTCTATAACTTCTGGTTATTACACAGTTTATCTAAAATGTGAAAAAGGCTGGGCACTGTGTAATGATTCACAATTGATTTTCAAGCAACGTTTGCCTGCAGAATTACCAAATTCCTACTTAATTTTTCTAAAACCAAAATTTTAGATACAAATTGCAGCATCTGAAGAAACCATTATTTCGATTTTATAGGATTACCATTGGATATTTCACCAAAAAAGAATTTAAAAATTACCATTTGGCCTCATGGAAAGGTAACTGTTTCTATTGTGGACTTCTTTGACAGATATTATTTTGGTGTATGAGCTTAAGCAACAAAATTTACAGACGTTATTTATTGCAAATAGTTATTGTTCTTAGATGATATTTTTAATATATATGTTACATTTCTATCAAGGTATGTTTTACTGAGTAGAGATTCAGGGCTTTTTTTAAACAATCTTTCAGATTGTTAATTTTTTTGCCCGCTGTTAAGTGATGAATGCAATTGATTTCACAATTTGCAGTGAAATTCAATATATTCTGAAAACAGCAAAAAAGGGCAAAAAATTACTTTGTTAAATATGAAAATATGTGTACTGTATTCTAAAATGCAATGTTAAATATTACTACTTTTTTTATTTTTTTCAGATCGAGAAAGAAAATTTAGGAAATGTAATCCTTTTTTCTAGCAATTAAAAAAAACATTTATTTATAATTAAGTTATTTATTTTGTTGGTCAGGTAAGTTTGAAATATCTGTATTTCTCACCCCTTCACTTTCATGCTCCCTTTTCTTCACTTCTCCTCACTCTGCTTTTCTCATTCCTCTTCTCTCTCTCTTCTTCCTTTACTGCTCTTTCGTAACTCCCTCACTCCTTCTATACTACTCCCCTAGGTTTACTGCCTCCATCACTACTTTTTCAACCATGTATCTCTCCCTGTCTCCATGTGTCTCAGTCATTCTAACTGCCTTACTCCTTCTCAGTTCCTTGCTCTCTGTCTCTGTTTCTGTCTCTCTCTCTTTGTCTGTCTTACCCTTAATTTGCTTAACATCTCTGGGGAAGATTAACAAGGCCCCTGCGCCACCACTATGTCACTTTTCATAACATACTGGTGGCGCAGGGAGCTCCTCCATATTTACAAGGAGAGGAAAAGCCACCCTGCGTGACTTTTCCTTTCCACATAAATACAGCCACTTCACACGCAGCACTGTGCGTTGAAGGGGCGTTCCATGGGTGTTGTTGTGGGTGTTCCCACGCAACACTCAAAGAACTAGACACATCTCCAGGTTTACGAGATATCGTAACTCTGAAGATGCGTGTGAATGCTACGCTACCCTAGAGGTGGCGTAGCGAGGCACAACAAGGAGAAATGTTTTTATTTCACCTCGTTTTTTAGGTCTCGCCTGAGCCAGCGCTTTAGTGCTGCTCTCGCGAGAGCTTTTGTAAAAGGGGGATCTGGAAGTGCAAACCAGTGCTTTTCAGGCCTCCAAATACAGTGCATGTGCGCCGGGCGCGCGCACCATTTGGCAGCCTGAAAAGCACTGCCTGATCACTTTCACGGCCGCTTTGATGTCCTCAGTGAGCCGCGCGGCCACTGAGGACATCAAAGCGGCCGCAAACGTGCTCACCATTTGCCACCCCCTTCCTGCTTGTTTTAGTTATAAATTAAACTTTCACGTTTCCACGACGATGTGTGAGCCAATAACTTGCCAACACAATTCAATACCGCGACGCATTGCAACCTCAGTCAACAATATATCACCACAGTAACACAACACAGTGCACAAACACCATCACAAAAGGAGGCACAAGACCAAACAACACCGTCCGTAACACAAAATACCATCACACAAAGAAAAACACCACTATTAACAAACATTAGCATAGCCAATGGCAGGCAGGCTTACCCCATGGGTATTTTTTTTTTTTGTTGCAAGCATATGCAATTGGCACTTAAACATAGCCACCATACTTCTGTAGATTATATTTTAAATGACCAAAACATTCATGGATGCAGCTTTTTTCTTTTTAAATAGAGACAAAAATTATTCCAATCGCGCCAGGCGGGTACTCGCAAGCATGCGTGCTATTTCTCAATACACTGTCCCTTCAACTCAGGCTGTGGAAATTGTCAACTTAGAAAGATATGGAAACGAAAACATTTTATGCTCTCACTCTGCTGCTCAGCTCTTTCTTTGTTTATCGCCTGTCTTCCCCCTCCCCCCTCATAAAGTTGGTACTAAAAATAAATTTGTAGACCAGCCAGCAGGCTTTTAGTCACAGCCTTTGGTTTATGGTGCAATTAGACTGGAAATTGTCGTTTTCGTGTTTTGGACATTATCTGCCACGAAACAGCAATACTAAGGGGGTAAGGCTGGTGACAGGGTGAGAGTTTAATATATTTGGCTCAAAACGGCAGAAGCTTTGGTTTTCCAGTTACTAGTATTGTATTTTACCATCTATCGTGCAGTTAATGGTGCATTTATTTCTACTAGCCACTCTGAATTATTTGTCGGCTCTAGTCACCTGACCTGGGTGAAAGGGCTGCACGTGCTCTTCTCCTGGGAAAGAGGCTGGACTCACTCTGAGAGCCCTGGTAATGGTAAACAAACGATCTGTGTTGTTGCTGAGGACTCCCTGCTCTGTTCTGCTTGTCTTGAGGAATGTGCTTCCTTGAGATAAGCACAAGTTTTATGGGGTCCCTTTGCTCGACCCGAAGAATTCCTTGTCTTTGCTTTTGAAGTGTAGTGGGGGGCGGAGGGTTTATGACCCCTCTATCCCTTTGCTTAGCAAACTTTTTGCAGACGTGAGCTGCATCTGGTGTCGCGTTAGAAGTTCTAGAGCCCAGATATTTACTTTGCGATAAACAAAAAAGGCTTGCATTTCTGTGAGTCCAAATAATTTCTGATGGCTTATTACCTGTTTTCTCCGTTGATGTGGGAAAACATTTTTGGGAGGCTACTCCTGTGAGAACCTGGATATTGTTGAAATATCCCTTAAATCCGGTTTCAAGTAAAGACAAGCATTTGCAATGCAATAGGTCTCGCATTTACACAAGTTTAAGCTATTGGCATTGTAAATGAAAATGCCTTTTTTTTTAACATAAATAAAAGGTATTGTCATTTACAATGCCAATAGCTTAAACTCGCGTAAATGCGAGACCTATTGCATTGCAAATGCTTGTTCCTCTTTTAGTGCGTCCTCCATTCTACAGCACGCATTGAAAGAGGAAAAAGCCTGTGAGGTGTCCCTTCCTGCACAAGAACAATCTCCCCACCAGGCAGGCATCCTTGAACAATGGTGCAAGGGAGCCTGCGCCGGTGCATGGCTGCAGTTTGTACGCCTGCGCAGGGGAAGCATAGAGATGCGACAAAAAAATCGTATAAAAAATAGAATTAAAAATAAAGTTTAAGTGTTTGGATGTTGGTTGGCTCTAAAAAGAGCCATTGTGTTAATTGAGTGGTTTTTGGTACCTATAAGTAAGTATCGATGCAGAGTCTAAAGATCAAGAGGAAGACTCTGTTCCCTTCATCTATGAAATGTACACCGTCTACTCTATAAATGCCTTGCCAATCCCCTCACTATTTCTTCTTATTTCGTGGGACAAGGAGCAGAACAGGTATCAATTTTAGTTGTAAATGGCAGAAGAGCAATCTACTTCAGGGAGTGAGGAGGACATCTGGATGCACTCAGAAGCATTGGTTCATAGTAGTTTCTCTTCCAGAATCTTCATACACCATAGCCGCTCCCCTCACTATTTCTTCCTATTACCTGGGACAAGGAGGTGAGCAGCAATCAATTTTACTTGAAAATGGTAGATCAGCAGTGTATTTCAGGGAGTGAGGAGGAGACCTGGATGCACTCTGAAGGTGTCTTTCAGTAGAATGACAAAATGAAAAGAAAGGTAGTTGTAAAATGGAGGCTTATATACTTTTTTTTAACTAAAAAGAACTCATTGGCTGTTTCAGACCATTTTACAATAAAAACTAGGCTGTATGTTTAAATTTTTAAAAGCATGTTTTGTATTGGTCCAAAAAAATGTGTTCCCACAGAAAATTACTTTGGATTTGCTGTTAGGTTTGAAAAGTTAAGCAATCTTGCTCTTTGGATTAGAAACATTATGTGCTGAACTTCTGACGTCTCATCACACACCAGTGTTCCATGATCTAATGCTATGCTAGCAGGCAGAAGTCATTTTGGGGGTAGAAATCATTTGGAAAGGGTTCAAATATGCAAAAAAAAGAAATGTGTGTTTCCATTTAAAAGAAAGGTGGAGAACGTGAAAAGGGGGTAGGGTACAGAGTTCCTGACCCCCTAGCTTTTGTCAGGAGGTCCCTGAAGGACCATGAAGGGTGAAAAAAACATTTTGTTTTTTATAAAAAAATCACGGGGTGAGCGTACCGTGCGGGGAAAAAAGCATAAAAAAAAATAGAATTACATTTTTTTTTAAGTGTTTAGATGTTAGGTGGCTCTAAAAAGAGCCGTTGTGTTAATTGAGGGACAGAGGAAAAAAAAGACATGGCAAAAATTATAGGGTGTCACACGTGTGCTGCTGTATCTTCCTCTCTATTAGTGGAATGCTGGTGTCCGCATAAGAGATAAGAGCATTACACAAGTTGCACCGTATATGCACCCTCTCAAACAGAGGGTGTATATCCAGAGGAACCGAAGAAGGTGAAGCTATCGCTGCAGATGAAGTGCTCTGCTGAGCTGCCGATGATGTGCTCGGCTGAGCTGCTGCGGATGTGCTCGGCTGAGCTGCTGGAGGGTTTTCTCTAGCAGCTCGAGCATAAGCCACAGGATGTACATCTCTAACGTGCCTGATCATAGTGAAGATACTAAAAGAGTATTTCTTTTTAGGATCTCCTCTTGATAAGACACGATCACAAAGAGTGCAGGTGACTTTGGGAGCATTCACTTTCTTCTGCCCCAGTGGAAATGTGAAAAATTGCCATATAAAAGAGTCTTTCTGTTTCCTCTGTCTCTGTCTCACAAGGGTCTCATGCTCACTCCCAGAAGATGACTTCTGCTGTGCCATTCTGAAGTACTGAAGTACTAGAAAAGCTGCTCAGCTCCTTCTCCCAGGGAATCAGAAGTAATTATGGGGTATGTAGTTATTGGTATTGCAGTATGTATGGTTTTGAGAATAGAACTCTTATATTATCGGTGTAACAAAGGTTATATTAGGGTGTCAGAAGATGTGGTAATTTATCACATGGATGATGTCATCAGTGATGTCATTTGAGATGTCATCAGTGATGTATTGAGTGATGTCACTGACCATGTCATGAGTGATATAATATGTGACGTCATCAGCAGTGGACTGCGGGCGCGCGAGTTATAGTTAGCTGAACTAACTATAACGGGGGAATTTCATTGGTTTTTTACGAGTGAAATGTCCAGCTAACTATAACATGTGTGAAACCTATGGTTTTTTCAGTGAATTTGTAAGGTTTTTTAAATGCTAATTCCTAACTATAACGTGTGTGAAACTTATGGTTTTTTCAGTGAATATATATATATATATATCTTCTTCTTTAAGCTTTATTGCGGTTTGATTTACCATAAAAGCACAGAAAAAAACAATTCTATACAATATGTTAAACAATCAATACAACTCATGCGTATATCACAATTGTATAAGGAGGTTGGTGAACATATCCTTTAAAACTATAAAATTTAAATAGTATCTAGAACCCTAAAATTGATAAAAACAATGGTTATTATGCTGATAAAATACTATCTGTTCTCTCCTGATCCATTATACTTAGTGCAGATGTTTAGCAATATTGATTGTCAAATTCCTTCGAATTGACCACATTGAAAACAAATATTTGGCTACTGCAGACACAATCACTGCATTGGTGTCAGTTTTTAAGATCCTGAAAAAAACCAAATATTGCTTTACACCCAGATTTTTACACAACTGAATTATCCATTTCCTCCTGATGTTAACATATGCTGGACAGAAAAGGATAACATGTACGGGAGTTTCTTCCTCAGTTCGGCAACCTGGGCAAGGACGTGCCGGGCCCCCTGTCCACCTATCAATGTTGGAATAAAGAGGCAAAGTGCCATATCTGAATTGCAGGTAGAGCTTCTTCGCCAAAGTGGGTTGTATTGCGTCAATCTCTGGCTCAAAACTATAAAAAGATTTAACATCCAGGAAGATGTCAGTTAGACTTGAGATTTTTACTGAGCGAAAGAGATTCCTTAAATTAAAATCTTTAACAACACGTCATGTTTTTTTTTTAAATGGCTGGGCAAGAGACCTCAGGGTTTGACCAGAGATCCTCGAGCCCAATCGATGTAAGTGATCGTCTTACAAATGATAGCCAAGGGATCCTACCAGATCCTGGTAAAGCCATGACCACTTTAAGTTCCTCCTTATAATTCACCAGCTCAGGAGTGCTCCACAGCCGCCTCCAATAAAGTAAGGGCCGAACAGCAATAGCGTCTGCGATTGGGCGAATGTTCAAGTCCAATCTGAGCGGGTCCAAGGGGGTACTTTTTGGCAAATCCAGTAGTTGCCTTAAGAAATTATTTTCTGTTATGGATAAGTCACTTGCTGGTATATGTCCCCAGAGTTCCGCCCCATAAAGGGATGATGCCCACTCTTTTGAAGGGTACCTAGTATCGGTAGAGGCTGGAGGGGAACCGCGGGAGGGCGATATGGATTCTTTTTTGACAGGTCTCACATTCCTGGCAATGTGTCTTAATATCTCTATACACCCCGGGCCAATATATATACCTTAAAACGTTCTGTGTGACTTTCTCAACCCCTATGTGTCCTGCCGTGAGATGTGAGTGAGAAAAGAACAATATCTGGTCCCTGAAGGCTTTGGGAACAATCAACTGTGGTTCTCCCCCTTTGTCCCGTTACAATATAATAGTCCGTTTTTGTTAAAGAAATGGGGATAGGTTGTAGAAGGCGTGATGTCATTGTCTCTGGCGTTTTGCCAGTCATGCTGGAGAGTGGGGTCATTGGACTGTGCGAACTTAAAGTTCCTATCTAAGAGCCATGGTTCAGAAGTGACAAGAGTTGGGGGGGGGTGTTTCCCTCTGGTCTACCCCCTCCTCCCTCCTGATTTGCTTAAGCACTATGGAAAGGAACATATTAATGAACTCCGGGTTGTCAGTCCCGATAATAAGCTCCTCTGGCAGTTCCGTCAATACCCCAACCCGGACTCTACAGGGGGACCCGCCAGTTGGTGTGATGTCAACAGTGGCGACAGGGTTGTCTTCGTAGGTTTGGCCTAGAAACAGCGTTAGCAATCTACTCAGCATCCCGTCTTCCAAAACATATATCATATTAGGTGTTTGTGTCAGCCCATTTCATCTGTTGGTCTGTTCAATTGCCACCCACATTTTACTTTCATTAACCACAGCATACAAAATGTGTCAACCATACATTAAGTTGCTTGCACTGATGGATGGCATTTTGCATGGTCAATCACAGGCACACAGCCACCTAACGAAGAGCACACTCCGGCACTAGGGCGCCTGTACTGTTTGGCCACTCCTATTATATTTTTTTAGTTTATAATTTTATAGATAACTAATAAAATCCATTTAATATACACTGTAGGAAAGTAGGATCTGCTTCTTATGGTTAACCCCACTTTTTGCTTGATGTGATACTGTTTTTGAATAGTCTGACTGAGATCCTGCTAATCAGGACCCCATTCTATCTGCATTTTCCTACAACTGTTGTGTATGTAAACCCCAGATTGGATACTGGGGTACCCTTGTCAGTCTCTAGTATACAGTACCCAAGTATCCAGGGCATAGGTACCCCAGAGGTCACCCATGAGAGACTATTCAAAATGGAACTACAGGCCTACCATTGCAGCCTGGGTAAGTTGGTGCATGCACCACTTACGAAAGATATAGGTTTACTATATCTAAGAGTCACTGCATTTAAAACCTATAAGTCACCCCTATAGCAGGCCTTTACAATCCTGAGGGCAGGGGGCTTGGTTCTAAGTGAGAGGACGCCCCTGCAGCCTATGGAGTCTATTCTTCCGGGTTGTCAGTGAAACAGCCATATACTAATATAGAGGGGCATTACGTGACTGCGCGATGACCATCTCGAAAACGGCTGCAACGAACCCTATCATGTTTGGTGTCAAACATGTTGGAATCATACCTCCCACACCGTTACCGGTGTGGGAGGTATGATTCCACCCACCGGGAGAGCTTTCTGTTAGGCTCTCAGTTCCCGGTGACTAGGACACTTTACTCAGTACGCATTAACAACGCTTGTCATTACCCCATGTTTTTTACTCTGCAAAAACTTTGACAACGCATGCCTGTACAATGCAATCCATTACAACGCATTATCCATTACAACGCAATTTACTATTCTAACTCCACCCGGGCGTTGTAATGGGGAATGCGTTGTAATGGTTTGCGGTGTAAAGCCCTGAGTTGTAAAAGTTTTTGCTGAGTAAAAAATGAGGGGTAATGACATGCATTGTAATGCATGCGGAGTAAAGGATGTTTATGTTTCCCGTTACCAGTACCAGCCTTCATGTCCCGGACAGCACAAAATGGTTGCTGCCGACCAGAGAAACATTTCTGCCCTCCTGCTGCTGAGACAAGCACGAGCCGGGGAAGGCAGAACAATAGGCATGCTGTCAAAGGGAGGTGTGACCACCTCCCAGATAGGATTTAGTGTATTAGGGCTGGGTGGGTGTGCTTGCCAGAGCCTGAATGTCTGCATGAAGGGCACATTTGGTGCCCCTGTGCATAGTCCAGTTCAAACCAGTCCTGAGAGTCGTTGGCTCCCGCTCTGGCGTGAAACTAGACAAAGGACATGAGAGTAACCTCCCCCCTGTCCAGACCCTCCCCTGGGAGGGTCCCCTGAATCTTCCCAACAGTATCCTTAGGGTACTTAAGGGCTTACCTGGGTGTAGGTCCCTAGATTGGTCGTGGGAAAGATTCAGACCTGAAACCACTGCACTTCTACCGTCTGGGCACTCTGGACTTCGCTGGACTTCGTTTGGGCCTGACTTTGTCTCCCTTTTAGCCTGCTGCCTTGTCTATGCCTGTGCACCATACAGAATCACTGCAGGACCTGTGGAGCATCCAAGACCCTTGAAGATAATCTGCCTTGGAGTGAAGCAGTCACTCACCTTCATTCGCAGGCTCCGCAACACTGCTGACCGGTCTGCTGACCCTGAGCTCCTGCGGTTCAACAACACAGGAGGTGGGTTTCTACATCCCTCGAGGTCAGAGCTGCCCTCTCACCCAGTTTGAGGCCAGAATCCCTTTTGAGGGCTGCACTACCTGAACCCCTGTGCAACGCGTACTTTTGCTGGTGCAAATGCTTGTTGGCAATTCTGCAGCAAGTGCATTGGGCTCCAAGTAGCCCCAACCTCTGGCAACTTCTCCTGCAAAGATCTTCAACCACATCGCACCGTGTGCTCCATGGCCTGTTGTTTTGTAAAGCTGCACGAGGTCCTTCTGCGACCCCAGTGTATTAGACCTGTGTGTCCTGTGGAGAGTCAACATCTTCTTTGGCTCCCCTGATTGCTCTGGGCTTTCCCTGACTCCCCTGCTTGTAGTGCGTCTCCTGGACCTTGCTGGGCCACTTCCTGAGTGGGTTGCTTTTACCAAGGTTTGTTGGTGTCCCCGCCGGACACCGACCCCTCAGCACTCGAAATCCTTTGTGGGGCAGATCGTATCTGGCTCCTGGTTGTCCTCAGCGTCGCCTGATTCCCACAGCTGCAGAGTCAAGGTCATCGACATCTATCCTGAAGCACCCGAAATCGGTAGGCATGCCCTTTGTCACTCTCAAGTGACCCAGACTCTCTCCCCTCTGCTTTCATGTACTCTTCATCAAGAATCCACGTGTGGATTCCCACGGATACTTTCTCCTCTTCCATCAGTGGTACTTTCCTGAAGTCCTCCATTGGGTTTGACTGAGGTTTCCGGTGCCACTTCACACCTATGCACCCGGCTCCCCTGGGATAGGTAACTTGGGTACCACGGTATCCACGTGTGGGGTGGATTTCCAACCTTCTTTCTTCCACAGGGTTTCCTCAGGGTCAACTGGGAAGGGTCCCTAATCTTTAAAAATCCAACCGTGACTTACACGCAGAGTTGTAAGGAGCCCGCGGTCATGTTTTCACACTGCATGCACCCTCCGTGGGGTCCCTGTCTACTTACCTTGGGTGGTTCCTTGGGGCCCCCGTGATTCTACAACCTCTCAACGTTGTCCTGACTCGATTTGTGATTTTATACTACTTTCTTAGGATATGGTTTGGTCCCCTCCTTTGGCCCACTGTGTATTAGTGCTAATTACTGTGATTTATTTGCAATAGTATTGTGTGCTTTGTGTATATCTCCGTGTGGGAGATACTGGAACCTACTAGAGAGTATTATATAATAAATACATATTTTTATAACTATCTTGTGTGGTTCTTTTTCATGTAATCTATACTTTAAGATTGCATTCTGGTAAAACAAGCTGCTTTGCACTCCTTCAAGACTAAACCTGAAAGCTGCTCTCCCCAGCTACCACTTGGATAGCTTTCTAAGGTTGTTTGAGACCTCTTAAATCACCATAAGGCTTGTCTGGACTGGTGCAAGGCGCCTACTCACATTAGTGGACATCATATACCAGGCCAACCTCTCACATTCACTGATAAACAAGAGAAGAATAGTGTATAATACTAATTCCTGATTCTTTTTACAATTGTTAAAATCATCAATTTATATTATTGAAAGCTAGTTATGCAACCACTCATCAGCAAGCTGGAATACGGCAAAACTCTCTACACCAGAATCTCCTAACAACTCGTACACAGACTCCAGACCATCCATAACACTGCTGCAAGTCTCATACTCAACTTGCCGCATTACACCCACATCACACCACACCCCAGCAAGCTTTGCTGGCTCCCCATTCACAGCAAAGTGTGTGTCACAAAACCAAACAAAAGTTCTTTGGGCACATACTCTCTGATGGGGGAATGACTCCTGACCAGAATAAGGTGCAAGAGAATTGGTGGTATTGAACTTAGGGAAGGCTCCACAGGAAAAAATTCACTAACTTGTGTTTGTTTAGATGTATTTATATGGTGCTAAAAGGAGGAGAGAACCACCCGCCTCTCCTGACCCTGCGGCCTAAGCTGCAACTCAAATATCCACAAAACTCCCTAGCACATGTCAGATTTATAGAAGTATCAAATGTGACAGCAGTAGCTTAGTAAGTCAACCCAAACATATGTATAAATCGAAAATTAGAATCTTCAATCTTTTATTCTTTCTGTTCAATCGTCTCTTGTATGAGTTGCTGTGACAGGTCGAGAGTCAAAAGTCAACACGTGTTTTGTCGCCTTTGTTACATGTACATGCGACTTTTTCAAGGCTCAATCGGCTTCACTTTGTATCTATTAACGTGTGGTGATATTTCTGACACACACGATCCTCCGGCGTGGGTAAATGTCTTTGATAGGGTCCCCAAGATAGACGCTCTCTCTCCAGTATTTGGCATCAAAAACATCACATTTCTTATTTCAATCGTCCAACACCCCTCACGCTGGCTTCCTCGAGTACGGTGCAAGCACTGTCATCTACTTGCCCCCCCACAAGATGTAATCATGTTGCGATACTTCTTAGGCATGGCCAGTTATTGCTCAAGGTACGTTTGTGACTTTGATACGGTGAGGCCCCCATTGAGACTTAACAAAGGAGGATGTCCCATTCCAGTGGTTTCCTGAATGCGACCAAGTTCAAAGGACATAAAACATATGATCGAGAATGCAACCGAAATGGCCTACTTTTACACCAAGTTACATACTGAGATCACAGTAGATGCAAGCCCGGCGGGGCTAGGGGCAATCCTTGCTCAACACAATGGCCATCTGAATGCCCAGAGGCCCAGTGTGGCCTGTGCCAGTAGAAGTTTGTCTGAAACAGAACATGCCTGTTCTCAGCTAGAAAAGGAGACTATGGCTATGGTGTGGGCCTGCAAACATTTTCATTTGTTTCTGTATGGAAAATATTTCACTTTCATTATGGACCACCAGGCGTTACTCACTATCTATGGAAACCCGAAAGCTAAGATGCCCCCTGGCATCGAGAGGTGTGGGGTTGTGACTGCAAGAATAAGACTATCCGATTGTACACAAGCTGGGGAAGATCAAAACCCTGCAGATTACTTTTCACGAGTGCCGCTACAATGCCACAGTTCATCATCCAAAGTGGCTGAAGAATATCTCAACTTCATTGGGAGGTCCAGCACGACATTCTCAAATCTGATAACGGCATGCCTTTCAACAGCAAAGAATTCAAGGAGTTTCTTGGTCAACTCAATGTCAAGCATCAAAAGAGTACACCTCTCTGGCCCCAAGCCAATGGTATTGTTGAGCGATTTCGGGGCACCATCAAGAGGGTAATTCAACGAACATCGATAGAAGGAATCAATCTGAAGCAAGCCATAAGTCAAGTCCTTCGTGCCTATCGATCAACTCATCATTCAACAACTGGTGAGAGTCCTGCCACCTTGCTATTTGGCAGAGCCATAGGAACTAAACCACCACAATGCACATCGGACCGATCGATGAATGACAATAAGGTTCTTGTCACAGACACTTCTTGAAAGTGCAAAATGAAAACATATGCTGATCAACGCCGATGTCCCCAGAAAACTGTCTTTGATAAAGGGGACTGGGTACAGGTCAAACAGAAGCAGAAAACAGACACTCTGTTTGCTGTCGACTTGCGGGCTGTAACGTGCAAAGGACACGCGGTGATAGTGCATCGTCCCGGAAAGTCCATCACACAGTACTCGTTATATTTTCAACAAATACCTCGTTGTTCGTCAGCTCCTGAGATCACAAGTGAGGTGACCCCGCCTGAATGTCCAGATCAAGCATTTGAGCCTATCTCAACGGTGCATAATCAAGGTCCACCTGAACTACCTCATACCACACGATTTGGCAGACTAGTGCGAGCGAACTATTATGTTAATGCTGTCTGTACTTTTTATTTAACAAAGGGGTAGGTGTAGTGTCTTGATATTATACGTACTAGGATCCTTGCGGTTCTGGGCAGACTCTAAATAGTCATTACGTAATCTGCTGGAGGTGTTAAGGTATGGTTATGAAAGTTACGATGCAATGCATGAAGTGTGTCGTTGTTTGCTGTGGAATAAAGACGTGTAACAGAGCTCCGTTTGTGGGGTGTTAATTTGCATGCTCCTGGGCTGGGGACCATGCTACAGTTTTTAGATCGAGCCTGAGCAGCACGGCTCTGCGAGGCATGCTGTATTAGAGTATGGCCTTGAAGCTCCGCCCACTCTCCACCCATATTTTTTATTGGCATTTGTAAATGCTAGCTTCTAATTTGTTAATAGGCTTGTTAGTCCCTCCTTAGTACCGCCTTGTCTTCATTTGTAGCCTCCTATGAAGACTGGCCCTTTTACTTCTGTTGTTACACTGTATGTCTTATTTAGTCTGTAAGCACTATTTTCTTTAGTGAGTTTCTCCTACTGTAGGCACCACGTGCTTTCCTGCAACATTCAGAACGCCATGTGCGTTTTCACTTTCCACAGAGCCCGGGACAATGGCAGGCCCTTCTTTAAAGTGAAATAGGTCTCACATTTACAAGAGTTTCAGCTATTTGCATTGTTAGTGACAATGCCTTTTATTTATGAGTTAAATATCAAAACAGATAAATAAAAGACATTGTCATTTGAAATGCTAATAGCTTAAACTCTAGCAAGTGCGAAACGTATTGCATTACAAATGCTTGTTAATAAAAAATTGCTTCTTGGCAGGTGCGGATCGCCTGCCTTCTCCAATTGGTGAACAGTCTTTTTTCCGCTTGTTATAAAAACTCAGACAGGACCCGGCGGTATTTAAACAAGATGCGGGCATGACCGAGGTTTCTTGCTCGTCCGTGCTGAAGATACGTCCCACTGAACTGGTGTTTTTCATTACATCCTTACTGTGGTTGTTGCTTCCTTACTTGATTGGATTATAATTATTACAGTGCTCATAATGGGACGTTTGTCTATTCCAGATTGATTATAGAATACCCTGCGAGGGATTTACTTTTAACCTGCATAATATATACAGTGGCAGAGCTGGACATTATCAAAGTGGGACTTGTATTATTCAGTTACTGAGTGATCACTATTTCTAATCAAACGGCGTTACAACATAATACAATTTTTTATCGGATGGGGATAAGCTTCCTTCAAGGGAATCCCAGAACCAAAATATACTTCATGGAGATAGTCTTACTCCACCTATATTTATTGCCCTGAAGAACTCCCACAATGAAATGAAATGAAATGAAAAGAGATTTCTAAAGCGCATGGCTGCCCTTGAGCGTCCCAGCGCTAACAATGTACTGAGCCGCTACCCCAAGACACAGGGAGAGACCTACAGAGGAAAAAGATAAGTCTTCAATGCTTTGCGGAATTTTGCCAAGTTGGGTTCTTTACGCAAAGCCATCGGTAGAGCATTCCATAGTTGACCTGCATTAATGGAAAACCGACGTCCACCCGATTTCGCCTTTTTTGCTCTGGGTATCATTACTAGATTCCCATCTTCAGAGCGAAGGGCTCGCGTAGGTTTGTAAGAGTGGACCAAATCTCTTAGAATGGGGGGACCCGATCCTTGTAAGGCTTTGAACACTATGAAGAGAGATTTCAATTTAATGCGCGCTCTAATAGGTAGCCAGTGCAAGGCCTTCAAGGCAGGCCGAGCTGAAGAGCTTTTGGCAGTACCAGTAAGCATCCGTGCAGCTGCATTCTGTGCTCTTTGGAGAACATTCAGTGTGGATTCAGGTGCCGCCAGGAAAAGGGCATTGCTATAATCAAGCCTGGAGAGCACCAATCCCTGGACCAATAGTCTCCTGGAATTATCAGGGAGAAGCAACAGGACTTTTCGGGCTGACCGGAGCAGCCCATAACACGTCCCTGCCACTCGTTTGGGGACGCAACGCGTCGGCTGTTCTGTGTGTTGAACGCTGCATTTCAGCAACGTGATATGAAAAAGAAACAATAAAAGAGAAAGAAAAAAAGAATAAATTCAAGAACTTTCTTTCTTTGATATGGACGCTAAAATGATCTTCTTTGGCAAAAGGTTTTTAGGTCTCGCGAGCCAAAGGCTCGAAGAGACATTTTATATGTGGGATTTTCAAAGTGCTACCCACAGTCTTTTGGCTGGCCTAAACCTTGAGTGCACGATCACATGCACGTGCACAGCTGCTCCTCTGCTCATTGCATTCCTCCCTCCCTTCTCACCCAGCACCTTGAATGCTCGGCTCGATTACTTTCACTTTCACTGCTTTGACCCTTGCATTCCCCCCTCCCTTCTCACCCAGCCCTTTGATGCTCTGCTCGCATCTCCCTCCTCCCTGGGCGTGAAGGGAGACAGAGCCATCCTGCTTGATTAATGGCTTTGCATTCCCATGTGTTCCCGTAGTAAACATGCCCGAGGCGCAGAGCCGAGCACAAGGCTCACGGAGACATTCTCTTGCAAAATCGCATCAAACTGAAAAAGGCTGTGAAGAACCAGAACAAAATGTTGCAGGACAGAAAGGCTTCACGCTTCCTGGGGTCTCAGAGTCGTTTCTAATCTCAAGAGGAAGGGTGTTCAGTAGCACACACATTTTCCAAGACCAATGCTCATCTTCTGACACCCAGAATAATGAAATGCAACATCTCCAAAAGCAGAAGGTTGCCATTACTCTACATGCATACTATACTGTAATGATGAGACCTAGTAGCCGAGGTATTACGAAAAGCACAGGAGTGAACCAGATTACTATTCCCGAAACAGGAAATATTGGTGTCATTTGGGTCAAGTGCTGAAAAACTCAGTGTCACAATGTGAATCACTTCAAACCAGCATAAAAGGAGGGTTTTCAAGCAATAGTAACCGACGCGGCAAGACCTGCTTCACTGACAGCCGCTGCTGCCCTGCCTTACAGAAGCCACACAAGTGTGAACATTTGCATGCTGATATGTCTGAGAAAGACTAAATCTCGGGGTGCCATGTTAAACTTCCAGCTCAAATGAGTCCTACAAGGCACCCTGGATAAGAATCCATCCACGCAGAAGGTCAGAAAATGTTAGAAGAAAAACATACACATCGCAACTTTTCTGTGTTCATTACAAGTGGCTCCAAAAATGCCAAAAGACTGGACTGGTTTTTTAAACACATCGTACGGTATCACTCTTGTACACACTACCCCTAACCCCCATCACACTGCTCCCAGAAAAGGCAAGTAAAGTGCTCACAGCGCTATTTTGGCACAGTGAGGAGTATTGTTAATCTGATACCGTCAACACTAGAAATTGTTGTTTTTTGTAAGAGGCAATAGAAAGTGTTCTTCGTACTGGTGCACTCTTGGCCATTTCGTAAAGAGTGTACATTTAGGAGTGTGTGATAAGGAGGCGCCGGGCTAGAGCGCTTCCTATGAAGAGCACCGGCCCGGAACATTACTGGGTCCGGGTCGCGGAACCTCCAATCCCAGCCTCAGACAGAAGAGCGAGGGCCACCCAGAGTGTACCGGCATGGTACGGAATGTATCGACCTCGGGACGGAGAATGTCTAAGTAGGCCTTACAGGGGTTTGAAGTAGCCGACACATCCAAACCGGTATCAGCAGTAAGTTCTGAAGCCGCACAGTCAGTCTGCTGGCTGAAAAAAAAAGCCCAATAAAGCTTACACCATTAACTCTTGCATCTTCAATGGAATCTAATCATATGGGCATTCTCCATAATTTAGAAACATGTACATACAATAATTAGGTTTAAATTTGCACACATCAAATGAGGTTACACAGAGAGTGCACACAACTATGCACTGCACAAACATTATAAAAAACCCGAGCTATAATTCCTTTTGTTAATAGTACATTGACACCTCCATAATTTGAGCATGGGATATTGAGGTTTGCAAATAATATTTTGCCAGTAAATTACAACAATTAAATATAAAGTTCTCTCGAATTTACACACAAAATAGTACAAGTGACAGTGCAAATAATCACGTCTTCCTGAAATCTCGAGGTCTACACTTAATTGAACAACACATAACAAAGCTTACCATTCAAGTGGTATACACGAAATAAGGAGCTGTTGATCACCTCATTCACGTAGTTTCTAGGTGTAAAGACCCAATTTAATCCACCTTTACCTATCTTGCCTAGTTAATTCGTATGCAAAGTTAGGCAGAACAATTTAAGTTACAGTTGCCCAAATTGATGTTGTCAAGAGTGGCCAGCACAATAGTCTGTTCCCAAATAATTCAACCAATGGCAACGTCAGTTAATGTACTTATTAATGATTGGGTAATAATCCCACAGAAAACTGAGGTCTGTTGGCAAGTATGATGCTCTGACCTTTGCTTTTAGTGCGCTGAGCTGAGTTTATTACACGTTTAAGGCAAATGTGTTTCACTGAAAAAGCATGAAACAAATACCAGCTCTAGTACTCTTGAATGTAATAGTTCATAAGCAGTCTTGGGGCATCCATGATGTACAAATGATGGTCTTAATTTAGGTTCAAGGCGCTTTCCAGAGATTCTTATTTGATTGGCGGCAAATGTAAATATTTAGCTTCCAAAAAAAGTATTGCAGAGTGCTTGTCCAACGCTGTTGCAGCAAAACTGATTGTTATCTACGAGGTTTAATTAATGTTATGCAGCTAGAACACATTTCCTGTGTTTATGCAGTAAAGGCCGTATAAACTGTTTATGGACGTCAGCACCACAGACGACACAGAATAAAGGAGTATCATATCATCAATCAAAATATATCTTGCGTGCCACAACTATATGACAAAATTACTGAATTTCTGCAAAATTTAAGAAAAAATTGCCCCAGTTATAGGGACCCTGAAATGATTATGGCACTTTGAGTGTGCTGTCTGTATAAACAGACCATTAAGTATTTTCAGTTGAGGCCCATTGAAAATGAACAGCCAGATCTTTATTTTATTTCTTTAATTCTCAGTGAATTCATATTATCTTTTTTCGGTAGATTGATCCATAGCTTCCAATTCTGTGTAACATACCTCAATGTTTAGTGTGACACACACCACTACAAAATTCTACATCCATGGTGCATAGGAGATCATTGTTAGGATCGAACGGGTGGTGTTCAATAAGGTTAATCATGGACATGCTTTTCCTCAGGCAATTTCTCTCAACACCAGGCTTGTTCATTGTTTCGTCCTGATGATGATCCTTGTATCTTTGTAATAGGATCGAAACGTCGTCGACCCCAATCTATACAGTATGCACATTAGTCTATTATGTAAAAAAGTGCACTGTTTGTAGAAAAAAAGCTTAAAACATTGGATTTCGTAATTAAGCTCCGCTTGCCTTGCCTGTAATGTCTGTTTGTTTTGTATTTGTCTTCTTCCCCCAACGGATACAGGACTGTGTCCCACCTATGTTTTGCTGTTGATTATTGTTAGCTTTTTCATTGAAGAATTAAACTGGATGTCCGGCTGGACATTCCTAAAATATAGTTTCGATTCTGTACTATATTCATTCCCCTCATTCCTTAAACAAATTTGAGGACCACTGTTTGCTTAAAAGTATTCAGGATATGGCCTTTATAAGCTCCACCCATTTTCAAGGACTTCCCCTGTTACATGTGTTGTTACTCAGAGCTTGTGAGCACTATTTCTTTCTTTAAGTTGGAGCACTCGAGACCAGAGCTCAGTTGTAAACACTGCTGTAAATCTTGCCTTATCTTGCCACATTTGCTGTGCATTTAAAGACTGAGGTCTGTTTTGGTTGCAGCTGGCTTCTCCATCCTTCTGCTTTTGAAACACATGGCCTAGTTTCATGGTCCCTGCCTTCCTATGGTTGCTGTCCATCCGTCTCAGAACTCAACAAGCATTTGCAAATGCAAGGTCTCGCATTTGCAAGATTTTGAGATATTGGCATTGTAAAGGACAAAGCCTTTTATTTGTGTTTTGAAAACCTGCAAGTGATGCGTAAACACTCACTTTGTACTTATAGTCGTTGATTACGAGAAGCAAGGCTGGCAGTAACTGCGCCTCTTTCACTGCCAGCCATGCTTCTCATAAGCAAGGACAAGTACAAAGTGCGTGTTTACGCACCGCTTACAGCTTTTCGAAGTATATAAATTAAAGTCATTGTCACTTACATTGCCAATAGCTCAAACTCTCGTACATGCGAGACCTATTGCATTGCAAATGCTTGTTTTGAGTGGTGCACCTATGCTTGGGTTTTTTAACATAGGACATGCCTTTAATTGTTGCAAATACCAAAATAGAATTAAAAAAAAAACGCAGTCATGCGAGTGCCTTTTGTATTTGCTTTGCCAATGCTTGTTTAGGCTCGCCATGTCCTGTAAGGACACGTCCTTGCACAGATTCGTGACCTTCAAATACGTTTTAATTCTTCCCTACGTTGCAGTTTAAAGTGTCCTGAAACCCGGACTGTCTTGAACTACCCAACAAGACAACAAAATGATATCCCGTGAACTTTGTACGCACCTTCTTCAGTTACGTTCCCTAAATGCTTTTAGGGGGGTTGCAGGTGTTATAACACCCGCAGCAAGTATGTCATCCCGCACTCAAAACTGCTCAACTGTTAGTGTTGTTGCGTAAGAAACTCTCCAATTTACGCGGTTACTTTCGCACTTGGGGAACGAAGAACCAAACAAGTTCAAAGTCAAAACTATTGAAAAAAGACGAAAAAAGTGGGCGTTCTCGGACGCTAGCGTACAGGCAGCGGAGGCGGGGACAGATGAAATGGAAGCAAATAAAACTGCAGGATGGTATAACACCTCGCGAGGTTGATAAATGAAGCAGCCATCTTGAAGAGATACACATTTTTGTTTCGTAATGTAGTGGTGGGTGACAGAAAAAAGTGCTTGCAACATGGGGTCAACGGATGACTTTTTTAGTCAAATTATTTCCGCTTGTTATTTAACTAAACTTAACATTTGATTTTAAAGTAATTTAAAATATATAATCTTGTTTTACTATTAAGCCGTTGTGGAACCATGATACAGAATAAACGTGACTTATTTGTGCATAGTTTATTCTATTATGAATTAGATGATTTCTGGTTCACTTTAATCAGGAGTGTGTCTACCCCACGATGGCCGCCATTTTCGTTATATGTTAATGGAACAGACCCGTACGCGTTCTGCAGTGGTACATTCACGATTAGATCTGACACTAGGTCAGGACAGTCAGGGGCGCCGTATCCCCGTGGTGGAAGCAGCAGTCGTGCTCCAATACGCACCTTTCCCCCCCATACAGGAAAACTCGGAGTTGTATCATGCTTGGTCTCTGTGCCACCAGGTGAGGAGGAACAGTCACTAGAAAGCAGGTCCTTGCAAGTACTGCACAGGACCAGTCTGCAGAGTTTTTTGGGAAAAGCAAGGTTTTTGCAGGCGTTATGTATTGTACTGCACGTTGCAATCACACATTCCAACTCTCACGCTGAGGCGAAGTTGGATGGCTCACAGTAATGTTCTCAACCGTGTCGTAGCATGTTGTTTAACCGGTAGTCTAGATATTTTTTTCGAAAATGTTTACTAGTCTTAGCTTTACCTCAGTCTATGTGACGTAAAACGTACCCATGATGTGCACCTGAACGTTGACGTTTGGCGGTCTAATGAAGAAAACACATATGGGTGGTTCCAAATAAGATTTATTCTTCAGGTAGTAACAGCACATCAGGTACGAGGCGGACAACGTATTAACCACAGCGTGTCGATGCCCACTCAATCCTCAACTGACAGGCTTTCAAGTTTCAGCTGGCGTGATACGTCATAAAATTAGTGGCACGCGCGGGGGTACGGGTGCCCAGGTGGTGGGAGAGGGGAGGGCGGGGGAGAGAGAGAGAGGGAATACATTACAACACATCTCCTTCCTAATGGCGAGGAAGAAAAAAAGGGGAAAACCAAAACAGATGAAAGCGGTTTAGCAACAACACAACAGTGGTGCAAAGAAACATTTTGTATTACATTTGGTAACCAAGCAAGCAGTGGTACCTAATGACCATTTGTTAATAACGCTCGAAGTCCTTAAACCAACATGGGGACATATTATCAAGCCAGGCGATAAAATTATCGCGGCTTTAAAACGGCGATAATGGACTTGATAATATGCTCTATGGAATTCCAATTGAAGCCCATGTTAGATGTCCTTCACATTTAATTTTATCGCCTGGCTTGATAATATGCCCCTTAGTTTGGCTATTGCACGTCCAGAACTGGTCGTGCTTATTTCTCTATTGGTCTCGTTTACCCCAGAAGTATCGCTAGCATTGGACGGACTCGCTGAGGCATGACTCTGAGCCTCCCTCACACCTGCATCACTATTCGCATCACTCTCGACTGGGTTTGCTACAGCGGGTGCCACATCCACACCTTGGGTCTGATCATACCCACCGTGGATGTCTACGTCCGAATCATAATCATACTTATTACCCATAGTAATTTTTCTGTGCACACCATCCTCCTCTTGTACTGGGTCAGCGTTTGTATAGCTTTCGTCCAACTGCATTCTCTCCCTCTTACTCCTAGAGAGTGCCGGAAAGTGCCAGACTTTATCGTCGCTCAGCAAGGCTGAATTTCACAAAATGTTCTTTACCTCTAAGGGGTGGGTGTAGCGACTCTGCCCTTTCTCTATGAACCCTGTGCGTCTTACTCTGACCATGAATTCTACCTCCAGGAACACTGGTTGCATTTGTGTTTAGAATTGTGATGTTCCTTGCTATTCTCTTGTGAACTTAACAAGTTCTCTTTCACAGTGTCCGGGGATCATTCAGCCCACTTGGCCATTTCCAGCCATCCAACATTGTCTTTGCACATGGGCGTTCTACCTCTCATTAGGACAAAGCGACTCTAGCCTGTGCATTCATTAGGAGTCACTCTGTACGCCCACACCATTTTGAACATTTCGGTTTTCCAGGCTAAACCATTATTGTTTGCCAGCTGCACTATGCTCTTGATGACTTGGTTGAATCGTTCCACCGCACCATTACCGGCAGGGTGGTACACCAAGGTGGTTTTGTGAGTTATACCATTCCTATCCATATACCTTTTGAAGGTGTCAGCCATGAACTGGGGCCTGTTGTCACTTATGATGGACTTGGGTAAACCCTCCCTTATCAAAATCTCATTGAGGAATTTGGTGAAGCTGCCTGAGTCGGTTTTGTGGAGTATGCCCACCTCGGCCTTTTTGGAGAAATGATCCACCACCACCACAATGTACACCTGTTCATCCTGCTCTCTTATGGGTCCCATTCAGTGCTTAATTTGTAAAATATTAAGTGCAGGTGCTCAAATATTTTTAGGAGGACACGCTCACTTCCCCTGTCTCCACCCACATCCTCCACTAGCTCCATTCACTTACTCTATTGGCTCCATCCATATCCTCAACTGGCACTGCTGAAAGCGAGATATAATGACAGTGCATGTATAACTGTTGGTGCCACAAAACACATTGAACAGCCATGGCACGTTTCATGCCTCACTGCAATGAAGATTCTACAAGAGGTTAAAATTAAGTATTGGTCCTAAGGTAAAGCTCGCATTCGGGGAAATGTGCAAGCATGGCAGGAAGATGGTTCTAACTAGATGTTAGCTGAAGGTTGGAAAATATTTTTCCATAGAAGTAAATGATAAAAACAACTATTTCTTAAGAAATTAGATTGGGAGACTTCTATTGAGACAACAACAACCACAAGAACTACCAACCTTCACTAGAGGGGGTAGGGGCGCAAGACGCCAAGGTAGACGCACGTTCAATAATTGGACGTTTGACAACACGAGTAGCGAGGATGATGATCTTACTGAGCAACCCTCGACCTCAGGTTCAATCTCGGGTGCTAACCAAAGAGTGAGGTTCAACACTACTGATAGGTCCAACGAAGATCTAGGGGTCTTACTGAGGAATTTTTTAGAGCAGCGCCCCCCGGACCAGAGAGGGACCAGCCACAGGGGCAGAGGCAGAGGCAGAGGCCGCCACAACAACAATGCACAGTGGCAGAATTCATCCCCCCGGATCACACGCAGCCGAGGCCGAACACCGCTCTAACAACCAAAAAAGAAAACAATATTGTGGTCAACCTGTCATCACATACACTCACGATTGATGAACAGAGGGTTCTCAATAAGGGTTTGGGATATGTCCCAACACCTAAGCATGACAGTTTTAAATTGAGGAGTGAATTTCAGGGCGTAATGAGGAAAATAAAACTTAAAAAATTCTTTGAGGGTAAGGAAGCGGAAGCTCCATCGGTCTTCTCTACTGATCTCAGACGCCCCTCCCGTTTTTGTCCTCCTTTGCACTCTATTGGCCCCGAGGTTATGGTCTTTGAACAAAAAGTGCTCCAGGACATCACTGTCCTTGAGGAACAACAACAGAGCTTTAACCGTAGCAATATGACCCATGCTGACTGGCTAGCTGTTCGATCGTTGCAGCAGAATGACACCATTACCATCAAACCGGCAGATAAGGGTGGGGCAGTGGTAGTGCTCAATACAACTGATTATGAAGCCGAGGTGACCAGGCTTTTGAGTGTTCGTCAAAACTACCAACCATTGATGAGGGACCCAACCAAATCACTGCAAGCCATTATCCACACTATGGTTGCAGAGGCCAAAGAAAAGAAATGGTTAACGGCCAAGGAGGCTGATTTTCTTATCAATGATAAGCCACGAGTCCCGGTTTTCTACATTGTCCCGAAGATTCATAAACAACAAAGGCCCCCTCCCGGGCGGCCCATAGTCTCGGGCATCCAATCCACCTTGGAACCACTGTCCCAATATGCTGACTTTTTCCTCAGGGAATGTGTGATCACGCAGCCCTCTTACGTCCAGGACACCACCGACGTATTAAGGATTCTCCAGGACATTGACTATGATCCCCTGAACCAATTCCTGGTCACAATTGATATAGAATCATTATACACCAGTATTCCCCAGGCAGCCACGCTGGTGGCAGCAGCTAGGGCCTTGGAATCGTGTGAATGGTTCTATGATGTCCCACAATCTTTTGTGCTCCAGTGTGTTGAGCTGGCCCTCACTAGGAACTTCTTTGCCTATAAAAACCAACTCTATTTGCAAGTATCCGGGACTTCCATGGGTGCGACATTCGCTCCAAGTCTAGCATGCATCTATGTGGGGCAATTTGAAGCCGGCTATGTCCTACACAATGAAAATCCCTTCCAGAGGAATATTGCCCTCTGGAAGCGATACATAGACGACGTGCTATGTATTTGGACTGGACCGAGAACTGTGTTGGAAGAATTCCTTGTGTGGCTCAACAACTTGGATGGTTGCCTGAAATTCACCTGGACCATCAGCGATACCACAGCCATATACTTGGATTTGGACATTAGGGCCGAGAACAACAAGTTGGTCACTAACGTCCATCAAAAACCAACTGACAAGAACTCCCTGTTGCATTACAGGTCACATCACCCGAGAGCCTTAAGGGACAATTTACCCGTGGGACAGTTCTTGCGTTATCGCAGGAACTGTTCGTCTACAGAGGAGTTCATGGAACAAGCCCAAGTCCTATCCAGTAAGTTGGAAGAGAGAGCGTATCCCACGAAAATTATCAAAGCAGCTCGTAAGCGAGCCTTGAACACCCCGAGAGCTGCTCTATTAGAAAGAACATCTAAAACTAAGAGCGACTGTATCCCGGTGGTTACCACCTTTGGCCCCTTGTCTACTAAAATTAGACAAGTCATTAGAAAACACTGGCCTATACTTAGCACCCAGTCCATGACGATGCCACATCCGCGTTTCGCCTTTAAGCGGTCCACGAATTTGCGTGACCGTTTGGTACACTCGCGATTCCAGCAGAAGCCCAACGATACTGGGATTCCATCAGGGCATTATCAATGTGGGGGGTGCTCCGTGTGCGAGCTTACCACTGTAACCAAGCATGTCACTTTGAACGGTGGGAAAACCTGGTATCTGAATGCATTCAGCAATTGTAACACCCAAAACGTCATCTACAGGCTGACATGCCCGTGTGGTATGCACTACATTGGTCTTACCACCCGCAAGGTGAAAATCAGAATACAGGAACACCTAAGCACCATCAGGGCAGGTAAATTGACCACCAAACTGGTACAACATTTTATGACATTGAGACATAATCCCAGAGATGTCAGGTGGGTAGTGCTTGAACGTGCCACGGGTGATCTGTATAATATGGAAGCCAGGCTCTTGACCAAAGAGGCCCGTTGGATTTACCAAGAGAAGGCAGACCAACAGGGACTCAATGACCTCATTGAGTGGAACAGGGTGGTACTATAACCTGTAAACCGCAAATATTGAAATATGTAACAACCGGACATCTGCGGTTACAGGCCCCTTATAGTTACTAACCCTATATCATATTCCAGGCACTCAGTAGGGCCAGGTACACACTCGTCTCCACGTCTAAACATCTAAGTGTGAGCCGGCTCATGAAGAAGGATGCCAGTACCATCACCATTGCGCACACAGACAGCCCGAGGCAGATGAGTTATGAACATCCCGGGTTAGCTGCATTAACATACACTCAACCTGTGGAATAGGTCACCTCAATGTAGCCTGCTAGTCTTCCGGTCAATTAATAATCTTAAAAGAACAGGTATAGGACCGATATAAGGAACTTGACAATAGCGGTTTTACAAAGATGGCCGCCTCTCCCTTCAAACACTGCTTTACATTTGGCCAACATGGGTATTTACTTTTTGTGCAAGGAGGAAGTTACCACAATGCATCCTGACCCTTTTCTCAGTCAGTAGCTGATAATAATATATTATACGATCAGGCTACTAATCGTTTTCATATATACGAAAGTAGCGGTTTAACAAATATGGCCGCCCGGTCCTTCAAAAAACCTCTCCGCGCATGCGCTACACTGTTAACCACTCCAAATGGTAGCGCGGTTCCCGCATATAAGCCGGAAGCTGGCCGACCACTAGCGATCGAGGGCGAGTTACGACCCGAGGCTCAGACTGACGAGGTAAGACCCGGTTTCCGGGCCAAGCAGGGGGGATGATGCTCCTTATGAGGCGGGGGTATAGCCGGTTGTCCATACATGTCTTACCTCCAAGTGCTATTTGACCACAGCAGTAGGTCCACAAAAATATAGATAGCGCTAATCGATATCCACATGCAACCATTCATTATACTACCTCCAGTACGTGGGTATTTAACGGTGGATCGTAAACTAGTTACCATGACGATTCTCGACCAATGGCTAAAAACATTAAACACCTTACATCCAAATAGACTAGTCTTAACAATGGGTTAAAAAGTAAATAGTATGTGATGTCAGCGATGTTGATACACAGATTCCTTTCATGTGCCTTTTCTAGAAACAAAGTTCCGCAGCTCTGGTTTTAACAGCCAAAAGGGCCGGTATACAAATACCCAAGACACTTACATGATGGAGGTGCAGGTATGCCGCTACACAGCACCTCGAGGGTAAATATCTTTGCAAAGCATGAATCGACTACTTTGAATGAGGAGCATTTTGCTCGGCAAGACCAGGCATGACCTGGCAGAGGAGAGTACATGTGTGTGTTTGATTGTTTTTATTGCTGTGTCCTCTCCAGGTGCTGATTTAAAGATATCGCTGGTACACATTAGCGTTCGCAGAGAGACCAGTCGACCCAAGCCCTGATGAAGTTGCCGGTAAAGTAATACGGCAACGAAACATGTTGGTTTTTAAATGAGCAAGCGACACAGCTGAGAATAAAGCACCATATAGCTAGTGTTATGCTGCTCGGTTTTACTTCTGAGTGACTCGAGTCCTGATCAGGCTCAACTCACCAAATCTGGGTCGACACTTCCTGTTTTTGCAGATTAGCTCACACCACCGCAACACATAGGTTGCCTGATAAGATAGGAGTCATTAGGACCATCACGTAGAGTTTGAGTGCAGTATACTACACATTTCTGTTCCACCTTTACTATTTCTGTTTGGGCGGCAGCGACCGATGATGACAATAGGAGGTAGTAGGCGAGTACCAGTCTACGCATACCTCGTTGGGGCTGCTTCCGTGAGGCGCTGTCGTCCTATCACACCTTTTTTACTTTCTCTACTTATCTTGAACAAGAACTAATCACTAGTAAGGTTTTTATAGCACCATTTGACACAATGTTTTTATGATACATGTGGTAAGCACACCAGTGACGTAGAGTCAGGCAGGCACTACATAGATTGAGTACCTGCTCACTACTTAAGAAATTTTTATAAACTTGTTCATAGGGTAGGTCTTGTTGTATTTCAGACTTCTATTGAGAGCCTGAGCATGTGTGTAGGTGTAGTTTAACCCCTTCCATGCGGGGCGGATTCCCCCGCTGTGCTGGCTGCTGCTTGCGCGGGCGTGGTCATGACGGAACGGTTCCGTCATGAGCACAGCTCAACCGACGCTCATGACGGAACCGTTCCGTCATGAGCGTCGAAGGGGTTAAAGGTTTAGATATCCAAAGGTGTTATTGGGGCTTACAAGTACCTGAAGTGCAAGCGAGGCCTGAAATGTGAATGAAACATCTGCCTCATGCCAACCAATCACTCCAATATTTTATTTCATAGGCTTAGATAAAAAATCTCTTCTATTCTGTCTTTGGGACGCTTCTGTCTTTAAAACGATACCAGTGTACATGTTGAAATAAGCATGAAATGTGACGAAAAGGCTCATATTACCTTCACTCCCTGGTACCACCATCAGAGCAATTTTGCAAATGTTACAATGTATGCTTCCGTCTGAGTAATGATGCTATGCTGACCCCAGTGTGGTGAATTATACACAAGGAGGTGTCACCAAACATGCACATGTATCATGGCACAGTGGCAACCATTTGTTTCTAAAATGACAGATGCTGCTCACGGAGGGGTAAATAAAAAAAAAAAACCATACAGTGTGTGTGTAGGTGCTGTCTTTTAATTGGGGAGTGTGGCAGCAAATTGCAGGTGCTGGTCCCTCCAGGCAAAAATAAAACTGAAAATATGCTTCAGGATAAGGGCTGCCATAGTGGAGCGGGCTTGGAGGCAGTAAATGCTGCCTATTATGAGGCGCAACAAGGTCAAGAAGGGGCTAGGGAGTAATGGAAGAGCATACGGGAGGGATTTAATAAATCAACAAAAAGATTACGGAGGATAAAAGAATGGGTGAGCTTTAAGTGGGAGCAACAAAGCGAGCATAGATGGGTGGGATCTGAGTGGGCGGTCGCACTCAAAGAGAACAAGAAAAAAGGACCCATTCGCTCTTTTATACACACTTTACGCTTGCTGTAAGGATCCGACTTGGATTAGGCCTGGGCACCTACAGTGGGTGGAGAGCTCCTGTCTGGATTTGAGTGCTGGCAGCTGCGGAAGGAGTAGTTTCTTTTCTGTAACTCCAGTTCTGTAGTAGGGGTATCTCTGTTATAGTCATAATCTAGTGAATAGTCCCGCCCATGTGCGCGGACCCCGGAGCAATAAAAAATAATCTCTAAAAGGTGACAAATCATGCAGACCTGCATACACCTTTAAGAGAGAATTTAATTTAAAGACAGATAATGCAGCCTATACCCACAGGCTACACTGTCCAGTACTTCAACTAGAATTCCACCAAAATCCACAAACAGCACTGCCTGTCCAGTTTTTCTCCCCATAGGAAAAAACCCTGCCTCTACCAGCAAAAGCCTCTGGAATGATAGAGAGGAAGGAGTGGACAGACAAGCCCCATAGGCTGCCATTATGTGGCTTGGAACAGGATACTGTGCCTTTAAGAAAACTTTCCAGTTTTCCAGAACTTTCCCCAGTATCCCAGAATGCCCAGCAGGTCCCATTTACTTTCAGTTCTTTTTGAAGGCGTAGCACGCCAGACCTGTAGCATTCTCCATGTGAATAAGTATCTCTCCACCGGGGAGGAGGGCGGGCGCTTATGACTATAACAGAGATACCCCTACTACAGAACTGGAGTTACAGAAAAGAAACTACTCCTTCTGTAGTAGGGGATCTCTGTGTATAGTCATAATCTAGTGAATAGAATGGCAAGCCCATCCCCACACAACAAAAGCGGTGGAGAACACATAAGACACAACCACTACTGTGCGAACAAATTTCGCAGCGAAGCCTGCCCAACCTGAGCATCTGCCCTGGCATCCGAGTCCAGACAGTAATGCGCAGCAAAGGTATGGACCGACTTCCAAGTGGCCGCCTTACAGATTTCCGCAATCGGAACATTACGCAGCAAAGCCGTCGTGGCAGCTTTGCCCCTGGTGGAATGAGCCTTAGGTTTACCCCCTAAGGTCTTATTAGCCTTTTGATAACACAACTGTATGCAGGACACAATCCACCGAGAGATGGACTGCTTAGAGATCGCAAGACCAGTCCTGACTGAGCCATAATTAACAAACAATTGGTCAGACCTACGAATATCCTTGGTCTTATCCAGATAAAATTTCAACACCCTTCGGACATCCAGGGAATGGAGAGCCCTTTCCGCTGGTGAAGAGGGATTCTGAAAGAACGTAGGTAAAGTTATGGTCTGATTGACATGAAAGTCAGAGATAACCTTAGGAAGGAACTTAGGGTGAGTACGCATCACAACCTTAGCAGCATGAAACACAGTATAAGGTTCTTGACAACATAATGCCTGAAGTTCACTCACCCTGCGGGCCGATGTAATGGCCACTAGGAACGCCGCCTTCCAGGATAGGTGCTGCAATGAAGCCTTGTGAATAGGTTCAAAAGGCTCTCTCATCAGTCTGGACAGCACCACATTCAAGTCCCAAGAAGGCGAGGGAAGTCTGACAGGATTTTGTTGTTGGACAGGAGGGAACACCTTCAAGCCTTCCAAAAAATCCTTGACCACAGGAATCTGAAAGAAGGACGTCTGTGAAGGGCACTTCCTGTAAGCAGTCAAAGCAGCCAGATGAACCTTAATGGAATGGAAATTAAGGCCAGACTGCGCCAGATGCAAAAGGTATGGAAGGATGACATCTTCCTTACATGTTGTCGGATCAAAGTTCTTGGACTTACACCAGATACAGAACCTCTTCCACTTGTAAGCATAGGATGTCCTAGTGGAAGGTCGCTTAGACTCCTTCAGAATGTCCATACAATCGTCTGGTAGATTCAGATGACCGTATTGCACTATTTCAGGAGCCATGCCGCCAAACTCAAAGACGAGAGGTTGGGGTGCACCATCCGCCCCCCGAACTTCGTGAGAAGGTCCGGCCTGCACGGCAACCGCATGTGAGGAAGGAGAGACCGGTGAAGAAGGTCCGTGAACCACCACTGCCTGGGCCACTCCGGGGCGATCAGGATCATCCGCGCCCTGGACTGGGACAGCTTGATGAGCACCGCCGGAATCAGGGGAATGGGTGGAAAAGCGTACAGAAAGCTGTTCGACCAATCGATCCATAGCGCATTCCCCAGCGTCCCCCGCTGGTAGTACCTGGATGCGAAGTCTCGGCATTTGCTGTTTTCGGCGGTGGCGAACAGATCTACGTCTGGAGTCCCCCACCTTGCGAAGACTTCTCCTAGTACTTCGTCGTTTATGACCCATTCGTGGTTTTCCTGAATCAGCCTGCTCAAGGCGTCCGCCTGAGCATTCTGCACCCCTGGCAGATGCGTGGCCGTGATCGTCAATCCTCGGGCCAGCAGCCAGCGCCAGATCGCCTGCGCCTCCTGCGACAGAGTGCGCGATCTCGACCCCCCCTGCTTGTTGAGGTAATACATCGTGGTTGTATTGTCCGTCTGTATCAGCAGCGAGTTGGTCTGGAAGGACGGAAGGAAAGCCTTCAGTGCCAGGAAGACAGCTCTGAGTTCCAGGAAATTGATGTGGTACGTCGATTCCAAAGGAGACCACTTCCCCTGAATCTGCAGGTCCCCGGAATGCGCACCCCAGCCCTGGAGAGAAGCATCCGTCACCACATTCGTCGTGGGAATGTCCTTGTGGAAGGGAACCCCCTTGAGGAGGTTTTCCGCCGAACACCACCACTTCAGAGACTGACGAGCATGTAGAGACAGTCGGATCTTGTCGTCCCAAGAGCCTGTCTTCTGATCCCACTGATCCTCCAAGCACTCCTGCAGTGGTCGCATCTGTAGACGTGCGTGCGGAGTGAGGAAGATACAGGAGGCCATCGATCCCAGTAGAGACGACACCTTCCTCACAGTCGTCGATGGAGCAGTCCTGAGGTCCTGAGCCTTCCGAAGGAGTGATAACCGTCTCTCCTCCGAAGGAGACACGCTTGCTGACCGCGTATCTATGGAGGCCCCCAGGTACTGTATGCACTGTACCGGAGATGGGACCGATTTGGACATGTTGACGTGTAACCCCAGCTTGTTCAAGAGCTCGCACGTCCAACGGAAGTGTTCTTGCGCTTCCTCGAAGGATGACGCCTTGATCAGCCAATCGTCCAGATACGGGTAGACAAACACCTTGTTCCTCCGCAGGTGTGCCGCCACCACCGCCATGCACTTCGAAAAAGTCCTGGGAGCAGACTTTAGCCCGAATGGCAGTACTGTGTATTGATAGTGATTGGCGCCGACTTGGAATCGCAGGAACTTCCTGTGCTTCTGTGCTATGGGCACATGGAAGTACGCATCCTGTAGATCTATGGCACAGAGCCAGTCTCCCCGTTGCAGCTGAGGGTAAATCTGGTGCAACGATAGCATGCGAAACTTTTCTCTGCGAATCCACTTGTTTGCTTGTCGCAAATCCAGAATGGGCCTGAACTCGTTCTTGTCCTTCTTGCGAACGAGGAAGAACCGAGAGTACAGACCTCTTCCCCTTTGAGACAAAGGTACTTCTTCTACCGCCTTTTTTCTCAACAAGATGTCTGCCTCCGCCTGGAGCTCCCTCAGCTGGAAGCGAGAGCTGACCGGCGGAATCGCTGGAGGCGGGCTGATGAACCGAAGACTGTATCCATTGCAAACAATATTCAGCACCCACTTGTCCTGAGTAATTTTTCTCCACTCTGCCGGAAAAAATCGAATGCTTCCCCCCACTGGAGTGGGTAACGGTTGAGGGGGAAGTAACAGCTCAGGGCCGAGACCCGGCCGGGCCCTTGTTTGTGGTAGTAGCCTGCTGGCCACCTCTACCCCTCTGGCGCTTCTGGAAGGGCTTGCGGAACTGCTGCTGTTGTGGCTGCTGCTGTCCCGAGCCCTGCCCACGCCCTCGGCCCGACGACCCGAACCTCCTCTGGAACGGTCGTTTCTTTTTCTCGGCCTTCTCTAACCCGACGGCCGTCAGGGTTTCCGCTTCAGCCTTCATGCGGGCCATTTCATCGTCCGCATGCTTCCCGAACAGGGTTTCCCCCGAGAAGGGCAGGTTGGCCACTCTCTGCTGCGCCTCCGGCTTGAGGGACGTCAGGCGCAACCAGGAATGGCGCCGCTGGTGGACGCCATGACAGTAGGTGTGGGCGGCCAATAGCGATATATCCGCTGCTGCGCTGATCGTTTGGTTAGAAACCAGCATGCCTTCGCGCACCGTCTCCAAGAAGTCCTCCTTCTTGTCTCGTGGCAGGAGGTCCGCATATTGCTGCAGGGATTCCCACAGGGCCCAGTCGTAACGGCCCAACAACGCCCCTGCACTCGCCGCCTTCATCGTGGTGGCAGCGGTACCACACACCTTCCTGCCCGCAGAGTCCAGCCAGCGGCTTTCCTTGTCCGGTGGCACCGTGGAGGCCGGGGCGGTCGCATGTTGTTTTCTCGCCGCCGTCACGATAACCGAATCCGGTTTCGGGTCCCCTCTCAAGAATGACGGATCCGACTCCGGGGCCCTATATTTCTTCATGAGCCTGGACGGAGCGGCCTTCGCTGTTGCGGGAGTGAGGAACAGTTCCAAAGCTGGTTCCACCAGTCCAGGCACGAGAGGCAGGAGGGGGCGAGACAAGTGTCTTTTATGAAGCGTCTCAAATATCACGGACGTCGTGGGTGTTGGAACCGTCACCGTGATATTCAGCTTCGCAGCCCCTCGCAACAGCACCTCCTGGAACGAGACCAAGTCGTCCACCGGCGACACCCTAGTCCCCGGGGAGTCCGACAGCGTCGGGGAAAGGTCCCTGTCCGAGGAGCGCGACCTGGACCTATACCTTCTGCGGCGTCGTCTAGAGTCTGACGAGGATCGCCCTCGGCTCCGCGATCGCCGCCTCCTGTGAGAGCGGGAGCGCGACCTCTTCGGCTTAGGCCTGTCCGCCGGTCTCGCTGGTCCAGGCGACCGTGGGCGTCGTGGCTTCGGGGTCCCTTGCGGCGGAGTCGGGTACCGTGGAAGGGAAACCGACCTCGGGGGGACCGGCGGCGGCACCGCAGGAGTGCTTGGCAGCAACAGAGGCCGGGGTGGCGGAGACAGAGTCCGCGGCCGCGGAGGAGGCGGTGGAGGAAGTGGAGACGGTGGTGGAGGAGGTGGCGGTGGTGGCGGTGGTGGTGGAGGAGGAGGCGGTGGCAGAGGTGGGAGAGGAGGAGGCGACGGAGACCTCCGAGGCGGGGTATATACCACTGAGTACACCGATCCCGGCGACTCTCTCTTCCTCGACGTCGACGTGTACCTCGACGTCGACCTGTGCCTCGACGGCGATCTTCTCGGCGGCGATCTCCTCCTCGGCGTCGACTTATGTCTCGACGGCGACCTCCGCCTCGACGGCGACCTCCGCCTCGACGGCGACCTTCGCCTCGACGGCGACCTCCGCCTCGACGGCGACCTCCGCCTCGACGGCGACCTTCGCCTCGACGGCGACCTTCGCCTCGACGGCGACCTTCGCCTCGACGGCGACCTTCGCCTCGACGGCGACCTTCGCTTTCTCGACGGCGATCTTCGCTTTCTCGACGGCGATCTCCTTCTCTTCATCGACGGCGAGCTGCGATCCCTCGACGCCGAACGCCGACGCCGGGCCTTCTCTCGACGTCGACCGCTGGACGCAGTCGAAGACGGCGTCGACGCCGACGACGCCGATGTAGTCGACGGCGGCCTATTCAGGTCCCTCGACGGCGATCGTCGACGCCGTTTCTCCCCAGAGCCCTGGGGAGACGGCGAACAGACGGTGGTCATCCTCCTCGACGTCGCCGTCGACGCCCTCGACGTCGACGGGGAGCGGGAGCGCTTACTGGTCTTCCTGCCCCTGGGGAGCCCCCAGAGGCCTCAGCATGGGCCAAATCAGCCCCTCCAGACCCACCTGGTGCCTTCAGTCTTCGCTCCTCCAGAGCTTGAAGCCTGCTCTTCATCCTGTCCCTCAGGGTTCTTGCTGAAAACGAGTGGCAGATGGTACAGCTTTCAGGCACGTGGGACTGGGGAAGGCAAGCTATGCACACCTCGTGTGGGTCAGTTTTAGCCTTCTTTCGACCACATTCCGGGCACTTGTCGAACAAGCCAGGCATGTTGACAGTACCAGCTACTAAACACAAGAAAAAGTGACAAAAATTGCCAAAATCTCAATGAAAAACCTTGAAAAAGGTAGAGCTCAATGCTCCAGGGTCCTGCTAGCAGGAGCCGGAAAAAAGAACTGAAAGTAAATGGGACCTGCTGGGCATTCTGGGATACTGGGGAAAGTTCTGGAAAACTGGAAAGTTTTCTTAAAGGCACAGTATCCTGTTCCAAGCCACATAATGGCAGCCTATGGGGCTTGTCTGTCCACTCCTTCCTCTCTATCATTCCAGAGGCTTTTGCTGGTAGAGGCAGGGTTTTTTCCTATGGGGAGAAAAACTGGACAGGCAGTGCTGTTTGTGGATTTGGGTGGAATTCTAGTTGAAGTACTGGACAGTGTAGCCTGTGGGTATAGGCTGCATTATCTGTCTTTAAATTAAATTCTCTCTTAAAGGTGTATGCAGGTCTGCATGATTTGTCACCTTTTAGAGATTATTTTTTATTGCTCCGGGGTCCGCGCACATGGGCGGGACTATTCACTAGATTATGACTATACACAGAGATCCCCTACTACAGAACCAGGTAAACTCTAAAATTAAAGTCCTGCACTGCTGTTCGATTCTGATACTTCTTCTGGGACGCCACTCAGCTGGATTCAGTTCAGTGCATGTCGTGCCTGCGAGCTGTTAAATGTTAAAACCATAGGCAGCTACTCACGTTTATATTTAATTCCTTCGACGCATTAAGTTTATCTGGCTGAGGCCTGAACTTCCCAGGACCCAGCCTGCCTCAGTGCCTCACCCCAGCTTACCCATCAGCCCGCCCTCAAATGTACCAATTAACAAATGTGAATGTCATGCCCCTTGACAAACATGCGTGCGCAGTGCGCTACTGATATCGCTTACGTGATGCAGTCATTATGCCTGGAGCTGGGTGGGCGATCCTCAGAAGACATTCTAGGCAGACATGCATCCAAACCGGAGGAGGAGGACAGGACAGGTAGGCACCTTTATTTTTAATAATTACTGGGCCTATTCATCTGACAGGGGAGAAAAAAATAAATAGCCCCGGACCTGGTAAATAAGTGCTGCTGCTAAGCACTGGCACAAATTAGACACTGGTCCCATTATATCAATGTCAATTCTCTCCCAAGGCATTTCCGGGCTAGACTGGGTGTAACATGGGTCTGAAAGGTACCTGAGACTTATCTGAGTTCTCACTTTTCATGCAATCCCTCACCTTTCTCTCAATGGCAATGTCACATCCAGGCCACCAGTACCAGAGCTTGACTCTGCCCTTTGTTTTGCTTATTCCTAAATGGCAAATCAAGATTCATTTTAAAAAAAAAAAATTTTTTTTTGTTTAAATCTGTTTTTATTAATTTTGATTTTACATCTTCACGAAAGACGAAATGCATTGTGTAAAGCCGACCAAACATTGAACCATCCATCAATATCAAATAGACATTTGAGTTGAGCAGATATTAAATCTAACATGCATGTCGATGACCGTGTTGACTCAGTTACAGGTTGAACCTCAACAGGTAGTCCAATCCATCAAGGGTAAAAGTCACTGCACATTAGTGATGTGGTTTCATTAGTGTGTTGCACAGTCTTTTCAGAACATTCAGCGTGGGCAATTGAACAGATGTTAAGAACAAACAAAACTTAAAACCAACAACAGCAGCATAGACTGACTTTTGGGCGATCGCCTCTCACCTTGTCCCCCACCGCCCCCTCCCCATTCCTCATCATCCCGTCCCGCGGCACTGTCTAGACCGCTATCTCCACCCACTGACCGCAGCGATGTTCACCCTAGGTGTCAGATGGTGTATGTGTGCGTACATGACATTACAGATGTCTACTTGTGGGCTATCCGTCGCTCAAAGAAGGCACGCCTCCCTCATTTTCAGGTTGTCCCTCAGGGCTGTCCCCCTCTAGTTGCATCAAGGCCTGGAGTAGTCCCTCCCATTGCGTCGCTATAGGTTCTTTCCGTAGCCCCAACGTTGCCTCCCGCAGGATGGCAATTCCCTCTGCTTTGGCCCATGCTAGGAGCGAGTACCTCCATGCCCGTATGTGCGGCGGGTCTTGCGTCTTCCACCGCTTAGTTAGAAGCCGCTTAGCTACCACCAATCCCAAGTCAAGGAAACAAGATGAAACTTTCGTGACCGGGGTTCTGCGGAAGTGGTGTAACAAGTAAACAGCCCATTCAAAGGGTATGTCGCGGCCCGTACATGTGTATAGTGTCTCACTAACTGCCCGCCAATAGGTATGTAGTTTGTGACAGCTCCACAGCATGTGTACCAGTCCAGCCCCCGACTCGGTGCAGCGAGGACACACCGCATTCGTGCGGTGGAAGTACCCATTAACCTTCTCGGGTGTAAGGTATGCTCTGTGGACTATGAACAGTTGTATTTGTCTGAACCTCATGTTTCTGGGTATACGTGTTGGGCTCTTTATCTTCCCTGTCCTCCAGTTGTCGCTCCAGATCTGCTTCCCATTTGCGGCGGAGTGGATCTAGACTTATCGCTGCATGTGTACGGAGGGATGCCACAAACCAGCCAATCAAGTGTCTACCACGCCCCATAACGTGAAGGCACTGTATGATGAGGTGTTGCTCGGCTCCTCGTTCATGCCCCCCTCATTTAGAGGTTAGTGTCGTGATCAGTGAGCGGTGTTTAAGGAATTGCCCCGGCGGCAGCCCCACCTCCTCAACCAGGGATTCATATGGTATGAGTGTGCCATCCCGGTACAAGTTTCCCAGAGTCTGTATGTCGGCTTCGTGCCATTCCGTACCTTCAAGAGTTGTAAGCAATCCAGGCTCACTAGGGGAACTCTCGAGTGGGATGGCCGGTGCATAGGGGACTAGCGTATCTCTAAGATTTTTTACCTTAAGGTTTCAGGGGGTACTACCTTGCCTTGTCTCCACATTAGGCCTCCTTCCCATGACAATTCGTTTCTGAGTTCCCGGAAGGGTCTGAGTTCCTTGCGGACCTTTCTCTTTTCTGGCCAACTGCCATGTATCATTCTGCCTACTTCTTGCAATGTGTCATCATCACCTTGTTCCTTCATCCATTCATCCTTTGAAATCCCCGGGAACTCCTCAATGACACAGGCCACGCAAAACTCTTCACCCACATCCTCAACACATTCATCCATGGGGAGTGGCAGGTGGCTAAGGAAATCCGCCACTAGGTTCTTGGTGCCTGGGACCTATTGCACCTCGTAATTGAAATCCAACAGCCTCACTGACATGCAAGTCAATTTGGGCGAGGCTGCATACAACCCTTTGGTAGTTAACACTTTGGTAAGCGACTTGTGGTCACTCCTCAACAACACTTTCTTTCCCCATACGAATTGTCGGAAGTGCTCCAGACCCCACACGCATGCGAGAGCATCACGCTCGATCACCGAGTACCTCTCCTCCGCGGGAGTCAACGAGCGTGAAGCAAACTCAATTCTGTCCTCATTGCCGTTCATGTCCCTCTGGGTGAGTACCGCTAGCGTCAGTGGTGACTATGCTTGGCAGGTTGGGATTGAACCCCTGTAAGGCAGGGGCGTTGCAAATATCCTCCTTGAGAGAAACAATACATTCAAGGGTCCATTCAAATTTGTTCTTACTTTTTGACAATTGTCTGATATCATACATCTTAGTAGAGAAATTCTTCACAAACTTGGAATAAAATTCCACCAACCCCCAAGAATGCACGTACCTCTTCTTTGTTTTAGGCACAGGAGCCTCTCTTATGGCACCCAACAATTCTGTTTTGGGTCTGTTGCCATCTTGTGTGATCTTGTGGCATAAGTATGTCACCTGTTTCTGTGCGAACTTACACTTGTTGAAGTCCGCTGTCAAACCTTTTTCCTGCAATTTGTCCAACACATTACATAAATTAAAGTCCTGCTCCTCTTTACTCCTAAGCGATACCAAAGGGGATGATGGACGGAGCGCTTGAGCTAATCAAACACTCGCCCCCAGTCAACTGATCTGGGTTTAAGCCATCATCATTCTTTAGCTCACTCCACCACCCTAGTTCAGACATGGCCATATGCAAAACAGTCTTGACCCTGTGCCTCATGGGAACAGTCCAGCCCGAACTGCCAAGCCATGTCTTCCCTGGACCGGAAACAAGCATCCTGGGACGGGTTTCGGGTTCATAACCCTCCTCAGCCAGGCTATCTTTAATCCAGTGGCAAAGTGATCACTACGCCACTGGAGTCAAGCTATCCTGGCTGAAGAGGGGTGAAACCCCGAAACCGGTCCTAGGATGCTTGATTCCGGTCCAGGGAAGACATGGCTTGGTAGTTCGGACTGGACTGTTCCCATGAGGCACAGGGTCAAGACTGTTTTGCATATGGCCATGTCTGAACTGGGGTGGCGTGGTGAGCAAAATAACGATGGATTAAAACCAGATCTGTGACTGGGGTGAATGTTTTGCCAATGTGCAACATTCCGTCCAGCATCTTGTGTGTTTTCCTCTTTACTCCTACCCATCATCAAAATGTCATCTTGAAAGATGAGCAGACTGTCAAAACCCTTGAATAGTACATGCATGAGCCTTTGAAACATAACGGCTGCTGATGCCAGCCCAAAGGGAATTTTTTTAAGTCTGTAACCCCTGAAAGGTGTTATGAAAGTTGTTAGTGCTCTGCTTTCAGGGTGTAAGGATACCTGGTGATAGGCTACCGTGAGGTTGATGGTGGAGAACCATCGCATGTGTTTCGTGCGAGCCAACATATCCTTGATTTTGGGCAGGGGATGCTGATCCACTTGGATGCTCTGATTGAGATCGCGCAAATCAATGCAAAGTCTTAATTTACCATTGGCCTTTCTTACTGCGACCAATGGCGAAACCTACTCCGAGGATTCAGTGGTTTCTATGATCCCAGCTTTTAGCTATGCTTCAAGTTGTGTTCTTACTTCCTCTTTCAATGTAAACGGTATGTTCCTTACTTTGTGTATGCATGGTTCAGCATCTGCCTTAAGTTGAATTCTGTGCTTAAACCCTTTGTTTTCCAATGCGACGGTTACAAATCTTGGGAAATTTCTTGGACATGAGTAGGCCTGGGTTATCTTCTGCCTGTGTGAGTAGTACTGGTTCCGGGCTGTTGGGATCCAGGGTGAAACCTAACTGCCCTTGATCCCTCCACCACAAGACGGACGGACCTGTGACAGACACCTACAATTTGCTTAGGGTGTCTCTGTTTTTAAAAGCAAATTTAAATTTTCTGTAGCCTAACATCTCAATGGGTTCCCTAGTGAATGTTTTTAAGGACACATCCTATTGGGTTAAGTCGTGGCCCAAAGTATGTACAAACTTTTAATTCCACACATCCTTATTAACAATGGTGTATGGGGATCCTGAATCCGCCACTATTTCTATATTCACTCCCCCTATAGCCATGTTGCATATGGGTTTCTTCCTTTTCCCATCACCTGTGTCTATGTTAAGCACTTCGGGTTCAACCACATTGAGCACATACATGTTAATGTCAGAGTGGTCAGAAGAGTCCGATTCAAATTTCCCCTTCTGCACATCTAATTTGACTCTGTTGTTACCCTTCTTCCTTCTGCAAACGTTCGTGAAGTGCCCTATAATGCCACAATTGCTACATTTTTGCGTGCCTGCGGGACATCTTTTGTCATCAGCTAAATGCTCAGTACTTCCACATCTGTAGCACTTCTTCTGTGGCGATGCCTTCGTTAAGTTCTGGTGCTTTGACACCTCTTTATTTCTCCACTTGTAGTTGGGCATAGGTTGAGATCGATGCTTCCCTCCACTTATTCTCACCACTGTCGCGGGTTCCTCTTGCTTGGATTTGCTCTCGGCCATTACTGCTTTGGCACACCTACCCATTAATTCGGCTGTCTTAACTATATCAATGACTTCCTGTAGGGGCTTTTCCCCCTTAGCCCACAATGAGTCTTGGATGGCAGGATTTGCCGAGCACATGACAATCTGATCCCTTATGAGATCATCATGCAGTTCTCCCCATCGACACGTTTGTGCCAAATTCTGGAGAACAGCCACATAATCCTCTATTGACTCCTCCTCGCCTTGTTTCCTGTGGTAGAACTTGTACCTATCTACTGCAACACAAACAGTTGGCTTGTAGTATTTGTCTAAATCTTCCAATGCCTTCAAATATACATCCCCCTGATCACCTGAGCGTATTTTCTTATTTATGCGATTAGTATAAACTTTGAGCCCCCCAGCTCCCAAACAGTGCAATAATATTTTATTTTTCTTCTCAGTAGTTACATCGTCCTCCTTATCATCAAATGTAGATATATAACTGGTGAAATATTCCCACCGCACCTCCCATTTCAATGCAGGTTCCCCAGCAGTGGGTAGAAACGCTTGTGGTGGAGACAAATTAAACACATTACCCGAAGCCATAGTGGGTGGGAACGTGTGCTGGATTTAGTGCTAACACTGGTACACCCTGGAAAATGCTGGCAAACTCTGTAAAAAAATACGCCGGTGCACTGGGAGGTAAATAACACCGGGGGAGATGCTGGTAAAATACGCTAGCAGAAAGGAGACGGAGGCCTTAAGTGGGAGATCAAAATTTGTTGCTCAAACTGTAAGTTTGAAGCTAGAAATATGAGGCTGCTAGATGGCGTCTGGATTCTGAAATTGCTGAGTATGACGCGGCATTCGTGGAGAAGTGAACGTGCCTGAAACAGCTGAAGCAAATTCCTGTCAGGCGCACCGCTGAATTCTTGTGCGGCATGCAGCCGCCCCAGGAAGTCCGCAGGGATAGCAGCGTTCGAACGTGCTCCAATGAGCTGAGGCGAAATAGTGTGTGCGCGCGCTGAATTTCTAGTCCGACACACAGGTGCCCCAGGAGTGCACCGATCAAGCAGCGTTGGGTAAGGCGGACAAGTAGGAGGGCGTTAACTGATGCTCCCACCGGGTGTGAGGCACTCAAGCAGGCCGCTGGAAAAGCACAGGATGCGCTGATGCCCCAGTTACCCCCTAGAGATGGGATAAGAGTGCCGAAGTGCCGGCGTGGAAACACTCACAAGTGTGTGAGTGGGAACCAGTCACCGCCTTTGCAGGGAAGCTGAGAGAAGTATCCAGTGTGAAACGGTGTCCACCAGGGAGGCACTGGAACTGATAGCGGCAGGGCGTTGAAGCGGGTGTAGTGGCAGAAAGTACCTTACTCAAAATGTCTGGCAAGGAGATGCTTCGTCAGTTGAGTGCAGGAAACTCCTTGAAGTCCGGTTACATAAGTGCCACTTCATGCGTAGGTTCTCTGATGTGCTGTTGTCGTCGCCATTCTAATGAAGAATACACATATGGGTGGTTCCAAAAAAGATTTATTCTTCAGTAGTAACAGCACACCAGGTACGAGGCGGACAACGTAGTAACCACAGCGTGTCGACGCCCACTCAATCCTCAACTGACAGGCTTTCAGCTGGCGTTCTAGATCGCCAGCTGATACGTCATAACATTAGTGGCACACTCGGGGGTACGGGTGCCCAGGTGGTGGGAGAGGGGAAGGCGGGGCGGGAGAGAGAGAGGGAATACATTACAACAGGCGCTGCTTATCATGTTAATGGGTGACTTAAGTAACGAGCTACACTTGAGAAGCGCTCTGTGATGCCGCGCTACCGCTTATTGTCGTTTTACAAATGCTTAATAGGAATACCCACAAGAACAACAAGCATGTGCTATTAAAAAAAACAAAAAAACCTGACAACATACTGCCAACTAAGCGAAATGGGCAAATGCTTGCAATGAAGAAAAAGTTACATTTTAAAACCTAAACTAGTATATAATTTTAATAGAACAATACAGTGTTTACAAACATATGTTTGCCTGCAGGAAAATGAGTCAAATTGACGTTAAGAAAAGGTAGTATTGAATTTAACCAAGTGTAACTTGAATAACTTAAACACATAAGCATGACTAAAACGCAGGTATAAAGAATGGAAACAAATATTAATTGGCAAAGCAAATTATTTGCCTCGTAGTCCTTGCACTGAAGTGCAGATTTGCTAATTTGATCAGAGTTTAGGTACTTAGTGCAGGAGAGGCAGTGGTTGTAGAGTGCTACTCCTCTGACTCCTGCTGTAGCGTAAGAAGCAAATTATGGGTTAAACAGACCAATTGATGAATAGAGATGACCTAAGACCCTGTATGTAGTCAGTCAGTCAAAAGATTCTTTATTCGGCCAGTCGGGCCATAAAAGCACGCAAGTAAAAACAGTTGTACCAAAGACTCTTATAAATACAAAGGCTTAAAAAAAGACCATAGATGCATAGCAGGTCCAGTTAACACAAATAGAATATCTAAGACTATTTATACAAACAGGTAAAAGTAAAACTCATTGTTGAAAAGAGTACGGGAGACAGTTCAGAAAATAAAATTCAACAGATAAAGTGCAAGTGTGACAGGGCATTTGCGTGATCAGGAGGCAACTGGTTCAAACCATACAGTATACCATCAAATAATAAGCACATGTAATGCCCAAGGAACACTAGTTGGATTCAGGCTTACTGGACCATGAGCATCTTCTTCCTGAGTCTTAAAGGTCCTGAAAAGAAATGTGCGAACCCTGAATCAAACTATAGGGGAGGAAAGCATTTGTAAATACAATAGTGCAGGACTTGAACAAATTGGCTAGATCTAAGGAGTGGAAGGATGATTTTTTTACGCAAAAGGTCATACTATTTGCAAAAGAATATAAAATGGAGAGTGTCCTGATCAGAGAAGTTGTCGCATGGACATGGCTTTGAGGCACCAGGCTTCAGGAAGCCTTTAGGAGAGGCGAATAACCAGTGTTTGAGATTAAATCTAAATCTGGTTAACAGAAAGCGATGGTGAGTGTTAACAAGTGACAAATAGGGCTGCGCCTGTGAGCTTGAACTAGTGTGATATATTTTCTCACCAAAGGCTTAGCAAGTTCCCTACCCTCCCTTTCCCCCTGCTGCCTGGCCAGAAACAGAAGTTTAATATTCCTAATGTCACTTGGTCGTGAATGCCTAGGGTTTGTATACGAGTCAGAACAGCGTAGCCACCTCGTCTGCTCCAAGATTACCTTAACCAAGGAATACGCTAGCCCCCCTCAAGTGCAGTAAAGTCCGCTATTACAAGTTGATTTAAAGTGGGTGCTGGGCATGACCAGATTCTCATCCAGCGCAGTAAAGGTGCAACTGCAATATGATCAGAGATGTATCCCAGATCAAGGTCCTCGTGCAACATGAAGGCAGGAGTTCAGGGGAGACAGCGCGAAGTATGTGCATACATTTATTTTCCACCACCTGCAAGTGTCTCACATCATTGTACCCCCACATATTGCATCCATAGGTGGCCATTGGAATATGTTTATCTCTATACACCTTTAACAGGGCTGGTACAGGCTTTGCCCCTAGTCTTTTTGCGAAGTCTATGGTTGCCCCCACTGCCCTTGCCAAAACATTCATTTTGTGTGCTCATTGCCCAACCCACGACCCTCTGTCATCAAACAGCACACCCAAGTTTGGAAAGGTTGAGACTTTAGATAGTTCTACCCCCCTGCAGAAGAACTTACACTTAATAGCCTTCTGGGTGCCGATCATTCTATTATGGGATTTAGAAAAATTAGTTGTAAGGCCGAGCAAGTCCATAAAATCTATAAAAGCATTTAGGAGTTTTTGAAAACTTATAGCAGTCCTGGCAAAAAACACTGCGTTGTCTGCATATGAAAGTGCAAGAATAAGTTGGGAGCTGGCTCTCTGGATGTCTTTACTGGTTGCCGAGAGGACATCCCCCAGCTTGTTGATGTAAAGCGTAAACGGCAAGGGGGCCAATATACATCCCTGCCTGACCCCTCTCCTGACCTCCCAAAAGGCTAACACGCAGCCGTCCTCATATCTCACTACAGCAGTAATATTAGTATGGGCGAAATGTAGGAAAGCCACCAAATCTACATCCATACCCAGATCCAAGAGAGTAGACCACCGCTTGGATCTGTTGGTACTGTTGAATGCCGAAGTTAAGTCCATGAATGCCATGTGCAAGGATCCCCCCTTGGCTATTGGGTATTTCCTCACCACTGAGTGTAAATTAATGCATTGATCCAACGTTCCTCTGCCCTGCCTGAAACCGTACTGTACGTCTGAAATGGCCTTAAAATTATTTAACCAGGAGGTTGAATGCTCCAGGATCGCCATTCCCATCATTTTTGCAGCTGAATCCAAGAGGAAAGTTGGTCGATAACATGCTGGGTCGTAGAAACAACAAAAATAACACTCCCATTAACGGCTGACCACAGGTTAAGCACATCATGCTGGGTCGTCCCTCGAACCATTTATTTTTAAAAATAGGTAGAATTATGGCATTTGACCAAGAGGAGGGAAAGCCACACAGACCGACTGTGTTAAAAACCTGTGTCAATATCTTGGCCTAGGCCGGGGGGTGGGGGGGGTCAGCTTTGTACAGGTATGAAAGAAACTAATCTGGACCCAGCACTTTTCACCCGGCTGTGGCCAAGATGGCTTTATGTACCTCATCTGTGTTAAAATGCAATGATAGGAGGCGTGGCCAAGATGGCGGCTGAGTAGGACGTGTCTGCTCGCTTCTCCGGCCTCTTGTCTGGGCCCCGGCCTCATAGCTTTGTCCAGCTGACCCCAGTCAACGCCGGAAACCGTTATAATCTCCCCTGATCCCGGCGTTGGAGAGACGAGCGGACGTGCTGGTGAGGGTTTGGCAGTGGCGCTTGCCGGTTAAGCGCTGCGGGCCTAGGCTCCCGGACCACGAGTTAGCGGGCGTGGCCTGCCGCGGCCGGGACTGCATCGGCATCCCTTCTCGGAGCAGCGACGATGGACGTGCTTACCCGAGCCTGGAGAGTAGCGGTGGTCGCCCGGCTGTGGTGTCGATTCCTCCCCCCGGCCTCCGCATCGGATCAGCCGGAGGTGGCGACTGTGCGCAGCCGCCTGCGAGGGGACGCTCAGGGCCGTTGGGCCGTGGTGCTGGCAGTGGTGAGCCACGGCGCTCACTGGATTTTTAGCTGTCAGTGTGAGCGCTCGCTGGGCCTGACGCTTGGAGGTGGGCCCGGCGGCGTGGGAGGTTGGAGCCTCCCCCTCCTGATATCCAGTAGGCGAATACGAGCAGCAACAAGCAGCTAAGCAGCGGCCAGAAGAAGCAGGCAGGCTGGGCTGTGGTCTCCTCGGAGCACCTGTGGTGGTGTTTCCCCCCCCCCCGGGGGTGATAAAAGTAAGCGCTGCACTGAGCGAAGAGGTGAACGGCCAGTGAGGAGGCCCTGCGCAAGCCCAGGAGCCACGAGGTGGGGACGACCCGGTGTGCACCCCCCCGGATCTGCCCATTGTTGCGATCTTTCGGGCCACAGACCATAATAAAAGACTTATTAAAATTGACCCTAAGATCCAACTCTGTCATAAAATCAGTAAAAGCGATCAGGGCTTTTTGGAGACTAATGGCCGTCAAGGTCATCAATACGGTGTCATCCGCGTATGATGGGTATGATAGCAGGGGAACCGGATTTCCTCCTTCTGTAGGATAGTCCAAATGCTGCTCTATTGGGAATTTCTCCACCCCATTTGTGTATAAAAGGATTGAGGGGTCCTTTTGGGTCTCTGGGGCTGGGGTCTGGGGGGAGGCGGGGTGGCGGGAGACCCCTGCTGTACATCTCACTCCACACCACACCATGACATTCACACTTCAGGACACTTATGTACTTCTCCAGCTCTGTTTGTTCGTTTCTTGTTTGGGGTAATGGGTTCCTCTCTTTCGCCCTTTACATTTAGGCATTTTGTGCGGAATACTGGCTGGGTTGATCGCTCGAGCCGTTTGGCAGGTCCTGATGCGGTGTACAACAGACTGGGGGTAATCCTGGGAGCCCAGGAACGCTAAGTGCTGCTCGGTATTTCCTTCAGTGACATCTGACATTAGAATTCTGTCGCTCAATGTCAAGGGCCTTAATAACCCTGTTAAGAGGCGGGCTGCTCTGTCCCCCCCTAGAAAACTCCACTGCCCATACCTGCCTCCTTCAGGAAACACATCTCCTTTTACAGGATACCCATAGATTGCGATCTAGGGCCTTTCCTCATCAGTTATTCTCTTCCCGGTCTACTAAAACAGCAGGGGTGGCGATTCTGTTTGCTGCAGAGGTCCAGGGCAAAATAGGACATAAGCATGCCGAGATCAAGCGTCGACTTTTAGCTTACTCTTTCACATTAGGGCATCACGCCTTCACCATGGCCTCGGTTTACGTCTACAATGAAGGCCAAGAGGGGTTCATACGAGAGGCAGTTCAGGAGCTGACATGCCTCCCGGACAGATCACTATTAATAGGGGGAGACTTTTAACTTAGTTTTTGACAATGACATGGATAGATCCTCCCAGCGATGGGGACAGTCTGGGGCTATCACCAATAGGGAGATGGGCTTGCTTGCGGAGACGGGGCTCATGGTTATTTGGAGGACACATCATCCGGGTTCCAGGGAATACACCTTCTACTCGCATTCCCATAAATCGTATGCCAGGATTGATTATATCTTGACCTCTGACGCCCTCACACATTCGACGCACGACAGAGATCCTCCCTTGCCCTCTGTCTGACCACTCAGCAGTGCGGGTGACACTGCCTCTGCCTCATGGCTACTCCCCCCCCCCCCCCCCCCTGCCGGCTGTGGCGCCCTTCAGTAGTCCAACAGGTCACCAATGCCATCACAGACTACTTAGCTATCAATGAAACCCCTGAAGTCTCGGTAGCGACCCTGTGGGATGCCTTAAGGGCGGTAATTAGAGGAGAGCTCATTGGAATTTCCGCAGCAGATGATAAGCTTAGGAGGGAGAAAAGGGAGCAGGTTTCCAAAGCAGTGACTGAGCTAGAGCGTATACATCAGAAAACGTGGGCCCCTTGTGTTTGGAAGCAGCTCAAGGCCACAAGAGCGCAGTTAGCAGGCTTGGATACTGACAGGGCAGAATACGCTGCTCTTCGGCTTAGGCATGCCTTTTATGTGGGGGGAGATAGATGTGGGAGGCTTTTGGCCAATAGGCTGCGCGCACAGCGGCAGGCCTCACACATCGCTGGGGTCGTAGACCACTTTGGCCAGGAACGGTCTACAGATCAGGAGATTGCGGACACCTTCCGGCACTTCTATGCAACTCTATATGAGGCGCAGAATCTCCTGGAGGATGGTCCAGCCCAATATCTCGCTGGGGTGACCACAGCCAAGTTAGTCCTGAGTCAGGCTAAGGAGCTAGAAGCTCCTATACGAGTAGAGGAGGTCATATCGGCCATATCTAAACTAAAGCCTTATAAATCCCCAGGCCCGGACGGCTTTTCTTCCGCCTTTTTTAAAACCTTCTGCTCGACTCTGGTCCCACTGCTCATGAGGGTATATAATTCCATTGGGACATCTAGTCCTCTCCCACCCTCAATGCTGGAAGCGCTAATATCAGAGATTTCCCAAACCGGGTAAGGATAAGCGGGCAGTGTGCTTCTTACCGCCCAATTTCCCTCCTGAATGTTGACATAAAAATTTTCACAGGGATTTTGGCTCAGCGTCTTTCCTCTCATCTTCCCGGACTCATAGACCCAGACCAATCCAGCTTTGTCTCCGGACACTAATGCTCCGACAACACGAAGCGCCGGCTCCACCTTTATAGATAGAGCCAAGCGCTTTCCAGCCAAGCGGATGCTTCACTCAGTCGACGCTGAGACGGTGTTCGATAGAGTGCATTGGCCCTATCTTGCGGAGACCCTAGCCCATTTTGGCCTCCAACAGCGTTTCATTACATGGGTGCTCAGCTGCTACTCTACCCCTACGGCCTTGGTGCGGGTCAATGGGCTCCTCTTGAAGTCCTTTCCCATCCAGCGGGGAACACGACAGAGGTGCCCGTTGTCACCCCTTCTGTTTGCCCTATATATGGAGTCTATGGCCCAACAGGTCAGGGAGGAACCCCTCATCACCGGGGTGCAATTTGGAAGAGACAGGCATAAGATCTGTCTGTATGCCGACGATGTGGTGGAGACCCCCTGGGACTCTCTCCCTGCTTTGCTGGCCGAATTTGACTGGTTCGCTTTCGTGTCTGGTTTCAAAATCAACGTGCATAAGTCACAGGCACTTAACTTATCTCTCTGCCTGGACACCTTGGCCCTTCTGCAGCAGTCCTATAGTATCTAATGGGCAGTGGGTACGATCCCGTATTTAGGATTGCAGCTGTCGGCCAATCTCCAGACGACTAACACGACAAATTATACTGTGATCTTGCGGCATGTGCGAGACTGCCTCCGGAAGTGGAGACCCTACTCTCTTTCGTAGCTGGGCCGCATCGCGACTATCAAAATGACAATTCTCCCCAAGATCACCTATGTGTTCCAAATGCTACCACTGGTACCCCCGTCGGGAGTCATTTTCTCACTCCAAAAGGACATAGAGCGCTTCATATGGCGAGACCAGCTGCATAGAGAACTGAGCTATAGGGACCCTCTGAACGTAGGTTTAACGTATCCCTAACTTACAGGCGTACTGGTGGGCGGTACAGCTGCGTGCGTTGATGGAATGGCCCCGCTCAGAATCTGAGAAACATTGGCTGTTTATGGACAGATCCTTGGCCAGACAGCCACTGTGGGGTGTTACCTTTCTCACTCGCTCTGCTGGGCCCCGAAACTTCTACCTTTCCAAGGTGACCCATCCCGTTTTGTTGGCATGGGACCGGGTGGCCGTTCCCGGGGATTGACGACCTTCCTGTCACCAGTCACCCCTATCGTGCATAATTCGGATTTCACTCCAGGGTTGGACCGGACTGGATTCATGCACTGGACCAAAGAGGGCGGGTGCTCCATAGGGCATTTCTTTGACAAAACGGGGCCTCTGTCTTTCCATGACTTCCGCAGGGACTGGGACGTTCCGGAATCAGAGCGATTCCGCTTCATGCAGATATGCCATTGGGTGATGCACCCAGAGGTTCGTGAGGGAGCGGAACGACACCTTACCCCCTTTTAGAAGTGGATCCTAACGAGGCACACAGACGCCCGACTGAAGACAGTCTTGTACAAATTCATTTGGAACGCCCCGTAACGGGGAAATCCCCTAGTCAGTTGCGTTGGGAGGGGGAGCTGGGACGTCCACTGTCAGAAAAGGAATGGTCAGACGTATATTATAGAGCCCGGCATTCTGCCAGTATGTAGCATCTATTGAAACTGCCACAAAAATCGTTACTTAGTGGTATCTAACCCCACCCAGACTCCACAAACGGAATCCCTCTCGTAGCCCCTACTGCTGGAGGGCTTGTGGCTCGCTTGGCACTTTAACTCGCCTCTTGTGGGATTGCCCCTCCCTGACGGGCTACTGGAAGCAAATCTTAGACGACTGCCAGCGTACATCCTACTGGGTCTCCCTAACTCATTCACCTTCCCACTCAAAGCGAGAAGAGGCCGACAGCAGATCCTCTCCCACAGGGTTACTCCGAATATGCTTTCGGGCTAGCATTAAATTCCTGTGCTCCTTAGAGCAGGACCCATGAAACCACTTTTTCTCTTTAACTCCTTTGGAGCTGAAGTTGGTTTTTAGGTTGTCCATCTGCTTAGTTAGTTTGTTAAAAGCATCTAGAGCAGTTCTGTCCTGTGTTCCCATGTCCAGACAGAGAGACATCTTGTCTGCACACTCTGCATGGTCTTTTGTGCTGATTGCAAAATATAAAGTTTCCTAGCTAACGTGAAGGAAAGTTTCAATCCTATTAAGGACACAGAAGCGAGGATTATGCTTTCTCTCTCTTTTAATTTTGCTCAGCAGCCTTAAACAACAGTAACTTGTCAAAGACTGCAACTCCCAAGAGTCTTTTCCACACATAACAATCAACACCCATAGAGTCCTTCTTATAAATCCAGTATCAAGGAAAGCACTTCTTCCTTCTTTCAGCGAGGCATCCAAGATTCCTGTTTCAACTCAGTACTCTTGTTTCTGTTCTGACCCTATGGAAAAACACAAACATCCTTGGTGAGATTCGTTGACAGTAGTAACATTCAATAGTATATTCGAACTGTGATTACAATTAATTCAAAGGAAAGCCATTAGCTGTGATTTATAAACAAGTCACAACATAGCCTGCAAGCCAGTTCAAAATATACAGCTTTAGACCACCTTGTGATACATAATTCTCAAAATATGTCAGTAATTTTAAGAAAAAATACTTTGGCCAAAGAAGATCCTGAAACCATTGGGAGGGAAAGGATTGAATCCACATGGGCGGGATAATCCTCTCCTCCGTGTCCTTAAGAGAATCGAAACTTTCCTTCACGTTAGCTTGTAAATGTTATATTCTATGTCAGGACCCTGAGGCTCAGATTATGTTAGTTTAAAGCTTGTTTACCGCCAGCGAAGCCGTGCCAGTGATAAGTTTAAAGTAAAAGATCTTAAAGGTTGAGTCTGAGGGCCAATCCGCCGCTCTGAGGATATCCTCCAGACGGCCTCCTAATGAAAAAGCCTTGGAGGCCATATCACACCTCGAAAGTGTGCTCCAAACGAGGTTGTGTCAATTCCCGCTTCCTACAGGACTCATCTCACCCATCGATCAATAGTTGCCGCAGAAACTGGCTTAAAAGGCTTCTTGAGGGGAATAAACAGTTGGGCTACCCCCGGAGGTTGATACTCCTCGGTCATGGACTCGTACGCTCGGAGACAACGGACCACACTCAATTTTGAGTGATCAGGATAGTGGACCACCCTAGTGTTGGACGTTGTCTATTGTGAGATAGTAAAGGACAGCATGCAGGGTAACATCCAGAGCCCACACATCCAATACTCTTTTACAAGATATTAGGAATAGCAACATTGCGAGTTTACCTGTCAATTCTTTATGAGAAAGATATTGGTTGTCTTGCCATGAACGTAGCATCCTAAGCACTACCGCAACATCCCAGAGCGAGGAATATCGTGGCTCTGGTGGGACAGATAAGTGAGTGCCCCGTATTAAACGGCATACCAATGGGTGTTCCCCCACTGGAACCTCATGAACCGGTGTATGACCTGCAGAGATCGCCGACTGGCAGGCATTGATAGTGCGATAGGCTAAACCCTTACCAGTCAGTTCCGAGAGGAAGTTGACAATATGCACTATGAGATCCCTTCGCACACACCAGCAAGACCACCTTCGCCATGCTGAACCATATCTCTTGATGGTCGAATCAGCTCAAGCTCTTCCGATGAAGGTAGAAGCCTGCTAGGAAAGGCCCGGGATTTCCCAACATCTCCTGTAATCTTTCAGCCCATCAGCCGAAGTATCCCGTTCTGCACCAACTGGTGCAAGTTGCCTTGAGGATCCGTCAGAAGTTGAGGAGTCGGGGGTAGACGGATTGGAAAATCTGTAGAAAGTTCCAAAATAACTGGATACCACACTTGCGACCTCCAAAGCGGTCTCACCAGGATCACCTCTGCCTTCTGGCGGCGGACTATGGATGTGAGCCTGACTATCATCGAAAAGGGAGGGAACGTGTAACCCCAGAACTGACTCCAGTCTTTGAGACAGGCATCCGTTGCCTCTGCCAGAGGATTTGGTCGCCAACTGAAAAACCGTGGAAGTTGGTGTTTTGAGTTTGGAGACAAAAAGATCTACCTGACAAGGACCCCACCGTTCCATGATCTGGAAAAAAAGAGGGAACCATTCCCGTGCACTGTTATCTCTCAGGTGCTTGGATTGCCAGTTCGCCGCTTGGTTGAGGCACCCCGGGAGGTACTCCGCCGTCACCGATAATCTGTGTGCCAGGCAGTAATCCCAAAATTCCTTGGATTCGGTACCCCCTAGGCGGTTTATGTATCTGACCGCTGAGATGTTGTCCATCTTCAGCAAGATCTCACAGAAGACCTTGTTGGCCGCAAGGCTCCTCACCGCAAAGTAGGTCGCGAGGAGCTCCAGGCAATTGATGTGGAGGGATTGCTCGCCTCTGGGCCAATGTGCTTCTGTAGTAATATCACCACACCGTGCACCCCAACCTAGTCAGCTGGCGTCTGACTCGATAAACAGATCTGGGGCAGACCCAAAGATGGCCCTTTGGTTCCAGGCCTGCATGTGGCCTAGCCCCCATCAAAGTTCCGTCTGAGATTTCCTTGACAGAGCGACCTCCTTGGCATAAGATAAACCCCTCCAGAGATGTAGCGCCTTCAAACACTGCAAGGCCCTGTAATGCAGAGGCCCCAGGAAGATCGCCTGGATTGACGAGGATAGAAGGCCGACCACCCTGGCCAAATGTCGAAGGGAGATGGCCTCCTTGGCATAAGTCCGGCACAGCTCCCTGCGAATTAGAACCATCTTTCTCTGGAGTAAGCTGAGGGACTGATGCACCGTGTCAACCATGACGCCTAGGAAGGTCATTTGTTGTGCTGGACAAAACTGTGACTTCTGAGCATTCACTATGAACCCCAGGTCCTTCAACAACGTCTGCATCAAGTGAAGTTGCGAAATTAGCGTACATCTCTCTTTGTGCATGAGGAGGATGTTGTCCAAATATACTATTGGATGTACTCCCCGGGCCCGAAGCCATTTCAAGGCCTGTCGTAACACCTTGATGAAGCACCAGGGTGCAGACGAGAGGCCAAATGGTAGGCATGTGAATTCGAAAAACTTATTGTGCCACTCGAATTGAAGAAAACATCTCTGTAGGAGAAATATGGGAATGGCGAGGAAGGTGTCCTTTAGATTGAGCTTCACCAGCCAATTGTTCGGTAGAAGAATATCTCGAAGGAGGCGAACGCTCTCCGTTTTGAATTGTTGATGCACCACCCAACGATTGAAATCCTTCAGATTTATGACGAAAACCCTTGTCTTTCTTCTACACTAAGAAAATATTGCTTAGAAATCCGGAAGGATGAAGGGTTGTAGGTACAAGTGCCCCTTTCTGTAAAAGTTCTGACACCTCTTGGCTCACCACCGAGCCCCTTCCTCCGGGAAAACCAAAGGTTGGGAAAGCTGCCTGGGTGTGCCGTAAAACTCCATGTGAAAGCCGTTCACCGTCTGAAGCACCCATGCTTCCTTTGTTATGGACTAACATTTCTGAGTGAACCATCGTAGCTGCCCCCTCCCACCCCGTGTAGAGAAAAAGGGGTAGAGCTTACCGTTGGTTCCTCCTGGTGCGTTGTTGGCTCCTCAAACTGATCCTTTATTGCCATGTCCTTTGCCTCGACCTCTTTGGGGGGGGGGGGGGGGGGGGGGGATAAAATCGCACAAATTTCTTGTGGGCTTGCCACTGGAACTTCTGGGGGTTGGAAGAGCAGGTTCGACTGCACCCCCTACCTCTACCAGCCCCGCCAAAAATGTGTTGATTAAACACTTTTTTTGAACGATTGTTGAGCCTTGTCCAATGAGGAAATGGTATTGACAAAGCGAGAAAGTTCCTTAATGAAGGGTTCTCCGAAGAGACCTCCATTGGCTACCGGACCAGCCTCCGTAGTGGCCAATTCTCCAAGTCTGGGTTTAGTTTTAATTAACAGGGAGCATTGAAGCTCCGTTGACAAGGCACAATTGGAGTTGCCTGAAAAACATAGGTCTCGATGAGCCCAGCCCAACAGGATTTCTGGATCAATCATAAGGCCTGATGCTTTGGCATCTTCGACGCCGAGCAGAGGTGATAGATATACTCGATGTTAAGGAAATCCATCAGCCCTGCGGAGTCCTTCTCGTCTTTCTCCTCCAGCCTGGCTTCTTGGCGCCTCCTTCCGGCCGCTAGGGTCAGCTCGGACCTTGCTCTTCGCTCAAGTCCCCATTAGGGTTCATGTCTTCCCTGTTATTGTCATCTGTCCCATGGTGTCACCAGGATCACCTCCACCTTGTGTCCAGGCATCTCTTTAGGAAGGCCTGGCGGAGCCTTTCAAAGGCGTCCAACAAGGTGGTCGTCTGATGGCCAGAAGCTGCAGTTTTAGCATTGCCTTTACCCTTAGAGGGAACCCTGGATTCCTGAGGAGGCACTCTCCTCTGGGCTTCCCCTAGTGGGGTCCAGCGGTGGCGGCGCACCGTTAACTCAATTATTCGTTGACTCAAGGGTTGCAAGGCTGAGGACACCGCTCTCTCAAGAGAAGTGTCAGTGGCATCCATCAACTACTCGTGGATAGGTAGGAGCTCCTGCTCCTCCTCAACAGACTCCCAAAAGTCAGCAAACTCACCTGCCATTGCGATCAGGAGAGAGTATAAGAGGTACAAGGCAGGAAAAACAATATGTAATGGATCTCCGTAGCCTTGGTTGTGCCAATGATTGTTTGGAGACAAACAGTAATAGCTCTCTAAATAATATGGGCTCACGTGGGATAGCTCTGTTTATCTGGAGCCTAATAACACGAAGAGATGAGGGTATTCGCGTTCGAGCACAAGGAACAATTCTCTGCCGTGCGTGCGCTGACTGCCGAGAGACGTCACTGTCTTGGAAGTCAAGTGAGGAAGAATGTCCAGAATGTGGAGGGAAATGTGAGAAGCGGCTTCTCCACACGCGAAGCATCCTCACCACCTTCCTCCGGGCTGAGCCCCTCACCGTGCGGTTTCAGGAAACCGCTGCGGGAAGAATGTATGGAATGCGAAGGGGGGGGTGAAGCGCTGCACTCCGGAGACGCTCTTCCCCCGCCTCCTGACAAGGAAATGGAAGCGAAGCACATTCGTCTAGTGTGAGGCCGGGCGTCGGATAGAGTCCAACCCGTGCCACCAGGCACAGAGCACCAATGTCGGAAGCAGTACTCTGGGGCCGGGCCTGTGGTTCTCCTGCCCCCTCCTGTGTCCTGGCGGTGCAGCAATAGGCGTATGTACTGTATGTGAGAGGTTGGCCTGGTATATGCTGTCCACTAGTTATAGTGGGCACCTTGCACCAGTCCAAACAACCCTTAGTTATGATAGGTTTAAAGACAACCTTTATTGAAAGCTATCCTAGTGGTAGCTATGGAGAGCTGCCTTCAGGCTAAGTCTTGAAGGAGTGTAAAGCAGCTTGGTTTACCTGATTATAACCTCTTGAATTACTAAATGAAAGGAGATCCACACAAGGTATATATAAAATATATGTATTTATTTCTTAACACTCAGTCCTAATCTCTTTATGAGATTACAGTCCAATATTCACAATAATACACTTCTAAAACGACAGTAAATAGCACAATATACAATGGGCCCCTGGGGCGGACCAAACCATATATTAAGAAAGTGGTATAAGAACCGCGACTTGACTAGACACAGTGCCTAGAGCACATAGAATCGCTCGGACCCCAAGGAACCACCCAAGGTAGTGACACAGGAGACCCACGGGGGACGCGTGCAGTGTGAGAGCACAGGCGAAAGCCCCGTACTATTCTATGGGAAAGTCACGGTTGGAATTTTAGAAGTTCAGGACACTTGGGAGAGGACTTTGAGCAAACCCCTTCAGACTTGGGGGGTTCTAGGACCAGCACCCACGGGAGCACTGGAGTACGCGAGTTACCTCACCTAGGGAAGCTGGGTGCATAGGTGTCAAATGGTGTCGGGAATCGCCGTTGATTTCAATGGTGATCTGCTGCAAAGTGCTGCTGCCGGGAGGAAGAAAAGTGTACGGTGTCATCCAAGCCTGGATCGAATATCAGAAGAACCTGAAAGCAGAGGGGACAGAGTCTGGGTCACTTGCCAGTGACCAGGGGCACGCTAGACAGATGCCCACCGATGTCGGGCGTTTCAGGTGCTAAGAGGTGAAGCTTCACTCTGCAGCCACGAGGACCAGGAGGTGTCGACGACGACCAGGAGCTGGAATCAAGCTGTCCCACGAAGGATGTCGAGTGCTGCGGTGTCAGTGCTCGGATTGAACCCAACAAGCCTAGGCAACAGCAACCCACGCATGAAGAGAAAAGATGCTTCGGTGCGGACCAGCAAGGTTCTGGGGACTCCCCAAGCGATGGAGAGTCAGGGCACATCTGAAGGAACCAGGTAAGCCCAATTAAAGTTAGAGTTGCCTTCACAGGGACCCACCAGTCGACGGACCAGGGATCGCGAAGGGACCTCGAGAGGAATCACACAATACCAGCCCACGGGACACTCTGTGAGTGTAGGCCAGTAATCTTCGGTGGAGACACTGCTCGGGGTTTGGACTACAAGTAGCCCAAAGCACCGCCTCAAGGATCGACGAGAAGCATATGCACTTGCAAATGTGCACAATGTTCCGGTTCCATGGTCCCCACGAGGGCTACGGGTCTCAGCTTTGCTGGGAGCTCGGGTCAGCCTCTGGGAAGTCTGAGAACCCACCTCCAGTGTTGCAAATTCTTCGGAGTCCGGTGGGAGTTTCGGAGATGCAAACCGGTCAGATGCATCTTAGGTGCCTGCCTTACAGGGGAGTAGCTCCTTTAATCCAAGGGAGATTCTTCAGTCATCTAGCGCCTTGTAGATCGTCCAAGTTCCAGGATTCTGTATCAAGAGTTTCGTCCCGGTGTAATCTAAAGTCATGTAGCCAGGGGTTCCTATCTTATACCCCAGGAAGGGGTGGGACAAACTCTAGGGACCCACCTATGGGAGAGTTAGGAAAGAGGGGTGGCTACACCCATTTCCTTTCTCCAGTTTCGCTCCAGAGCAGGGGCTGGTAACCCCTGCAACCGGTTTGAGATGGACTGTGCACAGGGACACCAAATGTGCCCCCAGTGTAGACTTCAAAGCACTCTTGGAGTGCAACCACCCAGTCCCAATACACTAAAGCCTGTCTGGGAGGTGGTGACACCTCCCTGTGACAGGAAACCTATTTTCCAGGCCTCCCCTGCCGGAGTTTCGTCCAGCAGCAGGAGGGCAGACTCATGTCTGTGGCTGGCAGCATCCATTTTGTGATGCCAAGGCTATGTTAGCTGGTACCGGGTATACCGGTGCTGTCATGTCTCTCCATCTAGAAAGGTGTGGTGTGAGGGTATGATTCCATGGTGTTTGACACCAAACACAACATGTTTTCATGCAGTCATTCCAAAGTTGGCATTTACCGTTCAGTTATAATGCACTTAAGAGTATATGGTCTGGCTGCATTACAAACAACCCCGGAATAAAGTTCGCGAAAGCTGCAGAGGGGCTCTGCTCATGCATGAGCACCCTCTCACATGAAACCCCGCACCCTGCCTTCAGGATTGTTAAGGCCTGCCATAGGGGTGACTGATAGGTTTACATGTGCAGTGATATGGAGAGATACAGTGAACCCATATCTCATTAAGGGGTTCATGCACCACCTTACCCAGGCTGCAGTAGCAGACCTGTGGTGTCATTCTGGAAGGCTTCCCAGGGGTGATATAATACATGCTGCAGCCCCTGGTAGGTCTCTGGGGTACCTATGCCCTGGGTACATAGTATACCGTATACTAGGGACTTATAAGGGTACCCCAGAGTCCATTCTGGAGTGTACCTAAAGTACTGGTAATCAATTTAGAGAGGAAGCAGCTAGGCTGGGGTCCTGGTTAGCAGGGCCCCAGCCAGACTAAAGTCGAAAAACAGTGGAGCATCAGCAAAAAGTGGGGCTAACCATAAGAAGCAGATCCTACTCTCCTACACTGTAGGTCGGATTTCTAAAGTGCTTGGTTACCTGAAAGGTGTCCTGACGCTTGGAGATAATGCTAGAATTACAATAACCGCTACAATTTATCTACTGGGAATAAAAGCTAGGTTTCAAACCTTTCCTGAATGCAAATGTTGGTTGCATAATACAAAATGGGCAGGCTGTTGGTTACAACGTGCTGCTGCCCTGACTGACCGTGTGCAGTTGCCAATTCTAGAATATCAGAATCAGGACATTCTTAAGAAATTTGAAGAAGTTGATCTTATCATGCACAAAGAACATTTCCAGAAAATGTCTGTTGTGACTATGGCGGGACAAATGGGTAAAAATCTAGAAAAGCATTGCAGAGAGATTGAATGAGGGAGGCAGCTATTGTTCAAAAAGTCAGGTCTTGAGAAGTATCCTGAAGGTCAGGAGGTCCTGGGTCTGATGCAGGTGGATGGGGAGGGTGTTCCATGTCTTGGAAGCAAGGTGGGAGAATGACCTGCCGCCAGTGGTCGTTCAGCGGATGCGTGGGACGGGTGGCGTGGGCGCGGTCAGCGGAACGGAGCTGGCGGTTCGGGGTGTAGAAGGTGAGTCGTTAGTTGAGGTCTGCTGGTCCGTCGTTGTGTAGCGCTTTGTGAGCCTGGGTGAGGAGCTTGAAGGTTATCCTCTTGTTCACTGGGAGCCAGTGCAGGTCTCTCAGGTGGGCGGTGATGTGGCTGTTGCGAGGAATTCTGAGGATGAGTCGTGCAGAAGCGTTTTGTATGCGCTGGAGTCGTTTTTGGAGTTTGTCCGGGGTTCCCACGTAGAGGGCGTTGCCGTAGTCCAGCCTGCTGCTGATGAGGGCTTGGGTGACTGTTCATCTGGTTTCAGTGGGTATCCATCTGTATATCTTTTTGAGCTTGCGGAGGGTGTTGAAGCAGGAGGGGGAGACAGCGTTGACTTGCTGGGTCATGGAGAGCGTTGAATCCAGGATGATCCCCATGTTACGTGCGTAGTCGGTGGGTGTCGGGACTCGTCCCATGGTGACTGGGTGGAGCTGAGGATGAGGACTTCCGTCTTGTCAGAGTTCAGTTTCAGACTGCTGGTCTTCATCCGTTCTGCGACAGCCTTCATTCCCTCGTGGAGGTTGGATTTGGCGGTGGCCGGGTCGAGGGAGAAGATTAGCTGGGTGTCGTCGGCGTACGAGATAATGTTGAGGTGGTGCGCTCAGACGATGTTGGCGAGTGGTGCCATGTAGATGTTGAAAAGGGTCGGGCTGAGGGATGATGCTTGGGGTACGCCGCAGGTGATCGTGGTGGCTTTGGAACGGGAAGGGGAGTCTGACTCTCTGGGTTCTGCTGGTGAGGAAGGAGGTGATCCAGTCCGGGGTTTAGTCGCGGATCCCTGCGTCGTGGAGGCATGTGCGCAGGGTGTGGTGGCAGATGGTGTCAAAGGCCGCCGAGAGGTCCAGGAGGATGAGGGCTGCGGTTTTGCCGCTGTCCAGCAGGGTTCTGATGTCGTCGGTGGAGGCGATGAGGGCAGTTTCGGTGTTGTGATTGCTGCGGAAGCTGTATTGGGAGGAGTCCAGGATGTTGTTTTCCTCCAGGAAGTGGGTCAATTGTCTGTTGGCGGTTTTCTCGATGACTTTCGCCGGGAACGGGAGCAGGGAGATGGGTCAAAGGTTCTTGAGGTCCTTTGGGTCTGCCTTGGGTTTCATGAGTAGGGCGTTGATCTCGTCGTGTTTCCAGCTCTCCGGGAAGGTGGCAGTCTTGAAGGAGCTGTTGATGATCTTACAGAGTTGGGGTGCGATGATGGAGCTTGCTTTGTTGAAGGTGTGGTGGGGGCAGGGGTCGGAAGGTGAGCCGGAGTGGATAGTGTTCATGATTTTGGCGGTGTCTTCGTCGTTGACGTAGTTCCAGGAGAGCAGGAGTTTGGTGTGTTTGGTGGGCGTTGGGTCGGGGGTGTTGGCGTCTGTCGTGGGTGTCTGGGTGTCGAAGCTGTCATGGATGTTTGCGATCTTGCAGTGGAAGAAGGTGGCCAGGGAGTCGCAGAGTTCTTGTGACTGCGGGATGTCATTGGAGCTGGGGGTGGCAAGTTCTTTCATGATGCTGAAGAGCTCTTTGCTGTCGTGTGCGTTGTCGATGCTTTCCTTGAAGGAAGGTCCTCTTGCCGGATCAGATGAGTTGGTGGTGCTTGCGTCTGGCGTCCTTGAGGGCTGTGTGGTTGTTTGGTGTCTGGTCTTGGCGCCACAGCTTCTCGATTCTTCTGCAGGTTTGCTTAGAGATCGGCGTTGAACCAGATGACGCTTGTGTCGGAGCACCTGTTTGAGGGTTTCCTGATCGGGGCAGGGAGGTTGGTGCAGTCGTCAATCCATTGTCTGAGGTTGTGGGCAGCTGCGTTGGTGTCAGCGGGCTCGGTTGGAGGTTCGCGGGCGAGGGTAGTGAGGAGCTGATCTTCGGTGACTTTGTTCCAGCTGTGGTGTGGGATTCGTTGCGGCTGGTTGTGCGTGGTGTGTTTCTCAAAGGAGAAGTGGAGGCAGTGGTGGTCGCTCCAGTGGAGTTCGGTTGTGTGGCTGAAGGTGACCTGTTTGCTGGCGGAGAAGATGAGGTCGAGCGTTTCCCTGGCGGAGTGGGTGGGTGTTGTGACGAGCTGCTTGAGTCCGAGGTTGTCGATCAGGGTTGTGGAGTTGCTGTTGTTGGAGTTCTCAAGGTGGAAGTTCAGGTCTCTGAGGAGGAAAGGCGACGTCCGGGGAGGATGAATCGAGAAGGTCCCAGAGTTTGACGGCATGCTTGTGGATGGAGCGGGCGTTGAGCAGTATGCATCTGAGATTGTTGTGGCCTGTTTTGGTGGGGTGGGTAGGCCGTGTATGTGCGCGCTTGCTGGTGTAGCTGCAGTTACAGCAGGTGAAGGGTCAGTGGGTGAGCTTCGGGGTGGCCTGGAAGCAGGTGGAGGGTCGGCCGGCGTTGAGGTGCGTGGAGGGTGTTGGCGTCGTAGCTGCGTCGAGTGGTGTGGCGCTCACGGGGGCCAGGCGGGTCTGGCGCTGGGCGCAGTCCAGGCGCGGATGGGTGCAGACTGACTTGCCTTAGGCGTGCCTTCGGGGCGCCAGCAGCGTGACCGCGCAGCAGTCGCCATATGAAGGGTAGAGGGGCGGGAGCAGAGGTAGAGGGTGGGAGCAAGCACGATCGGGGGGCGTGGCCGCAGGGGCAGCACCGGCGGGAAACAGGCACAACAATAGTAATGTGAAAATGAGCAGAATAAACGCGATGAAATCAGTGAAAAAAACAATAACGGCACAATCCAGGCACACGAGGGTTAAGTAGCAACGAGAGGGACCGGGGGGACCACCAGCGAACAGACGAGCTGCAGGGGGATGAGCAGCGGCACAGGTACGGGCTGCTGGCTCGAAGCCTGGTGAGAGCTGGAGGCTGGAGACCGGCTGGGCTGCAGGGGTGAGTGCTGGCCTTGAACTAGGTCAAGGTTTCACACGCGCTCCCCCGCAACGGTAGCCATATGAAGGGGAGGGGGTGGGAGCAGAGGTAGGGGGTGGGAGCGGGCAGTATCGGGGGCGGGGCCGCAGGGGCAGCAGCGGCGGGAAACAGGCACAACAACAGTAATGTGAGAATAAGCGCAGTGAAACCAGTGAAAAAAACTATAACAGCACAATCCAGGCACACAAGGGTCAAGTAGCAACGAGAGGGACTGGGGGGAGCACCAGCGAATGGATGAGCTGCCGGGGCATGAGAAGCGGCACAGGGACAGGCTGCTGGCTCGAACCCTGGTGAGAGCTGGAGGCTGGAGACCGACGGTGCTGCAGGGGTGAGGGCTGGCCTTGAATTAGGTCAAGGTTTCACACAGGCTCCCCCGCAGCGGTCGCTATATGAAGGGGAGGGGGGCGGAAGCAGAGGTAGGGGTGTTGTGCGGGAGCGGGCAGGATCGGGGGTGGAGGGGCCACAGGGGCTGCAGCGGCGGGAAACAGGCACAACAACGCGCTGCAGCCGAGTCCAGTCTGACCAGCCTCTTGTGATGACTGCCGAGGGACTGGCTTTCACAAGCATAAAGGAAACGATTATAGGTTTCAGCATGAGTACCAGACACACCCACCCGGTATCTTTCTACAGAGGGCAGCTTTAGACAAAGGAGCACCCAGATGAGCTAAGAGACTGAGACCGGGCACACACTATCTCTCTGGCAAGGTCGTCCTGTCTGTACCTGCAGCTGGATTAGTGGGAACAAACCTCTTATCTTATGTGCTAATGAGCAACTTTCTCATGCTTTCAGCGAGGCCTAACCTTGGAGACACAAATACATTGGATCGTAATGACAGCAGAAACTTGATTCAATGATTATTCAAAATGGCGACAGAAGAAAATGATGCCATGAATGCTAACTTAACACAGAACAAAGCAATAGCAATAGGACAGTAATATTTCAAATCTAACAGACCCTCCTTTTAGCATTCATGCTTATTTTTATTATTGCTATCCGGTAAGGGCCTTACAATTGTAAGAGAAAGTAGAAAAAAATGCTCAAGCATGTGCAGCACTTGCAAACTCATTTGGCTCCAAACGAAGGCTAGAACTCTGTGTAGTATGTAATAAATACAGTACAGACTAGGCATACATCAATAGCATTAGACAATGCCCTCACCAATGCACATCATATCCTGGATGTCCTGCATCACCATGGCCTTGTTCTTAGAGTCATATTCCGGGTGTTTGGGGCGAGGTGTCAACATGTGTACACAGCAGGCACAACAGGCAGGAAGGCACTGTATGCACAGACATGTCAAAATGAGACCAGCTGTGGCAACCAGGAAAATGATAATATTGCAACACCAAAATGTGAATAGACCCCAAAACAACACTGATAATGTCCATGTACCAGTCTCTTGACGCATTTCAGCTGATAAAAAAACCTTTTAGTATAAGTCAGTCTATGTGTGTCCTTATGCAGGGCCAAAGTCAGAAAAACATGTTCATGCAGTGAGCGTGTCATACCAACCAAATAATGAACAGGATATTTCTCATTCATAAAAAATATCATCCCCAGTACTGCTACACTACAATTGCTACAAATACTTTTTTCTTTTTTTTTGGACCAGTCCCGCTCTGAACGTGGTGCTGCAAAAGGCTGTTCCTCCTCAACAATTGGGCGGGCAAAAGGATACATGGTGATTGGGGGGGATACATGCAATACAATAGAATTGGTGACCAGGAAACAAGAGGATGGGCAAAACTCCTCTCTCCAGCGTCCGTCAGAGCCTCGCTGGGAGACTCCTATTGTTTATCTATGGTGGTGCTACTGAGCACAGCGGTGGGGCAGCGTAATCGCGGCCCATTGAAGAAATCCCACGCTGTCCAGGATAGGGCACCTCCCTTTTTTGGGAAAACACCCTCAACTTATTCTGTCCTGTGACTCGGACAATGCACCAATCTCCCTTTCCCTAAGCTATTGTTGGTACCACAGGCAGGGTACATAACCCTGTTCTTCATCCATGCAGTCCATCCCTACTAATCTAACTTTTCCTTGGTGCAGTGTACCTCCGTCCAAGGGCACAAATTGCAGCCAGTGACTCCAGGAGAGAATGCTCGAGGAATTGTTACACCTGGATTGCTCTTCTCTCTTTTTTTTTTTTTTTTTTTCTGCCTCATTCAGCACTTCATTATTCTGCAGATCCGCCTTAGCCTTATTCACTTAAAATCGCCCATAACAAGCAGCCAGGCTTTTCATCATGTCCGGGCCCCTCTGATGTGACTGCAGGGCATCCCGGACCTATGAGTGAATAGAATACAAACTTTCAGTTAACTGGCATAGATAATTTTGTATACCTACAATGAGTAGTGGTGTAAGCCTCAATCCATTTACTAAGCTCTTAAAGAACAATCAGGGCACACTTCGAATCATTGCATCTGTCTATTCCTATATTATTCATCTTAAGAAACTCAAAAAGAAAGTGTGTGGTGCGAAATTATCGGGGGGGGGGGGGCATACGGGTACCCTTTCCAGGATTGTGCATCATACGGACCGTTAAAGTGCATGGACTGGGCAATGGGTCATCCTAACCATGGAAAATACATATGCATCTGGCAACATTTTTTTTTTCTTCCACCCTCGTCCTTTCAATTGTGGCGTACTTTCAACTTAAATATCGTGACTTCTGGTACCCACCCAGCAGGGCCTGCTGCAAACATTCTTTTCATTTCAGTTTGATGATTTTCTTTAGCTGTCTGATATGCAAACACATTATCCCTTCCCACATCATCAATTACTTTCCGTAGGGCACTATACTTACAATTCAGAAGCTCTAATAAAGGCGGCTAGTTTAGTTGGGCTAACGATAAGGGACTCGTGATGTCTCTGCGACTGTATGTAGTGTTGCTGTAACATAAGCAATAGTGGCAGTGCCACCTGGGAATTTAAACCAGAGCCATGTGTTAGTTCGCCAAGGAGCTAATCTCCTAACCCCCCCTTCGACAGTAGGTGACTTCCTGTCAACAGTACTTACCTTTTGAAAAACATGCTTCATGGCCATTCGAAGCTAAATGCAATAACTATTTAACTGTACTGTCCCTACAGCTTGCCCTGTGGCTGAAATGATGAGCAAGTAACATCTTTCAATTTTTTTTATTGTTTTATTTAACCATGGATGCTCTGTCTTTCTACATAGTCCTAAGAAGTGCAGCAGAGCCTATGACTCCTACCAGTCAGTGTGAATCCGGATAAAGACCTATTATTGAAACAAACCGTATTCCCAAAGAATGTATTTTAGATCAGTGACAGAAAAATATTGAGTAGCAGGAGGAACCATTAGCAGAAGCATAGCAATGGCTAGAACAGCAGGAAGTTAGAGAACCACACAATCAGTCACAAAATTGTAAACACAATCGAAATAACGGGGCTATTACAATTTAACAGTTGTCTCCACAACCACACCTTTCTCAACCAAATTCTGCATCAGCACAACAAGGCTCGCTGCCCCGCCCATTGTATCCGACAGCAAGGGATACGAGGCAATATAGCTTTGTCTATAGCTTAGATCAAAACTGGTGATATCTGTAGCAATCCCACCTCTGCATCGCCTGTTGCCCACCAAGTGAATGGCGCTTCTGCAAAACTTAGGGGAAAAAAACCACACTAGTCACTTACGTACATTAGGACCCATCATCATACATTCACCTGCCGGAGAGCAGTAATAGTAGGATGCCAAACCCATCACGTTCTCACTGCAATTAGACATTAACACAAATGGAGAATCCAGGGTAAAAGGACCAATAGTCAAAACAAGAGGATGCAAAATGGGTATTACAGCTAATACATCCGTAAAACTCACCGAAACACTCATAATATTGTGCTATGTTAAATATGTAACAGAAAGAGGCAATGTAGAGCAAGTACTCTCAATTGGCTACAACCAAGCCGCTATTTCAGAAAACGCATTGGGAACGAATCTATGAACAAACAATCAAATCCCCTTTCAGGAGGCAACTCCTGCCCACTATAATCTAGGACCACCTTCAAGTCAAGAAAAAACCCACATTAGACGCACGCTCATCTGTCCTCTGGCAACAAGCCGTTAACCTACCTTCCCCTCTTTCCTTTTTCTCGGCGTAATAAGAGGACCCAAAGGCAGGACAATACGACCCAGCAAAATAAGTATCCCTGTTGATATCACACAAAATCTGCGGTGCAGCATCTTTGAAAACACTGCTCCTAGAAACCAAACAATATAGCTGTCCTATTCCGAAGGACAAACTTGCACAAAAGGCTCTTCATTTTTATCACATTCCAGACACCTACCACACTAACCCGCTGAGCACCTTCATTAGCTAATACCCTCTTTCCCTCATTTCCCACTTCAGATCACACATAAGGACCCACACGTTCCTCCAATTTCGTTCACTCTCTATCCTCAAATCCACATACCCGTGTCCTCGTACTCACTAATATCGGGAGATGGAAAAACCACAGGGAGTAGCAACAGAAGTTCCAGACATTATTATCACTACTGACTGTGCCGCAAGTATAAGTGTTAGCGAAAAAGATGCTGAGGCATTAGGTGTGTCAGGGGTACTAACAGTCATAATGGCCACAGGTGGCATAGACAAAGAAAAGCAAGATGTGCCATGACCAACACAGCCTCAGCGACATAGCAGAAGAAGCAGAAATGGAAAGAACAGCTGTATAGATCCTCAACTATTCTCTCACAAAGCATATTGCACACAAAGTACCCCACAAAGGAAGAAAACCCTATTTCTATTGAAATTGAGGCATAAAAGACAGTCAAGACTCGTAAAGTGTTCAGGAAATATAATGCAAGGGTGGGTTCAACATATAGCTAGATCAATAATTAATAATTGCAAAATCTCCCATGAAGAGAAATAAATGCATAGGACAAATTAAAACTTTACAAAGCCTGTTAGTCAAAACATAAAATTAGACATTTAGCATCTAAATCTGCCCTCGTTCTGCACTTTTTATCTCTGTCTGCCTCTCTGTGTCTCTCACAGAAGCTGCCCAATCCCCCTCTTTTTCTTTCTGCAGAACTCAAGAAAAAGGCGGTGCATTTCTGCATGCGTCCTTCCCATGAAGAGAAAGAACAGAAACGTCAAGAGAAATTCCATTCTTATCTCCAGGCCGGACAGAGAGCCTTCCAAAGCAAACTAAATCACGAGCTGTTTTTTAAAATGTATTTTATCTTTCCTACTACGCTTTTAAAAGTGCTTTTTCATTCAGCACAAATGCACGATACCTTGAATGTTCAAAACACATTTTCCAAATTAAATGCATATTCTAGAGTGATGTCAAATCCAAATTAAACACACTCGGATCAATCATGAATTAATTAATTCAGCGTTCCGTATAACTACTCATCAGACTGAAAGCATCTGAGCAGGCCCCATTCATTGCCTTCACTCATCATGCACCGAATTTCTACGTGCCAGTCCTAGAATGCAGTCTGTCTGAGACTCAAAGCAGCTTTCCTCATCCAGCAATGCCTAAAGCTATAGGTGAAATCCGGGCGCCATCAACCCGCCCCCCCTTCCTTTTTTTTTTGTGTGTGTTTTTTTTACATTCCTTTATCACCTCTATTAGCCTCCTGCCGCCATATTCAAAGGGAATCAAACATGGACTGCCTTCTCTTCCTATGTAAAAACAAATATATATATATATATATATATATATATATATATATATATATATATATTACTATTATTCCTGTTCAAAAGTGCCATCAACTGCCATTTCAACTCCGGTTGTCCCTAATATATTTGTGCCATAGTGTATTAAACATAATAGGGCTAAGACCATTCTTCATGCGCATCAATATTAAGAGTGACTTCTGGAGGCGCCGGCTGATTTTTCTTTCAATTGAGCATCTGCAGAGCAACAATGACAACAAATTCAGAGGAGCCAAATTCATTATTTTGCCTGGCAAAGCAATTGCAAATGCTTTTTTGTTCAAAGACAGTCCTCAGACCGAGTCACATGCAACCCACAGTGGTACCATGCTCACAAAGAGCCCAAACAAATTCAAGCTCTTGTTCCAAAAACAGGCCTCAGACTGCACCAAAGAGACCGGCTTAAGCCCCAGGCATGTTCAAGACTGTACCAAATTCATTATGTTGCCTGGCAGAGTGTCCGCAGACCCTCTGTGTCTAAACGCTCATCAGACCTAACCTGTTCAAGCAAGCCAAGGAATGGTCTGCAGACCATACCAAAGATTATTCAAAACGGCTCCATATTCACTAAGAATCAAGACAAACTCACCTTGTGCACACAGGTCGAACAAAGTTATTCTCCACTGCCGACTCTTTGGACTACACGGTTAGATCTAAGGGTTTTGCCTTTCAGGACCCCAGCCGAGATGACCTCTGAGCGAGGCACCGCCCGATCAGACAGGCGGGGCAGCTGCGAGAACTAAGCTCTGTCTTGTGGGGATCTCCGATCCACCCATGCGACCTGATGCGGCCCCGTCCTCCACACCCGGTTGCGGGCGAGATGGGTCAGCCTAATGTAGTCCCTGTTCTTGCTCCAACTGAAGGAATAGGGCCACCCGGGTCACTCGCGACCACCTCTCAGCCTTCCAAGACATGAAGAGTCGGTGAAGCAGTAGAGAATACACACCAAGTTATTTATTAGTAATTGCGCTGCAGTGGAGTCCAGTCTGATCAGCCTTTTGTGATGACTGCAGAGGGACTGGCTTTCACATGCATAAGGGTAACGATTATAGTTTTCAGCATGAGTACAAGACACACCCACCCAGTAAAGTTCCACAGAAGGCAGCTTTAGACAAAGGGGCACACAGAGATGAGTTAAGAGTCTGAGACCGGGCACACACTATCACTCTGGCAAGGCTGTCCTGTCTGTACCTGCGCTGGATTAGTGGGAGCAAATCTCTATTTTAAGGGAAAGGTATGTGCTAATGAGCAACTTTCTCATGCTTTCAGCGTGGCCTAACCTTGGAGACACAAATACATCGGCACAGCTTTTAGTAATGAAAGCAGAAATATGATTCAATGATTAATTAAAAGGGCGACAGAAGAAAATGGTGCCATGAATGCTAATTTAACACAGAACAAAGCAAAAGCAATATGACAGTAATATTTAAATTCTAACCGTGTGAATATATCTTTCTACACAGAGGTGGTTTGGGACGCCCTATTCATCAGTTTGTTTCACTTGTATATTGACTACATGAGTATGGTGATACAGCTTAAGCTTTTAGGAACTGCATTCCGTGTCCTTAATTTGGCACTCTTTCTAATACTTTCTTTTAAAAAAAAAATGTATTGTAATTTTCCAAATTAGTAAATCATGGTATTATGTAGTTTACTCTTATACATTATTGTGAGTATCAGATGTTTGGTTCTTTGAGTATATTATAGACTTTTGGTGTTGTTTAAGATGGAGTATATGAATTGCAGGCTCCAGTCTTTAAACCAGCATGGCAGATGTCAATAGCTTTTATAATTATATAAAACTGAGGGTGTACTTGTATAGTGTTTTATACATCTCATTAGGCACCAAAGTGTGTTAGCAGATGGGAAGCATGATATGCTGTTGGAGTAATTGTGTGATTAATTGAATCCAACCTAGGCTGTTTTCTTTGCATTCTGGGACTTTTGTCCTGGTTTTATAATTGAATAAACAAAACTACAAGCAGCTAGTCAATCATGAGCATGGGAAAACTCCTCATGGCTTTATGAAGCACTACTTTAATGCAATCTAAAGCCTATGTGGTAGTGCTTTTGTATCATGTTTGGTGTGTAGTTGAATGCATTTCTCATGTTTCTGCGAAGCTGTAGCTGCTCATATTTTTATAGTGGTATGAAGTTGCATGAAAGATGGATTTGCATGAGGGCATGCATATCATTTGCGAGAGGCAATATGTTTTTGGTTGGGATTGAGCATCCGAGGGGCCACAGTGTTAAATGGATTGTAGAGTGTTGCCAGCAGAGAACTTTGGAGTAACCAACAGGAAAGATCATGATTACAGGCAGTCTTGATAAATGCTGGATGGAATCAACCTAAGAGTGGAAGATGAGAAACCACACACATACAGTGGGAATTGGCAGCATTGGAATTAATCTATATAATACACACAGGACTGACAGAGGATCATGCAGGCTGACAAACAAATTAGAAACGGACATCCTGCAAAACCAGTAGTGAAACAAATGGTGCAAATCAGATGAAGGAGGCAGTGACCCAAATGTCAAACTTCCTTCAGGGCCATTCAGCCTTCTATGACAGTTAATGGTACCAGGTATATTTCAGAACTTGCTCAGTAGGGTAAATAATCTGTAGGGTGTTCCCTGGAGCTAAAGGATCAATTATCTGATGTGTTCTGGTTACAGGCAGCCAGAGTGTATGCTTTATTGGGTTGATCGTGGAGCAACCTGGTGGAAACTTGATAGCGAGTATATGGTGAGTTTCTGGAGAAGTAGTGTTGGTCTTTAGACAAATTCTGTGGAAGGAATATAATTACCAGGCAGGATGAATTGAAAGGGCAAACTAATTAAGGGGTGGATTAGAGCAAAAAGGTTGAGTACAGGTTCAGGCTCTAGGCCCTTTTAAAGCCAAAACAGAGAAGGCATGCTTACCCTTCAGTTCTTTAACTTGATGGTTTGAGAGGAGGGCTAAATAGTATGGGGGGCTGCCAATCGGAGCAAGTCATGACCGATTTAAACGGATGGAAGTGAATCATAGGTAAGGTAGCTGAGGAGAGCTTAAGGTCAACCTTGCCCATTGCCTGGTTACACACACATGCGGAGTAAAAAGAAAAAGGCAAACAGATATTCAAGCACTCACACCTCATTGGCAATAGTAATATGCCACTTGAAATAATTGTCTGATTAGCGCAACCCTCTTGCATGCTAGTGTACTACAAGCTCTCCTTGTGAAACCTCACTATAGATTCGGAGGGATGGGAGGGTTGTAGACTCTCTCTCCCCTCCACTGCCCTTCAGAAACGAAGGCAAAATACCTTGGCTATTAAAGACCGAACCGAGGTGGGAGCTAGTAGGCAAACCCGCACTCAGTCACAGCAATACAGGTAAAAAAATGTCTGTGCACCAGACTACAAAATATGCTGCTTTTGTACACATAGTGGGACAAGGCAACAATATATCAGAATTTGACATGCCTGAGTGAGTTAGTGCACGGATTGATGAATGAATGGGTGCTTGGATGGCTTTATGGCTAAATGGGATGGGTCTGAAGTGTTTACTTGGCATGTAGCACGGGTAGGGCAGTCTGTTTCTCAGCCCAATAAATATTGTTACTGACAACCATCCATAGGTTTATTTACAAGGACCTGCTACCTCTGGTCAGTGAAGCCCCACAATGTACCAGCTACTACCACCTGGTGGCAGTGCCCAAATTACGCTGCTGTTAGCCACTGGTGTGTGAAAGCTGCCCACCAACTCTATACAAGGAATTACAACCATTAACCCATGCCAAGCATTAGTCAAAAGTGTATACCATTGTTCCATGCATGCTTCCATCATCCCAAGTGTCAGATACCCCACAATGCTCACCTGTGGCTTGCGGAGCGTTCTCACAGAGACGACATGAGTGAACGTCCCCGTCCCTACCTCACCTCAGCAGGGATGTACACCAGCGGGGATGGGGATGGAACAGGGAAGGCAGCCAAAGAAGATTGGGATGAGGATGAGGATGGACAACAGAAAACCGGGAATCTCCCTGGGATGTGTCAGCCTTCGACTCTGCCTGGAGAAGGAAGACAAGTGAGACCAATTAGACTAGGAACAAACTACCCCCTATCTAAGTTACCTCTTGTGCGCCTGGGGCTCGGACAATTACCTGGTGAAGGACAGCATGGAGGAGAATGGCTGAAACCAAAACGATGAGCGCTCAGCGCGATCTGCACCCTTCTTACTGTCAGGAGGGACAACGTTGATCAGCGTTCTTGCGCCACAAGGTATAATCAATCATAAGCGCTCCTGCGCGGTGTGAAGGGGAACCCAAGCGCTCCTGCGCTGTCTCAAAGAAAAACCAAAAGCGTTCATGCGCTGTGTCTGATAATTGCCTTCAGTGCGTGTTCATACGCGGTGTCCAGCAAAAACTCTCGATGCGCTCCTGCGCGGTCTCTGCCAAAGCCAAAATGCTCTCGTGTTCAAATGCGCTCCAGCGCGGACTAGCAATGCCCCCACAAATGCTCTTGTGCTCCAAATGCGCTCCAGCGCGGATTTTCTGGAATACCTGCTAGAGAGTGCAGGGTGCGTTGTCCAGTAGATGCCTTCCAGCCTGCACCCACCTTCCGTGTGATCCGGGACTGTAACACAACAGGAACGACGTCAGCGTTAATCCGAAGAGCTGAGCCGGCGGACTCCGCTGCGGTTTAAGCAGCGTCCCCCGGAAGCGCTCGGATCACGTAGCAGCAGTTCCGGTCTGGAAACTAGACCGCCAACCGCCCGCTACGTAATCAGGAAGGAAAAGGTCCGATCCCGCATGCGCAAAGAAGTAACGCGCCGCGCACTGCCGGGAACCATGACACCAAGTCTAACAATATTCCTGAAGTTGTCATTGTGTCAAGCATGTGCGTAGTATTTCAAGGATTGTCACCATTATGCCTAAAATTGCCCCAATAATGTTGGGGCCATCCGTGAGTGCCATTATGCAATCGGTGTCCACAGCCCTCAAAGAATTACCTCCATCATGCTAGGGTCTGCATTATTCTAGAGGTTGGCACAATCAACACGTGGATGAATGCATTGGACTGAGAATTCCTGCCATCAAGACCAGAATCTTCCTCCGTCACTTTTGAGCACAGTTCCGTGGCCACCACCAAGTATGCAATGAAGGTACCAGAATCCGGGTGAGGAGGTGCTACCCTCCGGAGGTTCATTTAACTTCATGGTATCCATGAACGATGGATACTGAGAGTTTCAGGGGCTATAGTCACAAGTGCCCTGTAATACCATGGATGAGGGTGAGGCAATGTTGGGGGTCGCCAGACACGAGAGAATGGCTGTAAGGCATTTCCTCGTGCATGGCAGCAGCCTGCAGGTTGATGAGGCAGATATTGTTAGGGTGTGTGGCTTGTTGGCTAAGGATAAAAAGATATTAAGAAACTCAAGGACGTGATCTGCATTGTGGCAAAGGGGTGCATTTCATAAAGGAATGTCCTGCTAATGCTTAAGCCATTACTTCAGCAGTCAGCCAACTGAGTGGGATGGAAGTATGTTGACTGGCACTCTTTGAACACGGGATTTGTAACATCTCCCTTAGTTTAGCTATTTCCATTAGAGGTGAAGTGGGATACCTGATGTTACCCATTAAATTGACTATCCCTAGAAGAATTAGGATGATTTGAGTGTATTAATCAACTCGGGGCCACAGGTACATTTCTTGACACCTAGATTGCGCAAAAGCAGCTTGTAACTCTCGACTCATCACAGTGCACACATTCCTACTGCATCTTCAGTTTCCTAGCAATCAGTCCGCAAACCATGATTAGGTGTAGTTTAATATCATAGATGCTTCCCAGTTGGGAAATATTTTTAGACATGCTCTGGTTGATACTCCACAACCGTGATGTTGATAGGGAGTCACACAACATATTGTTGACTTTACAATATTGTTAACCTACTTGTTTCTTTATGGAAGATATTGTCCTACCTGCTCTCTTACTCCTTTTTCATGTCTTTCTGGTGACCACAGCTGCTGAAAAGTATTTCACCCTAGCTGAAGCTGACCAGTACATGCCATGCAAGGATATTTTTAGTACAGTGGGAGATAGATGGACACTGGTTGTTGGTTAGATGTGGTACATGGGACAGACATTTGATGAAGCTAAGACTTTATTTTGACTGCCAGTGTGTGGGGGGGAATGAAAATATCTTGGCTGATATCCTGCGATATCTATTATCATGCCATCGCTGTCCTCAACAGTTTCAATACTGTTCTTTGTTCTCTAGTGAAGAGGCAAACACACTTCTGTCTTTGGCTGGAGTTTAAACAGTGCCCTATAGACCATTACCGTGAACATGGATTTACATGGCACCAACCAGCTGTCTCATGGGAGGCAAGGAGCCAAGTAGAGCACCACCTTTTGAACACAGGGGGGCTTTGAGTACTATATCATGCACTCTGGCTTTTGAAATGACCTGGATGCCTTCCTGTATTTTGTCAGTGATATTCTTATCAAATTCCTGGATAGATTTGTCATAGTGTACGTTGAGAACAGTAATTACGTGACCCGTGTTGTCTGAGTTAAGACATTGTAAATGCAAGTTTCATGTCACTAAAGCAGAGTCTCTGAGTTTCATAATCATTCTGACAGGGTTACATGGGGCGACAGAAAGGCCAACAACTAGTTTGCCAGTCTCACAGTGAGTTATAGAGGTTTTCTACAAGTGGCCAACTTTTTTACAGCTACACATCGATCAGTCTTTAACATTGTAGTCCTAGTTTACCAATTTGTTCCCTTTTACCCCTTTGCAGCAGATACATTGGATGAAACCATAGGTGCACTTCTATTCCAGCTTTGAGAAGTTTGTTTTAGAGGCATCCATTAGCCTCTGTTAAGGAAATTGAACTTCTCACAACAAGACTATTCTATAACTGAAAACTGAATTGTTGGCAATTTTGGAAACTTTGTTATGGAGATATTTATTTGCTTGGAACAAAAACTTAGTGAGTGTCTGTAGTGATCAGATATGTTCAGTTTGTTTTGTTCGAGCACAGACTCCACTGACAACTGCATTGAACTTTAGTTTTCCTGACTTCAAAAGCTTTATCACCTTTCGGCCTAGTATTGTGAACTGGATCACTGTTGCCTGACCTGTCAAAAAACTACCAACACAATCCACTATCATAAAATACTGCAGAATAGCATCTAATTCGTTGGTGAGCACCATTACCACTGAGCAATTCCTCGAGACAATGTGTCAAACTTTCAGTTGACCATAGTAGATAACCTGGTAAAAATTAAACCCTGGCCATAATGTATTATGTATAAAGAAAAACGGCGTAGAGGGATCAATCTCTTGTTTATTTAAACACAAGAAACAATGAATTTTCTTGGCAATCTATTTTTTCTTATATCAAAACTTTCAATAATTATTTTTCAGAAGCGGATATCTCTTGGTGGACATCAGAGTACTTTACACGTAATATATCCATAAACAAACACAAAAAATTCATTACACAACAACCTCTATATACAACTTCATACAACATATATACATCTTATATACACAACAATGTATCACATATAAATTCACCTGACTATTGCTACAAATATGTACACTTCTTATTCACAGTAATACATTCAGAGGTAATCCTCTTGGCGTCAGAGGTATTACTCCTCTCCTGATTTATTAATATGCGCCAAATAACTAATTTCTTGGTCAACCCAATCTGTGGACTCCTCATAGATCAGTGTGTCGACGCGTTCGCGTTTCAGCCTCCAATTATTTGGCTTCCTCAGGACGGGGATTACAGTCTATCTACAAAATAATAAACATCATATATAAAGGACTATTCTGATATTTCTATCCCTTATTTGCCCATGCAGTGCTCGGAAGGAATCTAAAAAGTCAGTCAATCAGAAGGAAAACCTTTATCTACCTTAACAAACGGATCAAGACTGAACAAATCACACCAGTGATGCACCACGAATATGAAATTCCTCAACGGTGAATGTAGCCCTATTCAATCTTCAAACCCATGCATGTGTCGGTGCATGCTAATGATTGTGATACACCCGAGCCAAATCGCCACCATTTGTGTGAGCCTACCCTGTACCTGTAATTAATCCGAGCAAATCCCTCTTAAGCAGCAGCTCCAGGTCAATTTTTCCATCTCAGCGCCTGTATTGGTACATATTGATATTAATAATGCTTAAAGGTCATTTATTCTAAAGGCTCCATTTTTAGAATATATTGGTAACATGAAATAATGGGAAATATGGGAAGTGGTGCATTTACATAGCTGACTATAGGTGATTCACATCTGATTTAGGAGATGTGTATTACGAAGTTGTCTCGCGACGCTTGTGCTTTTATACACATAAGTCCTCCAAATGCTGAGGACAAAATCAATCTATAAATAGTAGCTCCCAGTTCATCATTAGAAGGATAGATCATGTGACGCTAATCGGCCGCGCATGAGCGACCCCAGTCTGTATAGTTAGGTCTTGGTTGCGAGACCTTGAGTGTGGAACGAAGAGACTAGTCCTCTGTTCACTTCTAATTAACTAACGTAATTCCATTACGCACTGACGTACGCAAACGTTTATACGTCTGTGGGTAGTGCAGCAGTCCATGCGGTTTTCAGCGTTTGAAAGATGCGTCGGATTGAATGACGGGACATCGCAACTATAATCACGTTAGTGTTTACCAGGCGACGCCAATGTCGTTACGAAGACTGGCAACGTAGAGGCAGTGTACTTAATTAGACCAGTCCTCAATGTTGTTATGAAGGCTAGGAGCCTTGAGGCATTGTTTTGAATTAATAAGACCAGTTCCCTATAGTTAGACTTGCGTTTGTCTTATAGTGGAAGACGTTGCTGAGATTGAATGGATGAACAGTAGGCGACCTTTAACTTCAGCAAACACACAAAGGTAATTGAGAAGTAGCGCCCCAGCCATGGCGTAATACGAGAGAGGATGTGACCTTTAAGCATTATTAATATCAATATGTACCATTACAGGCGCTGAGATGGAAAAATTGACCTGGAGCTGCCGCTTAAGAGGGATTCGCTCGGATTAATTACAGGCAGTGGCGGCTGGTGACATTTGAAAGTGGTGGGCGTAAAAGTTAGGGATGAAAGTTTCACAGAAAGCGCGCAAGGTGCGAAAGCCCGACCATCATAAGGAGGGTTCGAGGCTGCTCCCCCTGGAGAATTTTGAAAAAATAGTGAGCAAATAGTGCATTTTAAAGCAAATTTGAGAAAGCAAGGTTTGTGAAGCACAGTGATAGTGAGGACTTTAACTATTTAAACAAGGACTTTAACTATTTAAACATGTTGCACTTTACTATGCCACTAGTATATATATATTATTTTACATTGGCTTTATAAGAACCCGTCTGACATTTTCTTCATGCAATTTAGTTATGACATCAGTAAAGACATGTAATATGTTAATGATTTAGTCGGTAACTATGTGGTATTGGTCGTAGGTATAATGGCGCCTCATTAGATTAGCACTTGTGTTCTGTACGCTATTCTATGATGGTGCAAATAGGTGTAGAGAAAACCACAAACTCTACAAAGACAAAACAGTAACAATTCTTTTGAATCCCCAGCACACGTAAATGAGTATTTACAACATTTCTTTAAAATCTGGAAATAGACACATTAAACAAGTGATTGAAAAGGTCATGAGTCTGATCTTCTTTCTTTCTTTCTTTCTTTCTTTATTTAAGAAGCATTCCTTAGAAACTCCACAGCCAACACGTGTTTCGTCGTATTGGGAAGGCTGGTCCCACGACTTTCTCAAGGCTGTACAAGTAAAGAAACATCAATGAAGACCAGTATATTCATTCATATAGTCCCAAAAGAGGGGTTTCTTTGTGTATTAAAACAGAGTTGTAATATTTTAGAATTTAAACATCATATGTACATCAGCTCCACTTGAAGTCAGAAAATGAAAAATGAAAAAACACACGTGAGTTGACATCAGAAATATGATCCCAAAGGAAGGAGAGAGAAAAGGAAATGATATAACTATAAGTGAAACGAATCTGTAGTACGGGTTCGAAATAGTGATCCGTGTCATATGGGTGAGATAACCGAGTGAGTCGGGTGAGGACCGAGCAAAGGAGCAGAACAAAAGCGAGTGGAAAGCCCATTATTGGCGTACTTTCAGTAAGCCCTTCAAATCATGCAAGACCGTGAAAACTCCTGTGATACCACCCTAAGCAAAATTGTGCTGAAATACCTATTCCTTCTCGTATCTTGTATCTAAAGTATGCAGAAATATAAACAAAACCATATCAGAGGAAAATCACACGTGGTGTGTCTATGCTATAAAACCTGCTATATTCCTCTAAGTACATACTTGAAGCGTGGTACAAATTCCGGACCACACGGGCTTCTGTTCGTGGACGGTGTAAAATAAATGCACTCTTGTTGATTCCTTCTATATGACGAGGTCTGTCAATTACGCTGTAGACAGAAAGTAACACAGTCCGCGTTGATTTATATGAAACGCACAGCGGCAGCAAATAACAATGTCAATACACAAACTACTTGAAACCATAGTGTTTTTTCAAAAGGTGGACTAAACTTTGTCAAGTCTATTTTCAATACTCATTCAAATAACATTCCTCTAATTTGCGCCCTTTACACGCAAAATATCCCTTTATCACAAAACCGAGTTCGTATTTCTAGACTCCCTCGATTCTTACCGTTTGTCGTAGATTCTTTCTCGATTTCTCCTGATACACCGTCCCTCCGATAAAAATATATATGGTGGTCGAGCTGAGTGCAGCTAACCTCATCCCGAGTGTTGACGGCAAATAGTTGTGATCCCGCCAGTCGCAAGAAGCCACTCCCTCTTAAATGCGTCATGTCACGTCAGACATAAGCACAGAAGACAGACTCTTAGGAGTCTCCCACGATATACCAGAAATGATTTTAATCTGCCCGATTCAAAATTATAACCGGTCATTTAAAACCCCCGTAATGGATAAAACAATCCGTGTTTCACACGCGGTGTCAAAATACACGCGAACCACGAGGAAATATTAGGTGCTATTAATGGGTGAAGTGATCTCTTTGTATTGATGTGCTGAGTGCGTCTCCGGTGTCACGCCCTTATGTCTCTCCAACAAATGCGGTCATTACAGTTAGTTCAATATCAAAACAAACAGTTGTCGGAACAGTTTATCTATATCGGCCCGAAAGTCATTAGAAAAATTATGCAAACAATTAAAAACATAGACATTGGACATTAAAATGCAAAAGGTCATTCAGCATTTAAACAGATACAGATCATGGCTGTCCATTGAAATTCAACTATTCAGTTACGTATCCCTTATAGATATCAGATCTAGTAAGTGGTTGGTAATTATATCACTAAAAGGTTATTAAGTCCAACAAAATTATAACCCTATCTGATCTCAGAAATCACACCAGGGTTCCTATGCTCATTACATAAAGACCTGGGAATTCATCTGCCCAAATCCTACAGAATATGTTAATGTGGTAAAGTTGAGTTGTTGTGGGGTTTCGAAGTGTCCGCTGGGGGTTGGGGAAGGGGAGGGTTGTCACGGAAGGGGCTTGACTCGAGCAGCAGTCGCCAATTAAACGAGAACCGACAACTGTTCACCTCCCAACCCCCCCCCCCCACCAACCCCTTCCCACCTACCCAGAAAATCAATAAGCAGAACTCACTGCAGAGACAAAGCGGCAGTTTTAGGCGCGAAAATGCGATCCGGATAGACCAACGCAAGACTCTACTGATGCTCTGACGGGAGCTTGGCTGGACTGGTGAAAAACAAAAGTACATGCACAGTTGCATTGCATAAAGTTGCAAAATATATACAGAGACATAATGAATGGGCAAACACACTTCAGTAAAAGTGCGGGCAGTGGGGTTTCCCTCAAATTCGGTCACAGCTTCGGGACGTTAAATGCCAAATGCCAGGCTTCTTGCATTACATACTGTCTGGGTTAGACCAAAACCTGCCCAGCTGTAACGAGAAAGCAGGTCAAACCCTCAAACGCTCTCTACATACACTATATCACCTAATACGACAAGGTTCCATTGGATTTAAATACACAAAATAATGCGAGCTCTTGTCGTCTTGCCTTTTTATTTGTCTGACATTGACGACCTACAATACCATAATTTTTTAAACAGGTAATTTCCCATCTAATGTAGAATCTTCCTGAAATCCTGAATTCCATTTTTTGTCCCCACCCTCCACGGGAGCTCTCAGTAATAGAGGGAGAGGCAGTCGCGGGGGTGGGGTTTTTAAAATAAAATCCTACCTGTCCTGAGCAGGTCCGGGTCTGCGCCGCCTCGGGTCCGTTACGTCTGGCGGCGCCACCTACACACTCACTCACTGGAATAACAGCCCACCAGTGCTGGCATTGCAAGACCCCTCTCAGCCAATCCTGGTGCTGGAGCAGCACCAGGATTGGCTTAGAGCAGGCTTACGCTCCGCCCGCCTACCCATTAGGAGACCGAGGTTTGAGCCTTGGCTCAACCCTCGCTCTCCTAATGGCCATGCGCCAGCCTTTGGAAACACTAGTGCGCATGACTGGGCACGGTGCAAAAATCGCCCTCCGTCCCCACTCATGCGCACTTGTGTGCTGCTGGCTGCCTGTCAGTCAACATGACGCCAGACCGCCCACCCCCTTCAGACTCTGAAGGGGGTGGGCGGTCCAACGTCATACTGACTGACAGTTCTCCCTCAGCGTCTCTCTGAACTTAAGTAAACCGAGTTTACTTAAGTTCAGAGACGCCGAGGAAGCTGCGGGGGGGCAATGCCCCCAATGGACGGACCGCCACTGATTACAGGTAGAGGGTAGGTGCACACAAATGGTGGCGATTTGGCTCGGGTGTATCACAATCATTAGCATGCACCGACACATGCATGGGTTTGAAGATTGAATAGGGCTACATTCACCGTTGAGGAATTTCATATTCGTGGTACATCACTGGTGTGATTTGTTCAGTCTTGATCCGTTTGTTAAGGTAGAGCACTGCATGGGCAAATAAGGGATAGAAATATCAGAATAGTCCTTTATGTATAATGTTTATTATTTTGTAGATAGACTGTAATCCCCGTCCTGAGGAAGCCAAATAATTGGAGGCTGAAACGCGAACGCGTCGACACACTGATCTATGAGGAGTCCACAGATTGGGTTGACCAAGAAATTAGTTATTTGGCGCATATTAATAAATCAGGAGAGGAGTAATACCTCTGACGCCAAGAGGATTACCTCTGAATGTATTACTGTGAATAAGAAGTGTACATATTTGTAGCAATAGTCAGGGGAATTTATATGTGATACATTGTTGTGTATATAAGATGTATATATGTTGTATGAAGTTGTATATAGAGGTTGTTGTGTAATGAATTTTTTGTGTTTGTTTATGGATATATTACATGTAAAGTACTCTGATGTCCACCAAGAGATATCCGGTTCTGAAAAATAATTATTGAAAGTTTTGATATATGAAAAAATAGATTGCCATGAAAATTCATTGTTTCTTGGGTTTAAATAAACAAGAGATTGATCCCTCTACACCGTTTTTCTTTATACATATTAGATGTGTCTATACCCAGGTATGGGAGGGTCATTTGGGTATGCCCCATAGTGTTCTATTGATGGCTGGCCGTGATGTATGACAAGTTGTGCCTTCTAAAACTTTGATGCTCATGCCTTAGTAGTACCACACTGAACTGACTGTTGGGCATCTTGCTGTAGACAAACCCTTCAACTGATTAAGTTAACTTCTGAGGACTTTTATGAGACAAACAGTTAATGTTACTACATCTTATGTGTGTTCCCAAGGCAAAGCTGATCGCAGTGGACTGAAATGTTTCTCGCAACCCTTCCCAGTGCCTCCACATCTGTTGGAATCCATATCCTTGGATTGTTTCACTCCCTTGCCCCGTGTTTGTATTGGTAATGGTACCTAATTTGACCAAGTCCCTGATTCTTATTTTTTAAATAAAAAAAAATAATACCTCTGGCTTCTCAATTTGCACAGATGTTGCTACAGCATGTCGTATACCTCTGTGATCTTCCAACAACCATCATCTCAGTTCACATCACCCTTCTAGTAGGATGGTGTTCCCCTTTTCATATTTCTTCCACAATTTGCAGTTCTTCGACCCATGGCCAGGCTGAGTGGTATTGGAGACCCTGCACCATGAACTGCAATGCGTTTTGCTGACACCCTGCGATGCTTTAGGATGATCTACTTCACTTACAAAATTCAGACTCTCCATGTTTCCACACAGTTATAACAATTTTATGTCACACATGAATTGCACCCTTGGAGCCTTTTGCAGCTAGTTCTAGTGCTCTAGTCACAGTACTGCATGACAAGATTTGGAAAATGGCCTTGAAAGCTAGAACTATGTCAGTGCTACTCTGAGTGCCAAAGCCAGTTACAAAAGACTGGCAGACCTGAAGCAGATATGTGGCCCCATAGGCTTTGACAGTCCACTCAGATTCTACAGTTCCGACCTAGTCTGCTATAACGAACAATTGCCCGCAAAGTTTTAAATTTTTTAATTCAGTTTTGAATCGAAGAGTAACAGAGACACAGGTTCTATTGCCGTACTAAAATATACATCATAGCATTTGAATGCGGTTGTTAGAAATGGGGTCTCTAGTTGGCAGTGGTTTTCACCCTGTCCAAGTATGGACTCTCACTCTAGTCAGGGTAATGACTAGAGAGAGGTGTGGCTCACTGGTTAGAGGCGGCAGACCCGTAAGCAGAGAATCGGCCAGGGACCAGGGTTCAATTCCCGACGCGGCAGGGTCGTGGACCAGGGTCAAAACGGACTCGATAATTCTCGCCTCGGTACCTACTCTAACCAGGAACACACTCGGCAACTCTGGGCATTAAGCTTGCCTCCTCTCTACAACGGCCCCCCACAGACGCCGGGGATGCCTGGTTTCACCTTGGAGATACCCAGAAAGTGACCATCTCACAGGGATAGCCAGGACGGGTTCCCCAGCGGTCTACAGCGCCGGGACGCCCCGTTGCTGGGGCAGCTGTGCGCTTTACAAGTCTACAACATTTACATTTACACAGGTAAGATAACCTCTGCTCACCCCCTTGCTAGCTTGGCACAAGCAGTCAGGCTTATCTCAGAGGCAATTTGTAAGGCATTTGTACACACCAACACGTGCACACTCACACATACATGTGTATACACACACACACAGTTTATAAATATAGCCAATGTGTATCTGAATAAAACAAGACAAAAATCCAACATACACAAGTTAAGATATAACTGTTAAGAGATTAAGCAAGTTTTAGTCCGTTGAAATACAAGGATGTGTTCGTTTAAGTGCAAAGTACCTTAGATGTGTCAAAATCAGACGGTGCAGGGGAGGTTAGGTGACGGAAAAACAAAGGGGTGCCTCGATTCCTTACTACACTAGGGAGGTGATGCGTCCGTTCCTCACTGCTGGGAAGGGGAGGTGACATCTGTTCTTTACTGGCAGGGGAGGTGATGCATAGGTTTCCATACATGCAACCTCGGTGCCTTACTGCGGTGTGGTGTAGATGAAAAGTCAGCGTCGACGGTCGATGAGTCGATTCTTCATCTGATGCTGAGTCAGAGTGGGTACCACGGACGTCGGTGACATTGTGCTCAGGACTCATGCTGCGGCGATTCTGACACGTTTCGACAGCAAGGTGGGGCCTGTGGTGAAAGCCGTGATCAATGCTTCAAGCGGGAACCACGTTTTGGTGCAGGCAGCGGCGATGTGTCTATCTTTTGCAGGGATGCATCGAGAAAACTGGTGCTGGATGTTAATGCGTGGAATTTCTCTTTAGGATCCCCATGTTACACTTCCAAGGGCACATGAAATGGATTTGGCAAGTCGGGACTCCCAGCAGAGGAGCCCAGGCACTGGTATTTGAGGTCTTTGTCCCTAAGGCTTCTTAACAGGAGACAAGCACGTACAAGCCCTTGGAGAATCTTGGGAGCAGGATACAGAAAGTAAAGTCCAGTCCTTTCACTCCCAGGAGAGAACCGGCAAGTAGCAGGCCAGCAAAACAAAGCAACAGGCCGAGTGGCAGTCCCTCCTACACCATCCAGCTCTTCTTCCTGGCAGAATGTCCTCAGTTCAGCAATGTTCTCTTTTTGGGGTGTCAGGGGTCCAATACTCATACGCCTTTGTGCTTTTGAAGTTGGAAAACTTCAAAGGAAAGTCTTTATAATGCACAAGACCCTACATTTCCCTGACCTGGCTCCTGACATACTACAGAGGGGTGGAGACAGCTTTTTAATAGGACCGGCACAGCCCTATTCTGGTGTCATTAACCACTCCTTCCACCACTGTAACTCAAGAAGGCCCATCAGCCTGATGATGAACCATTAGAAGGTGCAAAGCACACCTCGGCTCACTTTGTGTGACTGTCTAGAGTGAATGCATAAGAGTCCAACTGTCAGCCAACCCAGACGTGTATTTTGCAGACAGGCAGAGGCACAGAATGGTTAAGCAAGAAAAAGGTCAGCAGAAGAGGGTAGGTCTCGGGCGAGTATACCGTGAGGTCTACTTCTTATCTGGCTGCAGCTAGGCGCGATCCTCTGCCTCTTCTAAGACGCACTTCTTCCGTTGCGGAGACTTAATTGTTATGAGGGTTCAACTTATCAGGGTTGTACCTTAGAGTGTCCAGGTGATACGTATCCACCGAGGACCGTCATATTGCCGACTGTGGGCTTAGCACCAATACAGTGATCTTCAGAACTTTATTTGTTTTGCTTCCTATATTTAGGATTGGGATATTATTGTCGGGCCAGGGCGGGGTGCAGCCCTGTTGTCTGGGGATTTCACTTTATGGTTGAATACTAGTGCTGGCATTGAAACATATATCTTTGTTTGGATTTAGTCAAACACAGTATTCCTAATTGGAGCCCGGTTTCATTCTCATTTGATGTGCTTCAGTGGTGTAGTGTCTACTTACTAAAGGTCGCCAACATTTCTAAATTTTGCCTTGAAAAAGTCTGTGTATCAGACGAAACACGTGTCAGCTAATCGTGTGCTGGGAGTTTTTAATGTTTGGACTTTAATAAAGGAAACTTGGAAACTTATGATGATGATCTGATTGGATTATTTTGAACTGATTGATGTTCCTTCATCATCTTCATTGTGCAGAGTATCGAAACTACACTATGGGATTATTCTTATATATGACCAATACTGTTCTTGGTTGTTTAAACTATTTGATTGGTTTTGCTGCAATAGCTTCTCTTTATTTGTGTCTTGTTATATGCATGTTACTTGTTTGATGTGCAGGTAGCACCTCCAGGTAGTAGGTGTTTGAAGCTGACTTAGCACCCGGTTGCCAATATAGCAACGCACATATTTGTCACGCATATTACTGGTATCTTTATTACAGTCAAAAAGATATTTTGGATGTGCGTTTATTCCCTTCTAGGGAACACCACTACCTTTTCTTCTCTCGAGAGTTTATAACAGTTACATCTCACCCATGAAGTCAAAGCCTAGGGTGTCCTCCATTGAACTGGTCCTGTCATCAACAGATCCCTCAGCTTCGCAGACTCAGACAATGATTAGCCAACCAATGTCCGGTTAAAGATTGAACAGTCCGGGTTTAAGAAATTTTCTGAACTGAATTAATTTAGTGCAGGAGCGAATGAAGAGCGGCAGCTTATTCCAGTGGTTGGGGGACAGGAAAGAAAGTACGACCACCCAGTCTGGTTTTGTTTATCCGTTTGGGGCACAGTAACTGGTCACTGGGTCGAAGTAGCCGGGTGAGACTATATGGCTGTCGTTTATTTTTCAGATAGTCTGGTCCCCTTTCCTGCAGGGTTTTAAAGACCAGACATAAAAGCTTAAAAAGGCAATTTTTTGATGGGCATCCAGTGGAGCAGGCGCAATAGAGGTTCAGATGGTGATCGTGGAGGAAAGTTGAGGGCAAGGCGAGCTGCTGTGTTCCACACCACCTGCAACCTAGAGAAGAGGCCTTCTTTCATACCAACCATTAGGGAATTACCATAATCCAGATGGCTCACTATCGGAGCCGGAATCATGGATTTTCTGGCAGAAAGAGGTATCCAAAGGAACACCTTCTTAAGCATGTGCATCAGGCCAAAACATTTGCCCTATATGCTTTCAACATGATCATCCATGGATAGTATCAATAAAGACATTTCACTGTACAGCTTCCTTTCCCAAGGGCTGTCACACATTCATCCCCACAAGCCTCCCTTACAGGAGTCACCCATCTGGTGATCCTGCTATTAGAATGGGAGTTGAGCGCATGTGCCCTCCTTCTAGTTCTGCCCTAATAACTGTGATAATGTTGCACTTCCTACAGCACATAGGACACTACAACACCTGAAAGGCACTCAAAATAAAAATACAAACCGCACAATATGACGCCATCTCACCTGCAATCAAAAGCCAACAGGTGTCCTAGTGCCACATTTGACTTTCTACTGTCAGAAAGTTAAGTGATGATTGCTGCTCAAATGTTTACTGTCTGCACTAGAGCTATGATAAAACAGCCCAGGCCGCGAAGTAGAGCCACAATTCAAATATAAAGAGGAAAGGTAATCTAGAATTCTGGAGGGGGATATTAGGACAGCATTTTCTTGGAAAGGGTGTGGAATTCATACACGTCAACCAATTGACTCAAATATGCAAGCAAAGTCAGGCGTTTAAATGATGCTCACTAGGCAAATGGAGAATGACCAATTTTTTGGGGAAGGTGATATGGGTTTGAAAAGTAGGTGACCCCATTAAAGACTATGGAGGCATTCTGTTAGGTGGGCGAATAGAATTTGGCGACGCTGACCAAATGCTGGTGAGTTGTCAAGTTTCTTCACCCTTAGAGAGGCATGCTTTACTGAAACGTGTGATGTAAATTCATACAAGACACAGTTTGTCACAGGGGTCGGAATTATAAGCTGTCTGATAATTTTCACATCCTCAGTTTTCCCCATGTTTAATTCCAACCGGTCAAACCTGCTAAAATGTAACAGAGAAAAAGTACCAGAGCGTTAAGTCTCATTGATTACCACTGGTAGTAAATACCGCACTCTATTCCGACCAACAAGAAATTAAAGCCAAAGTTGGTAAGACTTAAGACCAGTGATCAAGGCCAACCATCTCTGACTTAGCTTTGATCCCATATGGGTCGAAAAAAAGCGGTAAGCAGTAGAGCGACTGTATTATTTTTTAATGGGGAAACCTGAAAAAAAGACACATGACTCAAAGGAAACGTGGAGATATGACAAAAGATCCAAATTAAAAAGTCACCACTCCACGATGAGGGGCAATTTGCGTTCAAACGCAACTTAGTGATTAACTCATTCAAGAGAATCCTGTTCAAGTTTCTCTGGCGAAGACCATTAATAAAGATTTTGCAAAAATGTAGTGCCTTACAGAAGCTACAAAGCACAGCCGGAAGAGGGGTATATTGTTCATGTCCCTGGTACCCCACCCGCTTATACTGCCTCTTCTCTACTACCATCCCTCCCTAAAAAGGATTAAAGCGTGATTTATTCAAAGCAAGCTCACATCGGAATAATATCTGCAGGTGGGTGCCAGGCTTTGGTCACTGCTTTTTAGGTCTCGTGCTGGTCTGGCGAGACTTTTTGTGAGGGCTCTAAAAAATGCTACCATGGCTAGCCTAGAGCTACAGTGCATGTGCTCGGGCGCGCGCTTAGAAGCAGAGGCTGGCAAACCTCGTCATGCTCATTAAGCGCCCGCGATCACTTTCACTTTCGCCCGCGATCACTTTCGCGGCGCCCCTTTGATGATCTCGTTCAAAGAACATCAAAGAACATGTTGTGTTAAGGCTTTGCTGCGCCCGTTTGACTTACAAAGTGCTTTCTCTTTCCACAAACTCGATGTTTGAGATGCTTTTAGTATTACTGTTTTGTGACTTAAAGAACATTAAGGAAATGTTACCGTGAAACTGGACAACGTTCACTGTGTTTATTTCTGATCGCAGCGGCTGCTTCATGTCCGTTGCACCATTAAGGGAGTCCTTTCGTTGGCGCTTTCATGAGGACATGATGAGGAAGCTGGAAACTTTTGGCACATTCTCTTTAAAAGCACAGCATGTTGGTGACTGGTTAATCGATTAGACCTATGTAGCTCTTTAGATCTCAAATCACTATGGTGGGTGCAGCAGTTACAATTCATGAAATATGGGGTGCAACTCACAAGGAGGGGGCAGGTTTGAGTGCACATTGGCTGCAATCGAATTCTTAAGATGATGGGCTGTGTGTATCCATTATCAGCACTCAGTATTCGCTAAGTGATCTTGTTTGTTTTGTTGTTGTGTTAATGCTATGCTGCGCCTGTTTGACTTACAACGTGCTTTCTCTTTCCACAAACTCGATGTTTGTGTTTTGAGATGCTTTTAGTATTACTGTCTCTCACACACACAACCACACACACACAACCACCCAACCACACCCACAACCACACACCCACAACCACACACAACCATACAACCACCCACACACAACCACACACAACCACATACACACACACAACCACATACACACACACAACCACATACACACAACCACACCAAGCATTGGCATAGCCAATAGGTCTCGCCTTTGGGACCATATAAGTGTTTAGCCACGCAACAGTTGATGTGGTTGCACCAAGGATATTGTGCTGCATAACTAAATACTTAGAAGGTCCCAAAAGCGAGACCTATTGGCTATGCCAATGCTTGTTTGGAGGGGTGGGGGGCATGAAGGCATGCTGCCAGCTGCTGCCTCTACCGAGGATTCTAGCAAGCTATAGAAAACATCCCTCACCTTACACCCTCTTCAAACAGCACCACTAGCAAATGAACAATTGCATTTTGGGCGGAGTTGATCTTTTGCGGTGGCCCTGTTAGACTCCGTCAACACGTCACTACTCCAGCCTATCAAATTGCTTTTAAAACCTTTATATACTAAACATCTAGTGTCTTCTTAACTAAAACGAAATCGACCATGACTCTAAAGTGCCTGTCACCCAGGACACACCTTTTACTTTGCGCAGATAGTGTTTCACGTTCCCCGTCAAGTGTTTAGCAGAAGAAGCAAGGTAAAGCAGAGAGTGAACGGGAGCCATTTTGTACCCAGTAAGCCTGCCGGCAAAGAAGTTTGTAACTGCGTGGCAGGCACCACACTGAGCAAAGGGCTGAGAAAACAGGAAGCATGGGGGCTGTGATGCGGGCACCACGCTGAGCAAGGGAAATGAAACGTACAAACTTGTGGTAAGTGCTTGTTGAGATTTTAAAATATAGTCCCTGAGCCAGGAAATAAAATGGGACAAGTGGAATGGTACAATTACTAGGGCATTGCTCCGTGGAAGTAAACAATTGACTTAAAGGTGGGACACTGAGGAAACATTACATAACCACTTATAAGCAAGGATTTTTTTTAAGGACACTGACAAACAAATGAAAGTAGTGGGTGGATTGTAAGCCCACAAAGTAGATACAACAGTCTTGAAGAGACAGCGCAAGCATTGTCTAGCTCGACCTAAAAATGGTTCTTTTGCAACAAATCAGCGTGGGAATAATCTTCTCCCACCATTCAAATGCTTACAAAGAACAAAAATAACGTAAACCCAATTTATAACCAACAATCAAGTGTTCCCAATAAATATTCATTAATATGCTACCCCTAAAATTTCACAAACCAATTTGATGTTACAAAAATCGCCCCCATAATCCACAGTGTTCATAAAACTATACAGAAAGCTATAAGCAATCTCCATAGCTACGTTCAAAGCTTAGTGGCGTGGACTCCTGTCTGTTAAGGCTTTTGTTTATTAAACATTCATCAAGCAGCATTGATATTTAACCCCTTTCATGCGTCAGACTCGCAGAAGCCATCCGACACAAGTGCTCAGGTGCGTCGGACGGCTCCCGTGTGTTTGACGCCATGGCACAGGGAATCCGAGGGATTCCCCCCCCCCCCCCCCCCCAACAGCCTCAGGAGCTGGGGATGAGGTCCCCCAGCACCAGCGGCTTATTTTTGGTTTCTATGGAACGACAATCGGCGCTTACGTGATTTCATAGAAACCGAAATGAGCCGATAGTTTTCAGTTTCCCTTTCTACGTGCTCAGGGGGGCTATCTCAGCACGTAGAAAGTCAGGAGAGGTATCGCTGGAAAGAGGGCGATCCCCAAGCAGGAATCCCACTAGCCATCTTCAGCTAGGCACTTTGCCAAAAAAAGGGTCAGTTTTTACCTGTGTTCCATTTGCTTGTTCCTTTAGTCTTTGACAAGGGAGTTCAATTAGTCTTTCTGTGCATTGGTTTGTATTGACCAAGTCTACAGTCCTTTGGTGATGCAGTTAACTGTACCCAATCCATGGCGAACAAGAGTTGCAAGTTTTGAGCAGGAGAGATTGGGGTCTGGGCATGGAATGCTGTGGCACCAGTATAAGCTGTCATGAATGTGTCTACATTTTTGTCATTTTCAAGAGTGGGAATGTCTTGCTTGAGTTTGATATTGCCCCTGCTTTCCTGTAAGTTTGCCTCCATTAGAAGAAAAAATAAACTAAGACATAAAGGCAAATGTCAAACGCACACCTAGGCATCCATAACTACATAAAGATCCAAAGATACTAGAACTGCTAGTCTCAGCAGTTAAAACCACCCATCAGATCCTACCTGTGAGGAAGACTTTTCAGCAGTGAGACTTCATATTACACCTTCGTTTTCCCTTCCTAGTTAGTACATTGGCACGCGCAGTATCTTCTAAAGGACTATGTAATGATAACATTTTAAATCTGAAATATCACTTGCAGAGAATTAAAATTGAAGATTTGTGTATTGCATTTCCTTGCTAAAGTAATGGTTACCTAATTCCTGTACCAATCAAACCTTGTTTTCTCACATCATTTCAGATGTAAAGTGATTGCATCACTTGGGAGCATTATATCGAGACAGAAACATACCCTGCCTGATTTGACTTATGATTATGGTGCCCTGCAACCACACATTAGTGCAGAAATAATGCAGTTACATCACAGTAAGCACCATGCAGCGTATGTGAACAACCTCAACGTGGCAGAGGAGAAATATGCAGAGGCATTGGCTAAAGGTAAGTGTGTGCAAAAATGGCGCAAATACCATGGTTTACATTTATAGCTGTCCAAGTTAAAACACTTGGAGGTACTTGTGTGGTTGGCATTTCCATGTTCTGTTGTGTTTTAGCGTACCTTGAAGGCGATGCCTCTCATTCTTGAGCCAAATCATGCCTGCAGAATAGTCAGCAGGTCATTAGAACCTTTTAGGCTTGTCCTGTATTTTGTCAAATCTTATGGCTTTGGACTTTAATATTCTGAAAAAACCTCCTTGTGCTTAGTCTTTATATTCTAGTTAGCTGTGATTGTTTAATCAGCTGCAGGAGTTGGCTATGTACTGAGCAATGTTAGTATTTTCAATAAACTGTAAACCGTCCTCTGCAACTCCGTTCTTTATTGCCACTTTGCTGCCTACACCCTTTTGTACCGCCATTATGTGCAGCTTTAAAATGCTTTGATCCAATCATTGAGGAAGTACCCGGGGTCATGCGACTTGCACCAATCTTCCCCTAGTAGCTGTTACTTGATCATCTTTCCACCATTTGTCACTTTCCTCTTTAGATGGTTCCTCTTGTAATACATTTCCTACAAATATAGCAGGACTTTGTACTAAATCAACACAGACTTCATAGTATAGGGACTTAATCCACATATATCATCTGTGAGTGTTGGTGGGTTTCGACTAGCTCACAGTACCACATCTAACCCCTAAAACAACCAGGGTACAGATGTTATGGGCAACCTCGAACATGACACACAGATTCCCTAGAAATTCATTGAAACTTATCTAAACCTTTCGTTTGGTCACTGTTGCACTCTGAGTAAGCACAAAGGCACGGCAATGCATTTTCAAATATTTATTGAAATTATTGTATTCTTGTATAAAAAGCATGGGCTTATTAGAAAGATGAGATATGTTATTGAAATCGGCATTGTTGGAATTGTAAACAATGTGAACAATTAAACAATGTTAACTGTTGCTAATGTTTGCCTAATTTATCTGTATCTAATACTATACTAAAGAGCATAGCGGAAGCACCGTCCTGCCAAATCAACCTAACACCTAAGACCATACCTTGGTCTTAGGTGTACAGAAGCCGTCGTAGTGCACAGGCTATCTTCCTTGGCAGGATGGAGGTCAAAGTCAGAAGGGCTGCATGTAAGTCACAGTCTGCAGCTTTTCCGTGATAATCCAAGCATGGAAATGCTCCTCTAAGAAAGCTTTAGCGCAGAAATCGTTTGTATAATCAAACACTGCTCTTATCAACTGTGGCAGAGGCGCAGACTAGCTTCTTTTTGTTTCATCTAGCTAAAATGAAGTCTCTTAAAGAGCACAGAAAGAAAGGAAAACAATGGCATTGTTTATGTACGACCCTGGAACTAACTGTACAGACTACATGGCGTCATTGCCTCTCAGTGTTGCACATATACAGCACATTCATGGGTTAGCAGAAAAATGTGGCAAAGCGCACCACGAGAAAGATGGCAACCTAAGGAGTTTAATCTAAAATGTAGACTACATGTGCGCCATGCAACAATGTCCTTAAAAGCTCAATTTCCACTGGCAAATCTAAGAGGGACTATGTGGCTCTTGTGGTTGATCTACCATTGCAGCAGTATTAAATTTTTTTTTTTTTTAAAAAGGCATCACTGTATATGTCTGAATGCTCGCTAAGTTGTCAGTAAAAAAGCTACAAATACAAAAAACAATTGGACAGAATTCAGAACAGTCATGCATTCACCCTAGTACAAAATCCCTAGTTTTTTTGCTCCCCATGCCATTCCAGTGTGAACCCAGCCATATGCAAATAGGTCTTAACCTGCGCCCAATTGGAACAGTCCAGCCCGAACTGCCAGACCAGGTCTTCTCTGGACTGGAAACAAGCAACCTAGGACCAGTTTCGGGGTTTCACCACTCATTGGCCAGGATAGCTTGACTCCAGGTGGCGTGGAGAGCACAGGACCCACGTCTGTGCATACCTGCCCCACATGAGGTGACAAATGCAAAAAGAATAATTGATGCCCAGAACGCAGAACAATGTCATACATTCACCCCAGTACAGAGATCTGGGCCTAAATCCATCGTTTTTTTGCTACAGCATGAATTTATGTGAGATTTAACAGTTTAGATCAGATGTCTAAAGGGCCCAACAAACATAAACATTTGACCAGCAAAAGCTACTGATACAGAATGTCAGACTTTTATGGAAAGTGCATTTTTATTTTTTTAGAAATGGTCTGATTCTCCAGTATTGGATCTTTCACAGATTCACATGCTTGAATCATCACTGTCGTTGAAGTGGGAATCCCATGGTATCCTTGAAAAAGCAGTACATTCTATACCATAGGCTACCTTGCAATGAATAGTCACTAGAATAGCCTATCTACATTCTTTGGTTAAAAAAAACAGAGTTTACCTTTGAACCAGTCAAATGCCTGCACCCTGTAGAGCATCCCAAGAGAGGCTGATTCACTCAGATGTTTTGTTGTAAATGAAGATACAGAGTCCATCTGTACACGTAGGTTACTTCTTTATTAGTAGCTTGGCTCCAGCATAGGTGGTCAGGATAGTAGGAGAAGATAGATGGTACAAAGCCAGCCCCACCAGGAGCAGGCTCCCAACAGCTCAGCCTGAGTTGACCAACTGACACTCTAACCCAGAGAGGCACACAGGCATTCTATGATGTCATGGAACATTCTAGCAGAGCAGTACAGTGGAGAACAGTAGACAAGTAATTTACTACTTATCCAGTATTAGGGGTGTCTTTCATAGATTCACATGCCTGAATCATTCCCCGTCGTCGAGACGGGAGCCTCCGGTACATAAAAAAGTAATGTCCTATAGACATACATAGAGAAAAATAGGCCTAAGGGCCTCCCATTAGTAGCCTATCCTAGTCCTTATGTAAAAAGGACCAAACTCTTAGAGCCAGCCAATCAGCTGTCTCCTCCCTCTAGAACCTTCCTGGCAGGAGCCTCAGTCCCTCAGATTTTCTACCGCACGTTGTGCTAGGGAGTCTCCAGCCTGAGTTCTCCTCAGGATTTCTTTCAAACCAGGTTGTTCACTTTTTTGGCGACTTTCTTCTTCAAGGACTTGAACGCAGACCACTTCAGGCCTCTTATTACTGCAGTGAGTGTTTATTTCTCTACAACTCCTGGCATGTCTGAATCCCAGAAGAAAGCCCTTTTCAGGGCCTGCTCTTCATGTGGGAAGAAGAGGTTACATGTGGACGACAAGCATGACCTCTGCCTATATTGTCTTTACCCGGACCACGTGCCAAAGGACTGTAAAATATGTAGGTCTTTCCCTCACAAGACCTTGAGAGACAGAGAGGGTCGTCTGCTTATCTGGCTGGACAGGCTCAAGGACAGGGAGAGTGTGGTATCCTCAGAGGCGAGCTTTTCCGGAACCTCTGAAGTCTCCCAGAAGAGGCCGAGGGTGACATTTCCTGGCCCCTCAGACGCTCCTCCTATGAAGACACACAAGAAGTCTTCAGAGGCAAAATCTTCAAAATCTTCAGTGTCTGACAAGGACTCTGACTTTTAAGAAGCCTACCCTGTCAGCCAGCAAAATTGCGACACCTTCCTCAGCGCAAAAAAGGGCACCCGGTCAAGTCTCCACAGCGACGACAACCGTGTCCACAACGACAGCGTCGTCAGTCTTCTCGTCGACGACGACCACACCTTCATCGTCGTCAGCAGGTACACCTATTTCGTCTGTTATACTGCTAAAACCATCGTCGACGTCTAAGTCATCGTCGACGACAAAGATTGTCCCGACGACGACATCGTCGATGAGGAGCCCCCCGTCGACGAAGACGTCGACGACGAAGGCATCGTCGACGAAGATATCGACGCCAAAGGCGTCGACGACAAAGGCGTCGACGACGAGGGCGTCGACGACTAAGACATCGTCGACGAGGAAAATATCGTCGACGGGGACACCGTCGGCGAAGGCCATGGGTATTTCTGAGCCAGGGCAAGTAGGAATGTCATCTATGGCCCTACCACCGTTAACAACAGCACGGAAGACAGCAGGGGTTCCTGTACAGGGTTCTGGATCTGGCAAGCTGACCAGAACACAAATTACACCGGAAACGACGTCTCCAAGTAAGGTACAAACCAATTTGCCTATGGAGATTCTTCAGAGTGAGGAGTCGGAAGAAGAGCTCTTTGATCAGGCTACTTCCCCTTCTGAGCTGTACGTCAAATGTCAAAGCACGGACGAGGAACAGGAGGAGATGAGCGGGCAGGAACGCCCCGTCCAGGAACAGGTTTGCACGGAGGTCACCCCGATGGTATGCCTTCCCCTGTCGATCGTTAATGACCTCAAATACCTTATCCGGGACTACAAGCAACGTTTCCCGGAATCGCCAGCACTGGACACAGGGGGCCCAGTGCCTACTACAAATCCACCAACGACAGCCCCAAAGCAACCACGTTCAGCTACTCAGGTCTGCCACGAGAAACTGCCACCTCAGGTGATAGTCATCGGATGAGGAGGCTGAGGAGATGGAAGAGGGGGAGGTCCAGGAAGACCAGACGGACCAGGATGAGGAGGAGGAGTATGTGGCATCCTCCCCAGCTTCCCCACAACCGCGCCAAGCTGATTCACCGCCAGTGGATATTGGCGGTTTTCATAAGATAGTTGAACGAGCAGCGACGCGGTTTCATATGGTCATGGAATCGACGGAGACTGAGTGCTTCTTGCATGACTTCAAGGAGCAGACGAAGAAGACGACGAAGTCAATCCCCATTATTGACTTTCTCTGGGACCAGGGAAAGAAACTAATGCTGACGCCGGCTTCCGTACCTGCGGTTGTTCCACGCCTGGATAAGAAGTACAAGGCTCCATCCACGGCGCCAGCTTGCCTTAATGGACACCCGAAACCGGATTTGGTCGTGACACAAGCGGCCCAGAAGAATTCTCGTAACCCTTCCTCTCCTCTGTCAGCCCCACCGGACAAGGAGGGCAGAAAATTGGACACAATTGGCAAAAGGTTTTCGACCACTTCGGCAATGACCATCAAGGTGGCCAACTCCATAGCCCTGTTAGGGCGTTATAACCGCCAACTTTGGGAGGATATAGCCCCATATTTAGCGGAGCTGCCAAGCGCAGTTCAGGAGGAGGTCAAGGCACTACTTTCTGAGGGCCAAACCTCGGCGGCCGAGATCATTGATTGTGCCATAGATGTGGCCATGACAGGCTTTCGTCAACTGGCTGGGGCTGCAGTCCTGCGCCGCCAGGGATGGCTGAAGGCAACATCGTTCAGGCAGGAAGTGCAGACGAAGGTGCTGGACATGCCCTTCGACGGACAACATCTTTTTGGAGATAAAATTGACGAGGCGCTCCAAGCTATCAAGAAGGACACTGACACGGCTAGAGCGCTTGGAACCTTGCAGGCAAGGAATCAGTCCTTTCGGGGCAACAAATCTAGAGGCCAGTCCTCCTACAGAGGATCCTACCAGAATAGATCCTCGTATTCCTTCCAGAATAAGACCCAGTACCAGCAGAAGCAGCAACAAGGTCGGCAGTCTTCTTATGGAAGATCTAACTTCAGGGGTAAGAACCAGAAAAGGGGCACCGGCGGACGCCAGTGACCAGTTACTCCAGCAAGTCCAGCTACTATCTCCCTCATCAAAGATTGGAGGAAAATTGACCCATTTCCTGGAAAATTGGCGCCTCATCACCACGGATCGCTGGGTACTCCAACTACTAAGATTCGGCCATTCCCTAGAATTTACCACCATCCCACCTGCAACCCCTCCCCGCAGGTTCCCACACAAACATCTGCGACTGCTACTCCGGGAAATATCGGAGATGTTGAAGAAAGGAGCGATCGAGCGGGTTCCATCGGCTCAGAGGGAGAAAGGATTCTATTCCCGCTTCTTTCTGATACGCAAGAAAGAAAAGAAGTGGAGGCCCATTCTTGATCTCAGGGCACTCAACTCTTTCCTGAAGAGTCAGTCGTTCAGGATGGTGACGCTCCAAGAAATACTAGGCATTCTAGAAAAAGGAGATTTCATGACATCCTTGGATCTTCAGGATGCCTACTATCACATCCCGATACTCAGGGGGCACAGAAAATTTCTACGTTTCGAGGTGGCAGGACAGCACTACCAATTCAAGGTCCTGCCGTTTGGCCTCAAATCCGCTCCGCGGATTTTCACCAAGTGCCTTTCTCCTGTGGCAGCTTTCCTGCGTCAAATGGGTCACCAAGTCTTCCCCTACCTCGACGACTGGCTGGTAAAGGCACCCACAGCCGCAGGCGCAACCAAATCCTCCAACGCCTGTACCAATCTTTTCCAACATCTAGGATTGACTCTCAATCTTCAGAAATCCTATATGTCCCCAACAAGAAGCATCACCTTCCTCGGGGCGACCTTGAATACGGAATGCGCGAGGGCATTTCCTTCAGAAGAAAGAAAAAACAAGATAATATCTCTGGCCACGGCGGTGGCATCAAGGAAGTCCCTAAGAGTTCGCACCTTCAAATCACTCCTAGGAATGATGTCTTCTTGTATACTCCTCATCCCTCACTGCAGGCTTCGGATGCGTCCATTGCAAGAAGCCCTCACGAACCAGTGGACTCAGAGTACGGGTTCGTTCGAAGACATTATGAGGATAACACCGCGAATATCCAAGAGCCTCGAATGGTGGAAAGATTACAGGAATCTGTCTATCGGACTGCCGTTCCTACTTCCAGCAGCACCACTGGTGATCACCACCGATGCATCTCTGGCGGGCTGGGGAGCTGTCCTTCAGGACCTCCGAGTGAGTGGCAAATGGTCAGATCAGGAGCAACATCTCCATATCAATCTTCTGGAGTTGAGGGCTGTGTATCTGGCGTTGCAAGCCTTTTTACCACGCATCCAGAACTCCCAGGTGCTCGTCCGAACGGACAACACCACGACGATGCACTATCTAAACAAACAGGGAGGAACGCGTTCGCTCACTCTATCACGCGAATCGCAAAAGATCTGGAACTGGCTTGTTCTCCATGGGATCACTCTCAGAGCGGACTATGTCCCGGGCAAGGACAACACCATTGCAGACGCCCTGAGCAGACAGAAATCCCTCTCCCACGAATGGGAGCTCGACGAGAATTCGCTAACGCACGTATTCTCAGAATGGGGAGTCCCAGGAATCGACCTGTTTGCCACCAGGGAGAACGCCAAATGCCCAAGCTACGCAAGCTGGCATCCCAAACCAAGGTCGCTCGGAAATGCCTTTTCCATAGGCTGGTTCAGCGTATTTGCGTACGCTTTTCCGCCGTTCCTGATGATTTCCAGGGTCCTCAGGAAGATGAAGGCGGAGCCTTGTACCCTGATCCTAATTGCCCCGTTCTGGCCGAGGCAGCACTGGTTCTCGGATCTTCATCGCCTCTCCATCAGGACACCGATTCGTCTGAAACAGCACCCGAACCTGCTGACAATGTCCAACGGGCAGGTGCAATACCCGAACCTGCAATCGCTCAGGTTATCGGCCTGGCTCCTGAGCACAGAGAGTTCTGTCATTTAAACATCCCGCAGTACTGCAGGGACGTGCTAGCAAAAGCGAGGGCGGACAGTACCAACAAAACCTACTCTCTCAAATGGAAACGCTTCTGCGTATGGTGTTTAGAGAAAGGCGTGAGACCACTCCATATCACACCTGAACAGATATTGCCATATCTACTACACTTGGCACAGTCGGGATTGGCACACGCATCCATAAAGGTGCATCTGGCGGCCATTTCACGTTTTACCAGGACTTACAAAGGCCCGTCTCTCTGGTCCAGTAGGTTTATCAAACAGTTCCTCAAGGGACTATATAGGTCCTTCCCAAGACCTAGACGGGTCCCACCGACGTGGCACCTCAACTTGGTCCTTAACCAACTCATGAAGCACCCTTTTGAGCCCATTCATCGAGCTTCCATCAAGTACATCTCATGGAAAACGGCTCTGTTGCTCGCTCTAACATCGGCCAGGAGAGTCAGCGAGCTACAAGCTCTCTCCATTCAGGAACCCTTCATGCAGTTCAAACAGGACAGGGTGGTGCTGAGGACAAATCCCAAGTTCATACCGAAAGTACCTTCAGACTTTCACCTCAACGAGCCGGTGGTTCTACGTTCCTTCTTTGCAAACCCTACCACGGCAGCAGAAAGGACGCTCCACTCTCTGGACCTCAAAAGGTGTCTTAAGTTTTACATAGACAAAACAAAGAGCTTCAGGAAGTCATCACAGCTATTTGTGGCCTACAGTAGGCCAAGGCTGGGTATGCCTCTAACAAAACAGAGCATCTCACGGTGGATCTCCTCAGCGATAGCATTCTGCCATGACGGGGCCAGACGGCCTTTAAGAGACAGGGTGGAAGCGCACTCCCCCAGAGCAATGTCCACATCAGCAGCGCTGTTCGCTGGAGTGCCGATTTTGGACATCTGTAGAGCGGCGACGTGGAAGTCACCGCACACCTTCTCCAGACACTACTGCCTAGATGCCGAACTTATGAAGGATGCGGCAGTGGGCCAGGCGGTGCTTCGCCATCTATTCCAGTGAGGTGAGCCTTCCAACATCCCGCCATCCTGGTATGCACATTCTTTGCTGATTTACTGTTTTGACGTATGCCAATGTTTCAAACTGATATGGTAATATGTGTATTATCTAAAATAACTATATGGCATGTTACATCAGAAATGTGCATAATGTATTGCTAACTACTCTGATTCAGGCATGTGAATCTATGAAAGACACCCCTAATACTGGATAAGAAACGCGTTACTTAACTGTAACAGCAGTTATCCCGTATTGGTGTCTTTCATAGATTCACATGCAACCCTCCCGCCTCCCCTGGAAGGACTCACGTCTCTCTCTAACTATATTACGCCTACCTAGCTTGGTGCATACGAAAATCTGAGGGACTGAGGCTCCTGCCAGGAAGGTTCTAGAGGGAGGCGACAGCTGATTGGCTGGCTCTAAGAGTTTGGTCCTTTTTACATAAGGACTAGGATAGGCTACTAAGGGGAGGCCCTTAGGCCTATTTTTCTCTATGTATGTCTATAGGACATTACTTTTTTATGTACCGGAGGCTCCCGTCTCGACGACGGGGAATGATTCAGGCATGTGAATCTATGAAAGACACCAATACTGGATAACTGCTGTTACAGGTAAGTAACGCGTTTCACATCCTCCTTACTTAGTGAACAATGGCAGAAGTAAAGATGAAGACAAGTAAGATACCTCCAATATATCATTAACAAGAAAGTGCAACAATGACCTATCCAAAGGTGTATTACATGAGGTATCAAGAATTTCACTGGCATGAACAACAATGTGTTAAGATGCAAAAATAAGAGAAACATTAAAATTGCAAGTAACACTACTACACGCCCCATCCCCCTCCCTCAGAGAAAACAAAGCATAGTGGTCACCCACCCAACCTCCCCATAAGCGGGTACACCACAGGGTAGACACCCTGTTAAACAAAGGTGAGTGCAGACACTAACCCTTGGGAGAAAACATCCCCAATAGAGAGGTACAATAGGGGTTAAATACAATCTAGATAACAAGAAGAGTGCCACCTCAACAACAAAGATACTCCAGAGAGGAAACACTCTGTAAAGAAACACGAGGTCCCTTGGTAGAAGGCATGCTGACACTTAAAGAGGTCTAAACACTAGAGGAAAGCTTCCCACTCAAAGTTGTACAAGCGTGAAACCCTTGGCCACGAATTCCACGCAGGTAGACTTCGACCGGAGCATAGTGTCAACATGAAAGGAAGACCCAAAATAACGTTAGGACAAACCAAAAAAACTTCCCCAAGGAACAAGACAGGGTACTAACCAATGAAAACAAAATAACCTCCCCTGATAAGGGTACACCACGGGGTACACACCCCAGAAACACAAAATAACCTCCCCTGATAAGGGTACACCACGGGGTACACACCCCAGAAACACAAAATAACCTCCCCTGATAAGGGTACACCACGGGGTACACACCCCAGAAACACAAAATAACCTCCCCTGATAAGGGTACACCATGGGGTACACACCCCAGAAACAACCCAGCCTCCACTAAGAAGGATGCACCACAGGGTACTAACCGTGGAAACTACACAACCTCCCCTACGTAGGGTACACCACAGGGTACTAACCCTGGAGAACTAATACGGGCATTGACTATCCACATGCAACACAACCTCCCCTAATAAGGGTACACCACAGGATAAAAATGCCCTGGAAAGACTGCACACCCTCCCCTAGGTGGTACACTCTAAATAAACAACCAAAATTAAGGCAAGACACTGTGACCCCTCCCCCACACGATGAAAGCACAGACCTATATAGAACATGCATAATGAGTACAGAAGATATAATCACAATGCACTAGTTAAACACCGGTGAGTGATTTCTCACCCGAGATCCCTACACACAGACCACGTACCAAACAGGACATGCATTATGTCCAGTTGCTCTGTGTCTCGGCAGAAGAGCTGCGGGTCCATGCATTGTCCGTTCTGCTGTTTACACAGCCACCACAGCTCCAAGAACATGGCTCTTGCTCCTGCCCGGATAGGCAACACCTCGTAGTCTTTGTCAGGAGCACACCGAACTGCAACAAGCAAGTCCCGCCCAAACTCGTCAAAAACTTCAAAACATTGACCACAGGAATCGATCTCACCTTCATGGTCCTGGTGTTCATCAAGCAATGCCCTTGCTCGTGCCACATTATTGATCTGCACAACAGCATTATTAAGTGCATACGGTAATCTCGAAAGTGTGCGAGGAAGCGTTGGAGCCAGTAGGAGTCGTTGAGAACTCCCAAAACAAACCTGGTTGGCAAAAGGTAGCGCGAACAGCATGCTGTGCCAATTCTAAGATGGCGGCACGCTGCATCACGCCGAGCTGAGGGGCTCACGGCACGTCTGTGCATGAAGGGACATGAGACAGAGGAGACGGAGGAACGTCATTGTGGCACCATGGAAACCACACTCGACAAAAGATAGAGGTAAGTGTGCGCTCTGGGACAGACGTGGAAACACCTTTTGCACGCGCGCGCGTATTTGAAAAAAACTGCCCAAACAGCTCTGCAGCAACGGGCTCTCCATGTCCACGGCAATGCGCACAAACGCATAAAAATAAACACCACAAATACGATACCTCACTTGGCGTTGGAGTACACCCACCACAAAAACTCTCCTCCTGTCCAGTCAGTGGTTCCTCGCAAGCGCCCTGCCAAGCACAGACTCACAAAGTGCTGGTAGGGAAGGGACGCAGGGCATGCGAGAGCACCGACACACGTGGCTCTTATTAAGCACACTTGGATCCTCCGAACACCCTTGGTTCCTCTAGAGCAGGAGCTAACTTCCACAGCAGGTTGACACGGAGCGTTGAAAAGCATTCCTCAACATGCAATGCTGCCCAAAGTCTAGAAAGTAACGACAAAGTCCATAGGTAATGCATACACAGGCTGCTGTCAAACACTTCCCACGCAGGTTGATGGCCTAAAGAGAACAGGGAAAACAGCAGGATGTGGAAACCTGTTGCGCTTGTGAGAAGCTTCTTACTGGAGATACAGGGTCAGAAGTCTTCCAGGTGACAAGATGATCTTCAATGATGAGATGACAAACGCCCAGGCTGCAGGCTGTCCAGGTGGTACAGGACACTGGTGGGGCTATCCAGGGCGTTACCTCTCAGTTTCAATTGACGTTTCGAAAGTGCTTAAAGTCTCTGATTCTTTGTCCTTTAGTTCCTTGGTTGTCCTTACTCCTTAGTGCACATGTAGGTTCAAAATCGTCGCCAAAATTGTTGTAAATGAAGATACAGAGTCCATCTGTACACGTAGGTTACTTCTTTATTAGTAGCTTGGTTCCAGCATAGGTGGTCAGGATAGTAGGAGAAGATAGATGGTACGTGGCTCCTGTAGTATGAAACGACTGCATGCTGAAGATCTCCATAAAGACTGCATTAATTGCTTGCATCCACTCCATTAAGTGAAGGACTGCAATGTTTGTAGAACCTTTTCTACTAAAACGTTTCAAGACAGAGAGATGCAAATTATTGATATGGCTACAAAGGCTTAAAACCAAGTCTGATGTTCTCTCTGAGGAGGAAGGCAGTGTGAGCTCCCATGCCTCTCTTGATAAATCTAAGAGCATAAGGTCACAGGAGTCTCCAGAGCGCCATAAGGAGGCTTAAAAAATAGACTCAACATGAGTCTTAAAAAAGATGATCACAGAAAGGAAAACATTTGCTTCCTACTGAGGTTCAGTCTGACACCAGTCTTTTTTTTTTTTTTGCCTTCAAAACCAAAACAAATCCTCTTCAGATTCCTCATTGATGAAGATAAAAATAGCCATGAAATCTTCGATGACGGAAAAGCTGTAGAAACATTAGTCAATGAAAAAATGATAGTCTACTATCACTTCACCTCTGTCGTCGACGGTCCATAGTCTTTCAGCTCCATTGTAGACCAAGCCGGCACCGTTGACAGCCTTGCTGTTGACCACAGTCAGATCGCCAGAAACAGCCTACGGCCGGTGCTCTGTCAGCGATAAACTCGTCAATGGCCATTGCGCTATCGATGACGATCAACTTATCGAATACATCCACGAAGATTATGTCTATGATCATCCTTTCATCATCCACACCAGTATCACTGCCACCAGTTCAGTAAAAATCTCGTCGACGTCTCTGCTATTAAAACTAAAGAGGCCTTAATCTTTACTTCTCATGCTGGATTTTCAAAGTTTTCTACAAATTCTTCACAAATCTCTTGATTGCCACCTAGCCATTTATTGAACGTCCAGGAAACTGACGATTGGCTTTTCGGACCAGGTCATAGCCCATTAGAACTCCACGTAAGTATCAAGAGGATGATGATGAGGAGGATGATGATGATGATGAGGAGGTGTTTGACGCATGGGATTATCATCCGTGGTATTCAGGCAAGTCTCAGCAGTACATAGGTCCTGTGTATGAACACATGGATCAGCTTCCTGTAGCTTTAATGCAGGATCTACAGGCAATGTTGCATGACTATCCCTTTTTCTTTCCTCTATGTGAGCAGTTCCTCCTCCTCCAGCATCTCTGCTTCCTATGCCTCCACCCATACCACAAATTACTCCACCTTCAAATATGATTATGCCACCAGACATGATAAATCTTCTTCCTATTATGATGAGGAGCAAGGAGGGCTTTGAGACATCCTCTTAAATACCAACAAATACGTTGATTACCTCATTCCCACAACTCTTCCCCCCCCCCCCCCCCCACCACTCCCCCCCCCCCGCACAGCCGAATGATTCACCATCTGAAGACATGGGTGATTTTCACTCTTTGATGGAGAGGGTAGCTTCCAGATTTGAGCTTCCTATGCTAGTCGAACAGTCGGACTGTTTCCTTTATGATTTTATGGACCAATCAAGAAAGTCAGTAAGAGCAATACCTATAATTGATTTCAAATGAGAGGAAGGTAATGCAATCATGAGAATGCCAGCTTCTGTGTTCGCTGTTCTTCCCAGGATTGAGCAGAAGTATAAAGCCTCTGATGACGCCCCAGCATGTCTGATGGGACACCCAAAACCAGATTCAGTTGTCATTCAAGCTTCTCAGGGCAGATCCTGTCACTACACTGCCTGAAAAGGAGGGCAGGTGTCTTGATAACCTTGGCAAAAGATTCAGGAACTACAGTCTACGCTGCTAATTCTCTGGCGTTTCTGTGGCAGTATGATTGCCAAATGTGGTCGGATATGACCCCATATCTTTTTTTTTTTTTTTTTTTGAAACCGTTTATTACAAGACTCAAAAATATACAAATATGGGCCTACAACCTTCCGGCCGGCCGCTAGCAGTGAAAGGAGCATACGATATACATTTATAGAACACATGGTGCTGCGGCCGAGCATGCACAGGAGGTAACATCGTTGCGAGCCACACTGTCCTGACCCCACTATACGGTTCCATTTTAAACTTAAAGAACAACAACTACAAACAAACCCACAAGGCCATCCTCAATTGGAAATAGCAGCACGTGCTCCCCTGGAGGGGGGATCCTAGCCATCCATAGGAATCTCACGAGGGGGGAGAGATCAGAACTAGGGCTGGGTACACCCAATGCCCAGGTACCGGGGGGATGAGTTGGCTAAGGGGACGGGGCCGGCGACGGATCGGGCAATAACGGTGGAGCACAGATTCCCCCGCGGTAGGCGTTCCAGGGGCCCCACACCTTCACCCATGTCGCAGGCTTACCTCTCGCCACATACACCACCTTTTCCCGAAACATGCACCAATCCATATGTTCCTTCCAGGCCGAGACAGTCGGGGGCCTCTGGGATCCCCACAGCTGGGCAATATCACGCTTGGCAACCATATACCCCAGAGTCGCCCACCACGTCTGCGGCACCGAGTAATCGGTAGGCTCCCACAATGACACCATATCTTGACCTCTAGAAGATAAAAAAAAAAAAGAAAACAAGAAGCACAGAAGATATTGTTGGAAGGGTGAAGCTCAGCTTCTGAGATTATTGATTCTGCGATTGGACATAGCTTCTCTTGCATTTCAACAACTCGCAGACGCAGACGTCCTTGGGTTCCAGGGTTGGTTTAAGGTAACCACCTTACACCCTGAGGTTCAGAGCAAATTCTTAGATCTGGCTTTAGATGGCAACGCGTTTTGGGAAGCACATTGATGATTAGTTGCAAACCATCAAAGCTGATACAGACACTGCCAGGTCCCTAGGAATGCTCCAATACAATGAAACACCTTTTAGGGGAGCTTGCAGAAGGGGTATCTACACCTTTCGTGGTTGGTTACCAAAAGTACCAATCATTTTAGCCATATTAATCATTTCGTCCCACCTATCGGCAATATCAAAGCTATCGTCAGGCTGCCGACCGATTTATGAGCTGTATGTCACAAGTCAACCAATGGATGCAGTCTAACTGCTTGAAATTGAACGGTGGAAAAGACCGAGGTCTTGCTGCTGAGCGCCGACACAACCTTTTGGTTACCCAGGTGGTGACCTGCCAATCTGGGAGATTGCCCTACCTCAGTACCCAGCGTCAAAAATCTTGGAGTCATCTTTGATGACAAATTAACATTTATAATCAGATTAACAAGCTCTCCTCCACTATCTGTTTTATTATAAAAATTATTAGAAAAATCCTCCCATTCATTCCTCCTGATGCAATTAAAACTCTGGTCACGGCATTGGCCCTTTCGAGATTGGTCTATGGGAATGCAGTATACTTGGAAGTTCAATCCCAGCATCTTCTAAGACTGCAGCGTCTGCAAAACGCCACAGCCAGATAAGTACTAGACATTCCTAGGTTTAAATCAGTCTCTCACGGTTTAAGAGAGCCCTCGATTGGCTCCTGATGGAAAAAAGGATTGAGTTTACATCTCAATGTCTGGCCTTCAATGCTGTACAGAAGCTTAAGATCCGCCCATACAAAACTTCTGTAGACACCTAAATATAAGCTGGGGTGGCAGAAGCTTTCTGTTATGGACAGTTAAGATCTGGAACCAGCTCCCCATTTCCATAAGGAGCAGCCCATCACTCTAGTCCTTCAGAAAGGCACTAAAAACATGGCTCTTTAACAACTGATCCTCCTGGATTCCCGCCAGTACCTTGCAATCTACCGTTTTCTAGCGCCAAGACGCCCATGGGTATTCGTCGCGCCTTACAAATACATAAATCTAATTAAAATCAAATTGTGCACCGCCAGCGGCCTGATACTCCAGACAGCCTAGATTCAAGCACCTGGTACAGTCAAGAGAGACTGTCAGAAAGCAATACTATACCTTTGCAGACTTCTACAATTGCATCTTCCCTTTCATCCATGGGAGCATACATCTCTCGCTATTATCAACAATGACCACAAATTTCAATGACAGGTTTATTCTAGATCTTCTCAAGTATGGCCATGCTTTGGAAATTGCCACCGTTTCACCTCCTTATCTGCCACTTGAATCACTTTCATCCCATCATTGTCTGCTCAGGAAGGAGGCATTTGCCATGCTGCAGAAGGGGGCCATAGAAAAGGTTCCAACTTCTCAAAAGGGAATGGGTTTTTATTCTCACTTCTTTCTAGTAAAGAAAAAGTTGGGAGAATTGCATCGAATTTTGGACCTCCGAAAGCCAAAAGCACCTGAAGAAAAAAACCCTTTGGTATTGATCACTCTCCAGGAGATACTGCGGCTGCTTAGTCATGCAGACTTTATGACCAGCCTTGATTTACAGGCTGCGTACTTCCATGTTCCCATACACCGTGAACATCAAAAGTTCCTCCATTTCATTGCGGCAGGAGCTCCCTATCAGTTCAAGGTGCTACCCTTTGGTCTCTGCTAGGCTCCCAGAGTATTTACCAAATGCCTTGCCCCAGTAGTGGCACATTTAAGATTAAAAGGTCTGCAACTTTTTCCATACTAGAACGCAATGTCCTTGCTTTAATTTGTGCTCGTAGGAGACACCTCTTTTACCTAGACTAACAAAAGCTGTGTTCAAGGCATATGAGCTGCAGAATTCACACTGTGTGCATAGATCGCCATCTGGTGTTGGGCTGGATGCTTGCACCTTGATGTTGTCTTGGAAGAAGTCTTTTGTAGTCATGAGATGGGTGACTCCTCCCTTGGACGATAGTGCGCATGGGCATCGACTCCATCCTCAGATTGTTTTTTTCCACCATCTGGTTCAGATGTAACTTCAGCGCTCCGGTTCAGTACCGTGTTTTCCAAACCTTTTCGACGGGCAAATCATCAAAGAAACTAGACGGTATTATTGCGTTCGCGTGCCCTTCGACACGCTCCTCAAATACCCGATTCCAGTCGTCGAAGCGGGCCGCTGGGCCTATCGACGCCTTTCGGGCCTACGGCTAATGGAAAGGACTCCATTTAAAAAATGCCCCCTGTGTGGAGCTAAATTCCCACACAGCGACCAACACAAGGTCTGTAACCTCTGTCTCTCGCCCGAGCTAGAGGAGAGTAATTGCCAGACCTGCACCTCTTTTCGATCCAAAATGACTATCCGTGATCGCTGTGCCCGACGACACGTTCTGGCACAACAAGCAGCTCCGTTGCTAGAGGACATCTTCAGCGAACGCCCCGATATCCCGGAGGAGGATTCGGACGATCTGGAAATTGTTTCCGAGGCAGATGACTCCGACAACCACATCACTCCAGGTCAACGAGTGAGTACAACTGCCCCTACCCCAACCCCACCTGAAAAAAAGAAGGCTCCGGTCAAGACTTCGCTTGCTGGCCCCATTCGCGACCGAAAAAGCTTCAGAAACCCCGGGCCCAGCTCTGAAGACAAAGGAGAAGCCTTCCGGAGGACCGGCACTGACCAAACCACATATCAGTGTCCCACAGACACCATCAGCACTGAAGCCGGGAGCGCTTCCTACTCCCGCAGTCCCCAGAAAACAATCGGCACCGAGCACCTTGGTGACAAAGGAAAAGACATTGGATCCGAAACCAAAAACTTCGGAGCCGAAAAAGTTTTCGACATCAAAGCTGAAGGATCTAAAAACCCCTTCGAAGGCTCTAGAGCACAAATCTAAAGCTCGCTCGGACCTTTTTCGACCGGATCCCATCGATCCGAAGCAAAAAACACTCCAAGTGTACCCCAAAACAGGACATGTGGTCAATGTTCCACATAAGAAGAGGAAATTGGACACCCCACATATCCCTGAGGTGCCTGCAAAGGAAAGCTACTGTGCTACTTCGCCTTTACGACCCTCTTCTCCTGTTCTTCCTCCTAAGCCTATCTCTCCACCACACTCTTCCATAATTCCACCATGCTCACCACCACCACAGGATGATGATGATTTAGGTGGTGGGGGAGGGAACAATGACCCTTTCACTGACCCTGATGACGACACAGATGGACCACAGGACGATTGGGATGATTATGATGACCCAGTAGGCCTTCCAGACCCCGATGCATACCCAACAAAGCCCTCTCCCCCAGATGACAATATTGGTTTTAGCCAGCTTATAGACAGGGCTGCCCAGTACCATGGTGTTCAAATGTATTCGGACCCCGCAGAGGAGGACTTCCTAATAGACACCTTTGCACAGTCACAAAAAACTGTACAATCTTTACCAATGCTAAAAGGTGTCATTAAACACGCCCCAGCCATATTCAAAGACCCTGTATGGGCTAGAATTCTCAACCCCTGAATTGGCAAAAAATATAAACCCGCTCCCAATGATCCTACCTACATCAACGGCCAACTTCCTTTAGATTCTCTAGTGGTCACCAACGCTAGAAAACGAGCCAACTCTCAAACCTCCAGTGATGCTCCACCTCCGGACAAGGAGTCTAAATTATTAGATGCTTCGGGCAAACAAGTTGCTGCCTAAGCAGCTAATCACTGGAGGATAGCCAATGCGCAGGCATTACTTGCCAGGTATGATAGGACTCATTACGACCAACTAGAAACCTTATTGCAGCATTTGTCTCATCAATAGAAGACCAAGGCCAATGATTTAATTCAAGAGGGCAAATTAATAACTAATGCATCTATCAAGTGTGCCCTTGATGCAGCAGACACCGCATCCAGGTCCATTAACACTAGTGTGTTACTGAGAAGACTTGCCTGGTTGCGCATCTCTGACTTCAAACAGGAGGTACAAACAACTATCCTCAATCACCCATTCAATCATGAACAACTGTTTGGCCCAGCTGTGGATACAGCCTTAGAAAAAAAGAAAGGATATGGAGACTGCTAAATCCATGGGAGCATTACAATCTACATCCACACAAGGTTCCTTTCGGCGCTCCTTCTATAGAGGCGCATCCAAAAATATCAGTGCAGACACTGCTTCTTCCTCATACAAAAACCCCACACAAACATCCCCTAACAGAGGATATTTCCGAAGGGGATACAGAGGAAATAACAGCAAAGGAAGAGGCCGAAGTAACAACAACACTCGTGCCTCTCCCGCTAATAAACAGTGACTTCCCTCCACTCCCTCCAGACCATTCCACTCCGGTCGGAGGGAGACACTCACAGTTCCTACATGTCTGGAAATCCATCACCACAGACAAGTGGGTAAGACAAATTATCCAGTATGGTTACTGCCTGGAACTTACAGCACCTCCACCCAATATACCACCCAAGCAGTGTCCAATGTCCACGGAACATCTGACACTCCTCAAACAGGAAGTTCTTTCATGCTTCAAAAGCATGCAATAGAACCAGTCCCCATACAACATAAAAAAACAGGAGTTTACTCTATTTCCTAATTCCAAAAAGGACGGTAACCTAAGGCCAATATTAGACCTCAGACCCCTCAATTGCTACATACATTTAGCTAATTTTCACATGATAACTCTTCAACTCCTTCCACTGCTTCAACAAGGCGACTTCCTTGCCACACTAGATCTCAAGGACGCCTACTTTCACATTCCCATACACCCTGCTCTCTTACAGATCTGCGGTTGGTGGATAGCTGCACACATCGCTCTCTGCAGTGGTGGAACACACAAAATCTTTCCAGAGGGTGGCCGTTCCTGGGGCCAGTTCCACAGATAGTGTTAACAGCAGACGCATCACTCACCGGCTGGGGAGCCCATCTCCTAAACCACACATTTCAGGGCAGGTGGACCACTCAACAAAAACTGTTCCACATCAATTACCTTGATTTACTGGCAATTTGTTTTGCGTTAAAGTCGTTCCAAACATATCTTCTTAACAAAGCTGTCCTAGTTCGCACAATCAATATGACAGCAATGTATTGCATACAAAAACAAGGAGGAACACACTCTTTGCAGCTGTCTCATGTAGTGCAAAGTATATGGAGATGGACCATTCCACAAAACATATATCTTTTGTCAGAACAACTTCCAGGGGTGAACAATCAGATGGCGGATCTGTTAAGTCGTCACCCACTGGGGTGAAAAACTCGGGAACTTCATGTACCAGCTTCCCTTGGGGCGACCCGGAGGAGGGGCTAGCGGTGTGCGCTCCATTGCGGTTGTTTATAAAAATGGCTCCCTCGAGCTTTGAGCTGACGAGCTCCTGGACGACGCACCTGCGTGCCTGTGCGGGCACTGAGGCCTTTGACGGTTGCTTGGCGGCCCTCTCTTCCACCCCTAACTATTTTCTCTACTGAGGAGGGAAGTTATCCCGAAACCCGAGCCATGTCTCGGGTGATATTTTAAAACCCGGGACATGTATCGGGTCTAGAGATCACACAAGTACTTACTTGCACCCACTGGGGTGAAAAACTCGGGAACTTCATGTACCAGCTTCCCTTGGGGCGACCCGGAGGAGGGGCTAGCGGTGTGCGCTCCATTGCGGTTGTTTATAAAAATGGCTCCCTCGAGCTTTGAGCTGACGAGCTCCTGGACGACGCACCTGCGTGCCTGTGCGGGCACTGAGGCCTTTGACGGTTGCTTGGCGGCCCTCTCTTCCACCCCTAACTATTTTCTCTACTGAGGAGGGAAGTTATCCCGAAACCCGAGCCATGTCTCGGGTGATATTTTAAAACCCGGGACATGTATCGGGTCTAGAGATCACACAAGTACTTACTTGCACCCACTGGGGTGAAAAACTCGGGAACTTCATGTACCAGCTTCCCTTGGGGCGACCCGGAGGAGGGGCTAGCGGTGTGCGCTCCATTGCGGTTGTTTATAAAAATGGCTCCCTCGAGCTTTGAGCTGACGAGCTCCTGGACGACGCACCTGCGTGCCTGTGCGGGCACTGAGGCCTTTGACGGTTGCTTGGCGGCCCTCTCTTCCACCCCTAACTATTTTCTCTACTGAGGAAGGAAGTTATCCCGAAACCCGAGCCATGTCTCGGGTGATATTTTAAAACCCGGGACATGTATCGGGTCTAGAGATCACACAAGTACTTACTTGCACCCACTGGGGTGAAAAACTCGGGAACTTCATGTACCAGCTTCCCTTGGGGCGACCCGGAGGAGGGGCTAGCGGTGTGCGCTCCATTGCGGTTGTTTATAAAAATGGCTCCCTCGAGCTTTGAGCTGACGAGCTCCTGGACGACGCACCTGCGTGCCTGTGCGGGCACTGAGGCCTTTGACGGTTGCTTGGCGGCCCTCTCTTCCACCCCTAACTATTTTCTCTACTGAGGAAGGAAGTTATCCCGAAACCCGAGCCATGTCTCGGGTGATATTTTAAAACCCGGGACATGTATCGGGTCTAGAGATCACACAAGTACTTACTTGCACCCACTGGGGTGAAAAACTCGGGAACTTCATGTACCAGCTTCCCTTGGGGCGACCCGGAGGAGGGGCTAGCGGTGTGCGCTCCATTGCGGTTGTTTATAAGTCGTCAGACTCAACAGATACACGAATGGGAACTTCATCTGCAAGTTCATCAACCCTTCTTCCAGATGTGGGGCCAACCAGACATAGATCTGTTCGTCACACATGCAAAATTCCCAACCTTCGCCGCCAGGTTCCCACACCCATTGTCGAAGGGCAATGCGATATGGATGAACTGGTCAGGCAGATTTGCGTACGCTTTTCCGCCATTCCCGCTCATTCCACTAGTAGTACGCAAGCTCAAACAACAGTCTCTCAAGATGATCCTAGTTGCTCCAACATAGGCACAGCAACCATGGTTCAGAACACTACTCGAACTCTCAGTAGTTCCACACAAAAATTACGTCTCTCCCCAAAGCTGCTAACGCAGAACCATGGAGAGATAAGACACCCAGATCCAGCACAACTGAATCTAGCGATCGGGCTCCTGAAATCCTAGAGTTCGGATACCTCAACCTCCCACCAGACTGCATGAACATTATTAAAGAAGTCAGACGCCCCACTACTAGAGCTTGCTATGCAGCTAAATGGAAGAGATTTTTCATTTACTGCAATAATAACAAAATTGACCCATTGGATGCTTCAATTCAAAACATTATCTATTTGCTACACCTACAAAGATGCAATCTGGCATACTCATCCATAAGATTACATCTGGCTGCCCTTGCCGCCTTCCTACAAAACAGACAACATTTATCATTGTTTAGAATGCCCGCTATCAAAGCCTTTATGGAAGGCCTTAAAAGGATAATTCCACCCAGACTGGCACCCTCTCCAGTGTGGAACCTAAACATTGTTCTTACTAGACTCATGGGTCCCCCATTTGAGCCTTTACAAAAATGTGAATTACAATTCCTTACATGGAAAGTAGCTTTACTTGTCGCAATCACCTCTCTCAGGAGAGTAAGTGAGATCCAGGCTTTAACCGTACAAGAACCATTCTTACAAATACAGCGTAACTAGGTGGTTCTTAGAACAAACCCAACATTTCTTACCAAAGCAATCTCTGCTTTCCACCTTAATCAATCAGTAGAGTTGCCAGTATTTTTCCAAAATCCTGATTCTGCAGCGGAAAGGGCTCTTCATACGCTCGACGTCAAAAGAGCTTTATTTTACTACATAGACATGACTAAAAACTTTAGGAAGACAAAGCAACTGTTTGTAGCTTTCTCTCCACCTCATAAAGGCAATCCAATTTCCAAAGCCGGAATTGTCAGGTGGATAGTAAAATGTATTCAAATATGCTATCAGAAAGCAAAACATACGTTAAGAATTCCCCCTAGAGCGCATTCAGCACGCAAACTAGAGGCTTCCATGGCATTCTTAGGGATCATTCCCCTAGAAGACATTTGTAAGGCAGCAACATGGTCTACAACACACACCTTCACCAAACACTGTTGTTTAGATGTGCTGGCAAAGCAACAAGCTTCTGTAGGCCAAGCTGTTCTTAGGACACTTTTTCAAACCACTGCAACCGATACAGGCGACCACCGCTAGGGGAGACACTGCTGTACAGTCTATGCACACAGTGTGAATTCTGCAGCTCATATGCCTCGTACGGAAAATGCTACTTACCAGTATGCATCTGTTCTTGGCATGTAGAGCTGCAGAGATTCACACGCCCTCCCACCTCCCTGGAACCTATATCTGTTCCAGTGTTATCTTACTTAGATACGTTCTCATGGATATCTTTCGGTTTATTACAAACTCCATTATTTCCCTTCATGGCGAAAAACAATCTGAGGATGGAGTCGATGCCCATGCGCACTATCGTACAAGGGAGGAGTCACATATCTCGTGACTACAAAAGACTTCTTCCAAGACAACAACAAGGTGCAAGCATCCGAGCCCAACACCAGATGGCTATCTATGCACACAGTGTGAATCTCTGTAGCTCTGCATGCCAAGAACAGATGCATACTGTTTTGTAGCATTTTCCTTTTCTGCATCTCTTACAGAATTAGATAAGTTTGGTGTTTTATTATTTTAACAGTGTATTTTGAATTCAGGCGGTGCACTACACACTGGTGTTATCGTGGATGCTACGGAGAGCAGTGAATGAGATGCATCTCTGCAGGCCTGACACACATTGTAAGAAGGAATATGGCTGCGCTGGCAGAGGATTGTAGGCTGGCACATTAAGTCTGGGTGCATTTGTTAATGCGCTGAGGCCGGCTTCCTGACACATTACACCAAGGTATGGGGCAAGTTCCTTCCACCTGGGTCTGGCAGAAGGGTATTCTCCCACCATGCTCGGGCTAGTGTAGGGGGTATTAGTGATAGATGGGAGTAACATGAAGAATAATAAACGTGGTCAAATTATTCCTGTTTGACCATTTTAATAATACTTATATCAATGGTGTCTCATCTGTTCAATTATCGCAGTTCATGTTTTAATTGAAAGGATTACATCTTTTCAATAAACAAAGGGTTAGATGTGTTTCCACAAATTCCTTGGGAATAAGGGCTGCCATGTTCAAGGTTGCCTACAGCATCTATAAATCTGGAGGTTCAGGATTTTAAATGCGGTACTGTCAGCTAGCTGGATCATTATTTACTGATAATATAAGAAGACTCAATCCCTGTATTAGGTTTTGTTGATCCCATCTACAGTCCTACTAAATTCTTAGGAACCGTGTGACACCCTGCCCCCCTAACTCTTTCCCCCCCCCCCCCCCATTTCCCCCACCTGCCTCGGACTAGAACTAAAAGGAAAAGATTAAATGTCATGATCCCGCAGGACTCTCACGGGACCAACTCAATAAAAAATTACAAAGTCAATGCACAACCTTGGGTAAAGCTCTTTAAGGACACATGAGTCCTAATAGCCCCATTACATGGACAAGCCCTTACTATGCAAAATCCAAACTGAGGGCATATACCGTGCATAAAGTCTATTCCCTTCAAAAGAGTAGCAGCCTTCCAGTTTGTTCCTCGGTTTTTACTGCAGCGTTCCTCAGTGTTATAATGAACAACTAGAGTGCTAACTGTTTTATATATGAGAATAGTGTGGCACAACTGAAGCCATCTTGATTGACTCAAAGCTGTGAAATGCAAAATATTTAGTCTATAAATTAACAAAATGAGGGTTTGATTTGTCATAGAAATTATGGTTAGTGCTCAAATAGTTCTCATCTGTTTCAGTAAAGCATTCTGGCAAGGGGACTAAAATATGCTCTTTCAGCACCAGCAGCAGTCTGTCTGTTAACTCCCCATTGATCAACTGCTACTTTACCTCAGTGTTCTAATGAGCAAAAAGAGTGCTAACGCTCTGAATAGATGGCAAAATTGAACCTCGCCAGGCCTCCATTTTCATAGAATCAAGGCTGTAAAACTGATAGCATTTCTGACTGAGGAAACTGCAGTAAGTGAAGAAATAAGCAAACTTGATAGCAAAAAAGTCTCCTAAGATGGCCGCCTGTGAAAAAAATAGGTATTCATTGTTATTGGTGCTGAGCTGCGCCCTCAGGGCAGCACTTTATCATATCCAAAATTACTACTTTTCAACCCTTCCTAAAAATACTTAGGGGTATTTATAACTTTCCCTAAACTATTCCAGGACCGGTTTAGAATCGCATATTTGACCTTCCATTGTCCGCACGCCCATTGCTGCCCTGAGGGCGTAGTTGAGGGCAAGAAACGTGAACTAGCGGATAAAGAGCACAAATCTAGCCGATATGTAGCCCAAATATAGCCCAATGATAGCAGTGTGCAACATTCATATGTAACTTGGCAAGAAATAAGTGATCAATCAGAAAAAAACATAAAAATAGCAACTGGTTTAAAAGCCATTTGTTGCAATTTGAGAGCTCAGAAAATGGATAGAGGCAGCATGCTGACCGCGCTGGGCAGGGGGAAGGGGCTGTGGTAGCAGAACAGACCGTGCAGAGCAAGTGGGAGAAATGGAGGCAGAACCGATTATGGAGGACAGGGCGTTGGTGGGCATAGGCTACAAGTCAACCATGCAGCTGTCGCAGCACAACAAATCCTGGATGGCACGATGAAGGGGCAGTGGCAGCACAACAGACCATGGAGGACAGGAGTGATGGGGTAGGTGCACAGACTTGAACAATGGAGTGCAGGAGGGAAGTGGCAGAGGCAGCATGCTGACCATGTTGGGCAGGCATCTGGGTAGTGACAGTACAATAGATCGCACATGGCAATGACAGCACAGGACTATGGAGGGCAAGGGAGGCAGGGGCATACACACGGACAACGAAGAGCATGGGGAGGGGGCAGAGCATTGAGCTGTCCTTGCAGTGTCTGTGGGAGGGGCAGTGGCAGCACAACGGACCATAGAGAGCAGGAGGTAGAGGGCAAGGATACTGCAGTGGATCATGGATGGCAGGAGGGAAGTGATAAGAGCACAGACTCTGACAACGGAGAGCAGGGGGAAGGGTAGGGGTATCAAGCTGACGACATAGGGCAGGCAGAAGGGGCAGAGGCCGCTCAGATAACCATGGAGAGTAGGAGGTAGGGGGCAGAGGCATGCACTTGGGCTACGGAGTGCAAGGGAGTAGGGGCAGGAGGAGCTAGCTAATGATTGGCAGGCGTGGGGGCAGTGGAAAATTAAAGCATCATGGAGGAAAAGAGGGAGAGTATAATGACTATGGAGGAAGGTGGAAGTTGGTCAAGGGCAGGGACGGCAAGCTCACTACGCATGGTAGGTGAGTGGGACAGTTGCAGCACTACAGACCACATATTGCAGGCGGGAGAGTTAGTGGCAGCACAACGGACCATGGTGGGTAAAGGGGAGAGGGCTGGTGCATGCACAAAGACTGATGAATGGCAGAAGGGTAGGGGATAGGTGGCTGGACTCCAACAACAGAGGGCAGGGGCAGCAATCTGACCTGCAGGAGGGGCAGTCCCTTTTCAGTGGACCATAGAGGGCAGGAGGGATGTAGCTGCATGAACACGGACAACAGAGGGCAGAGAGGAGAAGAACAGGGAAGCAAACTAACCATTCAGGCCTGGCAGGACGGGCATTGACAGCACAGTGGGTCATGCAGGGCTGGAGTGAGGGCAGAAGCAAATATTCGGATAAGGAGGGCCGGAGGAACGTTCTAGTTGGGTTTTAACACTGCAAAAACAAAAAAAATGAAGTTTTAAAAGTCGCCAGTTATAGTTTAGTGAGCTATCTCTAACTTGCACTCCCACCATACACTGCTTATGACCTCACATGTTATGTCATGAGTGATCTCTTAAATGACCTCATTGATGACATCGCTAATGACATAATTGATATCCAAACTTCTTCTCCTCAACTTAATCTATAAACTGCTCAATCATTTTAAGAAAGAAAGTAATTAGTAAAGGGACCACGAAATTTACAGCATACATTAACTGTATGCACATGTGTGCATCCATGAAATGAATGAATAGTGTAGTCCTGGAGAAAAGTCTGATTTGATTCAGTATGGTAAAATGTACATGATACACAGTTTAACTACTAGCAAAAATTTAAGAGCGACCAGTACATCATGTAAACCAGGTAGAGAATGCGTGCCACAAGTGAGTTGCAGACAAACATTACCAATGAGTTGTGGCTTACATCAAAGCAATTGCCAAAATATGTGAGAAAAACTAAGGCTTATGTTTACTTTACATTCCTCTGTGAATTTGTGCTCATGCTGACAGTTGCCCATGTAATGGTATCAGATTTTCATATAATGGAAATGTATAAGGTACAGATACTTATTTTCAGACCTTCAATTAAAATTGTTGAACATTATACATTGCCAAAGAATGTATAATCTGTGGGCGGCTCACATACGCTTCAAGTCACAAAATGATTCAGTGTTGTAATGATGAACGCCATTCTGCACGTTTCATGAATGTTAGGGTTTTTTAGACACATGCCTGATCATGGGCTAAAGCATAGATGTGGAGCCGTTGATTTAAATTTGGTGTTAGATTAGGTCTCTTAACAGGTACATATCAACGTAATTGTAACCAAACACTCTTTTGAACAGTGTTTAATAAACTGTCCTCTTAAACATTAATGCAGTCGGCAACGCGCCGCAACATATGTAAAAACAAAAAAGTATAGTCTCTGCTAAATGTGTCTGATTTCAGATCTACTTTGTCCTGCATATTGCAAAAGATTAAAGCCCATTAGTACTACTGAAGTGGCAGAAAATTGGGTCTAGGTGTAGCTCTGATATCTTCCAGTATGAAAAGCATATAGCAAACTGTCACATGCATTAGCAGATGCTAATAGCGTCATTTAACATGTCATGAGTGATGTAATATGTGAGGTCATAAATGGGGCATGGTGGGGACATTAGTTAGTTAGCTCACTGAACTTTTTTTTGTTCTTTTTTTGTTGTAGCCCTCGTTTTTAACTCATTTTAACACCTAAGTAAATTTAATCTTTGCTTTTCTCAGTGTATGTATGAATGTGTGTGTATATGTATGCATGTGTGCATTTCCGATTTCCTCGAAGCTGGCGCTTCACAACACAGCATGCGCTACGACATGCAAGGGCGGACTAATGTTACATTCATTTTGCTGTTTCCAGGTCACATTGACACGTTGGCAAAGGCCGTGTGTCGCAACATGGGTGTTGAGTGTGGTTTTTTTTTTGTGGCAGTAAATCACCCTAATTGAACCTCCGTGAGTGCGTGACATTGTTTCTGGTGACCTGGGAACTCAAAATGTTTGAAGATCTCTGCTCTATGGCGAGTATTTAGTTTGTAGCACACTGTTTTCAGACAGTGAAACCCTTATGAGAAATACACCAGAAGAAACAAGTTACTTACCTGTAACTTTGGTTCTCCAGTATTGGTAACTTTCATAGATTCCCATAGCTTGTATCCTTCCCCGTCGTCGGAATGGGAGTCTCGGTATCCAAAATAACATAGCAGTAGGTACAAAAGAGAAAGAAAAAAGGCCTAGGCCTCATTCCCTTTTGTAGCACATCTACCTCTTTTTTGTAAAAGAGACCAAAACAAAGCAACAACCAATCAGCTTAGCCTCACCACACAGAACCTTCCTGAGAGAAGCTCAGAGCCTCAGATTTTCCACCGCACGTTGTGCTTAGGGAGTCTCCTTTGAACTCTGCTCACTTCAACTTTGTTGACTGCTTTTTTCCAAATATTTTGCTTCCAGCTTGTTGCTGTTTTCCTTCTGGAATGTCTGACAAGGAGAAGAAAGCCCTTTTCAAGCCCTGTTCCACCTGTGGCAAAAAACGGCTTTACATGGAGGACCGGCATAAGGATTGTATTTATTGCCTGTACCCGGAACATAAGGCTGCGGACTGCAAGATCTGCCGCACCTTTTCTACTAAGACCCTCCGGGACCGTGAGGGTCGCCTACTTACGTGGCTCCAGAAGCTTAAGTCACGGAAGGGTGCTACATCCAGTGACAGTGAGGACTCTTCATCTGGCACCTCCTCTCGCAGGTCAGTGAAAAGGGGTAGGGGTTCCCCTTCGCCATCCTCTGACCGCCCTGCTAAGGCCTCAAAAAAGACCCCCAGTGAGTCTGAGAGCCGGAGTCCGAGTAAATCTCCTCACCACGGTGTAAAGGAGAGGGAAGGACTTTCTACTGCCCCAGCAGTGGTGGTATCCACTGTGGTGTTCAAGAAGCCCTCTTCTTTGTCTTCGGAGAGGTCAGAAGAGGACTCTAGATCGTCGACGAAGACTTCTAAATCTCAACTTAAAAAAGTCCAGCCGTCGACGGGCTCGTCGACGGTACCTGCTGTTCCAGCATCGACGGGAGTGTCGACGACGATGCCAGCGTCTACGAGAGTGTCGACGACAGTGGTGGCGACGACGGTGTCGTCCACGAGAGCTATGATGACGTTGACGACGACGGCGGGAGTTTCGACGGGCTCGTCGTCGACGGTCTCGTCGACGCCCATATCTTCGTTGACGATCCAGTCGTCGACGGTGCAGCTTCCGACGACGACCTTGTCGATGATGGTTTCATTATTGTCAACGGTGCCGACGACGACCTCGTCGACGGAGAGAATTACAATTTCTTTGAGGCGATTAACACCAGACAGGACATCTCCAAGGAGGGTGACCCCCTTGCCTCCCGCATTGTTATTAGAAGAAGAAGACTCTGATGGGGACGAACAGGATTCTTGTGGTTATGCCCATAGTCCTTCACAACTGCTGGTGAAATGTCAGGACACTGTTTCGGAGGGCGATTACACGCCGGGGTACTCCTATCCGCCATCCTATGGGCGTCAGGACAGCGCAGGCCAGGGTATGGTTGCGGTTCCTTCCTCACTCCTGGCGGATCTCCAGGCCATGTTACATGATTATCGGAAAAGATTTTCTAACGATCCTCCTCTTCCGTCTTCGTCTGCAGTGCATACTGTGCCTCCTCCATCGGCTCCTGCAGATTTTTCGCCAGGGCAACCGCCTCGGGTGGTTTCTCACCAGCAAGTTTCCAGGCCAGGGTTACCTCCAGTGATCCCGGTTGTTCCGGATGATTCCTCTGATGAGGATCCAGATGTTGGCAACACGACTAATCAGTGTGTTGAGTGGGAGGACTATGCCATTCCGGATCCGGCTTCCCCTACTCCTGATCCGGTGGATTCTCCCCCGGCAGATATTGGGGGTTTCCACAAGCTGATGGAAAGAGCCTCCGGTAGTTTCCAGCTACCTATGCCGTCGGCCCCAGCGGAATGCTTCCTGTATGATTTTAAGGAGCCCTACAGGAAAGTGGTTCGTTCGATTCCCATTGTTTTTTTTTTTTGTTTTGTTTTTTTTGAAACCGTTTATTACAGGTCTTAAAAGTATACAAGTATGGGCCCACAACCTTCCGGCCGGCCGCTAGCAATGGTAGGAACATACGACATACATTTATGGAACACGTGGCATTACAGGAGGAGCATTTCTCCGTAGGTAACAATGTCAAAGCCACATCATCCAGGCCCCATTATGCGGTTTCATTTTAAATTAAGAACAACAAAAATTAAAACCACACCCACAAGGCAACCCACAATCAAAAAAAAAGCAGCACGTGCTCCCCAAGAGGGGGGATCCCAACTATACACAGAAGTGTGAGGAGGGGGAAGAGAACAAAGCAAGGACTGGGGGAACCCAATGCCCGGCAGCGGAGGAATGAGTCGGCTAAGGGGATGGGGCTGGCGAGGCATCCGGCAGCAGCGGTGGTGCGCAGATACCCCATACTTTCACCCATGTCCCAGGCTTACCCCTCGCCACATACACCACCTTTTCGCGAAACATGCACCAGTCCATGTGTTTTTTCCAGGCCGAGACCGTCGGGGGGCCTCTGGGATCCCCACAGTTGAGCAATATCACGCTTGGCTATCATATATCCCAGAGTCACCCACCACGTCTGCGGCGCCGAGTAATCAGTCGGTTCCCACACATTCAACAGGCATCTCCTCGCTTCAGGCAACAGCGCCACATGCGTAACCAGTCGCAGCACCTCATGTACACCACGCCAGAACCCCTCTACCTCCGGGCACTCCCACAAAATATGCATAAAGGTCCCCAAAGCACCACACCCACGCTTACACAACCCATCTCCAGCATAGCCCATACGCAGAAGCTTTGGCCCCGTCATGTAGACCCGGTGGAGTATCTTGAGCTGGACGAAGCGAAGGCGAGCCGGTATGGCCACCTCCTTCGGGGAGGCCACCGCGGAGGTCCAGTCCTCGTCGTCCAACTCCAGCCCGTCGGCAACCCAAGCCGCACGAAGGGCAGTCAACAGGCCCGAGCGGTCATTTATGAGCTTTTTGTATATAAGTGAGATCGTGCTGTCCGGGACGTGCCCATCCAGCATTCTATCCTCCAGGGGGGAATATTCCGGGATGCAGGCAACGTCAGAGAAGACGGAGTCCAGCGCATGACGGATCTGCAAATACCGAAAGTATTCACTGCCCTGCAACTGAAACTCCGTCTGCAGCATATCGAACGTTTTAAATCCTCCCCTCGTCCAAAGATCCCCCACTTTACTGATACCTATTATGTCCCACTTCTCGAAGCCCTTAGAGGTCCACAGGGAGCCTAACCGCTCAGACGCGTATAGTGGTGATGCCCGGGTCAAACGGTCCTTCCACCCCATAGCTGCATTGGCCGCGTGCCAGACTTGCACCATGACACGCGTGGGGCCCGTCAGACGAGCGTCGGGCGCTCTAGAGTAGAGCGCTCGATTGTAGTCGCCACCTGGCAGGAGCATCTTGTCCATTTCAAATGCCGGGTTTAAGGCGGGCCCGTAGAGGCCATGGTTAATGGCAGCGAGCTGGGAGGCCCAATAGTACCGTTTAATATCCGGGAGGGCAATCCCCCCGTCAAACCATGGGAGCGTCAGCTTAGCCAGAGCAATGCGCGGCCTCCCGTCCCAGAACAGGCGGCGATGCAGACTCTCCACCTCACGGAAGTAGTGCGCCGGGACCAAGTCCATAGTGTTCTGCAAAGCGTACAGAAAACGCGGCAGAGACATCATCTTGAACAATGCCGCCCGGCCAAGCGGCGAAAGCGGCAGGCGCCGCCAGCGTGCGACATCTACCCGCAGACGCTGGAGGGGGGGAAGCAAATTCCGTTCATACCGGGCCTCCGGGTCCAGAGTAATGAAGACACCCAGGTACCGAAATCCCTGCGGGGCGATCTGGATCGGACAGCCCCGCGGGAGAATAGGAGCCTCCCCAGAGAGAACATACACACACGATTTAGCCCAGTTGATGACGAGACCGGAGTTACGACCAAACGAGTGTAAAACATCAACTAGCACTATAAGTGATTTACGTGGGGAGGCTAGGTACAGAAGGATGTCATCAGCGTATAGGGATACGCGGTCCTCATACTCTGGGGTCCAACGGAGACCACGGATGGAAGGCTCCCACCGCAGCCACTCCGCCAGGGGCTCCAAGGCAAGCGCAAAAAGAAGCGGCGACAAGGGACAGCCCTGCCGCGTGCCCCGGCCCAGCTCAAACGGGGCCGATACTCTTCCGTTCACGACCACCTGCGCCATTGGGCCCGCATACAACAATTTGACCCAACTGATGAATCCTGGGCCAAATCCAAACTTCGCGAGCATCGCCCAGATGTATGGCCACTCAAGCGTGTCAAACGCCATGGTGGCGTCTAAGGACGCCAAAATGGCCGGTTCCCGTATAAATGGGACACGCGCAAGCACCCCATGCAAACGCCGCAGATTAAGGGCTGTATTGCGATGGGGAATAAAGCCAGACTGGTCCTGATGAACCAGATCTCCCACCACACCGACCAGCCGATTGGCGAGTACCTTAGCGAGAATTTTGGGCTCCGCATTCAGTAGTGAGATGGGCCGATAAGAAGCAACCCGATCCCGAGGTCTCCCTTCCTTATGGATCACCACGATTGTAGCCAGACGCTGGTCAAGCGGGAGGGAGCCCAACGAGTGGGCCGCGAGGAACATTGCGCGGAGGTGAGGCGCCAATGTATCCGGTCGCAGCTTATACAGCTCGATAGGGATACCGTTCGGGCCCATGGCCTTGCCAGAAGCGACCGAGCGTATGGCGAGGGCGATTTCGTCGGAGGTGGGAGCGGCGTCCAGCGACACCCTGTCCTCCCCGGACAGGGAAGGCAGCGCGATATCTCTGAGCAGGGCACGGGAATCCTCTTCCGAGCAAGAAGAGACCGGGGAATACACAGCGCGGAAATACTCCGCGAAACAGGAGACAATTTCTTCTGGCTCAGTTACACACACACCATTCGTTTTCTCAATCAGCGGGACCACACGATTCGCTCTTTCCTTTTTATCCAACCACGCTATCAGTTTACCAGCCTTATCACCCACATCATACAGTCGCCCCTGTTGCTCTCTACTAAGGCCCCTGGCCGCCTCCGTAACGAGGGCCCTATAAGCCGCCTGCTTGAGCTGGAGGACATGTAGTGCAGCGTCCGTCACCCCATCTTCTAGATTACCCTCCAGCTCCGCTATT